>NC_135237.1:57100714-58342214 GCF_051348905.1 Ranitomeya variabilis | reverse complement strand
CCACGGGACTTGTTTCCAAAATGTATCAGGCTTGCTTACGTTTTTCTGCATACTTCTGACTTTGAATTTTATGGTGAGGATGCAGAAGAGGTTTTCTTCTGATGACTCTTCCATGAAAGACAAAATGTGTGCAGGTGTCTCTGAAAAGTAGAAAAATGTACCACAACTCAAGAGTTTGCCAAATCTTTCTGAATGTCTTTTGCAGTCAAGAGAAGGTTTTAATTTGCCTCTCTAGCAATCCTACTAGCAGCTCTCACTGAAATTTTGCTTGGTCTTCCAGACCTTATCTTGACCTCCACTCTTTCTGTTTACTGCCATTTCTTAACTACACTACGAACTGAGTAAAGGGGTACTTGAAAACACTTTGCTATCTTTTTATAGCCTTCTCCTGCTTTGTGGACTTCACCATTTTCATTTTCAGAGTGTTAGGCACCTGCTTAGAACAACCCATGGCTGCTGTTTTTGGCACAAGGGTAGAGGAGGCTGGGTTTTTGCAAAGCTCGGAAATCTGCATCACCTAGTCTTTCCTAACGATGACAAGCCAGAACCATTACAGGCTAATTAAGGTCTGAAACCTTGGTCAAAGTTATCTGAGCACATAAATCTCCAAGGGTACACAAACGTTTGCATCTGCCAATTTTCCTTTTTGTAATTTATAAAATGTAAAAAAATTGATTTTTTTTTCCTAAAACACAAAGGACATGTGTCATTTTTTTACTTCAGCCCTTTTAGAAAACATTTCATCTTCAACTTGCTTAACTGTTCATAATAACAGTAATTTTGACCAGGGATTCCCAAACGTTTACATGCCAGTTAGATGTAGATATAATGGTTGCAGAGGTAAGAGCTATATCCTGGCCCTGATACGGGAGGGAACCCATGTTATGTCTGTCATAGGTTGTAGGCTAAAAAATGCTATCTCAGACAGACTTGGTGCAAGTCACTCCATCTGGAAGATTGGAAGATTCCCTAGGATCACCGGCCTTCTCCCACTAACTCCTATACAGGAATCTGGGCATAAAACAGGGTGCACTGGATTGCTTTCACAAAAGAGCTGCTGTCCGGAGGAGTGAATTAGAGGTAAGAGAATAATCGGGTAGCCGGGTCAGTATCAGGAGGTTGTGTAGTGACGAAATTGTAAAGAATGAGAACAGTCAAAAAGCAAGCCAAGGTCAAAAGTTAGGACTGTTCTCTGGGAGAAAAGCAAGGCAAGTTAGGCTTCTTTCACACTTCCGTCGGTACAGGGCCGTCACGAAGCCTCGGCATGACGTACCGACAGATGTTGTGAAAATTCGGCACAAAGTGGGCAGCGGATGCAGTTTTTCAGTGCATCCGCTGCCCATTCTAAAGTCCCGGGGAGGAGGGGGCGGAGTTCCGGCCTCGCATGTGCGGTAGGAAATTCAAGACCCGATGTACGAAAAACGTTCCCTTGAATGTTTTTTCTTGACGACAGTCTGCCAAAACACGACGCGTCCAGTGCACGACGGACGCGACGCAAGGCCATACGTCACGATCTGTCGGCAATACAAGTCTATGGGAAAAAAACGCATCCTGCGGGCACATTTGCAGGATCCGTTTTTTTCCCAAAACGACGCATTGCGATGGAGGCCAAACGACGGAAGTGTGAAAGAAGCCTTACAGAGAAGCGGGTCAAAATATAGCTGGCAGTGGACAGCAGGATTTCAGGATCTTAAATAGCTCGCCACCCAAACCAAATAGCAGTTACCTCTATGTCTCCCAGTTTGGATAGCACTAGAAGCCTCAGAGAACACCAAACGAATGGTTTTTCCATTACCCATAATGAGAGCACTGCATCGCCTGACAACATAAGTAGCGGCAGGAAGGGCAGGTACTGATACACATGTCACATCCACGTTCCCCTCTATGAAATGTGTCATTGAGGACCTTTAGGCCATGTGCACACGTTCAGTATTTTTCGCGTTTTTTCGCTTTAAAAACGTGATAAAAACGCGAAAAAAACGCTAACATATGCCTCCCATTATTTTCAGTGTATTCCGCATTTTTTGTGCAAATGTAGCCTTTTTTTCCGCGAAAAAATCGCATCGCGGAAAAAAAAGCAACATGTTCATTAAAATGCGGAATTGCAGGGGATTCCGCACACCTAGGAGTCCATTGATCTGCTTACTTCCCGCACGGGGCTGTGCACATCATGCGGGAAGTAAGCAGATTATGTGCGGTTGGTACCCAGGGTGGAGGAGAGGAGACTCTCCTCCACGCACTGGGCACCATATAATTGGTCAAAAAATAAGAATTAAAATAAAAAATAGTCCTATACTCACCCTCGATGTCTTCCCGCCTCTCCGCTACATGCTGCCGCTTCGGTTTCTGTAGCTGGTGTGCGGTGAAGGACCTGTGATGACGTCACTGTCTTGTGATTGGTCGTGAGCGGTCATGTGACCGCTCACGTGACCGCAACGTCATGGAAGGTCCTGCGCGCACACACCAGCTATAGGAAGAGGGACGGACGTCGCTGAGGAGATCGTCTGGGTGAGTATAAGCATTTTTTTATTTTTTTTATTATTTTTAAACATTCTCTCTTTTACTATAGATGCTGCATAAGCTGCATCTATAGTAAAAAGATGGTCACACTTGTCAAACGCTATGTTTGACAAGTGTGACCAACCTGTCAGTCAGTTTTCCAAGCGATGCTATAGATCGCTTGCAAAACTTTAGCATTCTGCAAGCTAATTACGCTTGCAGAGTGCTAAAAAAAACGCGAAAAAAACGCGAAAAAAAAAATGCGGATTTCTTGCAGAAAATTTCCGGTTTTCTTCAGGAAATTTCTGCAAGAAATCCGGACGTGTGCACATACCCTTACACTATGTTACAGATTTTGTATTGTGGTCCAGAGACCACTTTAGCTTAATATAAATGACCACGAAAAGAAAACTTTTGGAGTTTTTGCTTGTTTTTAGTTACTTGCTTATCCAATGATAAGAAAAATAAATTGGAAGCAAATTGATGTGGATTCATAACACCATATAGCGCTGCTGGTAAAGTTTTTCTTTGGCTGTTGTGAATGTCTTCAAACATATCAGATTTTGTTGCTAAGGTGATGATGTTTTGTAGAGACAGAACGCCTGAGCTGGGACCACCTATCAGCACTTATCAATGTTTTTCCTCCTTTGTTTCCCTACAGTTAGGAAAGTTCAGATAGAGATGAGTGAAAAGCTTTGTCAACTCAAGAATTGTACAAGTTTATGAACTAACGAAGAAAAACACCAAGAACACTGAAAAGTGCGGTGTAGTGACTGATGAGTTATTTAGGATAATTTTATTAATCAGTCCAGTCTCCAGGGAAACTTATCTGTTTCCTTATCACAATATCAGCTACTGTTCGGGGCTCAGTTTGAGTAGAGATATTAATACTTCATTCAGGTGAATATCCATATAATAAGCCATCTGGATGCTGGGTAGAGCTCTGCATTCACCACCTAGTCGCATATATATTTTATTAGGCGCAAAGAAAAAACTTTTTTATATTCTACCGGCTTGAAAATGTTATTTTTTTTTTTAATAAAATAGGCTCAGCATGGATTAAAAAAAATGGATACTGTGTGTCAGCTCTGCATAACTTGTTCTGGCCATATGTGTATGTTACCGCTGCAGCCAAACACTGGCCTCAGAGCGAAGGTCCGGGGGGCAGATTATAAATAAGTGGCAGAAGGTCTATAGGAGTGAACAACTCTTTCTAATTCTGTATTATTGTTAGTTTTTCTTTTTTACACCAGTCCCTTTCACTACATTATTGCCTATTTTATAGGAAGACCAGTTGCATGCTTATATGTTTTATCAATATAGAAAGAAGCTGCAATTCCAAGAGGAAACCTACATACACCCTATTGATTGGCTATGGTTAGGTCTTAAACAGATCAGATAATGGATTGACCCAGTGGTTTTGTTCCAAAATATATTTACTAAAATTCAATTTTCATCTATTTATTCTGCATTGGGTCTTGCATTTAATTTCACATAGTGTTCCTGGACCAGACTAAAAGACTCCATGCACATTAGAGTAGATGGTTTTCCATGGGATCCAACAATCATTTATAGTGTATAGGAGCCTTCTGACCCTCCCCCTATTGGATGTCAGGGTAGAGAAGGACTGGGCATGTTACATTTTAAGCCTTTTATTGTTTGTAAAGATCAGGTTCCTCCAGAGGTACATCTCTGGCACAGATGTTATATACCTCTAGTAGAGATCATTGGATCTTTTGAAATTCAAATCTGTCGAGTTTGCAGAATTTTCCGTAATTTGTGGCGAATAAATTTGAATGAATCTGAATACTGGAAAGCTTGTAATTGCTTGGGAAATATGAGTGGGGGAGAAGAGAGAAAATTATGCTGACCATAAGAGCTTACACTCTACAGGAGAAAGAGAGAGCCCCGCTGATCATAAGCGCTTATACTCTACAGGACAGATAGGACACTGCTGACCACAAGAGCTTACACTCTACAGAAGGGAGAAAGAGCCCCGCCTACCATAACAGCTCATACTCTACATGAGAAAGAGAGAACCATGCTGACCAAAAGAGCTTACCTTCTACAAAAGAGAGAGAGAGCCCCGCTGATCATAAGCGCTTATACTCTACAGGAGAGACAGGACACAGCTGACCAAAGAGCTTACACTCTACAGAAGGGAGAAAGAGCCCCGCCTACCATAAGAGCTCATACTCTACAGGAGAAAGAGAGAACTAATATTATTCTGCAAATGCATTCATCGCACTCAACAATATGAGGGTATTCTCCCATTTTAGCATTTACGCCTGACAGCCTTCTATGAATGTGAAGTTTTCAATATCCAAATGTTAGCAGCAAATTTTGTGTCACAATAAATTTCTCAAATTTCAATCTGATTTTCCATATTACACTGATATGTATTTATATAATTTATATAGGGAAGTTTTAGCTTAAAATAAACACATTTGGTTCATTTTTCACTTTACTTTTTTTGCATGAATTGGCTAATAAAAGCTTGGTTCTCGCTTTCTATTTCTTGCTATTTTCAGCTCTCCAGTTCCACTACACACTTTTCCCCAACCTCACTACCCAGCTACAAATCAGAAGTGACACATTTTATTACTTCCATTTTGCCACATTGCTTTCACATACTATGTTATTTATGTTAAATATAATGTTTAATGCTTTTATGGCGCAGTCTATCTTTATATCCTTGAAATAAGACATCCAGAATAATAGCTCGCAGGCATGTGGAGCCAAGTGTGTTTTGCAATAAGCTTTTCAAATTAATTTCTTCTTCAACTGCATTCAAATCTGTAAAAATATTTTGCAATAAATAAAGTGTAAAATACATAGGCTGTTATAGAAAATAAAGTGTGTATTATATGCAAAATGAAGAGCATCTGCTCGCTAGAACGGCTTATTTCTTTGATTTAATAGCAGGAAAAAATCTTTTATGTCGAAGGAAATGAGACTATTTAGCTTCAAGGTATGTGCAGAATTTACAATTTTAATGCATAACCATCCCTTCACTTCCCATGACATGTAGAGTAAATTGAAAATTGAGAAATAAAGGGTATAATCCGAAATAAACAATAAATAAGCTGCATTCCCTTCCGCCTTATCTAAATGTTACATGTTTCAATTACTGAGTCACATTTTTTGCTTCAGTAGCTCAGGGTAAATATAACTCCTCTTGTTAATTATGTATTTGTCATTACATTTTTTTCATGCATTGTAGTATTTCCCAAATATGGGACCAAACATGTTCAGTTTTTGCAAATGAGAGCGCATGAGTGCTGAGGCAAGTGTTCTTAGTAAGCAAGTATAACAATTGTTTGAAAAGTGAAGATAAGGCTTCATTCACACATGACTAGTGTTGAGCATTCCGATACTGCAAATATCGGGTATCGGCCGATATTCGCTGTATCGGAATTCCGATACCGAGTTCCGATATTTTTGTGATATCGGAAATCGGAATCGGAAGTTCCTATAAGTACCCAGGCGTGTGCGGTGCGTATGGTTCCCAGGGTCTGGAGGAGAGGAGACTCTCCTTCAGGCCCTAGGATCCATATTCATGTAAAAAATAAAGAATAAAAATAAAAAATATGGATATACTCACCCCTCCGACGGACCCTGGACCTCAGCGGTGCAACCGGCAGCCTCCGTTCCTAAGAATGCAGTGAGTGTAGGACCTGCGATGATGTCGCGGTCTTCTGATTGGTCGCGTGACCGCTCATGTGACTGCGACGTCATCGAAGGTCCTTCACTCACTGCATTCTTAGGAACGGAGGCTGCCGGTTGCACCGCTGAGGTCCAGGGTCCGTCGGAGGGGTGAGTATATCCATACTTTTTATTCTTTATTTTTTACATGAATATGGATCCCAGGGCCTGAAGGAGAGTTTCTTCTCCTTCAGACCCTGAGAACCATCCAGGATAGCTTCCGATATTTGTGTCCCATTGACTTGTATTGGTATCGGGTATCGGTATCGGCGATATCCGATACTTTTTGGATATCGGCCGATCCAATCCGATACCGATACTTTTGAATATCGGAAGGTATCGCTCAACACTACACATGACATTTTAATGTAATGCCTTATTGTGTTTCTATTTTTGTGTGTGTGGATATAACATGCACACATTATAGTCTATGGGCCATTTCTCAGGCTATTTTTTGGCATGTCTGATATTGAGCTGGTTTGTGGATCAAACCTGCCTGTTCAAGAGAACGGGTCAGTGAAAAAATGCGTGTGTTTCATCTAACGGCTTTCTGGTTTTCAATAACTAATAGAGATGAGCGGTTTTGTTAACTTTTCAAATTCGTCAACTCAAATTTGCCCGAATATTAATACTGGAAAGCTTAGAATTGCTAGGAATATACAGGTGGGGAGAAGAGAGACAGAGAGAACTTCGCTGACCATAAGTGCTTACACTCTACAGGAGAGAGAGAGATGACCCTGCTGACCATAAGGACTTACAGTCTACAGAAGAGAGAAAGAGAGGACTTCGCTGAACATAAGAGCTTACAATCTACAGAAGAGAGAAAGAGAGAGACGGCCAAGCTGAACATAAGAGCTTACATTCTACAGGAGAGAGGACCTTTCTGACCATATAAGCTTACACTCTACAGGAGACAAAGAACCCTGTTAATCATAAGAGCTTACACTCTACAGGAGAGAGAGGACCCAGCTTCATTCAGCTCCGGCAAAGTGGGCAGACCTGATTCATGGCGTGGCGATCGCATCTCATCAAATTCATGATGACCAGTGGTATTCAATCCACCACAAATCTTAGTCTAGTACCTGCCTGTTCTTTTACACTGGCAGGGACTGAAGAAGGATTTGTGTTGAGGTGTACACCACTAATCTGGTGCTCCTAATTCATGAAGAGAAGTGTGAATCAGGGGCGTCTGATTCCAGCACCTTTCCTTATCAAGATTAGCAATGAAATATACTGATTTTGATGTATTGGGCCCCAATCTTTTGTTCTCTTCGCTCTCCTCTGCCACTGAAATAAAAACATGAGCTCGACCACCCTATGGAGCCTTGTTGTATACTGTCTATAGCCACATACTGCTCAGTTTTTGCTGAAGAAGTAGTAACTGCGATTTTTAAACTTTGTAGTGAATTGGATTTTAATACATCCCATTTAGACCGTGTGAACCACAGCTGTAGGATTTCTTGAGCATGTGAACTAATCTTAACAATTTTCTTCACACATCCCTTACTATGACAATTGTGAAAATATGTATTTGATACACTGCTGATTTTGCAAGTTTTCCCACCTACAAAGAATGGAGAAATCTGTAATTTTTATCATAAGTACACATAAACTATGAGAGACAGAATCTTAAAAAAAATCCAGAAAATTACATTGTATGATTTTTACTTAATTAATTTGTATTTTATTGCATGAAATAAGCATTTAATACAATAGAAAAACAACAGAACTTAATATTTGGTACAGAATCCTTTGTTTGCAATTGCATAGGTCAGACATTTCCTGTACTTCTTGACCAAGTTTGCACACACTGCAGCAAGGATTTTGGCCCACTCCTCCATACAGATCTTCTCCAGATCTTTCATGTTTTGGGGCTGTTGCTGGGCAACATTGAGTTTCAGCTCCCTCCAAAGGTTTTCTATTTGGTTCTGGTCTGGAGACTGGCTAGTCCACTCCAGGATCTTGAAATGCTTCTTACAGAGCCACTCCTTAGTTGCCCTGGTGCTCTTGCTGTGTGTTTTCGGTCAATGTCATGATGGAAGACCCAGCCCCGACCCATCTTCATTGCTCTTACTGAGGAAAGGAGGTTGTTGGCCAAAATATCGCGATACATGACCCCATCCATCCTCTATTCAATACAGTGCAGTAGTCCGGTCCCATTTGCAGAAAATCACCCCCAAAGTATGATGTTTCCTCCATCGTGCTTCATGGTTGGGATGTTGCTCTTGGGGTTGTAGTCATCCGTCTTCTTCTTCCAGACATAGCGAGTGGAGTTAATGCCAAAAAGATTCCTGACCTTCCTCAGAATCATCCCTAACTCATGAGACATAATTCCCAGATGACCTAGGAAGATTGACAGTCATCTTGTGTTTCTTTCATTTTTTAATAATTTTGCCAACAGTTGTTTCCTTCTCACCAAGCTACTTGCCTATTGTCCTGTAGCCCATCCCAAACTTGTGCATATCTATAATTTTGTTCCTGGTGTCCTTAGACAGCTCTTTGGTCTTGGCAATGGTGGAGAGGTTGGAATGTGATCGATTTATTGTGTGGACAAGTGTTTTTTATACACCAGGTAAAGAATTCAAACAGGTGCAATTAATACAGGTAATGAGTGCAGAGTTAGAGGGCTTCTTAAAGAAAAACTAACCGGTCTGTGAGAGCCATAATTCTTGCTAGTTGGTAGGTGATCAAATACTTATTTCATGCAATAAAATGCAATTTAATTATATAAAAATCATACAATTTGATTTTCTGTTTTTTTTTTATTTTTAGATTCTGTCTCTTAAAGTTGAAGGGTACCTACAATAAAAATGACAGACCTCTCTATTCTATGTAGGTGGAAAAACGTGCAAAATCGGCAGTGTGTCAAATATTTTCCCCACTGTTTATCATTTATGTTGTCTGTGCTTAAGAACCATGGTCCTTGAGCCGATTATTGTTTTCAATGATTATGTATCTTCTATAACCAATTGACTGTACTAAGTGGTGGTATAGATGTATCATTGTCAGGGAATGGGGGTTACTAATGATGTATTTAATTATTTACTGTACCAAGAATGTGGATCGCTTTGATGTTAAAAAGTCAATTTTGTTCCATATAGCAAAAAATGTCTGAGATGCAAGAATATTAAATAGTGAAATAAAAAAAAACATTTGGGAATATGGTAAATAGTTTTCTTACCCATTTACCATTATACATTTGTACCACTGTGTGACAAATTATACTGTAGATTGCTAATTTTGCGATGTCTAACATGTTCTTTGAAGACCTATAACTCTTAACCTATACCCCATATAGGCCTTAATCTCTTTTCTTGATTTCTATTGCTCCAATACATCCTTTTCTATCATGAAATAAAATGGAAGCAACAACTTTGATCATTACCTTTTTATATTCTTTGTATGGATGTTGAATTCTAAAAATGTTTTACTTTGCTCAAGATGTACAAGTATGGGTAAGCTATTATTTCTTCTTCCTCAAATTTTACAGGTATTGATATATGGGTCAAAGGGACCTTCTAGGCCCCCTTTGGCTCCAGGGTCCAGTTGCGACTGCAACACCTACATCCACTATACTTACTCCAGTTTGCTATCCTTAATTTTGTGCCTTCTCGCAATTTTGCCCTTTTAGACAACTTTTTGACTATTGCAAAAGTACCTTGCATGAAAGATAAGGACTGCATAGCAGAGATCAAACTTGGCCTCTTATTGTTAGGCTAAGGCCGGAGTCACACTTGTGAGTGCAATGCGAGAAACTCACATGAGTCTCTCGCATCAATACCCGGCAATGCCGCCGGCACTCGGGACCGGAGTGTGCGGCTGCATGTATTCTATGCAGCTGAATGCTCCATTCCCAAGTGCCAGAGGCAGTGCCGGGTATTGATGCGAGAGACTCATGCGAGTTTCTCGCATTGCACTCGCAAGTGTGACCCCGGCCTAAGTGTTGACATCACAACAGAAATGGATTACTGCTAGTGATCAATGAATGTGCTCAGATAACGTGTTATCCGACCATACTTAGATGCTATCAGAGTATCTTGGGCTTGCTCGAATAATATGTTCAAGTCCCTGCGGTTGCATGTTTTTCATCTGTCTAACCAGTTCACGTTAGTAGTAAGATTTCTGGCATACAGAATGCCACAGATCATCATAAATTAGATGATTTGTGACATTGCAACCCTGTCCCGCTTCACCTCTGCCCACTTTGATGGAGCTGGGAGAAACTAGTGTGAAAACACAAAAAAAATCACAAAAGAGTTGCACTAGTCAAAGACCATTAATGTTGGACACTATGGCCCAGTATTGAAGTGAAATTGCTTTGATAAATCAAGGGCCATAGTGTCCAACATTAATGGCCTTTGACTAGCCTTCTGCCAGCCTGTTCAAATAATGTTAAAATCTGTATTTGATCATTTAAATTTTTTTCTATTCTATTTTTGTTTATGATATACTAAAATATTAATAAAAATGAATCAAAAATTGACTATACCTAAGGAATGTGTATCTTCCCCCCCAAAGGTTTTCTATTGAAACACTTTATCAATCTGCCTGAAACATCTTGAAGGTACATTGAGGATACTCAATGTTCCAGTCAGTGAAACTGCGATGTTATCTTTACCTGTGAAAATGCAGAGAATGTTATTGGACAAGTTACCTGAAGAATGTCAAAAGGAAAAAAAAACCTTGTTTTTGTTCCAGTGAGCTCTTCACATGAGAACACGAACTGTTATGCTACATGTTGTCACACAGCTTAGGCTTGTTTTCAGCCCCTTAGAATAGCATGTTAAATTACACCTTAGGAAAACATACTGTACTGTAGAAAGCTGTATTCATTGCTCTGTAAGCTATCATCATTTCAACTCCTGATGGAGGAACATTTCGGGATGCTCAGAAATGAAGAATTTTTGTCAGTTGTGATACATTGATGAATGATCTGCATAAACTTTTTTCTGTCTTAACCCCTTTTTCATTTTCGTTTTTCGCTCCCCTTCTTTAAAGAGCCATAACTTTTTTATTTTTCTGTTAATATGGCCATGTGAGGGCTTATTTTTTGCGGGAGAAGCTGTACTTTTGAACAGTACCATTGGTTTTACCATGTCATGTAACAGAAAACAGGAAAAAAGTTCCAAGTGCGATAAAATTGCAAAAAAAAAGTGCAATCCCACACTTGTTTATTTTTTGGCATTTTTGCTAGGCTCACTAAATGCTAAAACTGACTTACCATTATGATTTTCCAGGTCATTATGAGTTCATAGACACCAAACATGTCTAGGTTCTCTTTTATCTACCGTATATACTCGAGTGTAAGCCGAGATTTTCAGCCCAAATTTTTGGCCTGAAAGTGCCCCTCTCGGCTTATACTCGAGTCACGGTCGGCGGCAGGGTCGGCGGGTGAGGGGGAGAGGGCGCTGAGTCATACTTACCTGCTTCCGGGGCTCCTGGCGCTGTCCCTGCAGTCCCACGGTCTCCGGGTGCCGCAGCTCTTCCCCTGTTCAGCGGTCACGTGGGACCGCTCATTAGAGAAATGAATATGGACTCCACTCCCATAGGGGTGGAGCCGCATATTCATTTCTCTAATGAGCGGTAACGGTGACCGCTGATAGAGGAAGAGGCTGCTGCACCGAAGACCAGCTGTCCGGGGGAAGGAGCGGGACGCCGGGAGCAGGTAAGTATTACATATTCACCTGTCCGCGTTCCACACGCCGGGCGCCGCTCCATCTTCCCGGCATCTCTCCGCACTGACTGTGCAGGTCAGAGGGCGCGATGACGCATATAGTGTGCGCGCCGCCCTCTGCCTGATAAGTCAGTGCAGAGAGACGCCGGGACGGGACGCTGAGGAGCTGCAAGCAAGAGAGGTGAGTATGTCATTTTTTTATTGCAGCAGCAGCAGCAGCAATGGCACAGCTTTCTATAGTACATCTATGGGGCAATAATGAACGGTGCAGAGCACTATATGGCACAGCTTTCTATGGTACAGCTATGGGGCAATAATGAACAGTGCTAGAGCACTATATGGCACAGCTATGGGGCAATAATGAATGGTGCAGAGCACTATATGGCACAGCTATGGGGCAATAATGAACGGTGCAGAGCACTATATGGCACAGCTATGGGGCAATAATGAACGGTGCAGAGCACTATATGGCACAGCTATGGGGCAATAATGAATGGTGCAGAGCACTATATGGCACAGCTATGGGGCAATAATGAACGGTGCAGAGCACTATATGGCACAGCTTTCTATGGTACAGCTATGGGGCAATAATGAACGGTGCAGAGCACTATATGGCACAGCTATGGGGCAATAATGAACGGTGCAGAGCACTATATGGCACAGCTTTTTATGGTACAGCTATGGGGCAATAATGAACGGTGCAGAGCACTATATGGCACAGCTATGGGGCCATAATGAACGGTATGGAGCATCTATTTTTATTTTTGAAATTCACCGGTAGCTGCTGCATTTTCCACCCTAGGCTTATACTCGAGTCAGTAAGTTTTCCCATTTTTTTGTGGCAAAATTAGGGGGGTCGGCTTATACTCGGGTCGGCTTATACTCGAGTATATACGGTAAGTTTTAAAAAAAAAAATGGCGCAATTTTCCGATACCGGTAGCATCTCCATTTTTCATAATCTGGGGTTGGGTGAGGGCTTATTTTTTGCATGCTGAACTAATATTTTTAATTATACCACTTGTGTGCAGATACGTTCTTTTGATCGCAGCGACCAAAAAAACGTAATTTTGGCATTTTAATTTTTTTTTTCGCTACGCCGTTTAGTGATCAGGTTAATCCTTTTTTAATTGATAGATTGGGCAATTCTGAATGTGGCAAAACCAAATATGTGTAGGTTTGATTTTTTTATTGTTTTATTTTGATTGGGGTGAATAGGGGGTGATTTGAACTTTTGTTTTTTTTTATTTTTTTATATTTTTAAACACATTTTTTTTTTAATTTTGGCATGCTTCAATAGCCTCCATCTGAGACTAGAAGCATCCACTACTCGATCGCCTCTGCTACATAGAGGTGATGCACAGATCACCTCTATGTAGCTGAATTACAGCATTGCTATGAGCGCCGACAACAGGGTGGTGCTCATAGCAATCCGTCATCAACAACCATAGAGGTCTTCAGATCTCTGGTTGTGATGGCAACGCACCGATGACCCCCGATCACATGGCGGGGGTCAGCGGTGCATGTACTTCCGGCCGCGCGGCTGGCAGCGCTTGTTAAATGCCACTGTCAGAGTTTGACAGCGGCATTTAACTAGTTAATGGGTGCTGGCGGATCGCGATTCTGCTCGTGCCCATTGCGGGCATATGTCAGCTGTTGCTTCTTAATACTGGAGATCAGCTTCTAATCAGCGTTGAGTGGACATCTGTAATAAAACAATATTCTATGAAATAATTAAGCTATACAGAAGTCTGATTTTAAGGTCATAAAAATATTTAATTTTCTGGGTCGAGTAGTAAAAGACAAGTAAAAAGTTGCCTTCCTGGCCACTAATGTTTCTATTGCTTTGAAAATCAAGTACAACTTTTTTTTGGAAATGAGACTGTAAGAGCACCATAGGTGGCTGATTTCCAACAAGTGCACTTGTTTGCATAATTCTTCACATCATCACTTAGCGCTATCCTTATTGGCTTGACTGTCCTTTCTTTTGCGTCTTCAAGAAGAGACGTTGATCAAGCACATATCGGTTGGGATTGAAGAGCAACTGGTGCATCATAGGTTCCATTTCTGGCATGAAATAGTGGAGCTCTCATAAAACGACCCAAACATTTTAATGTTCTGCCACTATTCAATACTAACAGCATTTAATGGATTTACTATTTCTGATGATTGTGTTATGCTGAAGCTAGGAACAGAAAGACTGCTCATCTTAGGTGCGTCCCATCTGGCTTCTCCCTATCTTGCTCAGTTTGATTGCTTGGTCCCTCCCTTTACACTTAAAGGTCTGCTGACTTCCAGTTCCTGTTTAAATTATGATTTCTTTAAAATTTTAAAGTAAAACATAGATGTCTGCAATAAGGGAGCCTATCCCATCATTTGGACAGATTGCATCATCTTACAGCTTAATTTTAGATTACATTTATCTGTTTTGAACATAGAGAACAATATAACAATTGGGTAAGATGTCACCACTACACAAAATGGTAAGAGTTTCAGTTTTGCGCTGAATATGTACATTTTCTTCCACTTTTCTGCAAGAAATGCGAAGAAAATAGCATGATATCATAAACTATTGTCTGGAAAAAAAGATTCTACCACAAATTAGAATATTAGAGAGGAGTACATTGGTCATGAGACAATTTCCTCAGTTTTCTAACACTTTCTTTAACAGTTTCGAAATCTCTAGGAAAGTTTAGTTAAACTAAAAATTGCTAAAGGTAAGAAAGACATAAAAGGGTTGTCTATAGAAATGAGAGGATTGATCCATGGAAGACCAAGTTGGAATTGAATGTTATGAAATTTGTGGTTTCACAACAATTTGATTACTTTGAGATTCGATTCATGGTTCTCAAAAAAATAAAACTTGCCCGGCAAACTACTAAAGCATCAGAAAGCAGGTTAACATCATTTTGTGTTGTCAAAAGGGCTTCCCCATAATGCCTTGCAGCTATGACATTTAGCAGATTATCATACAATGTACGGTGGTGGTCACTACCTAGGCAATCACAGATCAGCGGGTTCAAGTAGAGCACAGTACATCAGAGTCATTTTCCACCTCCAGAGTCACTGGGTAAGTCTCTCTCCTCTGTAGAGTGTAAGCTCTTATGGTAGGTGGGGTCTTCTCTCTCTTACCTATAGAGTGTAAGCTTTTATGGTCAGCAGAGTCTTCTCTCCCTCCTGTACAGTGTAAGATCTTATGCGCATAAGGGTCCTCTCTTTCTCCTGTAGAGTGTAAGCTCTTATGGTCAGTGGGGTCCTCTCTCTCCTGTAGAGTTTAACCTCTTTTGGTCAGTGAGGTCCTCTCTCTACAGTAGAGTGTAAGCTCTTATGGTCAGTGGGGTCCTCTCTCTCCTGTAGAGTGTAACCTCTTTTGGTCAGTGAGGTCCTCTCTCTACAGTAGAGTGTAAGCTCTTATGGTCAGTGGGGTCCTCTCTCTCCTGTAGAGTGTAACCTCTTTTGGTCAGTGAGGTCCTCTCTCTACAGTAGAGTGTAAGTTCTTATGGTCAGTGGGGGTGCTCTCTCTCTTCTATTGAGTGTAAGCTCTTATGGTCAGTGGGGTCCTCTCTCTACAGTAGAGTGTAAGTTCTTATGGTCAGTGGGGTCCTCTCTCTCCTGTAGAGTGTAACCTCTTTTGGTCAGTGAGGTCCTCTCTCTACAGTAGAGTGTAAGTTCTTATGGTCAGTGGGGTCCTCTCTCTCTTCTATTGCGTGTAAGCTCTTATGGTCAGTGGGTTTGTCTCTCAGTCTCTCTTCTCCCCACATGTACTTGATAAGTAATTCTAAGTATTCCAGCATTGACAATCGCTCAAATTTATGCTCCACAGATAAAATTTGTGGGGAATATTCTGAGAGGTTGGCAAATTTGAATTTTAAAAGATCCGATTTAGTAGAGGGAGCTGTAAGCTGTATAAACTGTGCTAGACACATCTGGAGACACCAGATGTTTGCAAAGAGTAAAAGCATCATGCTTAAAATTTAATTTGCCCAAACCTTTTCTACCCTGACATCAACTAGGTGGAGGGTGAGAAGGCTCCTATGCACTGTAAATGGTTATCAGATCCCATGGAAAACTGACTACTCTAATGTGTTTTGGGTCTTTTAGTTTGGTTCATCAATACTATATCAAATTAAATGCAAGTTCCATTGCAAAAAAAATAGTTAAAGTTGAATGAAACAATTATATTTTGGAATTTTGGGGGAAATTGAATTTCAAAAGATCTGCTCATCTCTAATTTCAGAGATGCTGAAACCGTTGTATCTGCACATACCTGCTGATATCTAAAGTCAACTAAATAACAATATATTTATATAACTATTTTCAGAAAATAAAATACGTTTTATTTTCCCTCGGTGGACTTGTAGTAGAAACTTTCATGTACCTTTTTAACATTTTCTTGGGTTAGGAGGATGTTTGTCCAGGTGAAATAAAGTTTACTTTTAGCTCAACCCTGTAAAACTACTTTAACAAGAGCAAGTTCACCAGCAAACCGTCTGTGTTTACATATATCCTGCGTATTTCAGCTTGATCCCATCCATGTGGTCCCATCCGTCTGAAAATAAATGATCAGTCTGTAACTTCATTGCATTCCTCGCTCGCACTCTAATTATTCACAGACTGAACTTTCACTTTTAGAAAACACTGTTTTAATTAGAAAAATACTTATCAGAAAGACTACCAATGATGCACAGCAATCTTTGTGATTTCATAAGTTGTAAATCCAATTTTCAAGAAGACAACCACACATACGGCATATGTTATGTACTGGTTACCCATGCTGAATTTTCAATTCAATGTTGACCTTTGTTTATCATTGTGTTTGAGGCCTTGTCAGGGGCTTAAGGTTATGTTTTTTAATCGAGGTCCTTTGAGAGCTGTAATCAGAACCTCTTCTTTCAGGTCATGACCACAATCAATAATTTTCTTTCTTATGGTTAAATGGGCTAAAGCAAAGTAAGGGATTAATAAAAAAAAGTAGCAAAATATGGGATAACAACATAGATAACATTTTATAGCATTGCTCAATCAATGTAATTAAATTATTTGGGGTACAGAGGTAATAGCAATGCCTGAGCACTTTTGCCTTAAATAAAGTCTGGTTAATTCCTACAACTCAGAAAAGAGCAAGATGGTGAAATTATCACAACCTATATAAAACCTGTCTGACACATAAGAAAACTAGTGATGAGAGAGTATACTCGTTGCTCGGGTCTTCCCAAGCATGCTCAGGTGGTCTCCGAGTATTTGTGAGTGCTCAGAGATTTAGTTTTTGTTGACACAGCTGCATGATTTGCGGCTGCTAGACAGCTTGAATACATGTGGGGATTCCCTAGCAACCAGGCAACCCCCAGATGTACTCAGGCTGGCTAGCAGCCATAAATCATGGAGCTGTGTTGACAAAAATGAAATCTCTGAGCACTCACAAATACTCGGAGACAACTCGAGTGTGCTCGGGAAAACCCGAGCAATGAGTATACTCGCACATCACTAAAGAAAACACCAGATTTTGAATTGGGCCTATGAAGTCACCATGGTAACGATTGGGACCCCACGATGACGTTGCGGGGTCTCCGATCCAAGGGCCGAGGGACTTTCTTCCTTCTGCCTGCCCGCTAAATGATACAATCACAGCGATCGCAGCATTTAGGCAGTTAAAGTGCTGGGAGCAGTGCCGGCCCCACTCCTGGCACTAAGAACCGGGTGTCAGTTATCAGAATCAGCTGAAACCTGGCAACGATCGGGCGCGCACTTCCTCTGTGCACGCAAAATCGCCTAGACATATCCATAGGTCCAAGGTTGGTAAGTACCAGGTGACCTGGATGTATGGATATGTCTAAGGTCGTAAAGAGGTTAAAGGGAAATTATCTGTGGGCAGCATATATCAGCCACTGGCTATATGTTTTCAGCCATATCCGGTGGCTTCTCCCCTCAGCGTATTTATTTTGTAGGATTTTTTTATTTATATTATTCATTTCTATGAGACGCAAACTGATGAATGTTTAAGCGTCAGCTTTACCTCATCTGACATGGATACAACTGACGGGAATATTGATTTGTCTGACTCTGGCAGTATGGATAGGTGTCAATCCAAGGCTCCCTTTCACACCACTGGTATCTCCAGACCTCCAAAAAACACAAAGGTCACAAAGTGGGCCGCAAACATAAGCACAAATCGCAAGTATCCGTTCCGATATTGGAAATGATTATGTCCAATGATGGGAATGGATTGAACATGCCTTCACCTGAATATACAGTTATCAACCGGTCTCCTAATATCATTTCCTCAGCACAATATTGGGTTTTACAGAAAGGTTTGAAGTTCACATCCACTACACGTTGAAATCTATTCCCGATAATTAAAGACATCAACAAGTAATGGTAACATTACTGATGTCACCGCTCTCACAGCCTTCGGATGTAGCACAGTTGGGGATCATCATGGTACGTCCCTGTTCTGGATTACGGTGGACCCTTTGGCTGACTTTTTTTTATGGTAAATGGCTAAAAAGGGTAACTGTAAGGGAGTGATTTTTACAATTAAAGGACTTTTTGTGTGTGTTTTTTTTCTTTTAACGTACAAGGTTAGTAATGGGGGTGCAATATTGAAGAAAAAAGATTTGGTACTCACCAGTTTGAATTAATATGGAAAAGTCCTTTATTCCATATCTTGGGATTAGGATTAAAATATGGTGTGCCCGTTGCAGAGGTATGCAGGGAGAGGCAGAGTGGATGACACATAACAACACTTCAATGGGTCTGGGTGTCACCGGATGGTACACGCATAGTCCGTGTGCCATTTTTTCATCACCCCAATTCCAAGTGAGGAAAAACTTTCAGATAAATACTGCCTCATTGAGTAACATTGGTGAGAGTGCAATGTGATACGCAGATGTGAGCGGACCCTTATACATACTCCCAGGGAAGTGAGCACGGCCTCTCTCCCATACAGTTGTATGAGAACGAGGCTGCACCCACTGCCTGGGAGTATGTATAACACATGCATACCCTCTGGTCCCGGCTCTGAAATTGGCAAATCCCTGCAGTGCACAGTGAGTGGGGGGTATTCATAAGTCTGCATCACACAGAGTAACACAGACTGCAGACTTATCGATTTAGACCGGACTACCCCTTTAAATGCACATGTCCATCAGAGTTTAAATTAACGTTTAGATTAAATATATTTCTTTTAGGATTTGTGAATGTGAATACACATATTTTTATCTCACCTTGTCCATTATTGTATATTTATTATACTTACTATTCCTTTATATTGAATAATGGTCTACACAAAGTTGGGGTGTTCCCATTTAATTGATTTCTGGGGAACTAGCGTGTATATAACACAGGTTCATCTCTATTCTATTTCATATGCCTATGATTAAGGATGCACTTGGTCGAAATGCCCCCTTTTTTTAATGCACTTGTTTCTTTTGTGTCTTCGCTTTCCTTTTTTGTATTTTAATCGATTTAAATAAATGGACTTTTAATGCATTACGTTTTGGTGCTGGATTTTCCACTTTGTTTTTTATATTCTTGCTGTCGGGGATACCGGCCCAGAGATATCTGTGCATCAATCAAATTTTTTGATTGATTTTTTTCAATATTGACTTTTTTTTATTGCATGGCTACAGTTTGTGGTAAGCTGATTAACTTTTCTTTCCTTTTTTTCATAAACTATACTATAAAAATCTTAATATATCTTCCCCAAAGTGTATTTGTTTTTGTAGGATTTTTTTATGGATCTTATTCATTTATTTGGGACCCATACTGATGTGAATGTAACATGCATGACATCCATGAACACTAGAACCGGGGAGCACATACATGCACGTTCCTGCTCTGTTGAATGTCTATGCAAGTAATGGGGAGAGCCAAGTAGAATAATTGGCTGTCTTTATTATTCTTCATTTCACCAAGTTTATTTTGTAAAAGATTAAGGCTGTATGACTGTATAACAACATCATATGACCTCCAGGAATTATTGTGAATTTATCACTAATCTTACAGAACAAATACCCATATAGTCAGCACCTATCAGTTATTCCAAAGGCTTGCTTTGTTAAAAAATTAGAAAATTAGCCTTTTTTACCCTCTATCGCTCCAATTCCTGTCCTTAGTGGTTTTGGGTCACCGCCGAGCCCAGTGATGCTGTAGTCATAGGCCCTACTGGCACTGAAGGGAGTAATAATGCTGCTTTGTGTTATTTTTTAACAGAACAATCTTATTGAATAAGAGAAAATGGAAATCCCCTTTAAGCTTTATGGCAATATAGCCATTCTTCAGGATTACTTCCTTGGGAAATTATCCTTTGTGAACAGTTGTAATTTGTTTGCACAGACATTTCTTGTGACATTTTTATCAGTCACCGTATATTGTACTACTGCCCTCATCTCATTTCTACACCATATCACTATGTACAATTTGTGTTACTAAGGAGTGGGAACGGCTGGGTTGCATTATCTTTATCTGAGGCGGCCTCTCATGGAGTGTAATATTTACCTCAGTGTGTAGACACCTATGTCATCCTTTATTACATTTCCTTGTCCTGCCGCTTATCTCATAGTTACTACATTATGTACACTTGGCTTATCGACTGCATATACAGACTGAAAATGAGAAAATTGTCAACGCCAGCTACGTGCTGCCTACAACCCCCCATATACATTAATATTTACCTATAACAAAGGGTTTAGCCGGCAGTCTAATGTGTATCGGTGCCCAAAACAACTTATTGTTTTTTGAGCAGAGGTGTAGTTAGGGGTTCAGCACAGGGAGGGATGAAAACATCTGAATGGGTCCCTAACCGGTAACCCTCATTACAACTGTGGTGGTGTACCCTAATTGTGATACTGGGGAACCTCAGCAGATGACGGCACTGTTAATGAAGTTAAATCTCTACACAAAGACAAATGCAGATATGGTAACCGTACAGTGGTAGATACCAGTCCTGTAGAACATATAAGAAAGTTCAGAATAGTTGTAGATGGTGATTTACAGGTGATGTTCTTTCTCATGGAGTCGATCACTTTTCCTGTCTTTTCTGTTTTGCTCAGACCATCATGAAAACTCGTCCTCAGAGATTACAACAAAGACACATATAACTTCTCACATTACCAACCTGAAAAAGACTACTCAACCCAAAATGTATAATGACCCCCACATTAGCTCCCACATTGTATAATGGCCCCCTCACTTTACGAGGACCCCCACAGATGTCCCTTCTATGTATGAGGGGCCCACTCACAATGTGTGAGCATAGCACACTGTATGAGGGCCCACCACAGGTGTCACCACACTGTATGAGAGCCACTCAAAGTAGTCCTTACACTATATGGGGGCCACAAACAGTAGTTCTCACACTCTGTGATTGCCCCCATGTTAGGCCCCAAACTGCATAATGGCCCATCTCTTTGGCTCCAACACTGTATAATGGCCCCCACACTTTATGAGAGCCCCACACAGTAGTCCCTGAAATGTAGGAGGCCCTCAACACTATATGAGGGTTCCCCATTGTTTATGATGCCTCACAGGCACACTACAAGTTTTAGTTAAAGTAAAGAAACATCTTATGCTCTCCTACTCCAAAACCCTTATGAGTCCAAAGTGCTGATGTCATAGCGCTGATGGCTCAAAGCAACCTGCGGTGTACAGAATGGAGAGTGGTAGTGCAGGAACATTACGTGTCCCTGTTTTCTAACGCTCATCATAACTAGTTAAGGGTAGCAGTAGCTCTGAGTGTGCACCTCCATGCACAGGGCCCAGGGCAGCTGCCCTCTCTGCTTCCTCGGTAACTATGCTACTGGTTGGGAGAAATGTTGACCAAGCATGTCCGATTTCAGACTGCTGATTGTATTGTTATCTTAGAGATAAGCTGACACCAGACATGTCTGGGAGATGCAGACCAGATAACTGTGGGCCAATCGATCGCTGGACCATTGTTCAGCTGACAGTCATCTAATGTGTATGGCTGGCCTCAGATTTGCACCATTTTTGTCTGTTTTTATTAATTTGACTTGAACATGGTGTCTATGTCAACTTGACTGTACAGATGCTCATTCTCATAACTTTTGGTGAGCGCACAAAGTTTTACACATCATGCAACTTTTTTTTTACCTAATTCAGGCTGTTTGATGCAATTTGCAACATTTTTACACCAAAAAAGTGGCATAAACTGATAACTGGTTGTCAATTGTATTTAAAAAATGCAGGTTGTAAATGAAAATTCTGTCCTTTGGTATACGTTTGTCAGTATAAGTGATAATGCACAGCCGCACTATACAGTGCAATATTAGCACAGACTGGTTCTGAGCACCTTCTGCATCTGATTCACCTGACCCTCTAAGCTTGTCCCTGTTTTTTCTAAAGCATTCACATCCTCATACCTACTCCAGTCCCCAAATAACATTCTCAGATGGTTTGCATTTATTTTAATGGATTTAGTAATTATTAATTTTGCTTATATATCACCAACATATTCCAGTGATTATTATTGTACTTTCAGACACAAACTATGGTAAATCCTATAGAAAACCAATTAGCCTACCAGTATGTTTTTGTAGTATGGGGGGAAACTAGAGTTTCCGGTGGGAATCCACACAGACATGGTAGAACATACAAACTCCTTGCAGATGATTTCCTTAGATGTGAACACAGGACAGAATTGCTGCAAGAAGATTGTTATACCACTAAGTCACCATGCAGAAAAAGTGTGGACATTATACAGTGTTTGTACTGACTGTATTCATTACACAGAAAAAACAGAGAATCCATTGTTAAATGAAACCCATAGGTAATCTAGAAAATGAATGAAAACAACCATAGCAAAACACATACAGTAGTTACCTCTAATGTTGTTATGAACTACACAGTCTGCAAATATTCCCAAACCCACACTCCGTGCACTCAGAGCTACTTAACAACCACTAACCATAGTCCAGGATATGACATACATAGATACTTTTTAATGAGTCCTTCCTATATCCTAGGTCTTTCCTCTTTAGTTCCTTACTAGTGATGAGCGAACATGCTTAGTGATACTCAGATGTCACTCAAGTATCTGGGTGTGCAGATAAGCTCAGCACTCGTCGAGCATTGGCTGGTGCTCGGATTGAATGATCGAATCAATGCCCCACATGTTTGATGCCTGTTGCACAGCCAATAAACATGTGGGGATTGATTGATATCCACTGTAATGCCGTAGCGATCCTGATAGTGATTGACTGGCCACATTACCTCATCAGAGTTTGTTAAAGGACTTGCACTGCCACGCTCGGCACACTGATGCCATTGCGCAACTCAGGAACAGTTGTGATTGGAGGGAGAGAGTAGCTGTCCAGGACTGTATGTGCACAGTTTCATTAAGAGTCGTCTAGTGGTGCTACTGGTGGTGATGGGGAACCATCATAGTAAAAGTCCTTCTAAGAACTCATCTTATTCTTTTTCTGTTTCAATGCGATACATTCTGCATTCAGCCTGAGGACAACTGCTTAAGTAAAGAGAGTGCCAGAATACAGCCTCTAAGCAGGGCTTAGGGCTTTGCAGTCTGTTGCTAAATGTATAGCTGCTGCAGGTGACCAAATGTTTTTTTTTGGGGGGGGGTTAGGTGAAAAATTGACTGTGGTGTCATCCATACAGTTTAACGTGCTTTGTGTAGAATTATGGTTGTTTAAAATTTTTAAAAACCACTTGACCTTCTACAGTTCACAAAATGTTTTCTTCCAAAAAATTACTATTGTCGTCCATCCAGATTAACCTGGTTTGTGTAAAATTATGGTGGTTTGAAATAATGTAAAAATAATTTTTTAAAAATTGGTTCAATTAATCAAGGAAAAGCAATTAGAAAAAGTGTAAGGCGTGCAGTAAGGGATGGGAAAGTGGAGGTGCTGATTATGGTGCATGCAGATGACCAGGACATGGGGCAGGTGCGACTGCACCTGTTGCAGGAGCACAAGCAACATGCCCATCTAGTAGACATAGTTTCCTGTCCCACTTTGCAGTGAGGCACGGAACACCATTTCTGAAGCCACACCAGTGTGAACAAGGGGTCGCTAGATAGCAGATAATGCTTCCAACATGCTTGCCAGCACCACCCAGTCTTCCACATGGTTCAATCTCACCTCCCAAGAGTCCTCCCAAGAGTCTGGATTAGACATGAGCAAATATCTTTGGAACCAAAGATATTTTCTCATCTCTAGTTTGGATCGTTTAATCCTCACCCTGATTCTACTTTTCCCCACTATGTCAGCCCCCATTTCCATAAGTCAGCTTCAGCTGCCACCGCTCTGGCAGTGCTCCAGCAGCGCATGTAAGTGCTAGCTCACTGACTGGTGGGCAAGCTTCCTTGTGCAACCAAGGAGGATGGGTAAGGGAAACACAGACCAGGTACAGCAGAGGCAAGGATACCCTATTAAAGGCATGGGCCAATTTAATGACACCCTGAAGGAAACCATGCCCTGATGACAGAGTATTTTTGACAAGGTGAGAAAAGTTTTTAAAGATGATCAAGCAGTAACTGGCTGACAAAACCAATGTACTCTCTACTAATTCCTCTGCAACCTTCAACTTTTGGGTCTCAAAGCTGGACACTTGACATGAGCTGTCCCTCTATGCCTTGGAGGTATTCTTCTGCCTGCCACAAGCGTCATGTCTTAGCAGGTTTTTAGTGTCACTGGGGAGGTCATAATGGACAGGTGCTCTCGCCTGTCAACAAAAAATGCTGACAGTCTCACTCTGATAAAAATGAACAAAGCCTCAATTAGCCCTGACTTTTCCACACCAACAGATGACAGCAGCACATAGTGTTCTTAATCTTCAATACTTGAATGAGGCCCTCCAGTTGTTGCCATCAAGGGTGTATGGATAACCCTCCTTGGAATTTTTTTTTACTTTGCACTGTGTGCAGAGCCTTGATGAGTGTAGAATTACCACAATTACACTTTTTCAAGAGACACTCCAGTTGGTGCTTTTAAGAGTGTATGGACTGTTCTGCTTGTAATTTTTGGCAGGCTATAAGTGTAGAAGTACCACAATACTTTCTTAATATTTCAATAAGGCACTCCAGTTGGTGCTTTCAAAACTGTATGGACGGCCCTGCTTGTAATTTTTGTCATGCTGTGAGTGTTGGAGTACCACAACTACACTTTTTTCACAATGTTTGAATGAGGCAGTTGGTGCCTTAAAGGGTGTATGGATGAACCAGCTTGTAATTTTTGACAGGCTTTGCACTGTGTTCAGAGCTTGTATGAGTGTAGGAGTAGCACAACTACACTTTATGCACAATATTTGAATGAGGCACTACAGTTGGTGCCTTCAAGGGTGTATGAATGATATTGCTTGTAATTTGTTTTCAGGCTTTGCAGTTAGTGCATAGCCTTTATGAGTCTAGGAGTACCACTAGATGACAATTTAAACAGATTGTGTATAAGGCCCTCCTAAACAATTTTTTTTTGCTGTAAACTCCAATTTCTCTTCAATCTTGAATGCTTTATTTTTAGTCCTTAAAGTGGAGTATTTATATTCAATGTGGTACAAAGGTTACCTCTTATGGGTGATGGTGCCTGCCCCAACTCACATTTCGGCTGCTGCCTTCTTCTGGGGCAGGCACCATCACCCACAAGAGGTAACCTTTGTACCACATTGAATACTTGTCCTTTGGATTTTTCCTTGTACTTCCTTATGAGAGTATTTCACTCTAGGATTTTTTTCTGTTTATATTACCTGGGAAAGTGTGGTTCTACTATATAAACTTCTGTGTACAACTTGTCATGATCTTATAGTCGGATTTGAGCAGAAGCCTCTGGGGTTAATGCTGGTGGCCTTTCTTTGGATAGGGGAGGGCTTTTTATAGCTGTTGGAGGCTTGCATCTTTGTCAGTTAGTCTTCTGCCCTCGACTGAATTAAGTGACCCCTGTACGCTTGTGTGTTTGTGCCTACCTTGTGAGTTTCATCCCGTTTTGACCTGACCTGTGCCCCACATCACACTTGCCTGTCGATTAGGTTCTGTCTGTGGATTATCTGGTTCTCTGACCCCGGCTTGGTTTCTGACTTCCCTTTCGGTTGTTTCCTCATCTCTGGTTATACCCGCTCGGTTTCCTGACACCCGCTTGTACCCAGTTATTCTTCTGTTTACATGCTTCTCGGCGCCCCAGCCAGTCACTCCTCAGTAGTACCCTTGGTGCTCCGCTGATTGCTCCAGGAGCTCCGGGGGTTGGCCCCGCCCTGGCAACCATGCCATTCTGTGTTTGCAGTTGCTGTTTACCCATCCCATTCTGCGCAGCATGGGACTCGTGTCTGGACCTGGACAGGTCGGTCATGGGGTCCCTGACACAACCTCTATTTAGCATATAGTGGGTGCATGGTGCCATCTTTGTGGTTTCCCACTTTTTAACAACCTTATCTGTTTTTTTTTTTTGTTTTTTTTTTGTGAATATAATTTGTATTTCTTTATTACAGTTGGTTTGTGTGCACATTTTTTTTTCTGATGTAATAAAAAGATCAAGTAGTTGAAGCAATGTTTCAGCAATAATTGGCTTTTATCAAGCATGAAGTACAATAATTTAAAAATACAGCCAATGGTAATGGTTTTCTTGCAGAGATACAGCAGGTATAGGAAATGTTACAGTCAATGCTTCCTGCTAGAAAGTATGCAAAATAAAGAAAATGTTTTTGTATTTTTAGTAACTTACAAGGACTACATCAGTGATATGTCACCCAGTTAACCAGTACTCTCTCTGTACTGATGAGAAGCAACAACCCTGAAACAGCTGTCTACAATTTGCTGTCTGCTTTTCCAGAGCTGGTATGTCACTCTCCACAAGTAGAAACCTTACCCCTTAGACCTCAGTCCAGAGCCTCTCATCTTGCCAAATCGGTTCTCATGCTTCGCACTGACGAGGGCCAACAGCCCGAAACACCGTGTCTGCGAATTGAGATACTGATTTGGCTTTTATCCTAAGTCATATTGCACGACTCGTTAAAGTGTTGATTGTGACTTGTAGGATCGCTACTTCCAACAGGTGGCGCTATAGAGTTCAAGTCCTCTTTTTCTCTGAAGAGGCAATTTGCATATCTGCTTTTCCAAAAATCCTTAGTCATGTTACAAAGCTTTTTAATCCGTCAGTCTTTTATGTAATTATTCATTCATGCTGCTTATATAGCACCAACATAATCCATAGGGCTGCAAAGTGATTATCATCATGCACATCAGTCCCTATGACAACTGAGGTTTGCAAAGCTTTTCACTATATAAGACACACAATTATGATTATTCTCCCAAATTTTGCATGTAATGTCTCTTTCCAAACCCCAGAGCATAAAAAATGTAAGTTTTTAAAAATAAAATAAATGCTTATACTCACCTCACCGCTCAGCTCTCCGCCCCTTCTGCTCCTCACTGTAGCCCTCTGATTCTTGCCACAGCTTCTTATCTAAAGTGGAACACATCTATGATCTGGTGATTGAGACACCCAGTCAATCATAAATAATGCTCCAACTCCTCATTTCTTCACTAAGATGGCAGCAACAGGGCCTTCAGCAAACCCCCAGCTGACATAGCATACTATCGGTACCCTGCAATCTCCATGCAAAGGGCCCAAAGGCCATTGGATTGATTGAACCATGTAATCGAGCCACTTATATGTCACTGCCAGAGATTAACAGCAGAATTTAAAAGGAACCTGTCACCCTGAAATTGCAGTCTAATCTACAGGCATCATACTATAGAGCAGGGTAGCTGAGGGGATTGATATATAGTTTTGTAGGACAAGATTCAGTATAACCGGTGTTTTCATTGTTTAATCTTCTGCACATTATGGGATTTTTAGTCCAGTGGGTGGTCCGGTCACATTAACCTCTGCTTCTATATAATAATACTCTAGGTAGTTTGTTGAATGAATGACAAGATGCTGCTTTCATCTATACATAGTGAATCAAATGTATTGGGCCAACTACTGCTCAAGTTGGAGGGTATGTAGATTACTCCTTCACAGGGGTCCACCAGGGGATTCTCCTGTTCCCCCGTGGGCCAGTCTGAGCCTGTATGAACACACGGTTAATGTTTTTGTGGTCTATTGGGGAACTTGTGTGTTTGTCTTTATATTTTTTCAATTTTATAAAATTCCTAGCAAGGGATAAATCTATCTGATATCAGTGTTTTATAAACAGGCGTTTCTTGTCAAGGATATTCCTGGAAACCTCAGCAGGCATTCTGTATGGCCAGAAGAATGGTCCTTGGTAAATACGGCATTGCCTATGCTATTAAATATAGATGCATATGCAAAGTCCTTATCCAATGAAACTTTATCTGATTTTTTTCTATATTTCAGTAACATCATAGCAAACAGCCCCAGGTGCAGATTCATCTGTGTCTGGCTGGTCATATAGGTCACTGCTTGCTAAGACGTCTCCATCCATCACAGATGACCTTCTGCATGGATCATGTCAATACACTGCCACGCTGCTTTGATGTTCCAATGAGCGCAAAGAAGGGTTAAGTTTCGTGTTGTCTGGTGATCTGCATGTGCAACGCTCCTGTGGATGTGATATCACTGGGATTATACAGTATCTCTTCCCAGAATGGTACAGATAACTTGTCTATGTAACACATTCTGTGTTTTGGTTTATTTTAGCTGTTTTAGCAATAACACTTGTGACTTGTACTTATCTTATGCCAATACTTGACATTTCTGTATTCAAGTTCTCTTTTTTAAATTCTCAGTTTATTATAATTATATAAATGTATGGGTTTTATTAACTTTCCATTTGCCAATAAATCAATTTGTCATAAAAGAATCACAGATTTATTCGTAAGTAGTGTTGAGCGATACCGTCCGATACTTGAAAGTATCGGTATCGGAAAGTATCGGCCGATACCGGCAAAGTATCGGATGCAATCCGATACCGATACCCGATACCAATACAAGTCAATGGGACTCAAGTATCGGACGGTATTCCTGAGAGGAAACTCTCCTTCAGGCCCTGGGATCCATATTAATGTGTAAAAGAAAGAATTAAAATAAAAAATATTGCTATACTCACCTCTCCGACGCAGCCTGAACCTCAGCGAGGGAACCGGCAGCGTTGTTTGCTTAAAATTCGCGCTTTTCTTTCCTTACGTGAAGTCCCGGCTTGTGATTGGTCGCGTGCCGCCCATGTGGTGGCGACGCAACCAATCACAGCAAGCCGTGACGTAATTTCAGGTCATTCAGTATTTTAAAATTACGCTCCAGCTTTGTGATTGGTTGCGTCGCAGTCACATGGGCGACGCAACCAATCACAGCAAGCCGTGACGTAATTTCAGGTCCTTAAGGATTTTAAAATTACGTCCCGGCTTTGTGATTGGTTGCGTCTCAGTCACATGGGCGACGCAACCAATCACAAGCCGTGACGTCACGGGAGGCTGGACACGCGCGCATTTTAAAATGTGCGCGTGTCCAGCCTCCCGGCTTGTGATTGGTTGACCGCGACGCAACCAATCACAAGCCGGGACATCACGGGAGGCTGGACATGCGCGCATTTTAAAATGCGCGCGTGTCCAGCCTCCCGGCTTGTGATTGGTTGACCGCGACGCAACCAATCAGAAGCCGGGACGTCACGGGAGGCTGGACACGCGCGCATTTTAAAATGCGCGCGTGTCCAGCCTCCCGTGACGTCACGGCTTGTGATTGGTTGCGTCGCCCATGTGACTGCGACGCAACCAATCACAAAGCCGGGACGTAATTTTAAAATCCTTAAGGACCTGAAATTACGTCACGGCTTGCTGTGATTGGTTGCGTCGCCCATGTGACTGCGACGCAACCAATCACAAAGCCGGGACGTAATTTTAACCCCTTCCCGACATGTGACGGTATAGTACGTCACATGTCGGGACCCCCGCTTTGATGTGCGCTCCGGCGGTGAGCGCACATCAAAGTCGCGACATGTCAGCTGTTTTTTACAGCTGACATGTGCGCGCAATAGCGGCGGGTGAAATCGCGATCACCCGCCGCTATTAACTAGTTAAATGCCGCTGTCAAACTCAGACAGCGGCATTTAACTACCGCATCCGGCCGTGCGGCCGGATATGAGCGCATCGCCGACCCCCGTCACATGATCGGGGGTCGGCGATGTGTCAGGAAGGTAACCATAGAGGTCCTTGAGACCTCTATGGTTACTGATTGCCGGTGGCTGTGAGCGCCACCCTGTGGTCGGCGCTCACAGCACACCTGCAAATCTGCTGTGTAGCAGCGATCTTATGATCACTGCTGCATAGCAGAGCCGATCGGGCTGTGCCTGCTTCTAGCCTCCCATGGAGGCTATAGAAGCATGGCAAAAGTAAAAAAAAAAAGTTTTTAAAAATGTGAAAAAAATAAAAAAAATATAAAAGTTTAAATCACCCCCCTTTCGCCCCAATCAAAATAAATCAATAAAAAAAAAACCCAACCTACACATATTTGGTATCGCCGCGTTCAGAATCGCCCGATCTATCAATAAAAAAAAAGCATTAACCTGATCGCTATATGGCGTAATGAGAAAAAAATTCGAAACGCCAGATTTACGTTTTTTTGGTCGCCACGACATTGCATTAAAATGCAATAGCGGGCGATCAAAAGAACGTATCTACACCAAAATGCTATCATTAAAAACGCCAGCTCGGCACGCAAAAAATAAGCCCTCACCTGACCCCAGATCACGAAAAATGGAGACGCTACGAGTATCGGAAAATGGCGCAATTTTGTTTTGTTTTGTTTTTTGCAAAGTTTGGAATTTTTTTTCACCACTTAGGTGAAAAATAACCTAGTCATGTTAGGTGTCTATAAACTCGTAGTGACCTGGAGAATCATAATGGCAGGTCAGTTTTAGCATTTAGTGAACCTAGCAAAATAGGCAAGCAAAAAACAAGTGTGGGATTGCACTTTTTTTGCAATTTCACTGCACTTGGAATTTTTTTCCCGTTTTCTAGTACACGACATGCTAAAACCAATGATGTCGTTCAAAAGTACAACTCGTCCCGCAAAAAATAAGCCCTCACATGGCCAAATTGACGGAAAAATAAAAAAGTTATGGCTCTGGGAAGGAGGGTAGCGAAAAACGAAAATGGAAAAACGGAAAAAGCTCCGGGGGTGAAGGGGTTAAAATACTGAATGACCTGAAATTACATCACGGCTTGCTGTGATTGGTTGCGTCGCCGCCACATGGGCGGCACGCGACCAATCACAAGCCGGGACTTCACGTAAGGAAGTAAACGCGCGAATTTTAAACAAAAAACGCTGCCGCTTCCCTCGGTAAGGTGCAGGCTGCGTCGGAGAGGTGAGTATAGCAATATTTTTTATTTTAATTCTCTCTTTTACACATTTTTACAATAATGTTGTTTCGATACCGATACCCGATACCACAAAAGTATCGGATCTCGGTATCGGAATTCCGATACCCGCAAGTATCGGCCGATACCCGATACTTGCGGTATCGGAATGCTCAACACTATTCGTAAGTAAAGTAGCTGTCAAAAGTGTGGACACATCTGGTCATTCAATAGTGTTTCTTGTTCTTACAAGTTTTGTAACTAGCAATCAACTCTTCTTAAGTGTAGGAATCCTCTTCATCAGCATTTTACCAGCACTTGCTATTTTCCAATGACTGCTGATTAGTGATGAGCGAGTGAGCTCGTTAATCGAGATTTCCGAGCATGATTTGCAGCTGCTAGACAGCCTGAACAAATGCAGGGATTACCTGTTTGTTAGGGAATTCCCACATGTAATCAGGCTGTCAAGCAGCCGCAAATCATGCAGCTGCGGCGACTCAAACATAATCTCCGAGCACACCCAAAATAATCGGAGAACACCTGAGCATGCTCAGAAATCTCGAGTACCGAGCACACTCGCTCATCACTACTGCCCATCTTTCTGTTAAGCCTTTATGCTTTATGCTAGGGACAGGTTGCACTTGACTGGAGATAGTGGGCAGTCAGTTAATTTCCATCCGCATTCGCTAATCTCAAGTGATATCTGACTAATGCAGTGTCCTTTTGACTGTCTCTTTAGCTGCTGTTCTCCTCTAGTTGTCAATAAGCAAAAACAGCGTAAAAAAAACCCACATCAACACAATTATCAAACTTTCATTTTATCTAGTGAAAAAAGTTTTCATCTTTACAAAATTCAGGATTGTAACAAAAGTAAGCAATCATGTTCACAGTTATGTTGTTTTTGAAAGCAATTGCATTGCGGCATTTATGATCCAGGTGTGAAAGACGGACCAGTTCCTTTAGTTGACAATCTGTTGGTGGATTTGCTGTACATTATGTGAGTTGCTTATGTTCTCTGCCCTATTTATGCTGCAGTAAAATAAAAAAATATTCTAAGCAATGTAACAAACACGTTATAGATACAAAGTCATTGTCAACAGGTGATACAGATAGGGATTCAAGTAAAATTCTATTTTAATTATCCATATATTGGCTGGAATTTATTTGTAGAATTAATATTAGTAATGTTAGAAACATAACTAGTATGGTTGTCAGTAGTTTTGCCTTGCAGAACTGGAATCCTGGATTTGTATCCATCTCAAGAGCAGCATATGCATGAATTTTGTTATTCACCCCATACTTGTGGGGGTCGGGGTCATTGGGGACCCTAGTTAAGTCCTTGTATCTCCGCTTGTTGTGTGCTTTTTATGGGTTCAATCACCTGCAGTCTCTCCTCTAACCCCTTAGATGCCTTTTTTGATTTTACCCAAAACTCTTTGACACCTTTATTCTTCAATCTCTGGCTTCTGATTTTGTCTTTGTCCCTTACATTCTGGCTCTGACCCAACTTATTGACCAATCAAACCTAGATATTGTCCATCGGTCGTCTACTTCGTGGATACAGCCCATGATCATCTGTAGTAGGCCGATGTCACACTTGCAACTGCAATGCGAGAAACACGCACGAGTCTCTTGCCTCAATACCTGGTACTGCCGCCGGCACTGAGGACCGGCGTGTGTGGCTGCATTTGTTTCTTTGCAGCTGAACACTCCGGTCTGAACAGCCGGCGGCAGTGCCGGATATTGAGGCGAAAGACTCGTTCGAGTTTCTCGCATTGCAGTTGCAAGTGTGACACTGGCCGTAGGCGAAGAGATAAAAATCAGGGCATTCCTGGAACCTGATAAGCTGAGGGGGCTTATGCCACATCTGTCTATGGAAGTCCGGTTTTGAGTTAACGGTTGCCTTAATAAATATGACCTTTCACCTTTTTATCAGTTGTTATATTTATAGTAATCTTTGCTTGTAGTTTAATATAAAATATTTGTTCTTAATTTTGTATTCTGTTTTATATTTTTTATATTTCTGCTCTTTATGGGACTCCACTTTATTACAGCTTTATAGATCTCTTAAAGCACCACTCCAGCATTTTTTTCTTATTTCAATTCTGGAGTGGTGCCATTATTGTAAGTAGTACTACTAGTACTAGTATTATACTCACCAGCCATCGTCTTTGCTCTTCCCGCTGCCGCCCTGGTCTCAATCTGCCGTCTTGTGACTGCAGCTTCTAATTGACCGGAAGTCGGAGGTAACGGTCACAAGCAGTCAATGTAGGTGTATGAGATCCTTGTTCCAGCATCGTTCTAGCTCCCAAACACTTTACGTTAAGTTGTGACTTCTGGCTCACCATAGCAAATACTGAATCAATGTGGCAGGTCACAACCTGCAGAAAATGACCAGAGCGGCCCGTTAACATATGAAGACAGCTTGAATGTTAAATATAATAGGGGCAGGGAACTTACTTTAGTTGCACCACTCTATAACAAAACACTGGAATGGCGCTTTAACATAAGGACTAAACACAATGGTAACCAAAGCAATGAGAATATATTCAGCTTTTGAGTGAATATTTCCACTAACTGAAACACGATACAATGTTTAACAGTCTATTTCCATTAATATGCTGGGAAATGTCACACACAGGAACTGGGGAGGTATAGGAAGATTTTACATATTATGGAACATTTCTTCTCACCATTAGTTCACTAGGAATAAATTATTTTGTTTTAAATTTTTTTCGGATTAAAAACCGTTTAGTTGGTTAGAAAATCCAGAATTTATTTTTTTGTATTTGGGTTATTTACAATTTGTCAGCAGCTTCTTCTCCAATTTGTAAATGTCTTTTACAATGGGGAAAGTGTATAGAGCCGATAAGTCTATATTTAGATATTTTTTTTTAGGTCTTATGGTTTCCATATGAAATTGTCAAAAATGTTTACAAGATTGCCTAATATTTCTATTGATCATAACTGGAAACTGAGGAAGTGGAAAAGAGAAGCAGAAACGACATGAACATGGAAAGGTTCACAAATAAGTGTTGGAATACAGTCACACAAACACTTGATCAAAATTTTTGGTTCCTCTCTCGGCTTGCAGGTTGTCATGCCTCCAGGGCGTGTGTGCATTACTAATGCGGAAACTTGTGCCGTTAAGAGTGTGAATGATGTAACACATAAATAACAAACCATCTTACCTAACAGAATAGCAGAATTTTGGGAACTGATCAATGGTATATTAAATTGGAGATGTAAATTAAAGGCTCATTTAGATGAACTGATAATTGGGAAAGAGCATTCATTATATGGTTCATATTGGTAATTATTGGCGTGAGTGAACATACCAGCAATTAACGAATGAATGAGCAAACCTAGGAATCTTGGAAGCAGTTGGCCAGATATAGTGGAAACCAACAGGGATTGAAACTAGTTGAAGCATTGTGTGCACAGAAGGTGGAGCACACCAAATGAAAGTCTTGAGTCTCAATCCAGGTGTGTTTCCTAATGGGTCATGAATAAGATTAATGAGATGACGTCACTTGGTGAACATTTAAAGGCCACATTTAGCAGTAGTATATGCACCTTTAACCTTCAGGAATAATAATAAAAATACCTTCGGATAGTGGGCTTTTCTACAATAGATCAGTCTATCGGGATTATGGGTGTTGTTAAGATTTATTCCTATCAAGGTTGAACTTGATCTACCTACAGTGGGGAAAATAAGTATTTGATACACTGCCGATTTTGCAAGTTTTCCCACCTACAAAGAATGGAAGAATGGAGAGGTCTGCAATTTCTATGGTAGAAACACTTCACCTGTGAGAGACAGAATCTAAAAATAAAAAACAGAAAATCATATTGTATGAATTTTACAGAATTAATTAGCATTTTATTGGCTGAAATAAGTATTTTATACAATAGAAATAAAAGAACTTAGCGTTGGGTACAGAAACCTTTGTTTGCAATTACAGAGGTCAGATTTTTCCTGTAGTTCTTGACCAAGTTTGCACACACTGCAGTAGGGATTTTGGCCCACTCCTCCATACAGATGTTCTTCAGATCTTTCAGGTTTTGCTAGGCAACGTTGAGTTCCAGCTTCATGGGTTCAGATATAAAAATATTTTGGGTAGTGTTTTACAGTAAATTCTAATTTCACCACAAATTAAGAGATTTTGTGAAAATGTCTATTGTCATTTCCTTATTATAACTGTAGTATGGATGGAGAGACTGGTCCAGTGCCAAAATACATAGCCTTGTAATAAAGTGTAATTATTCCAGTTTACTTCTGGACTCCTCAGTGCTCTTTATTTTGGATTTTTCCTCCTCCATTACATTCTCCTTGGCCCCCATATAAGTAATAGTCTGTGACCATGACATTAAGGTCAGTAAGGTCAATAGGCTCTGGTTCACAGAGACAGGATGTCAGTTGACTGACAGATGGAGACAGCAAGACGTCATTTGGAGCAGACGAGGAGGGGACGGGACTTCACATAAAAATGGCAACAGCCATGTCATGGCATGTTGTATAGGTTACATTAGTCAAGTGTTGCTTTGTCGTTGGCCGCAGGCTCTTGGTGGGATATTTTCGTGGAATAACTTTTAGTTATTTTATTCTCTTTCAAGTTGTAGATCTTAAATTCTTACACAGGCCTCTGCTATAATATATGTCTGCCTGCAGCTGTAAGAATATTTAGCATTGACTGTTGCATAGTTATATAGGTGTGAGATGTAGTAAAAACATGATGATAACCATTACTGAAGTGGGTAAATCTCATCTGATATCAAGACGCCTGAAAGAATATGCATGGCTTCCATTCCACATGGGAAGCAGTTGTCTGTTGCATCACACACTTAGCAGTCTGAAGTCTCCTTGACGGTCTTGTCAATATGTTTACAGAATCCTAGAAGAAAACCAGAGGGAATTAATTAGCCTTGGTAGCCAGCTACGAAACTGGTCTTGTGACTGATGTGATGGCAAATCTCTCATGTCTTCTACCTTGGGTGCTTTCAAAAATATTTTCTCCAAATATCTTCCATTTATATTGTAGCTGAAATTATGATATTATTCTATGCAGCAGCGGTTTCAAGGATTATTAATTCTATGCAAAGCAAATAAATACAAATCTGGAAATCTATAGAAAAGTGCCATTTCATGGGAAATACAAGAGTGCAGTAAACATTAGCCCTTTAGCAAAATATTGCATACATGTACATCATGAGAAAAGTAATTTTCCTTCATTTTAATGCATATAAATGCGATTATGCGAGGCACACCAATTGTGTCTGCACACTTGTGGGGCTGACAAAATGAGGGCATTCCCTATGTCAGGTCCCTGTGATCCTTATTGTTGGGATTTAATTCAGATGGTTTTGCACTCATAACTTGAAACCTTAACCACTTCCAGACCGCCCATAAACTTTAAATCTCCAGGCAGACTCGCTCCTACTCTGCAGTAATGTTCTAAAATGTCACTGCATAGAAGTGGGCATCACGTGGTCATGTAGCTGCGGAAGAGGAGATCCAGCTGTCAGAGACAGCCGTAGTCCCCAAAGAGAAGGCACAGATGGTTTATAACGGTCTTTGCCTTCTCGAATACTGTATACACTGCTCTAAATAAGAGCTGTGTATACTGTAATTTAAAGCACTGACAGTTCTTCCTTCTCCATACATTGCAGTCATGTAATCACTGTGTATATGGAGGTCCTGCTCCTAAGTCATAGTAGACTCAGAGAGTTTTGCAATGCAGATAGGAGGTTTAATTTCCCCTGTAACTGGGGCTACTATACAAGCAGCAGTTACAGGGGAAATAAGATGAAAATATTAAACTTTGAAAGATCTCTCTCTCCCCAAGGGTCTTTTATGATCTTATGTGTAAAATACATGAAAAAATAAATAAATAAATAATAGGTAAAAAATAAATAAATAAAAATGCCATTGTCAATCCACAGTGTTACTAGCCTCGCTCCTTTAAGAAAAACCTTGTCTGATAATTGAAAATAATTATTATAGAATGGGGAACAAATTCAATGTATTTTAATGCTTCTTTGTAGTAAAAAAAGAGAAAAACAACCACATATTTTCTTTATTTTGCCACTGAAATTGCCCAATATTAGGGGTAAATAAGAAAGGCTATGGCAGTGACATAAAAATGTAGCCCCATGTATCATGAAAAAAAAACAGAACAATTACCGGACTATCCGAACGAGAAAGTTTTTTACAGTACTTTAAACAGTGTAAGAAAAATCCTGAAAATGTGCCCGATCAAGGATGAGGATGAATGGCCTGTTCTTGAACTGGTTAATAATAGTGCCTGATAGGTCATACGTTAGGTCAGAGAAGTCACTTGAAGCTCCTAGACCCTCATGCAAAAATCTATATCAGGGTCTCCCATCATTAGCCATTTATACCGGTGTAAGGTTTCACTGCTAGTGCAAATGCCCCCTATAGTTATGCCCCTTGCTTAGGTATATCCTATCATATGTCTATACATTTTAAGTATACATTCATGAGGAACAGAACTGGCTTGGTACATAAGGAGTTAAACCCCAGAAAAAAATCACAAGGGGAAATATATAGAAGCCATATCAGCATATAACAAACCAGTTACTAAAGTAAAGCCGACAGGCAAAACTTATCTTCTAATATATAATTGCATAGAATACTACTTCCTGCAATTTGTGCCAACTTCCGTGGCTTTGTCCGGAGCTAATGTCCGGAGATAATGTCCGGAGCTAATGTCCGGAGCTAATGTCCGGAGCTAATGTCCGGAGATAAGTGACGTCACCAGTGTCCTACACCCAGGCAGAGCACAGGGGCCCCAGGCAGCATATGGGGCCCCAGGCAGAGCACAGGGGCCCCAGGCAGCATATGGGGCCCCAGGCAGAGCACAGTGGTCCCAGGCAGAGCACAGGGGCCCCAGGCAGCTTATGGGGCCCCAGGCAGAGCACAGTGGCCCCAGGCAGAACATGGGGCCCCAGGCAGAGCACAGTGGCCCCAGGCAGAGCACAGGGGCCCCAGGCAGCATATGGGGCCCCAGGCAGAGCACAGGGGCCCCAGGCAGCATATGGGGCCCCAGGCAGAGCACAGGGGCCCCAGGCACCATATGGGGCCCCAGGCAGAGCACAGTGGCCCCAGGCAGAGCACAGTGGCCCCAGGCAGAGCACAGGGGCCCCAGGCAGAGCACAGGGGCCCCAGGCAGCATATGGGGCCCCAGGCAGAGCACAGGGGCCCCAGGCAGCATATGGGGCCCCAGGCAGAGCACAGGGGCCCCAGGCAGAACATGGGGCCCCAGGCAGAGCACAGGGGCCCCAGGCAGAGCACAGGGGCCCCAGGCAGCATATGGGGCCCCAGGCAGAGCACAGGGGCCCCAGGCAGAGCACAGGGGCCCCAGACAGAGCACAGGGGCCCCAGGCAGCATATGGGGCCCCAGGCAGAGCACAGTGGCCCCAGGCAGAGCACAGGGGCCCCAGGCAGAACATGGGGCCCCAGGCAGAGCACAGGGGCCCCAGGCAGAGCACAGGGGCCCCAGGCAGCATATGGGGCCCCAGGCAGAGCACAGGGACCCCAGGCAGCATATGGGGCCCCAGGCAGAGCACAGTGGCCCCAGGCAGAGCACAGGGGCCCCAGGCAGAACATGGGGCCCCAGGCAGAGCACAGGGGCCCCAGGCAGCATATGGGGCCCCAGGCAGAGCACAGGGGCCCCAGGCAGCATATGGGGCCCCAGGCAGAGCACAGTGGCCCCAGGCAGCATATGGGGCCCCAGGCAGAGCACAGTGGCCCCAGGCAGAGCACAGGGGCCCCAGGCAGCATATGGGGCCCCAGGCAGAGCACAGTGGTCCCAGGCAGAGCACAGGGGCCCCAGGCAGCTTATGGGGCCCCAGGCAGAGCACAGTGGCCCCAGGCAGAACATGGGGCCCCAGGCAGAGCACAGTGGCCCCAGGCAGAGCACAGGGGCCCCAGGCAGCATATGGGGCCCCAGGCAGAGCACAGGGGCCCCAGGCAGCATATGGGGCCCCAGGCAGAGCACAGTGGCCCCAGGCAGAGCACACACCAAATCGGAGGCCGAGGGGCCCCGCCAACCAAATCGGAGGCCGAGGGGCCCCGCCAACCAAATTGGAGGCCGAGGAGCCCTGCCCACCAAATCGAAGGCCGAGCGGCCCCACCCACCAAAGCGGAGGCCGAGGGGCCCGGCCCTGCCCACCAAAGCGGAGGCCGAGGGGCACCGACCACCACATCAGAGGCCGAGGGGCCCCGCCCACCAAATCGGAGGCCGAGGGTCCCCGCCCACCAAATCGGAGGCCAAGGGTCCCCTCCCACCAAATTGGAGGCCGAGGGTCCCCGCCCACCAAATCGGAGGCCGAGGGGCCCCGCCTACCAAATCGGAGGCCGGGGGTCCCCGCCCTCCAAATCGGAGGCCGAGGGGCCCCGCCCACCACATCGGAGGCCGAGGGGCCCCGCCCACCAAATCAGAGGCCGAGGGTCCCCGCCCACCAAATCGGAGGCCGAGGGTCCACACCATCCAAATCGGAGGCCGAGGGGCCCCGCCCACCAAATCGGAGGCCGACGGGCCCCACCCACCAAAGCGGAGGCCGAGGGTCCCCGCCCACCAAATCGGAGGCCGAGGGTCCCCGCCCACCAAATCGGAGGCCGAGGGTCCCCGCCCACCAAATTGGAGGCCGAGGGGCCCCACCCACCAAATCGGAGGCCGAGGAGCCTAGCCCACCAAATCGAAGGCCGAGCGGCCCCGCCCACCAAAGCGGAGGCCAAGGGGCCTGGCCCCGCCCACCAAAGCGGAGGCCGAGGGGCCCCGCCCACCACATCGGAGGCCGAGGGGCCTCGCCCACCAAATCGGAGGCCGAGGGTCCCCGCCCACCAAATCAGAGGCCGAGGGTCCCCGCCCACCAAATCGGAGTGCGAGGGTCCACACCATCCAAATCGGAGGCCGAGGGGCACCGACCACCACATCAGAGGCCGAGGGGCCCCGCCCACCAAATCGGAGGCCGAGGGTCCCCGCCCACCAAATCGGAGGCCAAGGGTCCCCTCCCACCAAATTGGAGGCCGAGGGTCCCCGCCCACCAAATCGGAGGCCGAGGGGCCCCGCCTACCAAATCGGAGGCCGGGGGTCCCCGCCCTCCAAATCGGAGGCCGAGGGGCCCCGCCCACCACATCGGAGGCCGAGGGGCCCCGCCCACCAAATCAGAGGCCGAGGGTCCCCGCCCACCAAATCGGAGGCCGAGGGTCCACACCATCCAAATCGGAGGCCGAGGGGCCCCGCCCACCAAATCGGAGGCCGACGGGCCCCACCCACCAAAGCGGAGGCCGAGGGTCCCCGCCCACCAAATCGGAGGCCGAGGGTCCCCGCCCACCAAATCGGAGGCCGAGGGTCCCCGCCCACCAAATTGGAGGCCGAGGGGCCCCACCCACCAAATCGGAGGCCGAGGAGCCTAGCCCACCAAATCGAAGGCCGAGCGGCCCCGCCCACCAAAGCGGAGGCCAAGGGGCCTGGCCCCGCCCACCAAAGCGGAGGCCGAGGGGCCCCGCCCACCACATCGGAGGCCGAGGGGCCTCGCCCACCAAATCGGAGGCCGAGGGTCCCCGCCCACCAAATCAGAGGCCGAGGGTCCCCGCCCACCAAATCGGAGTGCGAGGGTCCACACCATCCAAATCGGAGGCCGAGGGGCCCCGCCCACCAAATCGGAGGCCGACGGGCCCCACCCACCAAAGCGGAGGCCGAGGGGCCCCGCCCACCACATCGGAGGCCGAGGGTCCCCGCCCACCAAATCGGAGGCCGAGGGTCCCCACCCACCAAATCGGAGGCCGAGGGTCCCCGCCCACCAAATCGGAGGCCGAGGGTCCCCGCCCACCAAATTGGAGGCCGAGGGTCCCCGCCCACCAAATCGGAGGCCGAGGGTCCCCGCCCACCAAATCGGAGGCCAAGGGGCCCCGCCAACCAAATCGGAGGCCGAGGCGCCCCGCCCACCAAATCGGAGGCCGAGGGGCCCCGCCCACCAAATCGGAGGCCGAGGGGCCCCGCCCACCAAATCGGAGGCCGAGGGGCCCCGCCAACCAAATCGGAGGCCGAGGGGCCCCGCCCACCAAATCGGAGGCCGAAGGTCCCCGCCCACCAAATCGGAGGCCGAGAGTCCCCGCCCACCAAATCGGAGGATAAGGGGCCCCGCCAACCAAATCGGAGGCCGAGGGGCCCCGCCAACCAAATCGGAGGCCGAGGAGCCCCGCCCAACAAATCGAAGGCCGAGCGGCCCCGCCCACCAAAGCGGAGGCCGAGGGGCCCAGCCCCGCCCACCAAAGCGGAGGCCGAGGGGCCCCGACCACCACATCGGAGGCCGAGGGGCCCCGCCCACCAAATCGGAGGCCGAGGGGCCCCGCCCACCAAATCGGAGGCCGAGGGTCCCCGCCCACCAAATAGGAGGCAGAGGGGCCCCGCCCACCAAAGCGGAGGCCGAGGGTCCCCGCCCACCTAATCGGAGGTCGAGGGTCCCCGCCCACCAAATCGGAGGCCGAGGGTCTCCGCCCACCAAATCGGAGGCCGAGGGGCTTCGCCAACCAAATCGGAGGCCGAGGAGCCCCGCCCACCAAATCGAAGGCCGAGCGGCCCCGCCCACCAAAGCGGAGGCCGAGGGGCCTGGCCCCGCCCACCACATCGGAGGCCGAGGGGCCCCGCCCACCACATCGGAGGCCGAGGGTCCCCGCCCACCAAATCGGAGGCCGAGGGTCCCCGCCCACCAAATCAGAGGCCGAGAGTCCCCGCCCACCAAATCGGAGGCCGAGGGTCCCCGCCCACCAAATCGGAGGCCGAGGGTCCCCGCCCACCAAATTGGAGGCCGAGGGTCCCCGCCCACCAAATCGGAGGCCGAGCATCCCCACCCACCAAATCGGAGGCCAAGGGGCCCCGCCAACCAAATCGGAGGCCGAGGGACCCCGCCAACCAAATCGGAGGCCGAGGAGCCCCGCCCACCAAATCGAAGGCCGAGCGGCCCCGACCACCAAAGTGGAGGCCGAGGGGCCCGGCCCCGCCCACCAAAGCAGAGGCCGAGGGGCCCCGCCCACCACATCGGAGGCCGAGGGGCCCCGCCCACCAAATCGGAGGCCGAGGGTCCCCACCCACCAAATCGGAGGCCGAGGGTCCCCGCCCACCAAATCGGAGGCCGAGGGGCCCCGCCCACCAAATCGGAGGCCGAGGGTCCCCGCCCACCAAATCGGAGGCCGAGGGTCCCCGCCCACCAAATCGGAGGCCGAGGGGCCCCACCAACCAAATCGGAGGCCGAGGGGCCCCGCCCACCAAATCGGAGGCCGAGGGTCCCTGCCCACCAAATCGGAGGCCGAGGGGCCCCGCCAACCAAATCGGAGGCCGAGGGGCCCCGCCCACCAAATCGAAGGCCGAGGGTCCCCGCCCACCAAATCGGAGGCCGAGGGTCCCCGCCCACCAAATCGGAGGATAAGGGGCCCCGCCCACCAAATCGGAGGCCGAGGGGCCCCACCAACCAAATCGGAGGCCGAGGAGCCCCGCCCACCAAATCGAAGGCCGAGCGGCCCCGCCCACCAAAGCGGAGGCAGAGGGACCCCGCCCACCAAATCGGAGGCCGTGGGGCCCCGCCAACCAAAGCGGAGGCCGAGGGTCCCCGCCCACCAAATCGGAGGCAGAGGGACCCCGCCCACCAAATCGGAGGCTGAGGGGCCCCGCCCACCAAAGCGGAGGCCGAGGGTCCCCGCCCACCAAATCGGAGGTCGAGGGTCCCCGCCCACCAAATCGGAGGCCGAGGGTCCCCGCCCACCAAATCGGAGGCCGAGGGGCTTCGCCAACCAAATCGGAGGCCGAGGAGCCCCGCCCACCAAATCGAAGGCCGAGCGGCCCCGCCCACCAAAGCGGAGGCCGAGGGGCCTGGCCCCGCCCACCAAAGCGGAGGCCGAGGGGCCCCGCCCACCACATCGGAGGCCGAGGGGCCCCGCCCACCAAATCGGAGGCCGAGGGTCCCCGCCCACCAAAACGGAGGCCGATGGTCCCCGCCCACCAAATTGGAGGCCGAGGGTCCCCGCCCACCAAATCGGAGGCCGAGGGTCCCCGCCCACCAAATCGGAGGCCGAGGGGCCCCACCAACCAAATCAGAGGCCGAGGGGCCCCGCCCACCAAATCGGAGGCCGAGGGTCCCCGCCCACCAAATCGGAGGCCGAGGGGCCCCGCCAACCAAATCGGAGGCCGAGGGTCCCCGCCCACCAAATCGGAGGCCGAGGGTCCCCGCCCACCAAATCGGAGGCCGAGAGTCCCCGCCCACCAAATCGGAAGATAAGGGGCCCCGCCAACCAAATCGGAGGCCGAGGGGCCCCGCCAACCAAATCGGAGGCCGAGGAGCCCCGCCCAACAAATCGAAGGCCGAGCGGCCCCGCCCACCAAAGCGGAGGCCGAGGGGCCTGGCCCCGCCCACCAAAGCGGAGGCCGAGGGGCCCCGCCCACCACATCGGAGGCCGAGGGGCCCCGCCCACCAAATCGGAGGCCGAGGGTCCCCGCCCACCAAATCGGAGGTGAGGGTCCCCGCCCACCAAATTGGAGGCCGAGGGTCCCCGCCCACCAAATCGGAGGCCGAGGGTCCCCGCCCACCAAATCGGAGGCCGAGGGTCCCCGCCCACCAAATCGGAGGCCGAGGGGCCCCACCAACCAAATCGGAGGCCGAGGGGCCCCGACCACCAAATCGGAGGCCGAGGGTCCCCGCCCACCAAATCGGAGGCCGAGGGGCCCCGCCAACCAAATCGGAGGCCGAGGGGCCCCGCCCACCAAATCGGAGGCCGAGGGTCCCCGCCCACCAAATCGGAGGCCGAGAGTCCCCGCCCACCAAATCGGAAGATAAGGGGCCCCGCCAACCAAATCAGAGGCCGAGGGGCCCCGCCAACCAAATCGGAGGCCGAGGAGCCCCGCCCAACAAATCGAAGGCCGAGCGGCCCCGCCCACCAAAGCGGAGGCCGAGGGGCCCGGCCCCGCCCACCAAAGCGGAGGCCGAGGGGCCCCGACCACCACATCGGAGGCCGAGGGGCCCCGCCCACCAAATCGGAGGCCGAGGGGCCCCGCCCACCAAATCGGAGGCCGAGGGTCCCCGCCCACCAAATCGGAGGCCGAGGGTCCCCGCCCACCAAATTGGAGGCCGAGGGTCCCCGCCCACCAAATCGGAGGCCGAGGGGCCCCGCCTACCAAATCGGAGGCCGAGGGTCCCCGCCCACCAAATCGGATGCCGAGGGTCCCCGCCCACCAAATCGGAGGCCGAGGGTCCCCGCCCACCAAATCGGAGGCCGAGAGTCCCCGCCCACCAAATTGGAGGCCGAGGGGCCCCACCAACCAAATCGGAGGCCGAGGAGCCCCGCCCACCAAATCGAAGGCCGAGCGGCCCCGCCCACCAAAGCGGAGGCCGAGGGGCCCGGCCCCGCCCACCAAAGCGGAGGCCGAGGGGCCCCGCCCACCACATCGGAGGCCGAGGGGCCCCGCCCACCAAATCGGAGGCCGAGGGTCCCCACCCACCAAATCGGAGGCCGAGGGTCCCCGCCCACCTAATCAGAGGCCGAGGGTCCCCGCCCACCAAATCGGAGGCCGAGGGTCCCCGCCCACCAAATCAGAGGCCGAGGGGCCCCACCAACCAAATCGGAGGCCGAGGGGCCCCGCCCACCAAATCGGAGGCCGAGGGTCCCTGCCCACCAAATCGGAGGCTGAGGGGCCCCGCCCACCAAATCGGAGGCCGAGGGGCCCCGCCCACCAAATCGGAGGCCGAGGGGCCCCGCCCACCAAATCGGAGGATAAGGGGCCCCGCCTACCAAATCGGAGGCCAAGGGGCCCCACCAACCAAATCGGAGGCCGAGGAGCCCCGCCCACCAAATCGAAGGCCGAGCGGCCCCGCCCACCATAGCGGAGGCAGAGGGACCCCGCCCACCAAATCGGAGGCCGTGGGGCCCCGCCAACCAAATCGGAGGCCGAGGGTCCCCGCCCACCAAATTATTCTTACATTTGAATAAATAAAGTATATATGGATTCTAGACTCCCGATTCTTTAGAATCGGGCTGCCATCTAGTAATTAATATTATCTTGGCGCCGAATCCATAATATATTCAGTACAATTCCTTCCCTCTGAAAATAACTGTTCCTTTAACTGTTACTTTTCCTTTAAATGATACTGTCACATCTAATCAGTAAAGGGAAGAGTAGCGGTGGTCCTCCGGGCAATGGTGATCTGAGCAGGTATTTAGGGGGGTGATGAGGATCTCTCTCATTAATTTGTATGGAAATCTTGCCTAAAGGCCTTTTATATATTCAGAGCAAGCCGCAAATATCCAAAGCTGAGTGCAGACCGTAAAAGTGTAATAAAAGCGCCTGAAGGCAGATGATGGCGTCTACTGGTATTCACCAGCCTCGATACTTAGAGATTCTGTGCAAGTGCTTGTGTAAACTACGGGATTACCAGGCGGCTATCGTGTAACAGCGAGATGTCAACTAAGCAGCTTGAACAGTGGAGAGACGAGCATGCACAAGGTAAAATGAGAGAGATGTACAGTATATTATACAGTGGGGAAGAAAAGTATTTTGTCAGCCACCAATTGTGCAAGTTCTCCCACTTAAAAAGATGAGAGAGGCCTGTAATTTACATCTTAGGTAGATCACAACTATGAGAGTCAAAATGAGAAATCAGATCCAGAAAACTACCTTGTCTGATTGGCAAGATTTATTTTTCAAATTATGGTGCAAAAGAAGTATTTGGTTACCTAAAAACATGCATCCAAGAAGTATCGTTTCTCCTTGCGAAGAGTGACATGTTAAGCATGTCGAGGTGAGGAGACTTAAAGCCGCAATGCTCCTCTGGGAAATATGCAAATTGTCTCTTCAGAGAGGAAGAGGACTAGAACTCTAGTGCCACCTACTGGAAGTAGAAATCCTAACAGTCAATGTCGACCATTTAATAAGCCTTGTCACATGACTTAGGATAATATCCAAACCAGAATCTCCACTTTGCACTGACAAGGGGCAGTACCCCGATAATGCATATATTATGTATATTTTATGTCAGGATCTCATCATGTTTAAAAGTGTACATGACTGTTGTCTATAATACAGTCATACTCGCTCAACATACAATGAGTCCGTAAATGTTTATGGGTATGTTTGGTGTACACTTTGGGAGCATTTTCCATGGCATTTGGATATGCCCAGCCAAACATGGTTCAGTGCCTCTGCTCTGTATTCACTGCCCATTGCAGTGCCGATTAAAGTTAAAGTTGCCACCAAGTGCTATGATATGGATGACCTATTCTTAGGATAGGGATCAGTATCAGATCAGTGGGATTCCAACACAATCAGTTTAGAGGAGGTGCTAAGGCTGATGCATGTGCACATTGTACAGAGCCAGAACCCTAAATCGCCATTGAAGTCTATGGGAGCTGAGCTGCAATACCCGAATACCACTTGGTGTCCAGTACGAACCCCGAACATTAAGGCCCCGTCTCACATAGCGAGATCGCTAGCGAGATCGCTGCTGAGTCACAAGTTTTGTGACGCAACAGCGACCTCAGTAGCGATCTCGCTATGTGTGACACGTACCAGCGATCAGGCCCCTGCTGCGAGATCACTGGTCGTGTCGGAATGGCCTGGACCTTTTTTTGATCGTTGAGGTCCCGCTGACATCGCTGAATCGGTGTGTGTGACACCGATCCAGCGATGTCTTCACTGGTAACCAGGGTAAACATCGGGTTACTAAGTGCAGGGCCGCGCTTAGTAACCCGATGTTTACCCTGGTTACCAAAAAAACCAAACACTACATACTCACCATCTGATGTCCGTCAGGTCCCTTGCCGTCTGCTTCCTGCTCTGACTGAGATCCGGCCGTACAGTGAGAGCAGAGCACAGCAGTGACGTCACCGCTGCGCTCTGCTCTCACTGTACGGCCGGATCTCAGTCAGAGCAGGAAGCAGACGGCAAGGGACCTGACGGACATCAGATGGTGAGTATGTACTGTTTGTTTTTTTTGGTAACCAGGGTAAACATCGGGTTACTAAGCGCGGCCCTGCGCTTAGTAACCCGATGTTTACCCTGGTTACCCGGGTGCTGCAGGGGGACTTCGGCATCGTTGAAGACAGTTTCAACGATGCCGAAGTCGTTCCCCTGATCGTTGGTCGCTGGAGAGAGCTGTCTGTGTGACAGCTCCCCAGCGACCACACAGCGACAAAACAGCGACGCTGCAGCGATCAGCATCGTTGTCTGTATCGCTGCAGCGTCGCTGTGTGTGACGGGGCCTTTACAGTTTGGGTTCGCTCATCCCTGCAGATAACCCCTAGTTGGCATTAATCTGTAGCACAAACATTGGATTATTTCCTAATTTTCTGATACATATGATTGATGTACTGTTGGCTCATGTTGTACTAAAGAAGTAATCTCGTCAAGCTCTATATATCAGAATCACGGCCCTGGAATATTGGAGCATTTTGTTAAGAGACATGTATATTTTTTTTCTCATTCTCCTAGTGTTAATAAGTGCAGCATTTCATACAGAGCTGTGGTCAACTTGCTTTACCTAGATACAGTCACTTATTTTTGATATGCCCCAAAGCCTGCATGACACTTATTAAAATAGAATGGCGCCTAAGCTTCAGCACAGCAGCAGGGTCGTATTTCAGCAGCTCTCTGTGATACATAAAGACGCTGCATCCACAGATAATGGAGTAAAAAGAAATGTTTATATTTAGATAAATAATATGTGAGATATGGCAAAGGTTTTAAAAGCCAGACAATATTTTCCCTTTGGCTTGAAAAGACAAATTACCGGTACTATAAATTACTATAAACAATATGTATATTTCATAGCGTAAAGTAGCATAGTAGTATGTATAAATAAATAGATATAAGAGCACTATATATATATATATATATATATATATATATATATATATATATATATATTATATATATATATATATATATACCCACATATACACATTATATATATATATAATATATATATATATATATATATGTATATATATATATATATTTAAATATATCTATTTCTCACCCCTTCTCTCTTTTATTGTGTGTAGGGGAAACTGTTGGGATATCAAACTGCATGTGAGACGTCATCTATGTTGGTAAACTGTGTGTGCATCATAATGTGTGGGGGGACTGGTGGCATTGTACTGTGTGGGGAACATCATACTGTGTGAGGGACTATGGTAGCATTATACTGTGTTGTGGGACTTTGTGGGTATCACACTGAGGTGTGGATGGAATTATGGGGTCATCATACTGTGCAAAGAGGGAAAGTGGGGGAATCATACTGAGTGTAGAGAACTGTAGGGGTATCATGTTGCGTGTAGGGACTTGTGGAATCATACTATGTGGGGGGGCTGAGGAAACATAATATGTTGAAGAAACTGAGGGAGCATCATATTTTGTAAGTGTGAACTGTGGGGGCATCATATTGTGTGTGGTGGAAATGTGAGTATATTTTACTGCAGGAGACTTTGAGGGCATCTTCCTGTGTGCAGGGTGACTTTGGAGATATGCTGTGTGAAGTCTGTAGGGACATTATACTGTGTTGGTGGCACTGTGGTGGCATCATATTTTTTGTGTGGGAACTCTGAGGGCCTCATATTATGTGTGTGGGAATGTAGGGACATCATACTTTATTGGGGGAACTGTGGAAGGATCATATTGCTTGTGAGAGAGCTGTATAGGCATTATATTTTGTGTCAGAGCTTTGTGGGCATAATAATATATCAGGGTGACTGTGGGGTCATCATTCTGTGGGGAGGAAACTGGGAGCCTCATATTGTGTGAGGGATTGTGGTGGCATCATACTGTGTGGGTGAGGACTTTGTGGGTATCATACTATGTGTGGAGGACTGTGATGACATCATACCATGTAGGTGGCCATTTTCGTGACATCTTATTTGTTTGGGGGCTGTGAAGAGCACCATGCTGTGTGAGGGTTTGTAGGGAAGTCATATTGTTTGGATGAATATGGAGGCATCATTTTATGTGGAGGGGACTGCACTGGCATCATACTGTGTGGAATATCGTGGTGGCATAATTCTGTATGTCTGGGGACTTTGGAGGCATCATACTGTGTGTTGGTAGTTTGTAGACATCATGCTTTGTGAAGCCTAATGTGGTGGTGGATGGCGGAGGCAACATAACGGGTGTATGTGTGTATCTGGCTGTGGGTGGAATCATACTGTATTAGGAAAGCATCATGCTGTGTGTGACGGGATTGTACTGGCAATATACTGTGTGTGGGGACTGTGGGGGCATTATCACCCATCTTTGACTGCATCTATTTGCCCGTGTTCTGACTTACTCCAACATATAATGCTTTTTTAAGGTGGTGGTGGGGATAGGATGGGGGCAAATTCAGACTTTTGAAATGAAGTTCCATAATGTGTATGTACCCCTACTGCAGTACTTTTAGCCGCCATCTATTAATATAGACACATTTAAGGTGTATGTTGGGAGTTTTCAAGACATGTAAATAATTAATGTCTCCCTTTTATAAAATGTTTGAAGAAACATAAAAAGTCTTTTTAATAATAACTTAAATTGATAAAAAAAAGTTTAATAAATATACATTTTGTTGTAGTTGAAAGCATGAAAAAAACCATTGCACCAAATGGTGACCATAGAAAAGTATCAGTTATTCTGTAAAAGAAAAGAAGAACTATTCTGTATAAAACCAACTACATCCAAAAATAGAAAAGATATGGAATTTGATGAGTCAAAAATGTAACCATTTATAATTTAAATTGTGCTAAGACAAAAATGGATGGTATTAATATAATATATCGTTGACTTTTCTTCCATGTTTAAAGCTAATAAAACCCTGTCAATCCATTACACCACAGAATATAGATGGATCCTGTTAATGTGTTGCAAATGTGGAATCTCTATATAAACAATCCTCTCCATTACACATTGAGCCTCCATTGAATGAATCGTGCTCTTATGTGTCCGTTGTATGGAAACTTCTGTAGCTTTTCACTTATTTTTTATTATCCATGTTCCCATAGTAACACAGTATGACAACAAATCTTTGTATGGTCAAATATATTTCCCTCGGCTTTACGAGATAACAAAGAGATGACCAACCCGGGTGCTTTCCATATACTGTGATCTGAAACAGTGTGACGCCAGGTTTAATAAGCAGCGGTTATCAATTTACTGTGGGGTAGAGATTGAGTGCAGCAGCTTACAAATCCTATAGTTTTCTGAACTTAACATTTGAAACCTATGATTTTTTTATAGCGGCGGCTCAGGATTACCAGCATGACATTAATAAAAGTGAACAGCAAAAGCACATTGTGCTATCCCAGAAAGATGAGATACGTTTGTGTGATTATGTTTTTTCATCACTGAATCCAATTAAATTTGATATATGTATATCTCTTCTAGTAATGAAACAGAACTTATTATTTTATGAGAAAAAAGAAATTAACAGCTATATCTAATTCTTTAAAAATATAGTTTTGGGATAGGACATAACATGCATACCATTGTCAGCGATATTACCTCTTAATAGGAAGCTTTTTTGGTCCCTCGGTCCCTCAGGGGAGTGTCTCTTAATTTCTAGCCTGTATGGTTGCTAGTGTTTCTGAAGAAGGAAACTGGCTTCTTCTGAACTCTTAGGCTAGGTTCACACATGTACAGTGCTCTCCGATCTTGGTTTCTGTTGGAATCAACAAGAGATTTCCAACGAGAGCACCGACAGGTCAAAGACTGAGCCATTCTTCTCATTGGTGCAAGTGAACCTATACTTTTGATAGTCCACTTGAGGTCTAATTTATATGTGGTTAAAAACATGCTAAAAGGTTTCTGTCAAAGGGAACAGCAGGTTTTTAGACCCTAAAATAACCTCATCAATGTAAACATCTGAAATGTTGATTATATGTATACTTTTTTTATAAGTCCATTTCTCTAGACATCCATCTGCTAATGTTTTTGCAAATGAGCTTGCGAGTATAGGGGCTTGACCTGCCCTCACAGCTCTCTGGTCTCTCTGTATTTCTCCTCCCACCCCCAGAATACTGTCAGTGACTCACAGGTCACAGTTCTCTGTGACCTACTCCCGCTCCCAAAATCTCATGCAGGCTCCATAATTCTCCTGCCCAGTAAGGTCCTGATGACAGAAGTAAGGTCCTGAGAGCTGAACTATCAAGATGTGCACGCGCTGCCCCAGGGAATGACAGTGCATGTGCAAGATCTCAGGCTGCGGATGAAGGTCACAGAGAAGATTGACCTGTCAGTCAGTGGGAGGAGAAAGAGAGAGAGTTAGGCCCGAGCCCCCTGCATTTGTGAGCAAATTTGCACAAACATTTGCCAAAGAGTTTTTTGAAAACAGAGAAACAGACTTATAACAAAATAGTTTAGACATAATGAACATTTCAGATGCTTCACATATATGATGTTAGTTTAGAGTCTAAATACTTTTAAATTCTACTTATTTGGGCCACAATGATAAAGAAATTGACTATTCCACTGTACCAGGAGAATTGTATGTTCCTGTTTAAGATATCAATGTTTGCACTGAATGAATAGTGCATTATATTCTATTGTGTTATTATGTTACTGTTATGTGTAGGTGTATGTCCTAGGTCCTAGGTCTTCTACTGAAGAGTTTGTATTGGGGGCATATTGGGGCAAAATGCTGCCAACGCTATATTGTGGGTTACTTGGTGTCAAAAAGGGCCTTTCCATGTGCTAAAAGGATGAGTACTATCTATGCTCAGTGCAAAGCTTCTGGGATCTTGCAAGGTCTAGAGGAGTGTTCCCCAACTCCTGTCCCCAAGAGCCACCAACAGATCATGATTTCAGGATTTCCTTAGTATTGCCCAGGTGATGGAATTATCACTTGTCTAGGTGATGACATTGTCATCTGGGTAATGCTAAGGAAATCCTGAAAACATGATGTTTTGGTGGCTCTTCCGGACTGGCGATGATGACCATTGGTCAAGAGAGAGTCACAAAAGAGCAGAGGAGCAGTGAACAATACATGGCTGGGAACTGCTATCTGGTTCTCTGGTGGATAGGCACCTGCTTGAGCAGTGGTCATGATTCGCACCTGCATCTTGCTCTAGTGAGACAGATAGGGTATCTGAAACTAACAAAGACTGTATAAAGGTAGTAAAGTTATTGTGATATTGTGTTACGAATTCTGTGCCCCCTGACTTGTATGGGAGGAAGCAGCCTTCCCCCCCGAGATCTACGCCCAGGTTTTGCAACAGACACACCTTATCGTATTTGACTAGGTCATGAGGAGCAAAGTGTACTTTTGTGAGGTGGTGTTACTTGTGCCAGAGACTTTCCTATTTGCTCTGCTTTTGTGACAATTAAAGACTGCACCCCTGGCATTGTAATCACCAACCTCATGCCTCTAACTGGGTGAAACCACCAAGTGTTATGCCTCAAGACAAAGTAAAAACTGCTAAGAATTTTGCTTCTTCAAGTTTGGTGTCAGCAAAACACTGTACAGATTAATCAGCTGAAATAATATAAATGGAACCACAAATTGTAACCTTTGGACCATAATACTTCATCATATGATATTTATACAATATAATAATTTATATAGTGTGTGTTTTTATAATGTAATGAAATATCGCAGCTAAGTGTCAAAGCACATTCGTGTTCAGACCAATGAGCAGAATAATACAAGATGAATCCTTAGTTGTCTTCTTGAGTTCTTGGTTTTGTAGATGAGATAAAACCAAAGCAGTAGAAATCTATCTGTAATATTGAATCACATCATGAAATCACTGACATGTCTACACGTTTTAGGCCACACTGGTTCTTAATAACATCTGAATGGTAGATTACATTCAGAGGCTAAACAGGAGTTAAAATGATAGTAACCCCACCTTAACGAACACAGGGTAACAATTAATGAATAAACATTTGCAAGCCACTTTAAAAAAATCATGTAAGCATGTTATGCAATTAATGCACGCAATCCTACATTAATTAAAAAGAAAAAGAAAACAGAAGTAGGTTGAAATTCTACCTGAAATCTGATCCACCCAAAAAAACAGTTGCCAAATCACATTGCAGCCATAAACTATGGCCCCAATTTATCAAGATTGGCAATTTTCCCGCCTGTCTTGATGATGGGGCATGGTGGAGTCAGTTGCTCCTGATTCATGAAGTGATGCATGCCTTGCTAGAAATCTTACTGGAATAAATTTTCTGGCATTAGGAATGCCACAGTTCTCCATAAATTAGATGAGCTGCGACACCATGCCCTCATGGCGCCTCCGTGACACACCACAATCATGGCAAAGTTGTAAAAAACTGGCATGAGAATGCCAAGAATTACCAAATTTTTGCACAACTCTGAGCTGCTCCAACATTTTGTGACTTTTCAAAGCCATTTGCACCTGAATAATGATGAAATTACTTTGATGAATTAGTATCTATGTGTCCCCTCCCACAAATGAAAGGTTTCATCATTCTTTCTATGTGCTTACATATTTTATGATATAAAGGGGATGTCAGTCAGTTCAGTCATCCAGAGGTCCAGTACCATGGTTCTCACCTGTCTCTGTTTACTCCCCTGCAGGTATGACATACCTTACATTCACATCACCACTGTAGCCAGTTATTGGCCTACTAGGTCATGTAAATATTAGCATCACCAATGAGGAGGACAGTAGTTGGAACTGGGACTGCAGGAGCTTTAGTAGCGAAACTGTAACTGTAATTTCAGGAAAACTAGCAGCAGAATGTCTGGGTCTGGTTATGGCTCCTCCTGCATTCTTTCCTCCTTCCCTCTTCATAGACTCTCGTGAGCATCAACTGTATATTCTTATAAATGTGCAGAGGGTGATGGAGGTACCTTGTGCTGCTGAATAATTGACAAAAGCATAAAAAAAGAAACAATGCAAGCCATTTAAAATCATGATACAAACCTTTATTAATACATACAGAAAACTGTCTAAAAATATAAAAGAATGAAAAAACTGGGGTGATCAACCAGACAGAGATTAAACTGTAGTAGGTACCTTGTTAAGTAGAAAAGAATAAAATATATTTAAACATGGGTAACTAATAATAGTTAAAGGAGAAAACAAATGAATACTATTGTGCCAAAGTAGGCCTCCTATTTACCAAACCAATCACTTATAAGAATAGTAAGAGGAGTAGAATAATCAATAGTGCAATGACTAAGTAGCCTCCTATATAATATACCAAACACTAATTAAGAACAATTATCAGTTTACATGATAGGTACCCAGGATATTCCAAAGCTGTGGCAAAGTGATGGCAGAGTCCCACCGCACCGACGCGCGTTTCACCGGAATACCCCTGGACAAAGCACTTCCTGAAATTCCTTCTCTCATTGGGTGTTTGGTGGGTGAGATCCTTATTGCCAATGTTATTTTGTCTTTACTTTTACTTTCTCAGATTTTCCTGCAGTATAGATATTTACTGGATCTCCAACTTCCATTATTATATGGTCATAGATCAGTATACTTCAACCACATGCACATTTCTAGTATATGTTTTACTATTTATATACATGTTCTGTAACTGGGATTTTTTATTACTGGAGCTACCACAATGGCTCACCCACCAATTTGTGTTTGTATGTTTACATTTTTCTGTGCGTCTTTTTTAATATGTTGAAAACAATAAAGTTTAAATGGTTTAAATTAATCATTGTCATGATTTTAAACTTGGCACATACTTTGTTTTTTTTTCTATGTCTTTAGTGACTGTTGGGACACTGTCACATGCGCACTTCCCAGCACATGACGTGAGTATGTCCGCAAGGGTTAATTTATCTCTTCTTTCTCAAACCAGTACTCAAAATCTGTTACAGGCTATAAAGTAAACATAAATCTCATCCCAAACACAAACCACATAACACGGTTAACCAACACGCTACCTCCACTCATCAAAAACACAGGGCGATGAGTCCCCAAAATATGTTACTGTCAGACAATCAAAAAGCAGCCATATACTCTCTGAAAGGCTTTGGATTCTTTAGAGCGTACAGGCATCAAGCTTATTAAAGATTCAGGTTTTAATATAAAAATACTGTGCTTAAAAGGAAAGATATGAAAAGGTAAAAATATAGCGACACAAATATGCAAAGCAGTTATAAAATAAAAAGTGAGAAATAGCAGAAATGCTTAAACATTTCCATCTACAGTTATCTTCTGTTTCCTTGAGGGAAGGAGAAATTAATGATGGATCACGATCGGCAGATGCTGATCCCCACATGTGAACAACTTTCTTTGGTACAACTCAGCTTTTATATATTTGATCCTGCGTTCAGGTTTCCAGGATGTCCTGGATTGGACTATTTAAAAATTGCTGTTTGTGGCAGGACGATGGAGTAATTTTGGGGCCAGAGCCTTGCATTTCAAATATTCTCTGTTTCTAGCTACAGTACATAGGAAATATTTAGCTTTGTTATAATCACCATCTGCCCACACTTTGAGACTTGGTTCATTAGACAGGGGTGAAATGATTGACACTTCTCAGTATTCTTCCAGGAGATCCCCTATAGTTATGAGTTTCTGCAATAAGAGTAGGCAGGGGTTATGTGGCTTGTGTAGAGACAGTCATATAGATGCAGATTTGACTAGTTATTTTACTGATGTTATATATTCCCCTATAGTTATATATTCTGTTCACAGTCACCTTACTCTTTCCCGGGATTATAATTCTCTTCAACATGTAAATTACTTTAGAAATAGTCTCAGAAGTGTTTGGCTGCATCTGGTGAAGAGATAAAGCAAAGACCAATGCCGCTTGCTTCACTGCCCATGCTACGACTCTTATCAGGACTCTTCTTCAGGAATTTGCATACAGAACATGCTGCATGTACACTATTTTTTATTATTAACATAACGATGGAGTATGATTTTCAAAAAGAGGAAGAGTAGAACGGCACTAGGAAGAAGTGGCAGTTAGTATATCTTGAGTTGATTGTCCGTTTAGCCGCTAGTTGGTGGTAATTTGCACTCTTAAGTGGTGGTGCTCAACAACATGCGTCAAGAAGTATTTGCCATATTCAGAGAAGAAAATGAAAATGTGGCACTCACCAGATAGTGTTGCAATCAAAGTCCTTTATTTTCCCATATCATGGTGTGAGGACATCATAACGGGACGGCAGGTACATATGAGGGTGCACGGTGACAAAGTTGGACGACGGCCGTTTCGCGCCAACTGCGCTTCAACGGGTCCCATGATATGGGAAAATAAAGGACTTTAATAAGGATGGAGTAATTTTCACACTGTGACATGCTGGCCATTTAGAAAACAAAAATCTATTGACAGGTTGCCTTTATCAGCTCTAGCATGCCTTTTAACGGCGGCAGTTAAGGGTACTTAAACCACAGCGCCGTTAAACGGCGCTGGGGAAAAAGGGAATAGCGCCCCCCAGAGTCAGATTTTCTCTGGGATCTCGGTTACTGTGGGTAGCCGAGACCCCAGAGAACATGATTCGGGGTTTTTTACCAACCCCCAGGTTGCGATCGCCGGTAATTAACCGTTTACCGGCGGTCACAAAAAAACCCAAAAAAACGCGATTTCCCATTTAATTTCTCTGTCCTCCGATGTGATCGCACATCTGAAGACAGAGAAATGGGGTCCCCGATCGCCCCCCGATACTCACCTGTCTCCCCCGGTGCTCCTCGTGGCTCCCGATGGGCGCCGCCATCTTGTTCCAGCCAAAAAATGGTGGGCACATGCGCATGCGCTTGCCGGCCGGCACCCAGAAGATCTTTGGGGTCTCAGCTGCCGGAGGTAGCCGAGACCCTAAAGAACATGATCGGGGTTGGTTTTTACCGACCCCTGTTTTGCGATCGCCGGTAATTAACTGTTACTGGTGACCGCAAAAAAAAAAAACGATGTGTAATTCTCTGTCCTCTGATGTGATCGCACATCAGAGGACAGAGAAATAGGGGGATTTGGGGACCCTGTTATACTTACGGGTGTCCCTGGGTCCACCGGTGTCCCCTCCTGGCCACCGGCTTCTTCATCCAGTAAGAAAATGGCGGGCGCATGCGCAGTGCGCCCGCCATGATCTGCCGGCCGGCAGCTAGAGGAGTTGGGGCTAAATTTAGGGTTAGGGTAAGGGTTGGGGCTAAATTTAGGGTTAGGGTTGGGGCTAAATTTAGGGTTGGGCTAGGGTTGGGGCTACATTTAGGGTTAGGGTTGGGGCTAAATTTAGGGTTAGGGTTGGGGCTAAATTTAGGGTTAGGGTTAGGGTTGGGGCTAAATTTAGGGTTAGGGTTAGGGTTGGGGCTAAAGTTCGGGTTAGGGTTGGGGCTAAAGTCAGGGCTAGGGTTAGGGTTGGGGCTAAATTTAGGGCTAGGGTTGGGGCTAAAGTTAGGGTTAGGGTTGGGGCTAAAGTTAGGACTAGGGTTGCGGCTAAAGTTAGGGTTAGGCTGGTTTCACATTTGCATTTTTTGCCGCAGCGTTTTTCCGCAAAAAAACGCATGCGTTTTTTTTCCTATGTTTAACATTAAAAACGCATGCTTTTTTTTGCATGCGTTTTGCCGCGTTTGACAACGCATGCGTTTTTTCCATGCTTGCGTTTGGTTGCAGAAATGCAACATGTAGTAATTTCTAGAGGCGTTTTTTTGCCTCTAGATTGCTGTCTATGTATTGCTGTCTATGTAAACGCATGCCTTTTTAAGCACATGCGTTTGTTTGCGTTAAAAACACATGCGTTTTTATAGAAAAAAACAAGACTACACACTGATAAGCCACCCCCCACCATCAAGGTGATAAAGGGATCCAAACCCTAACCCTACCCCTAACCCTACCCATAACCCTAAAGCTGGTAATTCAATTGCCGGCTTTTCATTTCTCCTGTCTAAACCCAACATGATATGAGACATGGTTTACATACAGTAAACCATCTCATATCCCTTTTTTTTTGCATATTCCACACTACTAATGTTAGTAGTGTGTATGTGCAAAATTTGGGTGCTGTAGCTTGTAAAATAAAGGGTTAAATGGCAGAAAAAATTGGCGTGGGCTCCCGCGCAATTTTATCTGCCAGAGTGGTAAAGCCAGTGACTGAGGGCAGATATTAATAGCCTAGAGAGGGACCACGGTTTTTGGTCCCCCTGGCTACAAACATCTGCCCCCAGCCACCCCAGAAGAGGCACATCTGGAAGATGCGCCTATTCTGGCACTTGGCCACTCTCTTCCCACTCCCGTGTAGCGGTGGGATATGGGGTAATGAAGGGTTAATGTCACCTTGCTATTGTAAGGTGACATTAAGCCAGATTAACAATGGAGAGGCGTCAATTATGACACCTATCCATTATTAATCCAATTGTATGAAATGGTTAAAAAACACACACACACAATATTGCTAAGTATTTTAATGAAATAAACACACAGGTTGTTGTAATATTTTATTGCTCTCTCAATCCACCTGAAGACCATCGTTCTGTAACAAATAAAAAAATAATAAACCAACAATATGCATACCTTCCGTAGATCTGTGACGTCCCACGATGTAAAGCCATCTGAAGGGGTTAAAATATTTTACAGGCAGGAGCTCTGCTTATAATGCAGCTGTGCTCATGCCTGTAAACCCCGGGGAATGAAGGTAATGTAGGTCAATGACCTATAGTTACCTTCAGTCGCGGTGATGCGCCCTCTGCTGGATGTCCTCATATGACGTCGAGCGTGGGAAAAAGTTCCCAGGCTGCAGTTCATGAGGTCATCCAGCAGAGTGTTATGACCTGGTGGTTAGGAGCACCCGAAGTGACCTGATGGTTAAAACAGAAAACCCGGGACAAGCTCTGAGGAAGTGGTAACTCTACTGACCGCAATCCCTAATCCTATCACACACACTAGAAATAGCCATGGAGCGTACCTAACTCTCCCTAGATGCCTCTTCACAGCCTGAGAGCTAACTACCCCTAAAGATAGAAATAGTAGCCTACCTTGCCTCAGAGAAATTCCCCAAAGTAAAGGTAGCCCCCACAAATATTAACTGTGAGTTAAGAGGGAAGTGACAAACACAGGAATGAAACAGATTTTAGCAAAGGAGGCCGAATCTTCTCTAGAAAGACAGAGGATAGGAAAGGGAACTATGCGGTCAGTATTAAAAACTACAAAAACCACGCAGAGTGTGCAAAAAGACCTCCACACCGACTCACGGTGTGGAGGTGCAGCTCTGCACCCCCAGAGCTTCCAGCTAGCAAGGAAATATCATAATAGCAAGCTGGACTGGAAACATAGCATGTACTGAAAAATATATTCAAAAACCGATGAACAGCAAATGACTAGCAAGGACTTAGCTTCTGCTGGAGTAGACAGGTCATCTGAGAAATCCAAGAGAGATCTGAACCAGTACTGAGACATTGACAGCTGGCATGAACTAACGACCTGGGCAGAGTTAAATAGGGAAGCGAGCAGAAGCAATAAACGAGGGCAGCTGAGAAAGCCAACCTCAAAGATCAGCAGTTCCACTCAAAGCCACCAGAGGGTGTCCAAGGACAGAACTCACCAAAGTACCATTCACGACCACAGGAGGGAGCCCGAGAACGGAATTCACAACAGTACCCCCCCTTGAGGAGGGGTCACCGAACCCTCACCAGAGCCCCCAGGCCGATCAGGATGAGCCAAATGAAAGGCACAAACCAAATTGGCAGCATGGACATCGGAGGCAACAACCCAGGAATTATCCTCCTGACCATAGCCCTTCCATTTAACCAAGTACTGAAGCTTCCGTCTCGAAATACAAGAATCTAAAATCTTCTCCACCACATACTCCAACTCCCCCTCAACCAACACCAGAGCAGGAGGATCAACGGAAGGAACCATAGGCGCCACATATCTCCACAACAACGACCTATGGAACACATTATGGATGGCAAAAGAAGTAGGAAGGGCCAAACGAAACGACACAGGATTGATAATTTCAGAAATCTTATAAGGACCAATGAAACGAGGCTTGAACTTAGGAGAAGAAACCTTCATAGGAACATAACGAGAAGACAACCAAACCAAATCCCCAACACGAAGTCGGGGACCAACACAGCGACGGCGGTTAGCAAAACGCTGCGCCTTCTCCTGAGACAACGTCAAATTGTCCACCACGTGAGTCCAAATTTGTTGCAACCTGTCCACTACAGAATCCACACCAGGACAGTCAGAAGGCTCAACCTGCCCTGAAGAAAAATGAGGATGAAAACCAGAATTACAAAAAAAAGGCGAAACCAAAGTAGCAGAACTAGCCCGATTATTAAGGGCGAACTCGGCCAATGGCAAGAAGGTCACCCAATCATCCTGATAAGCAGAAACAAAGCATCTCAGATAGGTTTCCAAGGTCTGATTGGTTCGTTCTGTTTGGCCATTTGTCTGAGGATGGAACGCTGAAGAAAAAGACAAATCAATGCCCATCTTACCACAAAAGGACCGCCAAAACCTAGAAACAAATTGGGAACCTCTGTCCGACACAATGTTCTCCGGAATGCCATGCAAACGAACCACATGCTGAAAAAATAATGGAACCAAATCAGAGGAGGAAGGCAATTTAGGCAAGGGTACCAAATGGACCATCTTAGAAAACCGATCACAAACCACCCAGATGACAGACATCCTTTGAGAGACAGGAAGATCAGAAATAAAATCCATGGAAATATGTGTCCAGGGCCTCTTCGGGACAGGCAAAGGCAAAAGCAACCCACTGGCACGAGAACAGCAAGGTTTGGCCCGAGCACAAGTCCCACAGGACTGCACAAAAGAACGCACATCCCGTGACAAGGAAGGCCACCAAAAGGACCTGGCAACCAAATCTCTGGTACCAAAAATCCCAGCCAACACTGAACAATGAACCTCAGAAATAACCCTACTAGTCCATCTATCAGGGACAAACAGTTTCTCCACTGGGCAGCGGTCAGGTCTATCAGCCTGAAACTCCTGCAGCACCCGCCGCAAATCAGGGGAGATGGCAGACAGAATCACCCCCTCTTTAAGAATACCAGCCGGCTCAGGGACTCCCGGAGAATCAGGCAAAAAACTCCTAGAAAGGGCATCAGCCTTCACATTCTTAGATCCCGGAAGGTATGAGACCACAAAATCGAAACGGGAGAAAAACAGTGACCATCGAGCCTGTCTAGGGTTCAACAACTTGGCGGACTCGAGGTAAGTCAGATTCTTATGATCAGTCAGGACCACCACGCGATGTTTGGCTCCCTCAAGCCAATGTCGCCACTCCTCAAATGCCCACTTCATAGCCAACAACTTCCGATTGCCGACATCAGAATTACGCTCTTTAGGCTAGAAAAGAAAGCACACGGCTTCATCAAGGAGCCATCAGAACTTCTCTGAGACAAAACAGCCCCTGCCCCAATCTCAGAAGCATCAACCTCGACCTGAAAAGGGAGCAAAACATCTGGCTGACGCAACACAGGGGCCGAAGTAAAACAACGTTTAAGCTCCTGAAAGGCCTCAACGGCCGCAGGGGACCAATTCACCACATCAGCGCCTTTCTTCGTCAAATCAGTCAAAGGTTTAACCACACTAGAAAAATTAGCAATGAAGCGACGGTAAAAATTAGCAAAGCCCAGGAACTTCTGAAGACTCTTCACAGATGTAGGTTGAGTCCAATCATAAATGGCCTGAATTTTAACAGGGTCCATCTCGATAGTAGAAGGGGAAAAAATGAAGCCCAAAAAGGAAACCTTCTGAACTCCAAAGAGGCATTTAGAGCCCTTCACAAACAACGCATTAGCACGAAGGACCTGGAACACCATCCTGACCTGCCTTACATGAGACTCACAATCATCCGAAAAGACCAAAATATCATCCAAATATACGATCATGAACCTATCCAGATACTTCCGGAAGATGTCGTGCATAAAGGACTGAAACACAGATGGAGCATTAGAAAGCCCGAATGGCATCACCAGGTACTCAAAATGGCCCTCGGGCGTATTAAATGCTGTTTTCCATTCATCGCCATGTTTAATACGCACAAGATTATACGCCCCTCGAAGGTCAGTCTTGGTAAACCAACTAGCCCCCTTAATCCGAGCAAACAAATCAGAAAACAGAGGCAAAGGGTACTGAAATTTGACCGTGATTTTATTGAGAAGGCGGTAATCTATACAGGGTCTCAGAGAGCCATCCTTCTTGGCCACAAAAAAGAACCCTGCTCCCAATGGCGACGAAGACGGGCGAATATGCCCTTTCTCCAAGGACTCCTTTACATAACTCCGCATAGCGGCATGTTCTGGCACAGATAAATTGAACAGTCGGCCCTTAGGGAACTTACTACCAGGAATCAAATTAATAGCGCAATCACAGTCCCTATGAGGAGGTAGGGCACTGGACTTGGGCTCATCAAATACATCCTGGTAATCCGACAAAAACTCAGGGACTTCAGAAGGAGTGGAAGAAGAAATTGACATCAAAGGAACATCACCTTGTATCCCTTGACAACCCCAACTAGACACAGACATTGATTTCCAATCCAGTACTGGATTATGAACCTGTAACCATGGCAAACCCAACACGACAACATCATGCAAATTATGCAACATCAAAAAGCGGATATTTTCCTGATGTGCGGGAGCCATGTACATGGTCAGCTGAGTCCAGTACTGAGGTTTATTCTTGGCCAATGGCGTAGCATCAATCCCCCTTAAGGGAATAGGACTCTGCAAAGGCTCCAAGGAAAAACCACAGCGCCTGGCAAACTCCAAGTCCATCAAGTTCAGGGCAGCGCCTGAATCCACAAATGCCATAACAGAGTAGGACGACAGTGAGCAAATCAGGGTAACAGATAAGAGAAATTTAGGCTGCAAAGTACTAATGGTGACAGACCTAGCGAACCTCTTAGTGCGCTTAGGACAATCAGAGATAGCATGAGAGGAGTCACCACAGTAAAAACACAGCCCATTCTGACGTCTGTGTTCTTGCCGTTCAGCTCTGGTCAAAGTCCTATCACATTGCATAGGCTCAGGCCTCCGCTCAGAGGACACCGCCAAATGGTGCACAACTTTGCGCTCGCGCAAACGCTGATCAATCTGAATGGCCAAATACATTGACTCATTCAGACCAGCAGGTGTGGAGAACCCCACCATAACATCCTTAAGGGCTTCAGAAAGACCCTTTCTGAAAATTGCTGCCAGGGCACACTCATTCCATTGAGTAAGCACAGACCACTTTCTAAACTTCTGGCAATATACTTCTGCCTCATCCTGACCCTGACCTAGAGTCAGCAAGATCTTTTCTGCCTGATCCACAGAATTAGGTTCGTCATAAAGCAATCCAAGCGCTAGAAAAAATGCATCCACATTAAGCAATGAAGGATTTCCTGGCTCAAGGGAGAATGCCCAGTCTTGCGGGTCACCACGCAACAAAGACATAATAATATTTACTTGCTGAATGGGATCACCAGAGGAGCGGGGTTTCAGAGCAGGAAACAGTCTGCAATTATTTTTGAAATTCAAAAATTTAGATCTATCCCCAGAAAACAAATCAGGAATTGGAATTCTAGGCTCTAACATCGGATTCTGAACTACATAATCTTGAATACTCTGTACCCTAGCAGTGAGTTGATCCACACAAGAGGACAAACCTTGAATATCCATATCTACACCTGAGTCCTGATCCACCCAGAGGTTAAGGGGAAAAGAAAGACAAAACAAGCTGCAAAGAAAAAAAAATTGACTCAGAACTTCTCTTATCCCTCTTTTGAGATGCATTAACACTTTGTTGGCCAGCTGTACTGTTATGTACTGTTATGACCAAAAAGACCTCCACACCGACTCACGGTGTGGAGGTGCAGCTCTGCACCCCCAGAGCTTCCAGCTAGCAAGGAAATATCATAATAGCAAGCTGGACTGGAAACATAGCATGTACTGAAAAATATATTCAAAAACCGATGAACAGCAAATGACTAGCAAGGACTTAGCTTCTGCTGGAGTAGACAGGTCATCTGAGAAATCCAAGAGAGATCTGAACCAGTACTGAGACATTGACAGCTGGCATGAACTTACGACCTGGGCAGAGTTAAATAGGGAAGCGAGCAGAAGCAATAAACGAGGGCAGCTGAGAAAGCCAACCTCAAAGATCAGCAGTTCCACTCAAAGCCACCAGAGGGTGTCCAAGGACAGAACTCACCAAAGTACCGTTCATGACCACAGGAGGGAGGCCGAGAACGGAATTCACAACAGCAGAGGGCGCATCACCGCGACTGAAGGTAACTATAGGTCATTGACCTACATTACCTTCATTCCCCGGGGTTTACAGGCAGGAGCACAGCTGCATTATAGCAGAGCTCCTGCCTGTAAAATATTTTAACCCCTTCAGATGGATTTACATCGTGCGACGTCACAGATCTACGGAAGGTATGTATATTGTTGGTTTATTATTTTTAATTTGTTACAGAACAATGGTCTTCAGGTGGATTGAGAGAGCAATAAAATATTACAACAACCTGTGTGTTTATTTCATTAAAATACTTTGCAATATTGTGTGTGTGTGTTTTTTAACCATTTCATACAATTGGATTAATAATGGATAGGTGTCATAATTGACGCCTCTCCATTATTAATCTGGCTTAATGTCACCTTACAATAGCAAGGTGACATTAACCCTTCATTACCCCATATCCCACCGCCACACGGGAGTGGGAAGAGAGTGGCCAAGTGCCAGAATAGGCGCATCTTCCAGATGTGCCTTTTCTGGAGTGGCTGGGGGCAGATGTTTTTAGCCAGGGGGGGCCAATAACCATGGACCCTCTCTAGGCTATTAATATCTGCCCTCAGTCACTGGCTTTACCACTCTGGCGGAGAAAATTGCGCGGGAGCCAACGCCAATTTTTTCCGCCATTTAACCCTTAAATTTAATAGCTACAGCGCCGAAATTTTGCACATACACACTACTAACATTAGTAGTGTGGAATATGCAAAAAAAGGGGGATATGAGATGGTTTACTGTATGTAAACCATGTCTCATATCATGTCGGGTTTTTAGGCAGGAGAAATGAAAAGCCGGCAATTGAATCACCGGCTTTTCACATATATCGCGCTAAAGTAAATATAGCTTTTTCTATTTATATTGGGTTTTCTAGATGATGTTGATGATTGGCAGCTGTCACACACTTCTCAGCATGCGTTTCAAAAACGCAAACGCAGGAAAAAAACGCATGTAAACGCGTCAAAACGCCGCTTTTTTTTACCGCATGAGAAAAACGCATGCGTCTAAAAAACGTTTACATGCGTTTTTTCAACACCTGCGTTTGCGTTTTAAACGCTGCGTTTTTAAACGCAAATGTGAAACTAGCCTTAGAGTTGGGATTAGGGCTAGGGTTTGGATTAGGGTTGGCATTAGGGTCACGTTTGGGATTAGGGTTAGGTTTGGGATTAGGGTTAAGGTTAGGGTTGGGATTAGGGTTAGGGGTGTATTGGGATTAGGGTTAGGTTTGAGGTTAGGGTTGAGATTAGGATTAGGGGTGTGTTGGATTTAGGGTTCTGATTAGGTTATGGTTAGGGTTGGGATTAGGGTTGTTTTGGGGTTAGGGTTGTGATTATCGTTAGGGTTGTGATTAGGATTATGGATCGGGTTGGGATTACGGTTAGGGGTGTGTTGGGGTTAGGGTTGGAGTTAGAATTGGGGGGTTTCCACTGTTTAGGTACATCAGGGGGTCTCTAAACGCCACAGCCAATTTTGCACTCAAAAAGTCAAATGGTGCTCCCTCCCTTCTGAGCTCTGCCGTGCGCCCAAACAGTAGTTTACCCCTACATATTGGGCATCAGCGTACTCGGGATGAATTGGACAACTTTTGGCATCCAATTTCTCCTGTTACCCTTGTGAAACTAAAAACTTGGGGGCTAAAAAATCTATTATGGAAAAAAAAATATTTTTTATTTTCATGACTCTGCATTATAAACTTCTGTGAAGCACTTGGGCATTCAAAGTTCTCACCACACATCTAGATAAGTTCCTTGGGGGGGGTCTAGTTTCCAAAATGGGGTCACTTGTGGGGGGTTTCTAGTGCTTAGGTACATCAGGGGCTCTGCAAAGGCAACATAACGCCCGCAGACCATTCTATCAAAGACTGCATTCCAAAACGGCGCTCCTTCCCTTCCGAGCTCTGCCATGCGCCCAAACAGTGGTTTACCCCCATATATGGGGTATCACCCTACTCAGCATAAATTGCACAATAAACTTTGGGGTCCAATTTCTCCTGTTACCCTTGTGAAAGTAACAATTTGGGGGTGAAAAATAATTTTTGTGGAAAAAATTTGATTTTTTTTATTTTCATGGCTCTACATTATAAACTTCTGTGAAGCAGTTGGGGGTTCATAGTGCTCACCACACATCTAGATAAGTTCTTTGGGGGTCTAGTTTTCAAAATGGGGTCACTTTTTGGGGGTTTCTACTGTTTAGGTACATCAGGGGCTCTGCAGACGCAACATAACGCCCACAGACCATTCTATCAAAGTCTGCATTCCAAAACGGCGCTCCTTCTCTTCCGAGCTCTGCCATGCGCCCAAACAGTGGTCCCCCCACACATGGGGTATCAGTGTACTCAGGACAAATTGAACAACAACTATTGGTGTCCAATTTCTCTTGTTACCCTTGCAAAAATAAAAAATTGGGGGCCAAAAAATCTTTTTTGTGGAAATTTTTTATTTTTGATTTTCACAACACTGTATTATAAACTTCTGTGAAGCACTTGGGCATTCAAAGTTCTCACAAAACACATCTAGATAAGTTCCTTGGAGGGTCTAGTTTCCAAAATTGGGTCACTTGTGGGGGGTTTCTACTGTTTAGGTACATCAGGGGCTCTGCAAATGCAACATAACGCCCGCAGACCATTCTATCAAAGTCTGCATTCCAAAACGGCGCTCATTCCCTTCCGAGCTCTGCCATGCGCCCAAACAGTGGTTTACCTCCACATATGGGGTATCAGCCTACTCAACATAAATTGCACAATAAATTTTGGGGTCCAATTTCTCCTGTTACCCTTGTGAAAGTAACAATTTTGGGGTGAAAAGATCATTTTTGTGGAAAAAATATGATTTTTTTTATTTTCATGGCTCTACATTACAAACTTCTGTGAAGCAGATGGGGGTTCATAGTGCTCACCACACATCTAAATAAGCTCTTTGGGGGGTCTAGTTTTCAAAATGGGGTCACTTGTGGGGGGTTAATACTGTTTAGGTACATCAGGAGCTCTGCAAATGCAACATGACGCCCGCAGACCATCCCATCAAAGTCTGCATTCCAAGCGGCGCGCCTTCCCTTCTGAGCCCCGATGGGTGCCGAAACAGTGCCCCCCCCACATATGGAGTATCAGCGTACTCAGGACAAACTGGTCAACAGATTTTGGGGTCCAATGTCTCCTGTTACCCTTGAGAAAATAAAAAATTGCAGGCTAAAAAATCATTTTTGAGGAAAAAGAAAAGGATTTTGTATTTTCACGGCTCTACGTTATAAATTTCTGTGAAGCACTTGGGGGTTTAAAGTGCTCACCACACATCTAGATAAGTTCCTTTAGGGGTCTAGTTTCCAAAATTGGGTCAATTGTGGGGGGTTTCTACTGTTTAGGCACATCAGGGGCTCTCCAAACGCGACATGGTGTCCGATCTCCGTTCCAGCCAATTCTACATTGAAAAAGTAAAACGGCACTCCTCTTCCAAGCTCTGCGGTGCGCCCAAACAGTGGTTTACCCCCACATATGGGGTATCGACGTACTCAGGAGAAATTGCACAACTTTTGTTGTCTAATTTCTCCTGTTACCCTTGTGAAAATAAGAATTTGTGGGCGAAAATATCATTTTTGTGTAAACAAATACGATTTTTTATTTTCACGGCTCTACGTTGTAAACTTCTGTGAAGCACCTGGGGGTTTAAAGAGCTCACCACACATCTAGTTAAGTTCCTTATGGGGTCTCGTTTCCAAAATGGTGTCACTTGTGCAGCGTTTCCACTGTTTAGGCACATCAGGGGCTCTCTAAACGTGACATGGCATCCGATCTCAATTCCAGCCAATTCTGCATTGAAAAAGTCAAACGGCGCTCCTTCTCTTCCAAGCTCTGTGGTGCACCCAAACAGTGGTTTACCCCCACATATGGGGTATCGACGTATTCAGGAGGAACTGCACAACAAAATTTATGGTTACATTTCTGTTTGCACACTTGTGAAAATAAAAAAAAATGGTTCTGAAGTAAAATGTTTGTAAAAAAAAGTTAAATGTTCATTTTTCCCTTCCATATTGTTTCAGTTCCTGTGAAGCCCGTAAAGGGTTAATAAACTTCTTGAATGTGGTTTTGAGCACCTTGAGGGGTGCAGTTTTTAGAATGGTGTCACACTTGGTTATTTTCTATCATATAGACCCCTCAAAATGACTTCAAATGTGATGTGGTCCCTAAAAAAAAATGGTGTTGTAAAAATGAGAAATTGCTGGTCAACTTTTAACCCTTATAACTCCCTAACAAAAAAAAATGTTGTTTTCAAAATTGTGCTGATGTAAAGTAGACATGTGGGAAATGTTATTTATTAACTTTTTTTTGTGACATATCTCTCTGATTTAAAGGCATAAAAATACAAATTTTGAAAATTGCAAAATTTTAAAAATTTTCGCCATATTTCCGTTTTTTTCATAAATAATCGCAAGTAATATCGAAGAAATGTTACCACTAACATGAAGTACAATATGTCACGAAATAAAAAACCCAGAATCAGCAGGATCTGTTAAAGCGTTCCAGAGTTATAACCTCATAAAGTGACAGTGGTCAGAATTGTAAAAATTGGCTCTGTCACTAAGGGGTTAAGTTCTAATTAAGACTCATCAGCGCATGTCATTCATCATCCGCCTTCTGATCCATCTTGTAGGTCATTTTACAATTAGAGAGGATAACTATTTAATGTAACATAATTTCTGGATACATTAGATAAATAGACTGTAAAGTCTATTACTTCATTTTCCCGATTCTGTATTACATGTTTATGACTCCTTCAATACCTATATACTGCACTTAAGATGTTATCCCAGTGTAAAATGTAGCAGTAAAATGAGCAGTGGTAATAAACAGATGCTTTACACATAAAGAAATACAAAGCTTTATCACAAGCCAAAGAAATTCCTCACTGGTCTGGGAACTCCTAAGTCAGTAGGTGGATAGAGATTGTAAGGACAAAATAATTGTTTTCAGGAAATATGAGCATTCGGGGAATTATACCAAATAAGCTGGAGGAAGTCTGTGAAAAAAATTATCCATGTTTAAGCCAATTTGTAGCAGAGCAGACAACAAAAGAAAGCAATGACCCAGGCTGTATAATAGCAATAGCAGCAGGGATGGAAGCGAAAAACAGGTGCTATTATGAGAGAGCGCCTTATTATTACTGGATAAACTGGAGGAGAGCAGAATACAAAAGGTACAGATACAGAATCTAATAAGCGTATCTATACAAGCACTGTGGCTACCCCTCCTCCCACCAGCCATATCTGAATGGGATTGTTTTGAGGGGGAGTATATACATTTCTATAAATATTAAAGGGACAGTAAAATAAATTTCTGCAACAAATCTTCTACATGTGACTATATCCTTAAAGCGAACCTGTCAGCAGGATGGTGCTCCGTAAACGACAGATATTGTCAGATTGGCGCTGTTATACTGATTAAAATGATCCCTGGGTTGATGAAATTCATCTTGTGGTTGTTGTTTAATTTTTATTTGTAGTTTTCAGTTAATGAGATTGTTGTGCTTCGGGGCGGCCTGTGGACAGGTCTGTGGATGACCTGTGGGTGGGCTTCATGTGGTTCTCTGCTTACATATTCATCTATATGGCTTATGACAGTGACCTGCCCATTATTTTACATACTGTATAGAATTATGGTTTGAAAAAAGAATCACATTCATCAGGCAGGTGCATATGTAAGCAGAGCATCACATGAAGACCCCCCACAGGTCACCCCGAAGCACGATAACCTTATTAACTGAAAACTGCAAATAGAGAGTAAACAACAACCAAAAGATGGATTCATCAACCCAGGTATCATTTTAATCAGTATAACAGTGCCAACTTGACAATGTCAGTAGGTTACTGAGCACAATCCTGCTGACAGGTTCACTTTGAAGAGTATTTGCCAAATAAATTAGTTACACCTATTCATTAAATAGGAAATAACTTTCTGATTGCTAGGGTTCCTCCAGCGCTTCCATGATTGGGGCTTTGGATCCCCCAAAACAGAGCTTTTCAGCCCCATCATAAATGGAGAAGAGATGCTAAGGGGCTGCTAAAAATAGTCATATGCTAAATTTGTCAGTTCCATAGACAATTAAAGGAACCGAGCCCAAGCACACGCATATCTGTTCCACTCAGGTTGGAGCTGCAGATACCCATTGTCAGGGTTGCAAAGTGATTCCAAGATTGGAGCTTTGAAGCCCAGAGAATAGGGCTCTGCATTCCCATACTGAATGGAGCAGAGATACACATACTTAGTCACCACTTTATTCATTGTCTATGGGACTGCCAGAAATAGCTGAAAGCTGAATCCAGAAGTCACATAGACAGTGTGTTACACACTTGTACCAGGTCTGTGTTCTGCTTCCTACACACCAGTTTGCTAAACTTTCTTTTGGTCCACTTCAGGCTTTGCAAGTAGCCCGGCGTGCTCCCACGTGTTGAGTTTCCTATATAAGGCCTACCATGACACACAGGCATTAAGACTTTCTAGTAAGACTTTTAGTTTGTGCACAGTTCCCTATCTGCGATCTCTAGAATGTCTTCTGATGTGGCTTCCAGTCCCTCATTTACCTGTCTGCCTGTGGCTTTCAGTGCCTCTGTAAACTGTCTACGGTCTTCAGGATGTCTCTTGCATACTGGCGGTTTCCAGTATCTCAGCAACCTCAGAAGTCTTCAGGACATCTCCTGTCTGCCTGTGACTTCCAGTACCTCATCTTTCTGTCTGCCTGCAGATTCCAGGATTTCTCCTGTCTGCCTGTGACTTATATTACCTCTGATACTTGTCTGCAGTCTCTCTGGCGTTTCCGGGATGACTGCAGCTTTCATTACCTCTGCAGCTTGTCAGTTGTCTCCAAGACATCTCCTGGCTGCCTGAAGCTTCCAGTCCTTCAGTTACCTGACTGCCTGTGGCCTTCGGTACCTCTGCAACCTGTTTGCAGTCTTCAGGATGTCTCCTGCCTGCGGTTTTCAGTATCTTAGCTAACTCTTCTGCTGCACTGATGCTCGTGTGCCCACCCAAAACTTGGGCTTAGATGACCCAACCCCCACTTAGTGAGCCAATAAATGGAATGGAGAGCAAGCATGATCACCACTGCTCTATTCTGGTTCTGCAGAGCTCCATTCTCAGTCTTTTAAATCCTCTATTACTGGTGATCCCAATGGTTGAACCCTCAGCAATCAGCATGCTATCCCCTATAATATCGATAGGGAATAATTTGTTGGTTTTTTGTGTGAATAACCCTTTAAAGCCCATTGATAACTGTAGATAATCTGCCCATATCAAGTACAGATCGGCAGTATAGAAAGTCAATTGGCTTTCCTTTATATACATTTACATTTTACAACTACAGTTGGGTTGTTGTCCGAATGATTGATCATACAATACCCTTTATGTCGTTGTCAGTAGCAGTGGCCATGGGATAAATGGACATTTTGTGATTTGTCTTTCAGTTGCCAGACATGTTTATATTGGGCAACGATTGAGAACAAATCTGTGCGTGTTTGGTCACTTCGGTGATTATCACTACATGTAAATGATCTTGCACCTGCATCTGTCCTACAATAGGGTGGATGAACTTAATTTAATTTTTTGATTGGAAATAACCATTAGGTAAAGACAATATTTATTTTAATATTTAGGATTTGGCTACTTTATCTTATTAAAATAAATGTGTAAGGGACTTGAATTTGGGGCCATTAGTAATAATATAACTATTACAAATTCACCCCAGTCCAGAGCCTCTCACCTAGCCAAATCAGTTCTCATGCTTCGCACTGACGAGAGCCAACAGCCCGAAACACCGTGTCTGCGAATTGAGATACTGATTTGGCTTTTATCCTAAGTCATATTGCACGACTCGTTAAAGGGTTGACTTGTAGGATCGCTACTTCCAATAGGTGGCGCTATAGAGTTAAGTCCTCTTTTTTTCAGCAGAGGCAATTTGCATATTTAAATTCACCTCCTGTAATTGTAAGCACCGCCTTCATGACTACACATCTCTTCTGTATTCTAAAGGGCTGTTAATGGAAATGTATCTGACCAGACTTGTCCACAGCTTCTTCCCATCAAAAAAGCTTTACAATGTGCAGTGTTTTTCCATTGGAGGAGGCTGCTGGTCAAATGCTTCTTTATCAGCAGTTGTATTGCGGGAAACACATTTGTTAAAATTAAGATTAAAACAACCCCTTTTACTCTGACTGAAATGTCTTGAAGAATATGGCTTCACTACTTTTCCAACGATAAATTAACCAATGACATAGAGGATTGAAGAAGCAAAACTGTTAGGCAATCATGTCCAAGACTATGCATCATTGTGATCAGTGTGATCATAGAGTGATAAGATTTTCTCAGATGAAGAGAGGATGGAGAAAAAATATTCTCTAGCCTCTCCATTCTATCAGTCTGTGAAAATCAGACTCATTCACTCGCATGGCCGAGTGAAATCGGAAAATTGGATCAAACTTAGGCTGCTGTGATTTTTTTTCTAGAAGCGGCTCGGTCCGAGGAAAAAATTGGACATGTGTGCGGCCGAATAGACTAACATTGGAACAAGTGTGATCCGATGTTTTGTTGAATTGTTCCAAAATACGGTCATCTGCACAATATCTTAGTGATAATTTATACTGTAATAAACTTGTAAAACCAGACAAAGTGCTCACACATGAACATATGATGGTGCTTGGACTTTACATTTTCCTCCATCCTTATAAAGGTTTCTTTAGCTGTCTCAGATCATATATTGGTCATACTGTTCCATAACAACACCATAAGACAGCCATACTGAGCAGCAAATGGCATATGAAAATGAGATTGTTTCCTACATCTTACAGAATATTAGGCTTTTTTATGCACGTTTGTGTTGATATGGGCCAAAACGTCAAATGGAGGCCCACCGATTGTCCATATAAATCCTTTAACGTCTAAGCACAATCATGTCATTGATTTTATTTGCGGTGACCTCTTATGCTGTCTAAAATAGGTCACTTCTGAATAGAATAGGAAAGATGTAAATGAGATTATTAGGATCAAAGTGTAAGTTCTTTACTGAGACGCTGGCTGCAGCCTTTCACTTCTGTATGACTTGTAATGGCACAAAAGGAAAAGCAAATATATTAATAGCTTTCAGTAACAAACATCCTCACCTAATTAGAAGAATAACAATTCATTTTGGCACAGCACTCCCATTTGGCTGCCAGGTACATTTGAGAGCTGTATGTGGTCACCTCCAGGCACATAATCTTTGGAAGTCAGTTCCACCCAGAAAACAAAATTGTATAATTACATACCAGAATTGTAGCCAAAGGTTTCATGGAACTTTACATTTTAATTTGACGGCTTTTGTCATGTAATGGTCTCTGATCTGTGCCTTAGGCTGCAACATAACCCTGATCCTCACAGATCATCATGTACAAGGACAACATACAAAATATGCAATAAACACTATTTGTTTGATAGAAAAAAATCAAACAAAAAAGAGATATATAGATACTGCATGCTTGTTTGATAAAAAAAAAAGCATTCACAAATAGCAAAATTATATGCATAAATGCAGGATAGATAGATAGATAGATAGATAGATAGATAGATAGATAGATAGATAGATAGATAGATAGATAGATATTGTTTGCTCCGGAGAGGCATGCTTGATAAATATTAGGTTAGGGGCCCATTAAAGAAAGGTACGCCTTGTCACGGCTAGTGGGCTCTCATGAATTGGCACATGAGTTTGAGCGCTAAATACCATGGGATTTTTTTAGAATATTCCATTTAACAGTAATGTAGTTCAAATTTCATATACTCAATGGTTTCATACATCTTAGTACTTAGAGGTTGCTGCTGTAATACATACTGTACATACACTGCTCAAAAAAATAAAGGAAACACTAAAATCCCACATCCTAGATATCACTGAATGAAATATTCCAGTTGTAAATCTTTATTCATTACATAGTGGAATGTGTTGAGAACAATAAAACATGAAAAAAATCAAAGAGGAAAATGAAGTTACAGTCTGAACCAACTTCAGTGGAAATGCCTCAAGACAAAGAAATGATGCTCAGTACTGTATGTGGCCTCCACATGTCTATATAACCTCCCTAGAATGCCTGGGCATGCTCCTGATGAGGCGGTGGATGGTGTCCTGAGGAATCTCCTCACAGACCTGGACTAAAGCATCTGCCAACTCCTGGACAGTCTGTGGTGCAATGTGATGTTGGTGGATGGTGCGAGACATGATGTTCCAGATGTGTTCAATCGGATTCAGGCCTGGGGAACGGGCGGGCCAGTCCATAGCTTCAATGCCTTCATCTTGTAGGAACTGCTGATACACTCCAGCCACATGAGGTCTGGCATTGTCCTGCATTAGGAGGAACCCAGGGCCAACCGCACCAGCATATGGTCTCACAAGGGGTCTGAGGATCTCATCTCGGTACCTAATAGCAGTCAGACTACCTCTGGCGAGCACATGGAGGGCCATGCAGCCCTCTAAAGAAATGCCACCCCACACCATTACTAACCCACTGCCAAACCGGTCATGCTGAAGGATGTTGCAGGCAGCAGATCGCTCTCCATGGCATCTCCAGACTCTGTCACGTCTGTCACATGTGCTCAGTGTGAACCTGCTTTCATCTGTGAAGAGCACAGGGCATCAGTGGCGAATTTGCTAATCCTGGTGTTCTGTGGCAATTGCCAAGCATCCTGCACGGTGTTGGACTGTGAGCACAGCCCCCATCTGTGGACGTCGGGCACTCAGACTATCCTCATGGAGTCAGTTTCTAACCATTTGTGCAGACACATACACATTTGTGGCCTGCTGGGGGTCATTTTGCAGGGCTCTGGCAGTGCTCCTCCTGTTCCTCCTTGCACAAAGGCTGAGGTAGCGGTCCTTCTGCTGGGTTGTTGCCCTCCTACGGCCCACTCCATGTCTCCTGGTGTACTGGCCTGTCTCCTGGTAGCGCCTCCAGCCTCTGGACACTACGCTGACAGACACAGCAAACCTTTTTGCCACAGGTCGCATTGATGTGCCATCCTGGATGAGCTGCACTACCTGAGCCACTTGTGTGGGTTGTAGAGTCCGTCTCATGCTACCATGAGTGTGAAAGCACAAACAACATTCAAAAGTGACCAAAACATCAGCCATAAAGCATTGGTATTGAGATGTGGTCTGTGGTCCCCACCTGCAGAACCGGTCCTTTATTGGGTGTGTCTTGATAATTGCCAATAATTTCCATCTGTTGTCTATTCCATTTGCACAACAGCATGTGAAATTGATTGTCAATCAGTGTTGCTTCCTAAGTGGACAGTTTGATTTCACAGAAGTTTGATTTACTTGGAGTTATATTCTGTTGTTTAAGTGTTCCCTTTATTATTTTGAGCAGTGTATATAGTGTATATTCACGCAGACTTAAGCACAGGCACACATAGACACACACAAGTGCATAATTTACACCCAAGAAACTCTGAACTCTTGCTTTGTAATTTTATGTGGTGGTTTCTTATTCCTTTGCTTCCATATACTGTGTCTGTGTATTCTACAGCACATTGCATTGCTTGCAATCAATCACATTAGTCCTTGTACCCAGTAGGCTCATAAGTTTTATGTAATCATCATTTATGCTTCTATAGATTCAGTATATCATGCCGTATGCTGAACTTGTAACAATGTCACATTATTTAAGGTAGTGATAATTTTTTTTCAGCCCCAGTATGACCATTTGGAATAAATTTATTACTTGTGGAAATATGTTCACTAATAATGTTTTAACAAATGCCCTCTAGAACAATTGTCCAATTTTCACATAGAGATATTTGCCTCTTTGGAATATCTTCCCCTCGGAATCATCACAGCTCTCAAAGAATGGGGTCAATCCTTTTGATTTATATGTTTTGCTAGTATTAGAAACTGCAAATTCAAGAACAGCTAGAAGTAACCTCACTGTAAAGGCTCATTTAGGTAATAATAATAAACCAGATAATTTAAGGGGTGCCTCTTCTGCTAAAAGTTTCTTCCCCTTTGGTAGAACTAGTCCATCCATGCTCAACTATTCAATTTAGTGATGTGTTGTTCACAAATGATCCTGTACAAAGAGTCAACTCTCTACTGTGAAAGATGGCAGCCGGCAACCCAGTGAGAGCTACTTACAGTCTCTGAATGTCTCTCCCTGGTGTAAAGTGATGATGATGTTCAGCATCCGAAACCCTGCCCTCTCTATTGAAACCCTGCCCACCCAGCCCATTTCCTTGGGTAGCTGTAGGTAGGAGACCTTTCAGCTATGAATGGGTGGGGTTTCAGCTGCGGTGATTTTATCTTACATATGTGTTCACATATTTAATAGAAAGCTATTTGAGAAACAAAAAGATGGCTCTTTTTGGTGAGTGGACCCAGGATATCCAGATCACCAAAAAGAGAGGCCCGTCACTAATTCAATATTATATAACATTACATGTCTACTGCAGGGGATGATGCATAGAAAATGTATGACTGATGGATCTTCCTCTGGCAAAAAGAGCTGAGACCATACATTTAAATGAGTAGTCTAACCCCAATCATCTTTGGCTTCACTGTCCTCGCCTTCAGACGAATCAGTAATCAAGAGGAAGTTGAAGCTGCTCTCTCACTTACTTTTGATTACTTATAGATTTGAAGGCAAGGACAGTGAAGCCAAATCTGATTGGCCGCAGGGCTCGCAAGAAGCAACAACGTTATGTGAGCCCTGGGAAATCGACTACCAAAACCGCTGGAATGGCACCGATGTAACGAGGGCAACCGGAAGTAGTTGTGGCTGAGCTATTTAGAGGCACAGTTCACCAACAGAGTCCACAGAGCAAACATTCATCGAGCACCCCCGGCCCCGTGTACATGTAATAATGGAGTGATGCGGTCTTTCCCCACATACAGTACAGACCAAAAGTTTGGACACACCTTCTCATTTAAAGATTTTTCTGTATTTTCATGACTATGAAAATTGTACATTCACACTGAAGGCATCAAAACCATGAATTAACACATGTGGAATTATATACTTAACAAAAAAGTGTGAAACAACTGAAATTATGTCTTATATTCTAGGTTTTTCAAAGTAGCCACCTTTTGCTTTGATGACTACTTTGCACACTCTTGGCATTCTCTTGATGAGTCATGAAAATACAGAAAAATCTTTAAATGAGAAGGTGTGTCCAAACTTTTGGTCTGTACTGTATTACATTCTTTTCAGGTCACAGCAGTCCAGACGTTGCAAAGCACACCAAGGCAACTGTTGTCCAACAAGGAAAACAGATTCTTTAATGAACAGTGGTGGACAAGAAGAAAAGCCCTAGTACACTGGTTTCGTACTCTCTCACTGCCATGCTCTCCAACTGCACCCACAGCAGCTGCAGCAGCCAAAGGTTAAAGGAATTCCATGCGCTGGGATTATTCCTTCAGAAGTGGAGGCCCTTTCAGAGTCCTGAGGCCCGTGTTGCAGTCCTTAGCCCTTTTGTCCAGTCCTTAGTCTTTAGCCGGAGGCCACAGACCTCTCCTGTCCAGGGGGTCTGGCAGTGCATTGTTTGTAAAGCACGTCTGCCCTGGCCAACATATCCGGGCAGTTCTGAGCAAGCAACACCTTCCTCTCTCCTTGTGCCTCCAAGTCCAGCCCCCAACATTAACCATTCACTGTCCCTAACTATAATACAAGCAGAAGTGAATTAGCATTTAAAGGGAACATGCTCATTACAATACAAATACAGCATATACATTACATTAAGACCAGACAAACACAGCTCAACATAATACATTACATCACAGTACATAAAGTGCATGGGAGGTCATATGGAAGGAGGAGAGGGCGCAATTGAGGGGACCTGCCACCCCCATAAATCGACACGGGAGGTGAATATATGTGGTTTATTTTAACAGAGGCAGATATTTAAATTGAAAAGGAGTTGTCCTATTTGTGAATAACCCCTTTAACTGAATTACTGATGAAAGTAGGAATAGTATTTATGACAATAAAAAACAGAGATTTTTTTTAATTCTGATTAAACTCTGAATTATTAAAGGTGTTAACTCGTTGAGAAACCCAACTTATCTTGAAATGTCTTGTGAAGTACAACTTCACGTTCAGCAGAACTCTTAAAACGGACCTGTCAGCAAGTCAAAGGTTTCCTGTTTTTGTTCTTACTTTATTCCCGCTGCTCCCTTGAGTATCCTTTTTTATATTTGCCATATGGTTCCAGAAATACGGATTTTTTAATTAAGTACTAATTTTTATGGTCTTTACAAGAGTGTGGTGATCACAGGATAATAATGCAGAGAAGCCTAAAGATACACCCCCAAAGAATAAAGCAAGCAAGACAATAAATCAAGTAAAGACAATAAAAATTAGTAGTATATAAAAAGGCTTGTATCACTAGAACCATATGATGGATTAAAATAATAATAATAATAATAATAATAATAATAATAAGAAGAAGAAGAAGAAGAAGAAGAAGAAGAAGAAAACAACAGCAAAAATTTTTTGAATATTCAGGGGAAGAGCTGGAATAAAATAAGAGCAAGCACAATTAATTGCAGTTATCAATTTTTAAAAAATTGAAAATTAAAAAGACTAAATGGTTTATGTTTTGCATAATGATGTGATTAGTGCTGTGCGCAACTACAACTACCTAAGTAAGTTTGGAGTCTCCTACCATAATCCTACTTGATCCTCTTATGTGCATGTTGGCATTTGACCAAGGGGCTTTTTTTGCTTCCATAAATATAAATAGACTTACACCAGTGATGACTTTGCATCAGCTGCACAGTACAGAGTGCCAGGAATCTATCCTTAAACTGGTGGACGGGAAATTACACGTATTCCCTGGCATACATAGTATTAGAGATGATCTGGATAGTTATAGTTAAAGCAAGCGTTCTGATTCATAGACTGCAATTACATACTGTGTGGGATGTTCTATGCTGGTGCTGTGTCATTTACCTCTAGTCAGTTGTACGTGATGATTAGTGAATAATGACTTCTTTGTTTTCAGATCTAAAACATAAGGTTGCTTCCTCAAGGTGGACTGGAGCGTGGCTTACAAAATATATCAAAAATTCAAGTATGAAAGGCGCAGATAAAAGCAAGTATGGCCAAACAATCCTTTTAATGATAATGTCTTACACAACGCGTTTTGAGGCTCATAGGCCTCTTTTTGACGTATAAGAGACACCTAGAGAGTAATGTGAGCCTTCAATCGCTCATTTCATAGTGTCTCCTCATGTGCTATCAAATGATAGGGTGCTACTCCTATGAAGCACGGCTAGAAATCTTAGGGTGACCCAACAAATCTGATTGCGGACACCGGACGCTGGCAACAGTTCACCCAGCTTCATTTATTTACTTCCCTCATTGGAGTTGTGCCATTTTAGTAATTTTCAGACGAGCCATTCCATTGTCCTTTCCTTCCTCTGTGTTATTCTTATTAAACCTATGAGCGCCTCTTCTCTAGTTTTATGCTTTGTCATTGGTACATGGTGGACATGCACATTGGAAACAAGTAGATTAACGGTTGATCAACCTCAAATCGTCTGGTGTGGTGAGCAATGGTTTTGCCAAAACAGCCCTACACATTTTAGTACATATTGGCTCTCACAGTAGTTCATACTGGCCATAAATGTGCAATCACACTTGCCACTGATGAACATTCTTTCTGGAAAGCTTTTGGGAAAACTCTGGGAATGTTCTTACATGGAAAGATCTTACAGTATGTAACAGCTAAATGTAGTCAACTTCGCTCAAGCTGAGATATGTCATTGGTTAGATAAAATGATAGTTTATTGTTTAGAGTTGAGCGAATTTGTTTGGATTCGGTCTCCGAATCTGAATTTGCAATATTCGTGCCATATTGGTACCCTATTTGTGCCAAATGTATGCTTGATGATCGGTTCTGAACATATTCGATAATTTCTACTCCCATTGACTCTAATGATGTTCGATGTTTTCAATGAATATTGCAAAAACAATATTCGCTGCTGATCGTATTCGGAACCGAATCCGAACAAATTCACTCAACTCTAATTAAGACCAACAAATGAAAGTCTTGGTTGAAGGTAGTCATCCCTTTTTTTTTCCATTTTAGACTAATGTATATGACCACATTTACACATTTACCACATTTTAGCACATATATCACATTTTAAATGTTATATTCTTTGCCATGGTTTAAGTGTAATAAAACCAGTTTCCCATGGGCTATAGTTTTGAAAACTGACCATACATCAGGTTCAGATATTTCAATATTGACTTTAGGAAACTGTCTCTGGCTTGGTAACTTACTTATGATCTAATGTTTCCAAACGAGATCAAAGAGACTGTTTTAATATTGTTTACTTATGCCTGGCTTTGAAGTACAGTGACATGATGTAATTTTAGCCATACTATTGGCCTTCTAAATGTGGCCATATAGACAAAGATTTTTACACTAAATTTCCTATAAAACAAGTCTCTGTCAGATCTCAAGCTTTATATGTTGTTCATCTGATTTTAAGCTGCCAACCATATGTTTTTGAGTCTAAAATTTGGGAAGGGGTTAACACAATGTAGCTTCCTAGTAAACATACACATGTCCTATTCTTTTGTCACACTTAAATTTTTCAGATCACCAAACAAATTTTGTCTTTAATCTAGTAACTGATTAGGCCACCCTTAGCAGCAACAGCTGAAATCAAGCATTTATGATAACTGGAAATGAGTGTTTTACAATGCTCTGGAGGAATTTTGACCCATTCATCTTTGCAGAATTGTGGTAATTCAGCCACATTGGAGGGTTTCCGAGCATGAAAACTCTTTATAAGGTTATGGCACAGCATGTCAATCAGATTAAGGTCAGGACTTTGACTAGGAAAATCCAAAGTCTTAATTTTGCTTATTTTTAAGCCATTCAGAGGTGGCGTTGCTGGTGTGCATCCCTGCTTTAGGTCACAAACAGATGGCCGGACATTCTCTTCAGGATTTTTTGGTAGACAGCAGGATTCAGGGTTCCAATTACCCCAGCAAGTCTTCCTGGTCATGAAGCAGCAAAACAGCCCCAGACAATCTCATTAGCACCACCATTTTACTGTTGGTATGATGTTCCGTTTCTGAAATGCTGTGTCACTTCTATACCAGATGTAATAGGACATGCACCTTCCAAAAAGTTAAACTTTTGTCTCATTATTACACAGAGTATTATCCCAAATGTCTTGGGGATCATTAAGATGTTTTCTGGTAAAACTAAGACGAACCTTTATTTTCTTATTGCTCAGCAGTGGATTTTGTCTTGGGACTCTGCCATGCATTCCATTTTTGCCACTCTCTGTCTTATGGTGGCAGAATGAACACTGCCCTTAACTGGAGCAAGTGAGGCCTACAGTTCTTTGGATGTTGTTGTGGGGTCTTTTGTGACCTCTTATATGAGTCATCACTGCACTATTGAGGTACTTTTCGTTTGATGGCCACTCTTGGAAAGGTTCACCACTGTTCCATGTTTTCGCCATTTGTGGATAATGGCTCTCACTGTGGTTCACTGGAGTCCCAAAGCTTGAGAATTGGATTTTTAACCTTTTCCAGACTGATGGATCTCAATAACTTTGTTTCTCATTTGTTCCAGAATTTTTTTAGATTGGAGCATGATGTCTAGCTTTTGGGTATCTTTTGGTCTACTCACTTTGTCAGGCAGGTACTATTTAAGTGATTGCATTTTCCGAGTGCAACTATAGGGATGGGGTGATTTAAACAGAAAGTAAATCATGTAATACTGAGTATTTACAGCATACAATATGCATTAATAGCCAAGTTCTTATCAATGCACTATAACCCTTTCAGAGGGAATTCACTATATTATCTATCCAGTTTCTAATTAAAAAAAGGAAACCTAGCAGGGGTCTCCGGTTCTGTCCGCTAGGTCACAAGTCCTTCTGTCAAATGAAATCAATGCCCTCTGGGCCTCATGCACACTTACCAATCCCCACCCCATTTTTGCACCACTCCAGACTTTTTCCTGTACTGTATGTCAATGTCAGAAGCCCGATTCACTTGCACTTCTGGTCGCTGCCACAGATATTCACTTCCAGATTAGGGTCCTCACCAGATCTTTGGTGCTTGGCCTGCAAAAGATTATCTGTTGGGTCCAGAAGGACAAGGGCCGAGCCTTGGGTCTTGCCCGGCGTGGTGTGGTCTATGGATTTGGACTGGTGCAGGGCTGGGCCTCAGGTCTTTTCCGGCGTGGTCTGGTCTACAGATCTTGACTGGCGCAGTGTGAATCTCACTTGCGAGTGCACAGTAACTGCTGATTTGGGCTTTCAAGTGCATGCCAGTGTCTTGGCTGCGGAGTTCCTCCCAACCCGTCCTGCTGCTCTCTCTCGTTAGTGCCATATCTCTTCCTGCCTTGCCACTCCAGCCATTTATATCAGGAAACTGCATTCCGAATATCGCCTGGCCTGGTGCTCCATCTATATTCACTCTTCTTGAAACACTCCCCCCTCTCATTGGTTCCACCGATTTCCATTTGGGCAGTAGGTGGCAGTCTCCTGTCACAATTGCCACACATCTCTGAGGAGTCTTATCTTCCATGGCACACCCTCATACAAGACTGAAACCCAAATGCTACTGGAAAGAATAAAGTTCATCTTCTCCCAGCAGCAGTGATCTAAGTGACGGTGCCAGGCAGGTTCAGAACGCTATTGGCCTGCAGGTAAACCCCATATCTGCAGGTTAAAAGTGTTTTTTCACATGACAGGTTCACCTTAAAGATTTCTTTATAGCAGATTAGCTAATAGGCGATGCTCCTAAGCAGGTGACCCAACCCCTCCCTTCCCCAGTAACCCCCAAACCTGTCACATGGTATTTGATAATGGGTTTTGATTTTGAAAAAAAGACACCCCCTTTAAGAATTCAGTCCCAGCTATGCCTGCTCTAATTAAATGATTGTTTGCTAGCAGAAAGGGAATGGTTCCAGGACATATCTGCTATGTTAGTTTGGAGGCCTGCCATGACAACCAAATATATTTTGGGCAGTATTAGTCACTTGTACAAGTCCCTTCCTCTTTCAATTATCCAGCCACTGTTTTCATGCAAAGTTCTCCTGAAATGTTCTATAGTAAAGGGAAATCCTTTTTCTTTTTTGACATTTCAGTGAGTTACATTTTCTTCCTCAAAGCCATAGTGGTTATGTCCAGCTCCAGTGTATTTATAACAGTTGAGGCTTGCTAATGACAGACATGAAATTATATGAGTCATAGAGAATCCCCTTTAGCTTTTAACGAGCAGAATGAAGACACAACAGTGATTAAAAAAGAAACTGCTAAACCGTTGCTATGCAAAATAAAATGCGATGAACACCAGTTCCTGAATCAACCACAAAAGTACAACCAGTAAAATAACTGTTCTTGCACATTAAAATGTAATTATTATGGACACCGTGGAGATTTAGATAAAAGGGAGACTGTCAGCACATAATGACTGTTCGAACCAAGCACAGGTATTGGTGCATGCTTGGCTACTGTATGCCCCTCCCCCTTAACCCTCTCCCAGCAAAGTATGTTGACCCCAACACAGTATGATGCCTCAACTGTGATCACCACACAGCCGTCCATACAGTAAAATGGTCCTCCATACAGTATAATGGCCCCCACATCTCTCCACTCAGTATTATGGTCCCAATTCAACCATCCACACTGTATAACGGCCCACACCCAACCCTCCAAACAGCATGCTGCCTCCCAAACAGCCCTTTACACAGAATTATGGACTCCACAAAACCTTCACACTGTATAATTGCTTACATACAGTATAATGGCCCACACACAGCCCTCCAAACAATTGAATAGGCTCTACATAGCCCTCTAAACAATATAATATCCTACATATAGCCCTCCAAACAATATAATAGTCCCTACATAACCCTGAAATCAGTATAATGGCCCCCAAATAGCCATCCAAACAACATAATAGCCCCACATAGCCCTCCAAACAGTTTAATGGCACCAACATAGCCCTGCAAACAGTACATTGCCCCCCACATAGACCTTCAAACAGTATAATACCCCCCACATAGTCCTGCAAACAGTATAATGGCCTTCCACAGATGTCTACAAACAGTATAACAGCTCTTATATCATCCTGCAAATAGTATAATGGCCCTCACTTAACCCTCCATACAGTATAATGGGCCCCCCATAGCCCTCCATACCGTATAACATGCCTCACATAGTCCTCCATACAGTATTATGGGCACCACATAGTCCTCCATACAGTATTATGGGCACATCATAGCCCTCCACACAGTACTATGGGTACCACATAATCATCCATACAGTACTATGGGCACCACATAGTATTCCATACAGTATTATGAGCTGATATATTTTTCTATATAGTATTATGTGCCGCACATAGTTCTCCATACAGTATAATGGGCCCAATATAGTGGTCCATACAGTATTATGGGCCCAGTATTATGGTCACATCATAGCCCTCTACACAGCATTATGGGCACCATATAGTCACTCATACAGTATAATGGGCCTCATATAGTCCTCCGTACAGAATTGTGGGCTCCATATAGTCCTCTATACAGTATTATGGTCACTAGATAGTCGTCCATACAGTATTATGTGCCACATTTATTCTTCCTTACATAATAAATACTCACCTCTTCTTATTCCTTGTTGCTCCGGTCTCTGCAGCGGGTCTTCTGACCCTCTGCACTTTTCGGCAGAGGGTGCACTGCAGTTACGTCATCGTGCCCTCTGCACTGATGTACAATGGGCCCCCATAGCCCACAATACAGTATAATGTGCCTCACATAGTCCTCCATACAGTATTATGGATTCCACATAGTCCTCCATACAGTATTATGGGCACCACATAGTATTCCATACAGTACTATGGGCACCACATAATATTCCATACAGTATTATGGGCCGATATATTTTTCTATACAGTATTATGTGCCCCACATAATTCTCCATACAGTAAAATGGGCCCCATATAGAGGTTCATACAGTATTATGGGCCACATATTGTCCTCCATACAGTATTATGGTCACCATATAGTCCTCCATACAGTATAATGGGCCCCATATGTTCCTCCATACAGTATTAGGGGCTCCATATAGTACTCCATATAGTATAACGGGCCCTATATAGACCTCCACACAGTATTATGAGAACCATATAGTCCTCCATACAGTATTATGGGCTCCATATAGTCCTCTACACAGTATTATGAGCACCACATAGTCCTCCATACAGTACAATAGGCCCATTATAGTCATCCACACAGTATTATGGGCCCCATATAGTCTTCCTTACATAATAAATAAATACCTCTTCTTATTCCTTGTTGCTCCGGTCTTCTGACCCGCTGCACTTCTCAGCACAGAGAGAGAGCTGTAGTTACATCATCGTGCCCTCTGCACTGACGTCACAGAGCTGAGACGCAGAGGGAAAATGATAGAAGAAAGCGTCAACTGTCGGCTCTCTCTCTCTGATCATTTTTTTCACCTGTATTGGCATCCAGGATGCACCCCATAGCGTAGTCTGCTGTTATTGGCGGCACACCACTGCCACCGAGCATTTGTACTTGGTTTAAATGGTTATTTTGTGCTGACAGACTCCTTTTAACTATAAATGAAGTTACTGCATAATGTTTATTGTTATTATTTATTTATATAGCAATATTGATTCCATGGTGCTGTAAATGATTAGCGGTTACATACAAATTACAGATATCACTTACAGTAAGCAAACTAACAATTACAGACTGATACAGAGGGGCGAGGAACCTGCCCTTGTGAGCTTACATTCTACAGGATGGTGGAGATGGAGACAGTAGGTCAGTAGGTCAAGGGTTGCAGGAGCTCCGGTGTTGGTGAGGCGGTAACTTCTCTAGTGGTGAGGAGGCAGCGGGGTCAGTGCAGGCTGTAGGCTTTCCTGAAGAGATGGGTTTTCAGGTTCCGTCTGAAGGATCCAAATGTGGTTGATAGTCGGACGTGTTGTGGCAAAGAATTCCAGAGGATGGGGGATATTCAGGAGAAGTCTTGGAGGCGGTTGGGTGAAGAGCAAATAAGTGTGGAGGAGAGGAGGAGGTCTTGGGAGGACCGGAGATTACGTGAGGGAAATGAAATGTACGTACATACGTACTGTATGTATATGAAAAAGTACTTCAATTCAGAAGAAGCTTTGGCAGCTTTTACTAATGCAGTGAAGAAATACTAATCATTCAGGGAGGCAAAATAATTTTGAAAATAACTTAGAAAGATAAAAAATAACAAATTGAGCAATTCTCAGCTCCGGTGCTGCTGTTTTTTGGGTCCCCTCACAGTCTTTTTCTTGCTCCAATGATTGTGTCCCTGACACACTAACATGTCAATGCTGCAGCCAGTCACTGGCTTGTAAGGTGTTGCCACTGCAGTGAGTAATTTACAGCAGTGGTTACATGTTTTTGTCTGGAAATTTTTCTCCGGCATAGGAAATAGGGAACAGTAGAGTAACAGGAATTTTTTTTAAGTAATTGTGTTTTTACTTAGTATTTTATAACCTTCTAAAGTGTTGTAAAGATAATTTTCCTTGGTTGGATATCTTTTCATTCTAATCACTGACTGGCTGTTATACAGAACAAACCACTACAACTTTTCAATAAAATTTCCCTTTTAGGTTTTATAAGTTCCCTATAATTTTTTTTTTTCAATAGTAGAAAATCTAGACGTATTTTTAGGGACAGTCCCTTGGTGGTTTCCAGAAGCGAATGTTTTCCTTATGTGCTTAATTTTAGTTATGTTCACATAGTTGTCTCAATCTATTTGTGGTCTGCAATAATATTTTCTATTTCAGAAACACTGAAGGTGGCGCAAAATATCCGATCAAGAATACAAATCAGAAAATCAGAGATGTCATCTTCTGTCCTAATGTTTCTTTAGATAGATATAGCAGAGGCCAATAATGATAAAGGGCAGAACAGCAAAAAATTAAATAAGGTAATAAATAACTTATATTGCAAAAAATGATTAAAAGACAAAAATGTTCATAATGGTAATTGTTACAACACATAGGACACAATCGACACGTGTGTGGGTGAAGCAAAATTAATCAAAGTTCCAGGGATTCTTTTCCCATTGCTTCCCTTACCAACATGTGTCAATTGTGTCCTCTGTGCTTGGACAATTGCCATTATGAACATTTTTGCCTTTTAACCATTTTTTGCAATATAATTATTTCTATTATATTATTTATTATTAGTTTGTTTAATTCTGTTCCGGTCTTGCACTTTATGATTATTGGCCTCGGTTTTATGCTCGTGCTATTTGGAACTTACTACCCTTCTCGGGGTTATGGTTTTGGTTTATACATTTAGATAGATATATATTAAAATCTGCAATAAGGTTCACTGTTTCAAAAGTAAAGATTTGTAAATGATGTCTTATGGATTTAGATGTAGTTTTCATAAACTAGATTTAGTAGGACAAATTAATTCTGTTAGCATTTAATTCCTCGCAAGTAAAAACTAATAATTACCATTAGGTATTGCATCTTAATTTATCCTGGCCAGTAATTGAGCGTTATGTCTAAAAGAAAACCTGTGTGGCGATTCAAATTAGTGACAACTACAACTACCGGTCTGCCAAAAGATCTAAGTAACATACTTCTCGGTTAAACAAGCCATATTTATAATGTATATATATTTATATGTCATAGAGAAAGATTAAAAATCCATAAGATATATATCCGGAGAGAGGACACATCACCTCTCCACTAGGAGCATATGGGATTACTTATAGCTGGTGAAGAGTAAAACTAATTATAACAGAGGAAGAGGGAAAAAGAACTTCAACTGACACCTCCATCTCCATTGAAGTAGCAGACCCCTGCAGTTACCAGGTAAGTACAGCAGAGACATGCTCTGGGAAAAAGACCCAAGGTCTGAGATCCATATATTGAAGAGGCAGAGAAGTGAAAAATCTAACAACTTCAGAGGTATCTCTTGTTCTCTTCAAATAAAAAATGGACAATTTCAGTTAAACATTCTATCTCTGGTGTCCAGATAGGAATATTGGGGTTTGCATCAATCCAATATTTATGGGAGACATATTTGCCTCTTTTGTACAATTATATACTAAGCAATCACCCCTTCCATGAGTTGCTAGGCTGTGAGTGGTTGCCTATTCAGTATTTTGCACCTGTACTGCCGCAATTTTTATCATATGGGCTTGCTGTATCCTAGGAGTGCACTAGTTCAGATACCTGGACAGGTAAGCACTGCAGTCCCTTTGTGCTGTTTAAACATCAGGTTTAGTAATTCTCTATCATTAATTCTTTTAATTTTATGCAATTGTATATATTGTATTGTTTTATTCCTATTATCAACTGTTGATATTTTTTATAAACTGCCTACCTTTCTGGATTAAATATATAAATAAATCTTAATTGCTCTGTTTCTCTTGTTTAGTAAATCGCATCCCTGAAGCCAAAAGCTAGCTGTAACGGATGTCTAATAAGCATATATAAATTACTAGATGGTGGCCCGATTCTAACGCATCGGGTATTCTAGAATATGTATGTAGTTTATTTATGAAGTTTTCAGAATAATGCAATTTATACACAGGATTCGACACAGCCCACGCAGTGTATAACACAGCCCACATAGTATATAGCACAGCCACGTAGTATATTGTCCAGCCATGTATATTGCACAGCTACGTAGTATATAGCACAGCCCACGTAGTATATAACACAGCCCACGTAGTATATAGCACAGCTCACGCAGTATATAACACAGCCATGTAGTATATAACACAGCCACATAGTATATAGCAGAGCCCACGTAGTATACAACACAGCCACGTAGTATATAGAGCAGCTCACGCATGGTTAATAGCAGCGTTAACGGACTGCGTTACACCACGGCATAACGTGGTGGAATGCAGCCATTAACCCTGTAAGAGCGCTGACTGGAGGGGGCACTGACAGAGTAGGAAGGGGCGAATTCGCAGCCGGACTGTGCCCGGCCGCGACCAATCAGCGACGTAAGATTTCCGTGACAGACAGACAAACAGACCGACAGACAAACAGACGGAAGTGCCCCTTAGACGATTATATATATAGATTGGTCATGGCAGCTATTAGTCGTTCCTTTTTTTGTTACTGTGGAGCTGGCAGTGATCATACTAGGGTATACACACACACACACATATATATATATATTCCATGAACTGAAATTGTAGATGTACAGTATATACCATGCTCTCACTGTGAGCTCTGCAATAATTGGACTGGTAATGGATCAACCGTGGTGTCATCCATCTCTCATCAGTCAATTGCGTAATTGCCCTGACGATAGGGGGCAGTGGAGTTGCGTTCCCCTGACAAACTGGTGACAGCAGTTAGACCTGTGTAAAACCTTCAGCGTGCACCTTTTGAGGTAGTCTATTGTGTTTTTTGACTTATGTTTAGGATCATTATCCATTTGTAGAAGCCATCCTCTTTTAAACTTCAGCTTTTTTTTACAAATGGTATAATGTTTGCATCAAGAATTTGTTGAAATTTAATTGAATCCATTTTTCCCCCTACCCGTGAAATGTTCCCCAAGCCATTGGCTGCAACACGAACTCAAATCATGATTGATCCACGTCCATGCTTAATGGTTGACGAGATGTTCTTTTCTTGAAATTCTGTGCCCTTTTATCTCCACACATATCTATGATCCTTGTGTCCAAAGAGTTCTGTTTAGCCTCATTGGTCCTCAGGACTTGTTTCCAAAATGCATCAGTCTTGTTTAGATGTTCTTTTGCATATTTCTGTGGCTGACTTTTATGGTGAGGACACAGGAGAGGTTTTCTTCTGATGACTCTTCCATGAAGGCCATATTTGTGCAGGTGTCTCTGAACAGTATAACAAAGTACCACAACTCCAGAGTCTGCTAACTCTTTCTGAAGGTCTTTTGAAGCCCAGCGGGGGTTCTGATTGGCCTCCCTAGCAATCATATAGCAGCTCTCACTGAAATTTGCTTGCTTTTCCAAACCTTATCTTGACCTCCACTGTTCCTGCTAACTTCGATTTCTTAATTACATTTCAAACTGGGGAAAGGGCAATTTAAAAACGCTTTGCTATCTTCTTATAGCCTTCACCTGCTTTGTGGGTATCCAGCATTTTCATTTTCAGTGTGCTAGGTAGCTGCTTAGAAGAACCTATCTCTGAGAAATTTGCATCACCTGGCCTTTCCTAACGATGATGGCAAACAAGCCATAATGCTAACATGCTAATTAAGGTCTGAAACCTTGGTCAAAGTTATCTAAGAACACAAACTTTTGCACTGGCCCATTTTCCTTTTTGTAATGTTTAAAATGTATAAAATTACAATTTTTTTTGCCTAAAATACAGAGGAAATGTGTGATCTTTAACGTTAGGCCTTTTAGAGATCATTCTATCTTCAACTTGCTTAACTATTCACAACAATGGTATTTTTGACCAGGGGTGCTCAAACTTTTACATGCTGCTGTTTATATACATATTGTAATGTACTGAGGACATTGTAGGGTGGCATGGCAGTGACATAAATGGAAAAAGTCCATATAAAGAAAATGTGGGGCTTTATTTTTAGCCAAAGTGTAGCAAGCAATAAAGCAACCGAAAAAAACAACAAAGACTTGCCCGGCTAGGTCCTAACTAATGCATCGTACCCTTGACTCTCGCTACCAGGGACGTTTGCGGCACTTGGCTCTCCAGCAGCTTAATGTTTAGCACATTTTACCGCCGTGCATATCCTCAGAAATGCACCATCTCAGTCCGGAGGCAGTGTCTCAATGTGAAACTTTTCCTTTAGCCTTTTCTTTGTCTGTAATGAGGCAACCTCTCTCAGCAGAGCTGCCTAAGCCTCCAGTACTACCTGTGATGAATGGGAGTGATGATTCCCACTACCAAATCCTACTCATCACTCCAATAAAATATAGCCTGGCACTCCCATGAATAAAATGGCCCAGCACCTAAGCTGTTACCCAACCAGTACTACACGGCTTATATAATCTCACCCAGCTTAAAGGGAGCCTGTCACTCCCAAAATCGATGGTGAGCTAAGCCCACTGGCATCAGGGGCTTATCTACAGCATTCTGTAGATGAGAAAAAGAGGTTAGATTATACTCACCTGGGCGGGCGGTCCGATCCGATGGGCGTCGCGGTCCGGTCCGGGGCCTCCCATCTTCAAAGGATGACATCCTCTTCTGGTCTTCACACTGCGGCTCCGACGCAGGCGTACTTTGTCTGTCCTGTTGAGGGCAGAGCAAAGTACTGCAGTGCGCAGGCGCCAGGAAAGGTCAGAGAGGCCCAGCGCCTGCGCACTGCAGTACTTTGCTCTGCCCTCAACAGGACAGATAAAGTACGCCTGCGCCGGAGCTGCAGCGTGAAGACAAGAAGAGGACGTCATCTGATGAAGATAGGAGGCGCCGGAGCGGACCTGAGACACCCATCGGATTGGACCACCCGGCCAGGTGAGTATAATCTAATCTCTTTTTCTCATCTTTTAGGATACATCGGGGGCTTATCTACAGCATTACAGAATACTGTAGATAAGCCCCTGATGCCAGTGGGCTTAGCTCACCCTCGATTTTCGGGGGTGACAGGTTCCCTTTAACTTTCTGGGAGAGATATACACTATCCACTATCCTCCTCCCTGTTGTCCACCTACAATCTATCTATTTATCTATCTATCCATCTATCTATAAACAGATGCTTCTCACAAAATTAGAATATCATCAAAAAGTTCATTTATTTTAGTTCTTCAATACAAAAAGTGAAACTCATATATTATATAGAGTCATTACAAACAGAGTGATCTATTTCAAGTGTTTATTTCTTTTAATGTTGATGATTATGGCTTACAGCCAATCAAAACTCAAAAGACATTATCTCAGTAAATTAGAATACTTTATAACAGTAGCTTGAAAAATTATTTTAAAATCCGAAATTTTGGCCTACTGAAATGTATGTTCAGTAAATGCACTCAATACTTGGTCCTTTTGTACCTGTTGCATCAATGTGGCGTGGCATGGAGGCGATCAGCATGTGGCACTGCTGAGGTGTTATGGAAGCCCAGGTTGCTTTGATTGCAGCTTTCCGCTCGTCTGCATTGCAGGGTCTGATGTCTCTCATCTTCCTCTTGACAATACCCCATAGATTCTCTATGGGGTTAAGGTCAGATGAGTTTGCTGGCCAAACAAGCACAGTGATACTGTTGTTTTTAACCCAGGTATTGGTACTTTTGGCAGTGTCGACAGGTGCCAAGTCCTACTGGAGAATTACATTTCCATCTACAAAAATCTTGTCGGCAGAGGGAAGCGGGAATCGCTCTTAAATTTCCTGGTAGACAGCTGCGCTGACTTTGGTCTTGATAAAACACAGTGGACCTACACCAGCAGATGAAATGGTTGACTTTTAGTATTGAAGAGCTGAAATAAATTAACTTTTTGATGATATTATAATTTTGTGAGAAGCACCCGTGTGTGTGTATATATATATATATATATATATATATATATATATACTGGATACAAAAAATGAAAACAGCACAAGCTCACCGATGGGTGCCAAGCCTCCCAGGCAGGACGGTCCACTCATCTACCCAAATACCATAGCAATTTAGAAAAAGGAAGGCAGCACTCCAATACTTGCAAAGGTGAAAAAAGCTGTGACGTTTATTTCAGACCCACATCTCCATACGACGTTTCGGCTCACACTGAGCCTTTCTCAAGTGAAAGGCTCAGTGTGAGCCGAAACGTCGTATGGAGATGTGGGTCTGAAATAAACGTCACAGCTTTTTTCACCTTTGCAAGTATTGGAGTGCTGCCTTCCTTTTTCTAAATTGCTATATATATATACTGTATATATATATATATATATATATATATATATATATATATATATTTATTTTTATATATTTATTTATTTTATTTATATATCCACATGATAGCACAGAAAGATCGTGTTGCAAGTCTGTCAGTAGATTTTTTGCTGTGTAATATTAGGGTAGCATGATGTAGAGACTGAGAACCTAATTTTAGTGATAAGTATCTTGCTGATCCTCAACCTGTCATTTTGATACAATCAGTGTTTTCTCTGCTGCAAATCAAGCAGAGCTCAGAATGCTGAGCCGTGTATAACCCCACCCACACTACTGATCCGATTGGCGGTTTTCTGTGTACACTGTGCATAGGCAGAAATCTGCTAATCAGTGGTGGAGGCATGATTACACAGAGTAGTTGACTAACTAGGAGGCACGAGACATCTAGTCCTGTATTGATAATCATCTGCTGATAAAACACTGATTTTATTGAAACAGCAGCACACAGCCTAGTAAGTGATACATCACTGGAATTAAGATCTCAATCCCTACATTGTGCTGCTATCGGATTATATATCCAAATCTGCTGATGGATTTTATTAAAAATAAAAATATATTCTATTACCTTTGTAATACAGAATTAAAAAATGAGTCTTCTAAAATATAGAACCCCCTTGAATTACTTCTGTACAAATCTCGTGCCAATAGGTAGTATTTTATTAAACTGATCTGGGCTGTAAGGCTCCTTGTACAACCTAATGCCTCACTTTTGGCCAGCGGGACTTTTCTTTGTCCAGTAACACTTACAGACTCCGCACGGCATATAAAAATGATATTATTTAATGTGAGGTAAAGCCTAACATTACCTACACTGTAACATTACCTCTTTCCTCTCTGCTGCTGCTGTTAACATTTTGGCTGTTCGGAAGCAGCGACTTTACCCAAATTATAGGTAACATGAATATATGAGCATGACATAATCGAATTCAGCACTTTTTTTTCTTCTTATTTTTTCTTTAGCCCTTGTAGCCAAGCCAAGTGAGTCATGCAATCCTATGACTGTCTAGGCATTTTTCCAGTCACAAATTACACACTTTGGACAAAGGAAATATTTAGTTCTTTACTGGGCATTCAGGTGAGGAGAAAGATGTCTGTTTATCCTATTAACGACCGTCGTGTTCGGTAAAATAGACGAGCACAATACGTATCTGTGTGTCGCACTTTTCATATTTTTACATGCAGACAGCAGACGGCTTTCGCTGCCTGTGAGCGACTTTACTGAATAAATTGCTGGCATTATCCCAGTTACTCAAGGTGGAAATGTTTTACCAAGATTCCAATAACAGCAAAAAAAAAAAAGGATTTAGAAAATGTTATATTCATGGCCAGTAGTATTTCTGTGTTTATCAGTTTTATCTGGAAACTGCAGTATTTTCACATAAGAAAATAATAAAAAACTTCCATAAAGAAAATAATAAGCTATAACATCCTTCACCTTTCCCAAGCTATTAGCCCCTATTGTTTGAAATATTCCATATTTCGATGTGGACTTGCAGCGCCCCAGAGTCCTGGTCGTTGCAGTACTGTGGCTCCGCCGCTAAGGGGGGCTATGGTACGTCTGATGGCACTGAAGGAGTTCATCTGACCAGGTATCACATACACCAATACATTTCACAGTCTGGCCTCCAGGGGGAGCTAAGGGTGCTATTCATTAGGCCACTCCTCACAGTCTGGTAAAACTGAGGGTCAGGCAGGAAGTTAGAGAGAACGCTGACTGGGTTGGAACCAGGCAACACCTTGTGGCAGAGGGTGTTGTGGGGGAAGATTCGGTAGGGTCCCTGTCAGGGGTGGGATCCTGACAGAGGCCTGGCAATCAGAGAGAAAGCTACGGGACCGCGCCTGCACTTCATAGCGGCGGTGCCCTAAGAAAGGACAAGAAGCGAGATTTATTGTGCTGAGTGAGAAACGAGATCAACGCAACAGGGAGAATACCAGTAGGAGTCGTGCTGTTAGACCGAGGCAACATCCTACTGAGGCGTAACTAACCGGTGGCCAGAACGACAAGGAAGTACAGAGCTCTAAGCATTACTTCAAACCAACGGCAGGGCAGAGAGCTATAGGCTGGCTGTCTCACCTACATCACCTACGCAGACATAGGGGGCAACTTGTGGAGAGGGGCGACTCTAGGGTCCCGGAAGAGCTCTGAGCCTTCCCATCATACGGGTGCGTCCTACCATAAGATCTGGGGGACGAGAAGAAGAAGAAGAACATCAGAATTGAGTTGTGAGGGAACACGAGAAACAGACACAACAGTTGTGGGGACTATCCCGTAAGCACAGCAGGGGAGGACCACAACACATAAGCGCTAGAAGGAAGGCACAGATTTCCACCTGCGAAGGGAATTCTGGAGGTGCCATCGGACCGACCGGACTTGCGCAGCCCGGTTAACCGTATTCCGGACTGAGGACCCAGAAGCCTTCAGTAAAGAGGTAAAGAGACTGCAACCTGGTGTCCTCGTTATTTACTGCACCGCACCACTACCACCACTACCACCATCCACTTCTATCATTGTACGCCCCTCAGCAGGGTCACGGACCGGGTCTAGCCGCCGTGACAACCCCAGAGCAGAGACTCACAGGCCCGGTACCGGGTACCCCTCGGCCCTGCGGCAGTGGGGGCGCTACAGACTTGTCTCTATCGTGGCGCAGGCCGGTAGCCGTGGGTGAGGTAATCATCTCTTGCACTCCGGAACGTTACGTGAAAGTGGGGGTCCTGGCTGGGTGTATGGGCTTGTGCTGTGAGGGCGCTACACCCGTGCAGGCCGCATGTAACCAATGACGCTGGTTTGCCAGGAGCAGATGTTAGCCAGTTCACGAAAGGAGACCTAAAGTTCTTAACAAAAAAGTTTTACTAATCAACTATGCAACTAAGCAACTATGTACACAGGATAGCGGTTACACGACTTCTCTCACCTTTCTATATAAATACAGAACATACAATAGACAGTCTTATTACTTCCTCGGCCGCACACCTGCCTCCACTGGTCTCATTTCCTTTACCACCACCCAGCTTTGCACGACAGTACAGTCCGTGAAAGTCATTTTTTTCTTCCCGCTGATCAGCGTCTGAACCAGTTTGTCAATATGGTCGGACTCAGCTTCAAGTTCCATGACACTTAGGGATCTCCCGCTCGGGACGCTCACTTTGTCTCACATTCTATTCCATCCTGGCCCATTACCTTTAAGAGTTGTAAGCTACTGGGGGGGCCATGCTGCTAGGCGTACCTTCTCCGGTCCCTACTCGCTTGGTCACGTTGTCTCTGGTCAGTCCTCTGAGCTGACACTGTCCTTTTCCCTCTGTGTCTCTGTAACTGTCTCTCTCTCTGGGTCTTTTCTTGAGGATCACACTATCTCTGTCCTGATCTTTTTTATCTCTTGCCACAAAACACCCTGTGCACACGGCCTTTCTTAGGGTACCGTCACACAGTACCATTTTGATCGCTACGACGGTACGATTCGTGACGTTCTAGCGATATCGTTACGATATCGCAGTGTCTGACACGCAGCAGCAATCAGGGATCCTGCTGAGAATCGTACATCGTAGCAGATCGTATGGAACTTTCTTTCGTCGCTTGATCACCCGCTGACATCGCTGGATCGTTGTGTGTGACAGCGATCCAGCGATGTGTTCGCTTGTAACCAGGGTAAACATCGGGTAACTAAGCGCAGGGCCGCGCTTAGTAACCCGATGTTTACCGTGGTTACCAGCGTAAACGTAAAAAAAACAAACAGTACATACTTACATTCCGGTGTCTGTCCCCGCGTCTCAGCTTCTCTGCACTGTGTGAGCGTCTGCCAGCCGGAAAGCGAGCACAGCGGTGACGTCTGACGTCACCGCTGTGCTTTCCGGCTATGGCGCTTACACAGTGGAGAGAAGCAGAACGCCGGGGACAGACACCGGAATGTAAGTATGTACTGTTTGTTTTTTTTACGTTTACGCTGGTAACCAGGGTAAACATCGGGTTACTAAGCGCGGCCCTGCGCTTAGTTACCCGATGTTTACCCTGGTTACCGGGGACTTCGGCATCGCTCCAGCGCCGTGATTGCAACGTGTGACCGCAGTCTACGACGCTGGAGCGATAATCATACGATCGCTGCGACGTCACGGATCGTGCCATCGTAGCGATTAAAATGGTACTGTGTGACGGTACCCTTAGAACTCAGAACAAACCTCTGCTCTAGCTACACAGCTAGGCCCGGTCTGAGTCATTACCAGGAAGTCCTCTCTGATCCATCTATCCCTCCCTCTCTGAGCTTGTCCCAAGATTTAACTGTGTATTACTCTACTCACTTTCTGTTGCTGAATATAACTCAGCTTCCTAACAGTACAGTGCAAAACATTACAATATACCACAATCCACACTAGACATCACCATAGAACATGACATTATACACACTACACTTTACATTATACACAGGGCAATATGTTCAGCCCGTTACAGCTAATGTGTCATGACTGCAGCAAGAAGGGCTATGTGGGGCCCATAATACCGTATGTAGGACTATGTGGGTCCCATACTTCTGTAGGGATGACTATGTGGGGTCAATAATACTTTTTGCAGGACTTTATGGGGACCCTTATACTGTTAATTAATTTATGTATTTATTTATTTTATTAACTTATTTAGAGCCATTAATTCTACAGCGCTTTACAGACATTATCGACACTGTCCCCATTGGGTTCACAATCTAAACTCCCTATCAGTATGTCTTTGTAATGTGGGAGGAATCCGGAGAACCCAGAGGAAACCCACGCAAATACGGGGAGGACATACAAGCTCCTTGCAGATGTTATTCTTGGTGGGATTTGAACCCAGGACCCCAGTGCTGCATGGTTGAAGTGCTAACCACTGAGCCACCGTGCTGCCCTACTGCAGTATTCTTTGCAGGTCTATGTTGGGGCCCATTATACTGCTTTCCAGTCTATGTAGGGGGCATTATACTGTTTGCAGGACTATATGGTTGTAGGCCTGGGTGGAGCCATCATGCTGTTTGGAGGGCAAGTGGGGTTCATTATACGGTGTGGATGGTTGTGTTCGGGACATCATACTGAGTGGAGGGGTGTGGGGGCCTACCATCGAAACCTTCAAAAAGAACCTGAAGACCTACCTCTTCCGACAAGCCTACAACCTGCAGTAACCACCGATCGACCAAACCGCTGCACGACCAGCTCTATTCTCACCTACTGTATCCTCACCCATCCCTTGTAGATTGTGAACCCTCGCAGGCAGGGTCCTCTCTCCTCCTGTACCAGTTGTGAGTGACTTGTATTGTTTAAGATTATTGTACTTGTTTTCATTATGTATACCCCTCCTCACATGTAAAACACCATGGAATAAATGGCTCTATAATAATAATACTGTATGGAGGGCTTTGTGGCTATCACAGTAGGGGCATCATACTTTGCAGAGTGGAGGGTTGAGAGGGAGGGAATCATCATACCATATGTGAGGAGGGTACTGTGGAAGAATTCACTGTGGGGGCATAATACTGCATTTTGAGGGGACACTATTGTTAGCATCATTCTTTATGCGGGCAAAGAATGGCAATCTATGGGCTTTAACAAGAGAAAAATTACTTTGTGAGGGCTGGAAAGTTGTGAGATATGTTCTTCTGTGTTTCCCCCCCCCCCAAAGGTATTCATTTTTTTGTGGGGGGTGGGCGGGCTGTGCAATTAGTACTTGTGCTACAGGACTACATGAATTCTGTGTATGCCCCTGATACTTGGGTAGCATTTAACATCTGTATTTGCAAGCCAAATACTGATGTAAAATAAAGACCAAAGTACTGAACATGTGAACATGGCTTTAGCCTGATTGCCGAGAGCTGTTCTCGATTATATCTCTGTCAGCCCCACTAACTTTATCTGCATTGGAGCAACCACATTCACACAAGAGACACAAGTCCCCATTCTGTAATCATGGTCTGACTCACACTAATCTAGCAGTTATTATTACCCATCCTGTGTGTAAAACCGTGTGACAAATTGTTATAAGTGGAATAGTCCTTTAGGCTATCTGCACCTATTGTCTTTTTGCTTTTTTTTTAAAAAAAACTGAGCAGAAATGCTAAGTTTTTAAGGCGTTTTGAGTTTTTGAGGAGGATCTGGAGAGTTAAGGCTCAGTTTCTGCTCCAAAAACTCCTGAAAAAATTTAGTTTGACCATACATTTAAAGGAGTTGTCCGGTCAAAACCGATAAGTCTGCAGTCACTCTGTGTGTGTAAGGCCATGCCCACTGGCCAGGGGTATGTATAACTCATATATACCCTTCGTTTTCAGGTCTGAAACTGACGAATCCCCGCAGCACACAGTGCATGTCCTGGGGGATTCATAAGTCTGCAGTCACACAGAGTGACTGCAGGCTAATTGGTTTTGACCGGACAACCCCTTAAAAGGGAATTTGTAACCAGGTTCTTCTCTATGGAACCTGAGAGCACCATAGCAAAAAGAGCCTGATTTCAGTGATGTGTTACTTATTAAGCTGTGTGTTATTTTTAAATACAATCAGTGTTTTTTCAGTAGGAGATTATCAGTAGAGGACCAGGTGTCTCGTGCATCCTGGTCCAACCACATCTACACCACTGATTGGCAGATGACACAATACAATGTACACAGAAAGCTGCTAATCGGTGGTGTGGGTGGGATTATACATAGCTCAGCATTCTGAGCTCTGCTAAATCTGCTACAGAGAAAACTGTGATTCTATCATAGTTACTGCACCCAGTAAACTAAGTGATACATAGCTGGCATCAGTGTTTCTGGCCCTCCTTCATGTTGCTGTCAGATTTCATAGAAAAAACCCAGCAGATTCCCTTTAAAGAGAAGCAAAGTTATACATGCTTATAATATACTTCATTACCTTATTTTGCTTCCCTCTTTCCCTAAGGCTGTGTGCACATGTTGCAGATTTTTCTTGTTTTTTTCGCATTTTCTTGCTATAAAAACGCATAAAAAACGCATACATTATGCATGCCATCATTTAGAATGCATTCCGCAATTTTTGTGCACATGATGCGTTTTTTTCCGCGAAAAAAAACGCATCGCGGTAAAAAAATGCAGCATGTTCATTAATTTTGCGGATTTTTTGCGGATTTCCCACTATATCATTGCATTGGGAAATCTCCGGAAAAATCTGCAAAAAAAGCGAGCAAAAAACGAGAGAAAAACGCAAAAAAAAAGCTTGTGGATTTCTTGCAGAAAATGTCCGGTTTTGCTCAGGAAATTTCTGCAAGAAATCCTGAATGTGTCCACATAGCCTAAAAGTATTTTACAGTGTTGTCTCAATGCTCAGTTCATGCTCATTTGAAAGATCTGTATACTACAACCCCTGGCAAAAATTATGGAATCACCGGCCTTGGAGGATGTTCATTCAGTTGTTTAATTTTGTAGAAAAAAAGCAGATCACAGACATGGCACAAAACTAAAGTAATTTGAAATGGCAACTTTCTGGCTTTAAGAAACACTAAAAGAAATCAAGAACAAAAAAATGTGGTAGTCAGTAATGGTTACTTTTTTTAACCAAGCATAGGGAAAAATTTATGGAATCACTCAATTCTGAGGAAAAAATTATGGAATCATGAAAAACAAACAAAAAACACTCCAACACATCACTAGTATTTTATTGCACCACCTCTGGCTTTTATAACAGCTTGCAGTCTCTGAGGCATGGACTTAATGAGTGTTAGGCTAGGTTCTCATTGCGTTAATGGGATAGCGCTAACGGACAGCGTTGCACGGCGAAATTAACGCCGTGCACCGCGTCCGTTAGCGCTCCCATTGCCGGCAATGTTAGAGCGCATTGCTAGCGCGTGTCATTTTCGGCACGCGCTAGCGATGTGCCGGTCTTTTGTAGCGCGCCTCGGACGCTGCTTGCAGCGTCCGCGGCGCGCCAGAGGTCCGTTCCCCGCTCTCGCAGATCGGGGATCTGCGAGAGCGGGGACGTTAACGCGACCCCTGAACGCGGCCCCGAAAAAGACATTGCGTTAGCGCAATCCGCTAGCGCTCGCGCTAAACGGATTGCACTAACGCAATCTGAACCTAGCCTTAACAGTTCTCTTCATCAATCTGGCTCCAACTTTCTCTGATTGCTGTTGCCCGATCAGCTTTTCAGGTTGGAGCCTTGTCATGGACCATTTTCTTCAACTTCCACCAAAGATTTTCAATTGGATTGAGATCCGGACTATTTTCAGGCCATTACATTGACCTTATGTGTCTTTTTTCAAGGAATGTTTTCACAGTTTTTGCTCTATGGCAGGATGCATTATCATCTTGAAAAATGATTTCATCATCCCCAAATATCCTTTCAATTGATGGAATAAGAAAAGTGTCCAAAATATCAACATAAACTTGTGCATTTATTGAAGATGTAATGGCAGCCATCTTCCCAGTGCCTTTACCTGACATGCAGCTCCATATCATCAATGACTGTGGAAATTTACATGTTTTCTTCAGGCTTTATATATCTTTATAAATCTCATTGGAACGGCACCAAACAAAAGTTCCAGCATCATCACCTTGCCCAATGCAGATTCGTGATTCATCACTGAATCTGACTTTCATCCAGTCATCCACAGTCCACGATTGCTTTTCCTTAGCCCATTGTAACCTTGTTTTTTCTGTTTAGGTGTTAATGATGGCTTTCCTTTAGCTTTTCTGTATTAATCCAATTTCCTTTAGGCGGTTTCTTACAGTTTAGTCACAAACGTTGACTCCAGTTTCCACCCATTCGTTCCTCATTTGTTTTGTTGTGCATTTCCTGTTTTGGAGACATATTGCTTTTAGTTTCCAGGCTTGACACTTTGATGTCTTCCTTGGTCTACCAGTATGTTTGCCTTTAACAACCTTCCCATGTTGTTTGTATTTAGTCCAGATTTTAGACACAGCTGACTGTGAACAACCAACATCTTTGGCAACATTGCATGGTGATTTACCCTCTTTTAAGAGTTTGATAATCCTCTTCTTTGTTTCAATTGACATCTCTTGTGTTGGAGACATAATTCATGTCAGTCCACTTGGTGCAACAGCTCTCTAAGGTGTGATCACTCCTTTTTAGATGCAGACTAACAAGCAGATCTAATTTGATGCAGATGTTATTTTGGGGTATGAAAATTTACAGGGTAATTTCATATTTTTCTCCTCAGAATTGTGTGATTCCATAATTTTTTCCCTATGCTTGGTTAAGAAAAGTAATCATTACTGACTACCACATTTTGTTTCTTGATTTCTTTTAGTGTTTCTTAAAGCCAGAAAGTTGCCATTTGAATTGACTTTAGTTTTGTGCCATGTCTGTGATCTGCTTTTTTTTCTACAAAATTAAACAACTGAATGAACATCCTCCAAGGCCGGTGATTCCATAATTTTTGCCAGGGGCTGTATATTCAAACTGTCTGTATAAAGAACTTACCCTATCTGAACCTTCTCTGCTTCCATAATATGTAGTTAGGGGAATTCTCACATGCAGTGTAGTTGAATATAGTGAATGGCAAGGATCTTGCAGAGCTGCAGTTGAAAGGACCTTATAAAGGAGCATGAACTGGGCATGTAAACAGCACTGCAACACAGTATTTGGGTAAAAAGGAAGCAAAATAAGGTGCTGAATTATATTACAAAAATTGAAAACTGTACAGAGCCTGGAGAATAATTAGAAAAAATAAAGTGTATATAACTGAATTATAGAATTCTATGATTCTATGATTAAGTTATATATACGTACTGTATGTATATATACAGTTGTGCTCAAAAATTCACATACCCCGGCAGAATTTTTTCTTTCTTGGCCATTTTTCAAAGAATATGAATGATAATGCAGCGCCCCAGAGTCCTGGTCGTTGCAGTACTGTTGCTCCGCCACTAAGGGGGGCTATGGTACGTCTAATGGCACTGAAGGAGTTCATCTGACCAGGTATCACATACACCAATACATTTCACAGTCGGGCCTCCAGGGGGAGCTAAGTGTACTATTCATTAGGCCACTCCTCACATACTGGTAAAACTGGGGGTCAGGCAGGAAGTTAGAGAGAAAGCTGACTGGGTTGGAACCAGGCAACACCTTGTGGCAGAGGGTGTTGCAGGGGAAGATTCGGTAGGGTCCCTGTCAGGGGTGGGATCCTGACAGAGGCCTGGCAACGAGAAAGAAAGTCACGGGACCGTGCCTGCTCAGTATAGCGGCGGTGCCCCAAGAAAGGATAAGAAGCGAGATTTATTGTGCTGAGTGAGAAACGAGATCAAAGCAAGAAGGAGAATACCAGTAGGAGTCGTGCTGTAAGACCGAGGCAACATCCTACTGAGGCGCAAATAACCGGCGGCCGGAACGCCGAGGAAGTACAGAGCTCTAAGCCATACTTCAAACCAACGGCAGGACAGTCAGTCACAGGCGGGCTGTCTCACCTAAATCACCTACGCAGACATAGGGGGCAACTTGTGGAGAGGGGCGACTCTAGGGTCCCGGAAGAGCTCCGAGCCTACCCGTCATACGGGTGCGTCCCAACCGTAACATCAGGGAGGGACGGAGGATTAGCAGAACATCATCTAATCGAGTTGTGAGGGAACACGAGAAACAGACACAACAGTTGTGGGGACTATCCCGTAAGCACAGCAGGGGAGGACCACAAAACATAGCGCTAGCAGGAAGGCACAGATTTCCACCTGCAAAGAGAACTCTGAAGGTGTCATTGGACCGGCCGGATTTGCGCAGCCTGGTGAACCGTATTCCGGACGGAGGACCCAGAGACCTTCAGTAAAGAGGTAAAGAGACTGCACCCCTGTGTCCTTGTGATTGATTGCGTCCTGCACTACACACCGAACTGGCATCCTTTTATTGGGCGCCCCTCAGCAGCAGGGTCACGGACCGGGCCTAGCCACCGTGACAACCCCAGAGCAGAGACTCAGAGGCCCGGTACCGGGTACCCCTCGGCCCTGCGGCGGTGGGGGCGCTGCAGAAACTTGGCGTCACGAACAGGATCTACTTAAGCCTGAAGAATCAGGTCATGTGTGCCTTGGAACTGTGATTTACTGTGCTTGGACTGTGCTTTATTGCAAAGACTGTGTGTTGCCATTTACCGCCAAAATCCGCCATTACAGTGCCCTGAGGAGAGCGCAGGAGAAGAAGAGGGGCGTGGAGTGGGCGTAGACAAGCTGGAGAGCGCGAAGGACAATGGCCGCCCAGTCTAAATATTTCTGCACCGTGAGGACGTGTCCGTCAGCAGTAGAAATCCACCTCCTAATCCTCAATGGAGGGCGGAGACAGAGAAAACGAAACTGCCCACCAAGGAGAGAGCGGGAAAAGGACCAGGAAAAAGGAGTGAGCCACATGGAGGACGCCATGGCCAGCCGCCCGGAGCCGGAGCGTGGGGCCGGAGCCGAGGACTCCCCTAGCTACTCGGAGAGGCACCGCAGCCAGACCTCCACAGTTGACGCTAACCTCCTGCAGACCGGAGCGGACGAGCTGATCCACCAACTCCTGCGGACGCAGCGGAGCACTGAGGCCGGGTGGAAGAAGACCATCATTGGGAGCCTCACCAGACATCTGTCGGCAGCCTCGTCTGGTCCGGAGCAAGAAAGAAGTTCCAGCGCTCCAAAGCCAGAAAGCAAGGCCCTGCCGGAAAGCGAGGTGCTGCAAACGGAGATGACAACGCCGCAGCGCAAGGCCCCGCAACCAGCGTTCCAGACCCCAGCGGAGACGGAGCAGACCGGCACCGGAGGGACCGCATCTGAAGCAGGTATGAAGGACGACCCTGCCCTGACAACCGACATCACTCCAGTGACTGCTAGTGCCACAGCTGCTGACTCCGTTCCAGTGACTGATCTTGCAGCAGCCGCTACCTCTGCTGCAGCAAATGCCCATACTCAAGCTGCGCAGACCTCCATCGCTGTGCATGATTTAACCGTACATGAAAGACGGATTAACGGCGTTTGTCCAGCACTGGGTGTAACCCTGGACCTCACTTTTCCCAGGCCAAGAAGGGTTAAGTGCCAGGTGCAGCCCTGGAAGCCGTCCAACTAAACCTCGGAGAACCGAAGTTAACTGTTTGTTTCCTGTGTTGCTGCTAAAACCCGTCCAGGGTTAACTCTTAAAGGGATCCCTTTGTTGACCCGGGATCCCTATTCCTTTTTGTTTGTTTTCTACATTTTGCACAAGTTATCAAAGAACTGCTGAATCATGAACAATGCATGATACAAACTCCTTGTATATAGTTTGCACCTTCTTAAAGGTGCTCCCTACTGGTTTTACATAAAAGATGGACTCTTTGCGAAGAAACTGTTCCTGGAAACAGCACCGGAGTCCTTGCTGCGTACGGACTTGCAGCTTGAAAAGTTGCACTACCTCATAGAGACTTGGTCCCCTCTTAAAGGGGATGTTCACATGTTGCAATTAAGAAAAGTATTGCCTTAAGACAGTTAGATGGTGATAATGTCTTAAAAGAGAAAGTAATGATGCTAATGTGAAGAAGTTATATGTAACCAACGAGTTAATTGTAAGAAATGTTTAATGATGTTGATAGAGGAATGAGGACAGAGAAGTGAACCCGTACGGGGTTAGTTAGTGAGTCCTCTCAGGAGCCATACAGAGATGGCTCAGTGATCTTGAACTGAAAGAAAAACATGTTCTATACTGTGTATAGTAGTGGAAGGACAGTAGGCTCGGGCGGAAAGGAGCGGTCCTGTAACAGAAAGGAGAGGCAGTAGGTCTGGAGCAGTTAGGACAGGCGGTCCTGCAGACATAAAGTAGGAGAATGTAGCACAGTTGCTTAAGCCTTATAATGTGTTATAAGAAGGTCTTTAGTGGATTCAGAGAGTACATCCTTAAAGGCAATGTTAAATTATTGTTCAAAAATTTTGCACTTAGTAGAATACCCGGTTGGGTAAGAAAAGTTATTTATAGTAAGTTATTTAAAAATAAGTAACCATGTTTGTAACGTTCAAGTGTCCTCACCTCCCATAAAGGGAAGCTCTGTTCAAATATGCTTATTGTTATTGCACTCACAAAAATTGTATGTCTTTTTGCTGATATGTATTGTTGTTTTCTTCCCAGTCCAGGAGTACTGGATTTAACCGGGGGGGAGTGCAGCGCCCCAGAGTCCTGGTCATTGCAGTACTGTTGCTCTGCCACTAAGGGGGGCTATGGTACGTCTAATGGCACTGAAGGAGTTCATCTGACCAGGTATCACATACACCAATACATTTCACAGTCGGGCCTCCAGGGGGAGCTAAGGGTACTATTCATTAGGCCACTCCTCACATACTGGTAAAACTGAGGGTCAGGCAGGAAGTTAGAGAGAAAGCTGACTGGGTTGGAACCAGGCAACACCTTGTGGCAGAGGGTGTTGCAGGGGAAGATTCGGTAGGGTCCCTGTCAGGGGTGGGATCCTGGCAGAGGCCTGGCAACGAGAAAGAACGTCACGGGACCGTGCCTGCTCAGTATAGCGGCGGTGCCCCAAGAAAGGATAAGAAGCGAGATTTATTGTGCTGAGTGAGAAACGAGATCAAAGCAAGAAGGAGAATTCCAGTAGGAGTCGTGCTGTAAGACCGAGGCAACATCCTACTGAGGCGCAAATAACCGGCAGCCGGAACGCCGAGGAAGTACAGAGCCCTAAGCAATACTTCAAACCAACGGCAGGACAGTCAGTCACAGGTGGGCTGTCTCACCTAAATCACCTACGCAGACATAGGGGGCAACCTGTGGAGAGGGGCGACTCTAGGGTCCCAGAAGAGCTCCGAGCCTACCCGTCATACGGGTGCGTCCCAACCGTAACATCAGGGAGGGACGGAGGATTAGCAGAACATCATCTAATCGAGTTGTGAGGGAACACGAGAAACAGACACAACAGTTGTGGGGACTATCCCGTAAGCACAGCAGGGGAGGACCACAACACATAGCGCTAGCAGGAAGGCACAGATTTCCACCTGCAAAGAGAACTCTGAAGGTGTCATTGGACTGGCCGGACTTGCGCAGCCTGGTGAACCGTATTCCGGACGGAGGACCCAGAGACCTTCAGTAAAGAGGTAAAGAGACTGCACCCCTGTGTCCTTGTGATTGATTGCGTCCTGCACTACACACCGAACTGGCATCCTTTTATTGGGCGCCCCTCAGCAGCAGGGTCACGGACCGGGCCTAGCCACCGTGACAACCCCAGAGCAGAGACTCAGAGGCCCGGTACCGGGTACCCCTCGGCCCTGCGGCGGTGGGGGCGCTGCAATAACATAAAAACTTTTTCACCACTCCTGGTTAGTAGTTGGGTGAAGCCATTTTTCAAACTACTGTGTTTTCTCTTTTTAAATCATAATGACAACCCAAAACATCCAAATTATCCTGATCAAAACTTCACATGCCCCAATTCTTAATACCGTGTATTTCCCCCTCTAACATCAATGACAGCTTGAAGTCTTTTGTGGTAGTTGTGGATAAGGTTCTTTATTTTCTCAGATGCAAAAGGAGCCCCGACCAGGTATTTAGTGCATTTACTGAACATGCATTTCAGTAGGCCAACATTTCGGATTTTAAAATAATTTTTTAAGCTGGTGTTATAAAGTATTCTAATTTACTGAGATAATGACTTTTGGGTTTTCATTGGCTGTAATCCATAATCATCAACATGAACAGAAATAACACTTGAAATAGATCACTCTGTTTATAATGACTTCATTTTTTGTGTTGAAGAACTGAAATAAATTAACTTTTTGATGATATTCTAATTTTATGAGAAGCACCAGTATACATATATATATATATATATATATATATATATATATATATATATATATATATATATATATATATATATATATATATATATATTGTTATTGTTTTTTTGCCTAAAATGCAAAGGAAATGTGTCATCTTTAACGTAAGGCCTTTTTGAGATCATTTCATCTTCAACTTACATAACTGTTCACAATAACAGTTATTATGACCAGATGTGCTCAGACTTTTATATGCCACTGCATAAATTGCAACTCTTTAAATTTAACATGTGATTATAACTAAAAGTCCACTAGAGTAAGTTGTACCAAAGGTATGGCTTGGTGCTTTTTGGGGTTGTCCATGTGGCAAAAATTAAATATATGCTAGTCTTTAAATTGGAGCAGATTTCAGCTCAGATTGTACCCAAGTTTTTTGGCAGGCATTATAGTAAATTTTGCATATGACAATTGCTCACGCTACCCATTGTTATGCTATACCATTTTTAGAAAAGTGACAGTGCTGACACAAGGGCAAAAAGAAGTACATTTTTTGCACAAATACCCTCTTTTGCAAAATTTTGAGATTTTTTTGATGCCAGAAAACTGTTGTAGAGCAATAAGAAATTCCTCACAAAGTTTTGCCAAACTTAAGGTCAATATCCTAATTTTTAAAGACCTTCAATACTTGACGTCCTATGTATCATGCATTTTTGGAGATCTCCTGTCCTACTTTAGACTAATTATGCTTAGGTACAAATTGTTCATTTCGCTCATTAGAATGGCAGGTTGCACAAGCACAAGTACAATGGGGAAATATAAATCATGCTATATTCGGCCAGTCACAAGACCGGAGTCTGTGCCAATGCATATGTAATGCCCTGTGGTATAAAGAAAGTAGCAGGGAAAAGTGAAAAGGACATAACAGATGAGTAAAAAATGTAACGTTTCACATTTGTATGTTGCTCAGATGCTGTGAAAAATGTTTTAAAAAACATGACAAAAATAAAAAAATATATAAAAGTACAAATCACCCCATTTTTTCTCCATTAAAAATAAAGATAATAAAAAATAAAGAAACTAAGTATATGTCGTATTGCAGCACTCGGAAAAGTCTATTCTATCAAAATAAAAAAATAATTAACCCGATCAATAAACATCGTAAATGGAAAAAATTCAAGAATGCCCAATTTATGTTTTTTGTCACTGTAATACCACCAAAGTGCTGTAATATGCAATCAATGTGTCATGTACTGTATATCCCAAAATGGTATCAATAAAAACATTGTTTTGCTCTAAAAAATAAGCCCTCATGAGGCTCCATCAACAGAAAAATGAAAATGTTATCGATCTCAGAAAATGACGATATAACCGCAAAATAATTTTTTTCAAAGTTCTGATTTTTTTTCAACACTAAAATAACATAAAACAAGGATGTTTGTTCTTGCCGTAATCATACTGATGAGCAGAATCATATTGCAAGGTAATTTTTACCATAAAAAGTAAACCGTAAAAATAATTCCTAAAAAATAATGTCAGAATTTTTTCACAATTTCTCCTTTCTCTCGCTTGGAATTTTTTTGCCAATTTCCTGTACACTATGAAGTGAAATAGTGTCATTCAAAAGTACAACTTATTCATTCCCCCCAAAAAAGCCCTCATATGTCTATGTGGACAGAATGTTAAAGTCGTGATAGAATCATGTAAATATGAGGAAAAAAGGACAGGTTGGAATTAAGTACAAGAAGACACTAAACCTAACTTTTAGGAAGCGTGCACAAATAGAAATGTCAGATTTGGTCGGGTTAAAAGATTGTGGAAAAATATGGAAACATCTGGATGGTATAGAGAGGAGGGACAGCGGAGATAACAGACACATCTGTGTGTCTCAGGAAAGCATGAACATTACACATGAGGAAGTGCACAGTTGGGTGTCAATAGAAAAGACATGACCTGTTGATAGCAATCCCATATTACATGATCCGGAAGATTATTTATTTGTATATACAGAACATGATAGGAGATAAGCAGATCGGGAAGAAGCAAGCTAGGAGAACATCCATTCAGGATCATTTCAGGACACCACAACAGTGCTATATTAAGAGACATCCATAATGTATATTCAGATTATGCCTTTAATCTTTACTGCTTTCTTTGTCCAGTGATATGGAATGTGTTGGTGCTATGTAATGTGAAGGAAATACTGTATATATATTTCTTGGATACCATTCAAGTTTATTCCAGAAACCACAAAAAAGGCATAAGACAGTTCTGACGGTTCAATTTTCATAACTCTGCATTGTGCAATTTCACTGACAACTGGCTGTTACTTTTCCCTATGTCAAAGTGGGAGATCTCTACACAGTCAGACCAGATTGGATGGTGTTTGATCTTGTAGGTATAAGACTCCAATTGCAACAATTTGGCTCAACTGGTAAGGTGGATCTACCAAACCCAAGGTCTGGGTGGGCACACGGGCCACAGATGTCAGTGCAGCAGGCAGGTGAGGAGTGTGCGAAACAGCTAGCCAAGGTACTGGAGGCTGCAGGCAGACAGGAGGCAAGGAAGCAGGTAGAAGAGGTAATGGAGGCTGCAGGCAGACAGGAGGCAAGGAAGCAGGTAGAAGAGGTAATGGAGGCTGCAGGCAGACAGGAGGCAAGGAAGCAGGTAGAAGAGGTATTGGAGGCTGCAGGCTGACAGGAGACCAGGAAGCAAATAGCAGAGGTACTGGAGGCTGCAGGCAGACAGGAGACCAGGAAGCAAATAGCAGAGGTACTGGAGGCTGCAGGCAGACAGGAGGCAAGGAAGCAGACAGAAGAGGTACTGGAGGCTGCAGACACACAGGAGACCAGGAAGCAAATAACAGAGGCACTGGAAGCTTCAGGCAGGAGACTGGGAAACAGGTAGCAGAGGTACTGGAGGCTGCAGGCAGGCAGGAGACTGGGAAGCAGGTAGCAGAGGTTCCTTTTTATATGCATAAGGATAGTTCCACCACCCCTCAAGTCTGCGATAAGGCAACAGGGAGATCATTCATGTGACTTTTTCCCCTCTGTCCATTGAAATATGCATGCATTCTAAAAGGGGTTGTCCAGTCTTGTGATAAAAGTCTGCATTCTCCCTTTGTGACTGCAGACTTCGGAATCTGTACAAGCCGTGCAAAGCATGCTGTCAGGACTCTCTAGTGTTGAGAACAAGAGAGTGTTTTGCATGCTTCCAGCCATATTCCGAATAGACACGCTCGGCCTTGCGCTATACAAGTGAATTGAGCAATACCGAGCATGCCTAGTTAGCTCTTGTATGCAAATCGCATACTTGTGGTCAAGTGATTGATCACTCTCACCATTAAAACTGGAGAATCCTGACATTGTGCAGTGCGCACATTGTATGGATTCACAAGTCTGTCATCATACAGAGTAACTGCAGAGTGCAGAGTTTTATTACAAGGGTGGACAGCCCTTTTTTAAGGTGCATGTGTATGGGCAATTTAGAGAGACAGCAGTCGCCCTGACATTTATGACTTGTCTTATATAAGACTTTATGTAAATCTAGAATAGGGGAATGTTTTCTCTATGGTGTGTGGAATATCCATTAAAAAGTTTCCTTAGTTATGGACATATATCAGACAGATATATAAATCCCTCTAAAATTCCTCTTACATTAGGATGTAATATATAACGAGCATAGATGCATTTTGTAGAGCTGCTCATAAGTAGAACAATCCCAGAAGTATTGTGTAATGCATTTGGTATGTAGTCTATGATGATGGGACTTATCCTAATACCCAGTCACAGATTGTAGATTTCAATAATTGTAAAAGTTCTTACAACCATAGTATCTATGAAGTAAGCTATGACAGATATGATTGATCCTCTCAGATATTAACCCCTCAACCCCTGGAGCTTTTTTCGGTTTTGCGTTTTTGTTTTTCGCTCCCCTTCTTCCCAGAGCCATAACTTTTTTATTTTTCCGTCACTATGGCCATGTGAGGGCTTTATTTTTTGCGGGACGAGTTGTACTTTTGAACGACGTCATTGGTTTTACCATGTTGTGTACTAGAAAACGGGAAAAAAATTCCAAGTGCGGTGAAATTGCAAAAAAAAATGCAATCCCACACTAGTTTTGTTTTGGCTTTTTTCACTAGGTTCACTAAATGCTAAAACTGACCTGCCATTATGATTCTCCAGGTCATTATGAGTTCACAGACACCAAACATGTCTAGGTTATATTTTATCTAAGTGGTGAAAAAAAAATCCAAACTTTGTTAAAAAACATTGCACCATTTTCCGATACCCGTAGCGTCTCCATTTTTCGTGATCTGGGGCTGGGTGAGGGCTTATTTTTTGTGCGCCAACCTGGCGTTTTTATTGATACCATTTTGGTGCAGACACATTCTTTTGATCGCCCGTTAGTTCATTTTAATGCAATATCGTGGTGACCAATAAAACATAATATTGGCATTTTTACTTTTTTTTTCTCGCTACGCCGTTTAGCGATCAGGTTAATCCTTTTTTTCGTGATAGATCGGGCAATTCTGAATGCGGCAATACCAAATATATGTAGGTTTGATTTTACGTGTATTGTTTTATTTTGAATGGGGGGGTGATTTGAACTTTTATATTTTTTAATTATTTTATATTTTTAAAAACATTTTTTTTTTACTTTTGGCATGCTTCAATAGTCTCACCGCCGGAGCCCACATCAAAGGGAGGGAGTCCAACATTGGCGTACTATTACGCCCGATGTTGGTAAGGGGTTAGAACCATCAGGTATACAGTTTAGCCAAGTTTGCAACTTTTTTTCAGTGTACTTTAATACAAGACCTATACACCTACATTTATGACAAGAACAAAAAATACCCTAAATTAACCATTAAATGGTCATTTTTACACATGGCAGTAATTGTACGGCTGTATAGGCACCTGTAATTCCAATAATAGCATAGAAGCCACATGTAAGTGAAGCCGGAAGTGCACTGTGGGAGTGTGAGTGCACTTGTAAGAAGCAGTCCAAATGCACTGACGCCCCTTTGCACTTCCAGCCTGATTTGCATACAGCTTCTACACTAGATCTCTCATGACTAGTACATAAAAATGCTAAAAAAAATGCCATACTTTTTATTGGGGGTACCACAATACAATTTGTTATTGTACATCATTTTTATTGGGGGGCAATTCTTTGCTGCAAGGTTACCTTTGAATAATTCAATACATGTCAGTTAAAAACATATAGAATTCTTACATGGTAATTAATCTTAATATTTTTTTTTTTTAAAGATTACACTAGCTTTAGGCCACATTAGGTTTCTAATGCAATTGAAAGCATTTAAACAGCACCTCTCACTACCGCATTAGAAGGACTTCAGCTTACCTCCCGATAGCAGACCAGTGCCCGCTAGACTCGTCTTCCTATGCCTCCTATTCCTATGCCAGTGTGTAAATGGATAGATAAATAATTTGAAGGACTTTTCCTAATGTCAATGTTCAGAAAACTGCTCCTGGCCTCATGGCTTCCTGCTTGCTGGGGGTAAAGGTGTCCTCCTGGTTGACAGTTTGGGCCAGTGGCAAGGTTGTGCCGCCGGTCTGCACTTCGCCCTCTGATGCTACAATCATAGGCATCTTGGCCTCTGTACTCCGGAGACGTGCAAGGGGACTGAAGCTGATCGGATCCATCTTTATTCCAAACAGCTTACAAGTACTGCATGCTTTTCTTAGATGACCGACCACCTCTGATAGACTGCAGAGGCGGTCAGTAACCTAGGCGCTAAGTAGTAAACTATGGAATTAATAATCCCTCTGTTCTTAAGAACAAAGTAAATTGCAAAGATGGTTGTTATTCCAAGCAAATTTGCATAATTAAACATTTGTTATCTTAACACTACTCCTTTAATGTTAAAAGTTGCAAACTTCTACCATCGACTCCATATAAAAGCATATACAGTACAGTACAATATATATTTTTTTATACACTTGTGCTGAAAAGTGTCAGCTGACGCAAAGTCTGGCAACGTGGCACAATACTGGCATACAGTTTATCTGGGTAATAATAGTTTATGAGCTCATTAGTGTATAACGGAGGAATATGGTAGTATATGTACTGAACATTAACCCCTAATGAGGTGTAAATGGTGGGAGCATTTCTTTGCCTAGTTGCCTGGTAATCACTGAGAATAAGGGCGCTGTGTGTCGACAGAATCAATGCCCTCTGATACACTGCTTTCTATTAGCCACACGTGGTGCAACATTTCATCCAAAAAAGATGTTTTCATAAGAAGCTAAAAATAAAAGACTAAAAATAAAGTAAAAACAAGTTACTAAACTGGATGCTAAGGTCATACATAGCTCAGTCATTTAAGGACCAAACCAATTTTAGCCTCAAGGACTAATGACGTATTGGTTTTTACTCCTGTCATTCCAAAGTTCAACACTTTTTACATCTATTTAAAATTATTGAACCATCATTTTTACTGTTACTTTCTATGTGCAACTTGTGGTGAACATCAATCTTAGTGTTTAAAAGGAATCAATCACCAGGTTTTTACCACCTAATCTGAGAGCAGCATGATGTAGAGATAGAGACCCTGATTGCTGCGATGTGTCACTTACTGTGCTGCTTATTGAAGTTTTAAAAAATTCTTTGTGTTATGATCAAATTATCATTAGATGACTGCCACGCCCCCAACACTGATTGGCAGATTTCTGTCTATGCAGAGTGTACACAGAAACTGGCAGAGGGGTCATCATATTATATAGCATCGTGTACTTACAATTGCTCATTTTGCCTTTCTACCCAGATAATTCTTTCTTCTCTTTTCAATTAGGTCTATGACATCACGTGATTAAAAACAAACTAGCTCAATCCTTCTAAGCTCTATGTAGAAACAGGAGGTCAATTTTTTCTATATGAGTCATAAGTCACTGCAAAAGTCTCTGGCAGGTGGGAGGTTGAGCAGCTGGGTCAGGGGAATGATAAATGCAGTGAAAAGAGAAGAATTAACTGGGTAGAAAGGCAAAATGAGCAATTGTAAGTACACAGTGCTATGTAATTTTAGGACTACAATATACAATATATTAAGAGGATAAGAACTTTGATGGGAGGAGGAGGAGGAGTGCTTCTTTAGGAAAAGCTATTCTACCACAATATATATATATATTTTTTTTTTTTACGGCTAGGACTGGTGATGATTTTACCACAATCAGTATTTTGCACAGTACAGAAAAGGGCTGAATTGTGTCCATCTGAGGTAAAGTATTTCTTATCTCTATCATTAGACTGGAACTTCGATGTGACATGACAACTTAGCTTTCAGTTTGGTTCCCATAGGAGCTTTTGGATGTGTAAGAACAACCAAGTAGCGTAACCTCAATATAGAATAAATGTAAATATCCAAAAGTTAAAGTGGATCTGACACAAAATTTCATAATACAAATTGCCAGGGGCCCACATAGAAATCCAAGGGCCCTATAGCAATAGTTGGAATTAGAGCTTCCCATGTAGTTCTCTAGTTGTCATTGAACAGCACATTTGGTTTTTGTCGTTGCACTGCAGGTGCCTAATGGGGATGATAGAGAGTTTCCCTATCTAACTACTTAGATGCAGTTCACCATGGCATCTAAGGGTCTAAACTGCTGTGATCAGAGCTTGCTCTCATCACAGCAGTTGTTCGTGAGTGTCTGATGTATAAAACAGCCAGTACCCATCAGGTATGAAGCAGGCTCAGTGCATGAGCCTGCTTCATACAAATCCTCGCAACGTCTGCTGTACCCATAAGACAGTTGTTAGGAGAGGTGAATGCATGCCTGGCAGGGGGCAGGCTCTTTTGGCACCAGGTGTCTAACTCATGGGCCCTTAAGTCGAGTGGCCTGCTGCCATTGGTGGTATACTACTGTACAGCATATTGCATATATCATTGCAGTGATTTCTTAGACTAGATGAAGTTGGTGTACTTACTTTGTAAATCTATGTCATTATGACTTTATAGCCCTTATATTAAACTGATTATTTTATAAGTTCGCCTAAATAATAGGAGAGTTTTTTAAGTCTCTGCCCGACCTAATGTGACTGACAGCTGCAGCTTGTATTGAGCAGTGAGAGATTTAAGCAGCAGGGAGGAGGGACACTGAGGAGCTGGCAATCAGGATCAGTCGACAGAGACTGAGCTTGTAATTTCAAAAATGATCATACAACCATCCTGATGTAGATTATCATATAGTAATTTATGCATTTTCTATCCTTGAATCTGGTAACAGATTTGCTTTAAGGGATTAAAGCCTGAGAACAGAAGATGTTTTATAAAGTAAAGGTGTCGGTGAGAATTGTCCCTGCGTATGATTCTGACAGCTGCTTGCCTTGAGTACATAAGCTTATAGACCTGCATCCGTGAGGAAACTTATACACACCCATCAATTCAACTTCTCTCATCTTTACCTTTTGTGTGTCATGTTCACAATTTTAACTCCGTGAGAGTCAGTCAATCAATCACAATGAAAGATACCTGAACAAATTGAAAAACAATGGAGGCTGGGTTCAGTTATCCAGTCCAAATTCCGCTGACACCGAAAGAGACAGAGATTTGCAAGAGCTCTGTTCTGAAATCCTAGCACATATCCCAATAACGAATGCACCATAATCGCTCTAGGACTGGCAGTAACTTGGATTACTGACTCATCACATTTCATGTTTGTGAATTTTCAGTATTCTGCACAGTGGATTCTGCAGAAAATATCTAAAACTACAGTTGTGGAAGCTACATTTACTATTTATTACAATATCAAAAGAAATCAAATAATTAACCTGCAATTATTCAGTAATTTATAGAAAAAGTGTTGGTTAGTGGCTGGAGGAATTTAAAGTAAGTTAGTGATTATTTGAAGGAAGTGTGTTCAGTAAAGATTAAAGTAGTATCCCCATCACATAATGTTATGGCATACAGATGCAATCAAATTTATTCAACCCCCATATGAAGTAAGTTTATAGTAAAACATACAAAGTTTTTGCTGTTTGCAATAAACCAATCAAACAAGAACAATGAAAATTGCTGAACCAAGAGCGTACATAGAAATCAGGGGGCTCCATAGTAGAAGGTATAATTGCCGCTCCCAAACAATAAAAAAGTAATTAAAATACGGCAGGGTCACAGAAGAGCATATCACACAACTTTGAAACCTTTACAAAGTAATTTTCCTCCCACTGAAGCCCTAAATTCCCCTTTCATTGCACCCATAAAGTATGATGCCAACAAAAGTGACACACAAAGAATGTATGATACCCCACAGTGAATTCCTCCACAGTACCCTCCACACACACATTATGATGACCCTACTGTATCCCACCTCAACTCCCCTGGCAAATTATGGTGACCCCCACCACAGTATGATCCCCTAACTTTAATGAGCCTACAGACAGCATAATGGCCCCACACCTTCCCATCATAGCCCTTTAAACAGTAAAATGGCTCCCACCCAGCACAATGTACCCCACACAACTTTTCACACTGTATAATTACTTACATGCAATATAATCGCCCCTACATAGCCCTCCAAATATTATAATAGCACCCATATAGCCCTTTATATAGTATAATAGGCTCTATACTATTCCATATAGTATACTGCACCCCATAATCTGCCATATAGTATAATATACTCCCTTGTCCTCCAAATAGTATAATGCACTACTCATAGTCCTCCATATTGTATAATGCACTCCCCATAATCTTCCATACAGTATGATGCACTCCCCATAGTTTTCCATATAGTATAATGCACCCCATATAGTATTAATCACCCCTCTGTATAGTATAATACACTCCCCATAGTCCTTCATATAGTATAATGCACTCCCCATAGTCTTCCATGTAGTGTAATGCACTCCCCATAATCCTCTATTTAGTATAATGCACTCCCTATAGTCCTCCGTATAGTATAATGCACTCCCTTTAGTCCTTCATATAGTATAATGCACACTACATAGTCCTCCATGTTGTATAATGCACTCCCCATAGTCCTCCATACAGTATAATGCACTCCCCATATTTCTACTTACAGTATAATGTACCCCCAAACTCCTCCATACAGTATAATGCACTCCCTATAATCCTCCACACAGTAAACTGCACTCCCCATAGTCCTACATACAATATTCTGTCCACCACAATTAAAAAAAATACTCAACTCTCCTCCTCGTTCACCCACTGCTCTGTTCTCTGCAGTGAGCGATCTGAAGCACCACACATCTCAGCGCAGCTGGCACAATGTAGTGACATCACTGCACCCACTGCCCTGAGACATCAGACATCAAGGAACAATGATAGAGGAGAAAATATAATCTGATGCGCCCTGCTTCATCATTACTTTCAACTGTATTAGGCAGCAAGGATGCTGATATACAGGGTGGGCCATTTTTATGGATACACCTAAACAAAATGGTAATGGTTGGTGATATCAACTTCCTGTTTGTGACACATTAGTATATGGGAGGGGGAAACTTTTCAAGATGGGTGGTGACCATGGTGGCCATTTTGAAGTCCGCCATTTTGGATCCAACTTTATTTTTTTCAAAGGGAAGAGGGTCATGTGACACATCAAACTTATTGAGAATTTGACAAAAAAAACAATGGCGTGCTTGGTTTTAACGTAACTTTATTCTTCCATGAGTTATTTACAAGTTTATGACCATTTATAAAATGTGTTCAAAGTGCTGCCATTGTGTTGGATTGTCAATGCAACCCTCTTCTCCCACTCTTGACACACTGATAGCAACACCACAAAAGAAATGCTAGCACAGGCTTACAGTATCCATTGTTTTAGATGCTGCACATCTCGTATCTTCACAGCATAGAAAATTGCCTTCAGATGACCCCAAAGATGAAAGTCTGAGGGGGTCAGATCGGGAGATCTTGGTGGCCATTCAACTGGCCCACGACGACCAATCTACTTTCCAGGAAACTGTTCATGTAGGTATGCTCGGACATGACACCCATAATGTGGTGGTGCATTTGTTTATAAGGTTCAACTCTGTCAATTTATTCAGAATCTTCCAGGACTTTTCCTAAGCCAACGTTCACACATTCAGTATTTGGTCAGTATTTTACAAATACTGATGTAAAATAATGAACATGTGAATGTGGCCTTAGACAAAAGTTTTGCGGCCTTTGAGAAATGGTTGGAATTATTGTTCTTTTGAAAGGTCCAATGATAGTCAAACTTCAGCTATTTCACAGAGGGCATAGTGTTTTCTCCTAGGATTTCTTGGCACTCGATTGAATCAATTTTGCCCTGCACATACTGCAGGTTTCCAGTGCCAAAAAATCAAAGCAACAACAGCATCGTCGAGCCACCGCCATGCTTCACTGTAAGTTAGGTCTTCTTTTCAGCATTTGTTTCATTCTTCCTCCTCTAGACCTAACACTGATATATAGTACTAAATAGTTCTAGTTGTATTTAATCAATTCATGCAACAGAATCCCCAAACTTCTGTGGCTGATTTATATCATTTTGATATGATATAGTGATTATTGTTCTTTTGTGTAAGTAGAGATGGAATTTAGGCATGGAGACGTTCAGCATCTTGTATGTACCTTACTTTGTAAACCGAAATATCAGTACCTCCTGCCACCAAATTTTTCTGCAGGTCTATTGCACTAATTCAAGTGTTTTTGACCTTCTGCCTTCTCTAAAAGCTGGTGGCAGCCTGTGGTAACTTTGTCTTTCTGCCATGTTCAGGTGTCATAGCTTTTTTCAGGACTCAATCCGGTGACCTTTCACTGTGTGGTCTGTTTCCCTCTCTGTTGAGCCACAGCCTGATTTGTCTCTCTCCAAATGCTGATGGTTCTTTAGTTCTTGCTTTCCTTTTCTTGGTTTGCTTCACTTCAGGTGTTTTCCATTTTCTCTTTTGGTTTCGTCTTACTACATTTTGGGACAGGCTTCATATAATCACTTTTCGATTACTTTCTTTTCTGTCTATACTTCTATGTAGATGGTGTTAGAAGTTCCAGCTCCTCAACTAGGGATTATCTTGCTTAAACAAAAAGACAGATGTCCCCATGGCTTTTTATGTACTGTGATGCTCTCAGGACCACTCACCTCCATTAGCAAGAAAAACATTCTGGGGATTCTGAGTGTCCTGGCAGTCAGATTACCACCGATCACCAGGATATATGTATTTTGCTTGTAAGGAAAAAAGTTGTCTATACAAGTTTTGACATGAAATCACTCTTTATATGGTTGAGTCGATCAGTGACTCAACTTCGAGGACATGGTAGAAGACTGTTATTTAATGCTTCCTGGCAAGTGAATGTAAATAGCTCTTCTTCATGGGGAAGATAAACAGCCCTGACTACTAACAGGAAGAATCTCTGGTTTAGCAGAAGCCTGAGTCATGTACTAGGGCTGCATATTGAATGGCATGTTGACTTACATGATAGCAATGTCAATTGAGTCCATGGGAGTTTCGCTTCCTTTTTAAGATGTCATGGGATCAGATCTACTGAGAAAAATGTCATGTCAATGCCCTGTGTTAAATCATGTTTACATATGGTAAAGAATTTTCACAATGGATATAGCAACTAATTGAAAATAAGGAAATCTGGATGTTGGGTCTTGTATACAGGGGTGTTCACATGGAATACATTGAGAAAGTGCTGGCCAGCCTGCCTAATCGAATATTATGGGCGTGACTAATAGGCTGAGAGTTAAATTAGAGTTAAATTGTATGCAGGAGGATTGAAAAATATAGAGTCACGAACTCAATTGTGGTTTCATAAGTAGCCTGATAGTGGCGGGGTTTACCTCTTATCCACTTGGTGCAGGCACTTTTCCGTTCCCCGTACAGATTCGTTGGTGGGTATTCCCACAGTGCAGATACTTGTGACAGCTATGAGATGAACTTCTTCAGGAGCGCTGTCCCGGCCGGTGACAAGCGCTCCTCTGGCCTCTTTTCAGGCGGTACACGAGTATGGGTAACTCACGGTGAAGTCCTGTGGCATCTCCAGAACCAGAAGGACCTGCGTGATGTAGGTGGTCATGTGACTGCACAGAGTACAAGGCGCGATAGGGACCAATTCCTTCCGACCCGTTTCGGAACCTCAGGGACGTTGGGTCTTGTATACTGGGGTGTCCACATGGGATGCATTGAGAGAGTGCTGACCAGCCCACCTAATTGAATAGTTTGGGTGTGATTATTAGGCTGAGAACCAGACACTATGCATTACCTACAGTACATGTGTACAGCACCTGTGTTTTGCAACATCTTTGCTATATGGGTTGGCTGCATCCTGTAGTGCATTTGTTCAGAGACCTGGGCAGGTGAGTGTGCTGCCCTTTTTCAGCTGTTTTTTTAAATAAATTGGACTGTATGGAGCATATTGTGAATTTCAAAATCTACTGCTTTTCTTTAAAACGTCACTGATTTTTGTGTGACACGTGAATGTAGTTTCTTAGTTGTCATTTGCTTTGTGCTGGGGTGTGTTGCAGATAATTAAATCCGAATCTGCACTGAAACTCTGCAACAAATATGCCACTTGTGAATATGGCTTTTGGATTTTTTCGCTGCATCCTAAATACTAAAGTCGGGATCATTAGCTTGGTACAACTTATGATATGTTATTTTAACAAAAGCTGCACTTAGATGGATCAGAGTTTCAATACCTGAAACAGCCGATAAATTATGGTGGCACTGTTTTTAAAAAGTAAGCATGTGGTTTGCAAACTCTTCTGTGTAAAAACAGCATAAGACAACTGTGATCACTGCTCCATTACTTGTTCATAGTAGTTATAGTCCATTAATGGAACCAGGAACCAAGTCCTTTCAAGAATGGAGCTGAGGTGCTCATGCTTGGCCTCTGCTCCATTAATTTTCTATGGGAAGGTCAAAGAAAGCCAATATTTCCAGTAGTCCGATAGATAATGAGCTGAGCACAGTTGAGCATGGACAACTTATTTCCATTCAAGATAAAGCTCTGCAGAGCAAGTTTCAAGATCACTGGGGATCTCAGTGGTTGGACCCCCAACAATCAGTAAGTTATCCCCCATCCTGTAGTTGGGGAATGACTTTCTATCTTGAGAAAAACCCTTTAAAGCTAAAGACGCCCCATTCCTGAGATCGGTAGAGGCCTCCACATCCATATCCCCAGTAATTTGTCTTTTAGGGTATGTTCACACAGAGATGTGACATGGGTTTTGAAACGGATCTGCTTCACAATCCATGTCAAACAACTCTGTGTGAACATACCCTAAGCATCTATCCTTTGGGTAGGTGCTAAATGTTGCAAAATGTCAATTCTCTCAGCGTTTTTGCTGCCGATTTTACCCATACTAATGAGTGGGGAAAAATCTGCACTAAAAACACACGTTTTTGCCCCTACCAAGAGATTCAGAAATGATATAGAAGTTTCTGCAGCAAATACTTAATGTGTGCTTATATTCTAACATTTCCAGTTGTACTAGATTTTGCCTGAATAGCAGAGGTGTAAATCTACTTCTTAAAAATAACATGTAAACTTTCCGAAACTATGAAAGCAATGTTTCTCTAAATTGCCAAACCTGAATGATCCTTGACCCCTGAGCAAACTAAAAAAGTGACGAAACTTCTTTTGCAGTAATTATTCAGAGTCACTTCTGTTGAGGTGGACTGGTTCTTTAACACAGCCGCCTGTTGATGGCAAACAATAGTCTATGTATTTAGTGCGATCATTGCAGTCAGCTGATTCCAACTCATCATCCAGCATTAGTCACTGAGTTGTATAAATAACCAACACGTCAGCTGAAACTGTATATGTCTGCGTATATTATTATCTGGGACAAATTTCTATCCATTGACAAAGCGTTCCCAGACGGCAGCTAGGAGAAATGGCAACCAGCATGTAGATTTTCTTCTTCAAGTATTTATTTTAGAAACCCTTAGAATTTCAGCAAAATGCCATTCCCACACCAATAGATTTAGCAGCTTGCTTATAATAAAGTAAAAAGGATAGAATAAAAAGTCTAATCTTCCACTTTGGCAGCGCGGTTTGAGCCCAGACGTGAGTCATTGGCCTCGTGGTCTGGTTTTCATACTTGGTGCAAGTTATTTGAACTACCGTAAAAGAGTCGAATGATACAGTGCCATAGGGCCCACGGTACTCCATACAACTCCTATATGAGTACCGACCGCTGATGTCCTACAGCTTAAATACTTATTTATGACAAGATGCCTGAAGCAGTTCCCATTAAATGCCTGTATACATCATACATTGCATCATATTAATATGTATAGACACTTATCTGATCACTGATATAGTTTCGCGGGAAGAGAGATAATAATGAGAATTTATAGAGAACATGGAACATTCTTTATATCTTGGAATATAGATATAAAGCTAAATTATGAAGTCATTGAGTCTGTAGTTTAGTGGATTTTAATATTTTGCAACTAGTACTGAGCCAACAACTATACATTACAAAAGAAGGTTTTCAATCTTACAGGTTTATTCCCTTAAAGGGAACCTGTCACCTGAATTTGGCAGGCCCTTTTTTCGGTCTGATGGACGGTGTTTTCGGGTCTTTTATTCACCACTTCCTTTCCCGCTGGCTGCACGCTGGCCGCAATATTGTCTTGAATTTGATTCGCTTTCCTCCGTAGAACACGCCTGCGCAAGGCAATCTTGCCTTGCGCACGCGCAGTATGCTTTGCACAACTCCGGGCAAAGCGGAAAAGCATTAGTGCGCATGCGCCGGCACACTATGTCCCGGAACACAGCGAAATACTTCCCGGACATAGTGCGCTGGCGCATGCGCACTAATGCTTTTTGGCTTTGCCCGCAGTTGGGCAAAGCATACTGCGCGTGCGCAAGGCGTGTTCTACGGAGGAAAGCGAATCAACTTCAAGACAATATTGTGGCCAGCGTGCAGCCAGCGGGAAAGGAAGGGGTGAATAAAAGACCTGAAAACACCGCCCATCAGACCGAAAAAAGGGTGATAGGTTCTCCTTAATTGTAAGTTATATCCTTTTCACAGGGGATACTTTCCTGATCCATTCAAGATGGATTTCTGCAGAGCCCGGTTCCCACATTCCAAAACCCTTTTTTTGAGGATTGATGGAGGTCCCTGAGGTCAGATCTCCAGCAATCCCAAGAAAGGGGTTTTGTAACATGGACCTCTGCTCTATTAATTTTTAATGGGGCTGCCGGAGTAAGCTGAGCATGGCGCTCCAATATTTCCAGTAGTCTGATAGACAATGAAATGAGCAGAGATGAGCATAGACATCTTAGCTCCATTCAAGACAGTGCTCTGCAGAGCAAGTTTCAGGATTGCTGGGGATCTCAGTGGTTGGACCCACCAGCTATCAGTAAGTTTTAATCCTTTTAAAGAGTTCTTACACTTTAAGAAAAGCTTTCCTTAAAAGGTTTAATAATTTTGTGAAGTGAAGGTACCTTCACCAGGTCCATCGCTGACTCTCCACTGCTGGTCATTGTGTTTTGGTCGTGTAACGGGGGCCAGGGTGGTCACCGTACCGAGGGATTGCTGCTGCTTTGTCATCACACCTCGACGCTCCGTTACAGAAATATGTCCATTTTGTGGTGTGCTGTGTGTGTCACGTATTTCACCCACCTGTGGGTCAGATTCATTCACAGCATACAGGGCTCCAATCCGTCGCAGACACACACAAATGTTCTCAAAGTCCAAGTTCATTTTCAATAAAACTTTACTTAACACGTGCATCTTCATAACAGTTACAGTCCATCCATTTTCCCAATACATGAGTAATCCATCTCCTGCGTTTTCCCTGGTCTGCTCCCTCAGCTTTTCTTCCTGCACCATGGCTCCCAGGCCCGCAGCTTCCTGAACCATCCAGCTAGCTGATACTGAGTGCTCCCCGTCCACTTTCCCCATCTTGGGTGAAAATTCAGGTTGTCTCCGCAATTCCTGTTCGGACCGTAAGTCCCGGACGTCACGGGAGGTAACCCACAGACTACCACTGATTCTTCCAGGCTGCCTCACTCTCTTAACTCTACACTGTTGCTCTGTTCAGCTTTCTGTCACGACTCCTTCTAGAACAATTCTCCTCACACAGCTATAGCTCCTCCCACTACCTGAAAATTACCTCAGAAAGGCACTTTCCCTGCCACTACACTGGCTCCGCCCCCTTTCTCAACTATCACTACTCTGACTGAAACCAGTTCTCAACACAATCTAATCTCCTACTCTACAGTGCCCCCTTTAACACTAACCTGTAACTACAATGCCATAACCCTTAACAATGCTGACCTACCACTGCCACTGACTGTCCCTATTCCTGTCCCTAACACACAGATATCGGAACAGTGTCAGCCATTATCATATTAAACAGTGTCAAATATCATAAACTACACAGGGCACACAGCAAACACAAAAAGTACCCAGTTTCATTAGGTAGGCATGCACAGGCATGCAGGGCTCAAACCAGCCGCCTGCATACCCCCTTACATACCTCCCTCCTAAAACCATGGTCGTCCCCGACCATACGGTACCGGCAGAATATACACATCACAATAAGCACAATGTAATGGCATCTTATTAAAACATCAATAACTTTAACAATTATTATACATTATAACAAAAGAACTTTGCTCCAGTCCACCACGTTTAACCCATTTCTGGTCAGGACTGGTACCGGTCCCACTTGGTAGGGACCCTGGAACAAATAGTTCAGTTCTTTTCTCACCAGCTCACCATCACATGAGCACAATCCTGGCGTAACCCGGCTCGACCCTCGGGTTGTCCAGACACCAATATAGATCCATTTGACCCAGGTCTTCTCTTCCTGAGACCCAGACAGACAGACAGTTCTCTATAGGACTCTCCAGGTCCACTGACCAGTCCTAAACTGACTTGAATGTCCACACTCTTCTTCATGGCCCACATGGCCAAATTACTACAGCGCCAACCATTCAGGAGCATGCAGTCCATTCTCTTCTGACCTGGCTCACTCATCAGGTCATCCTGCATATGTTTCCTCCCCCTCCCTCCTCTTTCCAGACCACGGTCCCTTTAAAACATGTGTGCTGCTCAGTTTACCTCTTGCAAACAAAATTCAGGTTGAACATCGACATTTCACACATCTTATCACAGTCTCTGGAGCAGCCACACACAATTCAGCAACAGTCCATAGGGCACCATCTCTTCATAAGTTCTGTGTCCTGCAATCCAGCAGAAAGGGCGCAACAGGCGCAACAAAACTTGGAGTGGGGAAAACAGTTCAAAACAATTCTTTAACTGCAGCCATTCTCACCGCACTGTCTTCTGGGCTCCTGCCCATGGGATGCAGAACAGTCCCTCACAGCATTACAGGGCTCTTGCCCTCAGGGACACAGAACAGTCCCACTTTTTCACATCTGGTGCAACTAGCACAACTTTCTGATCCAGGTTGCAGTTACAGTTACTGTCCCCACTTATCATCAAAGGGGATACCGGAGGAGCATCCACTAGCCTCTTCTCCACTTCCCGTCCAGTCCAATACATCATCTAAAGGGCTCCATACCCGAGCTCCAGTGGTCACCGGGGACTCCAGAACTGCTGCTGATGGATCATCCTTCCATTCTCCAGGAATCTGCTGCTGGGGATGAGGTTTCTTTTTCTTTCGCTGCGCCCACCGCAGGCGGGCACCGCTAACAGGGGGATCTACCCTGGCCTCAGGCCACAGTCTCTGCCCAACAGATTTTTGCGCCATTTTCAGTTTAGAATGCCCACGATGGATGGAGCTATCTCCTGCTTCTGCACCATCTTCTGCCATTTTAAAGTCTTTAAAGACCGCCATCTTTGCCGGTACAGGGGTTTCTCCATTTTCCAAATGCAAGGCATATGGATCCTGCTGACTACGCCACTTTGTAACGGGGGCCAGGGTGGTCGCCGTACCGAGGGATTGCTGCTGCTTTGTCATCACACCTCGACGCTCCGTTACAGAAACATCATGTCCATTTTGTGGTGTGCTGTGTGTGTCACGTATTTCACCCACCTGTGGGTCAGATTCCTTCACAGCATACAGGGCTCCAATCCGTCGCAGACACACACAAATGTTCTCAAAGTCCAAGTTCATTTTCAATAAAACTTTACTTAACTCGTGCATTTTCATAACAGTTACAGTCCATCCATTTTCCCAATACATGAGTAATCCATCTCCTGTGTTTTCCCTGGTCTGCTCCCTCTGCTTTTCTTCCTGCACCATGGCTCCCAGGCCCGCAGCTTCCTGAACCATCCAGCTAGCTGATACTGAGTGCTCCCCGTCCACTTTCCCCATCTTGGGTGAAAATTCAGGTTGTCTCCGCAATTCCTGTTCGGACCGTAAGTCCCGGACGTCACGGGAGGTAACCCACAGACTACCACTGATTCTTCCAGGCTGCCTCACTCTCTTAACTCTACACTGTTGCTCTGTTCAGCTTTCTGTCACGACTCCTTCTAGAACAATTCTCCTCACACAGCTATAGCTCCTCCCACTACCTGAAAATTACCTCAGGAAGGCACTCTCCCTGTCACTACACTGGCTCTGCCCCCTTTCTCAACTGTCACTCCTCTGACTGAAACCAGTTCTCAACACAATCTAATCTCCTACTCTACAGCGCCCCCCTAAAACTAACCCACAACTACACTGCCATAACCCTTAACAATGCTGACCTACCACTGCCACTGACTGTCCCTATTCCTGTCCCTAACACACAGATATTGGAACAGTGTCAGCCGTTATCATATTAAACAGTGTCAAATATCATAAACTACACAGGGCACACAGCAAACACAAAAAGTACCCAGTTTCATTAGGTAGGCATGCACAGGCACGCTCAAACCAGCCGCCTGCATACCCCCTTACAGTCGGATCCATGATGCCACATCGACGGCACAATTCACTGCTGCAGCCAACCTCTGCTGTTCTGAGGTCAGTGATTGGCTGCAGCAGTGATGTGCTCTGCCAATGTGACTTCACCATTGAAGTCAATACACGGAGACGAGTGCAGTAAAGGAGAGCCCGACCTTGGGGAGGGTGACTAAATTAGCTGTTTGTTATTTTACGACTATAAACGCTTTCGGGAACCATTTTTCTTAGTAGGACAAACCAAATTAAGCTTGAAATTGAAGTCTACAGCAAAAATAAAGTTATAAAGAGTATGAAAGCAGTTGGATTACATTTAAGGGTCATCATAGCGTAGCAGCGCTAAATACAATACCACCTTGATGAACATTATTGCTTGTAAAACATAAGTTGCAAATAATATCAGTATCTATGTAACATGGTGTTGCATATAAAAAATGTAGGGAAAAGAAAATTGATTCATCGTGTCAGATATCATAATTTCAATATTTGATATTATGAAATCTTTACAATTCTGGATTAAACTCTCTCTAGGATATAAACTCTCTATATGCTGGTATTTCTTATCCTGCAATATCTTATGTGTGGATCAGGAAGGGGAGGGTCTGGGTAAGAGATTGTTGGGGGTTGCATTTGTATAGATATTAAATAGTTAAATATTAGATACATTGTTGCAAGGTTACAATACAGATAATATTGCCCTGGTAACAGTTTTTCTGATTATATCTCCATAACTACGGGGAAGATGTCTCGTGTTAGTCATGTGGCAATACAGATGGTCGTCCTCTTGTCATGTGTTTCTATCATGCTGAAAATAAATCTCATGATAATGGATTCATTACTCACTGGTTGCAGAAAACAGTTGAAAACAATTCCGTGTTCAGTTCACATCTGCAGCAATTTCCTTGCCGTTTCATAACAAAAATGGAGCAATGGCAGTTACATTTAGTCATTTGCAGATTTCCTCTACCTTAGACGTCATTCAGTAAACTTTTAGAAAATTCCATATTTTGTTTTTCTTTCTCGGAACAACTTTTTTATAACAAAGCCTCTTTTTTATTCTTTCAGACCTGTTAGAGCCCCTTATCCTCATCACTAAACCACGCGGCGATCAGGAAATGTTCCCTGACAATTTCTATGGAAGTAACTTGCTATGACTCATTTTTTTTATATTTCTTCATCTTACCTGGGAAATTAAGATATCACTGTCTCAGACATTTCCTCTACAATGACATAGTACAAAACCATTGTTTCCACCCACCACCAAACCTACCCTGATATTACTAAACCGAACAGATTAATGAGTTGTGCAACGTTCTTGTTACTGTTCATCTTGAATCTGACTTTTCAGAAGATGTTCATGCATGATTCAAGATTTTAATATCTGACATGTTGAAATACTCTTTTGCTTATTTCTGATTTATTCAGGGTATTTTTATATCTATACTGGACGGGTCTGTAATATCACAGAAGTCTGCTTTCTTCTCCTCCCGGGCTGATCTTACAATCTCATGGGTAAAATGTGTAAAGTCTATTTTTAGTGAAGATGGATTTTGTCATTACTCATTTAGGAGATGGCAGTTGGTGCTCATAAAGTTCTATGGAGAGGGGAGGTGAGGAGGAGGAAGAGGCAAGAGCTATAGACAGTGACTCACTGACCCGTAGAAGCGCCCGTCAGGCGCGAAACGGCCGTCGTCAGGCTTGCCGCACTCAGTAACTCAGCACCCCCGGCCGTGAAGATTTTTATGTGAGTAAAAAAATTACCTGTCTCGGAAGATCCGTGAGTGCTGCTTCTTTTTGTTCTTCTTCGTTGGACTTTTCTGCAGCATGTCACTTCATACAAAGATTCTAAAGGTTCCCAGGTAGGTCATCACCACCACGATGTGGGTTTGAGCTCACAGGCAAGGAACATGAAACACTTGCCAGAAAAAGACACAGTTTCTTCTTATCGTTGAGGACCATGTATTTTAAAGCGACATACAAGTCATAGGAAGTTGAATAAAATTATACCTTGATATCTGTAATTCAATGTCTTATTCCACGGAAGTTCACATTTTTCTTAATATGTAAATGAGCTGTTAAGATTTATGGGCCGGACATAGATCACCCCAAGAATCTGCCTCTAGAGCTTATTGTAAATGAAATGGGGCACTACCAGTGTGAGACATGTAATAACTGACAGTCTGCACTCCTGATCTACATGACTCACACTGATAAGTCTCCTTTCATTTATAATAAGCTCTGGAGTCAGATTCTAAGGAGATATATGCATGACCCATAGATCTTAACAGCTAATTTACATATTACAAAAATGTGAATTTCTCTAGTTTAAGACCTCAGATTGCAGATATCAAGGTATTATTTTATCCATCTTTCTAGGACCCGCATGCTTATATAGATGGCTTAGAATTAGTGTTGAGCGATACTTTCCGATATCGGAAAGTATCGGTATCGGAAAGTATCGGCCGATACCATCACAGTATCGGAATCCAATCCGATACCGATACCCGATCCCAATGCAAGTCAATGGGACGAAAATATCGGAATTAAAATAAACCCTTTATACACTTGTAGGTTCATTCTACATGAAGGAAAACAACTAAGAATATTGTAGGATGTATTGGGGGACGTGGCGGAGATATTAAAGGGACAGAGGTTTAGCCCAATGTAATAGAATAGCAGGATTTTTTATTTTTTTTTATGAAGTTCGGCGTTAGAAAGAATTTGTCTATGTTTTTTTTTTTTTTTTTATGTCAGATATTGATGTTTCACTACTTCCACGCCCTTCACCTTCTTTTTTACTTCTCCCACGCTTTCTTCTTAATTATCCTCATCATCAGCTTCTTTGACATCAACTTCTTCACCTTATTCATCTTCTTCTTCATCTTCTACCTATTATTTTTTGGGTTACATTGTTCATATTGTTTTTAGTTTACTATTATCTTCATCATATTCTACTTCTTCATCATATTCTTATTTGTGACAGGCATTCCCGTAGTTGTTATCTATAAAAGTTTGAAGATTACACCTTCCGTTCTGCCTGTCACAAAACAGTTACATTTGTCCGCGTTCAGTTTGGCCTGCAGCATCAGGCTTTATCCAGGGGCACCACGAGGAGGAACGGACTCACCCCCATACACTGCTTAGTCTTCTTCTGCTTATAATTTACATAATATTTTTTGCTCTGATATTTTGTGTTATGCTTAATGTCCTTCTGCTCTTTGTTCTGCAGCCTCTTGTTCTTCTGCTTCTCGGTCTTCCAGGTCGTCGTCGTCTCCAGGGTCGTCGTCTCCGGGGTCGTCGTCATCGGGGTGGTCTTCAGGGTCGTCGTCTCCGGGGTCGTCGTCATCGGGGTGGTCTTCGGGGTCATCGTCTCCAGGGTCGTCGTCATCACGGTGGTTGTCGTCTCTGGTGTCGTCGTCATCTTAGGGGTGGTCTTCTGGGTCATTGTGTTTAGTCTCTTGAACTTGGAAATGTAGCAGAAGGTACAAGAAGGCTGAGAAAATGCAGAGAACCAGCTGATGGAACTGGAACTCGGATGGCTACCCGAAGGTCCAAGAGCCAATGGAACTACCGAGGACCAGCTGACGTTACTGGAACCCGGTTACTAAGCAGGAGGTACCTGTGCTGAAAGCACTACCAAGGACCACCTGACGTTGGTGGAACTCGGATACCCAGAGGGAGGCACCTAAGCCAAAGGCTCTGCCCGGAACCAGCTGACGGTACTGGAACCAGGATGGGGAGCAGAAGGTACAAGAGCAAAAGACACTGCCGAGAACCAGCTGACGGTGCTGGAACCCGGATGGGTAGCCGAAGGTCCAAGAGCCAATGGAACTACCGAGGACCAGCTGACGTTACTGGAACCCGGTTACTAAGCAGGAGGTACCCGTGCCTGAAAGCACTACCAAGGACCACCTGACGTTGGTGGAACTCGGATACCAAAGGGAGGCACCTAAGCCAAAGGCTCTGCCCGGAACCAGCTGACGGTACTGGAACCAGGATGGGGAGCAGAAGGTACAAGAGCAAGTGTCTGCGTGGCTTTTGCAGGACACGATGCCGGCTGCACAGCAGGGGAACAGCTGGCGGTGCTGGACCCCACTGACACATTGGCTGGTGTTTTTCTCTGTGCAGCTAGCACATCTGGGCCCCAACTGGCGGTGTGTTAGAGCCCAGGGACAGCAGGAGGAGGAGCAGGAGGAGGAGGAGCAGGGGGAGGGGAGTGTAGGCCGAAGCCTGCACTGGCGGCAGCTTTGGGTCTGTTGTGTCTGCGTGGCTTTTGCAGGACACGTTGCCGGCTACACAGCAGGGGAACAGCTGGCGGTGCTGGACCCCACTGACACATTGGCGAGGTGTTTGGCTCTGTGCAGCCAGCACTTCCGGACAGCAACTAGCGTTGTTGGAGCCCGGGCTCTGCAGGTGGAGCAGAGTGTAGGCCGAAGCCTAATTGAACCGATTTCAAAAGTCACCTTTAACCCCCCCTCAGGGGTTACAAAGTAGAAGAGCCACAGCTTATGCAGCAGCAGTGCTGCGCAAGTCAAAGGTTGCTCTTGTAATTTTTCTCCTTGCACACGCTGAATGGAACACGTATAACATTCAGCCCTTTATACAGTCAAACTGTGTAATGGAGGCGAGAGTTCCCTTTGTAATGAGACGCAGCACAGGTGTCAAGAATCCCACCTTGGTGCTGGGTGCAGCCTCCCGAGCGTTGTTATTTGCTGTACAGGAGTCTGCGCTGTCGTGTTATCCCCTGGCCTAGCGCCGTTAGCGCTGCCCATCTTCTGGCATCATGTAATGTCGGCCGGTGCGGTTCGCGATGCCCATGAATCCCAGCCCCGCAGTGTCTTAACATTGTTAAAACACTGCGGGGCTGGGATTCAGGGCCTGGCGCAGCACATATGTTGGCCTCTCACACTCGGGTCCTTACACCCGCTTCAGACTGTGCGGCGTCATCTGATCCCTTATCGCATGCCACGGCCATGAAGCCGCACAGTCCGAAGAAGGCGGAAGGAGAGGAGGGACAGGCGAACTGATGCACTGATCCTGCCCATCAATCACACCCTCGCAGTCCCATTAAATAAGACACCGAGGGGCGTTGTGTGGGTCAGGGCGGCCGCAGAGGCGCAGGCAGCCAAACAATGATGCCAGAAGACGGGCAGCGCTACCAAGGGGGTTGCAGCGTGTCATTACAAAGGAAAGTCACACCACCGGGACGGTTAAATGGTCACACAGAGGACACCTTTCAGACGTGTTTTCAGTTCCACATGTGCGAGGAGAATACGTTTCTGAGCCACCTTGCACACATGCAGCATTACCGCTGTACAAGGTGGCTGGATAACGTAAAAACGCCTGGGGGAGGGGGGACAGGTTCCCTTCAATTTCAGTTCTTGTGTCTGCGTGGCTTTTGCAGGACACGTTGCCGGCTGCACAGCAGGGGAACAGCTGGCGGTGCTGGACCCCACTGACACATTGGCTGGTGTTTTTCTCTGTGCAGCTAGCACATCTGGGCCCCAACTGGCGGTGTGTTAGAGCCCAGGGACAGCAGGAGGAGGAGCAGGAGGAGGAGGAGCAGGGGGAGGGGAGTGTAGGCCGAAGCCTGCACTGGCGGCAGCTTTGGGTCTGTTGTGTCTGCGTGGCTTTTGCAGGACACGTTGCCGGCTACACAGCAGGGGAACAGCTGGCGGTGCTGGACCCCACTGACACATTGGCGAGGTGTTTGGCTCTGTGCAGCCAGCACTTCCGGACAGCAACTAGCGTTGTTGGAGCCCGGGCTCTGCAGGTGGAGCAGAGTGTAGGCCGAAGCCTAATTGAACCGATTTCAAAAGTCACCTTTAACCCCCCCTCAGGGGTTACAAAGTAGAAGAGCCACAGCTTATGCAGCAGCAGTGCTGCGCAAGTCAAAGGTTGCTCTTGTAATTTTTCTCCTTGCACACGCTGAATGGAACACGTATAACATTCAGCCCTTTATACAGTCAAACTGTGTAATGGAGGCGAGAGTTCCCTTTGTAATGAGACGCAGCACAGGTGTCAAGAATCCCACCTTGGTGCTGGGTGCAGCCTCCCGAGCGTTGTTATTTGCTGTACAGGAGTCTGCGCTGTCGTGTTATCCCCTGGCCTAGCGCCGTTAGCGCTGCCCATCTTCTGGCATCATGTAATGTCGGCCGGTGCGGTTCGCGATGCCCATAAATCCCAGCCCCGCAGTGTCTTAACATTGTTAAAACACTGCGGGGCTGGGATTCAGGGCCTGGCGCAGCACATATGTTGGCCTCTCACACTCGGGTCCTTACACCCGCTTCAGACTGTGCGGTGTCATCTGATCCCTTATCGCATGCCACGGCCATGAAGCCGCACAGTCCGAAGAAGGCGGAAGGAGAGGAGGGACAGGCGAACTGATGCACTGATCCTGCCCATCAATCACACCCTCGCAGTCCCAATAAATAAGACACCGAGGGGCGTTGTGTGGGTCAGGGCGGCCGCAGAGGCGCAGGCAGCCAAACAATGATGCCAGAAGACGGGCAGTGCTACCAAGGGGGTTGCAGCGTGTCATTACAAAGGAAAGTCACACCACCGGGACGGTTAAATGGTCACACAGAGGACACCTTTCAGACGTGTTTTCAGTTCCACATGTGCGAGGAGAATACGTTTCTGAGCCACCTTGCACACATGCAGCATTACCGCTGTACAAGGTGGCTGGATAACGTAAAAACGCCTGGGGGAGGGGGGACAGGTTCCCTTCAATTTCAGTTCTTGTGTCTGCGTGGCTTTTGCAGGACACGTTGCCGGCTGCACAGCAGGGGAACAGCTGGCGGTGCTGGACCCCACTGACACATTGGCTGGTGTTTTTCTCTGTGCAGCTAGCACATCTGGGCCCCAACTGGCGGTGTGTTAGAGCCCAGGGACAGCAGGAGGAGGAGCAGGAGGAGGAGGAGCAGGGGGAGGGGAGTGTAGGCCGAAGCCTGCACTGGCGGCAGCTTTGGGTCTGTTGTGTCTGCGTGGCTTTTGCAGGACACGTTGCCGGCTACACAGCAGGGGAACAGCTGGCGGTGCTGGACCCCACTGACACATTGGCGAGGTGTTTGGCTCTGTGCAGCCAGCACTTCCGGACAGCAACTAGCGTTGTTGGAGCCCGGGCTCTGCAGGTGGAGCAGAGTGTAGGCCGAAGCCTAATTGAACCGATTTCAAAAGTCACCTTTAACCCCCCCTCAGGGGTTACAAAGTAGAAGAGCCACAGCTTATGCAGCAGCAGTGCTGCGCAAGTCAAAGGTTGCTCTTGTAATTTTTCTCCTTGCACACGCTGAATGGAACACGTATAACATTCAGCCCTTTATACAGTCAAACTGTGTAATGGAGGCGAGAGTTCCCTTTGTAATGAGACGCAGCACAGGTGTCAAGAATCCCACCTTGGTGCTGGGTGCAGCCTCCCGAGCGTTGTTATTTGCTGTACAGGAGTCTGCGCTGTCGTGTTATCCCCTGGCCTAGCGCCGTTAGCGCTGCCCATCTTCTGGCATCATGTAATGTCGGCCGGTGCGGTTCGCGATGCCCATGAATCCCAGCCCCGCAGTGTCTTAACATTGTTAAAACACTGCGGGGCTGGGATTCAGGGCCTGGCGCAGCACATATGTTGGCCTCTCACACTCGGGTCCTTACACCCGCTTCAGACTGTGCGGCGTCATCTGATCCTTTATCGCATGCCACGGCCATGAAGCCGCACAGTCCGAAGAAGGCGGAAGGAGAGGAGGGACAGGCGAACTAATGCACTGATCCTGCCCATCAATCACACCCTCGCAGTCCCAATAAATAAGACACCGAGGGGCGTTGTGTGGGTCAGGGCGGCCGCAGAGGCGCAGGCAGCCAAACAATGATGCCAGAAGACGGGCAGCGCTACCAAGGGGGTTGCAGCGTGTCATTACAAAGGAAAGTCACACCACCGGGACGGTTAAATGGTCACACAGAGGACACCTTTCAGACGTGTTTTCAGTTCCACATGTGCGAGGAGAATACGTTTCTGAGCCACCTTGCACACATGCAGCATTACCGCTGTACAAGGTGGCTGGATAACGTAAAAACGCCTGGGGGAGGGGGGACAGGTTCCCTTCAATTTCAGTTCTTGTGTCTGCGTGGCTTTTGCAGGACACGTTGCCGGCTGCACAGCAGGGGAACAGCTGGCGGTGCTGGACCCCACTGACACATTGGCTGGTGTTTTTCTCTGTGCAGCTAGCACATCTGGGCCCCAACTGGCGGTGTGTTAGAGCCCAGGGACAGCAGGAGGAGGAGCAGGAGGAGGAGGAGCAGGGGGAGGGGAGTGTAGGCCGAAGCCTGCACTGGCGGCAGCTTTGGGTCTGTTGTGTCTGCGTGGCTTTTGCAGGACACGTTGCCGGCTACACAGCAGGGGAACAGCTGGCGGTGCTGGACCCCACTGACACATTGGCGAGGTGTTTGGCTCTGTGCAGCCAGCACTTCCGGACAGCAACTAGCGTTGTTGGAGCCCGGGCTCTGCAGGTGGAGCAGAGTGTAGGCCGAAGCCTAATTGAACCGATTTCAAAAGTCACCTTTAACCCCCCCTCAGGGGTTACAAAGTAGAAGAGCCACAGCTTATGCAGCAGCAGTGCTGCGCAAGTCAAAGGTTGCTCTTGTAATTTTTCTCCTTGCACACGCTGAATGGAACACGTATAACATTCAGCCCTTTATACAGTCAAACTGTGTAATGGAGGCGAGAGTTCCCTTTGTAATGAGACGCAGCACAGGTGTCAAGAATCCCACCTTGGTGCTGGGTGCAGCCTCCCGAGCGTTGTTATTTGCTGTACAGGAGTCTGCGCTGTCGTGTTATCCCCTGGCCTAGCGCCGTTAGCGCTGCCCATCTTCTGGCATCATGTAATGTCGGCCGGTGCGGTTCGCGATGCCCATGAATCCCAGCCCCGCAGTGTCTTAACATTGTTAAAACACTGCGGGGCTGGGATTCAGGGCCTGGCGCAGCACATATGTTGGCCTCTCACACTCGGGTCCTTACACCCGCTTCAGACTGTGCGGCGTCATCTGATCCCTTATTGCATGCCACGGCCATGAAGCCGCACAGTCCGAAGAAGGCGGAAGGAGAGGAGGGACAGGCGAACTGATGCACTGATCCTGCCCATCAATCACACCCTCGCAGTCCCATTAAATAAGACACCGAGGGGCGTTGTGTGGGTCAGGGCGGCCGCAGAGGCGCAGGCAGCCAAACAATGATGCCAGAAGACGGGCAGCGCTACCAAGGGGGTTGCAGCGTGTCATTACAAAGGAAAGTCACACCACCGGGACGGTTAAATGGTCACACAGAGGACACCTTTCAGACGTGTTTTCAGTTCCACATGTGCGAGGAGAATACGTTTCTGAGCCACCTTGCACACATGCAGCATTACCGCTGTACAAGGTGGCTGGATAACGTAAAAACGCCTGGGGGAGGGGGGACAGGTTCCCTTCAATTTCAGTTCTTGTGTCTGCGTGGCTTTTGCAGGACACGTTGCCGGCTGCACAGCAGGGGAACAGCTGGCGGTGCTGGACCCCACTGACACATTGGCTGGTGTTTTTCTCTGTGCAGCTAGCACATCTGGGCCCCAACTGGCGGTGTGTTAGAGCCCAGGGACAGCAGGAGGAGGAGCAGGAGGAGGAGGAGCAGGGGGAGGGGAGTGTAGGCCGAAGCCTGCACTGGCGGCAGCTTTGGGTCTGTTGTGTCTGCGTGGCTTTTGCAGGACACGTTGCCGGCTACACAGCAGGGGAACAGCTGGCGGTGCTGGACCCCACTGACACATTGGCGAGGTGTTTGGCTCTGTGCAGCCAGCACTTCCAGACAGCAACTAGCGTTGTTGGAGCCCGGGCTCTGCAGGTGGAGCAGAGTGTAGGCCGAAGCCTAATTGAACCGATTTCAAAAGTCACCTTTAACCCCCCCTCAGGGGTTACAAAGTAGAAGAGCCACAGCTTATGCAGCAGCAGTGCTGCGCAAGTCAAAGGTTGCTCTTGTAATTTTTCTCCTTGCACACGCTGAATGGAACACGTATAACATTCAGCCCTTTATACAGTCAAACTGTGTAATGGAGGCGAGAGTTCCCTTTGTAATGAGACGCAGCACAGGTGTCAAGAATCCCACCTTGGTGCTGGGTGCAGCCTCCCGAGCGTTGTTATTTGCTGTACAGGAGTCTGCGCTGTCGTGTTATCCCCTGGCCTAGCGCCGTTAGCGCTGCCCATCTTCTGGCATCATGTAATGTCGGCCGGTGCGGTTCGCGATGCCCATGAATCCCAGCCCCGCAGTGTCTTAACATTGTTAAAACACTGCGGGGCTGGGATTCAGGGCCTGGCGCAGCACATATGTTGGCCTCTCACACTCGGGTCCTTACACCCGCTTCAGACTGTGCGGCGTCATCTGATCCCTTATCGCATGCCACGGCCATGAAGCCGCACAGTCCGAAGAAGGCGGAAGGAGAGGAGGGACAGGCGAACTGATGCACTGATCCTGCCCATCAATCACACCCTCGCAGTCCCAATAAATAAGACACCGAGGGGCGTTGTGTGGGTCAGGGCGGCCGCAGAGGCGCAGGCAGCCAAACAATGATGCCAGAAGACGGGCAGCGCTACCAAGGGGGTTGCAGCGTGTCATTACAAAGGAAAGTCACACCACCGGGACGGTTAAATGGTCACACAGAGGACACCTTTCAGACGTGTTTTCAGTTCCACATGTGCGAGGAGAATACGTTTCTGAGCCACCTTGCACACATGCAGCATTACCGCTGTACAAGGTGGCTGGATAACGTAAAAACGCCTGGGGGAGGGGGGACAGGTTCCCTTCAATTTCAGTTCTTGTGTCTGCGTGGCTTTTGCAGGACACGTTGCCGGCTGCACAGCAGGGGAACAGCTGGCGGTGCTGGACCCCACTGACACATTGGCTGGTGTTTTTCTCTGTGCAGCTAGCACATCTGGGCCCCAACTGGCGGTGTGTTAGAGCCCAGGGACAGCAGGAGGAGGAGCAGGAGGAGGAGGAGCAGGGGGAGGGGAGTGTAGGCCGAAGCCTGCACTGGCGGCAGCTTTGGGTCTGTTGTGTCTGCGTGGCTTTTGCAGGACACGTTGCCGGCTACACAGCAGGGGAACAGCTGGCGGTGCTGGACCCCACTGACACATTGGCGAGGTGTTTGGCTCTGTGCAGCCAGCACTTCCGGACAGCAACTAGCGTTGTTGGAGCCCGGGCTCTGCAGGTGGAGCAGAGTGTAGGCCGAAGCCTAATTGAACCGATTTCAAAAGTCACCTTTAACCCCCCCTCAGGGGTTACAAAGTAGAAGAGCCACAGCTTATGCAGCAGCAGTGCTGCGCAAGTCAAAGGTTGCTCTTGTAATTTTTCTCCTTGCACACGCTGAATGGAACACGTATAACATTCAGCCCTTTATACAGTCAAACTGTGTAATGGAGGCGAGAGTTCCCTTTGTAATGAGACGCAGCACAGGTGTCAAGAATCCCACCTTGGTGCTGGGTGCAGCCTCCCGAGCGTTGTTATTTGCTGTACAGGAGTCTGCGCTGTCGTGTTATCCCCTGGCCTAGCGCCGTTAGCGCTGCCCATCTTCTGGCATCATGTAATGTCGGCCGGTGCGGTTCGCGATGCCCATGAATCCCAGCCCCGCAGTGTCTTAACATTGTTAAAACACTGCGGGGCTGGGATTCAGGGCCTGGCGCAGCACATATGTTGGCCTCTCACACTCGGGTCCTTACACCCGCTTCAGACTGTGCGGCGTCATCTGATCCCTTATTGCATGCCACGGCCATGAAGCCGCACAGTCCGAAGAAGGCGGAAGGAGAGGAGGGACAGGCGAACTGATGCACTGATCCTGCCCATCAATCACACCCTCGCAGTCCCATTAAATAAGACACCGAGGGGCGTTGTGTGGGTCAGGGCGGCCGCAGAGGCGCAGGCAGCCAAACAATGATGCCAGAAGACGGGCAGCGCTACCAAGGGGGTTGCAGCGTGTCATTACAAAGGAAAGTCACACCACCGGGACGGTTAAATGGTCACACAGAGGACACCTTTCAGACGTGTTTTCAGTTCCACATGTGCGAGGAGAATACGTTTCTGAGCCACCTTGCACACATGCAGCATTACCGCTGTACAAGGTGGCTGGATAACGTAAAAACGCCTGGGGGAGGGGGGACAGGTTCCCTTCAATTTCAGTTCTTGTGTCTGCGTGGCTTTTGCAGGACACGTTGCCGGCTGCACAGCAGGGGAACAGCTGGCGGTGCTGGACCCCACTGACACATTGGCTGGTGTTTTTCTCTGTGCAGCTAGCACATCTGGGCCCCAACTGGCGGTGTGTTAGAGCCCAGGGACAGCAGGAGGAGGAGCAGGAGGAGGAGGAGCAGGGGGAGGGGAGTGTAGGCCGAAGCCTGCACTGGCGGCAGCTTTGGGTCTGTTGTGTCTGCGTGGCTTTTGCAGGACACGTTGCCGGCTACACAGCAGGGGAACAGCTGGCGGTGCTGGACCCCACTGACACATTGGCGAGGTGTTTGGCTCTGTGCAGCCAGCACTTCCAGACAGCAACTAGCGTTGTTGGAGCCCGGGCTCTGCAGGTGGAGCAGAGTGTAGGCCGAAGCCTAATTGAACCGATTTCAAAAGTCACCTTTAACCCCCCCTCAGGGGTTACAAAGTAGAAGAGCCACAGCTTATGCAGCAGCAGTGCTGCGCAAGTCAAAGGTTGCTCTTGTAATTTTTCTCCTTGCACACGCTGAATGGAACACGTATAACATTCAGCCCTTTATACAGTCAAACTGTGTAATGGAGGCGAGAGTTCCCTTTGTAATGAGACGCAGCACAGGTGTCAAGAATCCCACCTTGGTGCTGGGTGCAGCCTCCCGAGCGTTGTTATTTGCTGTACAGGAGTCTGCGCTGTCGTGTTATCCCCTGGCCTAGCGCCGTTAGCGCTGCCCATCTTCTGGCATCATGTAATGTCGGCCGGTGCGGTTCGCGATGCCCATGAATCCCAGCCCCGCAGTGTCTTAACATTGTTAAAACACTGCGGGGCTGGGATTCAGGGCCTGGCGCAGCACATATGTTGGCCTCTCACACTCGGGTCCTTACACCCGCTTCAGACTGTGCGGCGTCATCTGATCCCTTATCGCATGCCACGGCCATGAAGCCGCACAGTCCGAAGAAGGCGGAAGGAGAGGAGGGACAGGCGAACTGATGCACTGATCCTGCCCATCAATCACACCCTCGCAGTCCCAATAAATAAGACACCGAGGGGCGTTGTGTGGGTCAGGGCGGCCGCAGAGGCGCAGGCAGCCAAACAATGATGCCAGAAGACGGGCAGCGCTACCAAGGGGGTTGCAGCGTGTCATTACAAAGGAAAGTCACACCACCGGGACGGTTAAATGGTCACACAGAGGACACCTTTCAGACGTGTTTTCAGTTCCACATGTGCGAGGAGAATACGTTTCTGAGCCACCTTGCACACATGCAGCATTACCGCTGTACAAGGTGGCTGGATAACGTAAAAACGCCTGGGGGAGGGGGGACAGGTTCCCTTCAATTTCAGTTCTTGTGTCTGCGTGGCTTTTGCAGGACACGTTGCCGGCTGCACAGCAGGGGAACAGCTGGCGGTGCTGGACCCCACTGACACATTGGCTGGTGTTTTTCTCTGTGCAGCTAGCACATCTGGGCCCCAACTGGCGGTGTGTTAGAGCCCAGGGACAGCAGGAGGAGGAGCAGGAGGAGGAGGAGCAGGGGGAGGGGAGTGTAGGCCGAAGCCTGCACTGGCGGCAGCTTTGGGTCTGTTGTGTCTGCGTGGCTTTTGCAGGACACGTTGCCGGCTACACAGCAGGGGAACAGCTGGCGGTGCTGGACCCCACTGACACATTGGCGAGGTGTTTGGCTCTGTGCAGCCAGCACTTCCGGACAGCAACTAGCGTTGTTGGAGCCCGGGCTCTGCAGGTGGAGCAGAGTGTAGGCCGAAGCCTAATTGAACCGATTTCAAAAGTCACCTTTAACCCCCCCTCAGGGGTTACAAAGTAGAAGAGCCACAGCTTATGCAGCAGCAGTGCTGCGCAAGTCAAAGGTTGCTCTTGTAATTTTTCTCCTTGCACACGCTGAATGGAACACGTATAACATTCAGCCCTTTATACAGTCAAACTGTGTAATGGAGGCGAGAGTTCCCTTTGTAATGAGACGCAGCACAGGTGTCAAGAATCCCACCTTGGTGCTGGGTGCAGCCTCCCGAGCGTTGTTATTTGCTGTACAGGAGTCTGCGCTGTCGTGTTATCCCCTGGCCTAGCGCCGTTAGCGCTGCCCATCTTCTGGCATCATGTAATGTCGGCCGGTGCGGTTCGCGATGCCCATGAATCCCAGCCCCGCAGTGTCTTAACATTGTTAAAACACTGCGGGGCTGGGATTCAGGGCCTGGCGCAGCACATATGTTGGCCTCTCACACTCGGGTCCTTACACCCGCTTCAGACTGTGCGGCGTCATCTGATCCCTTATCGCATGCCACGGCCATGAAGCCGCACAGTCCGAAGAAGGCGGAAGGAGAGGAGGGACAGGCGAACTGATGCACTGATCCTGCCCATCAATCACACCCTCGCAGTCCCATTAAATAAGACAACGAGGGGCGTTGTGTGGGTCAGGGCGGCCGCAGAGGCGCAGCCAGCCAAACAATGATGCCAGAAGACGGGCAGCGTTACCAAGGAGCTTGTTGCGTGTGTCAATACAAAGTCAAATCACACCTGAGGGACGTTTTAGTGGTCACAGAGGACACATTTTAGACGTGTTCACTTCAACATGGGCAAGGAGAATAAGTTTCTGAGCCACCTTGAACACATGCAGCATTACTGCTGTTCAAGGTAGCTGTAAAACATAGAAACACCTGGGGGAGGGGGGACAGGTTCCCTTCAATTTCAGTTCTTGTGTCTGCGTGGCGGTCGCAGGACACGTTGCCGGCTACACAGCAGGGGAACAGCTGGCGGTGCTGAACCCCACTGACACATTGGCTGGTGTTTTTCTCTGTGCAGCTAGCACATCTGGGCAAAAACTGGCGGTGTTAGAGCCCAGGGTCAGCAGGAGGAGCAGGGGGAGCGGAGTGTAGGCCGAAGCCTGCACTCGAGCAAGTTGAAAGGAAACCTTTAACCCCCCCCCCCCCCCCAGGCGTTTGTAGCTGAAAGAGCCATTGTGTACAGCACTAATGCTGGAAAAGGTAAACTTAGCTCTTTTAATTATGGTCCTTGTACATGCGGAACCAAACATTTATGAAATGTGTCTCCTCACAGCGTTAAACCGTCCGGTAGGTGGAACTTTCCTTTGTCGTGTGACGCAGCACAGCCATCATTTTTACCCCCTTGGCGCCGTGCGCCCCCTCCTCAGCGTTGTTTGAATCTGTCCCAGAGCCTGCGCTGTTAGGTTATCCCTTGGCCATGCACACATGTTGCGCTGCCCGTCTTCTGACCTCATTTGGTGTCAGGCTGGCTGCGCCTGTGCGGGTGCGCTGGCCGAGATCCCGCCTCGCAGTGTCGTCTAATGTAATCCCACCGCGGGCCTGTGATCCGTGCCCGTGCGCAGTGCATATCCTCTCCTCTCACTCCCCTCCCTACGGCTTTTTCAGACTGTGCGGTGTCACGGCCGTGGCATGCTATTAGGGACCAGCTGACATCGCACAGTCTGAAGAAGCCGTAGGGAGGGGAGTGAGAGGAGAGGATATGCACTGCGCACGGGCACGGATCACAGGCCCGCGGTGGGATTACATTAGACGACACTGCGAGGCGGGATCTCGGCCAGCGCACCCGCACAGGCGCAGCCAGCCTGACACCAAATGAGGTCAGAAGACGGGCAGCGCAACATGTGTGCATGGCCAAGGGCTAACCTAACAGCGCAGGCTCCGGGACAGATTCAAACAACGCTGAGGAGGGGGCGCACGGCGCCAAGGGGATAAAAATGATGGCTGTGCTGCGTCACACGACAAAGGAAAGTTCCACCTACCGGACGGTTTAACGCTGTGTGGGGACACATTTCATAAGTGTTAGGTTCAGCATGTGCCAGGAGCATCACGAAAAGAGGCACTTTTTCCCTTTGCATCATTACTGCTGCACAAGGTGGCTCCTTCAGTAACAAACGCCTGGGGGGGGGGGGGTCAGGTTCCCTTACATTTAACTTGTTGTGTCTGCGTGGCGGTCGCAGTACACGTTGCCATATACACAGCAGGGGAACAGCTGGCGGTGCTGAACCCCACTAACACATTGGCGAGGTGTTTGGCTCTGTGCGTACAGCACTTCTGGACGGCAACAAGCGGTGTTGGAGCCCAGGGACAGGTGGAGGAGGAGGAGGTTGGAGGAGGTAGGAGGGATTGCCACACACACAGCAGGGGAACAGCTGACGTTACTGAACCCCAATAACAGAGGAGGGACTGTTGACTGTGCGTACAGCACTTCTGGACGGCAACTGGCGGTGTTGGAGCCCAGGGACAGGTGGAGGAGGAGGAGGTGGTTGGAGGAGGTTGGAGGAGGTAGGAGGGATTGCCACACACACAGCAGGGGAACAGCTGACGTTACTGAACCCCAATAACAGAGGAGGGACTGTTGACTGTGCGTACAGCACTTCTGGACGGCAACTGGCGGTGTTGGAGCCCAGGGACAGGTGGAGGAGGAGGAGGTGGTTGGAGGAGGTTGGAGGAGGTAGGAGGGATTGCCACACACACAGCAGGGGAACAGCTGACGTTACTGAACCCCAATAACAGAGGAGGGACTGTTGACTGTGCGTACAGCACTTCTGGACGGCAACTGGCGGTGTTGGAGCCCAGGGACAGGTGGAGGAGGAGGAGGTTGGAGGAGGTAGGAGGGATTGCCACACACACAGCAGGGGAACAGCTGACGTTACTGAACCCCAATAACAGAGGAGGGACTGTTGACTGTGCGTACAGCACTTCTGGACGGCAACTGGCGGTGTTGGAGCCCAGGGACAGGTGGAGGAGGAGGAGGTTGGAGGAGGTTGGAGGAGGTAGGAGGGATTGCCACACACACAGCAGGGGAACAGCTGACGTTACTGAACCCCAATAACAGAGGAGGGACTGTTGACTGTGCGTACAGCACTTCTGGACGGCAACTGGCGGTGTTGGAGCCCAGGGACAGGTGGAGGAGGAGGAGGTTGGAGGAGGTAGGAGGGATTGCCACACACACAGCAGGGGAACAGCTGACGTTACTGAACCCCAATAACAGAGGAGGGACTGTTGACTGTGCGTACAGCACTTCTGGACGGCAACTGGCGGTGTTGGAGCCCAGGGACAGGTGGAGGAGGAGGAGGTTGGAGGAGGTTGGAGGAGGTAGGAGGGATTGCCACACACACAGCAGGGGAACAGCTGACGTTACTGAACCCCAATAACAGAGGAGGGACTGTTGACTGTGCGTACAGCACTTCTGGACGGCAACTGGCGGTGTTGGAGCCCAGGGACAGGTGGAGGAGGAGGAGGTTGGAGGAGGTAGGAGGGATTGCCACACACACAGCAGGGGAACAGCTGACGTTACTGAACCCCAATAACAGAGGAGGGACTGTTGACTGTGCGTACAGCACTTCTGGACGGCAACTGGCGGTGTTGGAGCCCAGGGACAGGTGGAGGAGGAGGAGGTTGGAGGAGGTTGGAGGAGGTAGGAGGGATTGCCACACACACAGCAGGGGAACAGCTGACGTTACTGAACCCCAATAACAGAGGAGGGACTGTTGACTGTGCGTACAGCACTTCTGGACGGCAACTGGCGGTGTTGGAGCCCAGGGACAGGTGGAGGAGGAGGAGGTTGGAGGAGGTTGGAGGAGGTAGGAGGGATTGCCACACACACAGCAGGGGAACAGCTGACGTTACTGAACCCCAATAACAGAGGAGGGACTGTTGACTGTGCGTACAGCACTTCTGGACGGCAACTGGCGGTGTTGGAGCCCAGGGACAGGTGGAGGAGGAGGAGGTTGGAGGAGGTTGGAGGAGGTAGGAGGGATTGCCACACACACAGCAGGGGAACAGCTGACGTTACTGAACCCCAATAACAGAGGAGGGACTGTTGACTGTGCGTACAGCACTTCTGGACGGCAACTAGCGGTGTTGGAGCCCAGGGGCAGGTGGAAAAGCAGAGGAACACAATGTAGGCCGAAGCCTGAGAAAGTCGAAAGGGAACCTTTAACCCCCCCCCCAAGGCGTTTGTAGCTGAAAGAGCCAGCTTGTACAGCACAAAAGATGCAAAAGGAAAAGGTGGCTCTTTTCATCATGCTCCTTGCAAACACAGAACTAAACACTTATAAAATGTGTCCCCTGAAGCCGTGAAACCGTCCCGGAGGTGGGACTTTCCTTCGTAATATGACGCAGCACAGCCATCATTACTACCCCCACGCCGCCGTGCCCCGGCTCCTCAGCGTTGTTTGATTCCGTCCCGGAGCCTGCGCTGTTATGTTATCCCGTGGCCAGGCACACTTAGCGCTGCCCATCTTCTGACATCATTTGGTGTCAGGCTGGCTGCGCCTGTGCGGCCGCGCTGTCCGAGAGCCCGCCTCGCAGTGTCTTCTGATGTAATCCCACTGGGGGCCTGGGATCCATGGCCATGCGCAGTGCATATCCTCGCCTCTCACTCCCCTCCCTACGGCTTCTTTTCCAGACTGTGCGGTGTCACGGCCGTGGCATGCTATTAGGGACCAGCTGACACCGAACAGTCTGAAGAAGCCATAGGGAGATGAGTGAGAGTTGGAGGTTCAGATATGCACTGCGCATGTCCATAGATCCCAGGCCCCCAGTGGGATTAAATCAGAAGACACTGCGAGGCGGGCTCTCGGCCAGCGTGGCCGCACAGGCGCAGCCAGCCTGACACCAAATGATGCCAGAAGACGGGCAGCGCTAAGTGTGCCTGGCCACGGGATAACATAACAGCGCAGGCTCCGGGACGGAATCAAACAACGCTGAGGAGCCGGGGCGCGGCGCCGGGGGGGTAGGAATGACGGCTGTGCTGCGTCATATTACGAAGGAAAGTCCCACCTCCGGGACGGTTTTACGGTATCAGTGGACACATTTTATAAGTGTTAAGTTTTGCGTGTGCAAGGAGCAAAACCAAAATAGCTACCTTTTTCCTTGTGCAGCATTACTGCTGCACAAGGTGGCTCTTTCAGTAACAAACGCCTTGGGGGGGGGGGGACAGATTCCCTTACATTTCAGTTGTTGTGTCAGCGTGGCGGTCGCATGACACATTGCCGGCTACACAGCTGGGGATCAGCTGACGTTACTGAAACCCAATAACACTGGGTCGTATGTTTTGACTGTGCAGACGGCACGTCTGAGCCTCAACTGGCGGTGTTGGAGCCCAGGAATTTAAGTTCAGGTGGTAGAAAGATGAACACAACAGGAGACCTGGATAACGTATACAGTGACCTAATTATTTAATCAGGAGGAGGAGTGGCAAATTCCTGCGAGATCCAGGCCTTGTTCATTTTCAGGAAAGTAAGCCGGTCAACGTTATCGGAGGATAGTCGCATGCGACGGTCAGTTAGTACACCACCTGCAGCACTAAAGACACGTTCCGATAATACACTGGCCGCAGGGCAAGACAGCACCTCCAATGCATACTGGCTTAGCTCTGGCCATGTATCCAGCTTTGAGACCCAAAACTTGAAAGGGGAAGAGCCGTCTGGGAGTACAGCAAGAGGGCAAGACATGTAGTCTGTCACCATCTGACGGAACCGTTGCCTCCTGCTGACTGGAGCCGTCTGTGATGGTGTAGACTTTTGTGGGGGGCACACAAAACTGTGCCACAGTTGGGCCATACTGGTCTTGCCTTGGGCAGAGGCACTGCTTCTGCTCCCTCTTTGTGCAGAGCCTCCACCACTGCCTGGACGCACTGAGCTGCTTTGGAATGCAGTAGCAGCACTTCTCTCAGTTGGAATGGAGAAGATGATGGAGCTGACCAGTGTGTCTTGGTACTCCCGCATTTTTCGCTCCCGGTTCAACGGTGTGATGAGGCTTTCTACGTTGTCCCGGTAGCGAGGATCGAGGAGGGTGAACACCCAATAATCAGACATGTTGAGAATGTGGTCGATGCGGCGGTCGTTTCTCAGGCACTGCAGCATGTAATCCACCATGTGCTGCAGACTGCCAACTGCCCAAGAAACGCTGTCCCCAGCTGGAGGCGTGATCTCTGCCCGCTCGTCATCACCCCACCCTCGCTGTACACACTGAGTACTGGACAATTCGGGAACTCCCTCCTCTGGACGGATGTCTTCCTCCTCCATTGACTCCTCCTCATCCTCCTCACAAACTGTCCCCTGCCTACGCGTTTGTGAGGAACCACGTGGCGCTGACTGTCCAGAAGATGATGGAAGTGGTGAATCCTCATCCTCCACCTCTTCCACAACATCATCCCTTAGCGCTTGCAGTGATTTTTCAAGCAGGCAGATAAGGGGGACAGTCATGCTGACTAGTGCATCATCTGCACTCGCCATCCGCGTGGAATAATCAAAGGGACGCAAAACCTGGCAGACATCCTTCATAGTGGCCCACTCTGTGGTTGTGAAGTCTGTACGGCGCTGACTGCGACTTTTTTGCGCCTGATACAGCTGGTACTCCATTACAGCTTGCTGCTGCTCACACAACCGCTCCAACATATGTAACGTGGAATTCCACCTGGTAGGTAGGTCACATATGATGCGATGTTCCGGCAGGCGGTGTCGGCGCTGCAGAGCCGCAATGCGCGCTTTTGCCGTGCTGGAACGCCGCAAGTGAGCACACTCTAGGCGGACCTTGTGCAGCAGTGCATCAAGATCCGGATAGTCCCTCAAAAAACTCTGCACGACCAAATTGAGCACATGTGCCAGACATGGGATGTGAGTGAGGTTGCCGAGGCCCAGGGCTGCCACCAGATTTCGGCCATTATCACACACTACCATGCCTGGCTGGAGATTCGCTGGCTCAAACCACACATCGCTCTCCTGCTTGATGGCATTCCAGAGCTCCTGCGCTGTGTGGCTACGATTCCCCAAAAAAATTAATTTCAAGACGGCCTGTTGACGTTTGGCCACGGCTGTGCTCATGTCGGTCGTAACAGGTACACGTTCATCACGGGTCCATGTGGAGGTGGACTGTGACGGCTCCTGCAGCGATGATTCTGAGGAACTGGTGTAAGAGGAGGAGTCAATGCGTACAGAATGGATTCCTGCAATCCTTGGAGTGGGCAGGACACGTCCTGCGCCACTCGCACGGTCTGTACCCGGCTCAACGACATTAACCCAATGGGCAGTGAGGGAAAGGTATCGCCCCTGTCCATGTTGACTGGTCCACGCATCGGTGGTGAGGTGGACCTTGCTACTGACGGCGTTCAGTAGCGCGTGTTTTATGTGTCCCTCAACATGCTTGTGCAGGGCAGGGATGGCTTGCCTGCTGAAGTAAAAGCGGCTGGGCACACTGTACTGTGGGACTGCCAATGACATCAAGTCACGGAAGCTGTCAGTCTCCACCAGCCTGAATGACAGCATTTCCAGTGACAGAAGTTTGGCAATGCCTGCAGTCAGAGCCTGTGCTCGTGGGTGGTTTGACGAGAAAGGCCGCCTTTTCTCCCATGCCTGTACTACCGATGGCTGTAGACTGGGCTGGGAGTGTGTGGTTGACTGGGAAAGTGGTGCTGCGGGTGGAATGACAGCGGGTCTCTGGACAACAGGGCCAGAGGTTCTTCCACGGCGATCCTGGGAGGAAGCCGAACCAGCTGCGTGTGAGCTAGAGGAAGAGGCAACACGAGCTGAAGAGGTGGTAGCTGCCGCTGTTGGTTGGCCTAGCTCTTCAGTGTGTTTGTCTAACTCCGCCGGGTGCCTGTTGCGCACATGTTTCCACATGTTGGAGGTATTGAGGTTGGCGACTTTTTGACCTCTTTTGATTTTTTGATGACACACCTTGCATCTGACATAGCAAATGTCATCTGCAACTGTGTCAAAAAAGGACCAGGCACTGCAAGTCTTGGGAGCCCCCCTTTTGACTTTTGGAAGAGACATGCTCCTTACGGGTGCCAAAGCGGAGGCTGCAGGATCCGCAGTCTTCCCCCTCCCTCTCCCTCTTTGGGCCGTACGGGGAATCTCTTCCTCAGAGCTGCTCCCACCACCTTCCTGTCCCTGACGCCAAGATGGGTCAAGGACCTCATCATCTACACTACCCTCTGCCCCCAACTGCTCCTCCTGGGTAGTCTCAGCAGCAGAGCACGCACCAGTAAGTGGCACCTGAGTGTCATCATCAGCTGATGCGGCCTGCGAGGTGGTGACCGGAGCCACTGGCCCACCCGCCTCTTCAGAGGAAGACAGAAAAAGCGGTTGGGCATCACTGCACCCTGCCTCTTCTTCCATTTCTCCAATGCTGCTTGGCTGGCCCCCTGTTTCCAAGCCAAGAGATGATTCAGAGAACAGAAGTAGAGACTGCTCCTGTCCTGGGATCTCTGTCTGCCTGGGCAATTTTGCAGGTGGTGAAGAGACAGATGGCTGCTCTCCAGTGCTCTGTGTCTGAGAGGATGTGGCACTAATGGAAGTTGATGCATTAGCTGCCATCCATCCCACAACGGCTTCAATTTGGTCTTGACGCAGCAGCGGTGTACGGCGCTCGGCGACAAAGCTGCGCATGAACGACTGTTCCCTTGTGAAAGTGGGTGCTGATGACTCACCGGTGCCCGCAGCAGGCACAGAATCCCCACGTCCCCTCCCTGCTCCGCGCCCACGCCCACGCCCACGTGCCTTACTCACTGCCTTCTTCATCTTGGTTGACTGATAAAGATAAGCAGAAAAGTACTAACGGCTTTGTGTGCTTATTCCTGAGCAACTCCTCCTAACAGGTATAAGACACACTAATTTTCTAAAGTGTGGACTAGACTTGAATATGAGCTAATGTGGCCTACACAAATGTAAAGTGGTGTAACTGGTGTGTTTGGTGAACTTTATTATTTATTTATTTTTTTGGGGCTGAACTGACAACGGATAGAGCTGCAGTCACACGGAGACCGTGCAGACAGACGTAAACGGCGCTGCAAGGCCCAAAAACCCTCCTCTACTTTATCCTATGTAGTGTTTTTCCACAAATTAGCTGGAGACAGGTGGAAAGACACTAATAGGATTTTTTAAAATTAATTAGCAGCAGACTACACTACTTGAAAACAAAATGAAAATTGATTTGGCGGTATGACGCAGTGAACAACCCTGAGCTGGAGACAACCAAGCTACGGCTGCTCACAGACTACAGGGCGAGCTGCAGTCACACGGAGACCGTGCAGACAGCCGTAAACGGCGCTGCAAGGCCCAAAAACCCTCCTCTACTTTATCCTATGTAGTGTTTTTCCACAAATTAGCTGGAGACGGGTGGAAAGACACTAATAGGATTTTTTTAAATTAATTAGCAGCAGACTACACTACTTGAAAACAAAATGAAAATTGATTTGGCGGTATGACGCAGTGAACAACCCTGAGCTGGAGACAACCAAGCTACGGCTGCTCACAGACTACAGGGCGAGCTGCAGTCACACGGAGACCGTGCAGACAGCCGTAAACGGCGCTGCAAGGCCCAAAAACCCTCCTCTACTTTATCCTATGTAGTGTTTTTCCACAAATTAGCTGGAGACGGGTGGAAAGACACTAATAGGATTTTTTTAAATTAATTAGCAGCAGACTACACTACTTGAAAACAAAATGAAAATTGATTTGGCGGTATGACGCAGTGAACAACCCTGAGCTGGAGACAACCAAGCTACGGCTGCTCACAGACTACAGGGCGAGCTGCAGTCACACGGAGACCGTGCAGACAGCCGTAAACGGCGCTGCAAGGCCAAAAAACCCTCCTCTACTTTATCCTATGTAGTGTTTTTCCACAAATTAGCTGGAGACGGGTGGAAAGACACTAATAGGATTTTTTTAAATTAATTAGCAGCAGACTACACTACTTGAAAACAAAATGAAAATTGATTTGGCGGTATGACGCAGTGAACAACCCTGAGCTGGAGACAACCAAGCTACGGCTGCTCACAGACTACAGGGCGAGCTGCAGTCACACGGAGACCGTGCAGACAGCCGTAAACGGCGCTGCAAGGCCCAAAAACCCTCCTCTACTTTATCCTATGTAGTGTTTTTCCACAAATTAGCTGGAGACGGGTGGAAAGACACTAATAGGAATTTTTGGAAAAAATGTGCAGCAGCCTGCACTACTTCAAAAAAAAAAAAAAAAAGGACAGTATGAGGCAATGAACCACCCTCCCTGAACTGAATACAACCAGCTATGGATGGCCTATGTGGCTGCACTCAGACTAGAGAGTGGGCTGCACTCACACACACACACAGAGAGACCTTGCAGATCGCTGTGAAAACAGCGCTACAAGGCAAAAGGAAGGTGATTAGTAGGTGAACACAGCGGTTGCTAAATTAGCCTTTGGAAAGCACAAAGAAGCAAATCGCTATCTCTAAACTGTCCCTCAGTCAGCAAACAGCGTCCTGTCACTAACTGAATTCACAGCAGAGTGATCGCAAAATGGCGCCAGCGACTTTTAAACTGCATCATGACATCATTTAAGCAGCCAATCACAGCCTTGCCAGTAGTTTCATGCCCTCCATGCTAAACAGGATGTGCCCACACTTGGAATCTTTCTCATTGGCTGAATTTCTGAATTTTGAATCATGGAACTTCCGATTCCGGTATCCGATACGCGCCAAGTATCGGAATCCCGGTATCGGAATTCCGATACCGCAAGTATCGGCCGATACCCGATACTTGCGGTATCGGAATGCTCAACACTACTTAGAATAGTTGATCTTACTTATCATGTATCCCTTTCCGACAATAAGACCGAAACATGTTTTTTATTTCTATACTGCACTGTTTTTAAAATGCAAAAGGACCCACTCAACAGGATCATAATTATAGAGGGTGCAGAAGTTGCAGTCACACCAGGTTCAGGCGCTTGTGGGGGCTGAGAAGGTCCCCTTGCCTCATGTGAGAAGACCATTATTGTCAGCATTGGACAATCGCTTTAGTTACTTCCTGATCACTTCTATTGTCATGTAAATGTTAGGCTCACCTGGTGATTTGGATCCTCTTAAGTTTCAGGTCTGGATGGGCACACAGACCCCAGATGTTGATGCAGCAAGCAGGTAAGCACATGGGCAATGAGCACTTGGCACACTCAGGAATCTCAGGAGCAGCAAGATGGTTGATGAGGAACACAGTGTGCGTAGAAGGTGAAGCACACCAAACATAGAGGTTTAGAGTCTCAATCCCAAGACACAGGTGAGTGTCTTAATGGGCCATAAATAGGAATTGGGAGATTATGTCATTGATACATGACAGCCAACTTGCAAAACCAGACGTATTGCACAACAGAGAACAGCTGACAAAGGAAGGAAGCAGAGCCAGGTATACCCAGGACAGGTGTGTAACAGTAGAAATTAGGGATGATCGAGTGTACTCATTGCTCGGGTTTTCCCAAGCACGCCCGGGTGGTCTCTGAGTTTTTGTGAGTGCTCAGAGATGTAGTTTTTGTTGACACAGCTGCATGATTTACAGCTGCTAGCCAGCCTTGAGTACATGTGGGGGTTGCCTGGTTGCTACGGAATACCCACATATATTCAGGCTGTCATACAGCTGCGGCGACGAAAACGAAATCTCCGAGCACTAATACTCGGAGGTCACCCGAGCGCGCTTGGGAAAACCCGAGCAACAAGTATACTCGCTCATCTCTAGTAGGAAGGCTTCTTCCTCATCCAGTTATATTACAGCTTGATACAGGTAAGGTCTGAGATTTAAGAATCCATAATATCCTGGAAAAATTATAGAACAATTCTTTATATACTTTCCACAGGTTTGATTCCAATATAAAACATGATGGGATCAAGGAAGAGCTTGCCAATGGAAGAATTGCAGGTGTTTTCTTGCTTTTTTTGTATGTTCCAAACTTATGTCCTGACAATCTGGCCATCGCTATCAAATTTTACTCCCTCAAGACTTGCTCTGTCATGTGCAAGATATAGTACATGCTATTTCAACAGGAAAAGAAACGTTTCATTCTCGGGTCCTCTACCAGAGGCTTGAGAGTTTGAGGGTTCTGCGTAAGATCTTAGTTGTTCCTAGCATTAGGCTTTTCTGGACAGAGAGTTCAGATGTTGCTCCTGGGATCTGTTGCAGCTACTGCTCCAAGTGCTCCTATCACCACTGGAATCACTGTTGCCTTCACCTTCCACATTTTCTCCAGTTCTCCTTTGAGGCCCTGGTATTTATCCAGCTTCTCATATTCCTTCTTTCTGATGTTGCTATCACTTGGCACTGTCACGTCTATTATCATTCCTGTCCTCTGATCTTTGTCTACTATCACAATGCCTGGTTGGTTAGCTAACACCTGCTTATCCATCTGGATCTTGAAGTCCCACAGGATATTAGCCCTTTCATTCTCCACCACATTTTCTGGGGTCTCCCACCTGGACTTAGGGGGACTTATCCCATATGCTGTGCAGATGTTCCTGTATACAATTCCTGCTATTTGGTTGTGGCATTCGGTATACGCTGTTCCTGTGTGCATTTTGCATCCTGACTAGTGTTGAGCATTCCGATACTGCAAATATCGGGTATCGGCCAATATTCGCTGTATCGGAATTCCGATACCGAGTTCCGATATTTTTGGGATATCGGAAATCGGATTCGGGATCCATATTCATGTAAAAAATAAAGAATAAAAATAAAAAATATGGATATACTCACTCCTCTGACGGCCCCTGGCTCTCAGCGGTGCAACCGGCAGCCTCTGTTCCTAAGGATGCAGTGAGTGGAGGACCTGCGATGACGTCGCAGTCTTGTGATTGGTCGCGTGACCGCTCATGTGACCGTTCATGTGACCGCGACGTCATCGAAGGTCCTTCACTCACTGCATTCTTAGGAAAGGAGGCTGCCGGTTGCACCGCTGAGAGCCAGGGGCCGTCCAAGGGTGAGTATATCCATATTTTTTATTTTTACTCTTTATTTTTTACATGAATATGGATCCCAGGGCCTGAAGGAGAGTTTCCTCTCCTTCAGACCCTAGGAACCATCCAGGATCGCTCCCTATTACGTTCCGATATTTGTGTCCCATTGACTTGTATTGGTATCGGGTATCGGTATCGGCGATATCCGATATTTTTTGGATATCGGCCAATCCAATCCGATACCGATACTTTCAAATATCAGAAGGTATCGCTCAACACTAATCCTGACACTATGTGTTGGACTTTTTCTGAGGTCTCTTTGCATAGTCTGCACCTTGGGTCTTGTCTTGTGTGGTAGATTCCTGCTTCTATGGATCTGGTACTTAGTGCTTGCTCTTGTGCATCTATGATTAGGGATTAGTGCCTCTATGCTGTCTCGGAGTCCATGGTAGGATTTCTCCTTCAGCCACCTCCATTATCTGTGAATGGTACATCCCATGCAGCGGCTTGTCTTGCCGTGGTGCTTCATGTTCCTGTTCTTCCTTTAGATCTGTTGTTGTTGCTGCCTTAGGCTTTCTCTCAGCATCTCATCTTTTGGTGCAATTTTTCTGATGTATTCCTGGATACTCCTAGTTTCATCTATGATGGTGGCTTGGATGCTTATCAAGCCTCGACCACTCTCCTTTCTGTTGGTATACAATCTTTGGGTGTTAGACTTATGATGGAGACCTCAATTCATTGTGAGGAGCTTTCGTGTCTTCACATCTGCAGCTTCCAGCTCTTCTTTTTGTCAATTCTTCCCATTGAGCTGGCTCTTCAGGACTTGTCTTACCCTTTGATGGTATTTGGCTGTTGCTGCTTTCTTTGCCTCCTCATCATGGTTGCTGTATCCCTGTGGGATGCCGAGGTACTTGTACCATGTCTGTACATCTGCTGTGTGCCCTGCTGTTAATTCCGCTGCATCAGTCTTGACTACCTTGCTTCTCTTTATTACCAACTGGCTGCACTTCTACAGTCCGAAGGACATACCGATGTCTTCGCTGTAGATCCTTATCAGGTAGATCAGTGAATTGATGCCTCGTTCGTTTTTCACATACAGCTTGATGTCATTCATGTAGAGGAGGTGGCTGATGGTCCTTCCACTGTTGAACTTGTATTCATAGTCACACTCTGTAATTATCTGACTGAGGGGGTTCAAGCCTATGCAGAACAGCAATGGGGACAGTGCATCACCTTGGTATATGTTGCATTTGATGGTCACTTGTTCTAGTTGTCTTGAGTTGACTTCCAATGTTGTTCTCCAGAGCCCCATTGAGTTTCTGAAGAAGATTCTTAATTTTCTGTTGACATTATAGAGAGCCAAGCATTCATAGATCCATATGTGTGGCATTGAGCCATAGGCTTTCCTGTAGTCAATCCAGGCTGTGCTGAGATTGGTCTGTTGGGATTTTGAGTCTTGAGCGACGGCTCTATCTACTAGGAGCTGGTGCTTAGAACCTCAGGTGTTAGTCCCAAAGCCTTTCTGAGATGGATTAATGTACTGGTTCATATAGTTCTGTAGCTTGGTGGCTATGATGTCTGACAGGAGTTTCCATGTTATTGTAAGGCAGGTTATTGGGAGGTAGTTGGATGGAACTGTTCCTTTGTGAGGATCCCTCATGATCAGCCCTGTCCTGTCTTCCTTGTGCTAGCCAAGCTGAGCAGTGGCCTGGTGGCCCGCTTCTAGCAGTTGGTTCATCTGCTTTGCCATGCGTTCATGTACCGCTGTTAATTTCTTTAGCCAGTAGATGTGGATCATGTCTGGACCAGGTGCTGTCCAGCTCTTCATGTTCTTAACCCACTGTTGGATATCTGCTTCTGTAATGGTGACTGGTTCTTGCTCTAGGTGGTTGCTGTGTTTCATTCTGAGATCTTGCCACATTGCACTGGTTTTGTGTGATTTTTTCCTTCTACCATATGTTCCACCAGCATTGCTCAGTCTCTGGTATTGGAGGAGTTGCTGCCTTTCTGCTGTTACTCCGTAGTTGGGAATACACCTTGGATGGTTCTTTGGAGAACAGGGTATTTATCTTCTTGGCCTCAGCTTCTCTAGTGTATCTCCCTAGTCTTGCAGCAAGTGCTGTGAGCATTTGTTTATCAGTCTCTAGGGCTTCAATTGGGGTTAGGCATTCCTTTGTACTTGTCCAGTTTGGTCTTATAATTGATCTTTACATCCTCCTGTATTTCTGTTAGCTGGCTGACTTCCCTTCATGTCACCTTGATTTTTGTCTCCATTCTTCTTACATATAAACATATATATAGTATATATATATATATATATATATATATATATATATATATATATATATATATATATATATATATAACTCTTCAAGGGAAGGTATATCAAATATCAATGGTTTTTCAATTCACTTCTGTGCCTGTGCTGTAATACTGTTATACATGCCGCCGGTCAAGCAGAGGCCAGCAACTGACGTTAGCCTGCTTGTCACAGGCGGCGCATGGTTTAGCTATTTAAAACATTGCATCCTTTAGTTATTTGCTAGCTTCTGCACCGGCTATAGAAGAGGATGCAGCTTGTCATGAGAGCAGAGGAAGGTAAGAAGAATCGCCGTAAAATATGATGGAGCCATATAAGCAAAGCATATTAAATAAAGATTTTTTTATTCTATTTTATTCTTGTCGGAGAACAGCCGCTGAAGATGGACATTATTACTGGAAGGGGCCTAGGATGGAAGACATTATGCCAGGATAGGGGACATTATTACTGGAAGGGCTCATTATGGTGAACATTATTATTAGAAGAGGCCCAGGGTAAGTGACATTAATACTGGAAGTGGAACAGGATGAGGGACATTATACCAGGAATAGCCCCAGGATGGAAGACATTATTATTTATTTATTTTACTCACTTATACAGCACCATTAATTGCACAGTACTTTACAGACATTATTGGCAATGGCCTCATTGGGGCACACAATCTAAATTCCCTATCAATATATCTTATACGAAGTGGCCCAGGATGGAGGACATTATTTCAAGAAGGGATCAGGATTGAGGACATTAATGCAGAATGTGGCACATTATTATATGGGGGGGGGTGACAAAGTATGTCTTCCCAGGATCTGGAACACTATGAGGGCCCATATACCTGATGAAGATGCAGGTGGGAGCCCATGTCCAAACTTTGTACCGGTACCGGAGCCCATTGGACACTATTTACGCCACTGCTAAGAACACATAGGCCTATACATCAGAAGATAAAAAACAAGAAAAAAGCTGAATGGCACTAAGAAACAGGCGAGTACTCACTGTTTGAGCAGTCTTAGCAGAGTCCAGTAGGATGAGCTGAGTCGACAACCCCACCAAACGGTAATCCACTGGAATAAGGCGTGCTTGCTTGAAAAAACATGAGTAGAAATCCAAACAGGAAGAAAATAGCAGCACCACACAAGTCTTCCAGTAAAAAAACCTTTGTCCTTTATTTTAACAGCGTGCTGTGGACATGGTTACAGAGGGCAGGATAATTGCAAGACGAACTGGTTAGGTTAATGGACTACGGCCGTTTCACGTGGTGTACGCTTCAACGGGTCCAGATCCACGCGAAACGGCCATAGTCCATTAACCTAACCAGTTCGTCTTGCAATTATCCTGCCCTCTGTAACCATGTCCACAGCACGTTGTTAAAATAAAGGACTGGAAGACTTGTGTGGTGCTGCTATTTTCTTCCTGTTTGGATTTCTATACATCAGAAGACTTGGTTTGATGTGAATTGAGCATTTTTGTTTCTTGCCTTGTGTAACATCGTATCTCCATGGAGTCCGAGCTCAATTGTTTGATCATCAAGAACATTTTTTATGGAATTCTGATAAAAATATAAAGCAGCCGCATAGGAAAACTAAAACTGAACTACAAGGTAATTGGTGGCTTAGTCTGTGGTATTCTGTATGAATCCTGGTAAACAAGATGACTGTTTTCATGACCGTGTGTTTGGAAAGCAATATGCGCTACATTTGTAACAAATTGAAAAGGAATTGAATTTAGCAGTATATGCCCATTACGATGCGCCTTCTCTGAATATATGGGGGGAGACGCAACAGCGTGTAACAATTCATTTCAATACAATTTAAATATTTATGCAGATGCAAAGCGGGAAATTGAATGCTGAATTTGCACTAAATGGTTATGATAATCACAGGCATTATATCTCAATCTGCGTGCCGCACAGGGCTACTGAAGTGCTATTTAATGCCTTACATTTTCCTTTTTAAACACATTGGATGTCGCGTGTGTATCACTGTAATTCTTGCTCTATTAACCTTTCTTATTCTTCCGATTCAAGGCGCGATAGAATCCTGCTAATGTTGCCACGCCCAGGATTATATTAGAGGTCTCTGCTGAGAATGTCTGCGAAGAGAATGTTATCTTCCTTCTAGGTGTGACATTATCTGATGTAGATATTTGATATACTGTCATTTTCGGTGACAACATAATAGAAATATAAATATTAGATTTCACCAATGAATGGCAACCAATAAACTTCACTATGGTAAGTCCTTGATTTATACTATAAATATACTTTTGTTTCTTTTGTTTAATACATGTTTTTACGTATTTACTTTCAAGCATGAGGCCAGGGACACTCTGTGGATGACTTAGGCCTCTTTCACACTTCCGTCTTTCAGCTCCCATCACAATCCATCGTTTTTTGAGAATGCAGGATCCTGCAAAAAAATTTGCAGGATCCTGCATTTTCTCATAGACTTGTATTAGTGACGAACTGTGACGGATGGCCATCCGTTTTATCCGTCTTTCACTGGATCCTGCATAAAAAAATGGTCCGTTGGGCAGAGAAAACGTTCAGAGGAACGTTTTTTCTGCACGTCGGAAAATCGTTCAGTGACACATCACTTCCTGTGAAAAGCAAGAATCCAGCGACGGGTCCCGCCTTTTCAAAGAGAGCATGCGTGGAAGAATTTCCCGTCAGGGAAATTCTCTCTCGCTCGCTCTCTTTCTCTTTTTACTATTGATGCTGCCTATGCAGCATCAATAGTAACAAGATATAATGTTAAAAATAATAAAAAAAAATTAAAAATCGCAATATTCTCACCTACCAGCGTTCCTGCGCAGTATCACCGATGTTCCCGGCAGCTACCATTACTTCCTAGTAATACATTGCAAAATCTCACGAGAAGTCGCGGTCTCGCGAGGCCACGACTTTTCGCGAGACCGTTATGTCTCGCGAGATTTCGCAATGTATTACTAGGAACGCTAGCTGCCGGGAGCATTGCTGCACGGGAACGCCGGTAGGTGAGAATACTGCATTTTTTTATTATTTTTTAACCTGGTTTGTGTTGTGTGTGCGTTTTTGCAGCGGAAAACCACTGCGAAGATGCATACACAACAGGTGCACATAGGCTCGACGGGTCCATCAGAAAGACGGGCCCAGGGCACACGTTTTCCACAATCTGCACAGGATCCGTCACTTCAATGTCTTGACGGATCCTGTGCAGATTTGGAAGACGGAAGTGTGAAAGAAGTCTTAGGACACGATATGAAGCAGAGAAGGAGAATGACAATCGCAAGAAGAGGAGGCACCGGACCAAGACCAGAGACGGCCATCGGACCAGACCACACTGTAAGTGAGTATAATTGTCATGTCGGACGCTATTCACACTAGGGCGTCCGACAGACAGCGGTAATTCCACATTCGTCCACTATACGCTCAGTGGCGCCGGCTAGATTTTTATCCAGGTTGCCCAGGGTTAATCTAGCTGGTACTCGGGTTGGAGGCTGGGTCACACCCACGGCCTTTAAATAGTATTGCTGGACTTTGGGCGTCACCGATTATAGCTTGTGCCTCGTGCCTAGTGAGTCCGGTCTGGAGTGGTGGTCTTGGAGAAGAAATATCGTATCTGGTGGTGTATTATCCTTTGTTATATTTCTCCTTTCTATATTTGTATTTGTTTTGCCCTGGGCACACTATTGTGTTTTCCTGTGTGTCTGCGGCGTGGTGCGTTTTTTAGTTTTCCCTGTCTGTGCTTTCTGTGGGGGTTGGTGTGTGGTCTATTCACTGGGTGGCGGGTGGTGGTTTCAGCATATGGCTGAAACAGGAGTCAGGGCCAGGCCTGGTGACCCAGACAAGCACACCATTAGTGTAAATTCTGGGAGAGGGACAGACAGGGTTTTCCTTAGTCTGAGGGATATCGCAGGGGCCCGGGTAACCAGCCTTAGCTTACCTAGTTTCCCTGTGACAATAATAAAAGGTGTTTTTCTTGTCTTGCAGGCCGGATAGGGGACATATATACAACATATTAGAATGCTGTATATAAGGGTGTACAGGTACTCGCCTTACCTCATATGGGACAAGCCTGGTCACAGGCTCTCTTTAATCTCAGGCTCCAGAATGTTTAGTCATATATATGATTGTCATACATGACAATAAAATATCAGTACAACTGCTACTATTTTCTTTTACATTTAAGACTATAGACCTTTGATGAAAAAAAATTACAAAATAAAAGAAATGAGCTGGACTATAAGCTGCTATACGTGCATAGTGTAAGAACACATTCACACTGTGCCCATATCACAGACAAAGCTCAAGAGAAAAAAAAAAGAGCACATACCCTACAGTAAGTAAATAAGTAACTAGTAATAGTACATGTAAATAACATACGGTACTTTGCTAGGCCCCTTTCACACATCATTTTTTTGCCATCAGTCACAATCTGTTGGCTCGACGGATCTACTGATCCGTCGCAGATTTTGAAAAACTGATGCAACAGATCCTTTTTTTCGCTGAATCCGACTAGCGGATCTGGCTAGTTGGATCCTAAAAATAATCGGAGCATGCTCAGTTTTAAAAAATAGAAACTGTTGCCGGATTCCGTGATTTGATGGATCTGGCGCCCATAGGCTTCCGTTTGAGCAAACAACGGACGGCGACGGATCTGTCGCTGTCTAATTTTTCAACGTACACAAAAAACTTTACTTTGTCCGTTGTCTCCAGCCGCTGGACAAACAGTTTTTGACGGATCCGGTGAACGACGGATGAAACGTGAGGCCATCAGTTGCAATTCGTCACTAATACAAGTCTATGAGTAAAAACAGATCCTGCAGCATCAGTCGCCGGATCCGTTTTTTTCAAAATTCGATGCATTACGACTGATAGCAAAAAACTGATGTGTGAAAGGGGGCCTTAATGCTTTTTTGGATCAAAAAAGCATAAAAACCATCCGACCACGACAAAGTGTACCCATCGAGACAGTCCTTAACTGTCTGTAGTATTAAATCCTCTATTTTCATGCATGACAATATAATATCACTACAACTACTATTAATTTCTTTCACATTTAAGACTATGAACACATCTGACAGAAAAAATTAGGTTTATATGTGTTTAGTTGATAGAGACTAAGATTCAGTGTAAAATCTTCATTCCTTCATTCAAACAAAAATTCTATATTGTTATTTTTAAGAAGGGGGTGAATGTTTTTTTAAGAATTGAAGGGTTTATCTTAGAAACAATTTATCACCAATCCGCAGGAAAGATGATAAGGGTATGATCGCTGGAGGTCCAGTTGATGACATCCCATTTATTCCCAGTACGTGAATAAGGCAGTAGTGAGCATGGCACGTGCTCCACCAACCCTACATAGAAGTGAGCCGATCAGGCAAAATTTCAATTCACCTCTTCTTGTAGAATTTCCTAGAAAATTCAATAAAAGTCCCCTATTATGTTCCAAAGTCTCTAAAGAGCATAATAAATATAAAATGTAAAAATATACTAATACCTCACTGGTCATCTTTAAAACCCATCCGCTCATTACTGTCACTCTTCCGGTCCTCACCACATCTTCTTATCACCACCGCAAGCACTGAATCCCCTGTACAGAACCATTCGGCCTCTTCAAAGCCAGAGTTCTGACCTAGCTGGAGAAGGTTTCTGGATGGTTCTGCACAAGTGCACAAGGTCATGATCTCATCATTATTATCATCATGCGCCGTGACTTTGAGTACGCATGCGCAGAATGGTCCCAAGCCTCATAAGAGCCAGAAATCCTAATTTAATGTGAGAAGTGCAGGGATTTTAGTGCCAGTGGCGCTGATAATAAAATGTAGCGAGGACTGGATGGGTGATGATGAAGAGCAGGGGGCCGAAGTGGTGAGCAGTGCAGTGATTATAATTTTTTAAATCTAATTTTTAACCCCTTCACCACCTTGGGTTTTCATTTTTGAGTTTTTTGCTCCCCTTTTTTCCCGGAGCCATAACTTTTTTTTATTATTCCATCAATATGGCCATGTAAGGGCTTGTTTTTTTGCAGGATGAGTTGTACTTTTGAACGCCAAAATTGGTTTTACCATATAGTGTTCTGGAAAACGGGAGAAAATTTCAACGTGCGGTGAAATTCCAAAAAAAGTTTAATTCCACAATTGTTATGTTTTTTAATTTTTTTACCATGTTCACTAAATTCTAAAACTGACCTGCCATTATGATTTTCCAGGTCAGTGCGAGTTTGTAGACACCAAACATGTATAGGTTCTTTTTTATCTAAGTGGTGATGAAAAAATCCAAAGTTTGTCAAAAAAACAAAATAAAAAAAGGCACCATTATCCGAGACCTGTAGCGTCTCCATTTTTTGGAATCTTGGGCAATGTGAGGACTTATTTTTTGCGTGACGAGCTGATGTTGTTATTGATGCCATCATAATGTAGATATGATCTTTTGATCACCCGTTATTGCCTTTTATTTCAATGTTACGGCAACCAAAAAAGTAATTCTGGTGTTTTGATTCTTTTTCTCGTTTCACCATTTACCGATCTGATTAATTTTTTTTTATATTGATAGATTGGGCAATTTTGAACTTGGCAATACTAAATATGTGTTTTTTTCATTTTTTTGTTTTATTTTGAATGAGGCGAGTGGTGGGTTATTTCAACTTTTTTATTTTTAGTATTTTTTTAATATTTTTAAAAACACTTTTTACTTGCTTCAAAGCTGAGATCATTCGATTGCTTATGCAATACAGAGCAGAGCTTCAGTCCTGCTCTGTGTAGCAGAAATGCTCACTTCCTGTGAGCACTGTCTGCTGTTTGGCCCTCATAGCTATCGGGTAATGACAACCACAAGGTTCTCCTGCAGATCCTGGGTTGTCATGCCAATTCATCGGCGACCCATGGTCATGTGACATGGGCACAGAAAGGCGGGGTTAGTTACGCGATTCCAGTGTGATCATGTTAAATGCCGCTGTCAAAGATTGACAGCAGCATTTAACATTCTAACAGCAGCGGATTGATCACGATTCCACCTGCGGCTGTTAGGGGCACATGTCAGCTGATTTCATCAGCTGACATGTTCTGAAAAAGTTGCGGGCTCATCGCTGGAGCCTGCAGCGAATAGGGTGAGGCGACCTAGGATGTACCTATACGTCCAAAGTCATAAAGGGTTTAAACCTATGATGGCACTTTACAGCTCTGAAATATGTCAGCCAGCGAATAGCATTTTGGTAGGAATATTTGAGTAGATTTCACTTCTACATTATTATTATTATTATTTATTATTATAGTGCCATTTATTCCATGGTGCTTTACATGTGAGGAGGGGTATACATAATAAAAACAGGTACAATAATCTTGAACAATACAAGTCACAGCTGGTACAGGAGGAGAGAGGACCCTGCCCGCGAGGGCTCACAATCTACAAGGGATGGGTGAGGATACAGTAGGTGAGGATAGAGCTGGTCATGCAGTGATGGATATATATGCCCACCTTTACTTTTATAGACTGCAAGAGGAGCAATGGTTGCTCATGCTCAGTACAACTCTGTTCACACAGGCAACTCTTGCAATCTATGGATTAGTGATATATGTTATTTGTGGGATAACACCTTAGAGTGAATAGTGATCAAAATTACACTAATGATCATAATGATCAGTCAAGTTACTTTTTCCAGATCTTGTGTTGATTATAATAATAATAATAATTTGAAATCTATGCATTTGATTGGTTGGCTGAAATGAATTCTCTGTTCTTTCCAACAATAGAGATATCAGTATTTTGTTCTTGTTGGCACCATAACTGAAGCCATGGAGACGGCGAGATGTTGAATTGTTTAGGGAGATCATGAGAGATAGTTTGAGAACTATGAAGCATGAGATCATTTTTAAGCTGCAAACAAATACCTTAGATCCAGTACAGAAAAAGATCTACGTGCTTCAAACATGAGGGATGCAGATGGCTTGGGAGGAGACAATGACTTCTTGAATGAAGCTTGTGTCTTTTGAACTCTTGACTTTGCAGTTACATAGAATAGCTATTATGAAGTAAGAATGAAAAACAAGACACATCCATGGAGAGAAACCTATCGGGAAGATTACATAGCGAGTTGCTGGAGTTAGGGCGAAGAAGAGACACAAGTTCTACCGCAGATGGAAGTTACTCAGTGAAGAGTATGGAACGAATTACTCTGACAAACATCACAGAGAATACAATAACACAATTCCGCAGACTCACCCTGAAACATTGACACCAGCTGCAGTGCCAACTGTAGAGTAGAATGCACTGAGTAAGACGTCAGCTGTGAAAACATGAATGAACACCCAAACCAGGGTGGATCAGTACGATAGATGAATGCTGTGCACATTTATGTCATTTTGCCAAACATCCCAGTCGAACACAACAACACTTTTAAATCTGTCACCATTCAGGACATGGTAAAAATCTATAGTTATTATGGCAGAATCAAGATCATTGGAGTCCCCTGAGTAAAAAAAAGGGGTTTCCCTCCTAAGTATTAGATATGCTAATCAGAAACATTAGGTGAATGCTGGCAGGTCTGAGTTAGGGACAGGAGGCCTTTTGGATTCACACATTGGAGACCCTTCACCCTTTGGGACTCAATAGAGACTATGATTTGGCCTCTTTTCTCTGAGATTATATTACTACAGTAACTGGTAACATTGTGACGTTATGCATCTAATTTACAGGTTACTACGGATGCCATTAATTCCCTCATGTATTATCAATGTACCATATGTATTGTATGTATTTTATTCCATGAGCTAACTCTCTCTATCTTTTTACCACTAGAGTCGCCTCTATTGAGATCTCTTTCATCTTATCCGTATGTCACACTGGACCACGTCCATTATTCACATCTGCTTATTGTGGCACACGGCAAAATGATAGGAGCACCATCACTTGGAGATCGTTCACCTTCTACAGAAACTCCATTAGGGCACCTCAACTCCACGTCTACTTATGCCGCAACCCACCTAGCAACGTCACAATTGTGTTTTGCCTGTTCCTCTTAATTTTCATTATGTCTCTCTTCTAACCTCCTTACCGTTCCTATTCCTGTGCCATTGTTATTGTCTATCACCTAGACAACATGACGTCACTTCCGCCCACCATGCATTAGGAGCCCTGCACATAGCTACAGCGAGGTAATCCTTGCGCGACGTCACTTCCGGTCCGCGGCTAGCCGCGGATTGGCTCACTGGCACTTCCTGTCCCGCCCTTTATCTATTAGAAGGTGTTACTTCTCCTTCCTGACAGACCAGCGGTGGAATCCGCGTCTGTCTACGCCACTACTCACCACGTACTTCACAGGTAAATCGCAACACCAGCGCCCCATCCTGGGCTATGCTATTTGACCACGGGTATGTAATTTTCTCTCATTATACACCCACAGTACCGCTCCCTTCTGGCCCATATGTAAGGTATGATCTACCGTATATCATACCACTCACCTATTTATTGTCAGGAATCTCATAGGGGGGTCTTTGTGCACTTACAGACGCTGCTTTTTGTGACACTTGACCCTATGGTCCTTTCTCTAACCTTTAGTACGGTATGTACCCTTTCCAACTTATCTATCTAGTCAAAGTGGAACGTTTTTTGCCTAGACACTTGTGGCTTCTCCCCAGCGTATACTTCTAAGATGCATTGTACCAGGATTTTGTATTGATGCCATATTCTCTTTCCAAATATCTTTGTATATACTTTATTTTGTATATTTATTTAGTTATGATTTATGTTCACTTTTGGTTGTTTTTTCACATGTAGTTACTGACGAAGGTCCATATGTAGGACCGAAACGTTTATTGAGTACCACTACAATAAAGCGCACCTTTAAGCATCAAGTTGAGTGCTAGGTTCTTTTTATGTATAGTGAGTTAGGGTACCGTCACACAGTGCAATTTTGATCGCTACGACGGCACGATTCGTGACGTTCCAGCGATGCATTTACGATATCGCTGTGTCTGACACGCTACTGCGATCCGGATCCCCGCTGAGAATCGTACGTCGTAGCAGATCGTTTGAAACTTTCTTTCGTCGTCTAGTGTCCCGCTGTGGCGGCATGATTGCATTGTGTGACACAGGTTGTATACGATGTGCGCACAGTAACCAACGGCTTCTACATCGCAAATACGTCATGAAATTATCGCTCCAGCGCCGTGTATTGCAACGTGTGACCGCAGTATACGACGCTGGAGCGATACTTATATGACGCTGCAACATCACGAATCGTGCCGTCGTAGCGATGAAAATGGCACTGTGTGACGGTACCCTTAGAGTTTAGTGGTAATTTAATCTACAGTACATAGGGGTAGCTCCACTCTACTGTTTGTTGCTGAGAATAAATCTTTAACTATTTCTCTGATTTGCCACATGTTGTTCTTTCGAATTTCCATTGTTACACTCATGTATAGAATTTTGCAGTCCCCGTTGACACCTTAAAACAAATGCCAGTAACATCATCCACCAGAGTTTGCTTTTTCATCATAAGAGATGTACACTGAATTTTGCATATACATGCTTAGCAAATATACGTACTGTATAATAAATTTAAATTAGTAAAATAAAAAGTTGAATCGACAAATTAAAAAAAAGAAAATATAATAAACATTTGTGAAATATTTAAAATGCAAAAACAATGAAAAAGTTTATGAAAAAAATGTTTATTTGACATTTATTTCTATGATTATATAGTTTATTTTTGCCTGAAATGACCTATATATTAAAATTAACCAATACTTTATCGTCTTCATTGAGCATGGCAAAAGCTTTTATAATAAATACAGAGACAATAAACATTTTTGGAGCTTAATGTTTGTGTGCTTCAATGATAGAGCTTAAATTGGTTCTCTGATCATATGATATTGATTACCTATACTTAGCAGAGATAAGAGAATTAGGCAGTTTTTTCAAGCCCCAGTGTATAGTATATACAACATGTAAAAAAATAAATACTATTCTCACTTTACTGCTCCCCTCTCTTACTCTTCAGCTCCTTACTGTCACCCGTCCAATCCTCATTGCATCTTTTTGTCACTGCTATGAGCTCTGACCTTGTGCACCCTCACTGTGACTTTGCGCCCTCCTGTGCAGAAACATCCTGGGGCATGGGCAGAGCCCCAATACCTGGGAAAATGAGACAGTCGCGGGGATGTTTATGCTCACGGCAGTGACAAGCAGATGCAATGAGGACCAGATTTCAGCACTTGTGGTGGTAATAACAGATATAACAAGACCTGGATGGGTGATGGTGAAGCACAAAGGGGTTGGAGAGGTGAGTGATAAGGTGATTTTAAGTATTTTAAGAATTTTTTTGAACTTTTTGATGACCTTCAACAGTTCAGAGAAATGGCAGCCAGTGGCTGGATCAATGTGGAAATGAGTTACAAAAAAATTATGTATGCAGATTTTTGTAAAATACGAGTAGATTCATCTTCTTTGGAATATATTTACTCATCTCTAATACTAGGACTTATGGTTCTCTTAATGAAGGAGTCACTTGGATGGTAAAATGCATAAAGATTAAACTACATTTCTGATCCTAAATCCCTTTCTGGACATTTTCAGTTGTTGAGACACCAGCAGCGCAGCATAACTAATTCTCCACACCAATTGATTTCCACAGTAGCTGGACCCTTATTTCAGAGTTATTCCAAGAGTTGTGCTTCCTCACAGCTTTACCAGGTCCAATTGTTTAAAAGGAAACAATAAGTGAAGCATTCAACCTCCATGTCCTATATGCATACTCATGACACAAGACTCCATTGCAGAACAAAAAGCATGTTAAAGTGCGTTTAAAGTTTGCTCAATAACATTTAGACAAGCCTGTGAAATTCTGGGAGAATATAGTCTGTTCAGAGGAGACCAAAATTGAACTCTTTGGATGCCATAATACACACCATGTTTGGAGGTAAAAAGGCACTGCATATCACCCCAAAATCATCATACCAACAGTGAAGTTTGGAGGCGAGAACATCATGGTGTGGGGCTGTTTTCAGCATACTGCACTGGCAAACATCATATAGTTTATGGAAGGCTGAATGGACAAATGCACCCAGACATTCTTGAAATAAAATCTGCTGCCGTCTACTAGGATGATTACCAAGAAAAGAGGGTGGACATTTCAGCAAGACAAAGATTCCAAACACACAGCCAAGGAAACTTTATTGGTTTCAGAAAAATAAAATAAAGCTGTTAGAATGGCCCAGTCAGTCACCTGACCTGAATCCAAAAGAAAATTTTGGAAGGAACTAAAACTCAGAATCCATAGAAGAATTTGGGATTCTTAGAGTGATTGTTTGGAACAATGGGCCAAGATCACACCTGAGCAATGCATGCAACTAGTTTCTCTAAACAGGAGATGTCTTGAAGCTGTCATCACCAACATAGGCTTGGTAATGAGAAAACGTTTTATAGGCCATAATTTGAACCAGCTGATATTGTTTCTCCCTAAGTCCTACATTATCCACACAGAATCCTACATTGTGCTCCTTGGCAGGTATACTTCGCTCTGCCCAGCTGATTACAGAGCAAAGTACTGTAGTGCGCATGCGCCGGCTTTACTTCGAGGTCATCAGAGCTCTTTGACCGTTCCCGACACATGCGCACTACAGTACTTTGCTATGTCCTTTTCAGAGCAGAGCGAAGTACACCTGCACAGGAGCACGATGGAGGACTCTGTGTGGATTAGGTAGGACATGTCATCTACACAAAGCAGGGAAGGAAGATGATGATTGCAAGAAGAGAGGAGGTACCGGATCAAGACCAGAGACGCCCATTGGACGGGGCGGCGACTCCTGTGGGTATAACAAAATCTCTTTCTTCAGATTCTGAGACTAGATTGGGGACTTTTTTACAGCCTTTCAGCATGTATAAAAAAGGTTCTACAAGTAGTGGCTATACTTTATATGGGAAAAACCTGGTGACAGGTTCCCTTTGATTTTACAATGTTGACACATCTACTACACATAATGATTTCTATTTCTAAAAGTGTGAGATGTGTAAGTACAGTATTGGTCATTATAACCAAACATCTCAATACTTCACTTGTCCAACGCTAGACCCAAGAGCACTGAAATTTCCATAGGATATCTGGGACTTTGAAAAAAAAGGCATGTAGTTGATAACAGAGGCAACTACATGTCTGTTGTACCCGGCGCCAATCATTGACTGCTTCTGCCAGATATTCAGCTGTTCCCTGCCAACAGAGCAGTAGTTTCTCTTTCTATTGACAGAGCAGGACTACAGGCATCATGCTGATTGAGAACAAGCTACCCCGATTAGGCAGCGTAGAGCCAGCTGTCAATCAGCATGACACTAGTAGTCTCACCGTGTCAACAGGAAGAAGAACTTTCACTCTGTTGATGTGACATCAGCAGAAGTCTGTGACTGCTCTGTTCCAAAAGAGAATGGCGCAGGGCACAACAGGTAGGTAGGTAGCAACTACCTGCCTGTTAGTGCTTAGGCACTTTTTTTTTAAGTCCCGGATATCCCCTTTACCTGAGAGCTACAATAGCAATATTGCTAGTTTCATCTCTTGAATTTTTATAAAGAAGCCCATCGAAATGCTAAAATGTGAGGCTAATCTCATCATTTAAACTACTGTCACCACTGACTTCATTGTCATGCATGAAGCTTTTTAAAAGGTCAGACCTACATGGATGACTATAAAAGAGACAGATAAGACATAGATCAAATATAAAGATGAAGGAGATAGCACTGCCAGATATAGCACTGCTTATATAATGACAAGGGGCATCATAGGTTTTGGTAAGGTTGGATACTTGTACAGAGTGCAATGAATGTGGAACAAGAGTGGGCACTACTGTAGTTTAACTTATTTTCCTCAATGGCTTCCAATGCAAAATCTACTTGATGAGGAAACGAGGAGCTGGAGCACCATTTGTGATGGATTGGGTATGCTAATCACCAAATTATAGATGGGTTCGACTTTAGTTTCAATGTAAAGTTTGCTATAAGGCCTCCTTCACACATCCTGTTGATTCCTGTACTAGAAAAACCATTACATGTGAATTCTGTGGTTTGTGTCTATGTGCCATACATGTGTATGTATATGTGACATCCGTGTGTCCGTGTGCTATCAGGATGCTGTCAGTGTGATACGTATGGAATGAAATGCAGCATAGAAATTAAATTGTTATATGTATTAAAGATGTCAAAAGATAGAGATAGATAGTGATCTGGAATGATAGATGATAGAAATAAGTCAGTGCATTTTCTAATCAGTGCTTTGCGGGCTTATTTTTCTGTACTTGTGTTTATTTTTCAAATAAAGAAATAAATACATAAAAAAATTGTCATGGCGTTCACCGTAATTTTCATAACTAGCTGAGGAAAAGTCAAAGACTGGGGTTGATTTTAATTCTTGGAAGCGGCCAATAACCATAAAGTTTTGCAGACTATTAATACCAGCTCACAGCTGTTTGCTTTGCCCTTACTGGTTATTATAGGGGAGACCCCCCCAAAATGATGTAGGGTCTCCCCATAGAATTACTACCCAGCAAAGGCTAAACAAAATGGCTGCATGCTGGTATTAATATCCTAGGATGGGGCCATGGATATTGGCCCCTTCCCAGATTAAGATCATCAGCCCTTAGTCACCCCTGAAATTGCGCTTGGCCTCCACTCTTCCCACTTGCCTTGGCGCAGTGGCAAGAGAGGGTAATAGTTGTAGGGTTGATGACAGGTGTATTATGGCCGCTGACATCAAGCCCTTGGATTAGTAATGGAGAGGCGTCTATAAGACACTCACATTACTAACCCCATAGTCAAATGTATTAAAGAGAGAGACAGAGTAACGTCCTATAATTGAAATAAATTAATCACAAATTGCCAAAAGGCAAATAATCTCTTACTAAAGACCATAACATTTAACTTTTAATGATACTATTAAAGGAAAACTATTAAAATCCACATAAGTCAGTGTATATCTCTATGGACACCAATGTACTACTCGTTAGACTCACGTCCTTAATGTGCTCACTATTTTAATAAACCATATCTCATTTTACATAAGGGTATGGGATAAGGTGCGGCTGCTACCTATATCCTATTATTGGGTACACCCTATTGATTCACTGCCTAGAGCTATGAAAACTTGCCCCTAAGCCTTCCTTATTAGTGTTTTTGAAACATGTTGTATTGGAATCAACTATTAACTCCATAAAGGAATATAACTTAGAAATAATAACTGATATTAATGAGAGTGTATATTTGGTCTCCTGCCATGAGGAAGGACTATTTGGGAATTTGAGCACCTGGTTCTGGACAGAGTTGGCTATAAATTTTGTTAGGTATGAACTGTTAGTAATTGTATTCTGAAGAATATAGTGGTGGGCACTAATTTATTAATTATTACCTTCTTTGGATGGGAATAGATATGTATGGTTATCTAATAGAGAATCCCACTAGCAAATACACAGGTAAATTATGTTATGTTTGACCTTTAATAGGCCAAAAGTTATATAAAACTATAGAAAAACTTTATTGAAATTCAATACAAAAAAACAGGTAGGACAGTGGATAAGACCACAGTGCATATGTACAATTTACAAGAGTGAGACGTTGGGACACTGGCTAAATTATCAAATAAATTATAGTTTCCGTTGTCTTGATTGTCAGACCATCAGTAGATATATGCTATAAATATATTATCCCCAAAAAGGTATATATAGACCCTTAAACGTTGGTGAAACCCGGAGACAGGTAGTAGGAGGTACAAAATAGAGAAGCTGGGCGTAGGACGGACAGAGCGGGGTAAGATGACGTACAGTTTGGTAAGAGCCGAGTACAGGCGAGACCAAAGGAGCACTGGGAAGGGGAAGACACAAAGGAAGCAGGACAGGACAGAGATACCAGACTAGCAGAGTACGGAGCGGACACTGGGAAGGCTGGACTGGACCAGAAGACAAGGAAGCCTGGGAAAGGCAGAGAAGCTGAACTGGCTGGACAGAACAGAGACTCAGAACAGGCAGTGCAAAGACAAAGGTGGACCTGAGTCACAGAAGCACAAATGACAGACAGGCAAGGAGCAGAGGAAGGAATCACCTTAAATACATGGAGTGCTGAAGGACTTCCGGGTCACGGTCCTCCAGGTTCACAGAGAGGAGATACAGAGCCCCTGTAAATCAGAAAGAGGAAGTGCTGGAGTGGGCGGTGCGCACCCGCACCTGAGGAGTACCAGGGAGCGGAGAAGAATGAAGGAGAGATCGCGCGCCTGCAGGAGGAGTGTGCCACAGCGGGTAAGTATGAGTGGGTGGAGCGGCGGTGGTCCCAGCAGCAGGCACGGCCGCAGAAGGAGTGGCCATGACAGTACCCCTCCCCTTACTCCTCTCCTTTCTAAGACCAGACAGAAACCTAGATAAAATCTGAGGAGCTTGTATGTTCTCACGGGGCTCCCAAGACCTCTCTTCGGGACTAAAACCCTTCCAATCAACCAAATAGAGTTTTACCTTGAGACTTTTTCATGGCAAGAATGTCCTTAACCTCAAAGACATCTGGGTTGGAGACAGGTAAAAGAGTTTGAGCAGGGGAAACATGGAACTGATTGAAGATGACTGGTTTCAAAAGGGAAACGTGAAAAGAGTCAGGCATGCAAAGAGCAGCGGGCAATTTCAGTTTGTAAGCATCATCATTGATCCGAGACAAAACCTCGAAAGGACCTACGTACCATGGACCCAATTTATACGAGGGGATCTTTAAACGAATAAACCTGGAGGACAGCCACACCTTATCACCTGGCCGGCATAAGGGAGGATCCAGACGTCTCTTATCGGCATGTCTCTTAATCCTGACCTGTGCCCGTTCCAAGGCAATTTTTTGTGGAGGGCACGGACCAAACAATGCAGCCTGTCGCGGTGCTGGCACCCGAGGGACGGAGCGCGCTGCTCGCCTGGCTGTGCAATGCTGCTTTTTGGCGCCAAACTGTCCACGGCTGCACGCTTTGCTTTTTAAGCTGCCCCCTCCTACCCAGGTCATGAGGTTGGTCCCGCTCCTCATTTCTTCCCCCAGGGAACAAGGGAGGCAGCCTCAACAGTTCTGGACCCTGCTCGGTACAGGTACCCGCGGTCCGGTCTTCCTCCTTACAGTTTACCCTCTGGACAATTCCTAAGAATTAAACATATATGTTCAGATCAACAACTCTTTGAAAACCAGTCCAAAGATCTACACGGAAGGTTTAGAAGCAAAGGGTATAGCCAAAAATGAATGCGAAATTGCTACCACAGGGCAAAAAAAAATTAGGGAAGAACTTCTGTATAATAACTATAGAAATAACTAAAAAAAGTCAGCAATGAAACAACCAGTGGTCTGAATTGTTCAAAATAATTGACAAACATTGGTAAGTATTGTTGGCTGATCTCATTCTGAAAAAAATGTTTACCAGACACTGCCAAAATTACGGCAAGAAGATCCCAAAATTTCAAGGAGCTATTGATGTCAATTACAGGCCACTCTCATCTTTTTAAGTGAGAGAACTTGCACAATTGGTGGCTGGCTAAATAGTTTTTTCAAATGTATACATATATTTCCTTTATGGCTTTTTATTACACCTAATAATGCTCATCGCAAAGTAGAAAATTAGACAATTAAAGGCAATTTTGCTGATATACATATAAGTGGCTTCTAATGAAATGTACCTATGCCCACCATACATACTGGGGTTATTGGATGCGTAAGATCATTGTGTCTGCGTGCATTGGTATCTCATTTTGCAATCCCTCACACAAGAGGCACCTTTTTAAACTATTTTTGTGTTGTTATTCTGTGCAATATTTGTAATAAAATATATTGTTTTAGATACTTTTCAAGTATTCACTTTTGTTCACCTGGTTCCCTTGATGTAGGGCTCATATGGGTAACAATTTTTTATCTGAACCCCTCAGAGAGGCAAAGTTTTTAGGAGCGTAGATAAGAAAAAAAAAAAATCAATCCAGCTTAATTACTAGAGGGTTAGTGAAAACTATGGATATAGTTTTTCTTTCTCAGAAGTCATGTTTTTTTTACTATAAAAATATATTATTCTGCAATGCTTTCTTCCTCGGGCTCTGGTAATTGCTAAGTGTTTCAGCTAAAACAAGGAAGGAGTCAAATTGATCAGCCCTTTAGTTTTATTGGAGTTAAACTTTAACGAACATGCTGAGCCAGAACGTAATAGCGATTCTGTTTCTCCTCAGTGCATTTATATAGACTTTATTAGACGTGCAGTACAGTCTCCTTTCAGGTAGCATGGCTCATTTGATGACCAATATGCAGTTCCCACTACAAGAGAAGCTATATTGACTTGGTGACATCATGCTAATAAGACACATTGTACAAACATACCTCATTTGTTTTCTGGGAAGTCATCTCTGGAAAGTAACCACAAGGAAAATAATCTAGAATTCTACTTTGCTTATTATATCATTTATCATATAAATCAGTGACTCAGTAAATGTGCAGGTCGAGCCTGAGAAAATCTATATCACTCTAGTAATATACTAATATTTCCAATAAATATGTTTTTTCTGTATGCCAACTTAGTATGTTAACCAAATATGATCCTTATTACTAATCCCTGGGCTTGATGCCAGCTGACACTACACAGCTAATATCAACACCCCAAAATATTACTCCGATTACCAGTGCTCCAGGACGATCGCAAACAGCCAATTCTGAGTTTGCTGCGAGCTGGTATTTTTACGCTGGGAAGGGTCAATATCCATTGACTTTCCCAGCCTGATAATATAAACCCGCAGCTTTCTGCTTTACCTTTGCTGGTTATCAAAAATAGAGGGAACCCCCACGTCATTTTTTTAAATTTATTTTTTAACAACTTGACGACGACATTTAAATATGGAAATTGTAATTTGACTAAATAAAGTAATTGCTACTATATGTTCATGCACTATTTATATTACCTCTCATAAAAATGCTTAGACCATCAACATAACTTTGTTTCTATGTAAAGAAGTAAAACTGAGACATGAGGAAATAGTGGTTCTATCAGGAGACAAATAAGAGAAGGATATTTTAAAAAGATCACATTTAATTATATTGTTTGGGAATGAATTGTTGGGAAACCACTTTAATTTTACTTTTTACGTCACAGGAACATGAACAACCATTTGAAGAGGCCATTTTCACTGACTTTTCAGTTTTAGTAAATACTGGTATTCCCCATAAAATAACAATTCTGGAAATTCTTTCCTTCTAACTCCAAATTGTGTCATTCCTCTGTCATTCTTCTTAGAAACATACTGGATGTTCACAATTCTGAGCCATTTTCTCTTGTCGTTTCTCTATTAAAAATATATCAACAGATTAACAATTAGGTGTTGCTATCTAGAGAAATTGTTAATGTTCAGTATTTAATTTACTCGCAAATTTCAACAAGGAACAACAGAGAAACAACACAGGATAGATTTTGAAGAAAATATGCTCCAAAAATGTTACATCATAGGGAATATATAATATTACAGAATTAGCCTCATTTGTATTATTCATAATTTAGTGAATAAAAGGCAGATTTATTTTTTTATTTTTCTTGTAGTTTAAATATATAGTGTTTTCCCCAAAATAACTATCAAGGAAATGTAAAGATTTTCTATGATATACAGTACTATATGATGAAACGTTGACATTGTATGTTCTGTCCAGCAGCGATTTTCCATCATTTCTCCCCAATAACAGCACAAGATCACTGATGCATGTAATATATACAACCTTTGAGGGGATGTTTATACTCCACATGGATCAAGTCAGTGAGGCTATGACAGGTATATTTGCTGCTTTCTGTAGGTATCAGGTAGGCTGGTCTCCCTGAAGCTACCGTACATTGCCTAAAAAGTTCTTAACTGTGTAAGAAAGCGATGTGTGATGACAGTATTCATTAGATAAACTGTATTATTTTGGTACATTTTGCCTGAAAAATAATAAAAATCATAGGTTTTTAGGTAGATTCTTTCATTCACATCAATGAAGCCTGTGGCTGACTGTTAATGTTGCCTTACATAATACAAGTTCTGAGTTTGAGTAATAGATGAGCTACAAGAAGAAGCAGAGAAATAAATATTTACCTAGAGACATCCATTGAAAACAGAGTGCGGACCCACATCCAACCACCTATGGCAGGGGGAAAATATATTTGGGTAAATGAGAGAGCACATTAGCATCCTGTAAAAGATACTACAAAAAGCTGTAAAAAAGCCATCCAGATCTTCACAGATCAGCTACCTAGCTTGGTCCTTATCTCCACCATGGTCCCTTCCCTCAAGGGCCCTGTGCAGTTGAAATTGCTCCTTAAGCGGTAAGTCTGCTTCTGAAACAGGGTTGTTATCTTAACACTTCTTTTTTAAGATATCAATGCCTGCATTGATGTCACATCCGAGCAAAATTGAGGATCAAACACAAGAGAGAACAGTCTGAGTGCGTGTGGCCTTCAGGGTGCTTCTACCAAAGCTGACTACAGAGGAGACTGTTTGTAGTCAGAATCGACTATTTTGCACAGTTTTATACACCAGTATTAAATATACCTAGAAGTGTTAAATAGGAGGCAATCTACAGTAGGTAATTCAAAATTTGTGAAGGATGGGGTATGTAATGGCAGCATACTATCCTCCTGAAACATGTGTCGCTGTAACAGGACACCTGACTCAGCAAGGGGGTCCAGCTTTCTCAGCTTCAGAGAAGAAATTCACACCCCCACCAGCCTAGCTGGTGTCCAAGCTACTACAATTAGACACCCTCTGTATACCATGCTGTCTACCAGCTTTGTTCAGTCATCTATGATTTCATAAGGAGAGTATAGACTTATTGTACATCCTAGTCACACACCACAACAGGAGGAAATAAAAGGAGGAAAAAAACTCTACCATTCTGGAAAAAACACCATTACTAATAGGCTATGATCCAGATGCTGTGCATACTCTGTGTGAACACTGCTACAGATTATTTATTTGCACTGGGGTGCCAAGCGGACAATCCCTGATTGTAGGCTGGCTGTCTCATTTGGTATTACCACACCTGTGTAGTCGCCATCTTTACTTGGTCCCGCTGCACCATGATAGTGCATTTGATTTGAGGCTTAGACAGGTAAGCACCTTTGCCTGTTTCTCTGTGGTGTTCTAGCCACACACCAGTTACATTTTCGAGATCTCTGGAATGGGCCAAAAGCCTTCCATGGTCTCGATTCGTTCTAGCACTCCAGGGTTGGGAGATACATAGAATTGGCTAGTAGGAGCCAGGAAGCAAAGCCGCTTTTGATCTCCAAGTGTAACAGGGGCCCTGCCTTTTCTAATGGCACCAGAACCGCCGCCCTATGACTTTCTGTGGGGAAGTTATGATCTTTCATAGGTTTTAGGAGATGTAGCTACAAACCTCCAGGTGAGGAGGATAAGGACTCTCCCGATGCGGAAAAGGGTGTAACCAACCAAGGGGATAAAGGTTTGTATAAGGCTATGTGGTTGCCCTCTGTTATGCTTGCTGTGCACTTTGAAAGTGGGGGCCACATTGAGAAGCGTGCTGTGAAGGAACTAAGAACCAGCTGGCAGCCCATGCCCCCTGTGGCCCAGTGCACACATGTTCGCCATCAAACCGGTCCTTTCCTCAACCGTCAATCTACTAAAATGCTTGTGCATGCCCTCATCATCTCACGCCTTGACTACTGCAACATCTTTTTCTGTGGCCTCCCTGTTAACACCCTTGCGCCTCTCCAGTCCATCCTTAACTCTGCTGCCTGATTAATTCCTCTCTCTCCTCGCTACTCCTCCACTTCCCCCCTCTGCAAATCCCTTCACTGGCTCCCCTTCCCTCAGCGTATCCAGTTCAAATTACTAATACTAACCTACAAAGCCATCCATAACCTGTCTCCTCCATATATCTCTGAACTCATCTCCCGATATCTTCCCTCATGTAATCTCCGGTCCTCCCAAGACCTCCTTTTCTCCTCCACGCTTATTCGCTCCTCATCCAATCGCCTCCAAGACTTCTCCCGAATATCCCCCATCCTCTGGAATTCTTTACCCCAATACGTCCGACTATCAACCACATTCAGATCCTTCAGACGGAACCTGAAAACCCACCTCTTCAGGAAAGCCTACAGCCCGCACTGACACCACTGCCTCCTCACCACTACCGAAGTTACCGCCTCACCAACACCGGAGCTCCTGCAACCCTCAACCTATTGTCTCTTTCCCAGAGAGAAAAGCAGAGGTGATTACCTGCTGAAGCCTCCAAACAAATGCACTAGCAGGGCGCATCGGACCCGTTTAATGATGGCAAGAACACAGGTGCAAGAAATACCGATAAAACAACCACTTTCAATCCAGTGTTGGCTGTTTGGCATTAATGCACAAAACAATAGCGATAATAGTCTGTATGTGGCATCGTTCACACAGACAATGCAAGGCATCTGGTTTACAGCCTATTAATAATGCACACACAGGCGGGCCGCCCAGTGCTACAAAATGCATGCTGTATGAACAGTAGCCTACAGTATACATCTTGGTCTGACTGAGCCCTGCAAGATAAAGTGCTAAAAAACCACATATCCTTCCCCACCATCCTGTAGAATGTGAGCCCGCAAGGGCAGGGTCCTCACCCCTCTGTGTCAGTCTGTAATTGTTAGTTTGCTTACTGTAAGTGATATCTGTAATTTGTATGTAACCCCTTCTCATGTACAACACCATGGAATCAATGGTGCTGTATAAATAATAATAATAATAATTAACATGATTCATGTGCTTATATCTTTTGTACTTAACCCATATTTGCACATCTGACCATTGTAAATGTATAACCATTGTGCATATAGTTTATTGTCTAGTGTGTCTATAGCAGATTAAATATATAATTTAACATTGGGCTGCTTTTTCATCTCAATCCACGAATCTCCACATCTGTATTATCAGTTAACTTTCCATACTACCGGGGTTGGTTTCTAGCCCAATATAATTCCCGTTAACAGACCAGACTTATATCTATTGAGAAACTGGTGGCAGTCGTACCAGGCAGACCAGGCGCTGTTTCACTGGTGCTAGTGAAAGAACCTTCTCAGCCTGTCAGGGTTGTGTGTGAAAGCGGTGTCACATCAGTGATTGCGTTGGCCACATCCTACCACTCCCCGTGCCTTCCTGGGCCAGTTTGGACAGGGGGCTGTCTGTGTAAAACTGTACCAAGTGGACCTTACGTGTTCCCAGGGGGTGTGGAACATCATGTTGGTGCAAGTGAGGAGCCCACATTATGTGATCCTTCTGATGTAATAGTGATGTCAGGCAGGGTGGCGAGGTCCTGGTTCATCACAAAATCTATTTGTCAAAAGATGACTCAAAGATTTTTTTTAAAATATTGGGGACAATTCATTAAGATTATAGTTGTGCAATGCACCAAATTTCATTAACACTTAATGAATTAGACGCATCTTCTCATTGGCGTCAAAGACTGGGGTAATATTTCTGGCATGCAAAACGCCAACACTGTCTATAAAATTAACGGGTAGGCGTAGCCATGTCCATTCCTTTATTTTGGTTTTGTTGCTTCAAACTGACTTGAAAACATCAAAATAGACAACATTTTTGTGCAACTCTACATTGTGCAAGTATTTTTATTCCAGTTTTCTTGAAAAAGTTCTTTGAGGAATCGACTTCTAACATATTTTATATCTGGACATTGGATCTCTAATTATGTCACAGTACATGTCACACTTTAGTTTTTACTGCTTACATACTGTGCGTAACAGTACAGTTAACAAATTGTTCAAATAAGCCCTCTTTCGTAAATCAGGAACCAAATGTTACAGCGGAGTCACCAGTTAGTGACTGCACTTAAACAACCCCTTTAGCTTATTTAAACCTTGCATTTTTTTTTACTAAAACTTATTTTTTTCTGAAACATGTATGTACTGTATATATATTGTATTCTAGAGTCTCCATCAGATGTACTAAGGTATTGGTTTTGTTCTATGACACTAAAGGGATTGTCCAGGATTAGAAAAAAGTCTGCTTTCTTCTAAATACAGCGCCACTTCTATATGGTTTCACATGGCGTCCTGACTTATGTTGTTTATGCCTTGTCAGAGCAAGAGGCGCTAAAGTGTGAAGACTGAAAGAAAGGCCGATGTTGGAGGATGGGAGCCAGCAGAATAATGGGTGGTGAGCTGTGATGATGGGATAGGCAAGGGTCAAGGCAAATATAGCATTTAAAAAAAATGTCACATCCTGTCCCTAAAAAGAATCCATCAAAATGCCAGCCATCCGCCATTTTGCTGAATTCAAGCAGCTCAAATAGCGAAATAAAATTTGTGAAATTTGCAACTATTTTGTTTTGCTTTGATTCATCCATCTTCATTAGTCACTATTGATAAATATGCCACAATTTTTTTTACTGATACATTAATAGTTAAATTTAATAACAGCCTCAAATTTTTTCTTTCTTTTTTTTTTTTTGAAGAATGAAGCGTAATATATTATAAAATAATTTTATGAAACTGTTTTTTTTTACGCCTAACACTTCTACAACAAACAAGAGCAACTCTGCAGTATATCTAGGATAAAAATATGATGGTTTCTTCTATTACACATTCTCAGAATTTCGCATTCTGCCTCTGCTTAGTCATTTCCATTTGCTGCAGTCATATCTACAATTTTGTGGCTGTAACGATAGAAACCAACATAACAGCATACATAAACTTGCCTGCTTACTATATATCTTATCGCACAAACGGAGAAAAGAGGAACACACATTTTCTGGCCTGAATTAATATTGTGCTTCATTTTAATTGTCCTTGTAAAACTGCACGCATATTTTCAATAGTTATTTATCTTTGTAATATGCTTTCTATTGTTTGATATATTCTAACCGGAGCTGCTGCACATTGAAGACATTTATGTCATTGTCATTTTTGTAAGGCAATTTAGAAAATGAAAGCAGCTGTCGGATTCTTTGATGTGGTTATGAACACGACTTTTGCAGAGTTCCTTGTGCCTCGGGTTTTTTCTTTTTCGTATTTAGGTCTTGAAAATGATGGCTATGTCAGGCATAGATATAGCACTGCCAGGAAGGAAATAGTGAAAGGTCAACCAAACTGTTAGGGCTTGCATTATAATTTCTGAGAGCACTTTGAAGCTGGACGTAAGATCTAGTTCTCTATTTCCATCAATATCACCCAATTTACTTGATATCACAAAATTGCCAATAAATTGCCGCCATGTCTAGTAAGGCTCAGCATCAGATATTCTGGTTCATGCATTTCACAAATCTTTCTTTCCACACTAGCTACTTCCTAAAATATTGTTCAGCGTGGTTCTGCAATATGTACTGTTCATACAAAAAAATCTCATTATCTTAAAATTATTTTGATTACAAAGGAACCTTCATTATCTTCCTCCATAATAAAAGGTCCCATAGTAGTCAGAAAATGTGTTGATCAAAACAGTCCTTCGGCACTTTCAGTTTTTGAAAAAAGTTTCTTGTAGCATATCCACCACACTCATAACATTCTTCCATGCCCAGTCTGGTTGATCGCTCTTTCCTTAGCAAGCCCATTAAGGAGCCCTGGCTTCCTATTTAATTTTGCTATGTTCTTTATGAAATGCCAACTATTGTATTGTTGGATACTACTTGATGCTTTTGTTAAGACTCCTGTTCTTGAAAAACCTTTTGACTCCTGCTCTGGATTTGATGTAAATTAAAAGGGACTCACATCAGTTTCCAAAGATACAAAAAGTCCCTACGAGCTACTGGCAGCCTCCAGTGTCAGGCTTTGGTTCCTCATTCCTCAGCAGCTTGCTCTTACTGTACTGGGATGCATCATATTGCCTGGCATTTCATGCCAGCTCAGGCAACTGCTTGCTGCCTGAGTATGCAGGTAGTAAACCCACTCTGCTACCATATTCTGCCATTCTTGCTGAGCCACTTGACAAACCAACTCTGCTATAGCTGGGCTCTGCTAAAGCTTTCATAAAGTGTGCCTTAAGACAAACCCTGCTAGGTTGCACACTCCAGTATACTGTTCCAAGGTGACTGTCTGCACACTTGTTTCTGCTGTCTCAATGTTTGTGTGCGTACTTAACTCTACTCTACATTTCCAAGGTGCTGTCTACATGCTCATTTCTACTAACCAAGGTTCCTGTTTTCATTCTTGGCTCTGCTGCTCTAAGGCTGGTTTCCCACTTGCATTTTTGTAAGCTGCGTTTTAGCGCTAAAAAACGCAAAAAAATCATGCGTTTTTTTTCCTATACTTAACATTAAAAACGCATGCGTTTTTTCGCATGCGTTTTGACGCCTTTTCGGCAACGCATGCGTTTTTGACGCGTGCGTTCATTTGCAGAACTGCAACCTGTAGTAATTTCTAGTTGCGTTTTTTTGCCGCAAAAAACGCATGCGTTTTTTCGCTGCAAAAAAATGCATTGCTGTCTATGTAAATGCATGCGTTTTTAAGCACATGCGTTTGTTTGCGTTAAAAACGCATGCGTTTTTATAGAAAAACACAAGAAAACAAAAAAAAACAAGAAAACCCTAACCCTAACCCTAACCATAGGGATCCAAACCCTAGCCCTAACCCTAACCCTAAGGTTAGGATCCCTAGTAACCCTAGGGATCCTAACCCTAACCCTAGGGATCCTAACCCTAACCCTTAGGGTTAGGGTTAGGATCCTAACCCTTAGGGTTAGGGTTAGGGTTTGGATCCCTATGGTTAGGGTTATGGTTAGGGGTAGGGGTAAGGTTAGGGTTAGGATTAGGGTTAGGATCCCAAGGGTTATGGTTAGGGTTATGGTTAGGGTTAGGGCTATGGTTAGGGGTAGGGTTAGGGTTAGGGGTAGGGTTAGGGTTTGTATCCCTATGGTTAGGGTTATGGTTAGGGGTAGGGTTAGGGTTAGGGTTAGGGGTAGGGTTAGGGTTATTGTTTGGATCCCTATGGTTAGGGTTATGGTTAGGGGTAGGGTTAGGGTTAGGGTTAGGATCCCAAGGGTTATGGTTAGGGTTATGGTTAGGGTTATGGTTTGTTATGACCCCAATGGCGAGGGTCTCAGAGATATCAGCAAGTCTGCGAAGTACAAAAATCCAGCTCATAGGGCAGTGGTAACTGGATTGACCATATATCTACTCCTAACGCCAACACTAGAAGTAGCCGGGGAACATGCCTACGTTGGTCGCTAGATGTCTCGCGCCAGCCGGAGGACTAACTACCCCTAGAAGAGGAAAACAAAGACCTCTCTTGCCTCCAGAGAATAGACCCCAAAAGTAGGATACAAGCCCCCCACAAATAATAACGGTGAGGTAAGAGGAAATGACAAACACAGAGATGAACTAGGTTTAGCAAAGAGAGGCCCACTTACTAATAGCAGAATGTAGTAAGATAACTTATATGGTCAACGAAAACCCTAACAAAAATCCACACTGGAGATTCAAGAACCCCCGAACCGTCTAACGGCCCGGGGGGAGAACTCCAGCCTCCCTAGAGCTTCCAGCAAGGATAGGATACAGATTATGTACAAGCTGGACAAAAATGCAAACAAAAACAAATAGCAAAAAGCAAGAAAGAAGACTTAGCTTAATCAAGCAGGAACCAGGATCAGAAGACAAGAGCACTACAGATTAGCTCTGATATCAACGTTGCCAGGCATTGAACTGAAGGTCCAGGGAGCTTATATAGCAACACCCCTGACCTAATGACCCAGGTGAGCATACAAGGGATGATAGACATACCCAGAGTAAAATCACTAGAAGCCACTAGAGGGAGCCAAAAGGTAAATTCACAACAGTACCCCCCCCTTAGTGAGGGGTCACCGAACCCTCACCAAGACCACCAGGGCGATCAGGATGAGCGGCGTGAAAGGCACGAACTAAATCGGCCGCATGCACATCAGAGGCGACCACCCAGGAATTATCCTCCTGACCATAGCCCTTCCACTTGACCAGGTACTGAAGCCTCCGCCTGGAGAGACGAGAATCTAAGATCTTCTCCACCACGTACTCCAACTCGCCCCCAACCAACACCGGAGCAGGAGGCTCAGCAGAGGGAACCACAGGCACAACGTACCGCCGCAACAAGGACCTATGAAATACGTTGTGAATGGCAAACGACACCTGAAGATCCAGGCGAAAGGATACAGGATTAAGGATCTCCAATATCTTGTAAGGACCAATGAATCGAGGCTTAAATTTGGGAGAGGAGACCTTCATAGGAACAAATCGAGAAGACAGCCATACCAAATCCCCAACACGAAGTCGGGGACCCACACCGCGGCGGCGGTTGGCAAAACGCTGAGCCCTCTCCTGTGACAACTTCAAGTTGTCCACCACATGATTCCAGATCCGCTGCAACCTATCCACCACAGAATCCACTCCAGGACAGTCAGAAGGCTCCACATGTCCCGAGGAAAAACGAGGATGGAAACCGGAGTTGCAGAAAAATGGCGAAACCAAGGTGGCAGAACTAGCCCGATTATTAAGGGCAAATTCAGCCAATGGCAAGAAGGTCACCCAATCATCCTGATCCGCAGAAACAAAACACCTCAAATACGCCTCCAGAGTCTGATTAGTTCGTTCCGTTTGTCCGTTAGTCTGTGGATGAAAAGCGGACGAAAACGACAAATCAATGCCCATCCTACCACAAAAGGATCGCCAGAACCTGGAAACAAACTGGGATCCTCTGTCCGACACAATATTCTCAGGAATGCCGTGCAAACGAACCACGTTCTGGAAGAACACAGGAACCAGATCAGAAGAGGAAGGCAGCTTAGGCAAAGGAACCAGATGGACCATCTTGGAGAAACGATCACATATCACCCAGATGACAGACATGCCCTTAGACACCGGAAGATCCGAAATGAAATCCATAGAGATGTGTGTCCAAGGTCTCTTCGGGACAGGCAAGGGCAAGAGCAACCCGCTGGCACGAGAACAGCAAGGCTTAGCTCGAGCACAAGTACCACAGGACTGCACAAATGACCGCACATCCCTTGACAAGGAAGGCCACCAAAAGGACCTGGCCACCAGATCTCTGGTGCCAAAAATTCCCGGGTGCCCTGCCAACACTGAGGAATGAACCTCGGAAATGACTCTGCTGGTCCATTTAGCAGGCACAAACAATCTGTCAGGTGGACAAGAGTCAGGCCTACCAGCCTGAAATCTCTGCAACACACGTCGCAGATCAGGAGAAATAGCTGACAAAATAACTCCCTCCTTAAGAATACCCTCAGGTTCAGCGACTCCAGGAGCATCAGGCACAAAGCTCCTAGACAGAGCATCGGCCTTCACATTCTTAGAACCTGGTAAATACGAGACCACAAAGTCAAAACGGGAGAAAAACAATGACCAGCGGGCCTGTCTAGGATTCAGGCGTTTAGCAGACTCGAGATACATCAAATTTTTGTGATCAGTCAAGACCACCACACGATGCTTAGCACCCTCGAGCCAATGACGCCACTCCTCAAATGCCCACTTCATGGCCAACAACTCCCGATTGCCCACATCATAATTTCGCTCTGCCGGCGAAAACTTCCTAGAGAAAAAGGCACAAGGTCTCATAGTAGAGCAACCAGGGCCTCTCTGCGACAAAACGGCCCCTGCCCCAATCTCCGAAGCATCCACCTCAACCTGAAAGGGAAGTGAGACGTCAGGCTGGCACAAAACAGGCGCCGAAGTAAACCGGCGTTTCAACTCCTGGAAAGCCTCCACGGCAGCAGGAGCCCAGTTAGCTACATCAGAGCCTTTCTTGGTCATATCCGTCAGCGGTTTAACAACGCTAGAGAAATTTGCGATAAAACGACGGTAGAAGTTAGCAAAACCCAAGAACTTCTGAAGACTCTTAACTGACGAGGGTTGAGTCCAATCATGAATAGCTCGGACCTTGACTGGATCCATCTCCACAGCAGAAGGGGAAAAAATGAACCCCAAAAAGGGAACCTTCTGTACACCAAAGAGACACTTTGAGCCTTTTACAAACAAAGAATTTTCACGCAGAATCTCAAAAACCATCCTGACCTGCTCCACATGCGAGTCCCAATCATCAGAAAAAACCAGAATATCATCCAGATAAACAATCAAAAATTTATCCAGATACTTCCGGAAAATGTCATGCATGAAGGACTGAAAAACTGAAGGTGCATTAGAGAGCCCAAATGGCATCACCAAGTACTCAAAATGACCTTCGGGTGTATTGAATGCGGTTTTCCATTCATCGCCCTGCCTAATGCGCACAAGGTTGTACGCACCACGAAGGTCTATCTTGGTGAACCACTTGGCACCTTTAATCCGGGCAAACAAATCTGACAACAGCGGCAAAGGATACTGAAATTTGACAGTGATCTTATTTAAAAGCCGATAGTCAATACAAGGCCTCAAAGATCCGTCCTTTTTGGCCACAAAAAAGAATCCCGCACCAAGAGGGGAAGAAGAAGGACGGATATGCCCCTTCTCAAGAGACTCCTTGATATATGAACGCATCGCGGTATGTTCAGGTACCGACAGATTAAACAGTCTCCCCTTAGGAAACTTACTGCCAGGAATCAAATCTATTGCACAGTCACATTCCCTATGAGGAGGCAGTGCACTGGACTTAGACTCGCTGAAGACATCCTGATAATCAGACAAATACGCCGGAACTTCCGAAGGCGTAGAAGAAGCAATAGACAAGGGCAGGGAATCTCCATGAATTCCATGGCAGCCCCAACTTGACACTGACATAGCCTTCCAGTCCAAGACTGGATTATGGGTCTGTAACCAAGGCAAACCCAAAACAACCAAATCATGCATTTTATGCAGAACAAGAAAACGTATTACCTCCCGATGTTCGGGAGTCATGCACATGGTAACCTGTGTCCAAAACTGCGGTTTATTTTTTGCCAATGGCGTAGAATCAATACCCCTAAGAGGAATAGGATTTTCCAATGGCTCAAGAACAAATCCGCAGCGCTTGGCAAATGACAGATCCATAAGGCTCAGGGCCGCACCTGAGTCCACAAACGCCATGACAGGATACGATGACAGTGAGCAAATCAAAGTTACAGATAGAATAAATTTAGGTTGCAAATTACGACCGGACTAACAACCTTAGTAAGACGTTTAGAGCATGCTGAGATAACATGTGTAGAATCACCACAGTAGTAACACAAGCCATTCTGGCATCTATGAATTTTCCGCTCATTTCTAGTCAGGATTCTATCACATTGCATTAAATCAGGTGCCTGTTCAGACAACACCATGAGGGAATTTGCGGTTTTGCGCTCCCGCAACCGCCGGTCGATTTGAATAGCCAGGGCCATAGAATCATTCAGACCTGTGGGAATGGGAAAACCCACCATCACATTCTTAATGGCTTCAGAAAGGCCATTTCTAAAATTTGCAGCCAATGCACACTCGTTCCACTGGGTCAGCACGGACCATTTCTGAAATTTTTGTCAATACACTTCAGCCTCGTCCTGGCCCTGAGACATCGCCAGCAAGGCTTTTTCTGCCTGAATCTCAAGATTGGGTTCCTCATAAAGCAAACCGAGCGCCAGAAAAAACGCATCAATGTCAGCCAATGCCGGATCTCCTGGCGCCAGCGAGAAAGCCCAATCCTGAGGGTCGCCCCGTAAAAAAGAAATAACAATTTTTACTTGCTGAGCGGAGTCTCCAGATGAACAGGGTCTCAGGGACAAAAACAATTTACAATTATTCCTGAAATTTCTAAATTTTAATCGGTCTCCGGAAAACGGTTCAGGAATCGGTATCTTAGGTTCTGACATAGGATTTCTGATAACATAATCTTGTATGCCCTGCACACGAGCAGCAAGCTGGTCCACACTTGTAATCAAGGTCTGGACATTCATGTCTGCAGCAAACACAAGCCACTCAGAGGTAAAGGGGAAAAGAAAAAAAAATGAGAGAGAGAAAAAAAAAAACTCAGAACTTTCTTTCTTATGATCCCGCTTCTGCAATGCATTTAACATTTAATACTGGCCTGGCAAACTGTTATGACCCCAATGGCGAGGGTCTCAGAGATATCAGCAAGTCTGCGAAGTACAAAAATCCAGCTCATAGGGCAGTGGTAACTGGATTGACCATATATCTACTCCTAACGCCAACACTAGAAGTAGCCGGGGAACATGCCTACGTTGGTCGCTAGATGTCTCGCGCCAGCCGGAGGACTAACTACCCCTAGAAGAGGAAAACAAAGACCTCTCTTGCCTCCAGAGAATAGACCCCAAAAGTAGGATACAAGCCCCCCACAAATAATAACGGTGAGGTAAGAGGAAATGACAAACACAGAGATGAACTAGGTTTAGCAAAGAGAGGCCCACTTACTAATAGCAGAATGTAGTAAGATAACTTATATGGTCAACGAAAACCCTAACAAAAATCCACACTGGAGATTCAAGAACCCCCGAACCGTCTAACGGCCCGGGGGGAGAACTCCAGCCTCCCTAGAGCTTCCAGCAAGGATAGGATACAGATTATGTACAAGCTGGACAAAAATGCAAACAAAAACAAATAGCAAAAAGCAAGAAAGCAGACTTAGCTTAATCAAGCAGGAACCAGGATCAGAAGACAAGAGCACTACAGATTAGCTCTGATATCAACGTTGCCAGGCATTGAACTGAAGGTCCAGGGAGCTTATATAGCAACACCCCTGACCTAACGACCCAGGTGACCATACAAGGGATGATAGACATACCCAGAGTAAAATCACTAGAAGCCACTAGAGGGAGCCAAAAGGTAAATTCACAACAATGGTTAGGGGTAGGGGTAGGGTTAGGGTTTGGATCCCTTTATCACCTTGATGGTGGGGGGTGGCTTATCAGTGACCTGGTGACCAGGACATTCTAATAAAAAGCTACCCCTAACCCTAACCCTAGGGATCCTAACCCTAACCCTAACCCTAGCTAATTCTATTAATAGTGTGTTTTCTAGTTGATTTTGATGTTTGGCAGCTGTCACACACTTCTCAGCATGCGTTTCAAAAATGCAAACGCGGGAAAAACGCATGTAAATGCGGGAAAACGCAGCGTTTTGCCGCAATTTTTTTTTGGCGCAAAAACGCATGCGTCAAAAAACGCACCGTTTGCATGCGTTTTCATGCGCTTTTTCACCACATACATTTTTTTAAAAAGTGCTGCAGATCAAAATGCAAGTGTGAAACCAGCCTAAGGTATCAGTCTGTACCAAAGTAGCTGATTGTATGTCCAATTCCACTTTGTTTAATGATCCACATGCCAACCAGCATTTCCAGCTCCACTGTTTCGTGATGTTACAGATGTTGTTCAGTATTTTCAGTTCCTTTTTTTCACGTATCATCCAACATATCCAGCTCTATTGTTCCACATCGCTCCAGGGGCCAACTTACAAATCCAGCTATGCTGTTCAGCTTTGTTGAGTCTCACTGCATGAATTCCTCCAGTCCCTGCTGTTTATCGGGCCCATGGTTAGCGAATCCACACCGCAGCTACAATATATCTGGAGTTAGAGTTGAAAACTATAAATTTCATAGATAAAGTTATACTAGTATTGGTGATGTAAAAAGCCAAGACTTTACAATGACAGTACATAAAATTGTCTCACTATAATGATGTATGCATAGACTAGATTTTTATGATGTGTGCAAGTTTGATCTCAAAGCCCTTTTCTATGAGACACAGTGGTATGATTTTACTACAACTGACAGAGGAGCAAATCATCTTAAGTAAAAACGGTGCAATACGTTCAACAGATTAAGCAAAAAAATATATTTCATTGTATATTTTTATTGATGAGATCCATTCATGTAATAGACAAAAATGAAATGAAAAAAGATGTTGAAAATACTATTAAAACCTAACACTTCAAACATATTGTAGCAATTCTCTAAACATAATGTAAACTAAATAACTGCTGAAATCTTGACTTAAGGCTTATTTTTCATGAAAAGTTACCGTACTTTGTGGATTATAAGATGCACCCCAAATTTTGAGGAGAAAAATAGGAAAAAAAACCTTTTTTTTAATAAAGTGGTGGTGCTTCTTATATTCCATGTGTCTTAGGCTACGTTCACATTAGCGTTAAGCTAATGTGCGTCGGGTTTGCGTCGGCGACGCAGCGGCGACGCATGCGTCATGCGCCCCTATACTTAACATGGGGGACGCATGCGTTTTTTTTGTTGCGTTGTGCGACACATGCGTCTTTTTTGCCGCAAGCGTCGGACCAAGAAAACGCAACAAGTTGCATTTTTCTTGCGTCCGATTTTCGGCAAAAACCGACGCATGCGTCGCAAAATGCAGCGTTTTTGCGTGCGTTTTGACGCGTTTTTGCGTGCGTTGTGCGTTGCGTCGCCGACGCAACGGCGCACAACGCTAGTGTGAACGTAGGCTTATTGCTTACCAAGGGTAGTGGCTGCGGTGAAGAGGGGTCCCATGGTTGCCGCTGGAGGAGGCAGGAGTGGAGCGTTGCTGCAAGCCGCAGGCTGGGATGAGGGGATGTGCGGTGCAGTGTGCCGCTGCGGGTGTCCGGTGCTGTGGGTGTCCGGTGCCGTGGAGGCTCTGCCGACATCTTGTGAAAGCCCAGAGTTCCCGCAGTGACATGGTTTCCTATGCGGTGGACTGGATTCCAGGAAAATAACTGCCAGCCGGGGGCGGCGCATGCGCAGATGGAGTTCTCGGCACTAAGATCTCGGGAGATGAGCCCCCATAGAACCGGACACCCACAGCACCAGACACCCGAAGCACCGGACACCCGCATCTGTGCACCGCACTGCACATCCGACCACCCCCTCATACCAGCCTGTGGCCGGTAAGGTATATCCGCATTATAGGACGCACCCCCATTTTCCCTCCAAATTAGGGAACAAAAGTGTGTCTTATAATCCGAAAAATACGGTAACTGGCTGAGTTTAAGACTCTTGGCTTAGAACATCTCAATGTGTCTAGTGTTTTGCCATTTTTGTGCCTTGGCTTCCCCGTAAATGACTGACCTGTTACCTGGGAAATATGTAAATCTGTATAGGAGCTGTAGTAATACATGCTTACAGTCAATTTTTAATTGAGATCAATGGGAAAGTTTTCTTTTAAATGCATTGTTACAAATAATGAATAAATTGTGACATTGTAGATGGCTTCTTGCCTATAACTTCACCGAAGACTAGAAGTAATTGGAGAGATTACTACACAATTATGACACTGTAGGGTATAAAAGTATCACATAATGGAAATGTCTTACCGTATATAACAAAAAACGAACTGTACTCCTTATATCTATGATCTTCCTAATGTTTATTATCGTACAGATTAAAGAGTGTCAATTCTCATTCCCTCCCTGTTGATCCTGACATTGACACAGTATCTGGTCATAAATATTATGGGCTTATTTTCCTTTACATTGGGGTGTTGGAGGATGACAGAATAATCATAACATCAGGCTGCTGATTAGTAAATCAGCCCCACGGTGTAGAAATATATTTTCTTTTCCAGTCAACTGTGTTGAGAAAAGTCTGTGCTCTGTTCAAACAAATGATGTATATTTTCCAGAAGAATTTATAGGATAGCTGTGAATGTTTCCACCATGGCTGTGTTTTACTTTAAGCCTTGGGGATGCAGGATCTGTTCCCTCAATTTTCCCTTATATTCCCTTGATGTCCAATCAGCGAGCGGCACCATGTGACCACCATTTCTTCTCAGCCGCTCACCGCTGGTAATACATTTTCCTCCCAGTGTGTAATTGTAACACTTATGGCTTAGTTCTTCTCTGGAAGGGAAATGGCTCTTTTAAATCACAGTGAGATATATACTGTTGCAGTTCACCGAAAAGGAAGAAGTTCACTAAAATCCGTTCAGTTATAGTTAACATTTTTATTTTACAAATGTGGCAAACAATTAGGTGTTTACAGAGGAACAAAGCCAAATAAATTAATTTATTCATAAATTAATTTACCTTATTTTCTCTACTCCCCTAAACACAATAAAACCACATTTCCATTATTTCTGAGTACACTCAACTCGTTACATAACACCAAAACGTCCCTCAGTTTTTCTACTGGCCTCTAAATAAAATACTTCTGTGTCATCAGAAAATGACTTATTGTTTAAATAAGGTTTAGGTGCTAAATGTATTTTTTTTCTCAATGATTTAATTTCCAGATCATGATTTGTATTTAAAATAAATATTAGAAATTTTGCAATTCTACCTTCTCGAGTCACACCTCTTGTTGTTTCAAGAAATCCACATGTACATTAGTAGCAGCAGACTGACCTAGACCCTGTCTTATGTACTGAAGCATCTAAAGAGCATGTAAAAATGTCATTGTGAGAGGAGCAGGGTCAGCTGTGACATCGCCTATTGTGATTTGCAGGTCCTGTGTTATCAGCTGTGTATAGAGGTGTTACCTGTGATTGTAATCCTGCCTCTGCTGATAAGAAAACTGCTGAAAACTTTCTGAAATGACAAGAAGTATGAGTAAAAAATTGAGGATTTTTTTAGATTGTTTTTTAATATAAAACATTACTGAAAATCATTGTAGGGCCGATTCATCAAAGTTTTTACACTAGAAAACTGTCAAAGAATGTATTAAAAGTTTGAAAACTTTTTGCGCAACAGGGAGTTTGGCAAAACTTCTGGTATTTTTGGTGTTTACATGTCAGCTTGAGTCAGCTCTCCTGAAATGGGTCGAGCTGGAGAGGAGCCAGGAAAGGTCAGGGGCTTGGTTACCCACCCATCAAATTAAAAGTGTTGGCGTTTTATATGCCAGAAATGCTACTCCAGTCTCTAACTGGAGTAGTATTTCTGGTGCAATGTACGAGTACAATGCTGCTCAAAACAATCCCCCCACAATTCATTAATTCCTATTGTCCAAATATGTGACCTACCTTGTTTGACACCACTTTGGTCTGATTACATTTAATAGCTCCTACGATACTTCTGTCTGTCTGATGACGTGTATGTGAACTACTTACAGCTGAGTAACCAATGAGATATGATTGACATATTTACTGTCTTTAACATGACTATCTCCTTATAAGTATTGTCATAATTTTTTAAGGTTACCATTTGGGTCACTTCTTGGTCACATATACCTGTTTGCTATTATTGAGATTTTCACAGTGGTGCTACTCCTTTGCAGAGTATAACAGGGTCATTGAAGGCGAGCCGCTATTGAGCAGGGACGCCATATTGCTCTTTAGGGTGCCAACCACCGCGGTAAGGCAGGATAACCATCAGGTCAAAACTAGGGTCAGAATCCCTATTGCTCCTTTCTGTGACTTACCCCTGTCTGATAAAGCCCCCTTTTTTTATTATTGATCTTTTAGGCTATGTGCACACATAGGAAATGTGGTGCATAATTTTCTGCACTAAATCTGCATCTCCTGGCAGAATCTGCAGGTGCGTTTTTTATGCGTTTTTAGTGCATTTTTGTGCGTTTTTTGTGCGTTTTTTTATGAGTTTTTTGTGCAGTTTTTGTGCAGATTTTACCACTGCAGATTTCTATTAATGGAGGGGTGCAGAAACGCACAAAAGAAGTGACATGCACTTCTTTGAAATCTGCAGCGTTTCTGCGCAGATTTTTCTGCACCATGTGCACAGCTTTTTTTTTTCACATTGATTTACATTGTACTGTAAATCACAGTGCAGTTCTGCAGCAGAAAAATCTGCTGCAGTTCTGCACCAATTCTGCACTAAATCTGCATCGTGTGCACATACCCTTAAAGTTGTAAATAGTAGGAAGGTCTTTTTTTAGAGTTTTTGGTTTGCGGTGTGCACTGCATTATGACTTTGCTGCCTTCTACGCCAGCAAAACTGGCTTAGCGCTACCATTCAATACACCATCCTTGATGAATCAGACACTCTCTGTTTAAATAGACCAGATGAGTATGGAGCCTTAGGGTATGTTTCCACGGTCAGGAAACGCTGCGTTTTTGACGCTGCGTTTTTCCGCAGCGTCAAAAACGCAGCGTCCAGATGTTACAGCATAGTGGATGGGATTTCATGAAATCCAGACTCCACTATGCGTTAAAAAACGCATGCGTTTTTGCCGCGAAAACGCATGCGTGGTGCGTTTTTTCGAAACGCAGCATGTTGCTACTATGAGCAAAACACGCAGGAACACCGCAGGTGACCTGCCAGTGACCTCAGGTGCAGTTTTGGTCAGGATTTTACCTGCATAAAATCCTGACCAAAGCCTGAAGCAAAACTGAACGTGGAAACATACCCTTACAGGTAAAGCTTCTTAGGAAAGTTTGCAAATTTGTGGTCCATATAAGTGATCTTATGAGCCTGATATGCTCTATTTAAAAGGTAAAGTGTGCTTTGTTTTTCAAAGAAATTTGCTAATCGACTTTTACAATCAAATCCAGTGGTTTATTATATATACCAATCTCAAAAATGTATTTTTTCCATGAAATAAATTATTTTTTGGATACCTTTTACACCAGTTAAGATATATTGCATCTTTGAAACACTGTTGACAGTTTGCTTCTTACTATTATATAATATTTAGCTTTGGGTCATGTTTTGATTCAGCGTAGATTGTTCTAACAGATCTGAAAAGTAGAAGAGCATTTGGTGGCTGAAATCCTGGATCATGATGCTGTTACTTCTTACCAATCTAATTCATCCTTTCCAGAGATCAGATGATTAACACAGATAACATTGTTACGTTCCTTCCCAGCCCCTATTTCAATTGTAGTTCCAAGATACAGGTGCTTCAGCTTTTCCATAGGTAAAGATACTAACATGCAAACCTTGTGGATGCCCTACAGCCCCATTAATCATTATTGTATTATACATTTGATCACTTTCTCACTGCTAAAAGATCAGACGTTACCACACACTTCTAGAGTTAATAATAAATAATAATTGTTATTATTTCTATAGCACCAATTCCGCAGCATTTTACCATTATGCAGAGACATGTAAAGATAGTAAAAAAAGTAACACATAGTTCAACAAGAAGAATGAGGACCATGCTCGCAAGCTTACAATGTGTAAGGAAATGGGTGAGATAGGACACAATAGATAAATAATAGGGGTTATGATTAGTGTTGAGCATTCCGATACCGCAAGTATCGGGTATCGGCCGATATTTGCTGTATCGGAATTCCGATACCGAGATCCGATATTTTTGTGGTATCGGGTATCGGTATCGAAACAACATTAATGTGTAAAATAAAGAATTAAAATAAAAAATATTGCTATACTCACCTCTCCGACGCAGCCTGGACCTCACCGAGGGAACCGGCAGCGTTGTTTGCTTAAAATTCGCGCGTTTACTTCCTTACGTGAAGTCCCGGCTTGTGATTGGTCGCGTGCCGCCCATGTGGCCGCGACGCGACCAATCACAGCAAGCCGTGACGTAATTTCAGGTCCTTCAGGATTTTAAAATTACGTTCCGGCTTTGTGATTGGTCGCGTCGCGGTCACATGGGCGACGCGACCAATCACAAGCCGTGACTTCACGTAAGGAAGTAAACGCGTGAATTTTAAGCAAACAACGCTGCCGGTTCCCTCGGTGAGGTCCAGGCTGCGTCGGAGAGGTGAGTATAGCAATATTTTTTATTTTAATTCTTTCTTTTACACATTAATATGGATCCCAGGGCCTGAAGGAGAGTTTCCTCTCCTTCAGACCCTGGGAACCATCAGGGATACCGTCCGATACTTGAGTCCCATTGACTTGTATTGGTATCGGGTATCGGTATCGGATTGGATCCGATACTTTGCCGGTATCGGCCGATACTTTCCGATACCGATACTTTCAAGTATCGGACGGTATCGCTCAACACTAGTAATGATATAAAACTGCATGACATGGTCATTAGCCAGTATCTGTCTAAGTACAGTTACTAAGTGTTATTGGTGCCTGGAGGATGTGGAGACAGATGAATAAGCGAGACCAGATTCTGAGGAAATTTGAGGGAGGGAAAAGTTAGATTAGTGAAGTGAAGTTATAGTCCTGTCTAAAGAAATGTGTTTGCAAAGCACGCCTGTCACGGTTCCACCCCTCACGGTGTCTGGCAGGGTCGGACTGGCCATCTGGCAGTTCTGGGAAATACCAGAAGGGCCTGTCTGGTTATGGGCCGCCTTGTCTGCTATGTTGTTAACAGAATCTGTGTTCTCAAGACATCCATACTGTTAAGAGTTGTGATGAAGCACAAAGTCACTGACTCCGTCACTTATGCCAGCAGGCCTCGGGTATCATTAGAAATATTGGTCTTGTAGTAAATCTTGATTTCCTCCATCCAGGGTAATATTAGTAATATATCCCATCTGGTGCTTGGGGACAGGGACACTGTGGGACTGTGTGATTTCAAATGCCAGGGCTGAATTTCAGTCCCAGTCCATACCTAATGTCTGGGATGCAGTTAATGACAGCCCAGCCATCCAATCTGGTATAGGGGATGGCCGAGCTGTCAGTAACTGCATCCCAGACACCCTGAGGTGTGTAACCATGACAACGCCTAAAAATATGGGAGTAAGTATTAATCATATCTCATGGGGTAGTGCATTCCTGGAAACTGGCACAGCATGAGATGAGTCTTGGAGATGTAAGTGGGAGGTTCAGTTTATTAAGGATGTTTGTCGAAGATCAGTTGCAGAACGGAAGGCACTGGTTGGGTGATAGACAAAGATGAGGGAGGAGATATTGGGCGGTGGAGAACTGTGGAAAGCTTTGTGGGTGAGAGAGATAAGTTTATATTGTACGCTGATTATTTAGGGATTAATGCAATTTGAATGACTTTTTTGTTGTTGCTTTTTCTCAAATATTCAACCCATGAAGTTTTATTTAATTTACTCAAAGAGCATGTTCATATCAAATGGATTTTCTGAAAGGGGTTATCTTCTTTCAGAAAATTTTCTTCTCCGGCTGCAGTTTGGTATGAAAAAAATTAACCACTCTTTACTCACCGTCCCAAGGTCCAACGCTGAGTGTCTGATGTTTAATGTTCTGGCACTGATGTCATGTTGACAGAGCATCAGCCAATCAGTGAACTCAGTGACTCGTGCCACGTAGATGGCACAACCCCCTCAGAGCCGCTGAGCTCACCTTTTGGCTGTCAGCATTATATTTGTGCAGCGGCCAAAACCAGACATCCGGAGCAGCACCATAGACTTAGCACTGGACCAGTGGATGGTGAGTAAAAAGCCAGTGAGGTTAGGAGGTACTGCTGATGATACAGTGCTATGTATCTGTAATCCTCCTGCACGCTGAGATGAGGATACCTGCACTCAATACCTTTTAGGTGAGTGAACACAGTCCTAAAGTGTCTCCACAGTAATGGAGTACAGAAAAGCCAGACAAGTAGACTAAGGAGTAAGCAGTGGTTTTGAGACAATTAGATGGAAGTTGCTGTTTTTTTAGAGGACTGATGGCAAATCGCTTAATAAAGTGATTTGCAAAGTTAAATGACTTTCAGTGCTGAACATAAATAGCAAAAAATATTGTGAAAGTGTAGCTGCTCTTCAACTGGGGAGCTGTTCTAGGTGCTGCTGATAATACAGTCTTTCAGTAGTACAAGATTTTGATTTAACTGTATTGTATCTCTTTTTGTTTCCTTTGTCTTATCTATTGTCACATTAGCTTGTACTCTACGAATTTTTTTCCTTTTGTTCTTGACATTTTTTCCTTATTTTAGATTATGTAAAAAAAGTGATAAAAAATTTCCTGAATTGAATGGAACTGTCTATGTTATAACTGATGAGAAGTTAATATCTGTTGCGAACCTAAGCTATCCTGGGGTATATGCAAATCTTATATAAATGAAATGATCTATGATTTGGTCATCGTGGAATTGTAAAAAACATAGGAAAAAAACAAAGTTCAAACAGGAAATGTTTATCAGGCTCTGCCTGTGACCACAGGCATTTATCACAGTGATCACACTGTCCAAGGTGAGAAAAGCACGCTTTGACCTTGTGTGTTGAAAGCACTGGTGCAGTATGGCTATATTCTGAGGTTTTTTTCCAGATATCATTGTTTGAATGTATGTTTCCATTAAATCAATGAAGAGAATGGAGAGATGACATCTTTATTTTGTTTGGGATATAAATAACAATGAATTAAAGGAATGTCTAGGATCAAGGATAAATGTCAGATATATCTCTTTTTTTAAATTCTGTTTTATTTTTCAGAATTATGGATGTTCTACATGATAAGCTTTAAAAATAAATCACTTAAATAACTTCCAGCATTTTTGATAAATGTCACAACTGCAGTATTCTCCTCTTAGTGTTGGCTCAAAGCCTCCAAAATGTTAGCATTTTTCACTATGGACCTAAGAACTAACAGGCAGGAAGTTGCTAACTACCTGTCCATTTTGCCTTGCACTGATCTCTGGTGGCACAGAGCATTCATAGACCACTCCTGCTGGCGATTTGCAGTTTGCACTGACGTCACATGACAGAGCAGCAGCTTTTCATGCACTCTGTCAATGGATTGTGGCTGCTGACATCATGCTGATTGGCAGCCGGCTCTCCACTACCTAACTGTGGGAAGCCGGCTGTCAATCAGCATGATGTCGGCACTCACACCCCATCGACAGAGCAGCCCGGAAGATCTGCACTGTTGACGTGAAGCAGCTGAATTGCCAGCAGAAGTGGTCTGTGACCGCTCTGTGCTGATGCTGGCTTGAACAGGCAAGTAGTTGATTCTGTTAGCCCATAGTAAAAAAAATAAATTGTCCTGACAACCCTTTTAATTCATTTATAACTTAGTGAATAGAAGCAGGAATTTGGAACATTGTGACAAAATATTTTTTTCTCCTTTTCTCCTTTCTTCACCAAGATTATTAAAATAGATGTTTTACTTTAAAGATGACCTGTCACTAGGTCGAAATTGACCAGTTTTTACTCTTATATTATTCCCGCTGCTCCCCTAAGAATCACGTTTTGGTTTTTTTGCCATACGATTCCAGTTATATAGACTTTTTTGCTTTTGCAAATTTCTTGGGTCTTTCCTAAGGGGGCGTCTCTTTAGTCTTCTCTGAAAAAGCACCATTGATTCCTTGGTGCTGTACATGAGAAAGGGTTACAAAATACAGATATCATTTACAATAAACAAACTAACAATGATAGACTTTTACAGAGGGAAGAGGACCCTGCCCTTGTGGGCTTATGTTCTTCAGAATGATGTGGAAGTAGACAGTAGGTTGGGGGTGTTGTGAATTTGGTTTCTGGGCTCCCCCGGTGGTCACTGGTGGTACTGAACTTGTGTGCTTCATCGCCTCTGTTCACCTGTTTCCATCAGGATGTGGGAGTTGTCTATTTAGCCTTGCTCCTCAGTCATTTCTATGCCGGCCAACAATGTTACCAGAAGCCTTTCTGTTGCATGTTCCTGCTCCTAGACTACTATCAGCTAAGTTGGACTTGTAGTCCTAAGTTTGTTTTGCATTTTTGTTCCAGTTCTCTGTGTTTGAATATTTCTGAGGCTGGAAGCTCTTGTGAGCTGAAATTGCCACTCTGGTGTCATGAGTTGATATTAGAGTCTTAAAGTAATTTCAGGATGGTGTTTTGAAAGGGTTTTCAGCTGACTGTGTAGTTCCCTTTTCTGTCTTCCTACTATCTAGTAAGCGGACCTCAATTTGCTAAACCTATCTTCATACTTCGTATGTCAATTTCCTCTAAAATCACCGACATTATATGTGGGGGCTACTGTCTGCCTTTTGGGGAAAATTTCTCTAGAGGTAAGCCAGGTCTGTATTTTCCTCTGCTAGGGTCAGTCAGTTCTCCGGCTGGCGCTGGGCGTCTAGGGATAAAACGTAGGCACGCTACCCGGCCACTGTTAGTTGTGCGGTAGGTTTAGCTCACAGTCAGCTCGAGTTCCCATCTTCCAAGAGCTAGTCCTTTTGTATGCTTTACTACGGTCTCTTGCCATTGAGAACCATGACAGTTTGGCCGGCCAAGGGTTAAAATAATTGGCAGAAGAAAGGAGAGAAAAGAAGTCTGCAGAGAATTTTTTTTTTTTTTTTCCTGAGTTTGCTCATTAGTTGATTCACTAGCATCTCTGCTTACTGCAGCCTTCGTCTCTCTCTCCTTCTAATCCTTGAATGGTTCTGATTTCACCTGATGAAAATGGATCCTCAGAGTTTAGCTACAGGTTTGAATAATCTCGCTATGAAGGTTCAAAGTTTACAGGATTTTGTAATTCATGCTCCTATATCTGAACCTAGAGTACCTTTGCCTGAATTTTTCTCCGGGGATAGATCTCGCTTCCAGAATTTCAAACATAATTGTAAATTATTTTTGTCTCTGAGATCTCGCTCCGCTGGAGATCCTGCACAGCAGGTCAGGATTGTAATTTCCTTGCTCCGGGGCGACCCTCAGGATTGGGCATTTGCTTTGGCACCAGGGGATCCTGCGTTGCTTAATGTGGATGCGTTTTTCCTGGCTTTGGGGGTGCTTTATGAGGAACCTCATTTAGAGATTCAGGCTGAAAAAGCCTTGATGGCCCTGTCTCAAGGGCAAGATGAGGCTGAAATATACTGCCAAAAATTTCGTAAGTGGTCTGTGCTTACTCAGTGGAATGAGTGCGCCCTGGCGGCGAATTTCAGAGAGGGTCTCTCTGATGCTATTAGAGATGTTATGGTGGGGTTCCCTGTGCCTGCAGGTCTGAATGAGTCCATGACAATGGCTATTCAGATTGATCGGCGTTTGCGGGAGCGCAAACCTGTGCACCATTTGGCGGTGTCTACTGAGAAGGCGCCAGAGATTATGCAATGTGATAGAATTCTGTCCAGAAGCGAACGACAGAATTTTAGGCGAAAAAATGGGTTATGCTTCTATTGTGGCGAGTCAACTCATGTTATATCAGCATGCTCTAAACGTACTAAGAAGGTTGATAAGTCTGTTTCAATTGGTACTTTACAGTCCAAGTTTATTCTATCTGTGACCCTGATTTGCTCTTTATCGTCTATTACCGCGGACGCCTATGTCGACTCTGGCGCCGCTTTGAGTCTTATGGATTGGTCCTTTGCCAAACGCTGTGGGTTTAATTTAGAGCCTCTGGAAGTTCCTATACCTCTGAAGGGTATTGACTCCACGCCATTGGCTAGTAATAAACCTCAATACTGGACACAAGTAACTATGCGTATTAATCCGGATCACCAGGAGATTATTCGCTTCCTTGTGTTGTATAATCTACATGATGTGTTGGTGCTTGGATTGCCATGGCTGCAATCTCATAACCCAGTCCTCGACTGGAAAGCAATGTCTGTGTTAAGCTGGGGATGTCAGGGGACTCATGGGGACGTACCTTTGGTTTCCATTTCGTCATCTATTCCCTCTGAGATTCCGGAATTTTTATCTGATTATCGTGACGTTTTTGAGGAGCCTAAACTTGGTTCACTACCTCCGCACAGAGATTGCGATTGTACAATAGATCTGATTCCGGGCAGTTTATTTAATCTATCTGTGCCTGAACATGCTGCTATGCGGGAATATATTAAGGAGTCCTTGGAAAAGGGACATATTCGTCCTTCGTCGTCTCCCTTAGGAGCCGGTTTTTTCTTTGTATCTAAAAAAGATGGCTCTTTGAGGCCGTGTATTGATTATCGGCTTTTGAATAAAATCACGGTTAAATATCAGTATCCTTTGCCACTGCTTACTGATTTGTTTGCTCGAATAAAGGGGGCCAAGTGGTTCTCTAAGATTGATCTTCGTGGGGCGTATAATTTAGTGCGAATTAAGCAGGGGGATGAGTGGAAAACCGCATTTAATACGCCTGAGGGCCATTTTGAGTATTTAGTAATGCCTTTTGGTCTTTCAAATGCCCCTTCAGTCTTTCAGTCTTTTATGCATGACATTTTCCGTGAATATTTGGATAAATTTATGATTGTGTATCTGGATGATATTTTGATTTTTTCGGACGACTGGGACTCTCATGTCCAACAGGTCAGGAGGGTTTTTCAGGTTTTGTGCTCTAATTCCTTGTGTGTAAAGGGTTCTAAGTGCGTTTTTGGGGTTCAAAAGATTTCGTTTTTGGGGTACATTTTTTCCCCCTCTTCCATTGAGATGGACCCTGTCAAGGTTCAGGCTATTTGTGATTGGACGCAACCCTCTTCTCTTAAGAGCCTTCAGAAGTTTTTGGGCTTTGCTAATTTTTATCGTCGATTTATAACTGGTTTTTCTGATGTTGCTAAACCGTTGACTGATTTGACTAAGAAGGGTGCTGATGTTGCTGATTGGTCCCCTGCTGCTGTGGAGGCCTTTCGGGAGCTTAGGCGCCGCTTTTCTTCCGCCCCTGTATTGCGTCAGCCTGATGTTACTCTTCCTTTTCAGGTTGAGGTCGACGCTTCAGAAATCGGAGCTGGGGCGGTTTTGTCGCAGAAAAGTTCCGACTGCTCCGTGATGAGACCTTGCGCGTTCTTTTCTCGTAAATTTTCGCCCGCTGAGCGAAATTATGATATTGGTAATCGGGAGCTCTTGGCTATGAAGTGGGCTTTTGAGGAGTGGCGTCATTGGCTTGAGGGGGCTAGACATCAGGTGGTGGTATTGACCGACCACAAGAATTTGATTTATCTTGAGTCTGCCAGGCGCCTGAATCCTAGACAGGTGCGCTGGTCGTTATTTTTCTCTCGGTTTAATTTTGTGGTTTCTTACCTACCGGGTTCTAAAAATGTGAAGGCGGATGCCTTATTCTAGGAGTTTTGAGCCTGATTCCCCTGGTAATTCTGAACCTACAGGTATCCTTAAGGATGGAGTGATATTATCTGCTGTTTCCCCAGACTTGCGACGGGTCTTGCAGGAGTTTCAGGCGGATAGACCTGATCGTTGCCCGCCTGGTAGAATGTTTGTTCCTGATGATTGGACCAGTAGAGTCATCTCGGAGGTCCATTCTTCTGCGTTAGCTGGTCATCCTGGAATCTTTGGTACCAGGGATTTGGTGGCTAGGTCCTTCTGGTGGCCTTCCCTGTCGCGAGATGTGCGAGGTTTTGTGCAGTCTTGTGATGTTTGTGCTCGGGCCAAGCCTTGTTGTTCTCGGGCTAGTGGATTGTTGTTATCTTTGCCTATTCTGAAGAGGCCTTGGACTCACATCTCCATGGATTTTATTTCTGATCTCCCTGTTTCTCAGAAGATGTCTGTCATCTGGGTGGTGTGTGACCGTTTCTCTAAGATGGGCCATTTGGTCCCCTTGCCTAAATTGCCTTCCTCATCCGAGCTGGTTCCTCTGTTTTTTCAAAATGTGGTTCGCTTGCATGGTATTCCGGAGAATATCGTGTCTGACAGGGGAACCCAGTTCGTGTCTAGATTTTGGCGAGCGTTCTGTGCTAGGATGGGCATTGATTTGTCTTTTTCGTCTGCTTTCCATCCTCAGACTAATGGCCAGACCGAGCGAACTAATCAGACCTTGGAGACTTATTTGAGGTGTTTTGTGTCTGCGGATCAGGATGATTGGGTTGCCTTTTTGCCCTTGGCGGAGTTTGCCCTCAATAATCGGGCTAGTTCTGCCACCTTGGTTTCTCCTTTCTTCTGTAATTCGGGGTTTCATCCTCGTTTCTCTTCCGGTCAGGTGGAGTCTTCAGATTGTCCTGGAGTGGATGCTGTGGTGGAGAGGTTGCATCAGATTTGGGGGCATGTGGTGGACAATTTGAAGTTGTCCCAGGAGAAGACTCAGCATTTTGCCAACCGCCGTCGTCGTGTTGGTCCTCGTCTTTGTGTTGGGGACTTGGTGTGGTTGTCTTCTCGTTTTGTCCCTATGAAGGTTTCTTCTCCTAAGTTTAAGCCTCGGTTCATCGGCCCGTACAAGATATTGGAGATTCTTAACCCTGTGTCCTTTCGTTTGGACCTCCCTGCATCTTTTTCTATTCATAATGTCTTCCATCGGTCATTGCTGCGCAGGTATGAGTTACCGGTTGTGCCTTCCGTTGAGCCTCCTGCTCCGGTGTTGGTTGAGGGTGAGTTGGAGTACGTTGTCGAGAAGATCTTGGACTCCCGTGTTTCCAGACGAAGACTTCAGTATCTGGTCAAGTGGAAGGGCTACGGTCAGGAGGATAATTCTTGGGTGACAGCCTCTGATGTTCATGCCTCCGATTTGGTCCATGCCTTTCATAGGGCTCATCCTGATCGCCCTGGTGGTTCTGGTGAGGGTTCGGTGCCCCCTCCTTGAGGGGGGGGTACTGTTGTGAATTTGGTTTCTGGGCTCCCCCGGTGGTCACTGGTGGTACTGAACTTGTGTGCTTCATCGCCTCTGTTCACCTGTTTCCATCAGGATGTGGGAGTTGTCTATTTAGCCTTGCTCCTCAGTCATTTCTATGCCGGCCAACAATGTTACCAGAAGCCTTTCTGTTGCATGTTCCTGCTCCTAGACTACTATCAGCTAAGTTGGACTTGTAGTCCTAAGTTTGTTTTGCATTTTTGTTCCAGTTCTCTGTGTTTGAATATTTCTGAGGCTGGAAGCTCTTGTGAGCTGAAATTGCCACTCTGGTGTCATGAGTTGATATTAGAGTCTTAAAGTAATTTCAGGATGGTGTTTTGAAAGGGTTTTCAGCTGACTGTGTAGTTCCCTTTTCTGTCTTCCTACTATCTAGTAAGCGGACCTCAATTTGCTAAACCTATCTTCATACTTCGTATGTCAATTTCCTCTAAAATCACCGACATTATATGTGGGGGCTACTGTCTGCCTTTTGGGGAAAATTTCTCTAGAGGTAAGCCAGGTCTGTATTTTCCTCTGCTAGGGTCAGTCAGTTCTCCGGCTGGCGCTGGGCGTCTAGGGATAAAACGTAGGCACGCTACCCGGCCACTGTTAGTTGTGCGGTAGGTTTAGCTCACAGTCAGCTCGAGTTCCCATCTTCCAAGAGCTAGTCCTTTTGTATGCTTTACTACGGTCTCTTGCCATTGAGAACCATGACATGGGGGGTTGCAGTACCTCTGGTGGTGTTGAGGTGGCAGTACGGTCATTGCAGGCTGTAAGCTTTCTTGAAGTGGTGGGTTTTCTGATTCCATCCGAAGTATCTGAATGTGGTGGATAATCAAACATGTTGGGGCACAGAATTCCAGAGGATGGGCTTATATTCGGGAGACATTTTGGAGGCAATTGGGAGAGGAATGAATAAGTGTGGAGGAGAGAAGGAGGTCTTCAGTGGACTGTAAATTATGTGAGGGAAGATATCAGGAGATTAGTTATGAGATGTATGGAGGAGACAGGTTATGGATGGCTTTGTAGTTCAGTGTTAGTAGTTTAAACTGGATTAGCTCAGAAATTGGGAGCCAATGAAGTGATTTGCTAAGGGGAGAAGTGGAGGAGTAGTGAGGAAAGAGATGGATTAGTCGGGCAGCAGAGTTAAGGACAGTCTGGAGAGGTGCGAGAGAGTTAGCAGTTTGGCCACAAAGGAGGATGGTGCAGTAGTCGAGGATTGAGATTATGAGGGCATGCAGAAGCATTTTAGTAGATTGAGGGTTGAAGTAAGGACGGATTTTGGAAATATTTTTGAACTGGAGGATACAGAAGATGGCGAGAGTTTGGATATGCAGTTTGAACAGCAGAGTCTAGGGTTGCTCTGAGGCAGTGGATTTCATGTACAGGGAGAAATGTTATGTCATTTATTGTGATTCATAGATTAGGAAGGAAACATATGTGAGATGGAGGAAAGATGATGAGTTCAGATTTGTACACTTTGAGCTTGAGGAAGCGAGAAGAGAAGAAGAAAGATATGGCTGATGACTCTGGGATTCTGGACATCAGAGAGGTGACGTCTGGGCCAGAGAGGTAGATTTCATAAGTGTATAGATGCTACTGGTAGCCATGGGACTTTATCAATTGACCGAGGCCAATGGTATAGATGGAGAAAAGTAGGGGTCTTAGGACAGAGCCTTGAGGGACACCAACAGAGAGAGGGCAGGATGAGGAAGTATTACGGGAGTGGGAAATGATAACTGAGCAGTTAGAAAGGTATAAGGAGATTCAGAATAGAGCAAGATTTTTGATGCCAAAGGAAGAGATGATCTGTAGCAGGAGGCAGTGGTCAACTGTGTCAAAGGCAGAAGACAGGTCTAGAAAGAGGATTATAGAGAATTGTCTGTTAGCTTTGGCTGTAAGTCATTAGTAATTTTGATCAGGGCAGTTTCAGTAGAATGGTGGGGGCAGAAGCCTGATTGTAGGTTGTTGAAGAGTGGGTTAGATGAGAGGTGGGAGGAAAGTTTAGCATGAACATGCTGCTCAAAGAGTTTGGAAGCAAATGGGGTAGCAATATTGGGCGATAGCTGGACATAGCGGTCAGGTTGAGGGATGGCGTTTGTGAAGATAGTCGTTATTGAGGCATGTTTGAAAGCAGAAGGTGTAGCACTGGCGTCGCTACATGCTGCTCCTCTCCCCGGACTCACCACCACAGTCCCTGTCCTGCACTTCCTCCTCATTCCTCTCTGGCTGCAGCCTGGGGTCCACATACTGCGAGATGATCCCTACTTCTTAAAGGGGCCATGTGCACCATCCTAAAGTGTCCCAATCCATTGGCTAGGGAACACTTGTTATTTAAGGCACCTCCATCTGCATGCAGGTGCTTGTGCAACGTTGTTAGTTTGTTCCCTACACGCTTGCTAGTTCTCAAGTCCCTGTCTGTAATGTCTGGGCATCCCTAACCTTCATGTCTGTACCGGCTTTGTCAGTCTATATTTCAGCTGGATTTGCCTGCATCTGCCATGCCAGTCTGTATATCAGCCGGACCTACCTGTACCTGCTGTGTCAATCTGTATATTAACCAGACCCACCTGCACCTGTTGTGCCAGTCTACATATCAGCTAGACCTGCCTGCACCTGTCGTGCCAATCTGTGTATCAGCTGGACCCGCCTGCACCTTCTGTGCCATTCTGTATATCAGACGGACCCACCTGCACCTGCTGTGTCAATCAATACACCAGCTATACCAATCTGCATCTGTGGTCCCTGTGTTCCTGCCATGCTTGCCTATTTCAGTTGTACTTTCCTTATGAGCCATTCCAGCTACCTCTCCCTAGAGGGTCAGCTGCCAATGCATCAATAGTCTGTCCTGAAATGGCACCTGGTGTCCATTGAGAGACAAGCCTAACCCCACCATCAGGGGCTCTAGTGAAGAGTCAGGTGCTCACTTAGTCATGCCCCTCCAGTCTCTTTTTGGACCATAGCACAGTGGTTCCACCAGAAGGGAAGGCATCAGAAGTTAGTGATAGGTTGAAGAGATGGGTTAGGGATGGAATAAGTGTGGTGAGGTTGGGGAGGAGGTGGGATAGGGTCAAGATCACAAGTGGTGAGGTGTGATTTAGAGAGGAGACGAGTGAGAGCTCCTTCAGTGATGTTGGAGAGGGAGGTTATGAGGAAGGAAATTGGTCTGTATACAAAGGGATTGAGGTGGTCGAACAATAAAGACTTGCCTTGTTTGGTTGATCTTATATTTCAAGTGTGTGGCAAAGTACTCAGCAGAAATGAGGGAGGTCAGAGGGGGCAGTGGAGGGCGGAGGAGGCAGTAAAAAGTGTTGAATAAATGTTTGGGGTTGTTCAATAAGGAAGATATGAGGGTTGTGAAGTAGGCCTGTTTAGCAAAGGTGAGGGCTGATTTGAATGCAAGTGTTGCTTGAAAGCGGTGAAGTTGTCTTGCAAATGTGTTTTCTTCCAACGTTGCTCCACAACCCTGGACACTTGCCAGCTTTTTAGTGAGGTTATTGTGCCAGAGTGCACTTCAAAAGAAGGGAGGTGAAGGGAGGGTAGAGGTGGGATTAGTTTGAAGGTGCAATTGGTAGATAGGAGTAGACCCACTAATCCACCATGTCTGTTGTCAGAGTGAGGAGTATGGGTGAGGTGGAGGACACCATACCACAGTGCTGCAAGGGAGGCCGTGTAAGAAAGTGTCAGCCATGTTTTGGCGAGGACCAGGAAGGAAAGAATAGAAGAAGTAAAGAGATCATGAATCTCATGGAGCATATTGCAGATGAAGTGGGTGTTACAGAGTGCTCCAGAGAGGTGAGCAAGGGGGTGGGTGTCAAGCACACGGGATTTACGTGGGAAAGCAGTGAGGAGATGTAGATAGAGGGAGAGCATGTGAGAGTGTGGGAGTCAGAGAGTGGCCGACTTGTTTTATGTTTTAGTAGCATATATCTGAGGTTGAGGAGCAGGTTGGTGGATGAGGTCAGGTGGGGAGGTAAGATGGAAGGAGACATGATTATTATATTCTAAAGATCTATTTACAATGTTTATCATAAAGATTTTATTATAAAATATATTAAGAAATTAAAAAAAAAAAGCCACAGTAAAAATAACAAAACTACAATCAGCCAATCTCTTCTAGATGAGCCACTCTGTGACAAAGCCATCAGTAAAAATGTTCTAATGAACTAAAGGCAATCAAAGCTGGAAATAAACATCATATATAGAATTGTATAAAGAAATAAAACATCAGTGTCCTAAAGCAAAGCTCTTCATGTTTATTTTTGTAGTTTCCAACATTTTGCTTCTAATAGAATGACATAAGGACATCTCGTCAATGAAATAAATGGATTCCATTAAGCTGTTAAGTGCAGGATAGCAAAGTAACAGAGGAAAAGAGAAAAGGCTATTTTTATGGTTTCAGTCACTATTATAAAATACAGCATATACTCATTTAATAGGCCACATAACCCTTGTGTTCAATAACATAAACCAAATGTATGAAATGTATTTGACTTTCTTCCCACAATTGACAGTGATTAGGGATGTTGGATTAGGTGCTCCATTGGGGATAGAGACGAATGTTACTGGTGATAATTTTTTAATCTACTATACAAACATTGGAAAATAATTCCAATATATATATACAGTTGTGCTCAAAAGTTTACATTCCCCAGCCAAATTTTTGCTTTCTTGGCTTTTTTTCAGAGAATGTGAATGATAACACCAAAACATTTTACAACATTTTTCTCCACTCATGGTTAGTGGTTGGGTGAAGCCATTTATTGTCAAACTACTGTGTTTTCTCTTTTTAAATCATAATGACAACCCAAAACATCCAAATGACCCTGATCAAAAGTTCACATACCCTTGTGATTTTGGCCTGATAACATGCACAGAAGTTGACGAAAATGGGTTTGAATGGCTACTAAAGGTAACATCCTCACCTATGACCTGCTTGTAATCAGTGTGTGCATAAAAGCTGAGTGAGTTTCTGGGATCCATACATACTCTTGCATCTTTCATCCAGCCACTGATGTTTCTGGATTGTGAGTCATGGGGAAAGCAAAAGAATTGTCAATGGATCTATGGGAAAAGGTAGTTGAACTGTATAAAACAGGAAAGAGATGCAAAAAGATATCAAAGGAATTGATAATGCCAGTCAGCAGCATTCAAACTGTGATTAACAAATGGAAAATCAGGGGCTCTGTAAAAACAAAACCACGGTCAGGTAGACCAACAAAAACTTTGTCTACAACTGCCAGGAAAATTGTTTGAGATGCAAAGAAAAATGCACAAATAAAATAAGCTGAAATATTGGACTCTCTGAAAGCTAGCGGTGTTGCTGTTTCAAGATGCACAATACGGAGGCACTTGAAGAAAAATGGGCTGCAAGGTCGAGTCGCAAGAAGAAATCCATTACTGCACAAATGCCACAAAGTATCTCGCCTACAATACGCAAAACAGCACAGAGACAAACCTCTAAACTTCTGGAACAAGGTAATTTGGAGTGATGAGAGCAAAATTTAACTATTTTGCCACAATCATAAACATTACATTTGGAGAGAGGTCAACAATGCCTATTATGAAAGAAACACCTACTGTAAATCGTGGAGGTGGATGGCTGGTGTTTTGCGGATGTGTGAGCTACAAAGCCACAGGAAACTTGGTAAAAGTTGAAGGAAAGATAAATTCAGCACCTTATCAGCAAATACTGGAGGCAAATTTTGCAATCATCAGCCCGGAAGCTGCGCATTGGACATAGTTGGACATTCCAACATGACAGCAATCCAAAACAAAGGCCAAGTTGACCTGTTATTGGCTACAGAAGAACAAAATGAAGGTTCTGGAGTGTCCAGCTCAGTCTCTTGACCTCAATATCATTGATCCACTCTGGGGAGATCTCAAGCACGCAGTTCATGCTTGACAGCTCAACAATTTACAGGAACTGGAGGCTTTTTGCCAAGAAGAGTGGGCACTTTTACCATCTGAGAAAATAAAGAACCTCATCCACAACTACCACAAAAGACTTCAAGCTGTCATTGATGTTAGAGGGGGCAATACACGGTATTAAGAAATGGGGTATGTGAACTTTTGATCAGGGTCATTTGGATGTTTTGGGTTGTCATTATGATTTAAAAAGAGAAAACACAGTAGTTTGACAATAAATGGCTTCACCCAACCACTAACCATGAGTGGAGAAAAAGTTTTGGTGTTATCATTCATATTCTCTGAAAAAAGGCCAAGAAAGCATAAATTCTGTCAGAGAATGTAAACTTTTGAGCACAACTCTCTCTCTCTCTCTCTCTATATATATATATATATATATATATATATAGATATTGTTGGTAAGGTATCATGCATGCGTGTCCAACTCTTCATAGAAACACAAAGTCTGACAAGGGGCATCTGTCAGCTCTAGTTTATATCATTTTGCCTTTTTGCTTTATCCATCTTTGAAGTCGGTCACAATAGTTCAACAGACTTCACTCAGTATCAGCACGGGTTTACTAGGGACCGTTCCTGTCAGACTAATTTGATCAGCTTCTATGAAGAGGTAAGTTCCGGACTGGACCAAGGGAACCCAGTAGATGTAGTGTATATGGACTTTTCAAAAGCTTATGATACGGTGCCACACAAAAGGTTGATACATAAAATGAGAATAATGGGGATAGGGGAAAATATGTGTAAGTGGGTTGAGAGCTGGCTCAGGGATAGGAAGCAAAGGGTGGTTATTAATGGAGCACACTCGGACTGGGTCTTGGTTAGCAGTGGGGTACCACAGGGGTCAGTATTGGGCCCTCTTCTTTTTAACATATTTATTAATGACCTTGTAGGGGGCATTCAGAGTAAAATTTCAATATTTGCAGATGACACTAAACTCTGCAGGGTAATCAATACAGGGGAGGACAATTTTATATTACAGGATGATTTATGTAAACTAGAAACTTGGGCTGATAAATGGCAAATGAGCTTTAATGGGGATAAATGTAAGGTCATGCACTTGGGTAGAAGTAATAAGATGTATAACTATGTGCTTAATTTTAAAACTCTGGGCAAAACCGTCAATGAAAAAGACCTGGGTGTATGGGTGGATGACAAACTCATAGTGGCCAGTGTCAGGCAGCTGCTACAAAGGCAAATAAAATAATGGGATGTATTAAAAGAGGCATAGATGCTCATGAGGAGAACATAATTCTACCTCTATACAAGTCACTAGTTCGACCACACTTAGAATACTGTGCACAGTTCTGGTCTCCGGTGTATAAGAAAGACATAGCTGAACTAGAGCGGGTGCAGAGAAGAGCGACCAAGATTATTAGACGACTGGGGGATCTGCAATACCAAGATAGGTTATTACACTTGGGGCTATTTAGTTTGGAAAAACGAAGACTAAGGGGTGATCTTATGTTAATGTATAAATATATGAGTGGACAGTACAAAGACCTTTCTGATGATCTTTTTAATCATAGACCTGAGACAGGGACAAGGGGGCATCCTCTACGTCTGGAGGAAAGAAAGTTTAATCATAATCGCAGATGGGGATTCTTTACTGTAAGAGCAGTGAGACTATGGAACTCTCTGCCGTATGATGTTGTAATGAGTGATTCATTACTAAAATGAAGAGGGGACTGGATACCTTTCTTGAAAAGTATAATGTTACAGGTTATATGCACTAGATTCCTTGATAGGGCGTTGATCCAGGGAACTAGTCTGATTGCCGTATGTGGGGTCGGGAAGGAATTTTTTTCCCCAATGTGGAGCTTACTCTTTGCCACATGGGTTTTTTTTGCCTTCCTCTGGATCAACATGTTAGGGCATGTTAGGTTAGGCTATGGGTTGAATTAGATGGACTTAAAGTCTTCCTTCAACCTTAATAACTATGTAACTATGTAACTATTATCTCTGACTTCAAAGCTCCATATATTGGCTGCGCTGCGGAATATGTTGGGGCTATATAAATAAAGCTTCTTCTTATTATTATTATTATTATGTGTTAAAAAAAATACCTATAACTGAGTCCAAAGCAAAACTGTTATCTTTAGCTCACCACTTTTGACAACTCTTGTGCACTGAAGGCCCAAAAAAAGACAATTAAGAATCCAAGGAGCTGTTCACAAAAGCATCCAACCCTATTTATACCATACTAAAATCCACATTCAACCTGTGTGTATTGTCCAGCCGACACTTTATGGACTGTATCAGCTATTACTCATGGCTTTCTGCACCTCGTGTGTTGCAGTGAGTCATGAGTAAAGACTGATGCAGTCTGGAAGGAAATATGAGTCCATGGCTCCATCTGGGGCACATCCAAAATCAATTTTTTGAGGCATTCAAATGCAACCCCTGGTGACTGGTCACCAACTTGTGGCCAAAATTTGACCAGAATCTAGCTTTATAGCGTTTTAACAGCAGAAGAGGGGAACACAAAATGACACATTTATATGCGCCCACAGATGTTCTGTAATATATGCACCTTTAAAAATCAGCAGAAAAATTTATATTTTTTAGATACTTAGCTCCTGAAAATATTACATGAAGTCGTCTACATTCACAGATCTGTGGGAAGTGTTAGTGTACTGTCCGAACTTTACTGGACAGAACACATTGAGTATGTCGTAGTTTGCTTTTTTTGATGCTCAGAATCTGATCAGAATAGGACATGCTCAGAGTCTCGTGGTGATCACATGCGAATCTGTGATTTTCACAATTATTTGAATAGGTAAATAAACCTTTATGGGTCCGAGTGCCGTCTGAAAAAAAATAGGCCAGCACTTAGACATTTCACATCGATGTGTGAATGTAGCCAAAAGTCTATGGCATAACTGTGAATTATGCTGGAAAGTTGCCGTATATTCATGGCCTATATGAATTATATAGTAACAATATGCTGTAAGTCACTTCAGAAAGCAGCATCTCTGCTCCTACATGTTCATTTGAAGTACGTAAACTAGCAGGGAATGTAAGGAGCTGGAGCCTTGAGCCAACAGATCTAAATCAATGTTACGTAACCACTGACATGCATGACTGCTCATGATTTTCCTGCGAGGTTTCCTTAACGCTTTCTTGGAGGAATATGATGTTCCAGAGCAAACTTCATATATTTCACAGCTGCCATTTCAGATTGAAGAAATATCATTTAGAAATGATCTGTAATTACGTTCCAGTTTTATTGTTGTTGTTTTTGTAATAAAACAGATTAATGAAATATTTTTGTCTCATGTTCCCACAAATAAAACTGAATTTTAAGTGCTTGCATGTGGAGGTCTGTCCTCTTCCCACATTAATCACAGCGCAGAATAAAGGCTGATGCAGTGGCCCAGCGCTATGATGTAGCATGCAGTTAATATTTCAGAGGACTCTTCTCAACTTTCTCAATGTTGCAGGATGAAATATTTAAAAACTCTGATGTGATCATATGAAATTGAGGGGTATAACTTTGCAACAGGAGAAGGGTTGTGGGTCTTAAGTTTTTAATCTATGGATTTTGCAGTGAATCTACAGCAAAAGATTCTGCTGCACATTTCTCTCTGCATTGTGAACAACAGGGTTTGAAGGTCCACCAGGATTCCTCGGTATCCCGTGATGGACCACTATTTGTACACACCACGTACAGAAGATTTTACCTTTGCCGAGCTTATTATATCCACAAATTGCTGATTTCATATCAGATTTTGTGTCAATTTTACTGTTGAGAAAAAAAGAAGAAAGTGAATGTGACATGTTAATTTTAGTTATACAGTTATGGCCAAAAGTGTTCGCATACTTGACATTATTCCAGAAAATGAAGTATTTCTCCCAGAAAATTATTGCAATTACATGGTTTATTTTACACGTGTGTATGTCACGAGTGTGTCAGGCCAACCGGGGAGATCTGGGGAAAGAATATCACTGCGTATTGTGAATCGCAGATCTTCTATTTAGCCTGAGTATTTGGATCCCATATTAAGCCCTTAATGACTAAGCCAAATTTTTTAAATCTGACCATTGTCACTTTATGTACGAGGGGCATTCTTTAAAGATTTCCCCTGACCCACTTCTATTTAACACAGGAGGTTGAAACTGCACATGTGTAATGATATAAGTCTCTACAGGTTACGTGCCAATTTGCAACTCAGAACCGATAATGGTCTTGACTTTGCAGGTGCTGAAGTGGTGTGAGGTTTCATAATGAACCCAGTGGAAATACAGAGCAGTCATCAAGTTCCTTTACTTGAAAGAAGACGTTCGATGAGATGCAAGAGGATTATGGTGATGATTCCCCGTCATACAGTATAATGTAGTCAAGAACTGGCATTGTCAATTCAAATGTGGTTGGAGCTTTTTCCCTTTGACATCAACTCCTGAAATATTAGGATTCTGATGTATTTTAGCCACCAATGGTTCTGTACTAGTGTTGAGCATTCCGATACAGCAAGTATCGGTTATCGGCCGATACTTGCCGGTATCAGAATTCCGTTACCGAGATCCGATACTTTTGTTGTATCGGGAATCGGTATCGGGATTAATATCAATGTGTAAAAGAAAGAATTAAAATAAAAAATAGGGATATACTCACCTCTCGGCGCAGCCTGGACTTTACAGCCGTAACCGGGAGCCGTTGTACCTAAGAATGCGCGCTTGAAGGGCCTTAGATGAGGTCACTGCGCTCTGATTGGTCCGTAGCGGTCGCGTGACTGCTACGCGACCAATCACAAAGCAGTGACGTCACCTAAGGTCTTTCAAGCGCTTGAAATACCTTAGAAGATGTCACGGCTTTGTGATTGGTCGCGTAGCTATCACGCGACCGCTACGCGACCAATCAGAAGCTGCGGACGTCTTCTAAGGTATTTCAAGCGCTTGAAAGACCTTAGGTGACGTCACGGCTTTGTGATTGGTCGCGTAGCGGTCACGCGACCGCTACGGACCAATCAGAGCGCAGTGACCTCATCTAAGGCCCTTCAAGCGCGCATTCTTAGGTACAACGGCTCCCGGTTACGGCGGTAAAGTCCAGGCTGCGCCGGAGAGGTGAGTATATCCCTATTTTTTATTTTAATTCTTTCTTTTACACATTGATATGGATCCCAGGGCCTGAAGGAGAGTTTCCTCTCCTTCAGACCCTGGGAACCATACAGGATACCGTCCGATACTTGGTGTCCCATTGACTTGTATTGGTATCGGGTATCGGTATCGGATTAGATCCGATACTTTGCCGGTATCGGCCGATACTTTCCGATACCGATACTTTCAAGTATCGGACGGTATCGCTCAACACTATTCTGTACACATGGCAAATATTTGAGAGGACACTATTCTGTACACATGGCAAATATTTGAGAGGACAGCCTTGCATTGTCCCATTTTATATCTAAAAGCTAGATGAGGTATGGTATGGAAATTTAATAGAGGCCAAAGGAGCTCTATAAAGAACTCTCTTAGCTGTAAGAAAGAGACCCGAGATTCCAAAAGCGCTGAGCGTCTCAAACATAAAGGACCAGTTAAGGAGGTCAAAGGTCTTCTCTGCATCTAGACTTAGGAGGAGAGCTTGCTTATTTTTTATATTAACTAGGTCAATCAAATCGACTACCCTCCTGGTATTCTCACCACCCTGACCAAACAAATCAAATCCTCCCTGGTCTTTATTTATTAGCTGCAGGAGCCAAAGGCTAAGTCTATTGGTCTGCATTAAGAAGGGCAATTAGTCTGAAATTAGATCAAACCAAAGGATCTCTTCCTGGCTTAGGGATTAAAATCAAATAGGAATGAGACAAAGTGTCCGGTATAGGAGAGCCGTTTAAAAAGAAGTTAAGCAGCTTAGTCAAATGTGAAGATAGCTCACTGGAAAATGTTTTTTTAATTATAGAGATATGTCAAACTGTGAGGCCCTGAGGACTTACCAAGAGGGAGGTCTTTGAAGATATCTGTTATCTCCTTGTCACTGATCGATTTATTAAGCGAGCTCAAGGCTTCTGGTGGAAGGACTGGTAGCCCAAGTCCAGAAAAGTATCTATTACGTACTGACAATCGTTGTGACATATTTGATGGTGAAGAATCTTGAAGGTGTTATATAGTTTCCTATAGAAGTCTTCTTTGTCTCTAAGAGCCTGGGAAACTGAGGCAACAGATCCATTTTTAAGTTGGTGAGCAAGTATGGAATGAGCTTTATTGCCCTTTTTGTAATATTTTTGCCTAGTGTAGAAAAGATTTTTTTTTACTTTGCGCATGGCCAGGTATTTTAACTTGTCTCTGATTGCAATAACCTTCCCCGAGATGTTCATAGATGGTGAAGAGGCCAATTTGGCCCCCCAGTGCTTTAAGAAGATTAGCAAGTTTAGATTGCAATAAATTAGCATTTCTCTTTAACCTAGTCTCCTCCACTATGCAAAACCCCTTCATCACCGCCTTGTGAGCCTCCCACAAAGCAGCTGGTGAAGAAACAGAGCCAGTACTGAATTCTTCTAGATGCTCAAGCAACAAGCTCCTAATTGAAGTGTCTTAAAGTAGGAATTCATGAAATTGCCAATGACAAGGCCGCGGTGAAGGGTATGTTGATTTTAAGTCTAATGTAAGCATGGCCTTACAAGGTAATTGTACCCACCTCAGCCCCCTGCATCATTCTGAGAGCTAGAATATTTGCAAGAAATAAATAAATTCTAGTATGTGTACGATGGGGTGTTAGGTGTTGAGTTCCCGCCGCTGCACAGGGGGAATCTTGAACCATGTCAGCTGCAGTCTCCCATGTTCCTCCAGCCACAGTAGAACCTGCTCAGCTGAGACGTCAGTCCCAGCGTCTGGCTCAGCCTGATACTGTGCAAATGGTTACTGCTGCCTTTCCAGGCTCTTCCCTTGTAGCCAGTACTGGTCAGTGGCGAATAGGCTTTTCTGGGACTTAAGGTACCTTCACACGAAGCGACGCTGCAGCGATAGCGACAACGATGCCGATCGCTGCAGCGTCGCTGTTTGATCGCTGGGGAGCTGTCACACAGACCGCTCTCCAGCGACCAACGATGCCGAGGTCCCCGGGTAACCAGGGTAAACATCGGGTTGCTAAGCGCAGGGCCGCGCTTAGTAACCCAATGTTTACCCTGGTTACCAGCGTAAAAGTAAAAAAAACAAACAGTACATACTCACCTGCGCGTCCCCCAGCGTCTGCTTCCTGACACTGACTGAGCTCCGGCCCTAACAGCACAGCGGTGACGTCACCGCTGTGCTTTCACTTTCACTTTAGGGCCGGCGCTCAGTAAGTGTCAGGAAGCAGACGCTGGGGGACGCGCAGGTGAGTATGTACTGTTTGTTTTTTTTACTTTTACGCTGGTAACCAGGGTAAACATCGGGTTACTAAGCGCGGTCCTGCGCTTGGTAACCCGATGTTTACCCTGGTTACCAGTGTAAAACATCGCTGGTATCGTTGCTTTTGCTTTCAAACACAACGATACACGGCGATCGGACGACCAAATAAAGTTCTGGACTTTATTCAGCGACCAGCGACATCACAGCAGGATCCTGATCGCTGCTGCGTGTCAAACTAAACGATATCGCTAGCGAGGATGCTGCAACGTCACGGATCGCTAGCGATATCGTTACAAAGTCGTTTCGTGTGAAGGTACCTTAAGTTCTGCATTTCACACACTTAGTATGCCCACGGGAGGACCTCTCATTGGAGGTCAGGGGTCACACGCTCAGGTCCTGTAGCAGCTTCTATTGGCCACCAGAAAGGTCCTGTAGAGCTGCAACTATAAAAGGTTCACATGGCCGCACGGCCATGCGCTAGTATCAAATGTGTTTGGCTTATGCCAGTGGATACTATACCACTTTAAACATATGTGGTGTGAGGATGTAGCTTTGGGACTGTACACTCAGGCAGGCAGCTAGCGTCAGTGGGGGCAATTAGCCTTAGCTTAGCATCTGGTTCCTTCCTGTGTGTGGTTAGCACAGAAGAGTTCCAGAGCAATCACAACCCTTAGTTAGGGTAATAGTTTTGTGTACAGTGTGACTCTGTGAGGCAACAGAGATCGCTTCCAGTTCACACGGAGTGAAGCTTAACACGTGTGAGCTCAGATGTTATCTGCAGTTACTTAGCAACAGATATCTCTGCATGGTGGACCCTGGGCTGTGAACGCACCTTGTAGCTACCTATTTATACTTGGTGCGTTCCACTAGCCCTAACAGTATGCTAGTGCCAGGGTCTGACTAAGTAATGGTGGATGAACAGTGATTGCAGGGGTACATCTGGAGGGTAGGTTGGCGGCTCTCGAGCGTGCAACCTCAGCTGTGGATGTTACCGCAATAGCTGTTCAGGCTGCTAGCGTGGCTGCAGCAACTTTAACCACTGCAACCCCTGTTCTGACCTTATCCCACCTCCCGCTGCCAGAGAAATACTCTGGTGACAGTAAATCATGTAGGGGTTTCATGAGCCAGTGCAGTATACACCTCGAGCTCGTTTTCCCACAGAGCGGGCAAAGGTGGGATTCATTATTTCTCTTCTGTCAGACAGGGCGATGGAGTGGGAGCGCGACCATCATGTGGTGCAGAGTGCTCCTCGGTTCTTGAGCACTCTGAAACAGGTCTTTTTAGGACCTCGAGTCACCCATGATACGGCGCTCCAACTGCTGGCATTGATTCAGGGTTAGTCCATGGTCAGCCGTTTTGCTGTCCACTTTCGGACTTTAGCATCCGAGCTGGAGTGGCTGGATAAAGTTCTCATCCCGGTATTTTGGAGGGGGCTGGCTGACCATGTAAAGGACGCTTTGGCCACTAGGGAGATTCCCGCCACACTGCAGGAGCTCATAGCAGTATCAACTCGCATCGACCTTCGTTTTAACGAGCGAACGTTGGAGCGAGCCCAGTATAGGCAGAGGTTTCGGATGGCTCCCACCTTCGCCAAACCTCTGGAATCTTCGGTCCAGGCATCTGAGTCACATGAGGCCATGGAGGTGTCACGAGCGGGATCTAAGTCCCGGACCGCTCGAGCACTTAAGGTCTGTCATGTTTGCCGGCAGTCAGGACACTTTGCCTCCAGGTGTTCTCAGCGGTTGGGAAAACGTCAGCGTCCAGTGGTAGTCGGAGGAGGTACACTAGACACGGTGATGCTTTCCTCCAAATTGTCCTTCAAGGGGAAAATTACCATAGGCCCATCCACTCTTATGGTAGAGCTTTGTGTGGACTCCGGGGCGGAGGGCAATTTTATGTCATCTGCTTTCGCCAAACGACACGCAATACCCCTGGTGATGCTCGGCAAACCTGTGATCGTTCGAGTGGTAAATGGGTCGACACTACCCTCACAGTTTACACACCAAACCAATCCTTTCACTCTTTCCATGTCTTCATCTCATCAGGAGATTACTTCTCTACTAGTCATTCCCAATGGAATTGATGAGGTCCTGTTGGGGATACCATGGCTACGATATCACTCTCCTCATATAGAGTGGTCCTCAGGGAGAATTGTGGGATGGAGTAAATCCTGTAAGGGTAGATGTCAGAGGGAGTATGTTCAGGTTGCTACAACTGAGGTACCCGCAGATCTTTCCTCTCTCCCCAAGCACTATTGGCCCAATGCGGACGTGTTCTCCAAGAGGGCTGCGGAGACCCTTCCGCCTCACTGCCCCTATGACTGTCCTATTGACCTCTTGCCTGGTGCAGAGCCACCCCAGGCATGAGTCTATCCATTATCTCTTCCGGAGATGGAGGCAATGTCCCAGTACATCCGAGAGAATCTGGCAAGAGGATTCATTAGGAAGTCAGTGTCACCTGCAGGGGCTGGGTTCTTCTTCGTGCAGAACGCCATCACTGTTAAGAATAACTACCCACTACCCCTGATATCTGAGCTCTTTGATAGGCTATGGGGAGCAAGGGTATTTACTAAATTAGATCTGCTGGGTGCTTACAACCTAATTCGCATCCGTGAGGGGGACGAATGTAAGACGGCCTTTAACACCAGGGTTGGCACTATGAATATCTGGTGATGCCCTTCAGGCTCTGTAATGCCCCAGCTGTTTTCCAAGACTTTGTGAATGACATCTTCCGGGATATGCTCACCACCTCAGTCGTAGTCTATCTGGATGATATTCTCATCTACTCTCCAGATATTGTCTCCCACCAGAGAGATGTTTGCAAAGTCTTTGACCTCTTATGGGCAAACTCCCTCTACGCCAAGTTGGAGAAGTGTGTGTTTGAGCAGGAGTCCTTGCCTTTCCTTGGCTATATCATCTCTGCTCAGGGATTGGCTATGGATCCTGCCAAGCTACAGGCTGTGATGGACTGGCAGGAACCCCATTCTCTTAAAGCGGTGCAGCGCTTCATGGGGTTCATTAATTTCTATCACCAGTTCATTCCCCACATCTCAACTTTGGTAGCTCCCTTGGTTGCCCTTACCAAGAAGGGAGCAAATCCCAAATTGTGGTCGGAGGAGGTCTCCAAGGCCTTTCTCGCTATTAAGTCACACTTCGCTAGCGCTCCCATCCTACATCGCCCCGATGTAGATAAGCCGTTTATAATGGAGGTGGATGCCTCATCCGTTGGTGCTGGAGCAGTCCTCTTCCAAAAGGATGCTCAAGGTCGGAAGCATCCTTGCTTCTTCTTTTCCAAGACCTTCTCAACAGCAGAGAGGAATTATTCCATCGGGGACAGGGAGTTACTAGCCATGAAGTTGGCTTTCTCAGAGTGGAGAAGCCTCCTGGAGGGGGCTCGCTTTCACTTTCAAGTTTTTACAGACCACAAAAATTTGGTGTACTTACAGATAGCCCAGCAGATAAATTCTCGCCAGGCCAGATGGTCCCTGTTCTTCTCTTGGTTCCATTTCACCCTCCATTTTCTCTCCGGGAAGAAGAGCATTTGTGCTGGTGCTCTCTCCCGCTCCATAGTATCCTCAGAGAAGGAGGAGCCTTGGCTTATTGTCCCTTCTGAGAGCCTGAGAACCATGGCTCCAGTTTTGCTAGAGTCTGTGCCCCCGGGCAAGACTTTTGTACCACCAAATTTGAGACCAGAGGTTCTCCCTGGGGCTCATTCGTCCAGGGTGGGTGGACATTTTGGGACCAAGAGGACATTTGAGCTTCTGACGAGGACATACTGGTGGCCGCATATGGCTCTTGACATCGGGGATTATATTCGGGCGTGTCTCCTGCTCCAGGAATCGGTCTCCTCGGCAATGGCCTGCTGGGCTACTTTACCCCCTGCCGGTGGCAGACAGGCCCTGGGAGATGGTTGGGATGGACTTGATGGTGGGCTTACCTAAGTCTCGTAGCTTCACCGTTATCTGGGTAGTCACCGATCATTTTTCTAAAATGGTGCACTTGGTGCCGCTTCCTTGTATACCTTCTGCGCGGGCCTTGGCGGCGTTGTTCATTAAACATATTTTCTGTCTACATGGCATGCCTGACAAAATTGTCAGTGATCGGGGTCCCCAGTTCGCGTCTCGGTTTTGGAGAGAGCTCTGTTGTTTACTCAGCATTGAGCTGAATCTCTCTTCTGCATACCATCCCGAGACGAATGGGTTGGTAGAGAGGGACAACCAGACTCTGTTGACATACCTGCAACATTTTGTCTCTGCTAGGCAGGATGACTGGGCATCTTTGCTACCTTGGGCGGAATTTGCTTTGAACAATGCCATAGCCAACTCCACTGGGCAGACTCCATTTCTCCCTAACTACGGCCAGCATCCGCGTGTCACTGTGCCCATGCCCGTGTCATCCACTGATTCCAGGGTGGCAGACTGGGGCTCCTGGTGACTTAGTGTGGCTCTCCGTCCGTAACATAAGGCTATGAGTTGAGTCCACTAAGTTTGCGCCTTGCTTCATTGGTCCTTTCAAGGTTCTGGAACAGGTTAACCCTGTGGTCTACCGTTTGGCTATTAATCCGCGCCTTTCTATCACCAACTCCTTTCATGTTTCCCTCTTAAAGCCCATCTATATGTCTCGCTTTTTCGAGTCATCTGCCGGGACATCAGGTTCATCCACGGATGAGTACGAGGTGAACTCTATCTTGGGGTGCAAGGTGGTATGTGGCAAAAAGTACTATCTGGTGGACTGGAAGGGTCACGGCCCAGAGGACAGAACCTGGGAACCTGTGGAGCACATTCGGGCTCCGCTGCTCATTGCAGCCTTTGAGCATAGCGATACTCAAGGAGGAGGGGGCCCTAGGAGGGGGGTGATGCTAGGCGTCGAGTTCCCGCCGCTGCACAGGGGGAATCTCGAACCATGTCTGCTGCAGTCTCCCATTCTCCTCCAGCCGCAGTGGAACCTGCTCAGCGGAGATGTCGGTCCCAGTGTCTGGCTCAGCCTGATACTGTGTGAATGGTTACTGCTGCCTTTCCAGGCTCTGCCCTTGTAGCCAGCACTGGTCAGCGGCGAGCAGGCTTTTCTCAGGCAGGCAGCTAGCATCAGTGGGGGCAATTAGCCTTGGCTTAGCATCTGGTTCCTTCATGTGTGCGGTTAGCACAGAAGAGTACCAGAGCAAGCACAACCCTTAGTTAGGGTAACAGTTTTGTGTACAGTGCGACTCTGTGAGGCAACAGAGATCGCTTCCAGTTCACCTGGCGTGAAGCTTAACCCACATGTGAGCTCAGAGGTTATCCGCCGTTACTTAGCAGCAGATATCTCTGCACGGTGGACTCCGGGCTGCGAAAGCACTTTGTAGCTAACTATCTATACTCGGTGCGTACCGCTAGCCCTAACATAGGGGAGGGAATAAAAGGAGTTTGCCTTTTCCTTAGGGTGGTCTATTCTAAACATGTCGAAAAGAGAATTTGACCTAATTAATTTCCTAAACTCAGCTGACAATCTTTTTAAACCTATTGTTGGAGGGATCCCTTCCAGAGACAACCTATCAAAAGTTTCCGAAAAAGGAACATTAAAGTCCCCTCCCACTAACAATGCTATTGGAGGTAAACTCTGTAGAAGAGAGAATATTTTATCTATAAAGTGTATCTGACTTTTATTTGGCACATAAAGATTACATAGGTTAATAAGCTTGCCCCCAAGTAGGCTCTCCAATATAACAAACCTATCCTGGGATCTATATGAGATTAAATCACCTGTATTGGACAGTTTAAATAAATTAAAATGGCAACCCCACCTCTTTTTCTATTATCACTATATGCATAGTATGTACCTTGAAAATGATTAGCAGCAAATTGAATGCATCCCGTTTTATTAGAATGGGTCTCCTGTAGGAAGGCAACATCCGCCCTTTGGGTCCTCAATTCCCTTAAAACGAATCTTTTTCTTCAAAGGAAGTTCAGGTCCTTACATTAAAAGACAGCACACACACCATAACAACAACCTAGTGATAGCACAATTCTCATGCTTATCATCATACTCACTGACCCGAGCTGGCAAATACCCGTAATCTCAAGATCACTTTTATAAGGCCACTGATTAACTTTTTTCTCATCACACCATCCCATTTTCAATGGGGTTGATTCGTCTGTCAAAGTGGAAGGTAAGAGACATAAAAGAGCAAAAGGTAGACAAAAACAACAATAAACATATAATGAAAACATAGAAAAGAAATAAATCATCTAAATTTATCAATATTCCCAGGTTATAACCTGGAAGGGGGTAGCTTCTGTGGCACTACGTGAACACACTGAGTAATATAAGAAAAATTTGGTAACTAATTAACTCTCAACCCAAGGACGGAGAGCGTTTCCAAAGAACCACCCCCCAAAAAAAAATTAGTTATGAGAGGAGCTCAGTAATGACAGGCTTCAAGTAGGATATTTAACCATGGTGCTATCCTAGCATTGCGCCAAACATTTATTACTAACAAGAATAATAACAACTTATTAGAAAAAAGAATAAACTGCTGATTATTAACTGCACTCAATTACTCAATTATTTTAACACTGGCAAATACAAATTAAACAGTTTCTATGCAGGGAGAATTGAATTAGACTCCAGGGAAACCCTTCCTTTGCTGCTACACAGTCAAGTTTTAAGCTTTCTATCTTATGAGGTGCTTGGTCTTCAAGACGCTCCCCTCTCCTTTGGACAACTTTGTCCTCCCTTGCCAACTCGGCACCAATCTGGGGGTAGTGCATCCAGCAGCGACAAGAGATCCCAGTCCCGGAGTTTAGGCATAGGCAAGTTCAGTCTCTCACAGAAAGAGAGCAGATCATCCAGACAGCGCAAAGTCGCCGACGTCCCATCTCTATGTGCTGTTAGAGCGAAAAGAAATCCCCACATGTAGAGAATCTTCTGGTCTTGCTTAGACTTTAGTAAAGGTCTAAGATGTCTTCTCTTCTAAAGTGTTATTGGAGAGAGGTCTGGAAAAAACTGTACCTCGTTCTTTAGATATGTAAAGGACTTCAAATGTCTATCTCTCATCATTATTCTCTTCTTAGTTTCAAAGTCATGTGAACAACAAATTATGTTCCGAGGGTGACATGTAGATCCTTTTATGTTTTAGAGCCCTGTGGTCCCTATAAAGCTTAATAGACAAAGAAGGAGGGTCCCCCAAAATGGAGTTAAATATCGTTTGTAGCAAGATCTTAGGGTTATTCTTTTTATCAGCTTCCAGGACCCACACTCCTTTATATTGCACCTCTGTCCTCTATTTATCCAGATCTTCAATATGTGAGGGTAGGTAATTTACCACTTTCTTTTGAGATATTATTAATTGATGCAGATCTGACAAATGAGACCTAGTAACATCATGGCCCTCTTCAAGAGTGTCTAGTCTGCCTGATAGGTGCTGTAGGTACTGATGAACACAAGCAATTTCAGATCTACAGGTTTCCTTCACCTCTGCAGTCAGCTGCTTATAGTCATCTTTAGAAGGTAGGTGCCTGAAATACTTTACCATTTCAGAGGAGGATAAGGGGGAGTCCTGATCCTGCCATTCCTCATCATCAACACAGGATGTTCCCCAGGGACCCCAGCATCCGAGACTTTGCCTTCATGTTTAGTTTCCAGGGCCTCCAGGGTGTTCTGAGGGAAGGTCTCCCCCACTTTCAGACCCCCCTCCAGATGTTTCTGATGAGCTTCAGAGTCGGAGCCTGTAATTTCCTCCAGGCCCTATCCATCTGACGCCTGTGAGGCATCAGCCTCTCCTATCCCTGCACCACCGGCTGCTGCCTCCCTTGCACCATGGGTGGGGAGCTTCTTTCTGCTGATGGCACCGAGTTTCTGACGGCTCTATGATGAAAAAGGCATCCAGCGCCATGGTGGGAACTGCCGCTGAGGCCTCTCAGCTGCAAAAGGTCTGGCTCTCCTGGGGAACATCTAGGAGGAGGTAATGGCCAGTGCTTTGGCTTAGAATGCCATTGTTTTAGATAGGTCTGATGGGAGCTCTGCTCACATACGTCCTCTCAGGTCTGCATCCTGGTCACTCCCTCTACATTTGACCCCTTCTATTTTTGATAACAAGCCAATATAAAGCTGACAGCTGGGGGCTGTCAGCTTTAACTGTGTTCGTTAGCAGAAATAAAGGGGTCTCCATGTAATTTTTCCTTTTATTTTTTTATTGCACCGAAATTGGATGATGAATACTCTCATCATTGTATGCCTGCTCTCGCTGCTCTCAGCGAGATCAGACGTATGGTGAAGAGAGTAGTACTATCTTCATCTGACGCCTATGACCAGCGGCAACCTTTTACCACCTGTCAGAGCTGCTGGTTCACAAGCTGTCATCTGTGTAACAGTGTGGGATCTGCAGTGCTCTGACTGGCAGTAATGAACTTACCACTGATTAGAGATGTGTTTTTTTTGCACTGTCACACAGATGGCAGAATAGGAAACAACTGATATTCAGGCAACCACATTCATTTGAATGAGTTCTGGGTTTGAGTTCAAGTTCTAGTCCCTTTCTGGTACGGCCATCACTAATTAAAAAGTTTCCATTGAAATAAATATGCTAATAAAATAAAGGGCAATAAATGCAACTCTCCCATTAACTCAAAATTCCCAATTGGAATAATGGAAAATGGATTTTCAAAATAAGGCAACCCCTTTTAAATGGTTTTGCTATTAATATAATACTATGCGATGCCCAACAGAATTCTGTAATGTTGAATGCTGGCTGCTAGAGATGAGCAACGCTGCTTGGTGGGGAATAGAGCTGGAGTGACAGAGGCTTCAGATCTTCAAATAGTTGATTTCTCAATAATGGAGGAGCATGCTGGTTATGTAAAGGTATTGCTGGACCTGTTTTTGAAAGAACTACATGCACATATGCATAGTTTGGGTGGCAAAGTGCAGTTCTTTGCCACCCAGAATCCTTTTAAAGAGAATCTGTCATTGACTTCATGCTGCCTGAACCATGTGCAGCATGAATCAGAGCATGAAACCACACACAAAAATGCACAGTAAAACCAAAAAATACTCCGTTGCTAAAAAATAACAGTAAACAGCAAGTGCTAATAAAAGGAAGGAAAAACACATGGTATTTGGTTAATGCGTTTTTTTGCAAAAAATGTATATTAAGCCGCTCTACCAAATGTCAAGGTATACCCATATTAGAGCAGTCCTGACTAATGTATGTAATCCCTATCTGATGTATTTACAAACCTTGTCATATGTATAATACCTGTATGAGCAGGATTCAGAAGGGTAATGTCCAATGTGGACACGCAGCATAGAATGGCTTTTATGTGCACGGCTCACAAGGAGGGGTGGAAAAATCCCTAGTCTTGTAGAAACAAGAAAACAATTGATTAAAACAGAAACACATGATCTGTGCACACAGTGAACAAGCCTGTACAGACATTGTTCACACCACCAGGAGACTGAAACCACACAAAAAGGCACAGTAAAACCCGAAAATACTCTGTTGCAAAAAAATAAACAGTAAAAAGTAAACAGCAAGTGCTAATAAAAGGATGAAAAACACAGGGTATTTGGTTGCAAAAAATGTATATTAAACCGCTCTACCAAATGTCAAGGTATACCCGTATTAGAGCAGTCCTGACTAATGTATGTAATCCCTATCTTTTTTGCAACAGAGCACTTTTTGGTTATACTGTGCCTTTTTTGTGTGGTTTCAGTCTCCTGGTGGTGTGAACAATGTCCCTACAGGCTTGTTCACTGTGTGCACGGCTCATGTGTTTCTGTTTTAATGAATCAGAGTATAGCTGAAGTGTTTAGAAAAAATATACTGTGAAAAGTCAGCAAAGGGGTCCGGGGTAAGACATGACTAGCTTGACTCGTCCACAAGTAGTATTATTTGTCTCACTCCAGGTGATTGACATGTCTCCCATATTTTTTTATGAAACATTGCAACGTTCCAGAGAAAGATATACTTGGCTGTAATCACTCAGACCAGCTCTGATTCTTGCCTCCTGTAGTTTGTTTAGCATGAATATAGTGGCAGGATCCCTTTAGCATTTGTTTTTCATCTTGAAAAAGGCACCTGTCGGGTGCCAAAACGTGTCGATGTAATGAAAACCTTCATTTTATATCATTGAGGATTCTTCATTTCTGCAAGCACAGCCTATTTACTCTGATCCCTCCACTAAAGTGAATTGCCATTTGGAGAAAAATTTCCTCCAGCCATGGGGCCACAGCCATAGATTCTAAGGTTCTTATTTCTCTTGCAGTATTGCCCTATTGTGCACTACTGTCCCAACCAGATCTCAGGAGGTTCCCTTTAAGGGAACATCAGCGTCGAAACTGCTTCTAAATCAAAGCTTTTCTTTACAATCTTCTCAGGGCAAAGCAACAAATTTTAAGAAAATGATCTGCTGGAAGTGTACAGATTGCAAGCTACAACATAATGAATGTTTAGCAGTGCAGAAAATTAAATGAAATCCATACAAGGGCATGAAAGACAATGAGTGGATATTTATTCTGTATACCGCGCTATAATTACTTAGGGATGTTGAAAGACATTTCATTATTTCAAACACATAATAAATCCTACGCAGACTTATAGCCTTTCATTTATGAATTATGCTGCGCTGGAATAATTAAAGATGATTGGTGTACAGTGACTTTTCCGATTTCATTTTAAGGCTTGCATTTACTGTTTTTTTTTTTTTAATCCATTTTTCCTTAAATTGTATTTTGTTCTTTTTTTATTAATAATGCTTACTTAGGTTTTTTTTTTAGGCAATTCACCAATTTATTTAGTCTAGTAATTATGTTTGCTTTCATTTTTTTGCTTCTGTTTTAGATTCACATTTTGCATTAATTTGTCTTTTGTTAATGCACGGGAGTAACCTGTAAAATGGTACACCATCTTCTGAGAGCATTTATAAGTCTTAATGACAAGTATCTACACGATCATGAGCTTCTTTCCCCAAGCGAAGGTGGACTCTTGGATAGGCGAGGCATGCATTACATATGATTGAACTTGTGGTTTTACAGGCTCATTGGAAACAAGATAGAACTACACAAGTTGTGCAAATGCCAAATAGACATTGGGTGTAACATGGGATCCAGTACAAACTATCAATTGCTACAAATTCTGTGCAACTATTTCTCTGTCCTTTACAGTAATTGTAAAGTTTCCTAGAAGTTCCTTTCTGCACAACGCATTAGGATTGGGTGTATGGAGTAGGCCAATCTATTACTACATGTCATTTGTAAAAAATATACTTCCAGATGGATTAAGTAATAACTGGTGATTATTAAGCCTTGAGAAGCAGCACTTTTCAAGAGACAACACAACCAGCATCTCACCAATTCCGTACTGATTAGTTAAAAATGCTCCAAAGCAATTTTATCCTTAGAGGGATATTTTCATCCTACTTTAAGACTGCAGGTGCATTTACACAGGATGATTATAGTTAGCGAGCGTACCTAGGAATGTTAGTTTTGGAAAAGCTGACCGGTGTAAACAGGCTGCCAATCACAGGATAATGGAGCAAAACGCTCGTTCATCGGGTGAAATGATTATTAAGCTTGTTTAAAAATCATTCTTCTCAGCAGTATATTATTCTGTGTAAATAAGACATGAGTTGTCGACAACAATCTACAATTTACGACAGTTCATGCAGCCAGAATGATCTATTACTGATCGCTGTGTGTGAATAGCCTTTCTAAATAGAGTATTAAATGACCTCCAATTGGCATACATTAGGTAAAGTGGCCTAATTCACGACGGCAAGTGGAAATGTACCCTTATAGGATAGTCCCCTATAAATGGCACTGGAGAGATAGTTTCTGGATCAAACTATTTAGCACATTTTTCCCAAGGGAGTATTTCCTACCAGCTCCACAAGCAGAAGCAATATCTATCATGAGCATTATTAAAAAAAATTAATAGGAAAAAACATATGAAAATACAATGGGAAAGCAATGAGGTACCAAAACTACAGTATATCAAGATATATATATACTTATATATATATATATATATATATATATATATATATATATCAAAGCCATGAACATGGACTGTTGCTATTTGCATTTTTCTAACCTTCCACTGGATATGTACATTGCACATTGCACCTTTCTTTAAATTTCTATATTCTGCATTAATAGTTGTGACTACTAGATAAACACTGGCAACAGTTAAACTCTGCTGTCTTCAAGAAGTGGTCCTAAGTCCAAATTAATTTTCATCCTAATTTAGTGCCATAATCTAACCTATTTTATAACATACTTGAATTAAAAATTCTCTATCCTTCCCTATCTACAATAACTGCTTTTTTTTTTACTTGCTTTTTGATGACAATTCACCTGTGAATCCCGCTGCATGCTGGGATACTCAAACAAAGTGTCATAAGGAGGCTGATGCTGCTGCTACTTCTACAGCTCAGCCTCCTCCTTGAAACAAAGCGTCATCAGTGACACTCATTTCAAGGGCTGGGCTAGTCCCTGCACTTGTACACTGTGCAATGTGCACAATAACAGTGCACCTTCTGTTGCCTACTCAGATCAGCATTACCAAGCAGGCAACAGATTAGACTGTCACAGTGTGTTGTCAGAATACCAAGTGACATCACAAGTCTGTGCACGCTGGATATTCTTACAAAGCTCTCTGTTGCTGGCTCGTTAATACTGATCTGAGCTAGCAACAGAGAGCGGGCTGTCATTGTGCACATCACACAGTTCCCCGTGTGCATGGACTAGCCCAGCCCCTTAAGCAAGTGTCACTGATGATACTTTATTTCAGGGAGGGTTCAGGAGCTGCAGCAGTGACCCAGTGTGGCAAGCACTGGGATTCTTAAACAAAGCATCATCAAAAAGTAAATTTAAAAAAAGGAAGAGTAGTTAGTGTAATGAGGGAAGGATAGGGAATTTTTAATTCGTATGGTAGAAAATAGTTTTGATTATGGCATTAAATAGATAGGGATTTACGAGGAAAATTACTTTAGACTTCAGACACCTCTTTAATGTCTTCTTGCTAACAAGTGGGCCTCCTTTTTAACTCAAATAATCATAGAGACACAGATGCATTTTATTAGTGTCAGTTGGTGACAGCTTGTAACTAAGTGGCATGTGATATCCTCAGATTCAAAAACAAGCTGCCTAATAATTCTGCACACCTTGGTAAAGGCTGTTGTATCTTAAGGCACCACCCTCCCTCATTGCACAAATACAGATCACCTGATCTGCTTCATCCAATAAGCATTTAAGTATAAACAGCCTGAAGATGGAAAAGTTGCATAAAAATGAGGAAATGATTAAAATACTCACTTATCTAAGAATTCTGCACAAAGTGCAGTTAGTAGTAATGGGCAAAAAAAATCTTCTTAAATGTGTTTTATTTCTTTAATGCATTTTCTTAACCCAGCTAGTATTGAAGACAATGAGCTATTAGAACAGATTTCAATCCAGTAGAAATTATTAAAATATCACCATCACTCCATTTTCTTGTCTTGTCACTTCAAATTTCAAATGATACTGTTGTTGGTGCAGTTTCTAAGGCAATTATGCAATGCCCCAAGCTTTTTCTGTACAGCTCCTTCCAATTAGAGAAGTAGCCAGGGTGTAGAGACTTCGGTCATCATACCGTAAGTTCTTGTGACAACTTTACCATCCAATGTGCTGGGTACTTCTCCTACTGTCACTTTATAATCTACAAAGAAGCAAAAATCCCTAAAATAACAGTACCCCTTTAAGAATATTGCGATTATACTCATTAAATAGACTCTCATAGAAGATCCATGTTTCAAAAGAGTCAGGGTAATGTGGTAAATGACCATTACTGACTTTATAAACATATACATTTGAAGGGGTGGTTCAGGAGAGAAAATAACTGCCTAAATAAGAAATAATAAAATATACTAATATACTTTCATTCTGAAAACTGCCCTGAAGTCTCAGTTCTAAATCTATCTCATGGTCTGGCACCTCCAAGTCCAGCTTTGCTCTGACACAGTGGAGAGCTTCTTTCCCCTCCCTGTTTCAGTGATAGTTAACAGGTATTAGACCAATCCTCTTCTATGTTTATGAGTCAGTTTGAGGGAGAAGGAGGATTGCTGGCTGAATCATTAATTTTATTATGCAAATAGCCTGAGGACAAGAAGTCTAGTGCCACCTATTGGATGTAACAGTCTTAAAGTCAATATCAACCTTTTAAATAGCCTCACCACATGACCTAGGATAAGAAGCCAAACCAGACACTTCAATTAAAGACATGTGTTTTGAGGTGTTTGCCACTTAGTGCTCTTCCTTTCTGAAAGGTTATTTGCATATTGACATTCCCAGAGGATCACTACATAGCCTATAAATTTCCTTATGTCAGCTTACCACTCTCCAGGAGAAGAAACATTGCCACTTAGACTGCCTATCAAAGACAAGTCAAATCTCCTGATTTGCATTAACGAGGAGCAAACGCCCAAAACATGTGTCTGCAAATTGAATCTCTTGTATGGCTTCTTATACTACACCATGTGGCAAGGCTCTTTAAAGGGTTGATATTGACTTTTCAGAAAGCTACATCCAACAGGTGGCACTAGTGTCAATGTCTTCTTCCTCGTTGAAAAGGATATTTGCATATTTAAATTCCTAGAGGAGCATTGTGTGGCCTAAATGTCTTCTTATGCTGACTTTGCACTCTCCAGAAGGAGAAACATTACCCCTTATAAACCTTAGTCAGAGGACTCTCACCCAGCCAAATCAGATCTACTTCACAATGGTTAGGAGCAAACACCTTGAAACACGTGTCTGCAAATCAAGTCTCTGGTTTGGCTTCTTATACTAAATCATTAAGCAGGGCTCTTTAAAAAGTTGATATTGACTTTTAAGAAAGCTACATCCAATAGATAGCACTAGAGTTCCTGTCGTCTTCCCTTCCGAAAAGGCTATTTGCGTATTTAAATTCCCAGAGCAGCACTCTATTTCCTATAAGTCTCCTTATGCCTGCTTTGCACTCTCTAAGAGGAGAAATATTCCCTCATACCCCCCGATCAGAGGTCTTTCACACTGACAAATCAGGCTTCTTGCTTTGCACTGATGAGGAGCAAACACCCAAAAACATGTATCTGCAAATTCAGTGCTTGGTTTGGCTTCTTATCTTAACCCATGTGGCAAAGCTCTTTCAAGGGTCGATATTAATTTGTATGAATGCTACATCCAATGAGTGGCAATAGAGTTCCTCCTTTTTAAAGACTATTAGAAATGTGATTTCTCAAAGAAACATTGCATGGCCTATAAGCCTCCTTACGCATGCTTGGCTCACTTTAGTAAGGCCGGGTTCACACTTGCATTTGGCTGGTCTGCGTATGGCTGCGTTGTTACTCCCTTAACCCCTGAGGCCCCAAGGGTGGTTTGCACGTTAATGACCGGGCCCATTTTTACAATTCTGACCACTGTCCCTTTATGAGGTTATAACTCTGGAACGCTTCAACTGATCCTGGTGATTCTGACATTGTTTTCTCGTGACATATTGTACTTCATGACAGTGGTAAAATTTCTTCAATAAGACTTGCATTTATTTGTGAAAAAAATGGAAATTTGGCGAAAATTTTGAAAAATTTGCAATTTTCCAACTTTGAATTTTTATGCCCTTAAATCATAGAGATATGTCACAAAAAATACTTAATAAGTAACATTTCCCAAATGTCTACTTTACATCAGCACAATTTTTGGAACCAATTTTTTTTTTTGTAAGGGAGTTATAAGGGTTAAAATTTGACCAGCAATTTCTCATTTTTACAACACCATTTTTTTAGGGACCACATCTCATTTGAAGTCATTTTGAGGGGTCTATATGATAGAAAATACCCAAGTGTGACACCATTCTAAAAACTGCACCCCTAAAGGTGCTCAAAACCACATTCAAGAAGTTTATTAACCCTTCAGGTGTTTCACAGGAATTTTTTGAATGTTTAAATAAATTAAAATGAACATTTAACTTTTTTTCACACAAAATTTATTTCAGCTCCAATTTGATTTATTTTACCAAGGGTAACAGGAGAAAATGAACCCCAAACGTTGTTGTACAATTTGTCCTGAGTACGCCGATACCCCATATGTGGGGGTAAACCACTGTTTGGGCGCATAGCATAGCTCGGAAGGGAAGGAGCGCCGTTTGCCTTTTCAATGCCACTGACGTGCCTAAACATTGAAACCCCCCAAAATTGACACCATTTTGGAAAGTAGACCCCGTAAGGAACTTATCTAGATGTCTTGTGAGAGCTTTGAACCCTCAAGTGTTTCACTACAGTTTATAACGCAGAACCGTGAAAATGAAAAAAATTTCCAACAAAAATTATTTTTTAGCCCCCAGTTTTGTATTTTCCCAAGGGTAACAGGAGAAATTGGACCTCAAAAGTTGTTGTCTAATTTGTCCTGAGTACGCTGATACCCCTTTGTGGGGGGAAGCACCGTTTGGGTGCATGGCTCGTAAGGGAAGGAGCGCCATTTGGAATGCAGACTTAGATGGAATGTCTGCAGGCATCACATTGCGTTTGCAGAGCCCCTAATGTACCTAAACAGTAGAAACCCCCCACAAGTGACCCCATATTGGAAACTAGACCCCCCAAGGAACTTATCTATATGTGTTGTGAGAACTTTGAACCCCCATGTGTTTCACTACAGTTTATAACGCAGAGCCATGAAAATAAAAAATGGTTTTTTTAGCCCCCCAAATTTTTATTTTCCCAAGGTTAACAAGAGAAATTGGACCCCAAATGTTGTTGTCCAATTTGTCCTGAGTACGCTGATACCCCATATGTTGGGGTAAACCCCAGTTTGGGCGCACGGGAGAGCTCGGAAAGGAAGGAGCACTGTTTTACTGTTTCAACGCAGAATTGGCTGGAATTGAGATCGGATGCCATGTCGCGTTTGGAGAGCCCCTGATGTGCCTAAACAGTGGAAACCCCCAATTCTAACTGAAACCCTAACCCTAGCTCCAACCCTAACCCAAACCCTAACCCTAGCCCCAACCTTAGCCCTAACCCTAGCCCTAGCCCTAACCCTAGCCTGTTGTGAATTCCGCTCTTGGGCTCCCTCCGGTGGTTGTAAGTGGCATTTTTGCGAGTTCTGCTCTTGGGCTCCCTCCGGTGGTTTTAAGTGGTACTGCTGCTCCTTGGATTTAGTAGTCAGCAGCTGCTTCCACTGATTGTCTTTCTGGCTCGACTATTTAGCCTGGTTCTATCCTTCAGCCTGTGCCAGTTGTCAATGGTTCCTGGTTGGATTCACATCTCTGCTTGGATTTCCCTGATATTCTGACCAGTTCAGCAAAGATAAGTCCTTGCTTTGTTCCTTTGCAGTCCACTTGTTGTGGACTTAATCTTTCTGCACTTTCTATGTTTTTTCTAGTCCAGCTTGTCAGTATGGATTTATTCAGTTAAGCTGGAAGCTCTGGGAAGCAGATTTACCCTCCACACCTTTAGTCAGGTGTGGAGATTTTTGTAAACTCTGTGGTGGATTTTTCTAGTTTTTAATACTGACCGCACAGTATTCTTTCCTGTTCTATTTATCTAGTTAGACTGGCCTCCTTTGCTACATCCTGGTTTCATTCTGCGTATGTCATTTCCCTCTCCACTCACAGTCAATATTTGTGGGGGGCTGTCCTATCCTTTGGGGATTTTCTCTGAGGCAAGATAGCTTTCCTGTTTATGTCTTTAGGGGTAGTTAGTCCTCCGGCTGTGACGAGGTGTCTAGGGAGTGACAGGAACATCCCACGGCTACTTCTAGTGTTGTGTTAAGCTCAGGAACTGCGGTCAGTACAGGTACCACCTCCTCCAGAGCATGTCCCATGTTGCTCCTAAACCACCAGCACATAACACTAGCCCCAACCCTAACCCTAACCTTAGCCCCAACCCTACCCCTAACCCTAGCCCTAACCCTAGCCCTAACCCTAACCCTAGCCCTAAACCTAATGTGAAAATGGAAATAAATACATTTTTTTAATTTTATTATTTTTCCCTCAGTAAGGTGGTGATGTAGGGGGGTTTGATTTACTTTTATAGCGGTTTATTTAGCGGATTTTTATGATTGACAGCCGTCACAGACTAAAAGATGCTTTTTATTGCAAAAAATAGTTTTTGCATCTCCACATTTTGAGAGATATAATTTTTCCATATTTTGGTCCACAGAGTCATATGAGGTCTTGTTCTTTGCGGGACGAGTTGACGTTTTTACTGGTTACATTTTTGGCCACGTGAATTTTTTGATCGCTTTTTATTCCAATTTTTGTGAGGCAGAATGACCAAAACCAGCTATTCACGAATTTATTTTTGTGGGGGCGTTTTATGCCATTCCATGTTTGGTAAAATTGATAAAGCAGTTTTATTGTTCAGGTCAGTATGATTACAGCAATACCTCATTTATATCATTTTTTCTTTGTTTTGGCGCTTTTATACGATAAAAAGTATTTTATTAGAAAAAGTAATTATTTTTGCATCGCTTTATTCTGAGGACTATAATTTTTTTTTTTCGCTGATGATGCTGTATGGTGGCTCGTTTTTTGCAGGACAAGATGACATTTTCAGCATTACCTTGGTTATTTGTATCCGTCTTTTTGATCCTGTGTTATTCCACTATTTGTTCGGCGGTATGATAATAAAGCGTTGGTTTTTGCCTCTTTTATTTTTTTTACCGCATTCACTGAAGGGATTAACTAGTGGGACAGTTTTATTGGTGGGGTCATTGCAGACGCGGCGATACTAAATATGTGTACTTTTATTGTTTTTTTATTATTTAGATATAGAAATGTATTTATGGGAACAATATATATATATATTTTTCTTTATTTAGGAATTATTTTTTTTTTACACATGTGAATATTTTTATTTTTTTACTTTACAACGTTGCCCCAGGGGGGCATCATGTTATAGGGTCAGATCGCTGATCTAACTCTTTGCACAGCACTGTGTCAGATCAGCGATGTGACAGGCAGTGCTCCTGGCTTACCAGTGCTTGCTCTGAGCAGGCGTTGGTAAGCCACCTCCCTGCAGGACCCGGATGCAGCCCCGTGGCCATTTTGGATCCGGTGCTGCAGGGAGAAGAAGGTAGGAAACCCTCGGAGCAACGCGATCACATCGCGTTGCTCCGAGGGTCTCAGGGAAGCACGCAGGGAGCCCCCTCCCTGCGCGATGCTTCCCTTTGCCGCCGGAACACTGCAATCATGTTTGATCGCAGTGTGCCGGGGTTAATGTGCCAGGGGCGGTCCATGACCACTCCCAGCACATAGTGCCGGATGTCAGCTGCAATAGTCAGCTGACACCCGGCCACAATTGGCCACTCTCCCCCCGTGAGCGCGGCCGATCGCATATGACGTACTATCTCATCACTGGGAATTAAGTCCTAGGCCACCTTGATGGGATAGTACGTCATATGGGATTAAGGGGTTAAGCTCCACCTACGTCTGCATGCATCCTGCATCATCCTGCATACAGATCTTTAACATTAGGTACATAGGGACATGCGCTGTGTGCATATGTGTGTGGATGCTGCGTTTTAGGCGGAGCATAAGCGGAGCTTAAGGGAGGAACTATGCAGTCATACGCAGACCAGCCACACGCAAGTGTGAACATAGCCTATGACACATTCTTTATCATGTCACTAATACAGGAGGGAGAGGAGGATATTTGCTGGGTTGAAACAAATTTTAAAGTGAAGATGCTAGGAATGCGAGACAGGACGTGAAATATGTTTTATTAATAGTGATGAGCGAATATACTTGTTACTTGAGATTTCCCGAGCACGCTCGGGTGACCTCCGAGTATTTTTTAGTGCTCGGAGATTTAGGTTTCATCGCCTCAGCTGAATGATTTACAGCTATTAGCCAGGCTGAGTACATGTGGGGGTTGCTTGTTTGCTATGGAACCCCCACATGTAATCAAGCTGGCTAGTAGCTGTAAATCATCCAGCTGCAGCGAAAAAAACTAAATCTCCGAGCACTAAAAAATACTCGGAGGACACCCGAGCGTGCTCAGGAAATCTCGAGTAATGAGTATAGTCGCTCGTCACTATTTATTAACCTTCATTTCAGCAGAGATATCCCCTTCTGTTTTTGATGTTTATTAAGACCGCTCCTCTCTTTGTCTATAAATTTTCCAAGACAAGAATGGCGGTAGCTTTAGCAGATAAAATAAGCCAGTCAGCTAGCTTTCTTCATCATGTCACCAACATAGAGAATGTAGCTATCTGCTGTGTCAAACCAAGTTAGGAGGTGGAGGTGAATTTTGGAAAGTCTATAAAAGGGTTTTATTAATATTCAAATGAGCAATAGTCAAAGTATTCTTTATTTCTGAAGGACAACCGCTTTATCAAAAATAAATTACTTTATTTAATAACCTCACAAAGTGTATAGTTCAATGTGAAAAAAAAAAAAAAAAAAGGACCCATGTCAGTACTATATCGGCACTTGGATCTTAGATTTATGCTGTATGTATAATGGAAACTACTGCATCTCATGAATTATTTTCTATCTCTGGACAACGAAGCAGATACCTTTTCCCATAGCACTGCTCATATGGATAATGTTGTTGTGCCTAATGGGACATGCACTTGTACATATGACCAATCTCAGCTCCGAGTTTAGAGAAAATATCAAATTTCCAACCCCATAACTGGCACTAAAGGAGGCTCATAAGAGGGAGCAATCAGTTTTTAGGCTGTAATGGAAATCAGGTGTTGTTCATACCATTGTTGCTCAATGCTGTTAACATAAAGTATAAAATAGTAACAAAAAAAAATAGTTTTCCAATAATTATATATCCTTGGATGTTTATATTCAAGGAAATGAACTCAAGCAGTGACAACAATGACGATGATCCTGTCATATATCCAAAGATCCTTTTTTAATACCAGGCTATAAAAATTTACAAGAAATAGAAAACGCTGGATATATCCTTGCAAGGGATAATATGTGATATCCATCCTAAAATAGAGAATTACATAGTAATGCCCCGATTAAATACTGCAGCTTAGGTTAAACCATGGCAGAGTATAAATGGCTTAGAGCAGGTTACATCTATGCGCTGCGGCTCCACATTATTTATGACTACTTTTCTCTAAATAAAAATATTAAATGTGCAAGGGATGAATCCATAATAATATTCATTTTGCACCCTGGATTATTAAATATTACGATATTAAGATTTTTGTCCGTGTGTTTCAGAAAGATTTAGAAATGTTAAATGAAGGATTTTACATTGGGGAACATAAAATCAGCTGTAAAAAATAATTTAGAAATTTGAGTTGATCATCACTAGTAAAATATTAGCAATTTGTGTAACAAGACCCCAACATATTTACTTTTTTTCCCCCACGTTTAGAAAGTGGGAATGATTTACTTTAAGGGGGCATAGCCAATGCATTTTATATTTACCTATTAGAATATGTGCACCTTTAAATAAATGTGATACATTTATCTTTTTTATCCTTGCACCGAGCCTATTAAATCCGGTAATGTCTAAAATTTACTATCATGTCATTTTCAGATCCAAGATTCTGTGCTGAGTAATTATTCTATCAGACGCATAGCTCTGGAGGGAGCAAAGGCACATGGACCATTTGCCACAGGAAGAGAACAAGCAAACTGAACTTTGCCTCAGTTAGGCAACGGTTAGCTGCTGTCATATGTGTTGATGTGACATCATTATTGAAGCCCGTTAAAGGAAGACCGCCAGGGAGCACTGAAGTTTTGGGGGATTTACTAAGTAGATATTGCTTGCTTTGCATATTTTATGCTATTTTTCCACCCTAGCTCTGTTTTGTGTTATTTCTGGACAAGTCCTTTTATGTTTTTTTAGACAATTTGGTGTTCTATGTCACAAAAGGAGCTCAACTGCCAAAAATGTATTTTACAAATAATTAAAGAGATCAATTAGCATAAACTGTTAAGTCTAAATTTACAAGGTGAAGATGGAGAATAACTTAGGCAATAATAGAATTTTGAATGTTTTACAATTTTCTGAATATTTAGGATTTTAGTGTGGACTGAAAACTTCCATACAAATGTAGCGTTTCCTAAAATGGTATCTACTACTCGGACAACCCCTTCTTGATCTAAATGTTTGGATCCTATAAAATAAAAAAGCCTATACTCACCTTGTGTGGTGGCGATGTTCCAGCGGTGTCAGCAGTCGAGGTCCAGGGGCTCTCATGCGGTTGTTGTGACACATGAGCCCGATGCACAATCAGCGTTGGCATCATTGTCCCTGATTCAGACATATTGAACATGAAGAGAAAGTCAGGGTTGAATTTGTACGAGGGCAGGGACATTGACGCCAGCACTGATTGGGCACCAGGCTCATGTGTCACAACAACCGCACAAGAGCCCGGGAACCACGAGTGCCACTACACTGTGTTCCAAATTATTATGCAAATAATATTTCCTCATATTTTCTCTAAATTACCTATCTGAATTGCAGTCATTGTTATTTTCCAGTCATCTACTATTCTAGTATAATTGCAATGTTTTGGAACAAACTGCCTATGAAAACAGTATCTTTTAAAAAAAAATAAACACTCAAAATGCATGTTCCAAATTATTATGCACAGCAGAGTTTTCAACCTTTTTTTTTTATTTTGAACAAAAAAATGGTCAATTGTGAAGTTGTAAGCATTATCAGCTTATTACAAAATGAAATCAAACAGTTTTCAAGTGAAAACTTTATTCTAGGTGATGTTACATTTGTACATAGGACCCATTGTTCGAAAGCTTCTGAACTCTCTCGTCCATTGAATTTGTCAGTTTTTGGATGGTTCCTGCTTCAATTGTTTTGCATGTGGACAGAATACCCTCCCAGAGCTGTTGCTTAGATGTGAACTGCCTCCCGCCATCATAGACACTCCTTTTGATGATGCTCCAGAGGTTCTCAATGGGGTTGAGGTCAGGGGAAGATGGTGGCCACACCATAAGTTTGTCCTCTTTTATGCCCATAGCAGCCAGAGATGCAGATGTGTTTTTTGCAGCATGAGACGGTGCATTATCATGCATGAAAATGATCTTGCTGCGGAAAGCACGGTTCTTCCTCTTGAACCATGGCAGGAAGTGTTGTTTTAGAAACTCCACATAGATTATGGAGTTCATCTCTACCACTTCAGGGATCATAAAGGGGTCGACAATCTTTCTCCCCATGATTCCAGCCCAAAACATTACTCCACCTCCTCCTTGTTGGCGCCTTAGCCATGTTTTCATGGGGTGTCCATCAACAGCCATCCTCCACTCCATCCATCTGGACCATCGAGCGTTGCACGGCACTCATTGGTGAACAAAACAGTTTGGAAGTAAGTCTTCATGTATCGTTTGGCCTACTGGAGCCGTTTCTGCTTGTGTGCAGTGGATAGAGGTGGTCGACAGGATGGCTTACGCACCTCTGAAGGACCCTGCATCTTGTTGTTCTGGGGACGTTGGAGGCACCAGCAGCTTCAAAAACTTGTCTGCTGCTATGACAAGGCATTTTTGCAGCTGCTCTTTTAACCTTACGCAATTGCCTGTTGGAAAGAGTCCTCAATTTTTCCTTATCAGCACGCACACGTGTGTGCTGGGAATCAGCTACATACTTCTTGATTGTGCGATGATCACGATGAAGTGTCTTGGCAATGTTGATTGTAGTCATGCCTTGACCTAAATACTCCACAATTTGTTGCTTCTCAGCAGCCGACACATCCTTTTTCTTTCCCATTTTGGCAAAAAATGTAGGCTGCTTAATAATGTGGAACAGCCTTCTTAAGTAGTCTTGCCTTTATTTGGACACACCTGCCAAACTAATTTGTACAGGTATCTGCAATTGCTTTCAGTGATATAAAGAGCCTTGACACACATCACCATCAATGAGTTTAAATGACAAACAAAAAAATTCTAACCTTATCACTCCTAAACTCTCTGTGCATAATAATTTGGAACACAGTGTACTGGAACAATGTCGGCACAAGCAGTGAGTATAAGCTTTTGTATTTTATCAGGGCCAAACATTTTGCTCAAGAAGGGGCCGTACTAGTAGTGGGCAACCCCTTCAAATTCACACACATGAAAGATATTGCAATATAGAAAGTTAATTCTTAACACTTTGGATAAAAAAAGTTGCTTATACTCTCTCGATCTCATCCTTTTCGTGAGCGTAGCCCACACATCATGATAATCTCTGCCTTTCCAAAGTGCTATCTGGGCGATACTCCCCTCCAACCATGGAGCTAAAGCTATGACACATCAGGCTTACAGATCAGCAATAAAATCACCCTCACTCCCATCATGGTCTTTATGGTACTGCCCTAGCTGTGCACATTTGTCCCATCCAGATCTTCCCACCTCTTAGCACTTAACAAAAGCAATTTGATTTGTATAGAGTGGATTTGTGTCGAGTTAGATGTTTCTTCATCAGTATTTCTTACACTAATATATGACATAAAACATATTCTTAATATAGTTCTTAACACATTTATAAAAAGTATAATTTTCTTTGGTGAAATTTTATTACAAAAGTATTACTCAATGCTAAAACATAAGTTCTAAGTCAATTCCCTCAAGGCTGATCTTGACAGATTTATGATTTTTTTCCTATATTCTAAGTAGATGGAATGAATTTCGTTTTTCATTTTGAAGCCAAAAATTTACAGTAAGTACAAACATTTCCAAAACTATGCTGATCTCAATATTTCTTTGATACTTGATTGATAGTTATAGTATTCATAGGTACAGAAAATTCCTAAATCTGATTGACTAAACCCAAGAACATGATGTTAATCCTTTTGATTTTAATTTAGTGATGTGCTTATTTGCTTAGTAGAATGGTACAAGCTGGTCCAGATTAATAATAAATGAAAGTATATTAATTAGAATAAGCAACTTTTGTGAGCAAAACATTTCTGCTGTTAGAGGTTTAAAATCACTGCCGATCCTGTTGCAAGAATGGTGCAATTAAAAGGTTTTTCTAATTTTATGAAAATAGTTACTCTTTCCTGGTTCAGCACCACCTCCCAGCCTCTGGGTGTTGACATTTTGGCTACAGCATTGACATCACAATGACAGCATGCATCGATGCTGTAGACAACCACTGAGCTCAACTATTGCGGTATGTGCTATTGACATGATATCACTCCTGCAGCCCAAATACAGAGACCCAGACCTGAGCAGTGCAATAGCGCTGGTGCTTGACATGGGAAGGGCAAGTACACACTGATGTTATTTTAATGTACTGTATTTGGGAACCACTTTCCTGAAAGTAATAAATTAAACTTTTTAAACGGCGCATGTCATCCTTTCCTTTGCCTGATATATCCCACTGATTTATACTGCATAATTTTTATTATTTTGTGCTGATAAACTTTTAATCAAGGGCATTGCTGGGGAAAGAATCAGACAATGTATTCTATTGCAGAGCGTCAAGGAATGTCAAGAAGTTATTCTGCCTTAGGGTTTGTACACATGACCATATTTTCGATCTGAATATTATCTGATAAAACTTTGGATCGAACTCGGACTTATGTTATTCTATGGGGCTGTGCACATGTCCAATGTTTTCCTCGGACGAAGCCGGTCTGAAGAAAAAGATATCAGCATGCCTGAGTTGGATTTGGTTATTGGATTGCACTTGGCTCATCTGAGAAAATCGGATCACACTATGATCACACTCTGATCAAACTCCGATCAGAGTCTGATTAGCATAATTGACCCTATTCTCTCGGATGAGAGAAAATACGGTAGTGTGACCCTAGCGTTATGCAAGGTAATTAGATACAGGGCTGGGGTAGGAAACTTAATGTTTGGCCCTGTGTGACCACTTAAGACAATGATTGGCTTCAACAGTCACAAGTGTAAATATGACGTAAAAAAGAAAAACAAGAACAAGCAGAGAGCAATTTCCTGGTTATTATTTTATGTCATGTCCAAATTTGTGACCGTTGAAGTCAATCACTGGCCTTAACTGCTTCGGGGGCAAACATTAAGTTTTCTACCCCAGCCCTGAATTTAGTTACCGCTAAGCTTTTACTATTACACAACTAATGCTTAAGGTGACCAACTTAACCTACTGACTCCTAATGGGATCAGTCAGGGGTTTTATTGTTGGTTTGACCACACATATAGCACTAAATGCTCCAACTTTTAAAATCATCACAATTTTATTTCGAGATGACAATTTGGAAGCCAAATTTGTTGCACACCCTTGCATTTATGGACACTGTACAAAGTAAGAAACACATTTTTAATGGCATCATTGCCTTGCCTTTCGGACCAAAAATATTAAGGAGCTTCCCAAACTTATTCCTCTAGTGGACATTAGCTGTTGTGATCTGGATATGTTTGTAAAATACAAGCTAAGAACTTTGGAAAAAACCTAGTACCCCTGTCTGCTTTGCCTGAGAAAGAGCCAAGATACCTTTGAAAAAAAGACAAAATTCATAAAGATTAAGAGAAAAAAACAAAACAACAACAATCTACTAAAAATACATATTTTTAGCAGGATATTGATTAAATTTGACATCTGAACAGGATTCCACATTGCGTAAACTTGGCTGCTGTAAGAGGTTGATAGGTAGAGGCAGAATTCAACTTATGACTCCATACATGTGTAAAAATGTTAGATCACAGAGGACTGAGATAATGAGCAGACATTTTAGGCATTCCTCCAGTCTTCCAATCTTCAATAAAACTTCACATTGATACGTCTTTATGAAAAAATCTTGCCATAATCTTTTGCTTAATTTCTGGGCCAGACCTCCCTCGACAGCAGATGCCGAGCCTGGAAATACCTAGTAGTCCACTCCTGGTAAAAGATTAGTCACAGAGAAAACCCAGAAAACTGACGCTTCTTCAACGTAAAAGAAATTCCTTAAAGTAAACATTTTTATGAAGAACGTAAATGGTTTGCTATCTCACAAGGAATTCCTTAGAGGAGTTACTGGGCACAAGATATGTCTTTCATCACACCAAGTACACTTCTGGTTATCTAAGAGAATGTAAACTTCAGAGGCATTTTTTGAGCTAATACAAGATGATAACACTTATAAAATGCCAAATATTCCTAAGTATGACTACTGCATCGGGATATTATTTTAATTGGAATATTTCAAAATGTGCTGTCAATGTCGGGCTATTGTCAAAATGCCAGTCAAATCTAAGACTAAAAAATAATTGTAGTGTTTCCTTTATTTAAAATTGTAGGACTACGGTATATGCTGTGCCCTATTTATGACATTCGAGCAGACCATGGCCATTCAATGCATATTATTGTCTCCATAAAAGTTTTTAAAAACCAATAGCAAGTGATTCAATACAACAAGGTGGGATCAATATATCTGCTGTAGTTATCCAGAAGTGTAAATTATTAAAGTATAAAGATTATCTAAAACATTTTTTTTTCTCATGGGGCTAAGAATTGATAGTCAGTTAGTTGCTGACTATCTGCCTGTTTTGCCCAGTGCCACCTCAGATGGGTCACGCATCGCTCCTCTCGGCAATTCCTGCTGCTTCATTTGACCACACGTCAACAGTGCAGCTCTTCTTCTCCCTGGCTGCTCTGTTGACGGGGTGTCACTGCTGACATCATGCTGATTGACAACTGACTTCCTGCAGTTAGGCCGCGGGGATCCGGCTGTCAATCAGCATGACATTAGTAATAACACAGAGCAAAAGCTGCTGCTCTGTCAACGTGACATCAGCAAAAGCCACAGAAACACTGTTAGGAGCAGTTTGTGGCCACTCTAGGGCAGTGCCGGGCAGAACAGGCAAGTAGTTATCAACTACTGATCTGTAAGCTTTTTGGCCCAGATAACTTTTAAATTAGTGATTTCTATAGGACAACCTCTTTACAACTCACCTTCCTGCGTTTTTTAACCTGTGCTGATTTCTCAGATTACCAGATTTTCCACTATGAACAGTACATATTATTAGCTAGCTCCTTTAGACCTGATTAGGCTGGTGTACTTACTTTGAACATCCATATCACAATGACTGTATCAGTATAATCCCAATATTAGAATGAGTATTTTATGGAGTCCAGCTAGAGAGAGAGAGCCCATGTTTCCCAAGTGTATTCAGTCTCTGCCCACCCAGCCTGACTGACACCTGCAGATTGTACTGAGCAGTGTGAGATCTCAGCAGCTGCAGGGAAGAGGGACACTAAGGAGCTGTCAATCCGGCTAGGTACATCATCCTTCCTCATCCATGAGATCTATTTCTTTTATTGCATTTAGTTAGTATTTGAAATCTGGTGAAGGATCCACTTAATTTCTTTATGAATTGAACAATGTATGTATGCTATGTAGTAGTTTAGCTAAAAAAAGGTTGTCAAATGATGAAAAAGTGGTCAAAATGGGTGTAGGGTCATCCTACAATCAGAAAATCAGGTTATTTGATCGCATTACATTATCTGAATATAAACCATATAATACTAAAACTTACCCCAACCATAATAGCCAATTACTGGTGAAACTATGTTTGTTAAAAACTGCAACTTCCAAACCTTGTATACAGAATACATAATTGCTCTCACTTTTTTCATCATCTTGTGTTAGAGATGTCAGTAGTGTTTCATTTTGGAATTCAGTGCTTTGACACAGAAAAACAAAGTGTAAAAAAATATTATCAATATGGATTTAACATATATAATCTATCATATATTCTTGGCTCTGTTTCATCGGTGGGTTGCATTTGGATTTGGAAACGTCCCAGCTGTCTTCTTTTTCAAGCTACTTCGCTGCCGATGGAGAAAGCCGTAACTCAGTAGGAGTTATGCTCTACATTACAACATTAATCAGTTCACAGTTTTTGGTCTGTCAGTGATGGAGTCTTAGAGCCATATGTCCAGACAGCAGTTCCTTCCAGAGTTCTCGCGTTTTGCCGCTTGCTGCTCACTCATTCCTATGATCAGAAGTTCTACCACTGCTGTTCGGTAAAAGACACCTTGATTGACTTTTGTGATAAAATGTAATTACAATACAGACACCTGCTACACTGAGTCACACTGACTGCAAGAAGATGTTATATATTCATTAATACAAAGTCAATAAAAATGAAATACCATATGTGTACTACATAGAGAACATGGGAATAATTAATAGGGAAACTGTAGAGTCGCAGCCACGATTGTGTATAATACAATGTACCATTCCAATTCTGCATGGCTGATAAAAGGAGGTTTAGTCACTGATGGCCTAATTATCACATATACTCTGTTGGTGTTTTTTTTTTTCAAATCAGAAATGTCTAATTTATTTATTACATTTATTTTAATGGGAATCTGTCAGCCGTTTTTACTGTATAATCTGAAAACAGCATGTGGTAGGAGTTATAACAAATTTCGGCTCTGTGTTTTTTGGCGGTATTCTGTTGTTTACTTACAATGAAGGTTTTATCACCTGGTCATTATCATTGCCTGGACTACAGGTCATGTGCTTGATAGACTGACCACGCCCCCTCCTGTGATAAGCAGCTCATTGCCAACAGATAATGTGCATAGAGAGAGTGGTGTGGATCAGCTTTGGATTCAAGGTCGATTTTCCTACATTATGCTGCTCTCACATGAAATAGCAAAAACCTGCTGACAGATTCCCCTTAAAATTTAATATCTATCAATCTGTGTGTCTGTCTATCCATCTATCTATCTATCTATCTATCTATCTATCTATCTATCTATCTATCTATCCATATCTATCTCATATCTGTCTATCTCCAACAAACAAAAGAATACTGTAGCACACTGCAATCACTAACATAATCTTTAAACATGTAAAATATGACATTTGAGCTGCATTGCTGCTATGTAGAACATTCCTATAAAATGATGGTACTTAGCAAATAAATTGACTGATTCATGTGAGCCCATCAACTACGACAAGGTGACCTTTCTTTGATGGGACCCTAAACCTATTATTTATCATACATGCCTTTCCTGGGCTAAAAGCCTACACATTTAAATTACAGGTAGGATGCAGTCCTAATTAAAAAAAAGCAATAGACTGATGGGAGGCGCTCAGACAAATTTGGAGGCAGTCACACCCTCCAAGAGTATACTACAAAAAGCTGATCAGCACTTCCAATCAGATTACAGCAGAATACAACAGTGGCAAGCTGCTGTGACTTCATAATATAATTAAAAGAAAGGCCACAAAAAGAGGAATAAAAAATTCCTCCCCAAATTTTTAAAGGTTGTTTTATTTCTCTTTTTGTGGCTTTGCTTTTAATTTTAGTGATAGGACTCCCAAATGTGAGGACCCTTAACCTGGGGTGCGAGCTTGCGTATCTTGGCCAAAATATCAACTAATACCTCATATATTATGACATTTTTTTGCACGTAATTTTTCTGGGTGCAGCCAAGCCCAGCATTTTTGGCCTTGTAAACTGTGGTGTCTGTTCTCATGGGGTGCGCTTAGATAGTGCTTTTTATAGGAACATCAAAAATACATAATTATAGATAATAAAGTGCAAAAGTGCTTTACAGTAATGCATTTACGGTGTTAAAATCAATATGTTCATTACAATATTAGTAAATACATTAAAAAAGTGCGATCCAGTGAATTAATCATGTTCATACGTCATGTAAAGTGCAAAAGATATTAATTAGCAATCATGTGACTGATGTATTTCGGCATCTAGCCATTCTAATTGCGCATGTCTATGATTTAATCAGGAAAAAACTCTATCACATTTTTAATAATTCTTTAAATGGAGTGCTGCATTCTTTTATCTATCTATCTATCTATCTATCTATCTATCTATCTATTATCTATCTATCTATCTATCTATCTCATATCTTTCAGTTATGTCTAATATACCTTGTAATTACATACACTCAGAAGAACCAACATTTTTAACATTTTTGTATCTCATATTAGAATTTTCTTGAAGTGGAAATCTAAATCTACATCTTCAGTGTAACAGGTCAGCAGTAGTGTTGAGCATTCCGATACTGCAAGTATCGGGTATCGGCCGATACTTGCTGTATCGGAATTCCGATACCGAGATCCGATATTTTTGTAGTATCGGGTATCGGTATCGAAACAACATTAATGTAAAAATGTGTAAAAGAAAGAATTAAAATAAAAAATATTGCTATACTCACCTCTCCGACGCAGCCTGCACCTTACCGAGGGAAGCGGCAGCGTTCTTTGTTTAAAATTCGCGCTTTTCTTTCCTTTACAAGAAGTCCAGGCTTGTGATTGGTTGACCGCGGCGCAACCAATCACAAGCCGTGACGTCACGGGAGGCTGGACATGCGCCCATTTTAAAATGCGCGCGTGTCCAGCCTCCCGTGACGTCACGGCTTGTGATTGGTTGCGTCTCCCATGTGACTGCGACGCAACCAATCACAAAGCCGGGACGTAATTTTAAAATCCTTAAGGACCTGAAATTACGTCACGGCTTGCTGTGATTGGTTGCGTCGCCCATGTGACTGCGACGCAACCAATCACAACGCCGGAACGTAATTTTAAAATCCTGAAGGACCTGAAATTACGTCACGGCTTGCTGTGATTGGTTGCGTCCCGGCCACATGGGTGGCACGCAACCAATCACAAGCCTGGACTTCTTGTAAAGGAAAGAAAAGCGCGAATTTTAAATAAAGAACGCTGCCGCTTCCCTCGGTAAGGTGCAGGCTGCGTCGGAGAGGTGAGTATAGCAATATTTTTTATTTTAATTCTTTCTTTTACACATTAATATGGTTCCCAGGGCCTGAAGGAGAGTTTCCTCTCCTTCAGACCCTGGGAACCATCAGGAATACCGTCCGATACATGAGTCCCATTGACTTGTATTGGTATCGGGTATCGGTATCGGATTGGATCCGATACTTTGCCGGTATCGGCCGATACTTTCCGATACCGATACTTTCAAGTATCGGACGGTATCGCTCAACACTAGTCAGCAGGTATAACATGGTTCAATAGGTGAAGCTGTCTGTATCTTGTATGACTCAGCATTAGTTACACTGACAATTGTTCTAGTAAATTGAGAAACAATCCAGACATTATTATTCCATCACTGTAATCATTCTCTTATTTGGATTCTACAATCATTTCAGGTCATATATTTCCGTAAGCCATTTAAATTCCAGTTAGAAAAGTTACTCATCTTTTTTTAACCAAATTAAAGATTAAATTAAAGATTGTCTTTATCAGTGAGGTGTGATCCTACAACTGATATGATCATATGGATATTTGAGTCTTTTCTTTTTTGGATTTTTTTTTACATTTTCTCTTCATGAATCCCAAACCTAGAAAATCCCATTCAACCTTTTATCAGTACACTATTGTTCCTCTAGAATTGACAGTCATGGTGTAGAAATAATGGGTCTTTAAATTTAATGAACCAGACAATAGGGTCACAAGCAAAATACAATGAAAATAAAAGGATTTTTCTCAACTTTTTCAAGAGGGCAATGCTCTCCAGTCTTCTCGTTACCTGCTTGAACTCATGCTTCATTAACAGTCTGGACCAGTGACATTGTCTTGCTGTTGTGCTGCACTGAGCCCTCTCCGATGCTTCACTGAGTCCTCTCACATGTTGCACTGAGCCCTCTCCGATTCTGCACTGAGCCCTCTCTGATGCTGTACTGAGCCCTCTCCGATGCTGCACTGAGCCCCCTCCGATGCTGCACTGAGCCCTCTCCGATGCTGCACTGAGCCCTCTCACATGCTGCACTGAGCCCTCTCTGATGCTGCACTGAGCCCTCTCTGATGCTGCACTGAGCGCTCTCTGATGCTGCACTGAGCCCTCTCACATGCTGCACTGAGCCCTCTCTGATGCTGCAACGAGCCCTCTCCGATTCTGCACTGAGCCCTCTCACATGCTGCACTGAGCCCTGTCCGATTCTGTACTGAGCCCTCTCAAATGCTGGATTGAGCCCTCACTTATTCTACACTGAGCCCTCTACGATGCTGCACTGTTCCCTCTCAAATGCTGCACTGAGCCCTCACTGATGCTGCACTGAGCCCTCTCTGATGCTGCACTGAACCCTCTCTGATGCTGCACTGAGCGCTCTCTGATGCTGCACTGAGCCCTCTCACATTCTGCACTGAGCCCTCTCTGATGCTGCACTGAGCCCTCTCCGATACTGCACTGCCCCTCTCCGATGCTGCAATGACCCCTCTCCGATGCTGCACTGACCCCTCTCCGATGCTGCACTGACCCCTCTCCGATGCTGCACTGAGCCCTCTCCGATGCTGCACTGAGCCCTCTCTGATGCTGCACTGACCCCTCTCCGATACCGCACTGAGCCCTCTCCGATGCTGCACTGAGCCCTCTCCGATACTGCACTGCCCCCTCTCCGATGCTGCACTGAGCCCTCTCCGATGCTGCACTGAGCCCTCTCCGATGCTGCACTGACCCCTCTCCGATACTGCACTGAGCCCTCTCCGATGCTGCACTGAGCCCTCTCCGATGCTGCACTGAGCCCTCTCCGATACTGCACTGCCCCCTCTCCGATGCTGCACTGAGCCCTCTCTGATACTGCACTGCTCCCTCTACGATGCTGCACTGAGCCCTTTCCGATGCTGCACTGACCCCTCTCCGATACTGCACTGACCCCTCTCCGATACTGCACTAAGCCCTCTCCGATGCTGCACTGGGCCCTCTCTGATACTGCACTACCCCCTCTCCGATGCTGCACTGACCCCTCTCCGATGCTGCACTGACCCCTCTCCGATACTGCACTGCCCCCTCTCCGATTCTGCACTGAGCCCTCTCCGATGCTGCACTGAGCCCTCTCCGATTCTGCACTGAACTCTCTCTGATGCTGCACTGAACCCTCTCTGATGCTGCACTGAGCCCCCTCCGATGCTGCACTGAGCCCTCTCACATGCTGCACTGAGCCCTCTCACATGCTGCACTGAGCCCTCTCTGATGCTGCACTGAGCCCTCTCTGATGCTGCACTGAGCGCTCTCTGATGCTGCACTGAGCCCTCTCTGATGCTGCACTGAGCCCTCTCACATGCTGCACTGAGCCCTCTCTGATGCTGCACTGAGCCCTCTCCGATTCTGCACTGAGCCCTCTCACATGCTGCACTGAGCCCTCTCCGATTCTGTACTGAGCCCTCTCAAATGCTGGATTGAGCCCTCACTTATTCTACACTGAGCCCTCTACGATGCTGCACTGTTCCCTCTCAAATGCTGCACTGAGCCCTCACTGATGCTGCACTGAACCCTCTCTGATGCTGCACTGAACCCTCTCTGATGCTGCACTGAGTGCTCTCTGATGCTGCACTGAGCCCTCTCTGATGCTGCACTGAGCCCTCTCACATGCTGCACTGAGCCCTCTCTGATGCTGCACTGAGCGCTCTCTGATGCTGCACTGAGCCCTCTCTGATGCTGCACTGAGCCCTCTCACATGCTGCACTGAGCCCTCTCTGATGCTGCACTGAGCCCTCTCTGATGCTGCACTGAGCCCTCTCCGATTCTGCACTGAGCCCTCTCACATGCTGCACTGAGCCCTCTCCGATTCTGTACTGAGCCCTCTCAAATGCTGGATTGAGCCCTCACTTATTCTACACTGAGCCCTCTACGATGCTGCACTGTTCCCTCTCAAATGCTGCACTGAGCCCTCACTGATGCTGCACTGAGCCCTCTCCGATGCTGCACTGAGCCTTCTCCGATGCTGCACTGAGCCCTCTCTGATGCTGCACTGAGCCCTCTCTGATGCTGCACTGCCCCCCTCTCTGATGTTGCACTGAGCCCTCTCTGATACTGCACTGACCCCTCTCCGATACTGCACTGCCCCCTCTCCAATGCTGCACAGAACCCTCTCCGATGCTGCACTCACCCCTCTCCGATGCTGCACTGAGCCCTCTCACATGCTGCACTGAGCCCTCTCCGATGTTGCACTGAGCCTTCTCCGATACTGCACTGCCCCCTCTCCGATGCTGCACTGAGCCCTCTCCGATACTGCACTGCCCCCTCTACGATGCTGCACTGAGCCCTCTCCGATGCTGCACTGAGCCCTCTCCGATGCTGCACTGAGCCCTCTCCGATACTGCACTGCCCCCTCTCCGATGCTGCACTGAGCCCTCTCCGATGCTGCACTGACCCCTTTCCGATGCTGCACTGACCCCTCTCCGATGTTGCACTGAGCCCTCTCCGATGTTGCACTGAGTCTTCTCCGATACTGCACTGCCCCCTCTCCGATACTGCACTGAGCCCTCTCTGATGCATGAAGCAAAGTATCAAAAGACCATAGTGGCATTGAAGATGGTGAGATCAGGAGCTAACAGTGTTCTCCAGTGATCTGGCCAGTTTCAGAGCATTGCTTACAAGCTCAATAGAAAAGAACTTGTAAGCACTTACCTTGGAGACCGTCCTCCACTGCTATATTTCAGCGGTAGCCGGTAATTAGCCAATGAGCAGTAAAGCATAAACTTAAAAAACCTTCCATTATTAAGAACAAATAAGTTTTTTAATAAAAATTGTGAAATTGCTTATTTTATAGTTTACAATTTTAACATTTAAGATGATGAGAATAATACTTTCAGAAAATGAACATTTCCTGATTTCACTGTATAACGCTGCTTTTGTGGCCGCTAAAGACAAGGTCTTGAGTCTTCAGGCAATTAATAAGAAAGCAATGGTGATAATGAGAGTTTTTATAAATTAGAAATATAATACTAACGCAAAGGCGGTGAGCCTGGTATTTGTCCAAAAAAAGACGTAATGCTAATAGAATGTCAATGATACTAAGGGACGGGCTGATCTAATTTATCTATGTATGTAAGTGAACTCTAGACATATTAGAACTTTCATTTTGACATATGCATATTTTGGAAATAAGAAACTGATATAAATGTTTCTGATAGGAGCCGGTTTAAGTACATTTATTATGACTTTAGTGATGGAAAGATTATTACCATGAGCTTTAGAAAAATTATATTTGACAAGCCACTAAGGTTAATGTAATTAGCTTTATCTGAAGACATACAAAACTGAAGAAGTGAACAGATTAAAGCTGAGATAGGAGTTCCGTCAAATAATTTGATAAAAAATAATAGGTTTGATAGTTATTATATTTTTAAGAAGAAGTAATATATTTGTCAGACAAATCTCTAGGCATGGATAATCTGTGTCATTACCTAAAAGTCTTCTCTGAATTGTGAGATTATCTCCCACGAGCAGGACAAAAATGTACTAGGATTTTAAAAAAAATTAAATGGCACCTTTGGGGACTTTATTTTTCCTTTTTTGCATGTGTTTGGGGCTAGAAATAATTTTATAAGTTTCATTCAAAATTGTCACCATTTATTGGCTTTTTGTGTCCCTAAACATATAACTTTGAAGTGGCCTGTGGGCATAAATCAGTTCAGAAAGAGCTCAGAAAAAGACAGAGTTACAAATTCAGCATCAGGCCTCTATAGCGAGTTCGCTGACAGATTCCCAGTTAATTCATTCTGCAGCCGGCAATAGACAGCACAACACAGAGGCTACAGAAAGTGATTTTTAATGAAACCGAATTGCAAGAATAAATGATTTTTGACCCCAATTATATTTATATAAGTAACAAAAAAAGTTTCTAAGTCTCCCCTTAATCGTGTCCAAATTATTTTCGTTTCTCACTAGGCACATTTAACCCCTTTCTGTCCTTGGACGGAATAGTACGTCCGAGGACAGAACCCCCGCTTTGATGCGGGCTCAAAATCAAAGTGGAAAATCAAATTACTGGCTGATCCGACTTCAGTGGAAATGCCTCATGGTACAACGCCTGGGCATGCTCCTGATGAGGCGGCGGATGGTCTCCTGAGGGATCTCCTCCCAGACCTGGACAAAAGCATCCGCCAACTCCTGGACAGTCTGTGGTGCAATGTGACGTTGGTGGATGGTGCGAGACATGATGTCCCAGATGTGCTCAATCGTATTCAGGTCTGGGGAACGGGCGGGCCAGTCCATAGCTTCAATGCCTTCTTCTTGCAGGAACTGCTGACACACTCCAGCCACATAAGGTCTGGCATTGTCCTGCATTAGGAGGAACCCAGGGCCAAGCGCACCAGCATATGGTCTCACAAGGGGTCTGAGGATCTCTTCTCAGTACCTAATGGCAGTCAGGCTACCTCTGGCGAGCACATAGAGGGCTGTTCGGCCCTCCAAAGAAATGCCACCCCACACCATTACTGACCCATTGCCAAACCGGTCATGCTGAAGGATGTTGCAGGCAGAAGATCGCTTTCACCGGCATCTCCAGACTCTGTCATGTCTGTCACATGTGCTCAGTGTGAACCTGCTTTCATCTGTGAAAAAATTTGCCAATCCTGGTGTTCTGTGGCAAATGCCAAGCGTCCTGCACAGTGTTGGGCTGTGAGCACAACCCCCATCTGTGGATGTCGGGCACTCAGACCATCCTCATGGAGTCAGTTTCTAACCGTTTGTGCAGACACATGCACATTTGTGGCCTGCTGGAGGTCATTTTACAGGGCTCTGGTAGTGCTCCTCCTGTTCCTCCTTGCACAAAGGCGGAGGTAGCGGTCCTGCTGCTCAGTTGTTGCCTTTCTTACTCTCTTTTTTTCTCTCTCTCTCTATACAAATGTTTGTGTGTATATATATATATATATATATATTATATATGTAATAAATATATATATTTGTATACAGTATATATATATACTGTACATATATAAGGCTCAGATTTCTCCTTGATTACGTATAGTATTGTATAAATCACCTAAACCTGCATGATGTGTTCGGGATATTCAAGCAGTGTTTTTCTTCACTCTATAACGGAGGAATTGTGATGTATAAATATGTGTTGGTTTTATCTCCATCATATTATTATTTTTACAGCATTGCACAATATTGCAGTTGTTTAATGGGTGTTATCGATGTGTAGTCACTGTGAAAACAAGGATAAACTCAGGTTATTGACAAATGTTTTTCTTTCCATGGTTTGAAATTCTGCTGTGTTTCATTTGGCAATTTGTTGTATATGATAAAACACTGAAGAGGGAAATTGGCAGTTATAGCAAAACTAGTGGATTTTGTTTCAGATTGCAATAGTCATTTTTGGGTTGACTAGAAAGAAATGTTGTGGCTAACTAGTCATGCCAAATAGACAATGAAAGGTCACCAATTTTAGGATTTGCTTATTCAGAGATAATATTGCCTGCAGAGTCATTATGGATAAAGGACCTTGAGATTAAGAAAATCACTTAAGTGTAATCATATCTTTTGTAAGACTAGTGAAGCTGTGAATTATTTATGGAATAATATTCCTGCTTTCACTTTATAATGAGGGCTACATGACCACGTATGGCCAAATTGGGCTCTTTTTCCTATCTCCACTCCTCTAACCCCGCCAACTGTGGCCAACCAAATTTCCGCCACCCCCACTTAATGCTAATTATGCAATAAAAACATAACACGTTAAATTCTTTGGATAATTTTGGCCACAGCGGCCAGTTTTATTAACAAGCAAAACATAATTATATAACAAAACATCTGAAAAGACTTGAGGGGGAGGGTTCTTGGAGCTAAAAGATCTGGCATCATAAATAGGCAAAAAACGCCCCCAAAATTTTAACCAACACTTTTTTACTCTCAGCCATGACCACCAGCTCGAGGGCACCATGTAACCCTTTTCAGCGCAGACCAACAAACCCAAAAGCTCCCGAGGACAATCCCCGTCCAGAGCCCGTAACCACAAGCCAGATCAACCCCCATCCAATTGATCTTCCTCCAATAAAACATCGCCAACTCCAAGAACCCCGCCCCTGCCCCACATGCCACTGTGACAATATAAAGAACATGAAAATACAAAAACAAACCAACATATCCCTTCCCACGGAATGCTAAGATTCTAAAAAAATGACCATAGAACTACAACTAACTGTCTCAGAAAAAAGAGGGAGGGTGGGAGGGTTTTTCCCGCTGGGTTCTTCTCAGGCAGGTGGCATTTTCCCACACTTTCCCTACACTGTAACCTGTCCTCAACCCCCAACTCCTCCCACATCCCCCTCCAGCCAATCATAAACCCAGCTTTTTAAAATTCAACGGGAAAAACCCTCCCATGGCAACGCAGTCATGGGGGGCCTACATCATGCTGCACCCATTCCAGCCCCCATCTGGAGCAATGCCAATTCTAACAAAATGAGTCCCACTATAAAACTAGCAACAATATTCCAAACATATCATTTTACGTAAAGAAGTATCTAGCACCACAATATTTTTTTCGCTGTACTTGATATATAAACAGTTGTAGCGTGTATCTCTACCGCTAGATATCTTTTCAGGATAATTTGCTGTGTGTCTACATAAAGAACAACACTATTTCTGGCCATTTAATGGCTTGCAGTCTGTATTTTTATCAGTTCTAAAATGAACCTGTCAGTAGGATCAACCCTCCTAAACCATCTATAGTATATTGGCATGCAGACCCTGGAAAATTGAATAAAATGAAATACTTTGATATCTGCTGTCTTATTCCCAAGCAATCCACATTTTTCTTAATATAAACATTAGCTTTTAGGATCTATAGGCCGGGCATAGATCTCCCTGAAAATCTGCCTCCAGAGCTTATTTTAAATGAAATGGAGCATTACCAGTGTGAGACATGTAATAAGTGACAGTCTGCTTTACTGATCACACTGGTATTGTTTCATTTAACTTTAAATTACCTCTAGAGGCAGATTTTCAGGTAGATTTGTGTCTGGCCCATAGAGCTTAACAACTCCTTTACACCGGATTGCAGATATAAAGGGGTGATTTTATTCAAATTTCTACGATATGCCCATGTAGACAGCTTAGAAGGGTTGATCCTAATGACAGATTTTGTTCAACCTTTCCCTCTAATCTAGAACGCTCATCAATTTCTCCTTTTCTACTTTTCTTTCAAACCTCTCTCTTTCCCTTCTATTCACCCTAAATATATGATCATACTGTATTTGAAAACAATTACAGTCAGATTTGTAGACAGATTTGAGCAATTGTTGAGAATGTATGATTAGTCCAGGAGAAAAGTGGGAAATGAATAATTTTTTGCTAATGTAGATAAATAGTAAATTAGGTTTCTCACAAAATAATAATCCAAGAGTCCAAGGTGGCTGTATAAAGACCATGGGACCTCCAAGATTTGAAGAGTGTTTGTGTGGAAGAATTGGATAAAATCACTACTGAGCAATGCATGCAACTAGTTTCTCCATACAGGAGGTATCTTGAATCTGTCATCGTCACCAACAAAGGCTTTTGTACGAAGTATTAAATACATTTCATCAAGCTTACTCAATACTTTTTCCTGTGTCATTTCTCCTTATTACACATAACTTAATTTATGGAAATCCATGGTTTAATGTATTTGCATGTGTGGATTTGATGGATTGTGAGAATTTCATGTCAACAGCATCTTTAGAAATATATTTACCTAGAAAATGTATTACTTGTTTAATACTTATTTCACCTGCTGTATATGCGCCCATCCTGGTATACATGTCCCCATCCTGGTATATATGTCTCCCATTCTGCCACTATTCTTTATAGTATAAAAAAAATGGATAAGCAATTCTACTCACCTTCTTCCACTCCCACGCCATGCAGCATCTTTTTCCGTAGCCGGCACAGAAGCCATCAGCTGACTTGAGCATGCAAATGATGGGCAACACAAGATGTCACTAGTACCATGCACTGCCAGTGACTTGTGTTATGACCTGGTGGTTAGGAGCACCTGGAATGACCTGATGGTTAAACTAGAAAACAGGACAGGCTCTGGGGAGTGGGATCTCTGCTGACCGCAAACTCTAATCCTATCGCACACACTAGAAATAGCTGTGGAGCGTACCTAACTCTCCCTAGATGCCTCTTCACAGCCTAAGAGCTAACTACCCCTAAAGATAGAAAATAAAGCCTTACCTTGCCTCAGAGAAATTCCCCAAAGGAAAAGGCAGCCCCCCACAAATATTGACTGTGAGTTAAGAGGAAAGTCACAAACACAGGAATGAAACAGGTTTTCAGCAAAGGAGGCCAGACTTAGTAAATAGACTGAGGATAGGAAAGGGATCTATGCGGTCAGCACAAAAAACTACAAAAAGCCACGCAGAGTGTGCAAAAAGACCCCCGCACCGACTCACGGTGCGGAGGTGCCACTCTGCACCCCAGAGCTTCCAGCTAGCAAGGCAATATCATGTTAGCAAGCTGGACTAGAACTTAGCAAGTACTAATAAATATATTCAGTACACAATGAACAACAAATGAACTAGCAGGGACTTAGCTTCTGTTGGAGTAGACAGGTCATCAGAAAGATCCGAGAGAGATCTGAACCAGTACCGATACATTGACAGCTGGCATGAAGTAACGATCTGAGTGGAGTTAAATAGAAAAGCCAGCCTAGCCGCAAACGAGGGCAGCTGAGGAAACAACCTCAGAACCAGCAGTTCCACTCACAGCCACCAGAGGGAGTCCACGGACAGAACTCACCGAAGTACCATTCATGACCACAGGAGGGAGTTTGAGAACGGATTTCACAACAGACTTGTATGCCTATGTCAGCTGCTGGCCTCTGATTTGCCACAGCTTGTAGATTTGCCCCTGCTAATACATACATAATCTATCAGCATGTTTTCTTTAAAATATTTCAAGATACTATTACAGAATATAAATATACAGTACTGTACAAACATTTTAGGAAGGTGTGGAAAAGTGAGATGCAAAGTGAGAATGCTTTAACCCCTTCATGACCCTAGCTTTTTTCGGTTTTGCGTTCTCGTTTTTCGCTCTCCTCCTTCCCAGAGCCATAACTTTTTTTATTTTCCATCAATATGGCCAATATTTTTTGTGGAACTAGTTTTACTTTTGAACGACATCATTGGTTTTACCATGTCGTGTACTAGAAAATGGGAAACAATTTCCAAGTGCAGTGAAATTGCAAAAAAAGTGCAATCCCACACTTGTTTTTTTTGTTTGGCTTTTTTTGCTACATTCACTAAACGCTAAATCATTACGAGTTTATAGACACCAAACATGTCTAGGTTCTTTTTTATCTAAGTGGTGAAAAAAAAAAATCCAAACTTTGCTAATAAAAAAAAAAAAAAAATTGTGCCATTTTCCGATACCAATAGAATCTCCATTTTTTGTGATCTTGGGTCGGGTGAGGGCTTATTTTTTGCGTGATGAGCTGACGTTTTTAATGATCCCATTTTGGTGCAGATATGTTCTTTTGATCACCCATTATTGCATTTTAAATCAATGTTGCGTCGACAAAAAAAAGTGATTCTGGCGTTTCTAATTTTTTTCTGGCTACGCTGTTTAGCGATCAGGTTAATCCTTTTTCTTTATTGATAGATTGGGCGATTCTGACCTCGGCAATACCAAATATAATAATCTTTATTTTTATATAGCGCTAACATATTATGCAGCGCTTTACAGTTTGTACACATTATCATTGCTGTCCCTGATGGGGCTCACAATCTAAATTCCCTATCAGTATGTCTTTGGAATGTGGGAGGAAACCGGAGTGCCCGTAGGAAACCCACGCAAACACGGAGAGAACATACAAACTCTTTGCAGATGTTGTCCAAGGTGGGATTAGAACCCAGGACTCCAGTGCTGCAAGGCTGCTGTGCTAACCACTACGCCACCGTGCTGCCCCAAATATGTGTAGGTTTGATTTTTTATTGTTTTATTTTGAATGGGGCGAAAGGAGGGTGATTTAAACTTTTATATATTTTTTATTTTTTTACTTTTGCCATTCTTCAATAGCCTCCATGGGAGGCTAGAAGCTGGCATAGCCTGATCAGCTCTGCTACATAGGAGCGAAGCATAGATCGCCCCTATGTAGCAGAATTACAGGCTTGCTATGAGTGCCAACCACAGGGTGGCGCTCATAGCATGCTGACATCAACAGCAATAGAGGTCTTTAATAGACCTCTGGTTGTCATGCCGATGCATCGCTGAACCCCGATAACGTGACAGCGGTCAGCAATGCGCTCATTTCCAGCCCGATGGCCAGAGGCGCCAGTTAAATGCTGCTGTCAGCATTTGACAGCGGCATTTAACTAGTTAACAGCGGCGGGTGAATCGCGATTCCACCTGCCGCTGATGAGGGCACATGTCAGCTGTTCAATACAGCTGACATGTCCCGGCTTTGATGCGGGCTCACCGCCGGAGCTTGCATCAAAGCGGGGGTTCTGACCTCGGACGTACTATCCCGTCCGAGGTCAGAAAGGGGTTAAAAAATAGTTTGTTTTTTCTCCTATCAATGAAAAAAATAGAAATCTAAATCAAATCAATATTTGATGTGAAAACTCTTTGCCTTCAAAATGTCATGAAAGCATTTATTCTTCTACGTACACAGTTTTTGAACAAATTCTATAGGTAGATTGTTCAAAACACCTTGGAGAAATAACCACTGATCTTCTCTGGGTGGAGGCTTTTTCTGCCTCTTCACGTAATCCCAGATAGACTCGAAGATTTTCAGATCAGGCTTTGTGGGGGCCATATTATCACTTGTAAGATACCTTATTGATCCTTGCGATTAAGATAGTTCTTAATGACATTGGCTCTATGTTTGGGGCCGTTGTCCTGCTGCAGAATAAATTTGGAGCTAAGCAGACTCCGTCCTATGTTATTGCATGATTGATGAGTATCTGTATGTAGTTCACAGCTTTAAGAACCAAGGAATGGATGAAAAACACATTATGCTTATTTCCCTTCAAAATAAGAAGTTCATCAGTACCATCAGCTCAGAACTGGCAGCAACCAGTGGGACCCAGCTACACCCATCTACTGTTTGAAGATGTCTGTCTAAAAGTTATCATACAATATCATCAGGATATATGGGAGTGGGGCACATCATCATTAGGGAATGAATCCTATGTGCTCAAGATTTCATTTAAATCATGTAAATCAGTGCCACATACGGACAACTGACAGCTAAGTCATCTTTTTTCTCTATAATGCATTACCATTCTTTCACTCCTGATGAACCTTGGAAAGGGGAAACACGTTGAGTGTTATGGTAATTTTTGTATATCATGGCCATCTTTTCCATGGCAACAAGCCTTCAATGCTTGGGACTAAAGTTTGATTTGACAAGATTTATTATCATTTTGCGAGAGGATTTTTTTTTAGAAAGAATGTATTGATATGAGAATGCTATGGTATTAAGCTCTGTATGCTGATGTTACAGATTGGAGTAACAAGCTGTACTATCATCTGCTAAAGATCAGAACAACTGAACCTAAGCAGTACCTATATATCATCTAGCACTCTATATTTACATATCATTGGCAATAGTGATATATATGTGCATAGGATAGAATGTCAGACCATTCGGATGGATACAATGGAACCAATGGAGAAAAAAACGAATATATAGGTCAAAGAAATATGAGAAAAAAATAAGAATAAAACACCTTTATTGGACAATTGGTGAAATGGTGGCACAACTAACGGAGGTGCCTGCAGGTACAAATACTGAAAGGTCATAATAAAACCCAGCATGCCATGGGGAATATATAAAACACAGAAGTAAATGAATACACCAAAGGTAAATAAAAGAGAATAGCAATGTATGTGTTAGAGATTCTGCTTCTACGCAGGGAAGTTCCCAAGCCTAGCCTGCATTTGCGGTCTCCAATTCTGCTTTGTCCGCTACAGGTGCTGCTCAGCATAGACATCGGTCCCAGCATCTTGCTCAGGCTCGTGCTATTCGCCTGTTACTGCTGGCTCTTCAGCCAAGCCTATAGTAACCAGCGGTAGTCAGCGACGAGCAAACACTCTGGAGACTAAGTCCAGAAATTACCCTACTGAGCATGTTCGTGATGTGGCGACATCTCATTGGTGGTAGGTCGTCAGCTGCTCTGGTAATGTGGCAACTCTGGATTGGTCCACAGGCAAGGTCCTGTCTGACTAGACTTGAGCTGCACGTATAAAAGGTTTTCAGAAGCGCACGCCTGTGCGTTAGTATCAACCTAATCTAATGTGTGAGTGTAACTTGCAACTGTGTGGTCTATGTCAGCATGTGCTCCGGGTCCGTTGATAGCCATTAGAATTCTGGCACCTCTGGAGAGGAGTTTGTTTGAGTGCTGATACTGACTGTCTGACCACTGTTGCTACCAGCTCCGTTGGTGGGCTTCGATCCTCTGTGAAGTTAACAGGGATCGTGTCTAGCGTCATATATTTTGTTGCCTCATGCGAATGATACGACTCTATTGCTGAGCATCTGCTTTGTTGCTGTGTGCGACTGAGGCGGCTCTATTGCAGAGCATCAGGTTTGTTACTGTGCGTTAGTGACACTACTTCATGTGCGGCTCACTGAGTGACTTTTAACTCAGTGCGAGCAAGCAATCGTTCACTGCATTCTCCACCATTGTTCACGTTAGCGGCAGTTTTACATCTCTGCACGGTGGACCCCAGGTTGCGATTGCACTTTCTCATTATATCTATTTAGTGAAATCTGCCAATCCTAACAGTATGTAGTTGTCTAAGTGAACAAGACTTAATAAATCTAAAAAGGATGCATAGCAATGGTGTAGGATCATCAGATGCTGTGACAAAAAATGTCAGTAGAGGGTAAGAACATAGGGATGACTATAAGTAGACATGAGCGAATTTGTTTGGGTTCCCTCTTATTTGGCAAGCTATAGCGCTTGCCAAATAAGCTGCAGAGGAAACCTGGCTTCCTGGATTGTGCCAGCTGATCGGTGCCTCACCTGCATGTGTCGCGGCTGTGTCACAGTCACAGCACATGCATAGAGAGCCTGTTCATTGAATAACCCGAGGGAACACGAGCAAATTGTCTCAATTCTAAAAATAAGCCCATGCCAAAGTAGGCAGGATATACTGAAACAGTGAAAGCATGTAAAGGCCCAGATAAGGGTTCTGAGACTTAAGCATATCACATGTGATCTAATAATGGATTCATGTACCTACAAAGTAATGAGAAGGCATGGTTACCTTGTGGTAGACTTGTACACTTGTGCCACCATTGCACCAATTGTCCCAATAAGGGTGTTTTATTCTTATTTTCTTCTCATCTTTCTTTGACCTATATTTGTTTTTTTTTCTATGTTGGTTCCATATCACCTTTATTATACTGTAGAAACTACTTGTATATTTAACCCTCTACTGCTGCATTGTCTTGTTTTGGTTAGATAGATATCTGCTGAATGAAAGCATTATTGTTTTCCAAAGTAGCACAACAGCTGACGCACTCCTAAATACGTGTCAATGCTACATGGATGGGGGTGCAGAACTAGTGGCTGGAATGTATAACCCAAAACAAAGAGAAGAGAAGCCACTGAACAAATGTTCGCACACCACCTGATGCGTATCAAAAAGGAACAACTTTATTGGGTAACACAACAAAATAAAAGCATTTAAAAACAATACAACACAACTCCCCCCATCAGGCCCATATAGCTCATAAGTATATATATTTTCATGCTACGTAAAGCCGGCTGTGTTCACAGATAAGGTACCATGTGATGTCACTTAAAATAATGAAAAAATGAAAAACCGGGCATCCAGAAGATCTAGGTCCAAATGCCCCACAAGGAAACTCAGAGGGGGGAAGGAGAAGGAGAGCAACGCGCCCAACCCCTCAAATGGAATCCCCTAAAGAGCCAAAACGACTATGGCGTCCTGTGTATGAGTGCCTAAGATATATGATAATACCTTGCCCCCTGGTACGATGTAATCAGGAAGAACAATGTCTGGGCGCACTCAGCAGGAGGGCCCCTCGGCTCACATGTATGGTACAACAACAGCCATATAGTCACCTTCAATAAGAACCATAAGAGCAGGCCCGACACGAGGGAGGACCCAACGCGTGTCGCGGTTACACGGACCGCTTCGTCAGGGGGAAGTGCTTACCCTAAAGAACATGTATCCTATATACAGATGCCGGTGATCAAAACGCGCCGCACGTGTGCGCCGCCATGGACCGGAAGTGATGTGTCCGGAGGTGAAATGCCGCCCGCGCCTGCGCAAAGAGTGGTGGTGGTTGTAGAAGGGCAGACGTCTCTGCCCACAGAGTCTCGATGCGCACGCGCCGGACTTGGCCAGCGGTACGCATCGCAACTCAGACGGGTAACCCCAGGTATGCACAGAATAAAAAGAACCTGATACATGACTTCGTAGGTAGAAGGGTGACCCGTGTGGGAAGTATGAAATACCCTATGCGCCACGCAGGGTGAGCAAGCGATTGCTCCCTGTATGCTCCTACTGCAACATGGGGAAGTAATAATTTAGTTAAACATCATGAATAAACAATGACTCAAAAAGAGAACAAAGTTGTTGTGCTATACACAGTTCATAGAACATTAGCAATATGCTGTAGTCCGTATGTAACATGATCATAGGCGGCCCACAGCCGCGACTGTGAATCCAATCCACAATGATAAGATCATGGTCCATGAAAGAATATTGATACATCAGATTCCAATGGGAGATACGAGTCGTCGGCTGGATCCCGCCTAAGCAACTCCTATGATGACATATTCGGCCCAATTAGGCAGTCTATTGGAAGCCCTGGTAAGCCACCAAATGAATGTCCTAAAGATCTGTGTTCCAAATAACCCACTCAGCCCAGGAAGCCCGTAAAATGCAGGTCCTCATTGATGCCATGAGGTGCTGTGGAGTTGAGTAGATAAATCCATCGTGACTCCACTTGGAGAAGCCGCTTGTGCAGAGGGCCCCCTCTACCCGAAGACCTGATCTGTTCCAAGCCCACCATCCTGATGTTGGCACAGCTGCCACCATGATGAAGTAGGAAATGTGCAGCCACCGTGCTCAGCGTCTTGCCTTTCCTGATGTCCAACGATGCCGTATTGATGGTAGATAAGTGGCTCTGCATTCTCCGTCTCAGCTCTTGCGAGGTTTGACCTACATAAATGCAAGGACACGGGCAAATCAGAGCATACACCACATGAACAGATTTGCAATTAATGTAAGCCTTTAATTTGTGCTCTTTGCGATCCACAGGATTACAAAACGAATCCCGGACAGGACGCATGTAGGGACAGATGCTGCAGTCACCGCACGGGAATGATCCCCTCAAAACTATACCCCGATTGAGCCGCCTGGTGGGTCTCCTATAATGATTCCAGGTTAATAGGTCCTTAAAATTGGGGGCCCTTTTGGCCGTGATGAGAGGCCGAGTGCTAATAACCTGAGAAGTAAGTGGGTCCGTGGCCAAGACCCTCCAATGATTGTTTAAGATCCTGCTCATCTCCGGCCAATGGGTGTGATACCCCGTAATGAACCGCACATACTTATCGGGTACTCTCCTGTTGGCCACCAATAAGGAGTCTTGTGACTGTCCACTGGCCCTTTGATAGGCACATGAAATACACTTTTGGGGGTAATACCTGGACTTGAATTTTGCCGTAAGCTCCTTTGCTTCCATCTTAAAGTCCGAGTCCTGAGTGCAATTGCGCCTGGCCCTGAGAAATTGGCCAGTCGGGACCCTGTTGTGAAATTGGATTTTGGGCTCCCCCGGTGGCCACTGGTGGAATTGAACTGGTGTGCATCATCCTCTCTGTTCACCTGTTTCCATCAGGATGTGGGAGTCGCTATTTAGCCTTGCTCCTCTGTCACTTCCATGCCGGTCAACATTGTAATCAGAAGCCTTTCTGTGCATGTTCCTGCTGCTAGACAACTCCCAGCTAAGTTGGACTTTAGTCCTTGTTTGTTTTTGCATTTTGTTCCAGTTCACAGCTGTAGTTTCGTTTCTGTGTCTGGAAAGCTCTTGTGATCTGAAATTGCCACTCTGATGTTATGAGTTAATACTAGAGTCTTAAAGTAATTTCAGGATGGTGTTTTGATAGGGTTTTCAGCTGACCATGAAAGTTCCCTTTCTGTCTTCCTGCTATCTAGAAAGCGGACCTCAATTTTGCTAAACCTATTTTCATACTACGTTTGTCATTTCATCTAAAATCACCGCCAATATTTGTGGGGGCCTCTGTCTGCCTTTCGGGGAAATTTCTCTAGAGGTGAGCCAGGACTATATTTTCCTCTGCCAGGATTAGTTAGTCCTCCGGCCGGCGCTGGGCGTCTAGGGATAAAACGCAGGCTACGCTACCCGGCTACTGTTAGTTGTGCGGCAGGTTTAGTTCATGGTCAGTTTAGTTTCCATCCTTCCAAGAGCTAGTTCCTATGTTTGCTGGGCTATGTTCTCTTGCCATTGAGAACCATAACAGTTTGACCGGCCACAAAGGGTTAAATTAATTGACAGAGAAAGGAGAGAAAAGAGAAGTCTGCTGAAGATTTTTTTTTTTTTTCCTTCAGTTCTGAGTGTGCTTGTAATTGAATCTCTTGCAAGTCTGCCTATATTGCAGCCTTTCTCTCTCTCTCTCCTTCTAATCCTGGAATGGCTCTGTGTTCACCTGTTTAAAATGGATATTCAGAGTTTAGCTGCAGGTTTGAATAATCTCACCACGAAAGTTCAAAATTTACAAGATTTTGTTGTTCATGTTCCTATATCTGAACCTAGAATTCCTTTGCCTGAATTTTTCTCGGGGAATAGATCTTGCTTTCAAAATTTCAAAAATAATTGCAAGTTGTTTTTGTCCCTGAAATCTCGCTCTGCTGGAGATCCTGCTCAGCAGGTCAGGATTGTGATTTCCTTGCTCCGGGGCGACCCTCAGGATTGGGCTTTTGCATTGGCTCCAGGGGATCCTGCGTTGCTCAATGTGGATGCGTTTTTTCTGGCCTTGGGGTTGCTTTATGAGGAACCTCAGTTAGAACTTCAGGCGGAAAAGGCCTTGATGTCCCTATCTCAGGGGCAAGACGAAGCTGAAATATACTGCCAGAAATTCCGTAAATGGGCTGTGCTTACTCAGTGGAATGAGTGCGCCCTGGCAGCGAATTTCAGAGAGGGTCTCTCTGATGCCATTAAGGATGTTATGGTGGGGTTCCCTGTGCCTGCGGGTCTGAATGAGTCCATGACAATGGCTATCCAGATCGATAGGCGTCTGCGGGAGCGCAAACCTGTGCACCATTTGGCGGTGTCTACTGAGAAGACGCCAGAGAATATGCAATGTGATAGAATTCTGTCCAGAAGTGAACGGCAGAATTTTAGACGAAAAAATGGGTTGTGCTTCTATTGCGGTGATTCAACTCATGTTATATCAGCATGCTCTAAGCGTACTAAGAAGCTTGATAAGTCTGTTTCAATTGGCACTTTACAGTCTAAGTTTATTCTATCTGTGACCCTGATTTGTTCTTTATCATCTATTACCGCGGATGCCTATGTCGACTCTGGCGCCGCTTTGAGTCTTATGGATTGGTCCTTTGCCAAACGCTGTGGGTATGATTTGGAGCCTCTTGAAACTCCTATACCCCTGAAGGGGATTGACTCCACCCCATTGGCTAGCAATAAACCACAATACTGGACACAAGTAACTATGCGGATTAATCCGGATCACCAGGAGATTATTCGCTTTCTTGTGCTGTATAACCTACATGATGTGTTGGTGCTTGGATTGCCATGGCTGCAATCTCATAACCCAGTCCTTGACTGGAAAGCTATGTCTGTGTTAAGCTGGGGATGTAAGGGGACGCATGGGGACGTACCTGTGGTTTCCATTTCATCATCTATTCCCTCTGAGATTCCTGAATTCTTGACTGAATATCGTGACGTTTTTGAAGAACCTAAGCTTGGTTCATTACCTCCGCACCGGGAGTGCGATTGTGCCATAGATTTGATTCCGGGTAGTAAATACCCTAAGGGTCGTTTATTTAATCTGTCTGTGCCTGAACATGCTGCTATGCGAGAATATATAAAGGAGTCCTTGGAAAAGGGACATATTCGTCCTTCGTCATCTCCCTTAGGAGCCGGTTTTTTCTTTGTGGCTAAGAAAGATGGCTCTTTGAGGCCGTGCATTGATTATCGGCTTTTGAATAAAATCACGGTTAAATATCAATATCCGTTGCCACTGCTGACTGATTTGTTTGCTCGCATAAAGGGGGCCAAGTGGTTCTCTAAGATAGATCTCCGTGGGGCGTATAATTTGGTGCGAATTAAGCAGGGGGATGAGTGGAAAACCGCATTTAATACGCCCGAGGGCCACTTTGAGTATTTGGTGATGCCTTTTGGTCTTTCAAATGCCCCTTCAGTCTTTCAGTCCTTTATGCATGACATTTTCCGTGATTATTTGGATAAATTTATGATTGTGTATCTGGATGATATTTTGATTTTTTCGGATGACTGGGACTCTCATGTCCAGCAGGTCAGGAGGGTTTTTCAGGTTTTGCGGTCTAATTCCTTGTGTGTGAAGGGTTCTAAGTGCGTTTTTGGGGTTCAAAAGATTTCCTTTTTGGGATATATTTTTTCCCCCTCTTCCATCGAGATGGATCCTGTCAAGGTTCAGGCTATTTGTGATTGGACGCAACCCTCTTCTCTTAAGAGTCTTCAGAAATTTTTGGGCTTTGCTAACTTTTATCGTCGATTTATTGCTGGTTTTTCTGATGTTGTTAAACCATTGACTGATTTGACTAAGAAGGGTGCTGATGTTGCTGATTGGTCCCCTGCTGCTGTGGAGGCCTTTCAGGAGCTTAAGCGCCGCTTTTCTTCCGCCCCTGTGTTGCGTCAGCCTGATGTTGCTCTTCCTTTTCAGGTTGAGGTCGACGCTTCTGAAATCGGAGCTGGGGCGGTTTTGTCGCAGAGAAGTTCCGATTGCTCCGTGATGAGACCTTGTGCTTTTTTCTCGCGTAAATTTTCGCCCGCCGAGCGGAATTATGATGTTGGGAATCGGGAGCTTTTGGCCATGAAGTGGGCTTTTGAGGAGTGGCGTCATTGGCTTGAGGGGGCTAGACATCAGGTGGTGGTATTGACTGACCACAAAAATCTAATTTATCTTGAGTCCGCCAGACGCCTGAATCCTAGACAGGCGCGCTGGTCGTTGTTTTTCTCTCGGTTTAATTTTGTGGTGTCCTACCTGCCGGGTTCTAAGAATGTTAAGGCGGATGCCCTTTCTAGGAGTTTTGAGCCTGACTCCCCTGGTAATTCTGAACCTACAGGTATCCTTAAGGATGGAGTGATATTGTCTGCCGTTTCTCCAGACCTGCGGCGGGCCTTGCAGGAGTTTCAGGCGGATAGACCTGATCGTTGCCCACCTGGTAGACTGTTTGTTCCTGATGATTGGACCAGTAAAGTCATTTCTGAGGTTCATTCTTCTGCGTTGGCAGGTCATCCTGGAATCTTTGGTACCAGGGATTTGGTGGCAAGGTCCTTCTGGTGGCCTTCCCTGTCTCGAGATGTGCGAGGCTTCGTGCAGTCTTGTGACGTTTGTGCTCGGGCCAAGCCTTGTTGTTCTCGGGCTAGTGGATTGTTGTTGCCCTTGCCTATCCCGAAGAGGCCCTGGACGCACATCTCGATGGATTTTATTTCGGATCTTCCTGTTTCTCAGAAGATGTCTGTCATCTGGGTGGTGTGTGATCGTTTCTCTAAGATGGTCCATTTGGTTCCCCTGCCTAAGTTGCCTTCTTCTTCCGAGTTGGTTCCTCTGTTTTTTCAAAATGTGGTCCGTTTGCATGGTATTCCGGAGAATATCGTTTCTGACAGAGGTACCCAATTCGTGTCTAGATTTTGGCGAGCATTCTGTGCTAGGATGGGCATAGATTTGTCTTTCTCGTCTGCTTTCCATCCTCAGACTAATGGCCAGACCGAGCGGACAAATCAGACCTTGGAGACATATTTGAGGTGTTTTGTGTCTGCAGATCAGGATGATTGGGTTGCTTTTTTGCCTTTAGCGGAGTTTGCCCTCAATAATCGGGCCAGCTCTGCCACCTTGGTGTCTCCCTTTTTCTGTAATTCGGGGTTTCATCCTCGATTTTCTTCTGGTCAGGTGGAATCTTCGGATTGTCCTGGAGTGGATGCTGTGGTGGAGAGGTTGCATCAGATTTGGGGGCAGGTAGTGGACAATTTGAAGTTGTCCCAGGAGAAGACTCAGCTTTTTGCCAACCGCCGGCATCGGGTTGGTCCTCGGCTTTGTGTTGGGGACTTGGTGTGGTTGTCTTCTCGTTTTGTCCCTATGAGGGTTTCTTCTCCCAAGTTTAAGCCTCGGTTCATCGGCCCGTACAAGATATTGGAGATTCTTAACCCTGTGTCCTTCCGTTTGGACCTCCCTGCATCTTTTTCTATTCATAATGTTTTTCATCGGTCATTATTGCGCAGGTATGAGGTACCGGTTGTGCCTTCCGTTGAGCCTCCTGCTCCGGTGTTGGTTGAGGGCGAGTTGGAGTACGTTGAGGAAAAAATCTTGGACTCCCGTGTTCCAGACGGAAACTCCAGTATCTGGTCAAATGGAAGGGATACGGTCAGGAGGATAATTCTTGGGTGACTGCCTCTGATGTTCATGCCTCCGATTTGGTCCGTGCCTTTCATAGGGCTCATCCTGATCGCCCTGGTGGTTCTGGTGAGGGTTCGGTGCCCCCTCCTTGAGGGGGGGGTACTGTTGTGAAATTGGATTTTGGGCTCCCCCGGTGGCCACTGGTGGAATTGAACTGGTGTGCATCATCCTCTCTGTTCACCTGTTTCCATCAGGATGTGGGAGTCGCTATTTAGCCTTGCTCCTCTGTCACTTCCATGCCGGTCAACATTGTAATCAGAAGCCTTTCTGTGCATGTTCCTGCTGCTAGACAACTCCCAGCTAAGTTGGACTTTAGTCCTTGTTTGTTTTTGCATTTTGTTCCAGTTCACAGCTGTAGTTTCGTTTCTGTGTCTGGAAAGCTCTTGTGATCTGAAATTGCCACTCTGATGTTATGAGTTAATACTAGAGTCTTAAAGTAATTTCAGGATGGTGTTTTGATAGGGTTTTCAGCTGACCATGAAAGTTCCCTTTCTGTCTTCCTGCTATCTAGAAAGCGGACCTCAATTTTGCTAAACCTATTTTCATACTACGTTTGTCATTTCATCTAAAATCACCGCCAATACTTGTGGGGGCCTCTGTCTGCCTTTCGGGGAAATTTCTCTAGAGGTGAGCCAGGACTATATTTTCCTCTGCCAGGATTAGTTAGTCCTCCGGCCGGCGCTGGGCGTCTAGGGATAAAACGCAGGCTACGCTACCCGGCTACTGTTAGTTGTGCGGCAGGTTTAGTTCATGGTCAGTTTAGTTTCCATCCTTCCAAGAGCTAGTTCCTATGTTTGCTGGGCTATGTTCTCTTGCCATTGAGAACCATAACAGGACCCCCTCTCTTGTGTGTTTAGGGTGAAAGCTCCGATAGTCCAAAAATCCAGTGACAGCTGTGGGCTTTCTATAAAGACGTGTGGATATCAAGCCTCCCCGGCAACTAACCTCCAGGTCCAAAAAATTCACTGAAATGGAAGAAAACTGGTAAGTCAAAAAAATATTGCAAGAATTATTGTTGAGGAACCCCATGAACTGGGAAAGTTCCTCCGGAGAGCCTGACCATATAAAAAACACATCATCAATGAACCGCGACCATCGTCGCACTCTGGTCTTGAACAAATCAGAAATAAACACAAACGTAGACTCCCACCATCCCAAAAACAGATTTGCGAATGAGGGGGCACAACGAGCCCCCATGGCCACACCCGAGGTCTGTAAATAAAACACCCGGTCAAACAGGAAAAAATTGTGCCTCAATGCAAAATCCAGCAAATCAATGATAAAGGAATCGTGTAATCTGTCCGAGTCTACCTGTTGGTCAATGAAAAAGAGGACGGCCCGCATCCCATCATCATGGTTGATGTTAGAATAAAGCGACTCTACGTCGCAGGTAACCATGAGATCACCTGGAGCCAGTGCCACCCCTTTGTGAACATTAATGAAGTGTGAAGAATCCCTTATATAAGACGGATGCGCTGTCACTAAGGGCTGTAAAAAGAAATCAATATATCCACATGCCCTCTCACATAAGCTGCCCCTGCTGGAAACTATCGGGCGACCCGGGGGTTTAGTAATGCTCTTGTGGACCTTGGGGACCATGTAGAACGTGGGTGTGATGGGTTGATCCACCCAGATGAAATCCCTCTCTTGTAGATTGATAATCCCAAGTTCAAAGGTCTTATCAAGTAATGTTCTCAACTTGACAGAGAACACCCCAGTGGGGTCTGAGGGCAGTTTACGATAAAAGTGGGAATTGTCTAACTGCCTGTGTGCCTCCTCCAGATACATATGGTGGGGCCACAAGACTATGTTACCCCCCTTGTCCGCCTCTCTGATGAGAAACTCATCGTTGTTACTGAGACCCAATAGGACCTTGCGTTCCTGGCTGGTCAAATTAGCTCCAACCCCAGATCCACCAGATAAACCCTCTATGTCCTGCTTGACCAACTCAAAAAAAATCTTGACTGCCGGAATAGTGGAGAGAGAGGGACAGACCGTGGACCTATTTCTGTGGGGAAAACGTGGCCTACCTCTGAGAGAATCTCCCTCGTCCAACAAGTCCAGGAGGTCCTGAAACACTTCTTGTTCAATACGATCTGGACCAGACGAGGAATTAGGCTGAGTATGTAGGACCTGTAAAGTAATTTTCCTACAAAAGAGAAAAAGATCCTTAATTAACGTGAATTTATCCATCCTCTGGGATGGTGAAAACGTCAGACCCCTTCTGAGAACCGACATCTCAGTGGTACTAAGAGAATAACTGGATAGATCAATAACCTGGAGAGAATCATTAATAGTGGAGCAATCATACTCACGGGCTTCATTGGTGGGCTGTGTGGTCGTTAGTGATTCTTCCTCCGTTGGTTGTAAGACATTGGCCTGCGGTTCCTGTTCCTGGTGATCCGCGTGAACAGGCCGACGTCTCCTCCGCCCACGCCTGGTCCTGAACCTGTGTCGGGCTCGCTTTCCGCGGAAGATAAAAAATCACTGGACAGATGACCATCGGGGGATGAAGAATTCTGTACTGAATCACTGACATTAGATTTGAAGTTCCTGTCCCGTCGTTGGTTGCCCTGGTGTCTCCAATGGAAAACCGCCTTGCGGTCAAAGTCAGATTTGTCCCTTAAGAATTTTGATCTCTTCTTATCCATGATTTCTCTGTCGAATTTGTCGAGGACCTCTTTAAGTTTGACTCGGAAGGGTTGAATGTGAGATACCTCGTCAAATTTGCTGAGGTCATTCTCCAGCCTTCTAATCTCCAACTTGACCTGACTGAGCAGATCTCTATTATGTGTGATTAAGAGGTTAATCAATATCTGCGAGCATCGCAGAAGGCCCCCCTCCCAAGTGGCTCGAAAGTTGTCCGAGGGTTCCCAGGCGGGAAAAATGGAGACCCTCAGACCCCTTGGGACCAAATTCAATTTAAGGTATTCCTCCAGGCACCTGACGTTCCATAATAATTTGATCCCCTGTTTCTGTGCAGCCATAAGCTGAGTAGTAACCCGCGTGAAATCGGACTCTGGACCACTTGGAACATGATCCGTGAATGCGGCAGAGGCAGCAATCCTCCACGCCGCCTCTCTGGCATCCCAATCCATCGCACGCCACTGGAAAAGAGTCCACCTGGCCACCGGAATGAAAAAGCGTAAACAATCAATAAGTAAATAATTAAAGTCACAATAGACCGTGTGCTGCCAAGCCAAAGAAAGGCATCACTGGATGCCTAAAAACCAAGCAATACAAAGTAGCACAACAGCTGACGCACTCCTAAATACGTGTCAATGCTACATGGATGGGGGTGCAGAACTAGTGGCTGGAATGTATAACCCAAAACAAAGAGAAGAGAAGCCACTGAACAAATGTTCGCACACCACCTGATGCGTATCAAAAAGGAACAACTTTATTGGGTAACACAACAAAATAAAAGCATTTAAAAACAATACAACACAACTCCCCCCGTCAGGCCCATATAGCTCATAAGTATATATATTTCCATGCTACGTAAAGCCGGCTGTGTTCACAGATAATTGTGAAAGCATTATTGTTTTCCATATGTGCGTTTAGGCACCAGTGCTCATAAGGTATATGGAATAACTCAGATGCACCTAGCACTTTATTTGTTTTGGAAACATGATTATGATAACAAGTTTGGTCTGACAACCTGCTTCCTGATTCCATTACGTAGGGCCTAAGAGGGCTACAATGGTCAGCCATCGGTGAGTGGGGGCACCACTTGCACAAGTGTAGGGTGCCAACCTCTGCTTAAGGAAGGGATAGCATAGTAGCTGAGCAGTCTGAGGCACCACCATTTGCATTTTCTTTGTGTTGTGTGTATTATAAAAATTCTTCTTTTGTGATGGTGGTTCTATTTTATTCACATACTGAATGTCATAATTTTAGATTAATAAAAGTTACATTTTATGTTTATCCTACAAAGTATAGAGCCTTTACGGTGAAAAAAGTGTGTCAAATAGTACTAGATTATCCTGTGAATACCATCAGGGAAGTGTCTGATTGGTTCCAAAATTATTCTTCAGCAAGGCAGTGACCCCAAATATACAGCCAATGTCATTAAGAAATATATTTAAAGTATATATTTAAAGTAAAGAGGAGTCCTAGAAGCGATTATATGACCTCCACAAACCCTTAAACTCAACATCCTCGAGCCTGTGTGAGATTGACTTAAGAGACAGATGAATTTACCAAAGCCTACATTTACAAAAGATCTGTGGTTAATTCTCCAAAATGTTTGGAGCAACTTCTTATTTGGATGAGGTTTGCAACAACTGTGTACCAGTTTACATAGAAAAATAAATGGGGTGGTGCGAAAGTCATTTTCATCCTAAATCCCTATCTATTTAATGCCACAATCTAAACTATTTTCTAATGTACTTTAATAAAAATTCCCTATGCTTCCCTATCTAAACTATTTAAATGCTTTTCTTATATTTTTTACAACTTCCTTTGTGATGATGCTTTGCTTAAGAATCCCAGTGCATGCACACACAATCAGGGAGTAGAGGCTGTGATCACTGCCACAGCCCCTGCCCCATCCCGGAAACGAAGCATCATCAGTGGCATTCGTTTTAGGGGTTTGGCTAGTCCGTGCGTGATGTGCATTGAGTGATGTGCACAATGACAGCACTCTTTCTCATTGGCTCAGATCAGCAGTAAGGAGAAATCTTGAGAGTGCAATGTTAGTGCGCATTGTTAAACCAATACCCGGCAAGCATAGATCAGCGTTACCCACACAAGTTACATCACTTGTGGGGTCGATGCTGGTCTCTGCACGTGATGCCAGGCATTCTGACACTGCACACTGACAGTGCACTCTCTTTCCAGCTTGTTAATGCTGATTTGAGCCAGGAGGGGGAGCTCAGTCATGTTGCGCATCTCACAGTGGCAAAGCGGAAACTAGCCCAACCCCCACTTCGTTTCAGGGAGGGGGCAGGAGCTGGGGCAGTGACCACAGCCTCTGCCCCTTGATGACACTACATTTGAAAATTCCAGCCTGCAATGAGAGTCTCAAACAAAACATCATCAAAAAGGATGTTGTAAACAAAAAAGAGAAGCAGTTAGATAGTGTAGTTAGGGGAGGATAGGGAATTTTTTATTAAAGTATATTAGAAAATAGTTTACATTATGGCATCAGGAAAATAAGGATTTAGGATGAAAATTACTTTGAATATCGGACCACCCCTTTAATGCTTTGATGATACTTTGAAAGTAAAAGCCAATCACACCTAATATTGATTTGATTTAGATTTCTATTTTGTTCACTCACTTTGCATTTTATTAATTAATAAAAATAAACTATTAAGACTTCATTTTTTAAAATCATTCTTACTTTGCAGCACTTTTTCCATTTTAAACAATTGTATAGTGCTATATATACTGCATGCAGATTCTAAAACAAAATATAGACAAGCAGGAAGCAGATGTCAAGAGACTCCTGATTCATTATTCTGTCAAACTAATGAAGGAGGAGGAAGTGAGAGTTTGAAGTAATGATCCATTTTGTTTAACAGAAATATGTATGATACCAATAATGGTATAACATCATAATAAGCTGCTGAAATTGCCCAATATTTCATCTTAAATTATATTAAAGTATCAGCAAGAGAATTTGCTCTCTTAATCTTTTATAATGGCTTCATTCTGTCTACTGTTTAATGACCCTTGAAGACTTGAGAAAATTTCTTGGCGTTTGCGGGCTTTTGCTACGACCCTACACAAACTATCTTTTTAAGACCTTGTAAAATATTACTAACAGTAAAAATATTACTGGCACTTAAACAATCCAGCAGTAGCATTCTTGATCCATTTTTAGTTTCTATGAAAAGACTGCTAGTTAACCTTGAGACATTGCTAAGAGATGCTAGTATGTCACAATATGTTGCAAGGTTCACATGGGTCGGATTGGCAGCAGAAAATTCATAAGCACATCTGACCCAAAATCAGGAAAAAAGCCAACTCTGAATCTTAAAGAAGTACTCTATTAAGTAGAGATGAGCCACCTCCCTAGTGTTCAGGTTCGGTTCGGTTGTTCGAACATGGAGATGTTCGCCGAACTGTTCGTCGAACTGTTCGATGAACACCGTCGAACCCCATTGAAACCAATGGCAGGCAAACACAAACACATACAAACACATGGAAAACACATAGAAAACACCTTAAAAGGTGTCCAAAAGCTGAGAAACTGCTCAGAAGACACAACAAACACATGGAAAAGTCACAACTACACATAGTCATGCGAAAAGAAAAGAGGTGGAGGAGTAAAAGGAGGAGGAGACACAGATATAGGCATGTCATGCCCTTCTAAAGTTAAGAAAGGCTGGAGTAAAAATCTAAACTCACTCGCAGGTCCATTCAGAGGCGGCGGGTCCATTCAGAACACTTTCCTTAGAAGACGTAGTGGTACCCCCGTTGGGAGTTGTGCCAAAAAATGAACCCAATACATTCAGACTAATCCACCGTTTGTCATATCCAAGGGGCAGGTCAGTAAACGACAACATCAACGCGGAACCAAGTACAGTACTACGTACTGTACCTCCTTTGACGAGGCAATCAGGTGGGTCAAGAAGTTGGTAAGGGGCACCCTAATGGCCAAAACAAACATTGAGGGGGCGTTCCGGTTACTACCTGTGCCTCCGAATAGTGTACTCCCATTGGGCTGCTTCTGTGAAGGAGCATACTACATAGTTCCTGTTTGCCATGGGGTGCTCCATATCCTGCTCACTGTTTGAGGCGTTTAGTTGCTTCCTCGAATGTGTCATCATGGACGTTTGTAAGGCAGCACATATTATCCATTACCTCCACGACTTCTTATGCCTGGGCCCAAAAGATTCACCACAGTGTGAAAACATGTGGTAGTCCACCTGTGAGAAGGAGAGAGCTGGAGGGAGAGTGGACACCCCAAGACCGAGGGGTTAGATTGAGAAAGAAAGAAGGCAGTGTAGCTTGCTTCATGGGTGGATGTACTCTGCTGAGTAGCAGAAATTGCTACTAGGTCCAAAAGGATTTTCTGGGCCAAATGCCGTTACAAAATTGTAGTTAGGTAAATAGGCGGTGTAGCTTGCTTCATGGGTGGGGTACGCTGCTGAGTAGCACTAAATTCTACTAGGCCCAAAAGGATTTTCTGGGCTAGATGCCATTAAAAAATAGTACTTAGGTAAACAGGCGGTGTAGCTTGCTTCATGGGTGGGGTACACTGCTGAGTAGCACTAAATTCTACTAGGCTCAAAAGGATTTCCCAGGCTAGATGCCGTTAAAAAATAGTACTTAGGTAAACAGGCGGTGTAGCTTGCTTCATGGGTGGGGTACGCTGCTGAGTAGCACTAAATTCTACTAGGCCCAAAAGGATTTCCTGGGCCAGATGCCGTTAAAAATAGTACTTAGGTAAACAGGCGGTGGGTGGCTGGGCTACTCTGCTGACTAGCAGACACTGAAGCTTTTGAGCAGACCTCTGAATCTCAGGCCATAGTATGATTAAACAACTCTGCAGACGACCCCACCCACCTGGAATTGACAATGGCAACGTCATGTAAAACTCAGCAAGGGGACTAAATAAAAGAGTCTCCATTTTTTCAAAAAATTCGGCCACAGACAACACTTAAGTGGCATCAATTTCGCCAGAGTTTTTTTTAAAACAGTTGGTGAGGTGATTTTCAAAAATCATCAAGCTTGTAGTCTCCCCAAGATAACACAGGGGTAGAAAAGTCCTTGCGGATCCAGGATTTGTTCATCTTGATGAATGTTAGTCTGTCTACATTGTCACTGGACAGCCGCTTGCACTTATCTGTCAGCACACCACCAGCGGCGCTGAACACATGTTCAGAGAGAACGCTGGCTGCAGGGCACGACAAGATCTCCAAGGCGTGAGTGGTGAGCTCAGGCCATTTTCCAAGATTGAGCAAGGGTCCAGTTCTACAGTCATGGCATCGATGTTAACTTGGAGATACTCTTGTACCATCTTCTCTAGGCATTGGCTGTGCGTCAGACTTCTTGTCTCCTGTGGCCTTGCAAAGGATGGTCTAAAAAAATCTTGAAATGATTGGAAAAAATTGCTGTTACCACCAGATACGATGTTACTGTTACGGTTAGAGTGATGACTCGATAGTGCAATGGTTGGCAAGTTAGAACTCAGAGATTGACTACGTGCACCACTGGTGTTTTGTGGAAAAGCAGATGTTAGATTCTGTAACAGTCTCTGCTGATACTCCTGCATGCGTGCATCCCTTTCTATGGCAGGAATTATTTCACCAAATTTGCTTTTGTACCGGGGATCTAAGAGTGTGGCAACCCAGTAGTCGGCATTACTTCGGATTCTGACAATCCGAGGGTCATGTTACAGGTACTGCAGCAAGAAGACACTCATGTGTCTTGCGCATCCAGGAGGACCAAGTACTTGTTGTCTTGGTGGTGGCGAGGTGAGAATCATGCTTCCTTCGTCTGCCCTTTCCCCCCAACCTCGCACAACTGAAATTTGATCAAGGTCTCCCTCATCTGATGAGTCTGCCATGCCCAGCGCCAGTTCGTCCTCCACTTCTTCCTCACCTCCTGCACCTTCCTCAACAGTTTGGCTGCTACCATGCGTCCCCGTTAATCCCTCTCCCCCAGCCTCCAATGCCAGCCGCCTTGGTGCTGCCAACCTTCTTGACCTTGGAAATATGATCCCTTCCGCATATGACTCCTCTGTTCCTCCTCCTCCTCTTGTTCCACCACCTGACTCCGAACACTGTGTAAGGTGTGCTCCAGCATGTAAATCATCGGAATGGTCATGCTGATAATGGCATCGTCAGCACTAAACATCTTCGTTGCTATTTCAAAACTGTGCAGAAGGGTGCATAGGTCCCTGATCTGAGACCACTCCTGCAGCGTGATTTGCCCCGCCTCTTGAGCTCGCTGGCCAAGGGTATACGTCATAACGTATTGCACCAGGGCTCTTCGGACAGTGCAGACACTGCTCCTAGGCCCAAAACTATTAACTGGATTAGATGCAGTAAAAATTGAGATATACAGGCGGTTTAGTTTGTTTCACAGGCGGGCTATTCTGCTGACGTGCAGACACTACTCCTAGGCCCAAAACTATTAACTGGATTAGATGCAGTAAAAATAGAGATACACAGGCGATATAGTTAGTTTCACAGGCGGGCTACTCTGCTGACGTGCAGACACTGCTCCTAGGCTCAAAACTATTAACTGGATTAGATGCAGTGAAAATAGAGATACACAGGCGGTGTAGTTTGTTTCACAGGCGGGCTACTCTGCTGACGTGCAGACACTGCTCCTAGGCCCAAAACTATTAACTGGATTAGATGCGGTAAAAATATAGATATACAGGCGGTATAGTTTGTTTCACAGGCGGGCTACTCTGCTGACGTGCAGACACTGCTCCTAGGCCCTAAACTATTAACTGGATGAGATGCAGTAAAAATTGAGATACACAGGTGGTATAGTTTGTTTTACAGGTGGGCTACTCTGCTGACGTGCAGTCAATGCTACTAGGCCCAAAACTATCAACTGGATTAGATGCAGTGAAAATAGAGATACACAGGCGGTATAGTTTGTTTCACTGGCAGGCTACTCTGCTGACGTGCAGACAATGCTACTAGGCCCAAAACTATCAACTGGATTAGATGCAATGAAAATAGAGATACACAGGTGATATAGTTTGTTTCACAGGCGGGCTACTCTGCTGACGTGCAGACAATGCTACTAGGCCCAAAACTATCAACTGGATTAAATGCAGTGAAAATAGAGATACACAGGCAGTATAATTTGTTTCACAGGCAGGCTACTCTGTTGACGTGCAGACACTGCTACTAAGCCCAAAACCCCAAAACGATTTACTGGGTTAGATGCAGTAAAAATTGAGATACACAGGCGGTGCAGCTAGCTTCACAGGCGGGCTACTCTGCTGATGTGCAGACACTGCTACTAAGCCCAAAACCCCAAAACGATTTACTGGGTTAGATGCAGTAAAAATTGAGATACACAGGCGATGTAACTAGCTTCACAGGTGGGCTACTCTGCTGACGTGCAGACACTGCTACTAAGCCCAAAACCCCAAAACAATTTACTGGATTAGATGCAGTAAAAATTGAGATACCCAGGCGGTGTTACTAGCTTCACATGCGGGCTACTCTGCTGACGTACAGACACTGCTACTAAGCCCAAAACCCCAAAACGATTTACTGGGTTAGATGCCGTAAAAATTGAGATACATAGGCGGTGTAGCTAGCTTCACAGGCGGGCTACTCAGATGACTATCAGACAATGCTGCTAGCCCAAAAGGATTGGCTAAGCTAGATTACACCAAATGCTGTGACTAACACTTGCACAGCACTGGCTCAGACCTGCCTGGCAAACAATGCTATGAACTGCTGTAACCTACCCTGAAAAGGGCTGATATTACAACTAGTCCCAACTCCCGACTCCCTAAACCTATGTCTCAGAAAATTCACTGGCAAAAAAAGACTCTTTGACTGTATAGCGCCCACAGCAGCAGCGGTGCCGTCTAACACTAAGCTGCAGCAGTGAGGAAATGGTGACGACGGGGCAAATGGCTGGTTCTCATTGGGCAACGAGTGACATGTGACATACACAGCCAATGACATGCCCTTGCTTGTCTGCATCACATGCACATTGCTGTGTGTGTGTGCGCACTGCTGATAGGCTGAGAGACTGCACCGCCCCTCTGTAAATGCGGGAAAGAAAAAAAAATGGAGATCGGTGATATTTCAGCACAGATCTATCCCCCGCCCCCCCCCCCCGCCCACTATACACTGAAGCAGTCCATTAACAATGATAAACAGTTTTAATGTGCAAATCAAGCTAGGCTTTTGGTGAACGAACAGTTATCGAACAGAAACTCAAACAGCCGAATTTTAATCAAATTGTTCGGGTTCGTCGAGCGACTCGAACACCGCCCAAAACAGCTCGAATTTGAAATTGGTGAACAGTTCGTCTCGAACACCGCTCATCTCTACTATTAAGATTTTATATTACATTCATCATATTATTAGTGATGAATGAATACATTCGGCACCATTCGTTACTCCCACGAATAGTACGGTATTCGGGCTATTCGTTACTTGGCGAGTAATTAGAATACGCGAGTGACCCACCCAGCATGTTTGGCACTTTATTTGCAGTCAATGAACAAGTTGGGCAGGCTTGGCAATCACAGTAATGCTGGTGCCATCTTTGGTGTGGCACTACTGTGATTGGCTGGCCTTCCAGAATCATAGGGACTATTTAAAGGTGGCCGGTGCCACCTTGCCCTCATTGCAGCCGGAAACAGCATAGGGAGAGCGTAGTTTGAGCATAGGGAAAGTAAAAGTAGTGTAAGGAGAGTGATAGGAGTTTATAATGAGTGTTATTCATTCCAAAAAGCTCTTTTAAGAGCTGAGAATTGTGATGATTAGTTGTTTGTTAGGTGGGGATTTAGTAGGGAGAGATTTAACATGAGGGAGAGTGAAAGGCAGGCACCTGGGTATTTTTAATCATTGCAAGTATGTGCTGCAGATCTCTCCTATTTTACACTGTGTTGTATAGTAGTTAGTATTAGGAACAGACTGTGGGATTAGGGTGAAATAGGGAGGGCTTCATCCACTACTAAAATATAAAAATCAGCTATTTGTAGATCAAAATAACATTATATAGTAACAGCTACATTTTTTGGGAGCTACATAATATTCCTGTGTAGCAGCCTATAATATATTTTTTAACGCAAAATAATATTCCTCAGCACCAGCATATAGTAATATCCATTTTAAAATCTAATTGCTAAGTAATATTCCTTGTCTTTTGCTTAAATACTTAATATTTGTCTAGCAGTTGTGCGACTGGCACAAAACCTCTTGAGCTATGGAAAGGTCACTATTTACCATTCATTTCACTTAGTCTGCTGTTGGCATCACTCATAAAGGCAATGTAAAAAAATCCCCTCAAAATATATTTGTTTAAAAAAATAGCATATCTTTATCTAGCAGTTGTGCGCCAGTCACAATCCAGGTAGAGATAATCTTACTTGACAATTTAGCAGCAGCAATAATCTTCATTACTTCGCATTTGAAGTGTGTCAGCAAGGTGATCTAAAAAACCCCCATAATTTTCTATTGGTTTTAAAAATAGCGTAAATGTATCTAGCAGTTGTGCAACTGGCACAAAGCCTGCAGGGATACGCAAACGTGACTATTTACCTCTTATTTCTGTCAGTCTGTTGTTGCAGTGTATAATGAAGCTGCAAGCTCCAAAAAAATAGTCACACATTGCTAGATACAGTGAATTTGTACATAAGACCTTTGTAAGGGTACTTGTAAAAAAATAATGCCAGTATTTTTTTGTTTCAAAACTCATAAGCATAACGCATGAGAAAGGGTGACTTTAAGGGATGTGGATGTGGTGGTGCCCGCCAAGGCCGTGTTACATAGTTACATAGTTATTAAGGTTGAAGGAAGACTTTAAGTCTATCCAGGGCCGGTTTTAGGCAAAGTGGGGCACTAGGCAAAAGTTTAAAATGGGGCCCCAAATGCTACCAAATTGCACCATCACACAGAAGCATTTCGGTTGTAGTTACATATGCTGAGTTCAGGCCACTAAACGAGTGTGATCGACAATATTGAAGTAATTCATTGTTTGTTTCCCGGCCTCTTTACACCGGCTGAGGAATAATGATGGAGACAGAATGGTCACTAGTAGATCAATCTGTCCCCATACAGTATCATCTTAGCAGCATATCAATATTCATTCCCTTTAGTAGCGGGCACATGTGATCGCCTAGCAGCAGGAAGCCTGCAGCTGTGGCTACTGTGACCCCTATTAAAGTGAAATGAATATTCATTGCTCTCCACATCTATAGTCCCTCCCATCTCTCGGCATCGGCTTCTGTGCATAGTGGTGGGAGGGACTATGGGCATGAGGAGCAGTGACTATGAATTTCTCTTTAGCAGCGGGCACAAGCTTTAGCCGCAGCAGCCGACTCCTGTCTCCTGTCGCCCACTGCTTTTTCTTCACTGGCACCATGCGAGCCCCCTGACTCGCGGGCCCCATAGCAGCTGCATGGTGTGCTGCTATTAGTGACACGCCAATGGCTGGGGGCAGGGGCGGACACTAATAGCTTGGGGCCCCTTTTCAAGAAATGTGTCTGGGCCCCCCTTCCTGCCCGGTGCACTGCTTATGATGATGTCAATTTGGCAATGGCACCCTGGAGCCTTGGTTTCTGAGAAACAAGTCAGATTGCCCTCATTATTACTGCCCTGCAAGCAGGGGCGTACATAGCAATCACAGGGCCCCCATAGCAAAAGTTCTATTTGGGCCCCCACAACTCTAAAAAATATTGATATTTTTTCACTGAGATGGATATATATATCTCTATCTATCTATCTCTATATATATACTGTGTGTGTTTGTAATAAATATATATATCCGTTACACCGTACATACACAGATACAAATTCATATACTGTATATGCAAACACACACATACTGTACATACATTCACACAGCTACACCTACAGTACATATACCGCACATACATATACCGGATATGCAAACACACACATATACCATACATATACCATCATACATACACGTACTATACATACACACACACGCATATACCGTACATACACACATACTGTACATACATATACCGTACATACACACAGATACTGTCATACATACACATACCGTGCATACACACATATACCGTATATACATACACACATAGTTATATACACAAAGTATACACATACCGTATACACATATACTGTACATACATGCACATAAACATACATATATATACATTATATCGCACATAGACAGATACACATATACTATACACACAGACATACACATATACTGTACATGCATACACAGATACACACACATAAGCATACACACACATACACACACACCTTGTATATCAGGTGATCAGATGAGCCTTGGAGGTCAGTTCAGTTGCAGAGGGCTGCAGAACCCACTGTGGGGGATGGGGCACAGAGCAGGCAGCACTGATATCAGCCCCCTAGTGCAGCCTTTGTGTTGTCCCATGCAGTGAGCTCCTCCCCATCTCTTCTCTGTGAGGAGATGCTGCAGCCTGCTGGGAACAGAACAGTGGAGGGAGCAGAAGACACACTGTAAAGGTACCTTCACACTAACCGACGCTGCAGCGATACAGACAACGATGCCGATCGCTGCAGCGTCGCTGTTTGGTCGCTGGAGAGCTGTCACACAGACCGCTCTCCAGCGACCAACGATGCCGAGGTCCCTGGGTAACCAGGGTAAACATCGGGTTGCTAAGCGCAGGGCCGCCCTTAGTAACCCGATGTTTACCCTGGTTACCAGTGTAAAATGTAAAAAAACAAACAGTACATACTCACCTTCGCGTCCCCCGGCGTCTGCTTCCTGCACTGACTGAGTGCCGGCCCTAACAGCAGAGCGGTGACGTCACCGCTGTGCTGTGCTTTCACTTTATGGCCGGTGCTCAGTCAGTGCAGGAAGCGGACAGCGGGGGACGCGAAGGTGAGTATATACTGTTTGTTTTTTTACATTTTACACTGGTAACCAGGGTAAACATCGGGTTACTAAGCGCGGCCCTGCACTTAGTAACCCGATATTTACCCTGGTTACCATTGTAAAACATCGCTGGTATCGTTGCTTTTGCTGTCAAACACAACGATACACGGCAATCTGACGACCAAATAAAGTTCTGAACTTTAATCAACGACCAGCGATATCACAGCAGGATCCTGATCGCTGCTGCGTGTCAAACACAATGATATCGCTATCCAGGACTCTGCAACGTCACGGATCGCTAGCGATATCGTTTAGTGTGACGGTACCTTAAGTCCTGCTGTTCCTCCACTGCTGTTCCTGACTGCTGTGCTGTGGGGCCCCTGACTGTAGGTGAGTACTTACCAGTCACCATTGGGATGCGCCATGCTGGAGAACAGAGACAGCAGCCAATGAGCGCTCTCCTCAGTCTGGTGAGGAAAGTGTTCTTTGGCCAGCGTCTCTCCCTGCATGACACGCCCCCCCTTTTGAACCTCTGCACACTGCGCTGTTCTCTCCCCAGCTGATGTTGGCATGATTACAGTTGGGAGTGAGAGGGGCCCGATGCTACATAATAATGGGCCTGCCTGCAGGGACCACCCTCCACCTCTCGGCCCCAGAGAAGTTGCATCGGTGGTATATCAGCCCCTGGCTGGGGGCCCCTAGGGCAGTGGGGGCCCTATGCAGCTGCCTAGTCTGCCTGCCCCAAACACCATCCCTGAGTCTATCTAGTTCAACCCATAGCCTAACTAACATGCCCTAACATGTTGATCCAGAGGACAGATCCGAAGGTGACTGTATCTCGTTCTAGCTTCCTGTCAAAATTTGGTCAGTGACAGTGACACTACTAACAAACCCAGACAAGTGCGAGGATGTTGTGGGTTGGATGGCAGACAAAGGCTCCAGTGTGTTGACAAGCAGCAACATGGAGTCTTCCACACGGTTCAGTCGCAGTAGCCAAGAGGCTGGGCCTCTGAATCCTCAACCTGGTCCTCCTTCCTCCCACCATCAAGAGTCCCAGGAGACATATGACCCCAACGCTGATCACTCTGTTGCTTTTCTCATGGTCTCTTTAAGCGTGTACCTGGTACCCTGATGATGATTTTTTTTTGTCTGCACTTTGACATTTTGAAACATGAATGCATTAATATGCTCCACCCAATTCTCCAGGTTTCTGCCTTACACAGAATAATAATATGAGTAATGAAAAATGCTCTCTATATATGCTGCTACAGTAGTTCAAAAATCTTACCCACACATCCCTTTATTAAGGGAAATTCAACATAATTCGACAAAATACCTGAGTTAGCATACACCATATACTCCTCATATACACAGCACCCCAGTAGGTGGACGTAATGCCTGAGTGCAAAATCTGTGTCTGATGGTGATACCACTGAACCTTGCCCTGTGTTACGTCCTTCCCAGTCTGCGGTCCAGGTATGTGGTGCTGATGCTTCTTGTCCACAACCTGCAGTCACACAGACACAACAGTCAGCAGCCACGCTCAGTTGTCCCAGTGCTAAGATAATATGGTATGGGGGCACCACAGAATATACAAAACTGGAAGTCCCAGCCAAGAGTGTATTTCCTAAAGTCACAGTGTATGTCATGACAACACAACTGGTGCCACAACCTTATGACATGAACTCCTAGCTATAAACATACAAATCACGCCATACTCATGGACTTCCGACCTTGCCTATGCCTATGATGTCTCTCTGCATGTGCACTGTTATGTTACAGTGACATAGTGATCTCACAATGTGCACTGTGATCTTACGATGTCCACTAGGCCCTGGATGTCCTTCTACTGTACATGCTTAGAGTGAATATCTAAGTATGTAGAGGGACATCCGGGGCCTAATTGCGGCTAGAAATTCCCAGCCTAGAGTGAAAATGGTTTCCTCACATGCCAGTGGTAAGGACCTTACAGGGAACAGAGAGTTGCGGAGGTAAGTGTGAGACTGAGTATTAGCTGTCTTGTTTTGGGTTTTTTTACATCTTACGGTTATTATGCCTTGGAGATCTCTCCAGAACTCAAAGTATAAGAAAAATTCAATTTGTTGATAATACGTTTGATTCAAATAAAAAATCCAAGCAATTTGGCAAATTAGATCTAACCACATCAGCTCATCTCTATTGGTAGGAACATATTTATATCCTGCATGTTTTTATTTTTACTGTTTCTGCTGTTCCATGTTTTGGATGAGACTCACTGATTAAATTCACTGGGTACATAAAAAATGGATGTCGTACAGACACCATCCATATGGCATATGCTTTTAATGATCCACTGTGACTATTAACATAGGAAACCATATTTCTCACTGTATAATATTTAATTGCTGGATGAAAAAAGCTGGATGCCATACGGATGTCAAAAATCAACATATGGATGACATACAAAGACATAAGTGAGAAACGAATGATATTTCATAAGCTCACAATACCTGGCTATATAGAATCATTTTTTTTTGCTAGTGGTTAACTATCCAAGCTATGTTTAAATAGGTTCAACATAATTTTACAAATGGATCCAGTTTTCTTTAACTGCAAACAATTTAAATATAGATATGAACATTATTGTTTATATACATTTGATGAATCGGTAAAATTGATTGAACTGATATTAAAAAGATGAAAAGAATGAAATCCAACCATTAAGAAAAAAACAAGTTTCAAAAAAAATACAAAAAACGAATGAATATTATAATAATGTATTGAAACTTGAGAAAAAACAGAGAAAAAAGTAACTTCTGCTTCTCTTTTATTTCCTTCTTTAATCAACATCAATGAGCACACCAACTACTCATGTATAAGATGTAATTGCCTATTATATACATTATAACAAATCTTCTAAGCTCTTCATTTTTTTTAAAATGAAATGAATGAAGCAATGAATCTCATTTAAAACTAAGTGAAAGTAAATAAGAGACAAATATTGTGTCTCAGTTTCGTTTTTGCTTGACAAACATTATTTCAGACCAGTAGATTAACTTCTCACCAACGTGTAGAAAGTGTGACCTGCGAGGTGAAGTGTACTGAGGCTGTTGTAATCATCTTTCCTCACTAGCATGATTCAATTATCAGAAACCTGCTAAATATCAAGCAAAGACTTCAGTTTTCCAAGAGTTTATCCACGCTAATGTGAAACAGCTGCTTCTCTGGATAATGTCTCTAGAATGATGAGCAATCTGATCACCTTTTTGCCCTCCTTATTTTGCAAATGTATTATTCACGATAGTAGGGACACTGAATTATATAAACTATCAATGAAATATTGCAAATAATTTATGGCAACTAAGTCATTGTAATCTATACCATATTAGCACAAGCATTGTTTATCATTTTACTAAAGTTTTAGTGGTTTAGTTTTATAGGGTGGATACAGCGTGACCAAACTGGGCGTGGTGTGGACCAAAGTGTGGTGGATGCCTCACTGAGACTACTTGCAAGAGGAATTGCCTAGTGCACCTGGTAATAAATGGGAGACATGCACATGTAATTGCAGCAACCTTTATTCAGTCTGAACAACTGGCTTAGTGGATATAGTAATTATTATGCTCCTGTCCCGGAATCATGCGTTGCTTCCCTCTTCCTGGTCAGCCAAACTCTGTGGTGCTCCACATCAGGCTTTGCAGATGGCCCGGCATGCTCCCATATGAGCAACAGTTCAGACCTATATAAGGCTCAATGAGACACACCTTTGGGTCTTGGTATTGCGTTGTGTAGTTAGACATTGCTTTGCTACACACCTTCTCCTGTAGTCCACCAGCCTGCAGTTTCCTGATGTCTGCCTGCCTGTAGTTTCCTTACATTTGTCTGTCTGTCTCTGATTTCTTGACATTTGACTGCCTATGGTTTCTTGATGTCTGCCTTCGTGCCTGTTTCCAGATGTCCTTCAATCACCTGTGGTTTCCTGTGCTCCACCTGATTGTCTGCAGTTTCCTGATGTCCTCCAACTGCTTGCGGTTTCCTGCACTCCACCTCCTTGCCTGCAGTTTACTAACATCCTTCGCCTGCCTGCAGTTTCCTGCACTCCATCTTCTTGCCTGTGGTTTCCTGATGTCTGCCTGCCTGCAATTTCTTGACATCCTCCACTAGAATTTAGGTTTTTGCTCTGGCTGTGCCATTTAAAAACTCTAATCTTCTTTCAGTGAAGCCAATTGTTTGGTTAAGTTGGAAATATGTTTAGGGTCGTTGTTGTGCTGATAGGTGAAATGTATCTTCATTTTCAGCCTTTCAGCAGAGGCCTGAAGGTTTTTTCAAAAATGACTGATATTTTGAACTTTTCATAATTTTTTTTACCTTGAGTGTAGCCCTAATTTCAGCTGCCCAAAAACAGCCCTAAAGCATAATGATGCCTCTAACATCTTGGCTTTGTGCCACACATACCTTCTGGAATTATGGCCAAAAAGTTCAACGTTGGTCTCATCAGATCTTAACATCAAGTCTGCCATGCTTTGGTAGGCTTGACATAGGTTTATCCAAAACATAGCTGGGCTTCAGAATTTTTATTTGTAAGAAAAGTATTTTGTATTTCCACTCTCCCATAGGGAGAATATGGGAGACTGTTGTCACATGCAGTATACAACCAGTACTAGCCAGAAATTCCTGCAGCTCCTCTAATGTTGCTGTAGGCCTGCTGGCAAACTCTCGGACTCATTTTCTGCTTTTCTATTTATTAATTTTTGAAGGACATCCAGTTCTAGATAATGTTGCTGTTGTACCAAATTTAAGCCAGTTCTTGAAGACTGGTTTCACAGTTTTCATGGTATATCTAATACCTTTGAAAAAATTTTGTACCCTTCTCCTGACTGATAATTTTAACAATGAGATCCCTTTGCTGTGTTGTAAGCTGTTTCAGATCATGGCTTTTGCTGTTTAATTCAACAAAGAAAATTACAGGAAAATCCTACAAAAACTGCTAAATGTTACAGTATATGAGGGTAATCAGAATTGGCAGATGTGTACTCACTGCTATGTAACATGAGATTAATCATGATTGGCTAATTCTGAACCCAACCATTTCCCCAATTATAAAAAAAACGTATGATTTTAGTTTTATTATTTTTATTTCCCCTCAAATTGATTTCAGTTTACTTCTCAATGGATTTGTACAGATTATGCGCGAAATTAAGGAGAGCCTTTTACCATTTTTTTCATATTGAACAGGACACAAGATGTAAGGAGCAGAATAAATCATTACTGAAGATCTGAGTGTGTTGGTATCACATTTATGTTTGCTGTGATCAAGCAACTTGTACTCTGTTTGCATTCATATCGGAGAAGGCTTTTATTATATCTCACACACGAGTAGCATGCTTTTTCTGTACTACTCCTGAGTGAGATGTAATGACACCCTGCTTTAATATGCAGTTGAACACAGCAGACATCACATCTCCAGACAGGCAGTGTGGGAAAGTACAACAGAGTTGATAGTGCTAAGAGATGAGGACAGCTAATAGAAGAGTTTCTAATGTAGCACTGCTAAACTCAGCTGCGCTACCCTGCCACGCACTGACATATGCAGGAGGTTATACCAGAAGATCACAGCTATCTGTCAATCATTTTACACATTGAGAAACCTGCTCTAAGCTATAGTGGGGGCGTGTTTATCTTTCCTTTGAGTATTGCTGATTGGTCAGTATAATACAGAGAAAAAGTCCACGCCCCCAGTGAAAACTCTGGTAATACACACTTGGACTTAAAAAAAAGTTGACTCGCTAAGTGCTTAATTGCTAATATATCCTTAAAAAAGGGGCAAACTTAAGAACAAAAAAACATGTTTTATTCCAATCTGCAGCCACTATTTCATTGTGTGTCCAGTTGAAAATAAAAAAAATTGGTGAAAGGTCCTCTTTAAAGGTAAAAAGTTCTGAAATGATTTATCTCGGCATGATTTTTCTACATGACAGAAACCTGGAATTTTACTAGGGTTTTGTAAATGTCAATCCAAATGATGGACTCGCTGGAATATGATGTGCTGAATTTATTAAGAAGCCCATAGTACTGAATGAATTTAGTGAATCTTCACTGTGATGTGCATCTTGCCGGAAATTCTACTTCTTTCTGGGCCTGGAGTAGCATTTCTGGTGCAAGAAATGAAGTCAGTTTTAATGAACTTGATGGATGGGCACAGCCATGCCTGTTATGGACCTGGTGGTTAGGAACACTTGAAATGACCTGATAGGTAAACCAGAAATATCGGACAAGCTCTGGGAATGTGGGAACTTTACTGACCGCAACCCTGATCCTATCAATACACACTATAGGCAGCCGTGGAGCTTTCCTGACTCTGCCTTGACGCCTCTTCACAGCCTGAGAGCTAGCTACCCCTAGAGAGAAACAAAGCCTCACTTGCCTCAGAGAAATTTCCCCAAAGTATAGGCAGCCCCCCACAAATAATAATGGTGAGTTAAGGGGAAAACACAAACATAGAAATGAAAACAGGTTTTAGCAAATGAGGCCCGCTAATAACTAAATAGTCAGAAGATAGCAAGGGGACTGTGCGGTCAGTATTAAATGCTACAAAATTATCCACGCAGAGAATACAAAAAGACCCCCACACCGACTCACGATGTGAGAGGTGCAACTCTGCACCCCAGAGCTTCCAGCTAACAAGTAAATAGCATATAAGCAAGCTGGACTGAACTGATCATATACAGAGAAACATTTTCCAAAAGCAATGAGCAAAAATGAACTAGCATGAACTTAGCTTCTCCTGGAGGAGACAGGTCACAAGAGAAGTCCCAGAGAGATCTGAACCAATACTGAATACAACGACAGCTGGCAACAAGTAAAGATCCAGGTGGAGTTAAATAGGCAGCCAGCATAGCAGAAAACGAGGCAGCTGGAGCCCAGCTACAGACCAGCCGTATCACTCAAAGCCACCAGAGGGAGCCCATGAACAGAACTCAACAAAGTACCACTCATGACCACAGGAGGGAGCCCGAGAACGGAATTCACAACAGTACCCCCCCTTGAGGAGGGGTCACCGAACCCTCACCAGAGCCCCCAGGCCGATCAGGACGAGCCAAATGAAAGGCACGAACCAAATCAGCAGCATGGACATCAGAGGCAACAACCCAAGAATTATCCTCCTGACCATAGCCCTTCCATTTAACTAAGTACTGAAGCTTCCGTCTCGAAATACGAGAATCCAAGATCTTCTCCACCACATACTCCAATTCTCCCTCGACCAACACCGGAGCAGGAGGATCAACAGAAGGAACCACAGGCACCACATACCTCCGCAACAATGACCTATGGAACACATTATGAATGGTAAAAGATGCTGGGAGGTCCAAACGAAATGACACAGGATTGAGGATTTCCGAAATCTTATAAGGACCGATGAAACGAGGCTTAAACTTAGGAGAGGAAACCTTCATAGGAACATAACGAGAAGACAACCAAACCAAATCCCCCACATGAAGTCAGGGATCCACACAGCGACGGCGGTTAGCAAAGCGCTGAGCCTTCTCCTGTGACAACGTCAAATTGTCCACTACGTGGTTCCAAATCTGCTGCAACCTATCCACCACAGAATCCACCCCAGGACAGTCAGAAGGCTCAACCTGACCTGAGGAAAAACGAGGATGAAAACCAGAATTACAAAAAAAAGGTGAAACCAAAGTAGCAGAACTAGCCCGATTATTGAGGGCGAACTCAGCCAATGGCAAAAAAGTCACCCAATCATCCTGATCAGCAGAAACAAAACATCTCAGATAAGTTTCCAAGGTCTGATTAGTTCGTTCGGTTTGGCCATTCGTCTGAGGATGGAAGGCTGAAGAAAAAGACAAATCAATGCCCATCTTAGCACAAAAGGACCGCCAAAATCTGGACACAAACTGGGACCCTCTGTCAGACACAATGTTCTCCGGAATACCATGCAAACGAACCACATTCTGAAAAAACAGCGGAACCAAATCAGAGGAAGGCAACTTAGGCAAGGGCACCAAATGGACCATCTTATTAAAACGATCACAAACCACCCAGATGACAGACATCCTCTGAGAGACTGGAAGATCCGAAATAAAATCCATGGAAATATGCGTCCAGGGCCTCTTTGGGACAGGCAAAGGCAAAAGCAATCCACTGGCACGAGAACAGCAAGGCTTGGCCCGAGCACAAGTCCCACAGGACTGCACAAAGGAACGCACATCCCGCGACAAGGAAGGCCACCAAAAGGACCTAGCCACCAAATCCCTGGTACCAAAAATCCCAGGATGACCCGCCAACACCGAACAATGAACCTCGTAAATAACTCTACTGGTCCATCTATCCGGGACAAACAGTCTCTCCGGTGGACAACGGTCAGGTCTATCGGCCTGAAATTCCTGCAGCACCCGCTGCAACTCAGGAGAGATGGCAGACAAAATCACCCCCTCTCTGAGGATACCAGCCGGTTCAGAAACTCCCGGGGAGTCAGGCACAAAACTCCTAGAAAGGGCATCAGCCTTCACATTCTTCGAGCCCGGAAGGTACGAAACCATGAAATCGAAATGGGAGAAAAACAGCGACCATCGAGCTTGTCTAGGATTTAACCGCTTGGCAGACTCGAGATAGATCAAATTCTTGTGATCCGTCAAGACCACCACGCGATGTTTGGCTCCCTCAAGCCAATGTCGCCACTCCTCGAATGCCCATTTCATTGCCAACAACTCCCGATTACCAACATCATAATTCCGCTCGGCAGGCGAAAAGTTTCTAGAAAAGAAAGCACATGGCCTCATCACAGAGCCATCAGAGCTTCTCTGTGAGAAGACAGCCCCTGCTCCAATCTCAGAAGCATCAACCTCGACCTGAAAAGGAAGAGAAACATCCGGCTGACGCAAGACAGGAGCCGAAGAAAACCGACGTTTCAGCTCCTGAAAGGCCTCAACGGCCGCAGAAGACCAATTCGTCACATCAGCACCCTTTTTGGTCAGATCCGTCAAAGGCTTAACCACACTAGAAAAATTAGTGATGAAGCGACGGTAAAAATTAGCAAAGCCCAAGAACTTCTGAAGACTCTTCACCGATGTAGGTTGAGTCCAGTCATAAATGGCCTGGACTTTAACTGGATCCATCTCGATAGTAGAAGGGGAAAAAATAAAGCCCAAAAAGGAAACCTTCTGGACTCCGAAGAGACATTTAGAGACCTTCACAAACAAGGCATTGGCACGCAGGACCTGAAATACCATCCTGACCTGCTTCACATGAGATTCCCAATCATCAGAAAAGACCAAAATATCATCCAGGTACACAATCATAAATCTATCCAGATACTCTCGGAAGATGTCGTGCATGAAGGACTGAAACACAGAAGGGGCATTAGAAAGCCCAAATGGCATCACCAAGTACTCAAAATGGCCTTCGGGCGTATTAAATGCTGTTTTCCATTCATCGCCCTGTTTTATACGCACAAGATTATAAGCTCCTCGAAGATCTATCTTGGTGAACCAACTAGCCCCCTTAATCCGAGCAAACAGATTGGACAGCAGAGGCAAAGGGTACTGAAATTTGACCGTGATTTTATTTAGAAGGCGATAATCTATACAGGGTCTCAGAGAACCATCCTTCTTGGCCACAAAAAAGAACCCTGCACCCAAGGGTGACGAGGACGGGCGAATATGCCCTTTCTCCAAAGACTCCTTTATATAACTCTGCATAGCGGCATGTTCTGGCACAGACAAATTAAAAAGTCGACCCTTAGGGAACTTACTACTAGGAATCAAATTTATAGCACAATCACAATCCCTATGAGGAGGTAGGGCACTGGATTTGGGCTCATCAAATACATCCTGTTAATCCGACAAAAATTCAGGGACTTCAGAAGGAGTAGAAGAAGCAATTGACACCAAAGGAACATTGCCATGTACCCCTTGACAACCCCAACTAGATACAGACATTGCTTTCCAATCCAGGACTGGATTATGAACCTGCAGCCATGGCAAACCCAACACGACAACATCATGCAAGTTATGTAACACCAGAAAGCGAATAACCTCCTGATGTGCAGGAGTCATGCACATGGTCACTTGAGTCCAGTACTGAGGCTTATTCTTGGCCAATGGCGTAGCATCAATTCCCTTTAGTGGAATAGGGAATTGCAAAGGCTCCAAGATAAAACCACAGCGCCTGGCAAATGCCAAATCCATCAAATTCAGGGCAGCGCCTGAATCCACAAAAGCCATAACTGAGTAGGATGACAGAGAGCAAATCAAAGTAACAGACAAAATACATTTTGGCTGTACAGTACCAATGGTGACAGACCTAGCGAACCTTTTTGTGCGCTTAGAACAATCAGAGATAACATGAGTGGAGTCACCACAGTAAAAGCACAACCCATTCTGACGTCTGTGATTTTGCCATTCAATTCTGGTCAGAATCCTGTCACATTGCATAGACTCAGGCTTCTGCTCAGAAGACACCGCCAGATGGTGCACATGTTTGCGCTCCCGCAAACGCCGATCAATCTGAATGGCCAAAGACATTGACTCATTCAGACCCGCAGGCGTGGGGAACCCCACCATAACATCCTTAAGGGCTTCAGAAAGACCCTTTCTGAAAATCGCTGCCAGGGCACACTCATTCCATTGAGTGAGCACAGACCACTTCCTAAACCTCTGACAGTAAACCTCCGCTTCATCCTGACCCTGAGACAGAGCCAGCAAGATCTTTTCTGCCTGGTCTACTAAATTAGGTTCCTCATAAAGCAATCCAAGCGCCAGAAAAAACGCATCCACATTTAGCAATGCAGGATCTCCTGGCGCCAGGGAGAATGCCCAATCTTGAGGGTCACCACGTAACAAAGAAATAATAATTTTAACTTGCTGAGTAGGGTCACCAGAGGATCGGGGTCTCAGACCAAGAAACAATTTGCAATTATTTTTGAAATTCAAAAACTTAGATCTATCTCCAGAGAACAGATCAGGAATTGGTATTTTAGGCTCTAACATAGGACTGCGAACGACAATCCTGAATGCTTTGTACCCTTGCAGTGAGATGATCCACACTAGAGGACAGGCTTTGAATGTCCATATCTGCAGCTGAGTCCTGAACCACCCTGAGATTAAGGGGAGGAGAGAGGCTAAACACACTGCAGAGAAAAAAAAATGAGCTCAGAACTTCTCTTATCCCTCTTTTGCGATGCATTAACACTTTTGGGCCATCTGTACTGTTATGGACCTGGTGGTTAGAAACACTTGAAATGACCTGATAGGTAAACCAGAAATATCGGACAAGCTCTGGGAATGTGGGAACTTTACTGACTGCAACCCTGATCCTATCAACACACACTATAGGCAGCCGTGGAGCGTTCCTGACTCTGCCTAGATGCCTCTTCACAGCCTGAGAGCTAGCTACCCCTAGAGAGAAACAAAGCCTCACTTGCCTCAGAGAAATTTCCCCAAAGTATAGGCAGCCCCCCACAAATAATAACGGTGAGTTAAGGGGAAAACACAAACATAGAAATGAAAACAGGTTTTAGCAAATGAGGCCCGCTAATAACTAAATAGTCAGAAGATAGCAAGGGGACTGTGCGGTCAGTATTAAATACTACAAAATTATCCACGCAGAGAATACAAAAAGACCCCCACACCGACTCACGATGTGAGGGGCGCAACTCTGCACCCCAGAGCTTCCAGCTAGCAAGGAAATAGCATATAAGCAAGCTGGACTGAACTGATCATATACAGAGAAACATTTTCCAAAAGCAATGAGCAAAAATGAACTAGCATGAACTTAGCTTCTCCTGGAGGAGACAGGTCACAAGAGAAGTCCCAGAGAGATCTGAACCAATACTGAATACAACGACAGCTGGCAACAAGTAAAGATCCAGGTGGAGTTAAATAGGCAGCCAGCATAGCAGAAAACGAGGCAGCTGGAGCCCAGCTACAGACCAGCCGTATCACTCAAAGCCACCAGAGGGAGCCCATGAACAGAACTCAACAAAGTACCACTCATGACCACAGGAGGGAGCCCGAGAACGGAATTCACAACAGTACCCCCCCCTTGAGGAGGGGTCACCGAACCCTCACCAGAGCCCCCAGGCCGATCAGGACGAGCCAAATGAAAGGCACGAACCAAATCGGCAGCATGGACATCAGAGGCAACAACCCAGGAATTATCCTCCTGACCATAGCCCTTCCATTTAACCAAGTACTGAAGCTTCCGTCTTGAAATACGAGAATCCAAGATTTTCTCCACCACATACTCCAATTCTCCCTCGACCAACACCGGAGCAGGAGGATCAACAGAAGGAACCACAGGCACCACATACCTCCGCAACAATGACCTATGGAACACTGTCATGATCTCTGCAGGCAGAGATCATAGCAAGCCTATAGAGGGACAAGCTCTCGGAAGATGGAACTATACTGACCATGAACTAAGCCTGCCGCGCAACTAGAAATAGCCAGGTAGCATTTCCTATTTATCGCTAGATGCCCAGCTCTGGCCTAAGACCTAAATAGCTAGCAGAGGGAAATATAAGACCTGGCTCACCTCTAGAGAAATATTCCAAAGAAGACAGTAGCCCCCCACATATAATGACGGTGAGTTCAGATGAAACAACAAACGCAGCAGGAAAATAGTCTTAGCAAATTTGAGGTCCGCTTACTAGATAGCAGAAGACAGATAGTATACTTTCATGGTCAGCAGAAAAACACTAACAAAACACCATCCAGAGATTACCTTAAACTCTGGCATTAACTCATAACGCCAGAGTAGCAATCCCTGATCAACGAGAGCTTTCCAGACACAGTAACAAAACTTCAGCTGTGAACTGGAACAAATAGGCAAAACAAAACAAGGACAAAAGTCCAACTTATCTAGTAGTTGTCTAGAAGCAGGAACAAGCACTGAGAGGCATCAGATAACATTGTTGACCGGCAAGAAACCACCAGAGAAATGAGCTTAAATAGCGACACCCACTACTGATGGAACCAGGTGAAACAGGAAAGAGGATGACAAGTCCAATTCCACAAGCGGCCACCGGGGGAGCCCAGAATCCAAATTCACAACAGTACCCCCCCCTCAAGGAGGGGGCACCGAACCCTCACCAGATCCACCAGGGCGACCAGGATGAGCCCTATGGAAGGCACGAACAAGATCAGAAGCATGAACATCAGATGCATTGACCCAAGAATTATCCTCCTGGCCGTAACCCTTCCAGTTGACCAGATACTGGAGTTTCCGTCTGGAAACACGAGAGTCCAAAATTTTCTCCACAACGTACTCCAACTCACCCTCAACCAACACCGGAGCAGGAGGCTCAACTGAAGGTACAACAGGTACCTCATACCTGCGCAATAACGACCGATGAAAAACGTTATGAATGGAAAAGGACGCAGGGAGGTCCAAACGGAAAGAAACAGGATTAAGAATCTCCAATATTCTATAAGGGCCGATGAACCGAGGTTTAAACTTAGGAGAAGAGACCCTCATAGGGACAAAACGAGAAGACAACCACACTAAATCTCCAACACAAAGCCGAGAACCAACACGACGATGACGGTTGGCAAAACGCTGAGTCTTCTCCTGGGACAACTTCAAATTGTCCATAACCTGCCCCCAGATGTGATGCAATCTCTCCACCACCGCATCCACTCCAGGACAATCCGAGGATTCCACCTGACCGGAGGAAAATCGAGGGTGAAACCCCGAATTACAGAAAAACGGGGACACCAAGGTGGAAGAACTGGCCCGATTATTGAGGGCGAACTCTGCCAATGGCAAAAAAGCAACCCAATCATCCTGGTCAGCAGAGACAAAACACCTCAGATATGTCTCAAGGGTCTGATTAGTCCGCTCGGTCTGGCCATTAGTCTGAGGGTGAAAAGCAGATGAAAAAGACAAATCTATGCCCATCCTAGCACAGAATGCCCGCCAAAATCTAGACACAAATTGGGTACCTCTGTCAGAAACAATATTCTCAGGAATACCGTGCAATCGGACAACATTCTGAAAAAACAGAGGAACCAACTCAGAAGAAGAAGGCAACTTGGGCAGAGGAACCAAATGGACCATTTTAGAGAAACGGTCACAGACCACCCAGATGACAGACATCTTCTGGGAAACAGGCAGATCTGAAATAAAATCCATCGAGATGTGTGTCCAAGGCCTCTTAGGAATAGGCAAGGGCAACAGCAGTCCGCTAGCCCGAGAACTACAAGACTTGGCCCGAGCACAAACGTCACATGACTGCACAAAGACTCGCACATCTCGTGACAGGGAAGGCCACCAGAAGGATCTTGCCACCAAATCCCTGGTACCAAAAATTCCGGGATGACCTGCCAATGCAGAAGAATGTACCTCAGAGATGACTCTGCTGGTCCAATCATCCGGAACAAACAGTCTATCAGGCGGACAACGATCCGGTCTATCCGCCTGAAACTCTTGCAAGGACCGCCGCAGATCAGGAGAAACGGCCGACAAAATTACTCCCTCCCTAAGGATACCTGTGGGTTCAGAATTACCAGGAGAGTCCGGGTCAAAACTCCTAGAAAGGGCATCTGCCTTAACATTCTTAGAACCCGGTAGGTATGACACCACAAAATTAAAGCGAGAAAAAAATAAAGACCAGCGCGCCTGTCTAGGATTCAGGCGTCTGGCAGTCTCAAGATAAATCAAATTTTTGTGGTCAGTCAATACCACCACCTGATGCCTAGCCCCCTCGAGCCAATGGCGCCACTCCTCAAACGCCCACTTCATGGCCAAAAGCTCCCGATTCCCAACATCATAATTCCGCTCTGCGGGCGAAAATTTGCGAGAAAAGAAGGCACAAGGCCTAATGACGGAGCAGTCGGAACCTTTCTGCGACAACACTGCCCCAGCTCCGATCTCCGAAGCGTCAACCTCAACCTGAAAAGGCAGATTCACATCAGGCTGACGCAACACAGGGGCAGAGGCAAAACGGCGCTTAAGCTCCTGAAAGGCCTCTACAGCATGAGGGGACCAATTAGCAACATCAGCGCCTTGTCTGGTCAAATCAGTCAGTGGTTTAACGACATCCGAAAAACCAGCAATAAATCGGCGGTAAAAGTTGGCAAAGCCCAAAAATCTCTGAAGACCCCTAAGAGAGGAGGGCTGAGTCCAGTCACAAATAGCCTGCACCTTGACGGGATCCATCTCAATGGAAGAGGGAGAAAAAATATACCCCAAAAAGGAAATTTTCTGGACCCCAAAAACGCACTTAGACCCCTTCACACATAAAGAATTAGACCGCAGAACCTGAAAAACTCTCCTGACCTGCTGGACATGAGAGTCCCAGTCATCAGAAAAAATCAGAATATCATCCAGATATATTATCATAAATTTATCCAGAAAATCGCGGAAAATATCATGCATAAAAGACTGGAAAACTGAAGGGGCATTAGAAAGACCAAAAGGCATGACCAAATACTCAAAGTGGCCCTCGGGCGTATTAAATGCGGTCTTCCATTCATCCCCCTGCCTGATCCGCACCAAATTATACGCCCCACGAAGATCAATTTTAGAGAACCACTTAGCACCCTCTATACGAGCAAACAAATCAGTAAGCAATGGCAATGGGTATTGATACTTAACAGTGATCTTATTCAGAAGCCGATAATCAATACATGGTCTCAAAGAGCCGTCTTTTTTTGAGACAAAGAAAAACCCAGCTCCCAAGGGAGAAGAAGATGGACGAATATGTCCCTTTTCCAAAGACTCCTTTATATATTCCCGCATAGCAGCATGTTCCGGCACAGACAAATTAAACAAACGACCCTTTGGATATTTACAACCCGGTATCAAATCTATGGCACAATCGCACTCACGGTGCGGAGGTAACGACCCAAGCTTGGGTTCGTCAAAGACGTCTTGATAATCAGAGAGGAACTCAGGGACTTCAGAGGGAATGGACGACGAAATAGAAACCAAAGGTACGTCCCCATGAATACCCTTACATCCCCAGCTCAACACAGACATTGCTCTCCAGTCCAAGACTGGGTTGTGAGACTGCAACCATGGCAATCCCAGTACCAAATCGTCATGTAAATTATACAGCACCAGGAAACGAATAATCTCCTGGTGATCCGGATTGATACGCATGGTTACTTGTGTCCAGTATTGTGGTTTATTATTAGCCAATGGGGTGGAGTCAATCCCCTTCAGAGGAATAAGAGTCTCCAAAGGCTCTAAATCAAAACCACAACGATTGGCAAAGGACCAATCCATAAGACTCAGAGCGGCGCCAGAGTCAACATAGGCGTCCGTGGCAATGGATGACAAAGAGCAAATCAGGGTTACAGACAAAATAAACTTAGACTGAATGGTGCCAATGGAAACAGACTTATCAAGCTTCTTTGTACGCCTAGAGCATGCTGATATAACATGAGTAGAATCCCCACAATAGAAACACAATCCATTCTTCCGTCTAAAATTCTGTCGCTCGCTCCTGGACAGAATTCTATCACACTGCATACTTTCTGGCGTCTTTTCCATAGACACCGCCAGATGGTGCACCGGTTTGCGCTCCCGCAAACGCCTATCAATCTGAATAGCCATTGTCATGGACTCATTCAGACCTGCAGGCAAAGGGAACCCCACCATAACATCCTTAACGGCATCAGAGAGACCTTCTCTGAAAGTTGCCGCCAAGGCGCACTCATTCCACTGAGTAAGCACAGACCATTTACGGAATTTTTGGCAGAAAACTTCAGCTTCGTCTTGCCCCTGAGATAGTGCCATCAAAGTTTTTTCTGCCTGAAGTTCCAAATGAGGTTCCTCATAAAGCAAGCCCAAGGCCAGAAAAAACGCATCCACATCGCGTAACGCAGGATCCCCTGCTGGCAATGAGAAGGCCCAATCTTGAGGGTCACCCCTGAGCAAGGAAATCACAATCCTAACCTGCTGAGCAGGGTCTCCAGCTGAACGAGACTTCAGGGACAAATAAAGCTTACAATTATTTCGGAAATTCTGGAAGCTAGCTCTATTCCCTGTGAAGAACTCCGGCAAAGGAATTCTCGGCTCAGATACCGGAGCATGTACCACAAAATCTTGTAAATTTTGTACTTTCGTGATGAGATTATTCAAACCCGCAGTTACACTCTGGAGATCCATTATTGTCAGGTGCATACAGAGCATACAGAGATTAGGAGGAGAGAGAGAAAAAAGACTGCAGCAAGGCAGACTGGAGGAAAAAAAAAAAAAAAAAAAATTCCAGCAGACTTCTTATAACTCTCCTTTCTCAACCTGGGTCTTTAACACTTTATTGGCCGGTCAAACTGTCATGATCTCTGCAGGCAGAGATCATAGCAAGCCTATAGAGGGACAAGCTCTCGGAAGATGGAACTATACTGACCATGAACTAAGCCTGCCGCGCAACTAGAAATAGCCAGGTAGCATTTCCTATTTATCGCTAGATGCCCAGCTCTGGCCTAAGACCTAAATAGCTAGCAGAGGGAAATATAAGACCTGGCTCACCTCTAGAGAAATATTCCAAAGAAGACAGTAGCCCCCCACATATAATGACGGTGAGTTCAGATGAAACAACAAACGCAGCAGGAAAATAGTCTTAGCAAATTTGAGGTCCGCTTACTAGATAGCAGAAGACAGATAGTATACTTTCATGGTCAGCAGAAAAACACTAACAAAACACCATCCAGAGATTACCTTAAACTCTGGCATTAACTCATAACGCCAGAGTAGCAATCCCTGATCAACGAGAGCTTTCCAGACACAGTAACAAAACTTCAGCTGTGAACTGGAACAAATAGGCAAAACAAAACAAGGACAAAAGTCCAACTTATCTAGTAGTTGTCTAGAAGCAGGAACAAGCACTGAGAGGCATCAGATAACATTGTTGACCGGCAAGAAACCACCAGAGAAATGAGCTTAAATAGCGACACCCACTACTGATGGAACCAGGTGAAACAGGAAAGAGGATGACAAGTCCAATTCCACAAGCGGCCACCGGGGGAGCCCAGAATCCAAATTCACAACAGAACACATTATGAATGGTAAAAGATGCTGGGAGGTCCAAACGAAATGACACAGGATTGAGGATTTCCGAAATCTTATAAGGACCGATGAAACGAGGCTTAAACTTAGGAGAGGAAACCTTCATAGGAACATAACGAGAAGACAACCAAACCAAATCCCCCACATGAAGTCGGGGATCCACACAGCGACGGCGGTTAGCAAAGCGCTGAGCCTTCTCCTGTGACAACGTCAAATTGTCCACTACGTGGTTCCAAATCTGCTGCAACCTATCCACCACAGAATCCACCCCAGGACAGTCAGAAGGCTCAACCTGACCTGAGGAAAAACGAGGATGAAAACCAGAATTACAAAAAAAAGGCGAAACCAAAGTAGCAGAACTAGCCCGATTATTGAGGGCGAACTCAGCCAATGGCAAAAAAGTCACCCAATCATCCTGATCAGCAGAAACAAAACATCTCAGATAAGTTTCCAAGGTCTGATTAGTTCGTTCGGTTTGGCCATTCGTCTGAGGATGGAAGGCTGAAGAAAAAGACAAATCAATGCCCATCTTAGCACAAAAGGACCGCCAAAATCTGGACACAAACTGGGACCCTCTGTCAGACACAATGTTCTCTGGAATACCATGCAAACGAACCACATTCTGAAAAAACAGCGGAACCAAATCAGAGGAGGAAGGCAACTTAGGCAAGGGCACCAAATGGACCATCTTATTAAAACGATCACAAACCACCCAGATGACAGACATCCTCTGAGAGACTGGAAGATCCGAAATAAAATCCATGGAAATATGCGTCCAGGGCCTCTTTGGGACAGGCAAAGGCAAAAGCAATCCACTGGCACGAGAACAGCAAGGCTTGGCCCGAGCACAAGTCCCACAGGACTGCACAAAGGAACGCACATCCCGCGACAAGGAAGGCCACCAAAAGGACCTAGCCACCAAATCCCTGGTACCAAAAATCCCAGGATGACCCGCCATCACCGAACAATGAACCTCGTAAATAACTCTACTGGTCCATCTATCCGGGACAAACAGTCTCTCCGGTGGACAACGGTCAGGTCTATCGGCCTGAAATTCCTGCAGCACCCGCTGCAACTCAGGAGAGATGGCAGACAAAATCACCCCCTCTCTGAGGATACCAGCCGGTTCAGAAACTCCCGGGGAGTCAGGCACAAAACTCCTAGAAAGGGCATCAGCCTTCACATTCTTCGAGCCCGGAAGGTACGAAACCACGAAATCGAAATGGGAGAAAAACAGCGACCATCGAGCTTGTCTAGGATTTAAACGCTTGGCAGACTCGAGATAAATCAAATTCTTGTGATCCGTCAAGACCACCACGCGATGTTTGGCTCCCTCAAGCCAATGTCGCCACTCCTCGAATGCCCATTTCATTGCCAACAACTCCCGATTACCAACATCATAATTCCGCTCGGCAGGCGAAAAGTTGCTAGAAAAGAAAGCACATGGCCTCATCACAGAGCCATCAGAGCTTCTCTGTGAGAAGACAGCCCCTGCTCCAATCTCAGAAGCATCAACCTCGACCTGAAAAGGAAGAGAAACATCCGGCTGACGCAAGACAGGAGCCGAAGAAAACCGACGTTTCAGCTCCTGAAAGGCCTCAACGGCCGCAGAAGACCAATTCGTCACATCAGCACCCTTTTTGGTCAGATCCGTCAAAGGCTTAACCACACTAGAAAAATTAGTGATGAAGCGACGGTAAAAATTAGCAAAGCCCAAGAACTTCTGAAGACTCTTCACCGATGTAGGTTGAGTCCAGTCATAAATGGCCTGGACTTTAACTGGATCCATCTCGATAGTAGAAGGGGAAAAAATAAAGCCCAAAAAGGAAACCTTCTGGACTCCGAAGAGACATTTAGAGCCCTTCACAAACAAGGCATTGGCACGCAGGACCTGAAATACCATCCTGACCTGCTTCACATGAGATTCCCAATCATCATAAAAGACCAAAATATCATCCAGGTACACAATCATAAATCTATCCAGATACTCTCGGAAGATGTCATGCATGAAGGACTGAAACACAGAAGATGCATTAGAAAGCCCAAATGGCATCACCAAGTACTCAAAATGGCCTTCGGGCGTATTAAATGCTGTTTTCCATTCATCGCCCTGTTTTATACGCACAAGATTATAAGCTCCTCGAAGATCTATCTTGGTGAACCAACTAGCCCCCTTAATCCGAGCAAACAGATCGGACAGCAGAGGCAAAGGGTACTGAAATTTGACCGTGATTTTATTTAGAAGGCGATAATCTATACAGGGTCCCAGAGAACCATCCTTCTTGGCCACAAAAAAGAACCCTGCACCCAAGGGTGACGAGGACGGGCGAATATGCCCTTTCTCCAAAGACTCCTTTATATAACTCTGCATAGCGGCATGTTCTGGCACAGACAAATTAAAAAGTCGACCCTTAGGGAACTTACTACTAGGAATCAAATTTATAGCACAATCACAATCCCTATGAGGAGGTAGGGCACTGGATTTGGGCTCATCAAATACATCCTGGTAATCCGACAAAAATTCAGGGACTTCAGAAGGAGTAGAAGAAGCAATTGACACCAAAGGAACATTGCCATGTACCCCTTGACAACCCCAACTAGATACAGACATTGCTTTCCAATCCAGGACTGGATTATGAACCTGCAGCCATGGCAAACCCAACACGACAACATCATGCAAGTTATGTAACACCAGAAAGCGAATAACCTCCTGATGTGCAGGAGTCATGCACATGGTCACTTGAGTCCAGTACTGAGGCTTATTCTTGGCCAATGGCGTAGCATCAATTCCCTTTAGTAGAATAGGGAATTGCAAAGGCTCCAAGATAAAACCACAGCGCCTGGCAAATGCCAAATCCATCAAATTCAGGGCAGCGCCTGAATCCACAAAAGCCATAACTGAGTAGGATGACAGAGAGCAAATCAAAGTAACAGACAAAATAAATTTTGGCTGTACAGTACCAATGGTGACAGACCTAGCGAACCTTTTTGTGCGCTTAGAACAATCAGAGATAACATGAGTGGAGTCACCACAGTAAAAGCACAACCCATTCTGACGTCTGTGATTTTGCCATTCAATTCTGGTCAGAATCCTGTCACATTGCATAGACTCAGGCTTCTGCTCAGAAGACACCGCCAGATGGTGCACAGGTTTGCGCTCCCGCAAACGCCGATCAATCTGAATGGCCAAAGACATTGACTCATTCAGACCCGCAGGCGTGGGGAACCCCACCATAACATCCTTAAGGGCTTCAGAAAGACCCTTTCTGAAAATCGCTGCCAGGGCACACTCATTCCATTGAGTGAGCACAGACCACTTCCTAAACCTCTGACAGTAAACCTCCGCTTCATCCTGACCCTGAGACAGAGCCAGCAAGATCTTTTCTGCCTGGTCTACTAAATTAGGTTCCTCATAAAGCAATCCAAGCGCCAGAAAAAACGCATCCACATTTAGCAATGCAGGATCTCCTGGCGCCAGGGAGAATGCCCAATCTTGAGGGTCACCACGTAACAAAGAAATAATAATTTTAACTTGCTGAGTAGGGTCACCAGAGGATCGGGGTCTCAGACCAAGAAACAATTTGCAATTATTTTTGAAATTCAAAAACTTAGATCTATCTCCAGAGAACAGATCAGGAATTGGTATTTTAGGCTCTAACATAGGACTGCGAACGACAATCCTGAATGCTTTGTACCCTTGCAGTGAGATGATCCACACTAGAGGACAGGCTTTGAATGTCCATATCTGCAGCTGAGTCCTGAACCACCCAGAGATTAAGGGGAGGAGAGAGGCTAAACACACTGCAGAGAAAAAAAAAATGAGCTCAGAACTTCTCTTATCCCTCTTTTGCGATGCATTAACACTTTTGGGCCATCTGTACTGTTATGGACCTGGTGGTTAGAAACACTTGAAATGACCTGATAGGTAAACCAGAAATATCGGACAAGCTCTGGGAATGTGGGAACTTTACTGACTGCAACCCTGATCCTATCAACACACACTATAGGCAGCCGTGGAGCGTTCCTGACTCTGCCTAGATGCCTCTTCACAGCCTGAGAGCTAGCTACCCCTAGAGAGAAACAAAGCCTCACTTGCCTCAGAGAAATTTCCCCAAAGTATAGGCAGCCCCCCACAAATAATAACGGTGAGTTAAGGGGAAAACACAAACATAGAAATGAAAACAGGTTTTAGCAAATGAGGCCCGCTAATAACTAAATAGTCAGAAGATAGCAAGGGGACTGTGCGGTCAGTATTAAATACTACAAAATTATCCACGCAGAGAATACAAAAAGACCCCCACACCGACTCACGATGTGAGGGGCGCAACTCTGCACCCCAGAGCTTCCAGCTAGCAAGGAAATAGCATATAAGCAAGCTGGACTGAACTGATCATATACAGAGAAACATTTTCCAAAAGCAATGAGCAAAAATGAACTAGCATGAACTTAGCTTCTCCTGGAGGAGACAGGTCACAAGAGAAGTCCCAGAGAGATCTGAACCAATACTGAATACAACGACAGCTGGCAACAAGTAAAGATCCAGGTGGAGTTAAATAGGCAGCCAGCATAGCAGAAAACGAGGCAGCTGGAGCCCAGCTACAGACCAGCCGTATCACTCAAAGCCACCAGAGGGAGCCCATGAACAGAACTCAACAAATTACCACTCATGACCACAGGAGGGAGCCCGAGAACGGAATTCACAACACGTGCCCCTTCCCGCTGCGACTCCTCCCTAGCCTTTGGCCATTTTGGAGAAGCTGACAAAATCTAGCTTAAAAACACTGAAAGCATAATTTTTTCACAACTCCGCATTGGAAATGAGCGACAAAAGAGAGAGAGAAGAAATGGTCAATTTGATTATCTTAGCTCTAAACCTTGTGGTATTGGAACAACCAACCTCTATTTATCTATATATCTATCTAATGTGTCTATCTATCTACAAACAAATATTGGCTATATATTTGCCATGAGGAGCTGTCATTTATGTATTGTGAGATGGAAAGTATGCACATTGTGCAAGAGCTGCAGTTTTCCTAAGACTCTGCTACGCCAAGTTCCATTTTCAGAAAAAGATTTGCGCAATCACAATCATGTGGATACATTTAACTTGATGTAGCAACAACTCTGTATTGCAAAACTGTCCCTGACAAATTACACTGCAGACTTCAATATCTGCGTAGCATGAAAGGAATGATAACTAAAAGTATCACTTAAATGAAAATCAACCTTTAGAAAATTGTCTTCCCAGCCATACCCTTCATTTTTATTTTCTGAATATCTGTCCTTAGAATATATATGTGTTCTATAAATGATTGTTTGGAAGCCTGGCAAGAACCAATGAATTATTTTACTTCTGAAGGTTTACTGAAGTACCACATATTCACATTTATGAAGTTGTGCTCTAAATATTTTTTGTTGATGTTTTGTTTACAGAATGGGAAAAGTTGGGAGTTATTTAAAATGTTATCTTTTTTTAGTATTTTATTTTGTAAATAATTTTTTACATTTTTCAATTTTTTTAAATTTAAATTAAAATTTAATGTATTTATTCATTTATTTATTTATTTTTTTGAAATCTCCCTTGGTGACTTACTGTATACCTGCAATCACTTAATCACGCCAGTACTTTTGTTTTGTAAATTTTGGAACCTCTTATGTAAGAACGCAAATGTGGCAAATAATGGGGTCTCCACTTGCCATGACAATCCCAAGATAGTGTAGCCTCCCCATCTAACCATTTACATGCCACAGACACTTTTTGACCATGGCAACTTAGTGGTTGTTCTTGCAGCATCAGTTTCACACCAATAACTTGCATGCCATCTCAGCTCCATCCTACTCACTATGGTCACCGCTTTGCTTATCCTCGTGTCAGGCTGTCTTGCTGAGTTTGCCCCTTGCAGCACTCCCCAGCACTGCTGCATCTTCCTGCTGCCTCTGCCTGGCTTTATGGAGGCGCAGTCAGTCTCTTCAGAAATTTAACTCTGCTGTGTCCTGCAGAGATTACCTTCTCAGGCCTATTCGCTGCCAGGCAGTTCCTCCCTCCACTCCTGCCACACATTTCTTCATTTTATGTTCTTTCATGAAGGTATTAAAAGAGGAACACTTGTTAAAATGAATACCCCCCTTGCTGTATTTATTTGCACTTTATGTACAAATCCATTTCAAGTACATTGATTGTGCTACTGCCTATTTTACTGTAAATGGGGGACTCTTGAGTGTGTGAAAAATAACTCAAAAATACCTAATTGCTGGATTTTGATTGGATGAGAATTGTACAGAGTTGCATCTCTTTTTACAGAATATTTTCACGTATTTTTCACAGGATTTTAAAACAAAGCAGTTTCAGCTATAATATTGGAATAGCAAGTGAGCAAAATACAAAGGAGTGATTGGGGCTTTGGGATAAGAAAGGGTTAACTAATTATATCCTTGTAAAATTTTCATGAAAGTTTGAATTCAATTATCTTCTTAACTTACAGGCTACAAAATTACTCAGAGCATGTAACAAAAAAACACTAATTCCACTGAAATGATAATTCCTTTTCTCAATGTATGTAACTGAAGAATATTTTAATCCTTTTTAGTCTCTTCTGTGACAAGTAATTAAGGTTAAACACTGATAATTAAAATTAAAGCATGAAAAAAGAAGGAAAAAAGAGTCAGACGCTGAATATAATCATCTCTTATCCTTTATGTAAATATAGGCAATATTCAGGACCCAATATTTAATTTCAATCTTTTAGTTTTTTTCAAGAAATGTAACATTGCAAAAACAAACTTTTGAGGTATTGAATGGTACCTATCAATATCAATAGATTGCCACTAATTCATAGTTTAGAAAGTTTAAAGTTAACCTGTCAGGCCCTCCATGCCCTCCAACCCAGCAGCATTCACCTATGTATGAGCAAATTCCCTGCCTAAAAAACCCTGTATAACTTTGAGTGAAAACAAGGTATAAAAAAAGCATTTACGTTGTCCTCATTTTCTATGCTAATGAGGGCTTTGTCTAGTTGATGGAGCATTAGTTGCCCCAAACTAGTCAGCCCTCTTTTTGTGTTATCACGCCCCTGTGGGTGTGAAAAAATTATTTGAACAAGCAACGTCATCATCTCTCATACAAATCTACCGCATGTGCGATGCTCATTCTGGCAGCATCACTCCGTCTCTGAAGCCAGGTACATGACTCCTGGCTTTAGAAGCACACACAGTGCATGATCGGAGGCTATCTTCTAGACGAAATTGTAAACATTTTTTTTTTTAATACCAAAATAATAATAAAATTATTAAAAATATATTGTAACCATAAATAAATATTTTTATGAAAAAAAAGTGCACATATTTGGTATAGCGTGTCTGGATTGACCCAACCTGTTTGACTGTCCCACCAGTTAACCCCTTCAGTGAACACCATAGAAAAAAAAGCCATAAAATGATACTTTTTCATCATACCGCCGAGCAAAACACGATGAGAAAGATGAGTGCAAATAAAAATGGTATCACTGGAAACGTCATCTGGTCCCGCAAAAAAACAATCCACCATAGAGCTCCATCAGTAGAAAAATATAAATAGTTATAGCTCTCAATACAGCGATGCAAAAATAATTTTTTCTTTAAAAAGGTTTTCATTGAGTACAAGCGCCAATACACAAAAAACTATATAAATGTAGTATCGCTGCAATTGTACTGACTCTAAAAATAAAGCTGCCTTGTCAATTTTACAACATATAGAACGGCATATGAAAAAAAAACATTTTGTGAATTTCTGCGCTCCTAAATCCTTTCTGAGCCATAGTGTGCCTATACCACATTTAGCATCCACATGTTTTGCATTTCTGTAGCGATGAAAGCCCAACTAATTTATGGGTGCCTGCCTCCAGAAGCATGAGCTGAGCACAATATACTGCTCACTACAACATATTGGTCACTGCAACTTACTGGTCAGTACAATGGCAGTTTGAAATTTTCAATCCAATGCTGCTTGTTTCTGGAAAACATCCATGGACTAAAAATCATCACTACACCTGTAAATAAATTCCCAGAGGGGTATAATTTCCAAAATGGGGTCACTTGAGGGGGAGTTCTGCTCTTCTAGCTCTTAGAAGCTCTCCTGAATCTCGCCGTATGTCTAAGCAGTACTGTACAGCCACATATGGGGTATTTCTACATTCAGCAGAAATTGTGGGACAAATTTCTGTGCCATTTTTACCAATTTCCCTGTGTAAAAATGTAAAATCTGGGGCTAAAACAAAAAATTGGTGGTAAAAATTTAATTATTTTTTCTTCACTGCCCAATGGTATAAAATTCTGTGACACACCTGTGCTGTCCATAAGATCACTACACCCCATAGATTAGTTGATTAAGAGGTGTAATTTATTAAATGGGGTCACTTATGGGGTGTCTGCTGTTTTGGCACCTCAGGGGCTCTGCCAATGTGACATGGCACCATCAAATCACTCCAGCAAAGTCTGAACTCCAATATCATGTTTCTTTCCTTCTGAGCTTGGCACTGTGCCTCACAACTAGTTTTTGAACACATATGAGTATTAGCATACTCAGGAGAAATTGCACAACACATTTTAGGTTCCATTTTTCCTGCTAGCCTTGTGAAAATGCAAAATGTGGGGTTTAAAGAATGTTTTTGTGGGAAAAAATATTTTTTTACTTTTACAACTTAATGTTATAAACTTCTGTAAAGCACCAAAGGGTTCAAGGTGCTCACCGCACATCTAGATAAGTTCCCTAAGGGGTCTAGTTTTCAAAACTGTGTCAATTGTGTGGGGTTTCCACTGTTTAGACATAACAAGGGCTCTCCAAACATGATATGGTGTCCGCTAGTTGTTCCAGCAAATTTTGCATTCAAAAAGTCAATTGACACTCCTTCCTTTTTGAGCCCTGCTGTGTGCCCAAAACAATGGTTTTCTCCCACATATGGGGTCTCAACACTAAGGAGAAATTGCGCTACAAATTGTGTGGTGCAATTTTATCCTCTTTTCCTTGTGAAACTCCAAAATTTGGGGCTAAAGGAACATTTTTGTGGGAAAAAATGTGATTTTTTTATTTTCATGGCTCAATGTTATAAACGTCTGTGAAAAATGTAAAGTTTGTGGTCTGTATCCTCACTGCCAGGTGATGAAGAAACATCAAATGCTGGAGATAATGTAAAAAAAAAGATTTTTCTATTTTTTGAAAAATAAAAAAACCCTTTTTTTTAAATTTTCTCCTACATTTGTTGTTTCTTCATCACCTGGCAGCGAGGATACAGACCACAAACTGTGTATTTGTAAAGAAAGGGCATCTAAGAATCTATTCAAAATATTAGCTTAAAGCTCCTTGGCAGGAATTTGAATTCTCCTACAAGCAGTGATGGACGAACCCCCCGATGTTCGCGACCGGCAGGTTTGCCCGAGTTTTTTGTAAAGTTCGACTTCGGGGACACGAACTTGCGTCCGAACCCCGAACTTGGACTTTCAATATATGGGATGGGGAGCTGTAAAAAAGTAGAAAATTAATAATAAACATTAGAATTATACTTACCTGTCCAGCGACGCATCCTCCCGTTCCGCTGTCTCCCGGCCACATCTGCTTCCGGGGCCGCTCATTACCTTCTGCCGGTATTCACTGCACTCGGCAGTCTTTGTTTTTTTCCGGCAGTGTTCATGCGGTGACATCACGGCATATACATATATACATATATATATATATATTTCATTCTGTGCAGAAGTTTTAGGTGGGTGTGAAAAATATGCTGCAAAGTCAGAATGCTTTCAAAAATAGAAGTCTTAATAATTTTTTGTTTTTGCCAGATAAAATGCAGAATGAAAAAAGAGAAATCTAAATTAAAGCAATATTTGGTGTGACCGTCCTTTGCCTTCAAAACAGTTTAAAATCTTTTCTCTATTCTTGCACAAAGTTAAGGAATTTGTATGATTATAGTTAGGTGTGTCAGTAGCCAATTTTATCAAGCAGGTAATAATGATCATCATTTTCATATGTAGGTTGAAACACAGTGATTAACTGAAACAGAAACAGCTGTCTAGGATTTTTAAAACAGCCATGCTCAGCTATAAGGTGAGATTTTGGAAAACAGTTTCATGTCTCAGAACATACACCATGGCAAAACAGAGTATAGAAAAATAATTTTAAAAAAGGCAGATATATTGCAACTGGAAAAGTTCTCCCCAGGCACAGATTTCAAATCAGACTGGGGTTTCAATATGTGCTGTTCAAGATTTTTTGAAGAAGCACCAAGAAATGACAACATTGAGGACCCCAGATGACACTGTCAAACATAGAACAGCAGATAAAAGATAAATTATGCTTACTTCCCTTGAAAATGGTAAGATGTTTAGTAGTGTCCTCGACTCAGAAATGACAGAAACCAGTGGGACCCATTCTACACCCATTTTCTTCATGGGAAAAATGCAGCCAGAAAGCCATACCTTTGACATGGAAACAAGATGAAGTGACTGATCTATGCACAAATAGATGGGAACTGGAGGGAAATAAATGGCAACGGGTGCTCTGGACTTAAGAGTCAAAATTTGAAATATTTGGCTGTATCAGAAGGCAGTTTGTCCAGGGCTGGAATCAGAACAATAATGAGTGTCTGCAGGCAATAGTAAAGCATGGTGGAAGATCCTTACAAGTTTGTAGCTGCATTTCAGCTAATAGAGTTGGGTATTTGGTCAGAATGAATGGTGTCCTCAATGCGGCTAAATTCAATCAGATACTTATCCATTCTGCAATATCATCAGGGAGGGGTCTGACTGGCTCCAAATTTTTTCAGCAGGAGGGCAATAACCCTAAATATGCAGCCAATGACATTAAGAATTACCTTTAGGGCAGAGAAGAACCTGGAGTCCACGAACTGATGATTTGGCCACAATGGAGCCCTGATCTCATCATCATCCAGTCTGTGTAGATTTGAAGAGACAGAAGTCATTGCACAAGCCTACATCCACAGAAAATCTGTGGTTACCTCTCCAAAATGTTTGGACGTCCTTCCTTCCTAGTTTCTTCAAAAACTGTGAGTAAGTGTACTTAGAAGAATTGATGCTGTTTAGAAGGAAAAGGCTGGTCACACCAATTATTTATTTGGTTTAGATTCCTCTTTTGTTCATTCACTTTGCATTTTGTAAACTGATAAGAATAAACTATAAACACTTCTATTGTTAAATACATTTTTACTTTGAAGCATTTTCTCCACACCTGCCTAAAACTTTTGCAAAGAACTGCAACTTTCTAAACAATCACTACCACTGTGATACTCAGTGACTTTATCAATACTTATGCTACTTGCTTGCTTCATAGGACTCCAGTCCTCATAAAATTTTGTTTTTATTGGTTTATCGGTTAGAGTTAAAGAGCTTACCTGTACCTTTGTAATTTAGTATGTATACACACACGTACAGTGGGAAAAATAAGAATTTGATATACTGCTGATTTTGCAAGTTTTCCCACCTACAAAGTAAGTTTTATCTTAGGTACACTTCAACTGTGAGAGATAAAATGTAAAAAAGAAAAACAGAAAATCACACTGTATTATTTTTATATAATTAATTTGCATTTTATTGCATGAAATAAGAATTTGATACAATAGAAAATAGAACTTAATATTCGCCCATGTGACCGCTCGCGCGACCAATCACAAGCCGCGACGTCACCGTGATGTCACCGAAGGTCCTGGAAGGGCTGATTCTTAGGAAGGAAGGCTGCCGGAAAGAAGCAGGGCGTGTCCGAAGGTGAGTATATACCTAATAGGAATATACTCACCCTCGGCTTCGTTCCAGCAGCCTTCCTTCCTAAGAATCAGCCCTTCCAGGACCTTCGGTGACGTCACGGTGACGTCGCGGCTTGTGATTGGTCGCGCGAGCGGTCACATGGGCGGCCGCGCGACCAATCACAAGCCGCGACGTCACCGCGACGTCACCGCAAGGTCCTGGAAGGCTGATTCTAAGGAAGGAAGGTTCCCGGTTAGTACCAGGGCCCGTCAGAGGGTAAGTATAGCGATATTTTTTATTTTAATTCTTTATTTTACACTTAAATCTGAATTCCGATACCAATTCCCGATATCTTAAACATATCGGGAATCGGTATCGGAATTCCGATTCCAGATTCAGAAGATCGCCGACTTCATGGCCGACCCCACACAGGGGTCGGGTCGGGTTTCATGAAACCCGACTTTGCCAAAAGTCGGCGACTTCTGAAAATTGCCGACCCGTTTCGCTCAACCCTAGTACTCATCCTTCCTCTTCCTCCAAACACAGCAAGTGGTGTTGATACCAAAAAGTTCTATTTTCATCTCATTTGGCCACTTGACCTTCTCAAATGCCACCTCTGATTAAACCAGATGGTTATTAGCAAGCTTCAAATGGGCCTGGACATGAGCTGGCATGAGCAGGGGAACCTTGCACGCCCTGCAGTATTTTTATCCATTACGGTGTAGTGTGCTACTAACGGTAATGTTTGAGACTGTGGTCTCAGCTCTCTTCAAGTCACTGACCCAGGCCTCCTGTGTAGTTCTGGGGTGATTCCTGACTTTTCTCAGAATCATCCTTACCCCACTGGGTGAGCTTTTGTATGGAGCCCCAGACCAAGGAAGATTGACAGTCATCTTGTGTTTCTTCCATTTTCTAATAATTGTGCCGACAGTTGTTGGCTTCTCACCAAGCTGCTTGCCTATTATCCTGTAGTCCATCCCAGCCTTGTGCAGGTCTACAATTTTGTTTCAGGCGTCCGTAGACATCTCTATGGTTTTGGTCATGGTGGAGAGGTAGTAATGTGATTGATTGTGTATGGGGACAGGTGTTTTTTTTATACAGGTAACAAGTAGGGTTGAGCGAAACGGGTCGATCATTTTCAAAAGTCGCCGACTTTTGGCTAAGTCGGCGTCTCATGAAACCCGATCCGACCCCTGTGCTTGTCGGCCATGCGGTACGCGACTTTCGCGCCAAAGCCGCGTTTCAATGACGCGAAAAGCGCCATTTCTCAGCCAATGAAGGTGAACGCAGAGTGTGGGCAGCGTGATGACATAGATCCTGGTCCCCACCATCTTAGAGAAGGGCATTGCAGTGATTGGCTTGCTGTCTGCGGCGTCACAGGGGCTATAAAGGGGCGTTCCCGCCGACCGCCATCTTACTGCTGCTGATCTGAGCTTAGGGAGAGGTTGCTGCCGCTTCGTCAGAAGCAGGGAGAGCGTTAGGCAGGGTCCACTAACCACCAAACCGCTTGTGCTGTAGCGATTTCCACTGTCCAACACCACCTTCGGTGTGCAGGAACAGTGGAAGCTATTTTTTTTTTTTTTTCCTCAGCGCTGTAGCTCATTGGGCTGCCCTAGAAGGCTCCGTGATAGCTGTATTGCTGTGTGTACGCCACTGTGGAAACCAACTGCTTTTTTCAAAGCACATATCCTCTTGTTCCTTTCTGCACAGCTATCTTTTTTGTTTGTCCACACTTTTTATTTAATTTGTGCATCAGTCCACTCCTATTGCTGCCTGCCATACCTGGCTTAGATTACTGCAGGGAGATAGTAATTGTAGGACAGTCCCTGTTTTTTTTTTTTTTTTTTTTGTGGGAGATTAAGATTGGCATTTCTGCTACAGTGCCATCCCTGTGTGTGCCATCTCTCACTGAGTGGGCCATAGAAAGCCTATTTATTTTTTCCGTGATTTGTGTTCTAAATTCTACCTCAACACAAAAACACTACATCAATCAGTGGTAGAAAAATATTGGCCTCAGTCAGGGCTTGTGTGCCACTGCTGTGTGTGCTATCTCTCATTCAGTGGGCTATAGAAAGCCTATTTATTTATTTTTTTTTTTCTTATTATTTGGTTTCTAAAGTCTCCCTGAAAAAAAAAAAAAAAAAAAAAAAAACAGTGGGAGAGTAATATTGCCCTTTCAGCTTGTGTGCCAGTCTTGACTCCTGGGTGTGCCACCTCTCTCTCATTCAGTGGGCCATAGAAAGCCTATTTATTTTTTTGGTTTTTTTAATATTATTTGGTTTCTAAAGTCTCCCTGAAAAAAAAAAAACATAAAAAAACAGTGGGAGAGTAATATTGCCCTTTCAGCTTGTGTGCCAGTCTTGACTCCTGGGTGTGCCACCTCTCTCATTCAGTGGGCCATAGAAAGCCTATTTATTTATTTTTTTAAATATTATTGGGTTTCTAAAGTCTCCCTTAAAAAACAAAAAATACATAAAAAAACAGTGGGAGAGTAATATTGCCCTTTCAGCTTGTGTGCCAGTCTTGACTCCTGGGTGTGCCACCTCTCTCATTCAGTGGGCCATAGAAAGCATTTTTTTTTTCCTTGATTTGTGTTCTAAAATCTACCTCAACACAAAAACACTACATCAATCAGTGGGAGAAAAATATTGGCCTCAGTCAGGGCTTGTGTGCCACTGCTGTGTGTGCTATCTCTCATTCAGTGGGCTATAGAAAGCCTATTTATTTATTTTTTTTTTTCTTATTATTTGGTTTCTAAAGTCTCCCTGAAAAAAAATAAAAAATAAAAAAACAGTGGGAGAGTAATATTGCCCTTTCAGCTTGTGTGCCAGTCTTGACTCCTGGGTGTGCCACCTCTCTCTCATTCAGTGGGCCATAGAAAGCCTATTTATTTTTTTGGTTTTTTTAATATTATTTGGTTTCTAAAGTCTCCCTGAAAAAAAAAAAACATAAAAAAACAGTGGGAGAGTAATATTGCCCTTTCAGCTTGTGTGCCAGTCTTGACTCCTGGGTGTGCCACCTCTCTCATTCAGTGGGCCATAGAAAGCCTATTTATTTATTTTTTAAAATATTATTGGGTTTCTAAAGTCTCCCTTAAAAAACAAAAAATACATAAAAAAACAGTGGGAGAGTAATATTGCCCTTTCAGCTTGTGTGCCAGTCTTGACTCCTGGGTGTGCCACCTCTCTCATTCAGTGGGCCATAGAAAGCATTTTTTTTTTCCTTGATTTGTGTTCTAAAATCTACCTCAACACAAAAACACTACATCAATCAGTGGGAGAAAAATATTGGCCTCAGTCAGGGCTTGTGTGCCACTGCTGTGTGTGCTATCTCTCATTCAGTGGGCTATAGAAAGCCTATTTATTTATTTATTTTTTTTCTTATTATTTGGTTTCTAAAGTCTCCCTGAAAAAAAACAAAACATAAAAAAACAGTGGGAGAGTAATATTGCCCTTTCAGCTTGTGCGCCAGTCTTGACTCCTGGGTGTGCCACCTCTCTCTCTCTAATTGTGGGCCATAGGAAGCCTTTTTTTTTTTGTTTTTTTTTTAATATTATTTGGTTTCTAAAGTCTCCCTTAAAAAACAAAAAATACATAAAAAAACAGTGGGAGAGTAATATTGCCCTTTCAGCTTGTGTGCCAGTCTTGACTCCTGGGTGTGCCACCTCTCTCTCTCATTCAGTGGGCCATAGAAAGCCTTTTTTTTTTTTTTTTTTTAATATTATTGGGTTTCTAAAGTCTCCCTTAAAAAAAAAAATACATAAAAAAACAGTGGGAGAGTAATATTGCCCTTTCAGCTTGTGTGCCAGTCTTGACTCCTGGGTGTGCCACCTCTCTCTCTCATTCAGTGGGCCATAGAAAGGCTATTTATTTTTTTGTTTTTTTTAATATTATTTGGTTTCTAAAGTCTCCCTGAAAATAAAAAAAAAAAAACTTAAAAAAACAGTGGGAGAGTAATATTGCCCTTTCAGCTTGTGTGCCAGTCTTGACTCCTGGGTGTGCCACCTCTCTCTCTCATTCAGTGGGCCATAGAAAGGCTATTTATTTTTTTGGTTTTTTTAATATTATTTGGTTTCTAAAGTCTCCCTGAAAAAAATAAATAAATAAATTAGGTGGGAGATTAATATTGACATTAGTGCTTGAGTGACAGTCCTGCGTGTGTGTCATCTCTGTGATTTTGTGCCACAGAAAACAGAGTGTGTAACATTGTGCCTGATTTTCCTTGTGGTCTCACCAACCTGTTAAGGGATATTGAAATCATACTGAAGTTATAGCTCACCGTGTAAGTTGTTTGACAGCAACAAATAAAGTTACTTTGGTTAAGATTTTAAAACAATGAGGAAGTCTGGTGCAAGAGGTCGTCGTGGGCGTTCATTGTCAGCTGGTAATGATGGTAGTGGTAGTGGAGCATCAGGTGGTCGTGGGGATAAAAATATTCCACCTAAGTCTGGAGCTGTGGAGCCAGTTTCGACGTCAGGCTACACAAGGCCTCGAACGCTCTCTTTTCTGGGAGTAGGAAAACCGCTTTTAAAGGCGGAGCAGCAACAGCAAGTTTTGGCTTACATTGCAGACTCAGCCTCTAGCTCTTTTGCCTCCTCTTCCGAAACTGGTAAATGTAAAAGCAGCGCGTCGCTTGTGGATGTTCACGGTCAGGGACAAGTCGCTTCCTTGTCCTCCTCAGCAAAAACTACAACAAGAGAGAAGGATGCAGCAGGCGACACAATGGGTCACTCCATGGAGCTCTTTACACATACCGTCCCTGGCTTAGAAAGTGAAACATTTAACAGGCCATGCCCATTACAAGTATATTCTGACATGGAGTGCACTGATGCACAGCCACAGCCAGAGTACTATGCTGCTCCTTTGACTCAGACCACCACATTGCCCTCTCAGGGTACAGATCCACAATCAGACCCTGATGAGACTATGTTGCCCCGCCACGAACGCTATACCACCGACCGACACAGTGACACAGACGAAGTTGCACACGAGCTCGAAGAGGAGGTAATAGATGACCCAGTTATTGACCCCGATTGGCAGCCATTGGGGGAACAGGGTGCATGCAGCAGTAGTTCAGAAGCGGAGGTGGAGGAGGGGCCGCAGCAGGCATCAACATCGCAACAGGTTCCATCTGCCGGGCCCGTATCTGGCCCAAAACGCGTGTCAAAGCCAAAACCTGTTGGAGGACAGCGTGGCCATCCGGTTAAAGCTCAGTCTGCAATCCCTGAAAAGGGATCCGAGTCTAGGAAGAGTGCAGTCTGGCATTTTTTTAAACAACATCCAACTGATCAGCGCAAAGTCATCTGTCAAAAATGTTCAACTAGCTTAAGCAGAGGTCAGAATCTGAAAAGTCTAAATACTAGTTGCATGCATAGACACTTAACCACCATGCATTTTCAAGCCTGGACTAACTACCAAACGTCCCTTAAGGTTGTAGCACCCTCGGCCAATGAAGCTAGTCAGCAACGCAACATCCCTTCCGTCACTGTAAGGCCACCATTTTCCGCACCACCGGCAGTATCTGTGCAGGTTTCTTTGCCAGCCAAAAGCAGTCAGGGTCAGGGAACCACCAGTTTTGTAGGAGGAAATATTGCATCTAGGGCACCGGCGGAAACAATACCGTCTCCAACCGTCTCTCAGTCTGCCATGTACACCGGCACACCCGAAAGTTCCACGATCTCCAGCTCTCCAGTCCAGCTCACCCTACATGAGACTCTGGTTAGAAAAAGGAAGTACTTATCCTCGCATCCGCGTACACAGGGTTTTAACGCCCACATAGCTAGACTAATCTCGTTAGAGATGATGCCCTACCGGTTAGTTGAAAGCGAAGCTTTCAAAGCCCTGATGGAGTACGCTGAACCACGATATGAGCTACCCAGTCGACACTTTTTTTCCAGAAAAGCCATCCCAGCCCTGCACCAGCATGTTAAACAGCGCATCGTCCATGCACTCAGGCAATCTGTGAGTACAAAGGTGCACCTGACTACAGATGCATGGACCAGTAGGCATGGCCAGGGACATTATGTGTCCATCACGGCACACTGGGTGAATGTGGTGGATGCAGGGTCCACAGGCGATATCAATTTAGGGACAGTTGTGCCTAGCCCACGGTCTAGGAAACAGTTGGCTGTAGGCGTTCGCACCCCCTCCTCCTCCTCCTCCTCGTCCTCCTGCAGAAGCTACAGCTCTTCCACAGAACGCAGTCTGCCAACCACTCCATCGGCAGATGACACTGTTGCACACCAGTTGTCCCATTATGGGCCAGCTACTGCCAAGCGTCAGCAGGCTGTATTGGCTATGAAGTGTTTGGGCGACAACAGACACACCGCGGAAGTTCTATCCGAGTTCTTGCAACAAGAAACGCAGTCGTGGCTGGGCACAGTAGATCTTGAGGCAGGCAAGGTAGTGAGTGATAACGGAAGGAATTTCATGGCTGCCATCTCCCTTTCCCAACTGAAACACATTCCTTGCCTGGCTCACACCTTAAACCTGGTGGTGCAGTGCTTATTGAAAACTTATCCTGGGTTCTCCGACCTGCTCCTCAAAGTGCGTGCACTTTGTTCACATATCCGACGTTCGCCTGTACACGCCAGCCGTATGCAGACCTATCAGCGGTCTTTGAACCTTCCCCAGCATCGCCTAATCATAGACGTTGCAACAAGGTGGAACTCAACACTGCACATGCTTCAGAGACTGTGCGAACAGAGGCGTGCTGTTATTTATTTGTGGGAGGATACACGGGCAGGCAGTAGGATGGCAGACATGGAGTTGTCAGGTGTGCAGTGGTCTAAGATACAAGACATGTGTCAAGTCCTTCAGTGTTTTGAGGAATGCACACGGCTGGTTAGTGCAGACAACGCCGTAATAAGCATGAGCATCCCCCTAATGCGTCTGCTGATGCAAAGTTTGACGCACATAAAGGAGCAGGCGTCTGCACCAGAGGAAGAGGAAAGCCTTGATGACAGTCAGCCATTGTCTGGTCAGGGCAGTGTACAGGACGAGGTAGCGGGCGAAGAGGAGGTGGAGGATGAGGAGGATGATGGGGATGAGTATATTTTTAATGCCGAACCTTTCCCGGGGGCACAGGAAATTGGTTGCGTGTCACGGCCGGGTTCTGGTTTTTTGAGGGACACAAGTGACGTAGATTTGCCTGCAACTGCCCCTCAACCAATCACAACCGGAGATTTGACAACTGGAACTTTGGCCCACATGGCGGATTATGCCTTACGTATCCTAAAAAGGGACACACGCATTACGAAAATGATGAACGATGACGATTACTGGTTGGCCTGCCTCCTTGATCCACGCTATAAAGGCAAATTGCAAAATATTATGCCACATGAGAACTTGGAACTAATATTAGCAACCAAACAATCAACTCTTGTTGACCGTTTGCTTCAGGCATTCCCAGCACACAGCGCACGTGATCGTTCTCACACGAGCTCCAGGGGGCAGCAGACTAGGAGTGTTAGGGGTGCACACATCAGAAGTGGCGTTGGACAGAGGGGTTTTCTGACCAGGTTGTGGAGTGATTTTGCTATGACCGCAGACAGGACAGGTACTGCTGCATCAATTGAAAGTGACAGGAGACAACATTTGTCCAGTATGGTTACTAACTATTTTTCATCCCTTATCGATGTTCTCCCTCAACCGTCATTCCCATTTGATTACTGGGCCTCCAAATTAGACACCTGGCCAGAATTGGCAGAATATGCATTGCAGGAACTTGCTTGCCCGGCAGCAAGTGTCCTATCAGAAAGAGTATTCAGTGCTGCAGGTTCAATATTAACCGAAAAAAGGACTCGTCTGGCTACCCAAAATGTTGACGATCTAACATTCATTAAAATGAACCACAACTGGATTTCGAAATCTTTTGCCCCACCTTGCCCGGCCGACACCTAGCTTTCCTATGAAAAGCTCTTGCCTGTGAATTACTTTTCTAATGTCTAATTTGCTGCAGCTGATTGTACAGCATACGACATGTTTACACCTCCCTAAATGGCAAAACTCCCCACACGGGGCCGTGGTATCGCGACTTGGCGCAAGCACCCGTGAGACTGCTGTTTGTCTGAAGAGGTGGGTGTGCTCGCTTTTGGTTGACGGCATTGCTACTGGGTCCCTCATAGTACAATGTAGTGTCTCTGGCGGTGGTGGTGCGCACCCAACGTCAGACACACCGTTGTAACATGAGGGGCCCTGGGGCGGTCCCGCTGGCCTCAAGAGAGTTCCCCCCTACCCCAGCTCAAAATATGCTCTACCACGTGCAAAATTATGTCGCACAGCTCCACCAATCTTTAGTCTATTCGCTGACATCATTCAATGTCTGGCACTGACAATACAAATTTGTAGACATCTATGATGCAACTTAAAGTAGTCTGTGTCTGTGTCCTATATTGGCACCATTAAATAGTTACTGCCAAATTACTATGTCAGAAACTCAGTAGATGAGCCCACCCCTGTACCTAAGTATGCCACCTTTTTTTTTGTTTTGGTTGTTTTGCGAGACATTAACATCTATTTATATTTTGGGAGTACTGGGACAGACACTCCTTGCACTACTCCTCCACTCACCACCAAGCTGCCTGTGTATCCATGTAACCGCTGTAAAGCTGCCATGAGCCTATTGTTTGTTATTTTAGGCCTTTGATAGCCTGTCTGCGGTCCCTACTTTAAATACTCCTCCACTCATCACCAGCTGCCTGCCCGTGTATCCATGTAACCGCTGTAAAACTGCCATGAGCCTATTGTTTGTTATTTTAGGCCTTTGATAGCCTGTCTGCGGTCCCTACTTTAAATACTCCTCCACTGACCACCAAGCTGCCTGCCCGTGTATCCATGTAACCGCTGTAAAACTGCCATAAGCCTATTGTTTGTTATTTTAGGCCTTTGATAGCCTGTCTGCGGTCCCTACTTTAAATACTCCTCCACTCACCACCAAGCTGCCTGTGTATCCATGTAACCGCTGTAAAGCTGCCATGAGCCTATTGTTTGTTATTTTAGGCCTTTGATAGCCTGTCTGCGGTCCCTACTTTAAATACTCCTCCACTCATCACCAGCTGCCTGCCCGTGTATCCATGTAACCGCTGTAAAGCTGCCATGAGCCTATTGTTTGTTATTTTAGGCCTTTGATAGCCTGTCTGCGGTCCCTACTTTAAATACTCCTCCACTGACCACCAAGCTGCCTGCCCGTGTATCCATGTAACCGCTGTAAAACTGCCATGAGCCTATTGTTTGTTATTTTAGGCCTTTGATAGCCTGTCTGCGGTCCCTACTTTAAATACTCCTCCACTCATCACCAGCTGCCTGCCCGTGTATCCATGTAACCGCTGTAAAGCTGCCATGAGCCTATTGTTTGTTATTTTAGGCCTTTGATAGCCTGTCTGCGGTCCCTACTTTAAATACTCCTCCACTCATCACCAGCTGCCTGCCCGTGTATCCATGTAACCGCTGTAAAACTGCCATGAGCCTATTGTTTGTTATTTTAGGCCTTTGATAGCCTGTCTGCGGTCCCTACTTTAAATACTCCTCCACTCATCACCAGCTGCCTGCCCGTGTATCCATGTAACCGCTGTAAAACTGCCATGAGCCTATTGTTTGTTATATTAGGCCTTTGATAGCCTGTCTGCGGTCCCTACTTTAAATACTCCTCCACTCATCACCAGCTGCCTGCCCGTGTATCCATGTAACCGCTGTAAAGCTGCCATGAGCCTATTGTTTGTTATTTTAGGCCTTTGATAGCCTGTCTGCGGTCCCTACTTTAAATACTCCTCCACTCATCACCAGCTGCCTGCCCGTGTATCCATGTAACCGCTGTAAAACTGCCATGAGCCTATTGTTTGTTATTTTAGGCCTTTGATAGCCTGTCTGCGGTCCCTACTTTAAATACTCCTCCACTGACCACCAAGCTGCCTGCCCGTGTATCCATGTAACCGCTGTAAAACTGCCATGAGCCTATTGTTTGTTATTTTAGGCCTTTGATAGCCTGTCTGCGGTCCCTACTTTAAATACTCCTCCACTGACCACCAAGCTGCCTGTGTATCCATGTAACCGCTGTAAAGCTGCCATGAGCCTATTGTTTGTTATTTTAGGCCTTTGATAGCCTGTCTGCGGTCCCTACTTTAAATACTCCTCCACTCATCACCAGCTGCCTGCCCGTGTATCCATGTAACCGCTGTAAAACTGCCATGAGCCTATTGTTTGTTATTTTAGGCCTTTGATAGCCTGTCTGCGGTCCCTACTTTAAATACTCCTCCACTCACCACCAAGCTGCCTGTGTATCCATGTAACCGATGTAAAACTGCAGTATTTTGCTTATAAAAAAGAAAATACTGGAGAGATATCAAATGCAGACATTTTAACATTAAAAACAAAAACACATACAACAAAAAACTGGTACAGTACAAAAATTGGCCACCAGCTACAAAAACTTTCTCCTGCAAGTAGTTAACTGAAAGGTTTTTTTCCATTGAAAACACAGATATGGCATCCACCGAGTGTTGTCCTGTCGCGTCTTCTTTATATTATTGCCAAGAAGCTGCAACTGAATAAAGCTGAGCTTCTACCTTCTGCCTCTTATTAACTGCTTTTTTTAAAAAAAATTGTCCACCAGCTACAAAAACTTGCTCCTGCAAGTAGTTAACTGAAAGGTTTTTTTCCATTGAAAACACAGATATGGCATCCACCGAGTGTTGTCCTGTCGCGTCTTCTTTATATTATTGCCAAGAAGCTGCAACTGAATAAAGCTGAGCTTCTACCTTCTGCCTCTTATTAACTGCTTTTTTTTTATAAAATTGGCTGTTCCGGCCTACTAAAGGTGTCTGTCTGCCCCTGCCTGGTGTTGTCCTCAACTGAATAAAGCTGAGCTTCAACCTTCTGTTCCAAATTACCATTTTTAAAAATGCAATTGGCTGTTCCGGCCTACTAAAGGTGAATGTCTGCCCCTGCCTGGTGTTGTCCTCAACTGAATAAAGCTGAGCTTCTACCTTCTGTTCCAAATTACCATTTTTAAAAATGCAATTGGCTGTTCCGGCCTACTAAAGGTGAATGTCTGCCCCTGCCTGGTGTTGTCCTCAACTGAATAAAGCTGAGCTTCTACCTTCTGTTCCAAATTACCATTTCTAAAAATGCCATTGGCTGTTCCGGCCTACTAAAGGTGAATGTCTGCCCCTGCCTGGTGTTGTCCTCAACTGAATAAAGCTGAGCTTCTACCTTCTGTTCCAAATTACCATTTCTAAAAATGCCATTGGCTGTTCCGGCCTACTAAAGGTGTCTGTCTGCCCCTGCCTGGTGTTGTCCTCAACTGAATAAAGCTCAGCTTCAACCTTCAGTTCCAAATTACCATTTTTAAAAATGCAATTGGCTGTTCCGGCCTACTAAAGGTGAATGTCTGCCCCTGCCTGGTGTTGTCCTCAACTGAATAAAGCTGAGCTTCTACCTTCTGTTCCAAATTACCATTTTTAAAAATGCCATTGGCTGTTCCGGCCTACTAAAGGTGTCTGTCTGCCCCTGCCTGGTGTTGTCCTCAACTGAATAAAGCTGAGCTTCAACCTTCAGTTCCAAATTACCATTTTTAAAAATGCAATTGGCTGTTCCGGCCTACTAAAGGTGTCTGTCTGCCCCTGCCTGGTGTTGTCCTCAACTGAATAAAACTGAGCTTCTACCTTCTGCCTCTTACTAACTGCTGTTTTTTTAAAAAATTGGCTGTTCCGGCCTACTAAAGGTGTCTGTCTGCCCCTGCCTGGTGTTGTCCTCAACTGAATAAAGCTGAGCTTCAACCTTCTGTTCCAAATTACCATTTTTAAAAATGCAATTGGCTGTTCCGGCCTACTAAAGGTGTCTGTCTGCCCCTGCCTGGTGTTGTCCTCAACTGAATAAAGCTGAGCTTCTACCTTCTGCCTCTTACTAACTGCTGTTTTTTTAAAAAAATTGGCTGTTCCGGCCTACTAAAGGTGTCTGTCTGCCCCTGCCTGGTGTTGTCCTCAACTGAATAAAGCTGAGCTTCAACCTTCTGTTCCAAATTACCATTTTTAAAAATGCAATTGGCTGTTCCGGCCTACTAAAGGTGTCTGTCTGCCCCTGCCTGGTGTTGTCCTCAACTGAATAAAGCTGAGCTTCTACCTTCTGCCTCTTACTAACTGCTGTTTTTTTAAAAAATTGGCTGTTCCGGCCTACTAAAGGTGTCTGTCTGCCCCTGCCTGGTGTTGTCCTCAACTGAATAAAGCTGAGCTTCAACCTTCTGTTCCAAATTACCATTTTTAAAAATGCAATTGGCTGTTCCGGCCTACAAAAGGTGTCTGTCTGCCCCTGCCTGGTGTTGTCCTCAACTGAATAAAGCTGAGCTTCTACCTTCTGCCTCTTACTAACTGCTGTTTTTTTAAAAAATTGGCTGTTCCGGCCTACTAAAGGTGTCTGTCTGCCCCTGCCTGGTGTTGTCCTCAACTGAATAAAGCTGAGCTTCTACCTTCTGTTCCAAATTACCATTTCTAAAAATGCCATTGGCTGTTCCGGCCTACTAAAGGTGAATGTCTGCCCCTGCCTGGTGTTGTCCTCAACTGAATAAAGCTGAGCTTCTACCTTCTGTTCCAAATTACCATTTCTAAAAATGCCATTGGCTGTTCCGGCCTACTAAAGGTGTCTGTCTGCCCCTGCCTGGTGTTGTCCTCAACTGAATAAAGCTCAGCTTCAACCTTCAGTTCCAAATTACCATTTTTAAAAATGCAATTGGCTGTTCCGGCCTACTAAAGGTGAATGTCTGCCCCTGCCTGGTGTTGTCCTCAACTGAATAAAGCTGAGCTTCTACCTTCTGTTCCAAATTACCATTTTTAAAAATGCCATTGGCTGTTCCGGCCTACTAAAGGTGTCTGTCTGCCCCTGCCTGGTGTTGTCCTCAACTGAATAAAGCTGAGCTTCAACCTTCAGTTCCAAATTACCATTTTTAAAAATGCAATTGGCTGTTCCGGCCTACTAAAGGTGTCTGTCTGCCCCTGCCTGGTGTTGTCCTCAACTGAATAAAGCTGAGCTTCTACCTTCTGCCTCTTACTAACTGCTGTTTTTTTAAAAAATTGGCTGTTCCGGCCTACTAAAGGTGTCTGTCTGCCCCTGCCTGGTGTTGTCCTCAACTGAATAAAGCTGAGCTTCAACCTTCTGTTCCAAATTACCATTTTTAAAAATGCAATTGGCTGTTCCGGCCTACTAAAGGTGTCTGTCTGCCCCTGCCTGGTGTTGTCCTCAACTGAATAAAGCTGAGCTTCTACCTTCTGCCTCTTACTAACTGCTGTTTTTTTAAAAAATTGGCTGTTCCGGCCTACTAAAGGTGTCTGTCTGCCCCTGCCTGGTGTTGTCCTCAACTGAATAAAGCTGAGCTTCAACCTTCTGTTCCAAATTACCATTTTTAAAAATGCAATTGGCTGTTCCGGCCTACTAAAGGTGTCTGTCTGCCCCTGCCTGGTGTTGTCCTCAACTGAATAAAGCTGAGCTTCTACCTTCTGCCTCTTACTAACTGCTGTTTTTTTAAAAAATTGGCTGTTCCGGCCTACTAAAGGTGTCTGTCTGCCCCTGCCTGGTGTTGTCCTCAACTGAATAAAGCTGAGCTTCAACCTTCTGTTCCAAATTACCATTTTTAAAAATGCAATTGGCTGTTCCGGCCTACTAAAGGTGAATGTCTGCCCCTGCCTGGTGTTGTCCTCAACTGAATAAAGCTGAGCTTCTACCTTCTGCCTCTTACTAACTGCTGTTTTTTTTAAAAATTGGCTGTTCCGGCCTACTAAAGGTGTCTGTCTGCCCCTGCCTGGTGTTGTCCTCAACTGAACAAAGCTGAGCTTCCACATTCTGGCTTTCGCCCTATACTATCAGATATTAAACTGCATTTGGCCTACTAGTGTGGTTATGCCCTTGAAACAGTGTCTGCTGCTCTTGGGTTTGCTACTCCACTGAACAAAGCAATGCCGCCTGTTTAGTCCTGTTACCAATTTTGAACTGCATTTAGCCTACTTTATTCTTTGGCCCTATATCTGTTTCCTCCTCATCCTGCCCATTGCCCAGCCACTGCTAGATGAGTCTGCTGGTACATTGACCTAGACCACTACATTCCCCTTATACTCTACACAGCCAGAATCTGACCCTGCTGAAAGTAAGGTTCCCCTTCCCGCATGTTATACCACCTTACACAGGGACAGAGAGGAAGGTGCAGATGAAAGTGCAGGTTCCTTCATCAGGTGGGGGGGCATACTCGTTGGCGACGTCACTGGCACAGGGCCCCTCAGAGTACGCAAAAGTGTCGCTGCTGGTGGGAGGCGCCCCCGCCATGCAAACACACATCGCTGTACTTTGAGGGGCCCTGTGCCAGTGCCAATGCGAATGAGTGGGCCCCCCCTGCTTGCTCAGGATCACAGCACTTGCAACGTTGAAATACTTACCTTTCCCTGCAACACCGCCGTGACGTAGTCCGCATTTCCTGGGCCCACGAAAAACTTGAGCCGGCCCTACTCCCCCCACAACTTTTGCCAAATGACCCCCAATTCCCTATGCCCAACTATTATTATAAAGTTAATTAAGATTGACAAGCTTCAGAAACAAGAATGGATGTTTTTGGCATTAAAATGGGCACTGTAGGTGTTTTCCTGGCCTCCACTCACTGCCGACTATGCTTCCCCATTGACTTGCATTGGGTTTCGTGTTTCGGTCGATCCCCGACTTTTAGCGATAATCGGCCGACTGCACTCGACTCGACTCTGGACAAAATCGGGTTTCACAAAACCCGACTCGATCTTAAAAAAATGAAAGTCGCCCAACTCTAGTAACAAGTTCAAACAGGTGCAATTAATATATGTAATGAGTGCAGAGCAGGAGGGCTTGTTGAAGAAAAACTAACAGGTCTGTGAGAGCAAGAATTCGTGCTGGTTGGTAGGTGATCAAATAATTATTTCATGCAATAAAGTGCAATTTAAATATTTAAAAATCATACAATGTAATTTTCAGTTTTTTTATTTTTAGATTCTGTCTCTCACAGATGAAGTGTACCTATGATAAAAATTACAGATCACTCCATTCTTTGTAGGTGGGAAAACTTGCAAAGTAGGCAGTGTATCAAATACTTATTTTCCATACTGTATGTATATATGCATATGTATATATACATACAGTACAGACCAAAGGTTTGGACACACGCTCTCATTTAAAGATTTTTCTGTATTTTCATGACTATGAAAATTGTACATTCACACTGAAGGCATCAAAACTATGAATTAACACATGTGGAATTATATACTTAACAAAAAAGTGTGAAACAACCGAAAATATATCTTATATTCTAGGTTCTTCAAAGTAGCCAGCTTTTGCTTTGATGACTGCTTTGCACACTCTTGGCATTCTCTTGATGAGCTTCAAGAGGTAGTCACCGGGAATGGTCTTCCAACAATCTTGAAGGAGTTCCCAGAGATGCTTAGCACTTGTTGGCCTTTTTGCCTTCACTCTGCGGTCCAGCTCACCCCAAACCATCTCGATTGGGTTCATCTCTGGTGACTGTGAAAGCCAGGTCATCTGGCGTAGCATCCCATCATTCTCCTTCTTGGTCAAATAGCCCTTACACAGCCTGGAGGTGTGTTTGGGGTTATTGTCCTGTTGAAAAATAAATGATGGTCCAACTAAATGCAAACCGGATGGAATAGCTTGCCGCTGCAAGATGCTGTGGTAGCCATGCTGGTTAAGTATGCCTTCAATTTTGAATAAATCCCCAACAGTGTCACCAGCAAAGCACCCCCACACCATCACACCTCCTCCTCCATGCTTCACGGTGGGAACCAGGTATGTAGAGTCCATCCGTTCACCTTTTCTGCGTCGCACAAAGACACGGTGTTTGGAACCAAAGATCTCATATTTGGACCCATCAGACCAAAGTGCAGATTTCCACTGGTCTAATGTCCATTCCTTGTGTTCTTTAGCCCAAACATGTCTCTTCTGCTTGTTGCCTGTCCTTAGCAGTGGTTTCCTAGCAGCTATTTTACCATGAAGGCCTGCTGCACAAAGTCTCCTCTTAACAGTTGTTGTAGAGATGTGCCTGCTGCTTGAACTCTGTGTGGCATTTACCTGGTCTCTAAGCTGAGCTGCTGTTAACTTGCGATTTCTGAGGCTGGTGACTCGGATAAACTTATCCTCAGAAGCAGAGGTGACTCTTGGTCTTCCTTTTCTGGGGTGGTCCTCATGTGAGCCAGTTTCTTTGTAGCACTTGATGGTTTTTGCCACTGCACTTGGGGACACTTTCAAAGTTTTCCCAATTTTTCGGACTGAGTGATCTTCATTTCTTAAAGTAATGATGGCCACTCGTTTTTCTTTACTTAGCTGCTTTTTTCTTGCCATAATACAAATTGTAACAGTCTATTCAGTAGGACTATCAGCTGTGTATCCACCAGACTTCTGCTCAACGCGACTGATGGTCCCAACCCCATTTATAAGGCGGCAAGAAATCCCACTTATTAAACCTGACAGTGCACACCTGTGAAGTGAAAACCATTCCCGGTGACTACCTCATGAAGCTCATCAAGAGAATGCCAAGAGTGTGCAAAGCAGTCATCAAAGCAAAAAGTGGCTACTTTGAAGAACCTAGAATATATGACATATTTTCAGTTGTTTCACACTTTTTTGTTAAGTATATAATTCCACATGTGTTAATTCATAGTTTTGATGCCTTCAGTGTGAATGTACAATTTTCATAGTCATGAAAATACAGAAAAATCTTTAAATGAGAACGTGTGTCCAAACTTTTGGTCTGTACTGTATGTACATACATACTATGTATAATCATTGCAACAAGTGAATCTTAAATATTATTGTCCAGTGTAAAGTATATCATTTTATAAAGATTTTGAAAGAAATCATTTCTGTCTTTTATTTCACACATCTGGGTTTATTTCAGGTGACCACATTCTTGTTTTTTTTTTCAAGCTGAAGAATATATTAGAAATTGGATGGATTGGAAGTCTACCTACAACTCAATGTGAGACATTAATGTATTCCTTTAAAATGATCAACTGCAAGTTAAGTTTGTCTTGCTGCCACTTCATATAACGTTCAACAAGAAAACAGCATATAACCTGCCAGAGCTTGTTATACTCAATGTCAAGCACTCTGCATAGCTTCAAACTGAGCTCAGAACATATCCATGTCACAGCAGCATCCAGAGTCGAAATACGCAAAACAGAAGCACCGTACAGGTCATCCATGGACACATATTACCTCTATATGTAGAAAAACATACCAATTTATGCACAAATGGATCCATAAATAGAGGCTGACTTTTCGTTATTTAGCTTCTTTGCACCAGTTCTATGAATTTGAAACTAAACCATCAAGTTGTGAAGTGCAGACTTTTAGGTTGAATTCAATGAGCTGTATAAAAAATATTGCATTAACCATTTAAATATTACACCATGTTTTGCATACTGTAGTTCCTCTAACTAAGATAACTAAATAAAGGAATTCATTTTTAATAGTTGCAGTGTCTGTTGCCATTGCAGTTTCTTCCTTTGAGGGCTTTGGCAGACCTTTACGGAAGGAAGTGCTGTTTATTTGGGGGTCATCCTGTATCTAGTTTTGCCCTCAGGGTACCGTCACATTAAGCGACGCTGCAGCGATATAGACAACGATGCCGATCGCTGCAGTGTCGCTGTTTTGTCGTTGTGTGGTCGCTGGAGAGCTGTCATACAGACAGCTCTCCAGCGACCAACGATGCCGAAGTCCCCAGGTAACCAGGGTAAATATCGGGTTACTAAGCGCAGGGCCGCGCTTAGTAACTCGATGTTTACCCTGGTTACCAGTGTAAATGTAAAAAAACCAAACACTACATACTTACATTCCGGTGTCTGTCGGGTCCCCCGGCGTCCGCTTCCCTGCAATGTGTAAGCTCCGGCCCTAAAGCAGAGCGGTGACGTCACCGCTGTGCTCTGCTTTACGGACGGCCCGACGCTGACAGTGTGCAGGGAAGCAGATGGCGGGGGACCCGACAGACACCGGAATGTAAGTATGTAGTGTTTGTTTTTTTTTACATTTACAATCGTAACCAGGGTAAATATCGGGTTACTAAGCGTGGCCCTGCGCTTAGTAACCCGATGTTTACCCTGGTTACCAGTGAAGACATCGCTGAATCTGCGTCACACACGCCGACTCAGCGATGTCAGCGGGTGATCCAGCGACGAAATAAGGTGCTGGACTTCTAGCTCCGACCAACGATGTCACAGCAGGATCCTGATCGCTGCTGCATGTCAAACACAACGATATCGCTATCCAGGACGCTGCAACATCATGGATCGCTATCGTTATCTTTGTTAAGTTGTTCAGTGTGAAGATACCTTCAGTAAATGTCCCCATGCTCATTACACTAACGTTGGTCAAATCTTGCATTATCTAGCAAAGTTTAATCTGGCTTTTTTGTTCTTGATCTTGAGAGTTAATCCTCCTATTTTTTCCTCCCAGCCTCATCACTTGGTGGACACTTATCTCTACTGACTCTACTGTTATACACATGAACTTTCGGCTCAGGGAAGCGCTCTTGTATTCTCTATGAAAGAGTCAATGCCAGATTTCCATGTATGAGAAAAACTAACTGATTTTTTGAAACACACTTTCACCAGAATGTAATCAGTATCATCGTTTTTTTTCATTCGTGGAGAAAAATAAAAGTTTCTTGACCCTCTCCGTTTTGACAGTCCATGAAAATCAGACTGCATATGGATGGCATCTGAGTGTGGTGCAATTTTTTTCACTGACCCACAGACTCCCATTATCAATTTTGTTCTAACCCTCAGATCAAAATCGGGTATGTTTCTGTGATTTTCTGCGATCAGCATGGTCCGTGAAAAATTACGGACATGTGGATGGCTCTATAGACTATTACAGATATGAATGCCATTCGTGAAAACCACGGATAGCACTCGCATGAGGAAATCAGATGTATGAATGAGACCTTAAACCTGAACTAGCTTGTACACTTCAGTCACATATTAATGACTTTTTTTCAAATTACAATATATCACAAAAGTAAGTACACCCCTCAAATTTTTGTAAATATTTTATGATATCTTTTCATTGGACAATACTGAAGATAGGACACTTTGATACGATATAAAGTAGTCAGTGTACAGCTTATATAACAATGTAAATTAGGGTGCCTCTAAATAACTCAACACACAGCCATTAATATCTAAATCGCTGGCAAAAAAATGAGTATACCACTATATCATGATCTACAGTATACAGCAGCTGCATAGAGAGTGTTGAAAAAAATTTCAGCACACCTATATTTCCTGACTTATTTTACAACTATTGAGAATAGTAGCATCTCCTTACTTTGAAAAGAGCCTAAAAAACCCTTTTTGGTTCAAGGTCTGGATGCAAATTCTATATATACCCTTACATTATTTAATAATTAATATTCATGTGCATAAAGTCTATAGCCAGTCATCCTATCTGTGCTCTTTTGCTCTTTACGCCTCCACACTAGAGTAGAGACAGGGTAGAAGAGGTTGAAACTTACTACTTCCCTTCCCTCGTTGATGTATTGACTATTGACCATTTTGGATGTAGAAAGAGGCAGTGGGAGCCAAACAAGCGCAACTATGTAGGGTGACTTTATATTACAAATATATTGTCACTTTTAAGCACCAAGGTGGAAGATCACTTTAAGATAACCGAATCACACAATATAACATATTTTCATAATCTAGAGTATTTTTGCATCACGTAATAACATCATACGACCTGTTTACTTCTAGAAGCCAACAGTGGGCCTTGTTGTCTGTTAAGAAAACAAAGCCACTTTCTATAAAAACGTACTTGATACCCAGAATACTCTAAAACAATAGTTAGTAGAATTTTCCTTATCTTTATATGAGATATATGAGAACAATTTCAGTTTTCACAAGGTCAGACAGAAAATTAAATTTAGTTTTGAGCTGTGTCACGATACATGAAGTTATGTAACCTTTATGGGTACAAATGGAACATTTATTTGACAAGACAAAGGATATTGTATTATAAAGTACCAGCATTCCTGAACTTTCTGGCTTCTTCCTATTTGAAACACACTTTCTCTTTCTATGGCTATGTACAGGATCTTTTACTCCACAAATGCATTTTGAAATACCTTTCTCTATCTATAAGCATTTGATTGCCCTTTCTTTTGCCCTGAGAAAAGTGGCACCAGCAGTGTCTGACATCTACTCATTACCCCTTCACCTTAGTCTTTTCTATTTTCATATCAGTTTATTATAAGTAAAGCAATACTTTACACGTACCTGTCGCATTACCCAAAACTGAAATAGAAGTATAGTCCAGCTGCCTTCATCCCTCCAAATTATAACTGCTTTTGTTGCACATACCAGTCTAATAAGACGAAGAACTCTCCCAATTCTCAATTTGTATAACTTGTTATCCACTCCTTTTAAATGGGTGGTTCTTAAAGATGATAACATATTGTAATGTTCAAATTTACCATGTTTTGCAAGCTTTTCCCCCAAATGTTCCCCTTTCAAGCTCTTTAACACAAAAACAGACTTAGTAATGATAAAATGATATTACCATAGAAACACATTTTAATCCGGTAGTAAACAAAAGCTCATTTAATAACACAATGCATTGACATTTTATATTTTTTTTTAATAAAAAAAAAAATGGTCCAAAAATTATCCCTCTTAGTCCTTTGTGAACAGGCAGACTACTCTGGGCAGAATACTGGTTCAAATTGAAGGTGTCGCTGTTAATTGTAGCATCATAATGCTGTGACGCAGATGAGTGATGTGGCATATAATCATTAATACCCTTTACTTCTTTCCCATTAATATGCTTGCTGGTGGCAAAGGGGCCAATTGTGACCTATGTTTGGTAGTACTACTGCCCATATGGTTGGTGCTATTTTTAGTAGTGTTTCTGCTGCTGCTGCTAACGGCTTCTACATTCTTAGTCATGGCATGTTATATTTTTTCTTCTTTTATACTACCTTGTTCATTGCCATTTCCACCTTTTCTTTCACCATATATTTTGTACAACACCACAGTTAACTTTTAACAACCACTGTTATTCAGCCCTTGCCAAAAAGGATGTAGGTAGCTAGGTACACAGTACATTACTGGCACAGTACATTACATCTGCACTACAGATATGACTTGTACTGTTGTGAAATGGGACTAGTATAAGAAGTATGCAAAAACACATGTGCAATAACTGTTTACATTTTTTTTCTATTGTTTTAACTAAATTCAACCTCCCTTACCAAAAAAGACAAAATGAAAAATACTATAGTTACACATTCAAAAAGTCAGCATCTGCAAAATGTCACTATTTTGGTGTACACATATGGATGTAAAATATGACTAGCAACAAATGTGCAATTTAGAAAAAAATGATTGTGTTACCCACACTTTTTGAGGTAGACTATCGAGGTTAAATATCTGGATTTTGGGGAATTTTGTTTTGTCTTTGTAAAAACAATTATTCCCACCTTCACAAAAAGGATTGCACAAGAGAGGCAAAAACACTGTATAATCACTTCTAACTAGGAAGCACAAAGTCTCTGACTTCAATTGTGTAAAGGCACATATGAATAAGTTAAGAAAAAAAAGTATAATTGTAATTCAAATGCAGTAGGTCAGATGCCAGCTACAACATGTCACTGATCAGATTGCATTGATGCCTTAGCAGGCACCTACCCTGTCTCTCCCCTTACCAAGTAAGCCTATTAGTCACAGACTACTTGTCACAAATGTGTAACGTCCTCCTGGGTGATCTGGTATTAGAAGATCACTACATATTGTGAATCACAGATATTCCATTTAGCTTGTGTCTTTGTGTCCCATTTTAAATGGATTTTGTTTCCTTTGGTGCAGAAGAAGTTAACGACCTTTTCAATGCTGGTTAGAAACTTGCAGCTCCATTTTCAGCTGCTTCTGATCTAGTCATTGCCTCTTCCTATAAAACCCGGCAAGACCTTCTCTGTGTTGCAGTGAAAGATTTGCTTCCTAGCTTTTTGGAGACGCTGTGCTGAATTGGAGATTATTGTTGCTACTGGAGATTGTTGCATGCTGTTTTTGGGTGAATGCTTTCCTCATTGTCCTATTCCCATTTGGTTGGTACATTCCTTTCCTTCCTTATATACCCCTCTACCTTTGGTGAGTGTTTGTATGTTTGTTGCTTTCTGGTATCCCTGCTTTGTCTTTGTGTCTTGTTTACCTTACATTTCTGTCCCATGAGGTGCAGGAGGGGACAGATCAGGGTTTCACAGGAGCATAGTAAGGTCAGAGACTTCAGCCTCTCTACCTTCAAAAGTACCCCCGGGACAGGGATAGTTGTGTCTCAATTCCAGGGACAGTTTGAGGCCCCCCTTCCGTACCGAAGACTGTGACAGCATGACATTACTACACTACTCTTCAGTGCTGCAGTTTTATAGCATATTACTAACTGGAATATTTGTCCAATTTTTTTTCCCTTTATTGGATTTAAGAAAAGAAATCTTTACGGCGTAATGTGTTACCAATGGTTTTTCGGTGACTGTGGTCCCAGCTGTCTTGAGATCATTAACAAATTCCCCCTGTGTAGTTTTAGGCTGTGTGCACACGTTGCGTTTTTTTTGCGTTTTTTTGCTATAAAAACGTGATAAAAACGCATAAAAAACGCATACATATGCATCCTATCATTTAGAATGCATTCTGCAATTTTTGTGCACATGATGCGTTTTTTTTCCATGAAAAAAGCGCATCGCGGTAAAAAACGCAGCATGTTCATTAATTTTGCGTTTTTTTCGCGTTTTTCCCGCTATATAATGCATTGGGAAAGCTCTGGAAAAAAACGCGAAAAAAACGTGAAAAAAACGCATGCGGTTTTCTTGCAGAAAATGTCCAGTTTTCTTCAGGAATTTTCTGCAAGAAATTCTTACGTGTGCACATACCCTTAGGCTGATCTCTCACCTTCCTCATGATCAAGGATACCCCATGAAGTGGATTTTTCATGGTGCCCCAGATCAATGTCTATTGACAGTCATCAACCTTATGTTGCTTACTGTTAGAATCTGTTTAGTTTGTGACTATACGCCATTTTCTTGTGGTGTTCTGGCTGCTGGTCTTTTCCCTCTGGTGCTGGGTTTGTCTGTTTGTATCACTCTTTATTAACCAGCACCTGCCTCCCAGTCCTTGCTGGACAACAGTGCTAATCAGCTTGAGTTCTGACTTGGTGCTTTGCTTTGTCTTCTGTGTGTGTAATTTTTGCAGTACTGGGACCTCTGGTTCTGCTAGTCTTAGTTTCTGTTTTCAGTTGGTTTCTGCAGCCTCCTCTGTGTTTTCTATTAGGAGGTGACCAATTTTTGTACCCAGTCCTTAGATCTTTTAGGGACCCCCTTCCCCCTATCTATAGATCTTGAGATTAACCTAGGATTGTCTATTCGCAAGGAATGGTTCGCCCACTCCATCGTAGGGTATCAGCCTAGTCATAGTGCAGGGTCAGTTTTCCCCCTTCTACCCTAGTTCTGTGTTGCAGTTCTGTAACACTTACCCTCCTTGTGGAGTGTGTCAATGACTGCCTTCTGGATATTTGTCAAGTCAGCAGTCTTTCTCATGATTGTGGAGCCTACTGAATCAGAGGAAGGGACTTTTTAAATGCTTAGGAAGCCTTTACAGGTGTTTTTTGCTAATTATTCTAATTTACTGAGATAATGACTTTTGGGTTTTCATTGACTGTAAGCCATAATCATTTACTTTAACAGAAATAAACACTTGAAATAGATCACTCTGTTTGTAATGACTCTATATAATATATGAGTTTCACTTTTTGTATTGAAGAATTTAAAAAAATTAACTTTTTTGATGATATTCTAATTTTGTGAGAAGCATCTGTACCCTTCACATTTCTGGGCTATAAGTAAAGTGAGTTAATATGAAAACCACAGTTGGTTTTATTAGTTCAGTGGAATATTGACACAATATCCCTATTATCATTATATTATTATCCCTATAGCTGTGGACTACTGAACCATTTTGAGTATTATCAGTGCTGATGGACCATTGAGTTGACATCAGTAATATCAATTCTCACAGATGTGAAACTTTGAACTATCATCATTTTTGTTATATGAGTCTATATTAGGAAGAATGAATATATTCAAGTGGAAATTATTTTCAAAATTTACAAAAATTTGTATTTGCCAAAATGCAGATTTGTTTTGTAATTCGATTTAACCCCTTAACGACCGCCGATACGCCTTTTAACGGCGGCCGCTAAGGGTACTTAAACCACAGCGCCGTTAATTAACGGCGCTGTGGAAAAAGTGAATAGCGCCCCCCAGAGTCGGATTTTCTCTGGGGTCTCGGTTGCCGAGGGTAGCCGAGACCCCAGAGAACATTATTCGGGGGTTTTTTACTGACCCCCGAGTTGCGATCGCCGGTAATTAACCGTTTACCGGCGGTCGCAACAAAAAAAAAAACGCGATGTGCCGTTTAATTTCTCTGTCCTCCGATGTGATCGCACATCGGAGGACAGAGAAATAGGGTCCCCGATGGCCCCCAATAGCCCCCCGATACTTACCTACCTCCCCCGGTGCTCCTCCTGGGTCCCCATGGGCGCCGCCATCTTTTTTCTGGGAAAAAATGGCGGGCGCACGCGCAGTACGCCCGCCGCCCGGCACCCGGAAGATCTTTGGGGTCTCGGCTGCCGGGGGTAGCCGAGACCCCAAAGAACATGATCGGGGTCGGTTTGCACCGACCCCTGTTTTGCGATCGCCGTGTTATGGTTCTCAATGGCAAGAGAACATAGCCCAGCAAACATAAGAACTAGCTCTTGGAAGGATGGAAACTAAACTGACCATGAACTAAACCTGCCGCACAACTAACAGTAGCCGGGTAGCGTAGCCTGCGTTTTATCCCTAGACGCCCAGCGCCGGCCGGAGGACTAACTAATCCTGGCAGAGGAAAATATAGTCCTGGCTCACCTCTAGAGAAATTTCCCCGAAAGGCAGACAGAGGCCCCCACAAATATTGGCGGTGATTTTAGATGAAATGACAAACGTAGTATGAAAATAGGTTTAGCAAAATTGAGGTCCGCTTACTAGATAGCAGGAAGACAGAAAGGGCACTTTCATGGTCAGCTGAAAACCCTATCAAAACATCATCCTGAAATTACTTTAAGACTCTAGTATTAACTCATAACATCAGAGTGGCAATTTCAGATCACAAGAGCTTTCCAGACACAGAAACGAAACTACAGCTGTGAACTGGAACAAAATGCAAAAACAAACAAGGACTAAAGTCCAACTTAGCTGGGAGTTGTCTAGCAGCAGGAACATGCACAGAAAGGCTTCTGATTACAATGTTGACCGGCATGGAAGTGACAGAGGAGCAAGGCCAAATAGCGACTCCCACATCCTGATGGAAACAGGTGAACAGAGAGGATGATGCACACCAGTTCAATTCCACCAGTGGCCACCGGAGGAGCCCAAAATCCAATTTCACAACAGTACCCCCCCCTCAAGGAGGGGGCACCGAACCCTCACCAGAACCACCAGGGCGATCAGGATGAGCCCTATGAAAGGCACGGACCAAATCGGAGGCATGAACATCAGAGGCAGTCACCCAAGAATTATCCTCCTGACCGTATCCCTTCCATTTGACCAGATACTGGAGTTTCCGTCTGGAAACACGGGAGTCCAAGATTTTTTCCACAACGTACTCCAACTCGCCCTCAACCAACACCGGAGCAGGAGGCTCAACGGAAGGCACAACCGGTACCTCATACCTGCGCAATAATGACCGATGAAAAACATTATGAATAGAAAAAGATGCAGGGAGGTCCAAACGGAAGGACACAGGGTTAAGAATCTCCAATATCTTGTACGGGCCGATGAACCGAGGCTTAAACTTGGGAGAAGAAACCCTCATAGGGACAAAACGAGAAGACAACCACACCAAGTCCCCAACACAAAGCCGAGGACCAACCCGACGCCGGCGGTTGGCAAAAAGCTGAGTCTTCTCCTGGGACAACTTCAAATTGTCCACTATCTGCCCCCAAATCTGATGCAACCTCTCCACCACAGCATCCACTCCAGGACAATCCGAAGATTCCACCTGACCAGAAGAAAATCGAGGATGAAACCCTGAATTACAGAAAAAGGGAGATACCAAGGTGGCAGAGCTGGCCCGATTATTGAGGGCAAACTCCGCTAAAGGCAAAAAAGCAACCCAATCATCCTGATCTGCAGACACAAAACACCTCAAATATGTCTCCAAGGTCTGATTCGTCCGCTCGGTCTGGCCATTAGTCTGAGGATGGAAAGCAGACGAGAAAGACAAATCTATGCCCATCCTAGCACAGAATGCTCGCCAAAATCTAGACACGAATTGGGTACCTCTGTCAGAAACGATATTCTCCGGAATACCATGCAAACGGACCACATTTTGAAAAAACAGAGGAACCAACTCGGAAGAAGAAGGCAACTTAGGCAGGGGAACCAAATGGACTATCTTAGAGAAACGATCACACACCACCCAGATGACAGACATCTTCTGAGAAACAGGAAGATCCGAAATAAAATCCATCGAGATGTGCGTCCAGGGCCTCTTCGGGATAGGCAAGGGCAACAACAATCCACTAGCCCGAGAACAACAAGGCTTGGCACGAGCACAAACGTCACAAGACTGCACGAAGCCTCGCACATCTCGAGACAGGGAAGGCCACCAGAAGGACCTTGCCACCAAATCCCTGGTACCAAAGATTCCAGGATGACCTGCCAACGCAGAAGAATGAACCTCAGAAATGACTTTACTGGTCCAATCATCAGGAACAAACAGTCTACCAGGTGGGCAACGATCAGGTCTATCCGCCTGAAACTCCTGCAAGGCCCGCCGCAGGTCTGGAGAAACGGCAGACAATATCACTCCATCCTTAAGGATACCTGTAGGTTCAGAATTACCAGGGGAGTCAGGCTCAAAACTCCTAGAAAGGGCATCCGCCTTAACATTCTTAGAACCCGGCAGGTAGGACACCACAAAATTAAACCGAGAGAAAAACAACGACCAGCGTGCCTGTCTAGGATTCAGGCGTCTGGCGGACTCAAGATAAATTAGATTTTTGTGGTCAGTCAATACCACCACCTGATGTCTAGCCCCCTCAAGCCAATGACGCCACTCCTCAAAAGCCCACTTCATGGCCAAAAGCTCCCGATTCCCAACATCATAATTCCGCTCAGCGGGCGAAAATTTACGTGAGAAAAAAGCACAAGGTCTCATCACGGAGCAATCGGAACTTCTCTGCGACAAAACCGCCCCAGCTCCGATTTCAGAAGCGTCGACCTCAACCTGAAAAGGAAGAGCAACATCAGGCTGACGCAACACAGGGGCGGAAGAAAAGCGGCGCTTAAGCTCCCGAAAGGCCTCCACAGCAGCAGGGGACCAATCAGCAACATCAGCACCCTTCCTAGTCAAATCAGTCAATGGTTTAACAACATCAGAAAAACCAGCAATAAATCGACGATAAAAGTTAGCAAAGCCCAAAAATTTCTGAAGACTCTTAAGAGAAGAGGGTTGCGTCCAATCACAAATAGCCTGAACCTTGACAGGATCCATCTCGATGGAAGAGGGGGAAAAAATATATCCCAAAAAGGAAATCTTTTGAACCCCAAAAACGCACTTAGAACCCTTCACACACAAGGAATTAGACCGCAAAACCTGAAAAACCCTCCTGACCTGCTGGATATGAGAGTCCCAGTCATCCGAAAAAATCAAAATATCATCCAGATACACAATCATAAATTTATCCAAATAATCACGGAAAATGTCATGCATAAAGGACTGAAAGACTGAAGGGGCATTTGAAAGACCAAAAGGCATCACCAAATACTCAAAGTGGCCCTCGGGCGTATTAAATGCGGTTTTCCACTCATCCCCCTGCTTAATTCGCACCAAATTATACGCCCCACGGAGATCTATCTTAGAGAACCACTTGGCCCCCTTTATGCGAGCAAACAAATCAGTCAGCAGTGGCAACGGATATTGATATTTAACCGTGATCTTATTCAAAAGCCGATAATCAATGCACGGCCTCAAAGAGCCATCTTTCTTAGCCACAAAGAAAAAACCGGCTCCTAAGGGAGATGACGAAGGACGAATATGTCCCTTTTCCAAGGACTCCTTTATATATTCTCGCATAGCAGCATGTTCAGGCACAGACAGATTAAATAAACGACCCTTAGGGTATTTACTACCCGGAATCAAATCTATGGCACAATCGCACTCCCGGTGCGGAGGTAATGAACCAAGCTTAGGTTCTTCAAAAACGTCACGATATTCAGTCAAGAATTCAGGAATCTCAGAGGGAATAGATGATGAAATGGAAACCACAGGTACGTCCCCATGCGTCCCCTTACATCCCCAGCTTAACACAGACATAGCTTTCCAGTCAAGGACTGGGTTATGAGATTGCAGCCATGGCAATCCAAGCACCAACACATCATGTAGGTTATACAGCACAAGAAAGCGAATAATCTCCTGGTGATCCGGATTAATTCGCATAGTTACTTGTGTCCAGTATTGTGGTTTATTGCTAGCCAATGGAGTGGAGTCAATCCCCTTCAGGGGTATAGGAGTTTCAAGAGGCTCCAAATCATACCCACAGCGTTTGGCAAAGGACCAATCCATAAGACTCAAAGCGGCGCCAGAGTCGACATAGGCATCCGCGGTAATAGATGATAAAGAACAAATCAGGGTCACAGATAGAATAAACTTAGACTGTAAAGTGCCAATTGAAACAGACTTATCAAGCTTCTTAGTACGCTTAGAGCATGCTGATATAACATGAGTTGAATCACCGCAATAGAAGCACAACCCATTTTTTCGTCTAAAATTCTGCCGTTCACTTCTGGACAGAATTCTATCACATTGCATATTCTCTGGCGTCTTCTCAGTAGACACCGCCAAATGGTGCACAGGTTTGCGCTCCCGCAGACGCCTATCGATCTGGATAGCCATTGTCATGGACTCATTCAGACCCGCAGGCACAGGGAACCCCACCATAACATCCTTAATGGCATCAGAGAGACCCTCTCTGAAATTCGCCGCCAGGGCGCACTCATTCCACTGAGTAAGCACAGCCCATTTACGGAATTTCTGGCAGTATATTTCAGCTTCGTCTTGCCCCTGAGATAGGGACATCAAGGCCTTTTCCGCCTGAAGTTCTAACTGAGGTTCCTCATAAAGCAACCCCAAGGCCAGAAAAAACGCATCCACATTGAGCAACGCAGGATCCCCTGGAGCCAATGCAAAAGCCCAATCCTGAGGGTCGCCCCGGAGCAAGGAAATCACAATCCTGACCTGCTGAGCAGGATCTCCAGCAGAGCGAGATTTCAGGGACAAAAACAACTTGCAGTTATTTTTGAAATTTTGAAAGCAAGATCTATTCCCCGAGAAAAATTCAGGCAAAGGAATTCTAGGTTCAGATATAGGAACATGAACAACAAAATCTTGTAAATTTTGAACTTTCGTGGTGAGATTATTCAAACCTGCAGCTAAACTCTGAATATCCATTTTAAACAGGTGAACACAGAGCCATTCCAGGATTAGAAGGAGAGAGAGAGAGAAAGGCTGCAATATAGGCAGACTTGCAAGAGATTCAATTACAAGCACACTCAGAACTGAAGGGAAAAAAAAAAAAAAAAATATCTTCAGCAGACTTCTCTTTTCTCTCCTTTCTCTGTCAATTAATTTAACCCTTTTTGGCCGGTCAAACTGTTATGGTTCTCAATGGCAAGAGAACATAGCCCAGCAAACATAAGAACTAGCTCTTGGAAGGATGGAAACTAAACTGACCATGAACTAAACCTGCCGCACAACTAACAGTAGCCGGGTAGCGTAGCCTGCGTTTTATCCCTAGACGCCCAGCGCCGGCCGGAGGACTAACTAATCCTGGCAGAGGAAAATATAGTCCTGGCTCACCTCTAGAGAAATTTCCCCGAAAGGCAGACAGAGGCCCCCACAAATATTGGCGGTGATTTTAGATGAAATGACAAACGTAGTATGAAAATAGGTTTAGCAAAATTGAGGTCCGCTTACTAGATAGCAGGAAGACAGAAAGGGCACTTTCATGGTCAGCTGAAAACCCTATCAAAACATCATCCTGAAATTACTTTAAGACTCTAGTATTAACTCATAACATCAGAGTGGCAATTTCAGATCACAAGAGCTTTCCAGACACAGAAACGAAACTACAGCTGTGAACTGGAACAAAATGCAAAAACAAACAAGGACTAAAGTCCAACTTAGCTGGGAGTTGTCTAGCAGCAGGAACATGCACAGAAAGGCTTCTGATTACAATGTTGACCGGCATGGAAGTGACAGAGGAGCAAGGCCAAATAGCGACTCCCACATCCTGATGGAAACAGGTGAACAGAGAGGATGATGCACACCAGTTCAATTCCACCAGTGGCCACCGGGGGAGCCCAAAATCCAATTTCACAACACGCCGGTAATTAACAGTTTACCGGCGACCGCAAAAAAAAAAAAAAAAAAAGCGATCTGTATTTCTCTGTCCTCTGATGTGATCACACATCAGAGGACAGAGAAATAGGGGGATTCGGGGACCCTAACATACTCACCCGGTGTCCCTGGGTCCTCTTCTGTCTTCTCCTGCCAGCCGGCTTTTTCCTTATGGCGGGCGCATGCGCAGTGCGCCCGCCATCTGCTGCCATTTGCCGGCCGGCAGGAGAAGACGAATTGGGGCTAAAATTAGGGTTAGGGTTAGGGTTAGGGTTAGAGTTAGGGTTAGGGTTAGGGTTAGAGTTAGGGTTAGGGTTAGGGTTAGGGTTAGGGTTAGAGTTAGGGTTAGGGTTAGGGCTAGGGTTAGGGCTAGAGTTAGGGTTAGGGCTAGGGTTGGGGCTAAATTTAGGGTTAGGGTTAGGGTTAGGCTACTTTCACACTAGCGTTTTTTGGCTTCCGTCGCAATGCGTCGGAGAAAAAACGCATCCTGCAAAAGTGCTTGCAGGATGCGTTTTTTCTCCATTGGCTTGCATTAGCGACGCATTGCGACGGATTGCCACATGTCGCATCCATCGTGCGATGGATGCGTCGTGCTTTGGCGGACCGTCGGCACAAAAAAAGCTACATGTAACTTTTTTGTGCGACGTGTCCGCCATTTCCGACCGCGCATGCGCGGCCGGAACTCCGCCCCCGCCTCCCCTCACAATGGGGCAGCGGATGCGTTGAAAAAACAGCATCTGCTGCACCCGTTGTGCGGCGCTTACAACGCTAGCCTCGGTACGTCGGCCCGGCACACTGCGATGGGCCGAGTACGACGCTAGTGTGAAAGTAGCCTTAGGCTTCTATCACACTTGCGTCCGTACGGGGCGGTCGCAATGCGTCGGCCCGACGTACCGACGCACGTTGTGAAAATTGTGCACAACGTGGGCAGCGGATGCAGTTTTTCAACGCATCCGCTGCCCAGTCTATGTCCTGGGGAGGAGGGGGCAGAGTTACGGCCACGCATGCGCAGAAATGGCGGACGCGACGTACAAAAAAAAGGTTACATTGAACTTTTTTTGTGATGACGGGGCTAAAGTTATGGTTAGGGTTGGGGCTAAAGTTAGGGTTAGGGTTGGGGCTAAAGTTAGGGTTAGAGTGGGGATTAGGGTTTGGATTAGGGTTGGGATTAGGGTTACGTTTGGGATTAGGGTTAGGGGTGTGTTGGATTTAGGGTTTTGATTAGGGTTATGGTTAGGGTTGAGATTAGGGCTGTTTTGGGGTTAGGGTTGTGATTATCGTTAGGGTTGTGATTAGGATTATGGATCGGGTTAAGATTAGGGTTAGGGGTGTGTTGGAGTTAGGGTTGGAGTTATAATTTGGGGGTTTCCACTGTTTAGGTACATCAGGGGGGTCTCCAAACACGACAGCCAATTTTGCGCTAAAAAAGTCAAATGGTGCTCCCTCCCTTCTGAGCTCTGCCGTGCGCCCAAACAGTGGTTTACCCCCACATATGGGGCATCAGCGTACTCGGGATAAATTGGACAACAACTTTTGGGGTCCAATTTCTCCTGTTACCCTTGTGAAAATAAAAACTTGGGGGCTAAAAATCTTTTTTGTGGGAAAAAAAAATATTTTTTTATTTTCACTACTCTGCATTATAAACTTCTGTGAAGCACTTGAGCATTCAAAGTTCTCACCACATATCTAGATAAGTTCCTTAGGGGGTCTAGTTTCCAAAATTTGGTCACTTGTGGGGGGTTTCTGCTGTTTAGGTACATCAGGGGCTCTGCAAACGCAACATAACACCCACAGACAATTCTATCAAAGTCTGAATTCCAAAATGGCGCTCCTTCTCTTCCGAGCTCTGCCGTGCGCCCAAACAGTGGTTTACCCCCACATATTGGGTACCAGCATACTCAGGACAAATTGGACAACAACGTTTGGGGTCCAATTTCTCCTGTTACTCTTGTGAAAATAAAAACTTGGGGGCTAAAAATCTTTTTTGTGGGAAAAAAAAATATTTTTTAATTTTCACTACTATGCATTATAAACTTCTGTGAAGCACTTGGGCATTCAAAGTTCTCACCACATATCTAGATAAGTTCCTTGGGGGGTCTATTTTCCAAAATGGGGTCACTTGTTGGGAGTTTCTACTGTTTAGGTACATTAGGGGTTTGCAAACGCAACATAACGCCCGCAGACAATTCTATCAAAGTCTGCATTCCAAAATGGCGCTCCTTCCCTTCCGAGCTCTGCCGTGCGCCCAAGCAGTGGTTTAACCCCACATATGGGGTACCAGCATACTCAGGACAAATTGGACAACAACTTTTGGGGTCCAATTTCTCTTGTTACCCTTGTGAAAATAAAAACTTGGGGGCTAAAAAATCTTTATTGTTAAAAAAAATATATTTTTTATTTTCACGACTCTGCATTATAAACTTCTGTGATGCACTTGGGCATTCAAAGTTCTCACTACACATCTAGATAAGTTCCATGGGGGGTCTAGTTTCCAAAATGGGGTCACTTTTGGGGGGTTTCTACTGTTTAGGCACATCAGGGGCTCTCCAAACGCGACTTGGCGTCCGATCTCAATTCCAGTCAATTTTGCATTGAAAAGTCAAATGGCGCTCCTTTGCTTCCGAGCTCAGCCATGCACCCAAACAGTGGTTTACCCCCACATACGGGGTGTCGGCGTACTCAAGACAAATTGTACAACAACTTCTGGTGTCCATTTTCTCCTGTTACCCTTGGTAAAATAAAAATTTGGAGGCAAAAAGATCATTTTTGTAGAAAAAATTCGATTTTTTTATTTTCACGGCTCTACGTTATAAACTTCTGTGAAGCACCTGGGGGTTTAAAGTGCTCACCACACATCTAGATAAGTTCCTTAAGGGGTCTAGTTTCCAAAATGGTGTCATTTGTGGGGGGTCTCCACTGTTTAGGCACATCAGCGGCTCTCCAAACGTGACATGGCGTCCGATCTCAATTCCAGCCAATTCTACATTGAAAAAGTAAAACGACACTCCTTCTCTTCCAAGCTCTGCGGTGCGCCCAAACAGTGGTTTACCCCCACATATGGGGTATTGACGTACTCAGGAGAAATAGCACAACAACTTTTGTGGTCTAATTTCTCCTGTTACCCTTGTGAAAATAAAAATGTGGGGGCAAAAAGATCATTTTTGTAGAAAAAATGCGATTTTTTATTTTCACGGCTTTACGTTATAAACTTCTGTGAAGCACTTGGGGGTTCAAAGTGCTCACCGAATATCTACATAAGTTCCTTAAGGGGTCTAGTTTCCAAAATGGTATCACTTGTGGGGGGTTTCCACTGTTTAGGCACATCAGGGGCTCTCCAAACGCGACATGGCATCCGATCTCAATTCCAGCCAATTCTGCATTGAAAAAGTCAAACGGTGCTCCTTCACTTCCAAGCTCTGCGGTGCGCCCAAACAGTGGTTTACCCCCACATATGGGGTATTGACGTACTCAGGAGAAATTGCACAACAACTTTTGTGGTCTAATTTCTCCTGTTACCCTTGTGAAAATAAGAATTTGTGGGCGAAAAAATCATTTTTGTGAAAACAAATGCGATTTTTTATTTTCACGGCTCTACGTTATAAACCTCTGTGAAGCACTTGGGGGTTCAAAGTGCTCACCACACATCTAGATAAGTTCCTTAAGGGGTCTAGTTTCCAAAATGGTATCACTTGTGGGGGGTTTCCACTGTTTAGGCACATTAGGGGCTCCCGAAACGCGACATGGCGTCTGATCTCAATTCCAGCCAATTCTGCATTGAAACAGTCAAACGGTGCTCCTTCACTTCCAAGCTCTGCGGTGCACCCAAACAGTGGTTTACCTCCACATATGGGGTATCGGCGTACTCAGGAAAAATTGCACAACAAAATTTGTGGTTAAATTTCTGTTTTTACACTTGTGAAAATTAAAAAAAATGGTTCTGAAGTAAAATGTTTGCAAAAAAAAGTTAAATGTTCATTTTTTTCTTCCACATTGTTTCAGTTCCTGTGAAGTACGTAAAGGGTTAATAAACTTCTTGAATGTGGTTTTGAGCAGCTTGAGGGGTGCAGTTTTTAGAATGGTGTCACACTTGGTTATTTTCTATCATATAGACCCCTCAAAATGACTTCAAATGAGATGTGGTCCCTAAAAAAAAATGGTGTTGTAAAAATGAGAAATTGCTGGTCAACTTTTAACCCTTATAACTCCCTAAAAAAAAAAAAAATTGTTTCCAAAATTGTGCTAATGTAAAGTAGACATGTGGGAAATGTTATTTATTAACTATTTTTTGTGACATATCTCTCTGATTTAAGGGCATAAAAATACAAAGTTTGAAAATTGCAAAATTTTAAAAATTTTCGCCATATTTCCATTTTTTTCATAAATAATCGCAAGTAATATCGAAGAAATGTTACCACTAACTTGAAGTACAATATGTCACGAAAAAACAATCTCAGAATCAGTGGGATCCGATAAAGCGTTCCAGAGTTATAACCTCTTAAAGTGACACTGGTCAGAATTGTAAAAATTGGCTCGGTCATTAAGTACCAAATTGGCTCTGTCACTAAGGGGTTAACACAGATTCAGAAAAATGGTGCCAGCTGGCACCTATTTTTCTAACCCATAATGGATCATCAAACTGTTAAAACAATAGATAATACTAAAAATCATTTTTCACACCTCACCGCTTACCTCGCCAGCTGCTCCATTTCTTACCACCACCCAGGGCCACTATCAGGACATTACTGTCCTTACTGCTGTATGGGGCCCAGTGAGCAGCAGTACAGAAGAGGGCCCGCAGGTCCGGGGCCCCGCTCCTGTGCTTCTACTCATTGGGCCCCAAGTGCTGCGCGCTGCGGAGCACACATCAGCACAGCCGCCACAGCGGCTGACACCAGAGAGAACGACACAAAGTGTCTGCTGCTGTGCTGGGCCTGAACTGTTAGAAAGGAAAAGCTGAAGGTCCCTCAGCTCCGTCGTGGTTGTGTGCAGCTCGTGTTCTCTGGTATCAGCCAGCAGCAGATTTCCGGTTCCTGCCATTCCGGTGAGATTACAGGAGGGTTTGGTGAGGGTTCTGTGAGAGGAGAGTGTGGGGTGAGATCAGAGCTCTTCTTGTGGAGGCTCCTGCTCCATGTGACTGCTGCTCCTCTGTTTTGGAAGTGCAGCGTTGTATGGGACTGCACACGATGAAGTGTGTCTGAGGGGAGACTGCACATATGAAATGAAAGGGGGATAGGGGGCTGCAAATGATAAAGGGGCACTGCAGATGAAGTGAGGGGGTGCTAGGGGACTGCAATGGATGAAGTAAGGTGACTTTATTATTTGCAGTCCCCCCACTTTAATTTGAAGTCACCTTACTTCATCCATTGCAGTCCCCTATCACCCCCTCACTTCATCTGCAGTGCCCCTTCATCATTTGCAGTCTCCCACTTTAATTTGAAGTGGGGGAGGGGACGGGAGACTGCAAATGATGAATTCAGTGTGAGGGACAGCAATTTAATTGGGGGTGGGAAGAGCAAATGATGAATTGGGGGTGGGGAGAGCAAATGATGAATTGAAGGTGGGGGGTGGGGAGAGCAAATGATGATCTAATGAATTTTGAGGGTGGGGGAGTAAATGGTGTAGAGCAGTTGATAATGAATAGAGGGAGGGAGAGAGAGAAGACATGACAATGAATTGGGGTGGGAGGGGCATGTAAACAGGGCCGCCATCAGGGCATTAATGCTATGACTGGCTTATGGGGCCTGATGAACAGAGGGGGCCTGCATCAGGCCCCGTCTCTTCTGCTCATCAGGCCACAGCCGCAGGTGCAGTAACTGAACCGAGACGCACGTTCAGTTAAACTATTGCCATGCGGGCCTGCACAGCAATAGTTAAAAGATGCCAGCTAATTGAAGGCTGGCAGCTGACATTAGTGCGCACGTCGCCAGCGTATGACATCATTGTCATTCGCTGGCGAGTACGCGCTTGCAATTCCTGGGGTGGACGTTGGCGCTGGAGCAAGGCCAGGTAAGCACAAAGTTGTTGTTTTTTTTATTGAAAGCGGCCAGGAGGCAGAATGGAGACACGGGGGCAGGAATGGAAACACAGGGAGCAGGAATGCAGACACAGGGTGCAGGAATGGAGACACAGGGGGCAGGAATGGAAACACAGGGAGCAGGAATGGAGACACAGGGGGCAGGAATGGAGACACAGGGTGCAGGAATGGAAACACAGGGTGAAGGAATGGAGACACAGGGGGCAGGAATGGAAACACAGGGTGAAGGAATGGAGACACAGGGGGCAGGAATGGAAACACAGGGAGCAGGAATGGAGACACAGGGGGCAGGAATGGAGACACAGGGTGCAGGAATGGAAACACAGGGTGAAGGAATGGAGACACAGGGGGCAGGAATGGAAACACAGAGGGCAGGAATGGAAACACAGGGGGCAGGAATGGAAACACAGGGCCAGGAATGGAAACACAGGGGCAGGAATCGAGACACAGGGGGCAGGAATCGATACACAGGGGGCAGAAATCGAGACACATGGGGCAGAAATTGAGACACAGGGGGCAGGAATTGAGACACAGGGGGCAGGAATGGAGACACAGGGGGCAGGAATGGAGAAACAGGGGGCAGGAATGAAGAAACAGGGGGCAGGAATGAAGAAACGGGGCAGGAATGGAGAAACAGGGGGCAGGAAAGGAGATACAGGGGGCAGGAATTTAGACAGAGGGCAGGATAGAGACACAGAGGGCAGGAATGGAGACACAGGGCAGGAATGGAGACACAGGGCAGGAATGGAAACACGGGGCAGGAATGGAAACACAGGGGCAGGAATGGAGACACAGGGGACAGGAATGGAGAAACGGGGCAGGAATGGAGACACAGGGGGCAGGAATGGAGACATAGGGGGCAGGAATGGAGACATAGGGGGCAGGAATGCAGACACGGGGGGGGGCAGGAATGAAGACACAGGAGGCAGGAATGAAGACACAGGGGGGCAGGAATGAAGACACAGGGGGGCAGGAATGGAAACACAGGGGGGCAGGAATGGAAACACAGGGGGCAGAAATGGAAACACAGGGGGGCAGAAATGGAACCACAGGGGGCAATTAATAGTTTAGACTAGAGTAGGTCTGGGCCAAAAGAGTCTACCTTGTTGTGGTGGCGGCACGTGGTGCAGATGTGGAGTTTTTCTATGAGTGGGTGGTGGGACTGTGGAACGTTCGAGGGGTGGTGCCTGGGTAGAGGCTCAAGGGGGCCCCGAAAATGTTGCCAGTATGGAGCCCTGAAATTCCTAGTGGCAGCCCTGCCACCACCCATGCAGTGCCATCTTCAGATTGGTGTCAGCAGCACTGAAATTCCCAGGCCTCAGTCATTAGACCAAGGCTTATGTGTTTTCCAGGCCCAGGAGTGCTCTGTGCATGCGCCATGACATCAAGCATCTCGTGGTGTCATACATCTTCCCGTGGGCTGTGACATTTGTGTGTACATGCGGAAAACCCTCTCAGGCCCTGCAAACCCGGAAGACCAGGTGATTTCAGCAATGACGATCCATATTATGTTTATTATTCTCTGGGGTCTTGAGAGACCCCAGTAAATAATAAAGGGACATTAAATTCCTGGAATTTCCTGGAAAAAAACCCAGAGAACAGGTAAATTCTAATTTTTCCTGATCCGCTCATCTCTACTATTGAGTCATCATCTTCAAGATCCTCATCAGTACCTTTATGCTCAAGTAAAAAAATATAACTAAAATCTTGTGTACATTTTCTCCCTTCTCTGCATGCATATGATACATGTTAGTAATTCCTGAATTCTCAGTGAACAACTTAGTTCTCGGTTCAGCTGCAGATTTCACATATTATGCACAACTAATGTCACCTTGCATATAATGAAAGAGCAGAAGTTACTAATTAACACAATGTAACTCTTTGCATGCAAAGGCAGTAATGAAATAGCACTATGCTTGCTTTACATTTATTAAATGACTTACTTCAAGGGTACAGAGCTGGATAATTAGTCCATCACCGAGAAAGAACATGTAGGAAAAGATTAATAACAGAATCAAATATTCATGTGTCTATATATATACTATTGTCCAAATTCTCTTGTCATTTATCTCATTATATATACCCTGCGCTCAGGGACTGATTAAGAGTAGCCAGGGCCCAGGGCAGTTTAGAAGACATGCCCCCCCCAGGTACCAGATGTATCACGTGACATGTCACATGATGCCCCCCTGATAGATCATGAGAGTAACACACAGGTGCTCTGAGTCACATCCATACACAGGAAAACGACAGATATAGAGGCAGGCGCAGCTTAATGGAATTTACTTCTGACGCATTTCCCCCCTCTTTTGCTCTTCCAGGGTTTTATCAGAGAATTCCTTCAATCAGGACAAGAAAAGGAGACCATGGGCCACACTGCAATGAGGATAACAGCTCACAGGCCCAGCCAATATGCCCCCACATAGCCCCCTACATACAGTATAAGCCCCCGCATAGCTACCTACATACAGTATAAGCCCCACATAGCTGCCTATATTCAATAAGAGCTCCCATATAGCCACCTAGATACAGTTTGAGCACTGACATAACTCCCTATATACAGTATAAGCCCCACATAGCTTCCTATATGCAGTATGAGCCCCCACATAGCCTCCCATATATATTATGAGTCCCCTATATAGCTTACTATATGAAGCATGAGCCCGCACATAGCCTCTTATATACAGTATGAGTCCGCACATAGCTCCTTATATACAGTATGAGCCTCCATATGGCCTCCTACATACTGTACGAGCCTGCACATAGCCTCCTATATACAGTTATCCAGTATGAGCCCACACATAGCCTCCTATCTACATCATGAGCCCCTATATAGTCTATTATATGCAGTATAAGCCCGCACATAGCCTCCCATATACAGTATGAGCAAGCACATAGCTCACTATATACAGTTTGAGCCTCCACATAGCCTTCTATATACTGTATGAGCCCACATATAACCTCCTGTATACAGTGTGATTTCCTATATAGCTTCCTATATAAAGTATAAGTCCGCACATAGCCTTCTATATACAGTATGAGCGTGCACATAATCTACTATATACAGCATGAGCCCCCATATAGCCCCCTATATACAGTATGAATCCGCAGTCTCTTGTGTACAGTGTGAGCCTCCATATAGCCTCCTATATACAGTTCAAGACCCCATATAGATCACTATATACAGTTTAAGCCTGCCCATAGCATATATACAGTATGAGCCCCTATATAGAATATATATTCAGCATGAGCCCCCATATAACCACTATTTACAGTATGAGTCAGCACACAGCCTCCTGTATACAGTGTAAGCCCCCATATAGCCTCCTATATACAGTATGAGCCTCCATATAGCTCCTTATATACAGTGTCAGCCCGCATATAGCCTCCTGCATACAATGTGAGTCTGCACATAGCCTCCTGTATACATTGTGAGCCCAGATATAGCCACCTAAATACAATATAAGTCCTCACATGCCATACACATATAGGGCATCACAAAGTATAGCGCATCACATGGTATAGCACATCACATAGTCTAGCACATTATATAGTACAACACATCACATAGTATGGTACATTACATCTTATAGGACATCACATAGTATAGCACATCTTATATTATGGCACATCACATAGTATAGCACATAGTATAGCACATATTATAGCATAACACTAAAGCTGAGCGATCACTAAAATGCTGAGTTGCTCGCTTCGCGTAACAAGTATAATGGGAGTCTATGGGAAATCATAGCATTTTTCTAGCAGACCCTACAAAGAGGTGTGGATTACAATGAAAATGTTGAAATGATAGAAAAAATGTTGAATGGAAGGGGGACGGCATGGAGAAAACCCCTAGAAGCATCTCTCACTCCCAGATCGCTGCTAAGAACAATGGTCTCACACTTTTACTCCACTTTAAGGACTGACAATAAAACATTCAAAATCAACGAGAAATTGAAGTTTAGAGGAAAAAAATGCTAAGAAACATTTTTTCCTGTACAATGACTTGTATGTAAGGCAAAATCTAAAAAGGATTAAAAAAAATTTAATTTAAGTAAACAAAAATTGAAGTTTAAAAAATTGAAAATTTCAGGGTAATTTATGAAGAAATTAAGAAGTGCCAAAAATTAGGGACTCAGAGGGACCCAGATACACCCTATATTATACATAAAGAAGGGCCTCATACATATTCTGTTCAAATTGTCATGTAGTGGTACTCATAGACTCATAAAGGCTATGCAGTAAGTGAAAATCCTGCCAAAAATTACAAGCAAGGTCATCCATTCAAACTTGAAGACACCAACTGTAGTGACTCATTCAAACATTGTGAACAAAGTGTACTCATACACTCATAAAAGCTCTGCACACAGTAAAGCTTGCCAATAATAACAAGCAGTTTCATTCATACACCCTTGAAGGCAACAACTGAACTGCTTCACAAAAAATAAAGAAAGTGTAGTTGTAGTACTTCTACACTCATGAAAGCCAGGAAAAAATATAAGGAGGGTCATCCATAGACAATTGGTGGGCCTTATTCAGATATTGAAAATTAAAAGCACTTTTTGTGCTGCTGTAATCCGGTGGTGTTGAAAAGAAAGGTCTAATCCAGTCTTTGTTTTTTTTATCACAGTGAGCACATTCTGTTGACAGTCAAAAGTGTCTGTCTGCTATCCCTCCCTCCATGACATAAAAAAACAACTTACACAAAAAGCTAGCAGTATGGCAGCACAACACCTCCAAGTTGACAAGCAAAAGCAATTGTCTGTTATGACCCCTCCAGCGGCACTAAAAACTTGCTCAGACTAGATGCTAGTGGAAGGGAAGCACAACACCTCCAATGCATACAGGGACAGCTCAAGCCAGGTGTCCAGCTTTGAGACTCAATAGCTGGTTGCAGAAGAATTACACAGTACTCTGGTTTTGTTTGCCAGGTATTGCTTGACCATCTTTAAAAACCTTTCCCTCCTTGTCAAAAATACCCAGTCATCAGGCCTTGGACGCTGGGACGGTGTCATGAAATTGGCCTAAGCCTTTCACAGTGTACCCTTGCCTCTGCTGTGTGTCTGCCTCTCCTCATTGCCGCTAACGTTGTTTGATGTGAATTTTTTCAACATATTTTCCATAATGGTCTTCATGTATAGCCCATTTTACAAGACCTCTCTGCCTAAGGTAGAAGAGATGCAAAGTTCTGCTTGTAGCATGGGTCTAGCAGGGTTAACAACCAGTGCTTTTTTTTGCCAAGCTGAATGTAACGCGAGCGTTGTGGCAAAGACAGCGGCACTTGCTCATTCTATTCAGCCCATCCACATAGGAGAGATGGGACGAAGCTTGTGTGGGTACTAGCCTCTTTTGCGCAGTCAGTTCCTGTACCTCCACCTCTTTCTCATCCCCCACCTCCTTATTTTTACCCAATTTGCACTGAGCAGATGAGATGAGGCTTATCTCCATCTGATCTGTATGCAAAGTTTTATGTTTAAATGTCAGCAGTGACTGTTTAAGTAGGCACAGAAGTGGAATTGTTGTGCTGATGATGACATCATCGCCGCTCACCATCTTTGTGGAGCCCTCAAATTCTTGGACAACTGCACAAATGAAAAAATGCCCTCTCTTCAGTTGTTATATGTGGAAGCTGACCAGAATACTGATAGGCGTGTTGTAGCAGGTATTCTACAACTTGCCTCTGCTGCTCACTAGTGATGAGTGAGTATACTCGTTACGTGGGTTTCCCCAAGCATACTCGGGGAAACCCGAGTAACAAGTACACTCACTCATCACTGCTGCTCACAAAGCTTTGCCAGCATGTGCAGTGTGGAGTTCCAGCTCATGGTTACATCACACACCAATCGCTGAGCTGGCACTTGCATGCGCCGACCTGTAGAAATGGGTGCTTATGAGATGTACAATGACCAGAAACTCTGGCAAATCTAGGTAGGTTTTCAGAAACCACTGAGCTACCAAGTTGAGCATATGAGCCAAGCATGGTACATGCGTGAGCTTGCCAAACTTCACAGCCGCTACCAGGTTACTCCCATTATCACACACAACCATACCTGCTTGTGGGTTCAGTGGTGAGAGCCACATATATGTCTGGTTTCTTATTCCTTTCAAATACTCTACTGAGGTGTTCAGTTTGTCTCCTAGACAAATTAGCTTAAGCAGATCCTATGGCTGCGTCAATAAGGCAGTGCTGCAGAGCTTCCGACTTCCAGCTGATGTTGACAAAGTGCTCTTAGATAGCACATCAAAGATGGAGGATGAGAAGTAGCAGGATTGCATGCAGGAACTGGTGTAGGAGATAGAGGAAACCTTGATAGAAGTAGGACTAGTAATCCTTGGCGTTGGTAGTACATGTGCCATGCCAGGGTGGGATTTGGCACTGGCCTTCACAATGTTCACCCACTGTGCAGTCAGGGAAATGTTACCTCTTTGGCCAGAAGTGTTTGTCCACATGTTTGTCATTAAGTGGACAATCCCAATAACCGCGCTAGTAAGGGCATGGGTGATATTCCTGGACATGTGCTGGTACAAGGCGTGGACACCACAATGGGAGAAATAGTGAAAGCTTGGGATCGAGTACTGAGTGACCAAATTTGTACACCTATAGCAGGCCAATTTTTGTTTTTTTTATTTCAAACCAATGAAATTTCTCACAAACCAAATTCTAGAGTAAATTTGACAATAGTCATTTTTTTAGCAACCAAATTTCCACACCTGTAGCAGGTCAGTTTTGTTTTTAATTTCAAAACAATGAAATTTCACACAAAGCAGGTTTTACAGGGTATATGACATTAGTCATTTTTTGGACAAAAATATTTGTGTAATTTTACACAAAGCACGTTAAACTGTATGGATGACTAATTGAATCCAGAAAAAATGTTTGAACCTAAATATTTTGAAAGTGTAGTTGACGTACTCCTGCACTAATAAACACTTTTTAAAAAGTGGAGAGCCAGGAAAAAATTGTAAGGAGGGTAATACAGTAATCCTCTTCAGGTGTACGCTTCTTCTTCTCCTTTCTTGGGAGGCTGGGGGGACTGTCTCCACCTGCTTCCTGGAGCTTGATTCCCAGGTGTCTGGGCTGCACGTGACCCAGCTTTGGTTAGTGCCAGAGCTCCTGACATGGAGAAATGGGTGACACCCTGTGTCACCTGCACCATCGTCTGCTCCCGCATAGGTCCTGACTCACGTCATTCTCTCTTCCGACCAGACTAGGCCTCAAAATCTCTTCACTAGTTACTGGATCCTGACTCTCTTGTCTGCAGTCTGCAAGAACCCTAGTGGTGAAAGCTGCGGCCTGGATTCGTGCCTTCGTGGTTCTGTGAAAGTGGCCATTTCCTGACCACATGCTGCTGCCACCTCTGTAAAAATTTTCAGCGCTTTGTTAGAGTGTTATATACCACCAAAATCTAATTCAGAGCACATAATAATCTATAGGTGAGTAAATAAATACAGACAACTTTTTCAACGCTTTTTTGGAGTCTTTTATACCACTGAAATGTCACTGAAAGCACCTAATGCTCCATGGTTGACTAACTGAATACAGAAATTTTAGCATCTTTTTTTGAGTCATATATACCACTGAAATGCCATAAAAAGCACCTAAAACTATATAGACAACTAACTGAATACAGACAACTTTTTCATTTCTTTTTTGGAGTGCTATATACCACAGAAATATACCACAAAGCACGTAATTCTCTATGGGTGAGTAACTGAATCAAGAAAAATTTTGCAGTGCTTTTTTTTAGTTTTAAATACCACCATAATGTTACAATAACCACATTAAACTGTATGGATGACTAATTGAATCCAGAAAATTTTTTGAGCATAAATATTTTAAAAGTATAACATTTATAAAGAGGAGTCATCCATAAGCCTGTGAAAGGCAACAACTAGAGGACATCATTTAAATGTTTTAATGTGTAGTTCCTGTACTCTTATGCTCATAAAGTCTTTGCACATAAAAAATTATCAGGAGGGTCATCCATACACCATTGAAGGCAAGAACTGCAGGGTCTCATTCAAATATTGAACAATAAAAACACTTTATTTGCTGCTGTCATCTGATGGTGTGGAAAAGTGTGGGCTAATCCAGGCTTTTTTATGAGAGTGAGCATTTTCTGTTGACAGGTGAAAGCACTTGTCTGTAATGACATCCCCCGACGGCACTAAAAACCCGGTCAGACAAGATGCTAGTGGAAGAGAAGTACAACACCTCCAAGGCATAGAGGGACAGCTCATACCAGAGGTCCAGCTTTGAAACCCGATAGTTGAAATTCACAGGAATTAGGGAGTACGCTGCTTTGGTCGGTCAGGTATTGCTTGACCATCTTTAAAAAATGTTCCCTCCTTGTCAAAAATATCCTGTCATAAGACCCTGGATGCTGAGATGGTATCATGAAATTGGCCCAGGCCTTTAACAGTGTACCCCTGCCTCTGCTGTGTATCTCCCTGGGCAGAGAAGTACGCCTGCGCAGGAGCGCCAATGCGGGGAGTGAGGAAGAAACAGGAGGGCGGCGTCGAAAGAAGATGGGAGGCTCCAACCTGGACCTGCAACACCCATCGGACCGGACCGCCTCCGGGTGAGTATAATATAACTTATTTTTCTTCACTTGCAGGTCAGACTGGGGGCTTACCTACAGAATAATATAATGCTGTAGAAAAGCCCTGAAAGGCAGTGGCCGCATCTTATAGTGGTAAAATCTGCTGACAGGTTCCCTTTAAGACTGTGTTTGCATTAAAGAGCTTGAAAGGGGCTGGATACAGTCCTAGGAGACGTCAGAGTTTTATACATGTTTTTCCAGAGAAATGAAAGTACTTGCGATTCGCGGTGAATACATTTATAGTAAATAGAATTTTTTGGGAACAATTTGCCGAGCTGGTGAACTTATAAATTTAAAAAGATTTGATCATTTCTAGATAATGCAATACAATAGTTATTAAATACAATAAAAAATAAATCCGATGTAACCTGCAGTTTTCCTACAAGTATCATTTGTCTTCCCTGCAATATCTATAAAGTATACACTTTAAGAAAATAGCTTAAAGTCTCCATATTTCCATATCTTTGATGTAATTTATGAATCTGGCAGTTCCAGGTGTCATAGACAGCAGTATAATTTAATATATCTTTTAACATTCCCTAGAGGACAACACCACAGACAGACGACAACAGCAGTGATAAATTATTGCTGAAAAAGGACAAGTCTACAAAAATATCCCTTCTCTAAAGCCTTCGCTTCTGCTATTCTTATGTGGTAATCCTGCTGCCAGAGAGATATAAATTACATCACAATATCTATGACAGTGAGACTGTTGGGTTATTTACTTCTGGAGGCCGCAGTGTAGATACCTTTGCTGACTATAGAACATGTGACTGTCACATATCAATATAATTGGCATGCAGATTAAAAGAAACAATCTTCTCTCCTACTCAGACATTTAACAGACAGACTCTTAGTAATGTACATTTATTTCTGTAGTTGATTTTTTTTCAATTAAATCTGATAACAGTGGTAGCAGTGGTAGAGAATAAATATATACTATGTAAAATATTGTAAGATGCTTGAAATTTGCTGCAACTCTGTGCTGAACAGTTTAATAAAGTATTTTTACAAGGGTGTACTGATACAGAGTTTTTAAAGGGAACCTGTCACCCCTAAAATCGAGGGTGAGGTAAGCCCACCGGCATCAGGGGCTTATCTGCAGCATTCTGTAATGCTGTAGATAAGCCCCCGATGTTACCTGAAAGAGGAGAAAAAGAGGTTAGAATATACTCACCCAGGGGCGGTCCCACTGCGGTCCGGTCCAATGGGTGTCTCAGGTCGGCTCCAGCGCCTCCTATCTTCATTCCATGACGTCCTCTTCTGATCTTCATGCTGCGGCTCTGGTGCAGGCATACTTTGTCTGCCCTGTTGAGGGCAGAGCAAACTACTGCAGTGCGCAGGCGCCAGGCCTCTCTGACCTTTCCGGCGCCTGCGCACTGCAGTACTTTGCTCTGCCCTCAACAGAGCAGACAAAGTACGCCTGCGCCGGAGCCGCGGCATGAAGACCAGAAGAGGACATCATGGAATGAAGATGGGAGACGCTCTATTGGACCTGAGACGCCCATCGGAACGGGACCGCCCCTGGGTGAGTATAATATAATGTCTTTTTCTCCTCTTTCAGGTAACATCGGTGGCTTATCTACAGCATTCTAGAATGCTGTAGATAAGCCCCTGATGATGGTGAGCTTACCTCACCATCGATTTTGGGGGTGACCGGTTTCCTTTAAAAGAAGCCAGTCAGTAAATTAATTCTGCCTTAACCATTGGAAACATGACACACTAACAGACACTTATATTGTATGATTGAGTTTCACTCTGAAACACTGTGACATTTTAAGAAAAAATGTTATAAAAAGAGTTTAGCATTGGGAGAAGTTACTGCTGGTGTTGTGAGGTTGTCACGCCCACCAGGAAGACTTGGAGTTAGACGGTCACATCAGGTAATGAATCACAATCCTCTTTAGAGATGGTGTGATTCATGTCCTAGTTTAAATGGACTTTCCTTTCCTTTAGTGCTGAGGGGGTTAAGGAGTATTTCCATGGCGACCTGATTGTCCTCAGCTGCAACTGCTTATCCTTTATCCTCTATTCAAATACAGGTTCTGGCTGTTTAGTTGTTGCTAGTGAAAGATTTAACTTCCTGTGCTGTAGTGTTCTGTAATTTGCTGTTGTACATGTGTGTTTATCTCGTGGTCCTTTTTTCCATTTAGATTATTGCTTCCTGCCTCTATCCTCCTCCATATTGTTTGTTAGGGCTTTTGTATGATAGAAGTTTTGTGTTATCCCTGTTTTGTCATTGTGTTTGGTTTACCTTATATTTCTGTCCAATGCCTCATGTGGTGAGGGAGGGGACAGATTAGTGTTTAACAGGAGCATAGTAAGATCAGCTTCTGAAAGACTTGTGTGCAAATCTACAGTTTTATTGAATCAAGCCCTTTTGTTTTTCAAAATTACTTTCAGTAACAATTTTGCAGTCAATCACTGACTGACAGCAGCTCAGCATTAGGGCCGGCTGTCAGTTGGTGCAGGGGATGTGGTTACAGCCACTGCTGAATATACACAGACCAGTAACTGGACCCACACTGGCGCTATCCCTGTGACTGAAACATGAATGCTAAATGGAGAAATAAAGTTCATTTGTTCCCAGCATTGGAGGTCTAAATTCAGGCGCCGGGCAGGCTGAGAACACTATTAAACTTCAGATTAAACCATATATGCAGGTTAATAGCAGTTTTTCATATGACAGGTTCCCTTTAAATGAACGTTGAGCTAACAGCTATTTCTTTTGACCTTCCCCTATACAAATTATTATTATTATTATTATTATTTATTTATATAGCACCATTGATTCCATGGTGCTGTACATGAGAAGGGGTTACATACACTTTACAGATATCACAAACAGTAAACAAACTAACAATGACAGACTGATACAGAGGGGCGAGGACCCTGCTCTTGCGGGCTTACATTCTACAGGATTATGGGGAAGGAGACAATAGGTTGAGGGTTGCAGGAGCTCCGGTGTTGGTGAGGCGGTAGCTTCAGTAGTGATGAGGAGGCAGCAGGGTCAGTGCAGGCTGTTGGCTTTCCTGAAGAGATGGGTTTTCAGGTTCCCTCTGAAGGATCCGAATGTGGTTGATAGTCGGACGTGTTGGGGCAGAGGATTCCAGAGGATGGGGGATATTCGGGAGAAGTCTTGGAGGCGATTGGATGAGGAGCGAATAAGCGTGGAGGAGAAAAGGAGGTCTTGGGAGGACCGGAGATTACGTGAGCATATACAAATGCTCACTATAGGTAATTAAGCCACCGCAGGAGTAAGATGTATTGTTTCAGGTGTTTCAAGTGTGAATTTCATATTGCCCACACCTGTTACTTGCCACAGGTGAGTTTGAACGATCATCACATGCTTGAAACAAAATTGTTTGCCCTCAATTTTGGAAAGGTGTCAACAATTTTGTCTAGCGTATTTTGAGGGTTTTGTGTGAAATAATGTCTAATTTGCCTTTTTTCTTTGTTTTTTTTGTTTTTTTCCAGTACATCCAAAGGAAATAAACATGTATAATTTCAATAATTTTCTTTGAGAAATACTCTTCTGGAAGAATTTCAAGGCTGATAACACTTTCGGCCATGAGTGTATTTAAACAAAGTGTACAGTATAAAACATTGCATTACTTACAGCATGGAGTATAATGTTAACATGGCATAGCACAGTCCCAGACAGTTCAATATGTTGTAAAGTGAGTTCACATACTGTAACCACAGTCTGTGAAATTTGTAAGAGGATGGCCTTCTGTTTTGTCTTGACATATTCCGAGATGTGGAGTCAAAATTCCTAGCATTAAAATAATAAACAGAATTCATCATCTTTCCCCCATCTCACTCAACCCCTCCACCAGACCTATCCATCAATGTCAATGGCTGCTCACTTTCCCCAGTCCCACACACCCGGTGCCTCAGGGTGATCCTCGATTCTGCCCTCTCTTTCAAGCCACATATCCAAGCCCTTGCCTCCTCCTGTCATCTCAAACTCAAAAATATTTCCCGGATCCGCGTATTCCTTGACCGCGACACCACAAAAACACTAGGGCATGCCCTTATCATCTCCCGCCTTGATTACTGCAATCTCCTACTCTCTGGACTCCCCTCTAGCACTCTGGCCCCACTCCAATCCATCCTACACTCTGCTTCCCGACTAATCTACCTGTCTCCCCGCTATTTCCCAGCCTCTCCCCTATGCCAAGCCATTCACTGGCTTCCTATCACCCAGAGACTCCAGTTCAATACCCTCACAATGACCTACAAAGCCATCCACAACCTATCTCCTCCATACATCTGTGACCTGGTCTCCAGGTACCTACCTACACACAACCTCTGATTCTCTCAATACCTCCTTCTCTACTCCCCTCTCATCTCTTCTTCCCACAACCGCATCCAAGACTTCTCCCGTGCTTTCCCCATTCTCTGGAACTCTCAACCCCAACACATCAGACTCTCGCCTACCATAGAAGCCTTCAAAAAGAACCTGAAGACTCACCTCTTCCGAAAAGCCTACAACCTGCAGTGATCCTCAACCTACTGAACCGCCGCACAACCAGCTCTACCCTCTCCTAGTGTATCCTCACCTATCCCCTGCAGACTGTGAGCCCTCGCGGGCAGGGTCCTCCCTACTTATGTACCTGTGTGCCTTGTTTTTTGCTCATGTTTAATGTATTTGTCTATATTTGCCCCATATTCACATGTAAAGCGCCATGGAATAAATGGCGCTATAAAAATGTATTATAATAATAATAATAATAACATGATTGTGTGGTACTCTCTCATGAGATGCTCTTGCTCTATGTGTGGCAACCTAGTGATTGTGAAGTGGAAGACCTTGTAACCTGTTAAGGGTTTTTTCTAGTGTGGCACAATATTGCATTTTACTAAAAAGGAAAGGATGGACACATTTGTAACTGACAAAATATTCTAACATGCCCAGCAAGTATATTATAAATTATAGGATAAATATTTTGTGCAGATTTAATTATTTTAAACTTTGGAGCAATTTTTTTAATGTTCTCTAAGTTTATGCATCCTATTGTACTACTGATAAATCTTGCCTTAGGGTGTAGTTGCATAGATTGTGAGTAAAGTTGGGTGTAGTTATAGTAGGGGTAGAAGTAATAGTTGCATCCATTGTTTATTGCTTCAGGACACCCTAATGAATCTATGCAACATGGCAGTATTTCAAAGGCACATGGAAGGAGGCTTCTTGTAACAGATTTTCATTGGAGCCCACTGGTGGACATAGACAGAAAAGGATCCCTGTGCAAGACCAATATATGGGCCCTTTGCAGCCCATGAGCTCATAAAAATGCAAAATTGCACCTGCTTTGAAGGTAGAAATGGGCCCCCTCACCTATTGGGCCCATGTGCGGCTGCACACGTTGCATTAATGATATGTCCGCCACTGTTGGAGCCCACAGCTTTGCCTTTGCTTCCCACAATTTCCTAGTTTGATGTAACCTTGATGTATACCTAGTGACAGACCACAATAATCTCCCAAATTCCTTCACGTATGTTTGTCTGCACCATTGTTGTTCTGCGCTGTCCCATATTTGCCTCAATAGCCCTGCAACCTAAACCATATAATTAATACTATAAATGACATCATGGTGTGTTACAAGACAGAAAACAGGTTATCCTAGATAATATTCACATGGGTGTCTAATTTCTCTTGTCCTGTGAACTACGAGTTACAACAGTGAATTTGTAATGTTGTCTCATGAGACTCGATCTTTAGCTGGGTGTAGCTGCTATCTATGTGTGGGAATGTGTGTGGACTTCATTCTTAATTCTTCACATTACTAGAACAGGTTCTTTAAGTCAATTCAGTGGCTTCAAATCAATGGCACAATGCTCATTGCAGAATTATGTAATGTGCTTTTACAACATTTCCATGTAATTAACCGACTAATGACTCTATAAACAAAGATATGAAATATATTACCGAACATTTATACTTTCAATGGAGGTGTTTTTTAGTAGAAAAAATTGATGGAAAGACTTGCGTGAATGAATGAGAATATATTCGGAACTGCGCAAAAGTTTTAGGAAGGTATAGAAAAATTGCTGCAAAGTAAGAATGCTTTGAACGATTGTATCAATAGTTCATTTTTATCAATTAATAAAATGCAAAATTAACAAAAGAGAAATTTAAATCAAATCAATATTTCGTATGATCATCCTTTGTCTGCAAAACAACATTATTATGATTATTATTATTATTATTTATTTTTAGAGCACCATTGATTCCATGATGCTGTACATGAGAAAGGGTTACATAGTAAATACAATTATAAATTACAGAGAACAAGCTAAGAATGACAGACTGGTACAGAGTTTAGAGCTCCCTGCCCTTGTGGGCTTACAGTCTACCTGATCAATTCTTGTAGGTAGGTATTCTCAAGTTGTTTTGAAGAAGCACCAATAAATGTCAATGCTGAAGACTACAGATGGAGTGGTCAATCAAGGAAACTTAGTGCAGCAGATAAAAGACACATCATGCTTACTTCCCTTTGAAACCGGCAGATGTCTAGCAATGCCATCAACTCAGAAATAGCAACAACCTGTGGGACCTAGCTACACCCAACTACTGTTCAGATAAATCTGTCCAGAGGTGTTCTTCAAGAAACATTTGTGGCCAAAAAGCCATATCTTTGGCTTGGAAACAAATCCAAATCACTTAATTATACATGAAAACATAAGAACTAGTGTTCAAAACAAATGAGCATCGGGGGCTCTAGATTGATTAATCAAAATTTGAAATATTTGGCTGTAACAGAATGCAGTTTTTTCACCAAAGTACTCAAGAGCAGTACACTAATGAGTGTCTTGAAGCAACGGAGAATCTTGTTGCAGGGTCCTTTCTAGTTTGGGTCTGCATGTCATCAAGTGGAATTGTGAACTTGATAAGGATTAATGGTGTTGTCAATGCAGGAAAATAAGGTCAGATAATTATCCATTACAAAATACCATCAGAGAGGCATCTGATTGGGTCCTATTTTTTGCAGTAGGAAAAGGGTCCCAAACATACAGTCAATGTCATTAAGAACTATATTCAGTTTGAAGACGAACAAGAAGTCCTGGAAGTGAGAATATGGCCCCAATAGAGCAATTCAACATTGTTGCTTCTGTTTGGGATTTCATAAGGAGACAAAGGGATTTGCACAAGCCTTCATCCACAGAAGATTTGTGATTAGTTTTCCAAGACTTTTGAAACAATCTAATTACCGAGTTCCTTCAAAAATGGTGTGCAAGTGTAGCTCGAAGAACAGATGCTGTTTTGATGACAATGTGTGATCACACCAAATATTGATTTGATTTCTCTTTTGGTCATTGACTTTACATTTTGTTAATTGATAAAAAATAAACTTGAAACATTTCAATTTTTAAAGCATTCCTACCTTGCAGTACTTTTTCCACACCTGCCTAAAACTTTTGCACAACAATGTTTATATAAAATGCTGACAGTTACGACTATGTGGAAACAAGGCCTTGCATGTGTAAGACTCCATCTTCTCAGAGAACATCTGTGTTCATGTTGACTACCTGAGCTCTCCCAATCAGGGATCAGATGGAGCACTTATGTCTGCATGTAAGTATGAGGCTTGATTCAAATATGCAAAGATTTTTTTGCTAAAGTCAGAGGTGGGTGCAAGAGTAATGGGAAATATGATAGAAACGCTTTTTCATCACCTTCCTTCCTACTATTCAATTGTAAAGTTCTGTAGAATAAAGTCAATATACTACAAAAACCTTACCTTTCCTCTTGGCCCAACATATTTTGAGATGAGTGGTGGAAGACGATGGCCAGCTTCGAAAAACACAGACAATAATTTTGTGGTATTCTTTTGGAAGTTATTGCGACCTGCCCAATGGTTTTGTTGTAGGTTGCATCCTCTCTAAGGTTTTGTTAGCATGTTGCAATAATGCATTAAGTTAGCACAACATGAGACACTGAAGATCTTAAAAAAAATGGTGAAAAGTAAAGGTGGACACATCTATGTTCATAGCACACAACACAAGAATAGTCAATAAGATATATGTACCACATAATGTCACCAATAAACATGAGTCATTCTGCAAAAAAAGTAAATAATACATAAAAAAAATACTAATTTGACTTGATCAAGGGAAAAAAAAGTTGCAATACAAAAATTATTTTTACTTTGAAAAAAGTACCAACATGTATTAAAGAAAGCCCTCTATATATTTGGTATTATTACATTTTTTTCTGGTACAGTTGAATGGTAATAAGTTGAAAGAAATGTAAATAAAAATGTCAGAATTGCTGTTTTTTTCTTTCACTGCAACAAAAAAAAGCATTGACTTCTAACCAATACATTTCATGATTTTCAAACTGAGCTATTGAAAAATACACTTCTTATACAGATATGTCAATAGAAAAAGTTACGGTAAATTGCTTGGTCCTAAAGGCCCAAATATAATAGCCCCTAAGGGGACTGAATTTGAGCAAATTAGATATTGACAAAGCCTCCTGGCCAGATGGCATTCATCCACAAATATTGAGGGAGTTGATCTTAGTAATTGACAGACTGATGTATCTCATTTTTTAGACTCTCCTGTAACAGGGACAGTACTAACAGATTAGAGGATGTCTGACGTGGTACCGATATTCAAGAGAGGTAAGACGGTGGATCCAGACAACTACCGTCTTGTAGGTATAATAGAAGACATGCAAAAAATATATTTCAAAGAATAATATAATAACTGACAACCAGCATGAATCCATAAAAGAAAAGACTGTGCCTAAGTAATATGCTGGGAATTCTTTGAGGAGGTGGGTGCACATCTGGATCTTGGTCATGCAGCTGATGTTGGTCATGCAAAGGCTTTTGATACTGTACTACAGAGCAGCCTTGTAATTAGAAACAGGGACTAGGAGACACCAAATGAAGATGGGTAAAAGACTGGTTAAGGGACTCCTAACAAAGTGTTGTAAATTGAAAGTTCTCTAAAAGAGATAAAATCAGCAGTGGGGACCACAAAGATCATTACTGGGGGCAGTGGAGACCATAAGGATCAGTTTTAGACTCAATTATTTTTATTCTCTTTGTTGATGACCTTGTGGATTGCATTAAGAGTAAAGTCTCTGTCTTTGAAGATGACACAAAACTATGCAGGATAACAAAATCTGAGCTTGTCAGTATTATTATTTATTATTGTAGCGCTATTTATTCCATGGGGTTTTTACATGTGAGGAGGGGTATACATAATAAAAGACCAGTACAGTAATCTTAAACAGTACAAGTCATGACTGGTACAGGAGGAGAGAGGACCCTGATGGGTGAGGATACAGTAGGTGAGGGGAGAGCTGGTCGTACAGCGGTTTAGTGGTTACTGCAGGTTGCAGGCTTGTCGAAAGGCTTGTATAATATTACAATAGGATCTAAATAAGATGTCTGCATGGCAGGTGAAGTTTAATGTTAATAATTGTAGAGTAGTGCACTGCAGACGGAGTAATTGTATTGCTGTATATGCATTAAAGGAAATATACTAAGGACTACAGAACAGAAGAAGGACTTGGGTATTCTGGTTACAAGTAAGCTGAGCTGCAATACTCAATGTCAGGCAGAAGCAGCAAAAGCAAACAGCATTTTAGAGTGTTTAAAAAGAGAGATAAATTCTTGTGACCCCCTGTGATGGTTGCTGCCCGGTGAGGTCAGGATGACATAGTGCTTGAAGGGCCTGTGGTTGGGTGACTGCTCCCACAAATTGGCACTGTAACTCCCCAGTGTCATTCCCAAGGAAGATATCAGCAGGAAGTCCTCCCATAACTCCAATCCAACACAGTTTTTCTCTACAACCATAATCCAATCGCACAAAAGCTCGCTGTATATATTTGCCGGCACCCCCCACCAAGACAATGGGAATTCCTGGACCCTGGTAAATTGCCTCGGGTCGAACCAAACGGGGGTCAGCGATAGTCAGGAATGCCCCCGAGTCTCTAAATCCTGACACTTTGTATACATCAATTAAGAGATCCTGCAGATGGCGTTGCTGTTGCTCTGGGTAGCTAAAGGACAAAGGCCGGAGTCAGTACATTCCAGGAGGGGTATATATGGTGCCGTGGTCAGTGGTCCACTCTGGTGGGGGTGGTGGTAGCTCTTCCTCAGGTGGGATGGAGTGTACAGGATGCACTGGATGAGGTGGGGCTGCGTGGGTCTTCCTCCGAATCCTTGAGGGACAGACAGACTGCAAATGTCCAGGTTGCCCACACCCATAACATCTCCTCTCTGTGATACCCCAGGTCGTGGTCGGAACTGTTGGGGCCCAGGATTGTGAGGTGTGATTGTCATTGGCTTGCGACTAGGTGGAAGGGCAGATATAATTGGAGGGAGACGGGGCGCGGGAGAAGGCCGTGGTTCATTGTCCAGAAGCCTCCTCCATTGCAGTCAGATAGTAAGGGCTTCATCGGCCAGGGCTGAAGCTCTATCCATGGTGTGCGGCGTGCGCTCCCGGACCCATTCCCGTACCTCTGCGGGGCACTTGGCAAGAAATTATTCTATAAGGAATGCCTGTATAACATCTTCCACAGTAAAGGCGTTTTCTGCTTCCAGCCATCTCCGACATGACTGGGACATCTTATGTGCATACATCCTAAACGATCCCCCCGTGGTGCATGGGAGGTCTTGGAACTTTGCCCTATATGAGTCGGGGGTGATAGCATGGTACTCCAGGATAGTCCGCTTTACAATGTTATAATCCCGATTCCGCTGTGAGTCAATGGTTCGGTAAGCCTCCACCGGGCTACCGTTCAGGAGTCCCACTAGCAAACGCATCCAGCCAGAGTGGGGCACCTCATCAGAGCACACTGCTGCTCAAAGTCCTGGAAGAACCCCTCCACATCTCCGGAAGCCTCATCAAGTGGCTTAAACTCTGTCCGGGTGATCCGTACAGGCTCCCAGGTCGTTGGGTTTACACTCCACATTGCATTACTCCCTCTTTCAAGTTCCATTGCTTCTTGTCTCTGCTGTGCTCGGCAAGCAGCCTCCTCCTTGTACTCCTCAGAAACACCTGGGCCCAGAACCGCCATCTCTTCTTCGTACCACACCAACCACTGGCTTTTTGGGGTGGGATCCCTGTCTCCAGTGCTCGTCTTTCTGACATCTGGGAGGAGGTGGCCGGGCTAGCACCCACCAGTAGGTCAATTAAGGCTTCTTTAGTCAGTCCCTGGTAGTTAAGGCCCAGGTCTCTGGCTCTCTCCTGTAAACTGGATACAGTCCAATTTCTGTACTCACTCTGTGGGTGGTTCTCCATTTGGTTACGCTCTGTTGATCCTACTGCTGCCACCAGTTGTCACGGGGTCCTTCTCCGATATCACACAATCAACAGAACTAGAGTATAGTAAGCAATTCCAAGACCTTTATTTAAGCAAAAATACGAAAGGTCCATATGGGATCCGCCACACAAAGATAAAATAGTCCAGAACATGAATGCAGTTCAGTAACAGGATAAAAGTCCAACAATCCAGCAGACAGAGGATAGCATAGTCCATATACTCTTCTTTCTCTCTGATATGCTGTGTCCACATCATCATTCCACACAGGACTGATCTGTGTCTCACCTCCCTGATATTTACAAGTCCCTCTCCTCATTCACAGGTTAGGGGGGTGGGTCGCAGGGGCTCATTGTTTCAACAAGCTAGTTCAATAATATTAGCATATTAGCAAACAACATTATTCACTGACGCTGTGGGCAAATTGGCAAATAACTCATCCTACAAGAGAACACCATGATAATCAGTAAAATATAAATATACACAAAATGATACCCACATAACATATCCCACCATTACACCCCCAATGTAATAATTTATTACCCCTCGATAAATCACTTGTAAGGCTACATCTAGAATTTGGGATCCAGTTTTTGACCCCTCGTTTTAAAAATAATATTGCACAGTTAGTCAGTTCAATGGCGGGAAACAAGATTATTATGGATGGAGGCTTGTCATATTATGAGCGGTTGGAAAAGTTGAGCTTGTTTAGCTTAGAAAAAGAAATCTCAGAGGACATCTCATTTATATGTATAAATACATGTGTGATCAATACAAAGGAATGGCACATGACTTATTCCTATCAAAGACCTTATACAGGTCCAGGGGACACACATAATGGATTAAGGAATGGCGATCTAGGCATCTAAATAGGAAAGGGTTCTTTACAGTTAGATCAGTCAGACCACACGAGGTAGTAATGGCAGATAAAAGCATTTAAAAAAGGTCCGGATGCTTTTCTCACAACAAATGGAATTGTGGGTTATAAATAATCTAGTGTTAGAGAAGGACTAACTGGTGGAGAAAGGTTGCATTGGATGAACCTGTTTCTTTGTTCGACTACAGTATGTAACTATGTAACCTCTTAGCTATACTAGCCCATCAGGAAAATTTCCATCACCCCACTATCCCCATAGACGACCATAGTGGTTTGTCAATGGCTGTATACCCTGCACATAAGTACTCTAAAGCTAAGTTCCCACAATGAGTTTTTGCAAGTTTTTGACACTGCATATTTTGCTTTGTTAAAAACTCAGCATCTTACAGTTTCAGAAAAGTGGATGGGATTTTAGAAATCTCATGGCCACTGTCTTTTTTTTTACCCAGAAAATTAGCTACCAGAGGGAGCAATGATGTACAAGTCCAATATATGAAAATAAAGTCCAAAAAAGAAAACAGCACAAATCCGCACTGCCAACTGAGCACAATCCATATATATTGTTAACCACTTCACACTCTAAAGGTTAAGGTAGCTCTGTGTATCCTGTATCAACTAGGGGGTGCGACATCCAACAAGTGTGCAAATAGTCCAGAAAAAGAAGAAAAAAAAAAAAAAGAAAAAAATGGAGCGCACTTACCCCTGTTGAAGAAGTTTCACTTTATTGGAACATGTTAAAAAACAGATTGCAGGGAGGGATGGAAACAGGGATATATGAAAATAATATACTTTATTATTTCAAAAATTAAAAAATTGACACCAGTAAACTATGAAAACGTGAAATAATACTACATTTACACCAAAATTATGCAGATATGCCGTTAATAGAAAGGGCATACAAACCCCCACGAACACCCACCTAGAGCAATAAGAGCAAATTGCACAGAATAATAAACATGTACTGTATATCACTCCATAGTAAATCACATATTGTGGTCTGCGCCACAGGTATACCACTACTCAGTATTGGCCTCATATGATAAGTATAAAGCTAATGGTGAATCACATAATGCAACCCCAGCAAAAAACAATGGTGCCCAGTAAAAAATTACCTTTAAATAAAGTGCAGAGTGCGCAGCTCCTGGAAGGGGTCCAGAGGGGTGTGTGCGCTCACCCCAACGTACGTTTCGGTACTGCCTTCATCAGTGGGAGAATGTCTAACTGGTGGAGGAAGGCTGCATTGGATGAACCTGTTTCTTTGTTCAACCTAAGCCTTTTTTTTACCCAGTGTAAACTGAATGCGGTGGATGGTTCAAATCCACAACACTTGAATTTCTCCTGGGGGTACACAGAGTTTTATATGCAGAATTTTCCATTAAACTTGCTTTAGATGTGGAAAGCCCACAGTTAAATAAATGCAAATGAGTTTTTGGCACTTTTACGCCCTGGGAACACACTAAGAAAACATGTATTCCACATGTGACCGTATAAATACATTTTTGTCAAAGGCAAATACCAGGAAGTATCAAAAATAAAGCAGCTTTATTTAAAGCATTTTTTTTCCCATAAAGACGCCGATATGGTGTTCAAATGTGTTGTAAATAAAAGACCTTAGAAATATTATTGTTGAATAATTGATTTAATCCTGCAGCGCATGCCACCTAACATGTTTCATACAAGTGGGTCCAATATCTCCTGTAGGATTTATCCACCGGTCACGGGGCAGCAGCAGATGATTTTTGTTCATGAATACATAGGAGTTGTGCCTGTCACAACTCCACCTGGTGAGTGGACCAGCACTTACCCACTCTTTCTCCTGAGGGTATCACCCTATTGTGCACTCTATTCCCCACGTGCAGATTTCTTCTTTATTTAAAACATGACATGAAAAAAATTAAATGCATGTAAAAAAAATGCACTCAAAACCACCAGTAACTTAATAGGTGCAGAAATTATGCAACATCAAATGATCCTTGGTGGAATCTGAACCTGGTATTATGGTGCTGGAAACCAAACTACACAGAGCTGCACTGCTGCCAGTGGCTCAGGTGTTTTTGGGGCAGACTCACTCCTAAAAGCACATTATATATATATATATATATATATATATATATATATATATATATACACACAGTGAAGATCTGCCAAGATCTGCCGACAGACTAAAGAGTCTACGGCTCTAAGTAAGGGATGCAGACTTCTTCCAGCACAAAGCACCGGTTACGTCAAGCATATGCTTGTGTTTTATTAGAGCTTTACTTGCTCGTAGGTTTAAGTGCGAACCAATGTTTCCATTCAGTGACCATAAGCAGATGAAGACATATGGGCTGGATCTTATGCATCCATAAGGCCAGACTCTAGTTTGGTAATCAGGTAAAGCAATCATTCGATTACTCTAGTTAGTGTTTCAGGGGCCTCAAGTCATTGTTTTCCCAGCCACTATACCCATTATGTGGATGAGGATAGTAGACCCAGCAGTTGATCTGCTCGACATAAGGAAAATACATCCACCAATGCACAGTTAGCTTTCCCAAGGGCTCGGCTCAATTCCGGAGGAGAGACGGGGGCAGCTTGGGGTATTTAGAACACTGACGAGGGAATGGGAAGGGGGGTTGGTGCTGGCTGGAGCTGGATATACATGCTATGGTCATTGAATCCATATCCATAGTCTGGAGGAGCATAGGCTACGACTGCAGACTATACCAGCTGGAGATATCAAAGCTGTTAGCCAACCAAAAGTTGGAAGACAGTGAGTATCACTTGGTATGGAGGCAGTGGAAACTGGGTTGAGATCTTGTGGACTGGAGGCATTTCATTGTGGCCAGCCACCTGGTGTGAATGTATAAGAATGCTCAGAAGAAATAAAATTGATTGCATAGTTATCCTGCCTAGGTGATTAATATGCCCCACAAAGTCAGATCTTTATATATATATAAATATGTATGTATATATAATATATAGTATAATATTATCTGTGTGTATATTTATACATATAGATATCTCTCTCTGCATATACAGTGTATATATATATATATATATATATATATACATATATCTATACATAAATATATATATATATATATATATATATATATATATATACACAGTTTATTTCTATATATGCACATATATCCACAAAATCTAAAGCAGTTCACATAATGAAGAGGAACGAGATTCTTATACATAATCAGTCCATTATGACCTAAATCAAAGGGCTATTTATTGATCACATTTATTTCTTATATAATTCTTGCTCTACAAGCACGACAAAACCTGAATTGTCTGGTATAGTCCATAAAAACATCTCCCTCTGGCACTCTTTGTACTCGCTGCTGACTATCACTCAAGTCTCCCAGTCGTCCCCTGCAATTTGTGCAGCTGATTCTCAGCTTGCTTGTACATGCAGATTGGCATTATTCAGCGTTCTGAATGTGACTACAGAATCATGATGGAACAAGCTTGCTCAGTAGGGCAAATAGTCATTAACATAATAAGTTAAACTTGGCCTGGAGCATTTAGGCAGAGACATTTATTTAACACATTCAGCAGAGGACATTATGCACGTTATTGAATTGCTAAATGAGAGTATTGTAAAGAGAATGTTTGACTGAAAAGTCTTTAGAAAGAATTTGCCAGGAAAAAAAAAGATAAAAAAAAGATTTTACAGTAAGTAATTAAAGGTTTCATTCAATATCTTTATTGGAGACTGACATGAACGTTTCAGAAATGTGTCCAAAGTTTTGTTACGTCTTGTGCAGTTTTGCAAATTGAAAGCAGAAAAGCATTGATTTCCCCAGGAAATAACTGGGCCATCATTCATCTCTAATTAAAGACGACCACCATAAATTACTCATCATGTTTTCTGCTGTACACAGGACTGTTCTGCATACCCTTCACAAATTAGCAGATTCTAATCTAAATTCCTAGCGTATGCTTCCCAACTACTTTACACTGACTGAAGAATCCAAATAGGATTTTGTTATTCGAATGCAATTTTACAAATGGGGTTTTGGGAAGAGATGGATTGGGATTAGCGAAAAGCATAATGACTAGTGTTGAGCATTCCGATACCGCAAGTATCGGGTATCGGCCGATACTTGCGGTATCGGAATTCCGATACCGGGATTCCGATACTTGCCGCGTATCGGATACCGGAATCGGAAGTTCCCAGATTCAAAATTCCGAAATTCAGCCAATGAGAATGATTCCAAGTGTGGGCACATCCTGTTTAGCATGGAGGGCATGAAACTACTGGCAAGGCTGTGATTGGCTGCTGAAATGATGTCATGATGCAGTTTAAAAGTCGCTGGCGCCATTTTCCGATCACTCTGCTGTGAATTCAGTTAGTGACAGGACGCTGTTTGCTGACTGAGGGACAGTTTAGAGATAGCGATTTGCTTCTTTGTGCTTTCCAAAGGCTAATTTAGCAACCGCTGTGTTCACCTACTATTCACCTTGCTTTTGCCTTGTAGCGCTGTTTTCACAGCGATCTGCAAGGTCTGTGTGTGTGTGTGTGTGTGAGTGCAGCCCACTCTCTAGTCTGAGTGCAGCCACATAGGCCATCCATAGCTGGTTGTATTCAGTTCAGGGAGGGTGGTTCATTGCCTCATACTGTTCTTTTTTTTTTTTTCAAGTAGTGTAGTCTGCTGCTAATTTATTCAAAAAAATCCTATTAGTGTCTTTCCACCCGTCTCCAGCTAATTTGTGGAAAAACACTACATAGGATAAAGTAGAGGAGGGTTTTTGGGCCTTGCAGCGCCGTTTACGGCTGTCTGCACGGTCTCCGTGTGACTGCAGCTCGCCCTGTAGTCTGTGAGCAGCCGTAGCCTGGTTGTCTCCAGCTCAGGGTTGTTCACTGCGTCATACCGCCAAATCAATTTTAATTTTTTTTCAAGTAGTGTAGTCTGCTGCTAATTAATTTAAAAAAATCCTATTAGTGTCTTTCCACCCGTCTCCAGCTAATTTGTGGAAAAACACTACATAGGATAAAGTAGAGGAGGGTTTTTGGGCCTTGCAGCGCCGTTTACGGCTGTCTGCACGGTCTCCGTGTGACTGCAGCTCGCCCTGTAGTCTGTGAGCAGCCGTAGCCTGGTTGTCTCCAGCTCAGGGTTGTTCACTGCGTCATACCGCCAAATCAATTTTAATTTTTTTTCAAGTAGTGTAGTCTGCTGCTAATTAATTTAAAAAAATCCTATTAGTGTCTTTCCACCCGTCTCCAGCTAATTTGTGGAAAAACACTACATAGGATAAAGTAGAGGAGGGTTTTTGGGCCTTGCAGCGCCGTTTACGGCTGTCTGCACGGTCTCCGTGTGACTGCAGCTCGCCCTGTAGTCTGTGAGCAGCCGTAGCCTGGTTGTCTCCAGCTCAGGGTTGTTCACTGCGTCATACCGCCAAATCAATTTTAATTTTTTTTCAAGTAGTGTAGTCTGCTGCTAATTAATTTAAAAAAATCCTATTAGTGTCTTTCCACCCGTCTCCAGCTAATTTGTGGAAAAACACTACATAGGATAAAGTAGAGGAGGGTTTTTGGGCCTTGCAGCGCCGTTTACGGCTGTCTGCACGGTCTCCGTGTGACTGCAGCTCGCCCTGTAGTCTGTGAGCAGCCGTAGCCTGGTTGTCTCCAGCTCAGGGTTGTTCACTGCGTCATACCGCCAAATCAATTTTAATTTTTTTTCAAGTAGTGTAGTCTGCTGCTAATTAATTTAAAAAAATCCTATTAGTGTCTTTCCACCCGTCTCCAGCTAATTTGTGGAAAAACACTACATAGGATAAAGTAGAGGAGGGTTTTTGGGCCTTGCAGCGCCGTTTACGGCTGTCTGCACGGTCTCCGTGTGACTGCAGCTCGCCCTGTAGTCTGTGAGCAGCCGTAGCCTGGTTGTCTCCAGCTCAGGGTTGTTCACTGCGTCATACCGCCAAATCAATTTTAAATTTTTTTTCAAGTAGTGTAGTCTGCTGCTAATTAATTTAAAAAAATCCTATTAGTGTCTTTCCACCCGTCTCCAGCTAATTTGTGGAAAAACACTACATAGGATAAAGTAGAGGAGGGTTTTTGGGCCTTGCAGCGCCGTTTACGGCTGTCTGCACGGTCTCTGTGTGACTGCAGCTCTATCTGTTGTCAGTTCAGCCCCCAAAAAAGAAATAAATAATAAAGTTCACCAAACACACCAGTGACACCACTTTACATTTCTGTAGGCCACATTAGCTCATATTAAAGTCTAGTCCACACTTTAGAAAATTAGTGTTTCTTATACCTGTTAGGAGGAGTTGCTCAGGAATAAGCACACAAATCCGTTAGTACTTTTCTGCTTATCTTTATCAGTCAACCAAGATGAAGAAGGCAGTGAGTAAGGCACGTGGGTGTGGGCGTGGGCGCGGAGCAGGGAGGGGACGTGGGGATTCTGTGCCTGCTGCGGGCACCGGTGACTCATCAGCACCCACTTTCACCAGGCAACAGTCGTTCATGCGCAGCTTTGTGTCAGAGCGTCGTACACCGCTGCTGCGTCAAGACCAAATTGAAGCTGTTGTCGGATGGATGGCAGCTAATGCATCAACTTCCATTAGTGCCACATCCTCTCAGACACAGAGCACTGGAGAGCAGCCATCTGTCTCTTCACCACCTGCCAAATTGCCCAGGCAGACAGAGAGCCCAGGACAGGAGCCGTCTCTACTTCTGTTCTCTGAATCTCTTGGCTTGGAAACAGGGGGCCAGCCAAGCAGCATTGGAGAAATGGAAGAAGAGGCAGGGTGCAGTGATGCCCAACAGCTTTTTCTGTCTTCCTCTGAAGAGGCGGGTGGGCCAGTGGCTCCGGTCACCACATCGCAGGCCGCATCAGCTGATGATGACACTCAGGTGCCACTTACTGGTGCGTGCTCTGCTGCTGAGACTACCCAGGAGGAGCAGTTGGGGGCAGAGGGTAGTGTAGATGATGAGGTCCTCGACCCATCTTGGCGTGAGGGACAGGAAGGTGGTGGGAGCAGCTCTGAGGAAGAGATTCCCCGTACGGCCCAAAGAGGGAGAGGGAGGGGGAAGACCGCGGATCCTGCAGCCTCCGCTTTGGCACCCGTTAGGAGCATGTCTCTTCCAAAGGCCAAAAAGGGCGCTCCCAAGACTTGCAGTGCCTGGTCCTTTTTTGACACAGTTGCAGATGACATTTGCTATGTCAGATGCAACGTGTGTCATCAAAAAGTCAAAAGAGGTCAAAATGTCAGCAACCTCAATACCTCCAACATGTGGAAACATGTGCGCAACAGGCACCCGGCGGAGTTAGAAAAACACACTGAAGAGGTAGGCCAACCAACAGCGGCAGCTACCACCTCTTCAGCTCGTGTTGCCTCTTCCTCTAGCTCACACGCAGCTGGTTCGGCTTCCTCCCAGGATCGCCGTGGAAGAACCTCTGGCCCTGTTGTCCAGAGACCCGCTGTAATTCCACCCGCAGCACCACTTTCCCAGTCATCCACACACTCCCAGCCCAGTCTACAGCCATCGGTAGTACAGGCATGGGAGAAAAGGCGGCCTTTCTCGTCAAACCACCCACGAGCACAGGCTCTGACTGCAGGCATTGCCAAACTGCTGTCACTGGAAATGCTGTCATTCAGGCTGGTGGAGACTGACAGCTTCCGTGACTTGATGTCATTGGCAGTCCCACAGTACAATGTGCCCAGCCGCTTTTACTTCAGCAGGCAAGCCGTCCCTGCCCTGCACAAGCATGTGGAGGGACACATAAAACACGCGCTTCTGAACGCCGTCAGTAGGAAGGTCCACCTCACCACCGATGCGTGGACCAGTCAACATGGACAGGGGCGATACCTTTCCCTCACTGCCCATTGGGTTAATGTCGTTGAGCCAGGTACAGACCGTGCGAGTGGCGCAGGACGTGTCCTGCCCACTCCAAGGATTGCAGGAATCCATTCTGTACGCATTGACTCCTCCTCTTACACCAGTTCCTCAGAATCATCGCTGCAGGAGCCGTCACAGTCCACCTCCACATGGACCCGTGATGAACGTGTACCTGTTACGACCGACATGAGCACAGCCGTGGCCAAACGTCAACAGGCCGTGTTGAAATTAATTTTTTTGGGGAATCGTAGCCACACAGCGCAGGAGCTCTGGAATGCCATCAAGCAGGAGAGCGATGTGTGGTTTGTGCCAGCGAATCTCCAGCCAGGCATGGTAGTGTGTGATAATGGCCGAAATCTGGTGGCAGCTCTGGGCCTCGGCAACCTCACTCACATCCCATGTCTGGCACATGTGCTCAATTTGGTCGTGCAGAGCTTTTTGAGGGACTATCCGGATCTTGATGCACTGCTGCACAAGGTCCGCCTAGAGTGTGCTCACTTGCGGCGTTCCAGCACGGCAAAATCGCGCATTGCGGCTCTGCAGCGCCGACACCGCCTGCCGGAACATCGCATCATATGTGACCTACCTACCAGGTGGAATTCCACGTTACATATGTTGGAGCGGTTGTGTGAGCAGCAGCAAGCTGTAATGGAGTACCAGCTGCTTCAGGCGCAAAAAAGTCGCAGTCAGCGCCGTACAGACTTCACAACCACAGAGTGGGCCACTATGAATGACGTCTGCCAGGTTTTGCGTCCCTTTGATTATTCCACGCGGATGGCGAGTGCAGATGATGCACTAGTCAGCATGACTGTCCCCCTTATCTGCCTGCTTGAAAAATCACTGCAAGCGCTAAGGGATGATGTTGTGGAAGAGGTGGAGGATGAGGATTCACCATTTCCATCATCTTCTGGACAGTCAGCGCCACGTGGTTCCTCACAAACGCGTAGGCAGGGGACAGTTTGTGAGGAGGATGAGGAGGAGTCAATGGAGGAGGAAGACGTCCGTCCAGAGGAGGGAGTTACCGAATTGTCCAGTACTCAGTGTGTACAGCGAGGGTGGGGTGATGACGAGCAGGCAGAGATCACGCCTCCAGCAGGGGACAGCGTTTCTTGGGCAGTTGGCAGTCTGCAGCACATGGTGGATTACATGCTGCAGTGCCTGAGAAACGACCGCCGCATCGCCCACATTCTCAACATGTCTGATTATTGGGTGTTCACCCTCCTCGATCCTCGCTACCGGGACAACGTAGAAAGCCTCATCACACCGTTGAACCGGGAGCGAAAAATGCGGGAGTACCAAGACACACTGGTCAATTCCATCATCTTCTCCATTCCAACTGAGAGAAGTGCTGCTAGTGCATTACAAAGCAGCTCAGTGCGTCCAGGCAGTGGAGGAGGCTCTGCACAAAGAGGGAGCAGAAGCAGTGCCTCTGCCCAAGGCAAGACCAGTATGGCCCAACTGTGGCACAGTTTTCTGTGCCCCCCACAAAAGTCTACACCATCACAGACGGCTCCAGTCAGCAGGAGACAACGGTTCCGTCAGATGGTGACAGACTACATGTCTTGCCCTCTTGCTGTACTCCCAGACGGCTCTTCCCCTTTCAAGTTTTGGGTCTCAAAGCTGGATACATGGCCAGAGCTAAGCCAGTATGCATTGGAGGTGCTGTCTTGCCCTGCGGCCAGTGTATTATCGGAACGTGTCTTTAGTGCTGCAGGTGGTGTACTAACTGACCGTCGCATGCGACTATCCTCCGATAACGTTGACCGGCTTACTTTCCTGAAAATGAACAAGGCCTGGATCTCGCAGGAATTTGCCACTCCTCCTCCTGATTAAATAATTAGGTCACTGTATACGTTATCCAGGTCTCCTGTTGTGTTCATCTTTCTACCACCTGAACTTAAATTCCTGTGCTCCAACACCGCCAGTTGAGGCTCTGAAGTGCCGTCTGCACAGTCAAAACATACGACCCAGTGTTATTGGGTTTCAGTAACGTCAGCTGATCCCCAGCTGTGTAGCCGGCAATGTGTCATGCGACCGCCACGCTGACACAACAACTGAAATGTAAGGGAATCTGTCCCCCCCCCCCCAAGGCGTTTGTTACTGAAAGAGCCACCTTGTGCAGCAGTAATGCTGCACAAGGAAAAGGTAGCTATTTTTGTTTAGCTCCTTGCACACGCAGAACTTAACACTTATAAAATGTGTCCACTGATACCGTAAAACCGTCCCGGAGGTGGGACTTTCCTTCGTAATGTGACGCAGCACAGCCGTCATTCCTACCCCCACGGCGCCGCGCACCGGCTCCTCAGCGTTGTTTTATTCCGTCCCGGAGCCTGCGCTGTTATGTTATCCCGTGGCCAGGCACACTTAGCGCTGCCCGTCTTCTGGCATCATTTGGTGTCAGGATGGCTGCGCCTGTGCGGCCGCGCTGGCAGAGAGCCCGCCTCGCAGTGTCTTCTGATTTAATCCCACTGGGGGCCTGGGATCCATGGACATGCGCAGTGCATATCTGAACCTCCACCTCTCACTCATTTCCCTATGGCTTCTTCAGACTGTTCGGTGTCAGCTGGTCCCTAATAGCATGCCACGGCCGTGACACCGCACAGTCTTAAGAAGCCGTAGGGAGGGGAGTGAGAGGCGAGGATATGCACTGCGCATGTCCATGGATCCCAGGCCCCCAGTGGGATTAAATCAGAAGACACTGCGAGGCGGGCTCTCTGCCAGCGCGGCCGCACAGGCGCAGCCATCCTGACACCAAATGATGCCAGAAGACGGGCAGCGCTAAGTGTGCCTGGCCACGGGATAACATAACAGCGCAGGCTCCGGGACGGAATAAACCAACGCTGAGGAGCGGGTGCGCGGCGCCGGGGGGGTAGGAATGACGGCTGTGCTGCGTCACATTACGAAGGAAAGTCCCACCTCCGGGACGGTTTTACGGTTGCAGGGGACACATTTTATAAGTGTTTAGTTCTGTGTTTGCAAGGAGCATGATGAAAAGAGCCACCTTTTCCTTTTGCATCTTTTGTGTTGCACAAGCTGGCTCTTTCAGCTACAAACGCCTTGGGGGGGGGTTAAAGGTTCCCTTTCGACTTTCTCAGGCTTCGGCCTACATTGTGTTCCTCTGCTTTTCCACCTGTCCCTGGGCTCCAACACCGCCAGTTGCCGTCCAGAAGTGCTGTACGCACAGTCAACAGTCCCTCCTCTGCTATTGGGGTTCAGTAACGTCAGCTGTTCCCCTGCTGTGTGTGTGGCAATCCCTCCTCCAACCTCCTCCAACCTCCTCCTCCTCCACCTGTCCCTGGGCTCCAACACCGCCAGTTGCCGTCCAGAAGTGCTGTACGCACAGTCAACGGTCCCTCCTCTGTTATTGGGGTTCAGTAACGTCAGCTGTTCCCCAGCTGTGTGTGTGGCAATCCCTCCTACCTCCTCCTACCTCCTCCTCCACCTGTCCCTGGGCTCCAACACCGCCAGTTGCCGTCCAGAAGTGCTGTACGCACAGTCAACAGTCCCTCCTCTGTTATTGGGGTTCAGTAACGTCAGCTGTTCCCCTGCTGTGTGTGTGGCAATCCCTCCTACCTCCTCCAACCTCCTCCAACCTCCTCCTCCTCCACCTGTTCCTGGGCTCCAACACCGCCAGTTGCCGTCCAGAAGTGCTGTACGCACAGTCAACAGTCCCTCCTCTGTTATTGGGGTTCAGTAACGTCAGCTGTTCCCCTGCTGTGTGTGTGGCAATCCCTCCTCCAACCTCCTCCAACCTCCTCCTCCTCCACCTGTCCCTGGGCTCCAACACCGCCAGTTGCCGTCCAGAAGTGCTGTACGCACAGTCAACAGTCCCTCCTCTGTTATTGGGGTTCAGTAACGTCAGCTGTTCCCCTGCTGTGTGTGTGGCAATCCCTCCTACCTCCTCCAACCTCCTCCAACCTCCTCCTCCTCCACCTGTCCCTGGGCTCCAACACCGCCAGTTGGCGTCCAGAAGTGCTGTACGCACAGTCAACAGTCCCTCCTCTGTTATTGGGGTTCAGTAACGTCAGCTGTTCCCCTGCTGTGTGTGTGGCAATCCCTCCTCCAACCTCCTCCAACCTCCTCCTCCTCCACCTGTCCCTGGGCTCCAACACCGCCAGTTGCCGTCCAGAAGTGCTGTACGCACAGTCAACAGTCCCTCCTCTGTTATTGGGGTTCAGTAACGTCAGCTGTTCCCCTGCTGTGTGTGTGGCAATCCCTCCTCCAACCTCCTCCAACCTCCTCCTCCTCCACCTGTCCCTGGGCTCCAACACCGCCAGTTGCCGTCCAGAAGTGCTGTACGCACAGTCAACAGTCCCTCCTCTGTTATTGGGGTTCAGTAACGTCAGCTGTTCCCCTGCTGTGTGTGTGGCAATCCCTCCTCCAACCTCCTCCAACCTCCTCCTCCTCCACCTGTCCCTGGGCTCCAACACCGCCAGTTGCCGTCCAGAAGTGCTGTACGCACAGTCAACAGTCCCTCCTCTGTTATTGGGGTTCAGTAACGTCAGCTGTTCCCCTGCTGTGTGTGTGGCAATCCCTCCTACCTCCTCCAACCTCCTCCAACCTCCTCCTCCTCCACCTGTCCCTGGGCTCCAACACCGCCAGTTGGCGTCCAGAAGTGCTGTACGCACAGTCAACAGTCCCTCCTCTGTTATTGGGGTTCAGTAACGTCAGCTGTTCCCCTGCTGTGTGTGTGGCAATCCCTCCTCCAACCTCCTCCAACCTCCTCCTCCTCCACCTGTCCCTGGGCTCCAACACCGCCAGTTGCCGTCCAGAAGTGCTGTACGCACAGAGCCAAACACCTCGCCAATGTGTTAGTGGGGTTCAGCACCGCCAGCTGTTCCCCTGCTGTGTATACGGCAACGTGTACTGCGACCGCCACGCAGGCACAACAAGTTAAATTTAAGGGAACCTGTCCCCCCCCCCCCAGGCGTTTGTTACTGAAGGAGCCACCTTGTGCAGCAGTAATGATGCAAAGGGAAAAAGTGCCTCTTTTCGTGGTGCTCCTTGCAGATGCTGAACCTAACACTTATGAAATGTGTCCCCTCACAGCGTTCAACCGTCCGGTAGGTGGAACTTTCCTTTGTCATGTGACGCAGCACAGCCGTCATTTTTACCCCCTTGTCGCCGTGCGCCGCCTCCTCAGCGTTGTTTGAATCTGTCCCGGAGCCTGCGCTGTTAGGTTACCCCTTGGCCATGCACACATTTTGCGCTGCCCGTCTTCTGACATCATTTGCTGTCAGGCTGGCTGCGCCTGTGCGGGTGCGCTGTCCGAGATTCAGCCTCGCGGTGTCGTCTAATGTAATCCCACCGCGGGCCTGGGATCCGTGTCCATGCGCAGTGCATATCCTCGCCTCTCACTCCCCTCCCTACGGCTTCTTCAGACTGTTCGGTGTCAGCTGATCCCTAATAGCATGCCACGGCCGTGACACCGCACAGTCTTAAGAAGCCGTTGGGAGGGGTGTGAGAGGCGAGGATATGCACTGCGCATGGACACGGATCCCAGGCCCGCGGTGGGATTACATTAGACGACACCGCGAGGCTGAATCTCGGACAGCGCACCCGCACAGGCGCAGCCAGCCTGACAGCAAATGATGTCAGAAGACGGGCAGCGCAAAATGTGTGCATGGCCAAGGGGTAACCTAACAGCGCAGGCTCCGGGACAGATTCAAACAACGCTGAGGAGGCGGCGCACGGCGACAAGGGGGTAAAAATGACGGCTGTGCTGCGTCACATGACAAAGGAAAGTTCCACCTACCGGACGGTTGAACGCTGTGAGGGGACACATTTCATAAGTGTTAGGTTCAGCATCTGCAAGGACCATAATTAAAAGAGCTAAGTTTACCTTTTCCAGCATTAGTGCTGTACACGATGGCTCTTCCAGCTACAAACGCCTGGGGGGGGGGGGGTTAAAGGTTTCCTTTCAACTTGCTCCAGTGCAGGCTTCGGCCTACACTCTGCTCCCCCTGCAGAGCCCGGGCTCCAACACCGCCAGTTGGGGCCCGGTACTGCTAGCTGCACAGAGAAAAACACCTCGCCAATGTGTCAGTGGGGTTCAGCACCGCCAGCTGTTCCCCTGCTGTGCAGCCGGCAACGTGTCCTGCAACTGCCACGCAGGCACAACAGACCCAAAAGCTGCCGCCAGTGCAGGCTTCGGCCTACACTCTGCTCCATCTCCTCCTCCTGCTGACCCCGGGCTCCAACACCGCCAGTTGGGGCCCGGTACTGCTAGCTGCACAGAGAAAAACACCAGCCAATGTGTCAGTGGGGTTCAGCACCGCCAGCTGTTCCCCTGCTGTGCAGCCGGCATCGTGTCCTGCAAAAGCCACGCAGACACAAGAACTGAAATTGAAGGGAACCTGTCCCCCCTCCCCCAGGCGTTTGTACGTTTTTAAGGCCACCTTGTACAGCGGTAATGCTGCATGTGTGCAAGGTGGCTCATAAACGTATTCTCCTCGCACATGTGGAACGGAAAACACGTCTAAAATGTGTCCTCTGTGTGACCATTTAACCGTCCCGGTGGTGTGACTTTCCTTTGTAATGACACGCTGCAACCCCCTTGGTAGCGCTGCCCGTCTTCTGGCATCATTGTTTGGCTGCCTGCGCCTCTGCGGCCGCCCTGACCCACACAACGCCCCTCGGTGTCTTATTTCTTGGGACTGCGAGGGTGTGTTTGATGGGCATGAGCAGTGCATCAGTTCGCCTGTCCCTCATCTCCTTCCGCCTTCTTCAGACTGTGCGGCTTCATGGCCGTGGCATGCGATAAGGGATCAGCTGACGCCACATAGTCTGAAGCAGGTGTAAGAACCCAAGCGAGAGGCGAACATATGTACTGCGCCAGGCCATGAATCCCAGCCCCGCAGTGTTTTAACTATGTCAATACACTGCGGGGCTGTGATTCATGGGCATCGTGAACCGCACCAGCCAACATTAAATGAGGTCAGAAGATGGGCAGCGCTAACAGCGCTAGGCCAGGGGATAACACGACAGCGCAGACTCCTGTACAGCAAATAACAACGCTCAGGAGGCTGCACCCAGCACCAAGGTGGGATTCTTGACATCTGTGCTGCGTCTCATTACAAAGGGAACTCGCGCCTCCAACACAGTTTGACTGTATAAAGGGCTAAATGTTATACGTGTTCCATTCAGCGTGTGCAAGGAGCCAAATTAAAAGAGCAACCTTTGACTTGTGCACCACTACTGCTGCATAAGCTGTGGCTCTTCTACTTTGTAACCCCTGAGGGGGGGTTAAAGGTTACCTTTGAAATTGGTTCGATTAGGCTTCTGCCTACACTCTGCTCCCCCTGCAGAGCCCTGGGCTCCAACACCGCCAGTTGGGGCCCGGTACTGCTAGCTGCACAGAGAAAAACACCAGCCAATGTGTCAGTGGGGTTCAGCACCGCCAGCTGTTCCCCTGCTGTGCAGCCGGCAACGTGTCCTGCAACAGCCACGCAGGCACAACAGACCCAAAGCTGCCGCCAGTGCAGGCTTCGGCCTACACTCTGCTCCATCTCCTCCTCCTGCTGACCCCGGGCTCCAACACCGCCAGTTGGGGCCCGGTACTGCTAGCTGCACAGAGAAAAACACCAGCCAATGTGTCAGTGGGGTTCAGCACCGCCAGCTGTTCCCCTGCTGTGCAGCCGGCATCGTATCCTGCAAAAGCCACGCAGACACAAGAACTGAAATTGAAGGGAACCTGTCCCCCCTCCCCCAGGCGTTTGTACGTTTTTAAGGCCACCTTGTACAGCGGTAATGCTGCATGTGTGCAAGGTGGCTCATAAACGTATTCTCCTCGCACATGTGGAACGGAAAACACGTCTAAAATGTGTCCTCTGTGTGACCATTTAACCGTCCCGGTGGTGTGACTTTCCTTTGTAATGACACGCTGCAACCCCCTTGGTAGCGCTGCCCGTCTTCTGGCATCATTGTTTGGCTGCCTGCGCCTCTGCGGCCGCCCTGACCCACACAACGCCCCTCGGTGTCTTATTTCTTGGGACTGCGAGGGTGTGTTTGATGGGCATGAGCAGTGCATCAGTTCGCCTGTCCCTCATCTCCTTCCGCCTTCTTCAGACTGTGCGGCTTCATGGCCGTGGCATGCGATAAGGGATCAGCTGACGCCACATAGTCTGAAGCAGGTGTAAGAACCCAAGCGAGAGGCGAACATATGTACTGCGCCAGGCCATGAATCCCAGCCCCGCAGTGTTTTAACTATGTCAATACACTGCGGGGCTGTGATTCATGGGCATCGCGAACCGCACCAGCCAACATTAAATGAGGTCAGAAGATGGGCAGCGCTAACAGCGCTAGGCCAGGGGATAACACGACAGCGCAGACTCCTGTACAGCAAATAACAACGCTCAGGAGGCTGCACCCAGCACCAAGGTGGAATTCTTGACATCTGTGCTGCGTCTCATTACAAAGGGAACTCGCGCCTCCAACACAGTTTGACTGTATAAAGGGCTAAATGTTATACGTGTTCCATTCAGCGTGTGCAAGGAGCCAAATTAAAAGAGCAACCTTTGACTTGTGCACCACTACTGCTGCATAAGCTGTGGCTCTTCTACTTTGTAACCCCTGAGGGGGGGTTAAAGGTTAACTTTGAAATTGGTTCGATTAGGCTTCGGCCTACACTCTGCTCCCCCTGCAGAGCCCTGGGCTCCAACACCGCCAGTTGGGGCCCGGTACTGCTAGCTGCACAGAGAAAAACACCAGCCAATGTGTCAGTGGGGTTCAGCACCGCCAGCTGTTCCCCTGCTGTGCAGCCGGCAACGTGTCCTGCAACAGCCACGCAGGCACAACAGACCCAAAGCTGCCGCCAGTGCAGGCTTCGGCCTACACTCTGCTCCATCTCCTCCTCCTGCTGACCCCGGGCTCCAACACCGCCAGTTGGGGCCCGGTACTGCTAGCTGCACAGAGAAAAACACCAGCCAATGTGTCAGTGGGGTTCAGCACCGCCAGCTGTTCCCCTGCTGTGCAGCCGGCATCGTGTCCTGCAAAAGCCACGCAGACACAAGAACTGAAATTGAAGGGAACCTGTCCCCCCTCCCCCAGGCGTTTGTACGTTTTTAAGGCCACCTTGTACAGCGGTAATGCTGCATGTGTGCAAGGTGGCTCATAAACGTATTCTCCTCGCACATGTGGAACGGAAAACACGTCTAAAATGTGTCCTCTGTGTGACCATTTAACCGTCCCGGTGGTGTGACTTTCCTTTGTAATGACACGCTGCAACCCCCTTGGTAGCGCTGCCCGTCTTCTGGCATCATTGTTTGGCTGCCTGCGCCTCTGCGGCCGCCCTGACCCACACAACGCCCCTCGGTGTCTTATTTCTTGGGACTGCGAGGGTGTGTTTGATGGGCATGAGCAGTGCATCAGTTCGCCTGTCCCTCATCTCCTTCCGCCTTCTTCAGACTGTGCGGCTTCATGGCCGTGGCATGCGATAAGGGATCAGCTGACGCCACATAGTCTGAAGCAGGTGTAAGAACCCAAGCGAGAGGCGAACATATGTACTGCGCCAGGCCATGAATCCCAGCCCCGCAGTGTTTTAACTATGTCAATACACTGCGGGGCTGTGATTCATGGGCATCGCGAACCGCACCAGCCAACATTAAATGAGGTCAGAAGATGGGCAGCGCTAACAGCGCTAGGCCAGGGGATAACACGACAGCGCAGACTCCTGTACAGCAAATAACAACGCTCAGGAGGCTGCACCCAGCACCAAGGTGGGATTCTTGACATCTGTGCTGCGTCTCATTACAAAGGGAACTCGCGCCTCCAACACAGTTTGACTGTATAAAGGGCTAAATGTTATACGTGTTCCATTCAGCGTGTGCAAGGAGCCAAATGAAAAGAGCAACCTTTGACTTGTGCACCACTACTGCTGCATAAGCTGTGGCTCTTCTACTTTGTAACCCCTGAGGGGGGGTTAAAGGTTACCTTTGAAATTGGTTCGATTAGGCTTCGGCCTACACTCTGCTCCCCCTGCAGAGCCCTGGGCTCCAACACCGCCAGTTGGGGCCCGGTACTGCTAGCTGCACAGAGAAAAACACCAGCCAATGTGTCAGTGGGGTTCAGCACCGCCAGCTGTTCCCCTGCTGTGCAGCCGGCAACGTGTCCTGCAACAGCCACGCAGGCACAACAGACCCAAAGCTGCCGCCAGTGCAGGCTTCGGCCTACACTCTGCTCCATCTCCTCCTCCTGCTGACCCCGGGCTCCAACACCGCCAGTTGGGGCCCGGTACTGCTAGCTGCACAGAGAAAAACACCAGCCAATGTGTCAGTGGGGTTCAGCACCGCCAGCTGTTCCCCTGCTGTGCAGCCGGCATCGTGTCCTGCAAAAGCCACGCAGACACAAGAACTGAAATTGAAGGGAACCTGTCCCCCCTCCCCCAGGCGTTTGTACGTTTTTAAGGCCACCTTGTACAGCGGTAATGCTGCATGTGTGCAAGGTGGCTCATAAACGTATTCTCCTCGCACATGTGGAACGGAAAACACGTCTAAAATGTGTCCTCTGTGTGACCATTTAACCGTCCCGGTGGTGTGACTTTCCTTTGTAATGACACGCTGCAACCCCCTTGGTAGCGCTGCCCGTCTTCTGGCATCATTGTTTGGCTGCCTGCGCCTCTGCGGCCGCCCTGACCCACACAACGCCCCTCGGTGTCTTATTTCTTGGGACTGCGAGGGTGTGTTTGATGGGCATGAGCAGTGCATCAGTTCGCCTGTCCCTCATCTCCTTCCGCCTTCTTCAGACTGTGCGGCTTCATGGCCGTGGCATGCGATAAGGGATCAGCTGACGCCACATAGTCTGAAGCAGGTGTAAGAACCCAAGCGAGAGGCGAACATATGTACTGCGCCAGGCCATGAATCCCAGCCCCGCAGTGTTTTAACTATGTCAATACACTGCGGGGCTGTGATTCATGGGCATCGCGAACCGCACCAGCCAACATTAAATGAGGTCAGAAGATGGGCAGCGCTAACAGCGCTAGGCCAGGGGATAACACGACAGCGCAGACTCCTGTACAGCAAATAACAACGCTCAGGAGGCTGCACCCAGCACCAAGGTGGGATTCTTGACATCTGTGCTGCGTCTCATTACAAAGGGAACTCGCGCCTCCAACACAGTTTGACTGTATAAAGGGCTAAATGTTATACGTGTTCCATTCAGCGTGTGCAAGGAGCCAAATTAAAAGAGCAACCTTTGACTTGTGCACCACTACTGCTGCATAAGCTGTGGCTCTTCTACTTTGTAACCCCTGAGGGGGGGTTAAAGGTTACCTTTGAAATTGGTTCGATTAGGCTTCGGCCTACACTCTGCTCCCCCTGCAGAGCCCTGGGCTCCAACACCGCCAGTTGGGGCCCGGTACTGCTAGCTGCACAGAGAAAAGCACCAGCCAATGTGTCAGTGGGGTTCAGCACCGCCAGCTGTTCCCCTGCTGTGCAGCCGGCAACGTGTCCTGCAACAGCCACGCAGGCACAACAGACCCAAAGCTGCCGCCAGTGCAGGCTTCGGCCTACACTCTGCTCCATCTCCTCCTCCTGCTGACCCCGGGCTCCAACACCGCCAGTTGGGGCCCGGTACTGCTAGCTGCACAGAGAAAAACACCAGCCAATGTGTCAGTGGGGTTCAGCACCGCCAGCTGTTCCCCTGCTGTGCAGCCGGCATCGTGTCCTGCAAAAGCCACGCAGACACAAGAACTGAAATTGAAGGGAACCTGTCCCCCCTCCCCCAGGCGTTTGTACGTTTTTAAGGCCACCTTGTACAGCGGTAATGCTGCATGTGTGCAAGGTGGCTCATAAACGTATTCTCCTCGCACATGTGGAACGGAAAACACGTCTAAAATGTGTCCTCTGTGTGACCATTTAACCGTCCCGGTGGTGTGACTTTCCTTTGTAATGACACGCTGCAACCCCCTTGGTAGCGCTGCCCGTCTTCTGGCATCATTGTTTGGCTGCCTGCGCCTCTGCGGCCGCCCTGACCCACACAACGCCCCTCGGTGTCTTATTTCTTGGGACTGCGAGGGTGTGTTTGATGGGCATGAGCAGTGCATCAGTTCGCCTGTCCCTCATCTCCTTCCGCCTTCTTCAGACTGTGCGGCTTCATGGCCGTGGCATGCGATAAGGGATCAGCTGACGCCACATAGTCTGAAGCAGGTGTAAGAACCCAAGCGAGAGGCGAACATATGTACTGCGCCAGGCCATGAATCCCAGCCCCGCAGTGTTTTAACTATGTCAATACACTGCGGGGCTGTGATTCATGGGCATCGCGAACCGCACCAGCCAACATTAAATGAGGTCAGAAGATGGGCAGCGCTAACAGCGCTAGGCCAGGGGATAACACGACAGCGCAGACTCCTGTACAGCAAATAACAACGCTCAGGAGGCTGCACCCAGCACCAAGATGGGATTCTTGACATCTGTGCTGCGTCTCATTACAAAGGGAACTCGCGCCTCCAACACAGTTTGACTGTATAAAGGGCTAAATGTTATACGTGTTCCATTCAGCGTGTGCAAGGAGCCAAATGAAAAGAGCAACCTTTGACTTGTGCACCACTACTGCTGCATAAGCTGTGGCTCTTCTACTTTGTAACCCCTGAGGGGGGGTTAAAGGTTACCTTTGAAATTGGTTCGATTAGGCTTCGGCCTACACTCTGCTCCCCCTGCAGAGCCCTGGGCTCCAACACCGCCAGTTGGGGCCCGGTACTGCTAGCTGCACAGAGAAAAACACCAGCCAATGTGTCAGTGGGGTTCAGCACCGCCAGCTGTTCCCCTGCTGTGCAGCCGGCAACGTGTCCTGCAACAGCCACGCAGGCACAACAGACCCAAAGCTGCCGCCAGTGCAGGCTTCGGCCTACACTCTGCTCCATCTCCTCCTCCTGCTGACCCCGGGCTCCAACACCGCCAGTTGGGGCCCGGTACTGCTAGCTGCACAGAGAAAAACACCAGCCAATGTGTCAGTGGGGTTCAGCACCGCCAGCTGTTCCCCTGCTGTGCAGCCGGCATCGTGTCCTGCAAAAGCCACGCAGACACTTGCTCTTGTACCTTCTGCTCCCCATCCTGGTTCCAGTACCGTCAGCTGGTTCCGGGCAGAGCCTTTGGCTTAGGTGCCTCCCTCTGGGTATCCGAGTTCCACCAACGTCAGGTGGTCCTTGGTAGTGCTTTCAGGCACGGGTACCTCCTGCTTAGTAACCGGGTTCCAGTAACGTCAGCTGGTCCTCGGTAGTTCCATTGGCTCTTGGACCTTCGGCTACCCATCCGGGTTCCAGCACCGTCAGCTGGTTCTCGGCAGTGTCTTTTGCTCTTGTACCTTCTGCTCCCCATCCTGGTTCCAGTACCGTCAGCTGGTTCCGGGCAGAGCCTTTGGCTTAGGTGCCTCCCTCTGGGTATCCGAGTTCCACCAACGTCAGGTGGTCCTTGGTAGTGCTTTCAGGCACGGGTACCTCCTGCTTAGTAACTGGGTTCCAGTAACGTCAGCTGGTCCTCGGTAGTTCCATTGGCTCTTGGACCTTCGGGTAGCCATCCGAGTTCCAGTTCCATCAGCTGGTTCTCGGCATTTTCTCAGCCTTCTTGTACCTTCTGCTACATTTCCAAGTTTAAGAGACTAAACACGATGACCCGGAAGACCACCCCTAAGATGACGACGACACCAGAGACGACAACCACCGTGATGACGACGACCCTGGAGACGATGACCCCGAAGACCACCCCGATGACGACGACCCCGGAGACGACGACCCTGAAGACCACCCCGATGACAACGACCCCGGAGACGACGACCCTGGAGACGACGACGACCTGGAAGACCGAGAAGCAGAAGAACAAGAGGCTGCAGAACAAAGAGCAGAAGAACATTAAGCATAACACTAAATATCAGAGCAAAAAATATTATCTAAATTATAAGCAGAAGAAGACTAAGCAGTGTATGGGGGTGAGTCCGTTCCTCCTCGTGGTGCCCCTGGATAAAGCCTGATGCTGCAGGCCAAACTGAACGCGGACAAATGTAACTCTTTTGTGACAGGCAGAACGGAAGGTGTAATCTTCAAAGTTTTATAGATAACAACTACGGGAATGCCTGTCACAAATAAGAATATGATGAAGAAGTAGAATATGATGAAGATAATAGTAAAATAAAAAGAATATGAACAATGTAACCAAAAAAATAATAGGTAGAAGATGAAGAAGAAGATGAATAAGGTGAAGAAGTTGATGTCAAAGAAGCTGATGATGAGGATAATGAAGAAGAAAGTGTGGGAGAAGTAAAAAAGAAGGTGAAGGGCGTGGAAGTAGTGAAACATCAATATCTGACAAAATAAAAAAAAAAATTAACATAGTCAAAATCTTTCTACCGCCGAACGTCATAAAAAAACCCCAAAATCCTGCTATTCTATTACATTGGGCTAAACCTCTGTGCCTTTAATGTCTCCGCCACGTCCCCCAATACATCCTACATTATTCTTAGTTGTTTTCCTTCATGTAGAATGAACCTACAAGTTTATAAAGGGTTTATTTTAATTCCGATATTTTCGTCCCATTGACTTGCATTGGGATCGGGTATCGGTATCGGATTGGATCCGATATTTTGACGGTATCGGCCGATACTTTCCGATACCGATACTTTCCGATATCGGAAAGTATCGCTCAACACTAATAATGACAACATTTTTCTTGACTGAATTTTTAGACAGGGATCGTGCTGAGATCATAATACTGGGTGAACACCAGAATGGGCCAAAGAACAACAAACAATATGCACCAATTACTGCTTCCAAATTGGCCATCTATGTAAATGTTTCAAGAAAGGGAAAATAATTACTGTTTAAATCAAGTTTTTATGCAAAACATCGCTCAAATGTTTTTTTTTTGTATAAGCCTAATTTTCCCTGTACAAAAACAAATCTTAAAATGTTTCACATAATGCCTAGCTTAGATGCTGGCAATCTGAAGGATTGTAACTAATGATGAGCGAGTATACTCATTGCTCGAGTTTTCACGAGCATGCTCGGGTGGTCTCTGAGTATTTGTGACCACCCGAGCAATGAGTATACTCGCTCATCACTAGTTGTAACATAAGGGATTCCATGGATCTGGACTTCACTACAGACAATCCCCAGGTATTGGCAACAGCTGAAACATGATGGATTCCAATATATAATAATAATAATAATTTTTATATAGCGCCAACATATTCCGCAGCACTTTACAATTAATCGGGGACATGTACAGACAATAAATTCAGTACAAGTTAAGACAATTTAAAAATTTAAACAGTGACATTAGGAGTGAGGTCCCTGCTCGCAAGCTTGCAATATACAAGGAAGTGGGGGGGACACAATAGGTGAAAAGTGCTCGTTATTTCTGGTCTGGAAATTATAATAAATAGGGATTTTCATAAAAAAGCTGCATGATCCGGTCATCAGCCCGTGTGTTTAAGTGCAATAGTCAAGTATCAAGTGCAGTTATCGTGTGCATGGAGGGTGTGGAGACAGATGAATAGTAGGGTGCAGATTCAGAGTAATATTTGGAACGAGGGAACAGGGCAAAGTTAGTTTACTGAGTAGTTGATACGGTAGGCTTGTTTGAAGAGATGGGTTTTTAAAGCACGCTTGAATAGGTGGGGGCTAGGTATCAGTCTGATCGTCTGGGGAAGTGCATTCCAGAGAGCTGGCGCAGCACGAGAGAAGTCTTGGAGATGGAGGTGCGAGGTTCGGATTATGGGGGATGTTAGTCTTAGGTCGTTTGTAGAACGGAGGGCACGTGTAGGGCGATAGACAGAGATGAGAGAGGAGATATAAGGCAGAACTGTGGAGGGCTTTGTGGGTGAGAGAGATGAGTTTATACTGGACCCTGTAGCGAATGGGTAGCCAGTGTAATGACTGGCACAAGATGGAGGCATCGGTGAAGCGGCTGGACAGAAATATGACCCTGGCTGCCGCATTCAAGATGGATTGGAGAGGAGAAAGTTTGGAAAGAGGGAGACCGATCAGAAGAGAGTTGCAGTAGTCCAGACAAGAATGAATAAGAGTGACAGTAAGAGTCTTAGCAGTTTCAAATGTGAGAAAAGGTCGGATCCTGGAGATGTTTTTAAGATGCAGGTGACAGGAGCGAGTGAGTGATCGGATATAGGGAGTAAAGGAAAGTTCGGTGTCGAATATGACCTCAAGACAGCGGGCATGCTGCTTGGGAGTTATGGTTGAACCTTCCAGGGTAATTTCGATGTTGGGTAGAGTCAGGTTCGTAGAAGGGAGAAACACAAGTAGTTCAGTTTTGGAGAGATTTAGTTTCAGATAAAGGGAGGACATGATGTTAGAGACAGCAGACAGACAATCCTTGGTATTTTGAATTAGAGCGGGGGTGATGTCAGGGGAAGAAGTGTATAATTGGGTGTCGTCAGCATAGAGATGGTACTGGAACCCAAATCTGCTGATTGTTTGTCCAATAGGGGCAGTGTATAGAGAGAAAAGGAGGGGGCCCAGGACTGAGCCCTGCGGAACCCCGATAGTAAGGGGACGAGGAGAGGAAGAGGAGCCAGCAAAAGATACAGTGAAGGAGCGGTCAGAGAGGTAGGAGGAGAACCAGGAGAGGGCTGTGTCCTTGAGGCCTATGGAGCGGAGCATGGTGAGAAGGAGCTGGTGATCCACAGTATCAAATGCGGCAGATAGATCCAGGAGAATCAGCAGAGAGCAAAGACCTTTGGATTTAGCTGTTATTAGATCATTAGAGACTTTAGTGAGGGCAGTTTCAGTGGAGTGTAAAGAGCGGAAACCAGATTGTAAGGGGTCAAGAAGAGAGTTATCCGAGAGATAGTGGATTAGACGGGAGTGGACCAAGCGTTCCATGAGTTTAGAGATGAAGGAAAGGTTAGATACAGGTCTGTAGTTAGCCGTGCAGTTCAGGTCCAGGGATGGCTTTTTAAGTAAAGGGGTAATGATGGCATGTTTAAATGAGGAGGGAAAGATACCTGAAGAAAGAGAGAGGTTAAATATTTTAGTCAGGTGAGTTGTGACCACTGGTGAGAGAGACTGCAGGAGAGGTGAAGGAATGGGGTCACTATTGCAGGTTGTAGGCCGAGCAGAAGTGAGGAGCTTGGAAACTTCTTCTTCTGAAACAGGCTCAAAGATGTCTAATGAGCTTGAGGTGTGGCAGGGAAGGGGATCCAAGCACTGAGGAGATTGGGCTGAGATATCCTGATGGATGTGGTTGATTTTTTCTAGGAAGTAAGTGACCAGATCCTCACCACTGAGGTTCGTGATGGGGGCCTGTACTTTAGGTTTCAGGAGGGAGTTTAAGGTTTCAAAAAGTCGTTTTGGGTTGTTGGATAGTGAGGTGATGAGGGTGGTGAAGTAGGATTGTTTGGCCAGAGAAAGGGCAGAGTTATAGGTTTTGAGCATGAACTTAAAGTGGATGAAGTCTTCTGCTAAGAGAGATTTTCTCTACTGCCGCTCTGCACACCTTGTGCACCTTGTACAAGAAGTAGAACCATGAAGAAAAGTCATGGCAAAAAGCAGATAAGGAATAAGATCAGGAAAGAAAACTTTTTTTCTCATTACACCGTTTAGCAATCGGGTTAATTATTTTTTAACATTGATAGATCAGGCGATTTTGAACATGGCAATACCAAGTGTGTGTATATTTGATTATTTTTATCGTTTTATTTTGAATGGGGTGAAAGAGGATGATTTGAACGTTTATATATTTTTTAAATATTTTGAAAAACTTTTTTTACTTTTGTATGTTTCAATAGTCTCTATTGGAGACTAGAAGTTGCAGTACTTTGATCGCCTCTGCTACACACAGGCGATGATCAGATCACGTGTGTGTAGCAGAAATGCTCACTTGCCGACCACCGGGCTAATAGCAATCTGGCATGACAACCATAGAGTTCTACTGCAGACCTCTGGTTGTCATGCCAACCCATCGGTGACCCGCTATCACCTGACGGGGTCACCGATGAGCAGGATTAGTGATGCTCTTCATGTAAGCACAAGTTAACAGCAGTGGGGTGATAACGATTCCACCCACGGCTGTTGCCGGCACATGTCAGCTGTATAGATCAGCTGTCATGTGCCTGGAAAGGGGTACTATTACACCACATCTTGGAAAAGGGTTAAAGAAGGTTAACTTGTCTCGCCAACTATTTGCAAATTTATGGACTGTACTCTTTTTTTTAATCATGTACAGTATATACATACAGTGCCTTTAAAAAGTATTCATACCTCGTGAACTTTTCCTCATTTTTTCATGCTACACCCACAAACTTACAGGTGCATCTCACAAAATTAAAATATCATCAAAAAGTGAATTTATTTCAGTTCTTCAGTACACAAAGTGAAACTCATATATTAGATACAGTCATTACAAATAGAGTGATATATTTCAAGTGTTTATTTCTCTTAATCTTAATGATTATGGCTTAAAGCCAATGAAAACCCAAAAGTCATTATCTCAGAAAATTAGAATACTTCATAACATCAGCTTGAAAAAATGATTTTAAAATTTGAAATGTTGGCCTACTGAAATACAGGTTCAGTAAATGCACCCATTACGTGGCCGGGGCTCCTTTTACATCAATTACTGCATCAATGAGGCGTGGCATGGAGGTGATCAGCCTGTGGCACTGCTGAGGTGTTATGGAAACCCAGGTTGCTTTGATAGCAGCGTTCAGTTTGTCTGCATTGTGAGGTCTGGTGTCTCTCATCTTCCTCTTGACAATACTCCATAGATTCTCTATAGGGTTACAGTCAGCCGAAGTTTGCTGTTAATCAAGCACAGTGATACTGTTATTTGTAAACCAGGTATTGGTACTTTTGGCAGTGTGGACAGGAGCCAAGTCCTGCTGGAGAGTGAAATTTCCATCTCCAAAAAAGCTTGTTGGCAAAGGGAAGCATGAAGTACTCTAAAATTTCCTGGTAGACGGCTGCACTGACTTTGGTCTTGATAAAACACAGTGGACCTACACCATCAGATGACATGGCTCCCCAAACCATCACTGATTGTGGAAACTTCACATTAGACTTCAGGCAGCTTGGATTGTGGACTCTCCACTCTTCCTCCAGACTCTGGGACCTTCATTTCCAAAGTCTAGAGTGAAGTATCCACAGCATGAAATTCATATCATGGGGATATTTGCTGTTTAAAGTGAGAATCCAAAAAAGCCTCTGGTGTGGTCAGATGTTTTTTTCCAAGTCTCACCCCTTTTAGGATATTTAACCTTTTGAATGTCAAATTGAATGTCAAAGAACTTTGAAATGTGTAGTGTCACTATTGTGCACATTTACAAAGTGCTTCACTGCTCCAGATTATGATTCATTTTTACTGGTAATGTTAGAAACGTGTCCTGCAATAAGTCTGTGATTGGTTCCTTGTTTGTGATTGGTTCTGGCATTTTTCACCAGAAACGCATCAGTTTTAATGTTTTTCCTGGACATTATTAGTTTTAATGAATTTAAATAAATAGTTTTTGTTATACTTACCATGTGGACGTGCTGTATTCCCTCTCCTTCCTCTTGGCAGAGATAAGTTGTTTCCTAGTTATATCTTATATCTTTATCACTGTGAGTTTAATTACAAAAAAAAACAAAGATTGACCAGCACCTCTTAACAGAATTAACCAATTGTAAACAGGTGAAAGCTACTATGACTTATTATATACAAGCCAAAGAGTCCAGAAACACACTGTATGTGCTGAATATATACAAATCTGGAATGCATGAATTTAATGGCATTAATGCCAAATAGACTATATTTATAGGATTGAGATACTTAGCATAAAATTGGCCACTTTGTGTGTGCCCACCAGTCAGAAGAAGGTGTACCTTTCTAAAAAAGCCAATCATGTTAATAATATTCCTGCTGTAAGGCCAATCGCTAAAGTTGGTCAGTAGATCAATGACGGATAGGTTTAATCAGCAGATAATGGGGGAACCCTAATAAATCTCCATGAACGTACCTCTTACTGAATTGCACTGCACTATGTTGGGTTTTAATTTTACCCATAGAAAACATGGAGAAAAGGAAATATATTACATTGAAATTAACTTTTGATAGTGAAAGCATAATATAAGTGATGGCGTTGAATGTGACATCTTTATTCTTGCTTCCTTGAACAATCCCGTGCTTTTAGTCACAGTTCCTGGTCTTATTTAAGTGTTTCTAAGTTGATTGACATGCCTTCTAATTTTAATGCTGTCGTTGAATTGTTGGAATTCTGAGAAGCAAAGAACAATTTTGTAGAAACATATGAAGCGAGAACTTGCTATCTATCCCCTAGATATAATTATTTGTATTAAGGGAGAGTGGTTTTGGCATGTCATTCATTTCCCTCCCTGTGCTGAAATCATTCCACATGACAATTAGTGAAGTAATATAATTCATGGTTCCTATTAATTAACGCGCATTGTAAGTGGGTTATTATGGTAATTCTATATAATAATTCAGTTGCATCTTCTTTTGTCTTTGTCAACTGCTGGGTGTGGTGAAGAAAGATGACAAAGTTTGCTGAACACTAGGAGTTTGCAGCTTTCAATTACGATTACATAAATCATCATTATAAATATAACTCTCAGGAGATAAAGATTTGTTCCCACTATGAGTCTGTATATTCAGTTTAAGTTTATATTGGATGATTTCATGAGAAAAAGACTGTGATAGTTTGATCAGATCGGAGTTTTTCTTCTATTGCTCTTTCCCTTTGGAGGAGGAATAAGAAGTGTAAACACAGTGCTACAAATAATCAGCACAAAATACATGAATATCTACTCTCTAAATGTACAGACCCTGTGAAGCAGGACATAGTGTTCCTAGGGGTTTTTAATTACAGTAGTTCTCTGTTTGCTATCATACGGGGCCTTTATTGGTCACAATATGTTTCTCTAGAAGCAATACAAAGACCTTATTTGGTATTATCATTTTCCGCAGCAGCAACAACATTGTGTACCGCCATGACAGAATGTACAGTAACTCAATATGGGTCTATGTCATTTATGAGAAAAAGCATCATATGACCGTTCTTAGTTTATTTTATATACTGTTTTATTTCATTATTTTTCTTTTCTGTTTGTGTATTTGAGCAAGATACTCTGATGAAGGTACAATGTGAGACCGAAAACATTCAGTTATTTCTTTTGTTTTTGTCTGGATGCAAAATAAATGAAATTTCCTCATCTTTCATCATTTTGAGTGCCAAGTTTATTTTTGCTTAGATTACGGGTTGGATACCCTACTTGAGCACCATCCACAAGTTATTTTTTGTTGAGTGCCTTGTTGTTCTCTACTTTACAGTCCGTAGAGTTATTCTCTGGTTTTGGCTTTTATGTTAAGTAATGTAACAAGACTCGTTAAAGGGTCGACATTGTCTTCTAGGATTGCTACTTCCTACAGGTAGCATTAGAGTTCTAGTCCTCTTCCTTCCTGAAGAGACAATTTGCATATTTCCCAGAGGAGCATGCATCTCGGCATGCTTAACATGCCACTCTCCGCAAGGAGAAACGTTACTTCTTGGATCCCAGCCTGTAGAGTTGTAAGGCCAGGTTCACACTTGCGTTTGGCTGGTTTGTGTATGGCTGCGTATTTCCTCCCTTAAGCTCTACCTACTTCCACATGTGTCCTGCGTACTTATCTATAACATTGGGTATGCAGGGACATGCATTGTATGCGGATGTGTCCGCATGCGGCATTTTGACGTGCCTGCCGAACGCAACATGTTGCATTTTCTTGCGGCCGGTGGGCGCATCAAAACGCTGCATGCGGACACATCCGCATACACCGCATGTCCCTGCATACCCAATGTTAAAGATAGGTATGAAGGACGCATGTGGAAGTATGCGGAACTTAAGGGAAGAAGTTCGGAAGTAGGCTGAGCTTAAGGGAGGAAGTACGTAGCCCTACGACTCTAACCAAACGCAAGTGTGAAACTGGCCTTACCTGTGGCTCCTGACTCCTACTGAAGGTAATGAAACAGCCACCCCACCAAATTAAAGTGTGCCATTTGTAACACTTGTGTCTTCCTATGTAGTAGAGGGGTCTATGCGACAGGCAGATAGAAAGCCGAATATGGACAGTGATTTCATCATTGCAGTATTACAACATTTTCGGATCTAGATTGTGAATTTTTCATCTAGACTGATAGGTAATAATTTCCTCTCCTATAATATCTTGCTCTTCCATTTACATATTTTTTGAATTGGTATTTGTAAATATGAATAAATATATTGATTTATTGATACCTAAAAGGATGAAGATAAACTGTGATCTGCTAAGGACCAGCCTAAGGACTGCTGCCCATGGAGGTTACACGTTCATTTGTGGACTACAATTTTACTGAGGGGCAACTCAAATTATGGTGGTGGTGCTACTTTCTGTTACACTGTCTTGTTTTGCAGTCTACAGGAAGACTAGCCACAATACAAAATCCTGTGGTGTCCTAGTATGTCTACTGGTGTTTGAGTTAGGGAATGCAAACCTTCCGAGTAAGGTTTGTAGGACTGCCTAGGCTCAGAAAGAGTCTGGTGCTGACAGTGGGAGAGTACAATGCTGATATTTTGTGCGACTAAGCTGCCAAGAGAGAAGAATGCCTTTGGGAAGAATGACCAAATTTCTTAATTTTACCAGGAGCTGGAATTATTCGCTTCATGTTTTCCCCACTTGCCGCACAAATGGTCTAATCATGTTTTCCATGCAGACTGGACTACAATGACTACTATTATTGGTAAGCTGGCAATTTCCCATTTTCTTTTTTTTTATTGCATACTCTTGACTTTGCCGTGCACACTTTTTTGATATATTAGTAGAAAATCTAAATATATACAAGCTATGACATCTGCAATCTTAAAAACCAGGAAAAAAAGAACTGCTCATAGGCTTGATGATGTGAATGATCCTACAATATCTCACACACCTCTAATGGACAATATGCGCTGTTTGGAAAAACAATTTAGCAATTAGATGAAAATTTAGTAGGACCTTACAACCCTACAAAAATACAATTCGAAGGATGTGATTCCTCAAGGTTTGAGAATAAAGGAAGTAACCACCACTGTCTATGATGATGAATTATTGAATCAATGGAACCAAATATTGTCCAATTGTTATCTGAAGCTCATGCGTCTTATTATCAAATATGAGGAGTCTAAATTATTAGACTTACAGAGAGACATAGAATCTACCCGCTCATTAAAGTAATGAATATGGACTCCACTCACATAGGTGTGGAGCCGCATATTCATTACTGTAATGAGCGGTACCATGTGACCGCTCACTACAGGAAGAAGCTGCCATGCCCGGAGACAATGGGACATGCAGGGACCATGCCAGGAGCGCCGGGAGCAGGTGAGTATTTCATATTTACCTTTCCGCATTCCACCGATGCTCCATCTTCCCCGTCCTTTGCAGTGACTGCTCAGGTCAGAGGGCGCGATGACTTATTAGTGTGCGCGCCGCCCTCTGCCTGAACAGTCACTGCAGAGAGATGGGACGCTGAGGAGCAGCGGGCGGTGACGAGAGGTGAGTATGTCATTTTTTTTTTTTTAGTGCAGCAGCAGCATTACATGTGGCACAATGTTATATGGAGCATCTATGGGGCCATAATGAACTGCATGAAGCATTATATGGGGCATCTATGGGACCATAAAGATCTGCATGGAGCAATATATGGGTCATCTATGGGGCCATAAAGAACTGCATGGAGCATTATATGGGGCATCAATGGAGCCATAAAGGACTGCATGGAGCATTATATGGGGCATCTATGGGGCCATAAAGAACTGCAATGAAGCATTATATGGGGCATCTATGGGGCCATAAAGAACTGCATGGAGCATTATATGGGGCCATAAAGAACTGCATGGAGCATTATATGGGGAAATAAAGAACTGCATGGAACATTATATGGGGCATCTATGGGGCCATAAAGAACTCCATGGAGCATTATATGGGGCATCTATGGGGCCATAAAGAACTCCATGGAGCATTATATGGGGCATCTATGGGGCCATAAAGAACTGCATGGAGCATTATATGGGGCATATTTGTATATGGAGCATCTTATGGGGCCATAAAGAACTGTATGGAACATTATATGGGGCATATTTTAATATGGAGCATCTTATGGGGCCATAATGAACTGTATGGAGCATTATATGGGGCTCCTGATTCAATATGGATATTCAAAAACACTTAACCTTCTGATTTCTCAATTAATTTTACTTTTATTGGTATTTTTATCTGTGACATTTACCGGTAGCTGCTGCATTTTCCACCCTAGGCTAATACTCTAGTCAATAAGTTTTCCCAGTTTTTTGTTGCAAAATTAGGGGGCTTAGCTTATATTCGGGTTGGCTTATACTCGAGTATATACGGTATTCTGATTTTGATGATCACAATAATAGCTCTCGCAATCGCCATTACAAATCATCTACATTTTCCAAGGGCAGAAATGTTTTTTTTTTAAAATTAAAAGACGTGGAGGAAGGAAACTCAGAAAAACACAAGGAATTATGGCTCAGCACAGTAGGAATCATCAATTTTAAATACTGAATCTAATGTTCTCAATTTGTCTTCACGTATATTCACACTCCAACAGATACAACTTCTTTCCTATAATCTTAATTTTATCCCTGACCAAGATTTTGATTTATTTTCTGCTATCCTAGACATTATTAATTTTATTTTTAATCTTGCCTTCAAAAGACATTTTTGGAATAATGATGTTGGACCTAATAATTCCTGATCATGGTGTTTTTTTCAATTCTTATTTCCGTTTTAATTTCCAAGAACAAATGTCTGTTTGTCTGTTTGAAGGCAAGATATCTGACATTACCAAAAATCCCTATTTTTATCTTATTCAATCTTGTGTGGATTGTATGGGCAAATTCCAAGTTGCAGCGGAAGAGGAACTAAAAACTCTCTATGATAGTACTCATCATCAAACCTTCAAATTAAATCTTCCACCACTTTTGATAAACGCATTGTATGAATTACAATACTTGAAAAACATTATCGTGAAAATGTAAGACAAGGATAGTGTGGTTGTACTAATGGACACTGAGGCATACAGATCACATATCAATATTATGCATATAATATAATGAAGGTTTTACATTAGGAGTTTTGACTAAAAAACAAATGGAATATCTCCTATCATTCCAACTCTACACACTTTGCCCAAAGTCCACAAAGGAACTACCATATATACTCGTGTATAAGCTGACCCAAGTATAAGCCGAGGCAACTAATTGCCTCGAAAAGCTGGGAAAACTTATTGATTCGAGTATAAGCCAGGTATGCATTGTCCCTTAATCCCTATTCTGGTATGCATGGTTCCTTATCCCCATCCTTGTCTGCATGGCTCCTCATCCCCATCCTTGTATGCAGGGCTCCTTATCCCCATCCTGAAGCCCTGCTCTATGGAGCAGAGGCGATCGGACAACTGTAGCTTCTAGTCTCCCATGGAGACTATTGAAGCAAGTAAAAAAAAAAAGTTTTTAAAAATATTAATCTTTTTTTAAAAAATATAAAAGTTCAAATCACCCCCCTTTCACCCCATTCAAAATAAAACAATAAAAAAACAAACACACAGATATTTGGTATCACTGCGTTCAGAATTCACAAGCTATCAATAGAAAAAATAATTATCCAATCAGTTAACAGCGTAACGAGAAAATAAATCAAAACGCCAGAATTATGTTTTTTTGGTCACTGCAACATTGCAACAAAATGTAATAACGGGTGATTAAAAGATTGTATCTACACCAAAATGGTATCAATAAAAACGTCAGATCGGCGCACAAAAAATAAGCCCTCACCCAGCCCCAGATCCTGAAAAATGAAGACGCTACTGGTCTCGGAAAATGGCAACTTTTTTTTTTTACAAAATTTGGAATTTTTTTTCACCACTGAAAAAGAACCTAGACATGTTTGGTGTCTATGAACTTGTAATGACGTGGAGAATAATAATGGCAGGTCAGTTTTAGCATTTAGTGAACCTAGTAAGAAAGCCAAACAAAAAACAAATGGACTTTTTTGCAATTTCACAGCACTTGGAATTTTTTTCCCGTTTTCTATTATTGACATGGTAAAATCAATGGTGTTTTTCAAAAGTACAACTCATCTCGCAAAATAACAAGCCCTCACATGGCCATTTTGACAAAAAAATTAAAAGTGTTATGGTTCTGGGAAGAAGGGGAGCAAAAAATGAAAATACAAAACCAAAAATTCACCCCGTCTTTAAATGGTTAAACCAGGTATCAGTGCTTTTTGGCAGTGCAGACAGGTTCCAAGTCCTGCTGGAGAATGAAATTTCCTTCTCCATAAAGCTTGTTGGCAGAGGGAAGCATGAAGTGTTCTAAAATTTCCTGGTAGACGGCTGCACTGACATTGTCCTTGATAAAACACAGTGGACCTACACAGTAGATGACATGGCTCCCCAAACCATCACTGATTGTGGAAACTTCACACTAGACCTCAGGCAGCTTGGATTGTGGCCTCTCCACTCTTCCTCCAGACTCTGGGACCTTGATTTCCTAATGAAATACAACATTTGCTTTCATCTGAAACACCTTGGACCACTGAGCAACAGTCCAGTTCTTTTTCTGCTTGTCCCAGGTAAGACACTTCTGGTGTTGTCTATTGGTCATTAGTGGCTTGACAAAAGGGACACTTGTAGTCCATATCCTGGATACGTCTGTGTGTGGTGGCTCTTGAAGCAATGAATCCAGCAGCAGTCCACTCCTTGTGAATCTCCCCCAAATTTTTGAATGGCCTTTTCTTAACAATCCTTTCAAGGCTGCGGTTATCTCGGTTGCTTGTGCACCTTTTTCTACCACACTTGTTCCTTCCACTCAACTTTCCATTAATATGCTTGGATACAGCACTCTGTGAACAGCCGGCTTCTTTAGCAATGACCTTTTGTGACTTACCCTCCTTGTGGAGAGTATCAATGACTGCCTTCTGGACATCTGTGAGGTCAACAGTCTTCCCCATGATTGTGGAACCTACTTAAACAGATTAAGGGACATTTTTAAATGCTTAAGAAGCCTTTGCAGGTGTTTTTTGTTAATTATTCTAATTTACTGAGATAATGACTTTTGGGTTTACATTGGCTGTAAGCCATAATCATAAACATTAACAGAAATAAACACTTGAAATGGATCGCTCTGCTTGTAATTACTCTATATAATATATGAGTTTCACTTTATGTGTTGAAGAATTTAAATAAATTAACTTGCTGATGATATTCTAATTTTGTGAGAAGCACCTGTACATCTAAACCAAAAGGAACTGTAGCGATCCCTTTAACTATATGCTTTTTTGCAATGTCCTATTTTGCTTTTATTGAATCATGTGTCTTGCTTTCGATTTGTTCACCTGTGTATTTAGGGTTGGCAGTTGTTAATTTTGAACAAGTTTTGACGAAGAACATTTGTGTACGTTTGAAGTGCATCGTTTTTGCATATTTCTGCCTTGGATATAAGTTTCTACTTTTTATATGGAATAAAGTCTTGATAATTTTTTTTACCAGGAGCTGGATTTTTTCACTTCATGTTTTCCCAGCTTGCCACACAAAAAGTTGGATTGTGTTTTCCGTGCAGACTGGGCTACTATTAGTGTTGATCTGGCAATTCCCCTTTTCCTTTTCCTGTTTTGTTGATGTGAGGTCAAATGAAGCAGCAGAACTTTCTGCAGAAGTGGTCCGTAACCCCTGTAGCAACTACCTGTCTGTCAGTTCTTAGACCCATGAAAAAGAAATACAATAATCCCAGATAACCCCTTCAAGCAATAAATGTAATAGACTTAAAGAAGAAAGTAGAAATCATACTCATTCTTCAGATAGTATACACAGACTGTTTAAAATGAGCAGTTATTACGGAAATTATAAGTAGTGTTGAGCATTCCGATACCGCAAGTATCGGGTATCGGCCGATACTAGCGGTATCGGAATTCCGATACCGGGATTCCGATACTTGCCGCGTATCGGATACCGGAATCGGAAGTTCCCAGATTCAAAATGCAGAAATTCAGCCAATGAGAATGATTTCAAGTGTGGGCACATCCTGTTCAGCATGGAGGGCATGAAACTACTGGCATGGCTGTGATTGGCTGCTGAAATGATGTCATGATGCAGTTTAAAAGTCGCTGGCGCCATTTTGCGATCACTCTGCTGTGAATTCAGTTAGTGACAGGACGCTGTTTGCTGACTGAGGGACAGTTTAGAGATAGCGATTTGCTTCTTTGTGCTTTCCAAAGGCTAATTTAGCAACCGCTGTGTTCACCTACTATTCACCTTCCTTTTGCCTTGTAGCGCTGTTTTCACAGCGATCTGCAAGGTCTCTCTGTGTGTGTGTGTGTGAGTGCAGCCCACTCTCTAGTCTGAGTGCAGCCACATAGGCCATCCATAGCTGGTTGTATTCAGTTCAGGGAGGGTGGTTCATTGCCTCATACTGTCCTTTTTTTTTTTTTTTTTGAAGTAGTGCAGGCTGCTGCACATTTTTTCCAAAAATTCCTATTAGTGTCTTTCCACCCGTCTCCAGCTAATTTGTGGAAAAACACTACATAGGATAAAGTAGAGGAGGGTTTTTGGGCCTTGCAGCGCCGTTTACGGCTGTCTGCACGGTCTCCGTGTGACTGCAGCTCGCCCTGTAATCTGTGAGCAGCTATAGCCTGGTTGTCTCCAGCTCAGGGTTTTTCACTGCGTCATACCGCCAAATCAATTTTCTTTTTTTTCAAAGTAGTGTAGTCTGCTGCTAATTTATTTTAAAAAATCCTATTAGTGTCTTTCCACCCGTCTCCAGCTAATTTGTGGAAAAACACTACATAGGATAAAGTAGAGGAGGGTTTTTGGGCCTTGCAGCGCCGTTTACGGCTGTCTGCACGGTCTCCGTGTGACTGCAGCTCGCCCTGTAGTCTGTGAGCAGCCGTAGCCTGGTTGTCTGCAGCTCAGGGTTTTTCACTGCGTCATACCGCCAAATCAATTTTCTTTTTTTTCAAAGTAGTGTAGTCTGCTGCTAATTTATTTTAAAAAATCCTATTAGTGTCTTTCCACCCGTCTCCAGCTAATTTGTGGAAAAACACTACATAGGATAAAGTAGAGGAGGGTTTTTGGGCCTTGCAGCGCCGTTTACGGCTGTCTGCACGGTCTCCGTGTGACTGCAGCTCGCCCTGTAGTCTGTGAGCAGCCGTAGCCTGGTTGTCTGCAGCTCAGGGTTTTTCACTGCGTCATACCGCCAAATCAATTTTCTTTTTTTTCAAAGTAGTGTAGTCTGCTGCTAATTTATTTTAAAAAATCCTATTAGTGTCTTTCCACCCGTCTCCAGCTAATTTGTGGAAAAACACTACATAGGATAAAGTAGAGGAGGGTTTTTGGGCCTTGCAGCGCCGTTTACGGCTGTCTGCACGGTCTCCGTGTGATTGCAGCTCTATCCGTTGTCAGTTCAGCCCCAAAAAAATAAATAAATAATAAAGTTCACCAAACACACCAGTTACACACCACTTTACATTTGTGTAGGCCACATTAGCTCATATTCAAGTCTAGTCCACACTTTAGAAAATTAGTGTGTCTTATACCTGTTAGGAGGAGTTGCTCAGGAATAAGCACACAAAGCCGTTAGTACTTTTCTGCTTATCTTTATCAGTCAACCAAGATGAAGAAGGCAGTGAGTAAGGCACGTGGGCGTGGGCGTGGGCGCGGAGCAGGGAGGGGACGTGGGGATTCTGTGCCTGCTGCGGGCACCGGTGAGTCATCAGCACCCACTTTCACAAGGGAACAGTCGTTCATGCGCAGCTTTGTCGCCGAGCGCCGTACACCGCTGCTGCGTGAAGACCAAATTGAAGCCGTTGTGGGATGGATGGCAGCTAATGCATCAACTTCCATTAGTGCCACATCCTCTCAGACACAGAGCACTGGAGAGCAGCCATCTGTCTCTTCACCACCTGCAAAATTGCCCAGGCAGACAGAGATCCCAGGACAGGAGCAGTCTCTACTTCTGTTCTCTGAATCATCTCTTGGCTTGGAAACAGGGGGCCAGCCAAGCAGCATTGGAGAAATGGAAGAAGAGGCAGGGTGCAGTGATGCCCAACCGCTTTTTCTGTCTTCCTCTGAAGAGGCGGGTGGGCCAGTGGCTCCGGTCACCACCTCGCAGGCCGCATCAGCTGATGATGACACTCAGGTGCCACTTACTGGTGCGTGCTCTGCTGCTGAGACTACCCAGGAGGAGCAGTTGGGGGCAGAGGGTAGTGTAGATGATGAGGTCCTTGACCCATCTTGGCGTCAGGGACAGGAAGGTGGTGGGAGCAGCTCTGAGGAAGAGATTCCCCGTACGGCCCAAAGAGGGAGAGGGAGGGGGAAGACTGCGGATCCTGCAGCCTCCGCTTTGGCACCCGTAAGGAGCATGTCTCTTCCAAAAGTCAAAAGGGGGGCTCCCAAGACTTGCAGTGCCTGGTCCTTTTTTGACCCAGTTGCAGATGACATTTGCTATGTCAGATGCAAGGTGTGTCATCAAAAAATCAAAAGAGGTCAAAAAGTCGCCAACCTCAATACCTCCAACATGTGGAAACATGTGCGCAACAGGCACCCGGCGGAGTTAGACAAACACACTGAAGAGCTAGGCCAACCAACAGCGGCAGCTACCACCTCTTCAGCTCGTGTTGCCTCTTCCTCTAGCTCACACGCAGCTGGTTCGGCTTCCTCCCAGGATCGCCGTGGAAGAACCTCTGGCCCTGTTGTCCAGAGACCCGCTGTCATTCCACCCGCAGCACCACTTTCCCAGTCATCCACACACTCCCAGCCCAGTCTACAGCCATCGGTAGTACAGGCATGGGAGAAAAGGCGGCCTTTCTCGTCAAACCACCCACGAGCACAGGCTCTGACTGCAGGCATTGCCAAACTTCTGTCACTGGAAATGCTGTCATTCAGGCTGGTGGAGACTGACAGCTTCCGTGACTTGATGTCATTGGCAGTCCCACAGTACAATGTGCCCAGCCGCTTTTACTTCAGCAGGCAAGCCGTCCCTGCCCTGCACAAGCATGTGGAGGGACACATAAAACACGCGCTACTGAACGCCGTCAGTAGCAAGGTCCACCTCACCACCGATGCGTGGACCAGTCAACATGGACAGGGGCGATACCTTTCCCTCACTGCCCATTGGGTTAATGTAGTTGAGCCGGGTACAGACCGTGCGAGTGGCGCAGGACGTGTCCTGCCCACTCCAAGGATTGCAGGAATCCATTCTGTACGCATTGACTCCTCCTCTTACACCAGTTCCTCAGAATCATCGCTGCAGGAGCCGTCACAGTCCACCTCCACATGGACCCGTGATGAACGTGTACCTGTTACGACCGACATGAGCACAGCCGTGGCCAAACGTCAACAGGCCGTCTTGAAATTAATTTTTTTGGGGAATCGTAGCCACACAGCGCAGGAGCTCTGGAATGCCATCAAGCAGGAGAGCGATGTGTGGTTTGAGCCAGCGAATCTCCAGCCAGGCATGGTAGTGTGTGATAATGGCCGAAATCTGGTGGCAGCCCTGGACCTCGGCAACCTCACTCACATCCCATGTCTGGCACATGTGCTCAATTTGGTCGTGCAGAGTTTTTTGAGGGACTATCCGGATCTTGATGCACTGCTGCACAAGGTCCGCCTAGAGTGTGCTCACTTGCGGCGTTCCAGCACGGCAAAAGCGCGCATTGCGGCTCTGCAGCGCCGACACCGCCTGCCGGAACATCGCATCATATGTGACCTACCTACCAGGTGGAATTCCACGTTACATATGTTGGAGCGGTTGTGTGAGCAGCAGCAAGCTGTAATGGAGTACCAGCTGTATCAGGCGCAAAAAAGTCGCAGTCAGCGCCGTACAGACTTCACAACCACAGAGTGGGCCACTATGAAGGATGTCTGCCAGGTTTTGCGTCCCTTTGATTATTCCACGCGGATGGCGAGTGCAGATGATGCACTAGTCAGCATGACTGTCCCCCTTATCTGCCTGCTTGAAAAATCACTGCAAGCGCTAAGGGATGATGTTGTGGAAGAGGTGGAGGATGAGGATTCACCACTTCCATCATCTTCTGGACAGTCAGCGCCACGTGGTTCCTCACAAACGCGTAGGCAGGGGACAGTTTGTGAGGAGGATGAGGAGGAGTCAATGGAGGAGGAAGACATCCGTCCAGAGGAGGGAGTTACACAATTGTCCAGTACTCAGTGTGTACAGCGAGGGTGGGGTGATGACGAGCGGGCAGAGATCACGCCTCCAGCTGGGGACAGCGTTTCTTGGGCAGTTGGCAGTCTGCAGCACATGGTGGATTACATGCTGCAGTGCCTGAGAAACGACCGCCGCATCGACCACATTCTCAACATGTCTGATTATTGGGTGTTCACCCTCCTCGATCCTCGCTACCGGGACAACGTAGAAAGCCTCATCACACCGTTGAACCAGGAGCGAAAAATGCGGGAGTACCAAGACACACTGGTCAGTTCCATCATCTTCTCCATTCCAACTGAGAGAAGTGCTGCTACTGCATTCCAAAGCAGCTCAGTGCGTCCAGGCAGTGGTGGAGGCTCTGCACAAAGAGGGAGCAGAAGCAGTGCCTCTGCCCAAGGCAAGACCAGTATGGCCCAACTGTGGCACAGTTTTGTGTGCCCCCCACAAAAGTCTACACCATCACAGACGGCTCCAGTCAGCAGGAGGCAACGGTTCCGTCAGATGGTGACAGACTACATGTCTTGCCCTCTTGCTGTACTCCCAGACGGCTCTTCCCCTTTCAAGTTTTGGGTCTCAAAGCTGGATACATGGCCAGAGCTAAGCCAGTATGCATTGGAGGTGCTGTCTTGCCCTGCGGCCAGTGTATTATCGGAACGTGTCTTTAGTGCTGCAGGTGGTGTACTAACTGACCGTCGCATGCGACTATCCTCCGATAACGTTGACCGGCTTACTTTTCTGAAAATGAACAAGGCCTGGATCTCGCAGGAATTTGCCACTCCTCCTCCTGATTAAATAATTAGGTCACTGTATACGTTATCCAGGTCTCCTGTTGTGTTCATCTTTCTACCACCTGAACTTAAATTCCTGGGCTCCAACACCGCCAGTTGAGGCTCAGACGTGCCGTCTGCACAGTCAAAACATACGACCCAGTGTTATTGGGTTTCAGTAACGTCAGCTGATCCCCAGCTGTGTAGCCGGCAATGTGTCATGCGACCGCCACGCTGACACAACAACTGAAATGTAAGGGAATCTGTCCCCCCCCCCCCCAAGGCGTTTGTTACTGAAAGAGCCACCTTGTGCAGCAGTAATGCTGCACAAGGAAAAAGGTAGCTATTTTGGTTTTGCTCCTTGCACACGCAAAACTTAACACTTATAAAATGTGTCCACTGATACCGTAAAACCGTCCCGGAGGTGGGACTTTCCTTCGTAATATGACGCAGCACAGCCGTCATTCCTACCCCCCCGGCGCCGCGCCCCGGCTCCTCAGCGTTGTTTGATTCCGTCCCGGAGCCTGCGCTGTTATGTTATCCCGTGGCCAGGCACACTTAGCGCTGCCCGTCTTCTGGCATCATTTGGTGTCAGGCTGGCTGCGCCTGTGCGGCCACGCTGGCCGAGAGCCCGCCTCGCAGTGTCTTCTGATTTAATCCCACTGGGGGCCTGGGATCTATGGACATGCGCAGTGCATATCTGAACCTCCACCTCTCACTCATCTCCCTATGGCTTCTTCAGACTGTTCGGTGTCAGCTGGTCCCTAATAGCATGCCACGGCCGTGACACCGCACAGTCTGAAAAAGAAGCCGTAGGGAGGGGAGTGAGAGGCGAGGATATGCACTGCGCATGGCCATGGATCCCAGGCCCCCAGTGGGATTACATCAGAAGACACTGCGAGGCGGGCTCTCGGCCAGCGCGGCCGCACAGGCGCAGCCAGCCTGACACCAAATGATGTCAGAAGATGGGCAGCGCTAAGTGTGCCTGGCCACGGGATAACATAACAGCGCAGGCTCCGGGACGGAATCAAACAACGCTGAGGAGCCGGGGCACGGCGGCGGGGGGGTAGTAATGATGGCTGTGCTGCGTCATATTACGAAGGAAAGTCCCACCTCCGGGACGGTTTCACGGCTTCAGGGGACACATTTTATAAGTGTTTAGTTCTGTGTTTGCAAGGAGCATGATGAAAAGAGCCACCTTTTCCTTTTGCATCTTTTGTGCTGCACAAGCTGGCTCTTTCAGCTACAAACGCCTTGGGGGGGGGGTTAAAGGTTCCCTTTCGACTTTCTCAGGCTTCGGCCTACATTGTGTTCCTCTGCTTTTCCACCTGCCCCTGGGCTCCAACACCGCTAGTTGCCGTCCAGAAGTGCTGTACGCACAGTCAACAGTCGCTCCTCTGTTATTGGGGTTCAGTAACGTCAGCTGTTCCCCTGCTGTGTGTGTGGCAATCCCTCCTACCTCCTCCAACCTCCTCCTCCTCCACCTGTCCCTGGGCTCCAACACCGCCAGTTGCCGTCCAGAAGTGCTGTACGCACAGTCAACAGTCCCTCCTCTGTTATTGGGGTTCAGTAACGTCAGCTGTTCCCCTGCTGTGTGTGTGGCAATCCCTCCTACCTCCTCCAACCTCCTCCAACCTCCTCCTCCTCCACCTGTCCCTGGGCTCCAACACCGCCAGTTGCCGTCCAGAAGTGCTGTACGCACAGTCAACAGTCCCTCCTCTGTTATTGGGGTTCAGTAACGTCAGCTGTTCCCCTGCTGTGTGTGTGGCAATCCCTCCTACCTCCTCCAACCTCCTCCAACCTCCTCCTCCTCCACCTGTCCCTGGGCTCCAACACCGCCAGTTGCCGTCCAGAAGTGCTGTACGCACAGTCAACAGTCCCTCCTCTGTTATTGGGGTTCAGTAACGTCAGCTGTTCCCCTGCTGTGTGTGTGGCAATCCCTCCTACCTCCTCCAACCTCCTCCTCCTCCACCTGTCCCTGGGCTCCAACACCGCCAGTTGCCGTCCAGAAGTGCTGTACGCACAGTCAACAGTCCCTCCTCTGTTATTGGGGTTCAGTAACGTCAGCTGTTCCCCTGCTGTGTGTGTGGCAATCCCTCCTACCTCCTCCAACCTCCTCCAACCTCCTCCTCCTCCACCTGTCCCTGGGCTCCAACACCGCCAGTTGCCGTCCAGAAGTGCTGTACGCACAGTCAACAGTCCCTCCTCTGTTATTGGGGTTCAGTAACGTCAGCTGTTCCCCTGCTGTGTGTGTGGCAATCCCTCCTACCTCCTCCAACCTCCTCCTCCTCCACCTGTCCCTGGGCTCCAACACCGCCAGTTGCCGTCCAGAAGTGCTGTACGCACAGTCAACAGTCCCTCCTCTGTTATTGGGGTTCAGTAACGTCAGCTGTTCCCCTGCTGTGTGTGTGGCAATCCCTCCTACCTCCTCCAACCTCCTCCAACCTCCTCCTCCTCCACCTGTCCCTGGGCTCCAACACCGCCAGTTGCCGTCCAGAAGTGCTGTACGCACAGTCAACAGTCCCTCCTCTGTTATTGGGGTTCAGTAACGTCAGCTGTTCCCCTGCTGTGTGTGTGGCAATCCCTCCTACCTCCTCCAACCTCCTCCTCCTCCACCTGTCCCTGGGCTCCAACACCGCCAGTTGCCGTCCAGAAGTGCTGTACGCACAGTCAACAGTCCCTCCTCTGTTATTGGGGTTCAGTAACGTCAGCTGTTCCCCTGCTGTGTGTGTGGCAATCCCTCCTACCTCCTCCAACCTCCTCCAACCTCCTCCTCCTCCACCTGTCCCTGGGCTCCAACACCGCCAGTTGCCGTCCAGAAGTGCTGTACGCACAGTCAACAGTCCCTCCTCTGTTATTGGGGTTCAGTAACGTCAGCTGTTCCCCTGCTGTGTGTGTGGCAATCCCTCCTACCTCCTCCAACCTCCTCCAACCTCCTCCTCCTCCACCTGTCCCTGGGCTCCAACACCGCCAGTTGCCGTCCAGAAGTGCTGTACGCACAGTCAACAGTCCCTCCTCTGTTATTGGGGTTCAGTAACGTCAGCTGTTCCCCTGCTGTGTGTGTGGAAATCCCTCCTACCTCCTCCAACCTCCTCCTCCTCCACCTGTCCCTGGGCTCCAACACCGCCAGTTGCCGTCCAGAAGTGCTGTACGCACAGAGCCAAACACCTCGCCTATGTGTTAGTGGGGTTCAGCACCGCCAGCTGTTCCCCTGCTGTGTATACGGCAACGTGTACTGCGACCACCACGCAGGCACAACAAGTTAAATTTAAGGGAACCTGTCCCCCCCCCCCCATGCGTTTGTTACTGAAGGAGCCACCTTGTGCAGCAGTAATGATGCAAAGGGAAAAAGTGCCTCTTTTCGTGGTGCTCCTTGCATATGCTGAACCTAACACTTATGAAATGTGTCCCCTCACAGCGTTCAACCGTCCGGTAGGTGGAACTTTCCTTTGTCATGTGACGCAGCACAGCCGTCATTTTTACCCCCTTGTCGCCGTGCGCCGCCTCCTCAGCGTTGTTTGAATCTGTCCCGGAGCCTGCGCTGTTAGGTTACCCCTTGGCCATGCACACATTTTGCGCTGCCCGTCTTCTGACATCATTTGCTGTCAGGCTGGCTGCGCCTGTGCGGGTGCGCTGTCCGAGATTCAGCCTCGCGGTGTCGTCTAATGTAATCCCACCGCGGGCCTGGGATCCGTGTCCATGCGCAGTGCATATCCTCGCCTCTCACTCCCCTCCCTACGGCTTCTAAAGACTGTTCGGTGTCAGCTGGTCCCTAATAGCATGCCACGGCCGTGACACCGCACAGTCTTTAGAAGCCGTAGGGAGGGGAGTGAGAGGCGAGGATATGCACTGCGCATGGACACGGATCCCAGGCCCGCGGTGGGATTACATTAGACGACACCGCGAGGCTGAATCTCGGACAGCGCACCCGCACAGGCGCAGCCAGCCTGACAGCAAATGATGTCAGAAGACGGGCAGCGCAAAATGTGTGCATGGCCAAGGGGTAACCTAACAGCGCAGGCTCCGGGACAGATTCAAACAACGCTGAGGAGGCGGCGCACGGCGACAAGGGGGTAAAAATGACGGCTGTGCTGCGTCACATGACAAAGGAAAGTTCCACCGACCGGACGGTTGAACGCTGTGAGGGGACACATTTCATAAGTGTTAGGTTCAGCATCTGCAAGGACCATAATTAAAAGAGCTAAGTTTACCTTTTCCAGCATTAGTGCTGTACACGATGGCTCTTCCAGCTACAAACGCCTGGGGGGGGGGGTTAAAGGTTTCCTTTCAACTTGCTCCAGTGCAGGCTTCGGCCTACACTCCGCTCCCCCTGCTCCTCCTGCTGACCCTGGGCTCTAACACCGCCAGTTGGGGCCCAGATGTGCTAGCTGCACAGAGAAAAACACCTCGCCAATGTGTCAGTGGGGTCCAGCACCGCCAGCTGTTCCCCTGCTGTGTAGCCGGCAACGTGTCCTGCAAAAGCCACGCAGACACAACAGACCCAAAGCTGCCGCCAGTGCAGGCTTCGGCCTACACTCCCCTCCCCCTGCTCCTCCTCCTCCTGCTCCTCCTCCTGCTGTCCCTGGGCTCTAACACACCGCCAGTTGGGGCCCAGATGTGCTAGCTGCACAGAGAAAAACACCAGCCAATGTGTGAGTGGGGTCCAGCACCGCCAGCTGTTCCCCTGCTGTGCAGCCGGCAACGTGTCCTGCAAAAGCCACGCAGACACAAGAACTGAAATTGAAGGGAACCTGTCCCCCCTCCCCCAGGCGTTTTTACGTTATCCAGCCACCTTGTACAGCGGTAATGCTGCATGTGTGCAAGGTGGCTCAGAAACGTATTCTCCTCGCACATGTGGAACTGAAAACACGTCTGAAATGTGTCCTCTGTGTGACCATTTAACCGTCCCGGTGGTGTGACTTTCCTTTGTAATGACACGCTGCAACCCCCTTGGTAGCGCTGCCCGTCTTCTGGCATCATTGTTTGGCTGGCTGCGCCTCTGCGGCCGCCCTGACCCACACAACGCCCCTCGGTGTCTTATTTATTGGGACTGCGAGGGTGTGATTCATGGGCAGGATCAGTGCATCAGTTCGCCTGTCCCTCCTCTCCTTCCGCCTTCTTCGGACTGTGCGGCTTCATGGCCGTGGCATGCGATAAGGGATCAGATGACGCCGCACAGTCTGAAGCGGGTGTAAGGACCCGAGTGTGAGAGGCCAACATATGTGCTGCGCCAGGCCCTGAATCCCAGCCCCGCAGTGTTTTAACAATGTTAAGACACTGCGGGGCTGGGATTCATGGTCATCGCGAACCGCACCGGCCGACATTACATGATGCCAGAAGATGGGCAGCGCTAACGGCGCTAGGCCAGGGGATAACACGACAGCGCAGACTCCTGAACAGCAAATAACAACGCTCGGGAGGCTGCACCCAGCACCAAGGTGGGATTCTTGACACCTGTGCTGCGTCTCATTACAAAGGGAACTCGCGCCTCCATTACACAGTTTGACTGTATAAAGGGCTGAATGTTATACGTGTTCCATTCAGCGTGTGCAAGGAGAAAAATTACAAGAGCAACCTTTGACTTGCGCAGCACTGCTGCTGCATAAGCTGTGGCTCTTCTACTTTGTAACCCCTGAGGGGGGGTTAAAGGTGACTTTTGAAATCGGTTCAATTAGGCTTCGGCCTACACTCTGCTCCACCTGCAGAGCCCGGGCTCCAACAACGCTAGTTGCTGTCCGGAAGTGCTGGCTGCACAGAGCCAAACACCTCGCCAATGTGTCAGTGGGGTCCAGCACCGCCAGCTGTTCCCCTGCTGTGTAGCCGGCAACGTGTCCTGCAAAAGCCACGCAGACACAACAGACCCAAAGCTGCCGCCAGTGCAGGCTTCGGCCTACACTCCCCTCCCCCTGCTCCTCCTCCTCCTGCTCCTCCTCCTGCTGTCCCTGGGCTCTAACACACCGCCAGTTGGGGCCCAGATGTGCTAGCTGCACAGAGAAAAACACCAGCCAATGTGTGAGTGGGGTCCAGCACCGCCAGCTGTTCCCCTGCTGTGCAGCCGGCAACGTGTCCTGCAAAAGCCACGCAGACACAAGAACTGAAATGGAAGGGAACCTGTCCCCCCTCCCCCAGGCGTTTTTACGTTATCCAGCCACCTTGTACAGCGGTAATGCTGCATGTGTGCAAGGTGGCTCAGAAACGTATTCTCCTCGCACATGTGGAACTGAAAACACGTCTGAAATGTGTCCTCTGTGTGACCATTTAACCGTCCCGGTGGTGTGACTTTCCTTTGTAATGACACGCTGCAACCCCCTTGGTAGCGCTGCCCGTCTTCTGGCATCATTGTTTGGCTGGCTGCGCCTCTGCGGCCGCCCTGACCCACACAACGCCCCTCGGTGTCTTATTTATTGGGACTGCGAGGGTGTGATTCATGGGCAGGATCAGTGCATCAGTTCGCCTGTCCCTCCTCTCCTTCCGCCTTCTTCGGACTGTGCGGCTTCATGGCCGTGGCATGCGATAAGGGATCAGATGACGCCGCACAGTCTGAAGCGGGTGTAAGGACCCGAGTGTGAGAGGCCAACATATGTGCTGCGCCAGGCCCTGAATCCCAGCCCCGCAGTGTTTTAACAATGTTAAGACACTGCGGGGCTGGGATTCATGGTCATCGCGAACCGCACCGGCCGACATTACATGATGCCAGAAGATGGGCAGCGCTAACGGCGCTAGGCCAGGGGATAACACGACAGCGCAGACTCCTGTACAGCAAATAACAACGCTCGGGAGGCTGCACCCAGCACCAAGGTGGGATTCTTGACACCTGTGCTGCGTCTCATTACAAAGGGAACTCGCGCCTCCATTACACAGTTTAACTGTATAAAGGGCTGAATGTTATACGTGTTCCATTCAGCGTGTGCAAGGAGAAAAATTACAAGAGCAACCTTTGACTTGCGCAGCACTGCTGCTGCATAAGCTGTGGCTCTTCTACTTTGTAACCCCTGAGGGGGGGTTAAAGGTGACTTTTGAAATCGGTTCAATTAGGCTTCGGCCTACACTCTGCTCCACCTGCAGAGCCCGGGCTCCAACAACGCTAGTTGCTGTCCGGAAGTGCTGGCTGCACAGAGCCAAACACCTCGCCAATGTGTCAGTGGGGTCCAGCACCGCCAGCTGTTCCCCTGCTGTGTAGCCGGCAACGTGTCCTGCAAAAGCCACGCAGACACAACAGACCCAAAGCTGCCGCCAGTGCAGGCTTCGGCCTACACTCCCCTCCCCCTGCTCCTCCTCCTCCTGCTCCTCCTCCTGCTGTCCCTGGGCTCTAACACACCGCCAGTTGGGGCCCAGATGTGCTAGCTGCACAGAGAAAAACACCAGCCAATGTGTGAGTGGGGTCCAGCACCGCCAGCTGTTCCCCTGCTGTGCAGCCGGCAACGTGTCCTGCAAAAGCCACGCAGACACAAGAACTGAAATTGAAGGGAACCTGTCCCCCCTCCCCCAGGCGTTTTTACGTTATCCAGCCACCTTGTACAGCGGTAATGCTGCATGTGTGCAAGGTGGCTCAGAAACGTATTCTCCTCGCACATGTGGAACTGAAAACACGTCTGAAATGTGTCCTCTGTGTGACCATTTAACCGTCCCGGTGGTGTGACTTTCCTTTGTAATGACACGCTGCAACCCCCTTGGTAGCGCTGCCCGTCTTCTGGCATCATTGTTTGGCTGGCTGCGCCTCTGCGGCCGCCCTGACCCACACAACGCCCCTCGGTGTCTTATTTATTGGGACTGCGAGGGTGTGATTCATGGGCAGGATCAGTGCATCAGTTCGCCTGTCCCTCCTCTCCTTCCGCCTTCTTCGGACTGTGCGGCTTCATGGCCGTGGCATGCGATAAGGGATCAGATGACGCCGCACAGTCTGAAGCGGGTGTAAGGACCCGAGTGTGAGAGGCCAACATATGTGCTGCGCCAGGCCCTGAATCCCAGCCCCGCAGTGTTTTAACAATGTTAAGACACTGCGGGGCTGGGATTCATGGTCATCGCGAACCGCACCGGCCGACATTACATGATGCCAGAAGATGGGCAGCGCTAACGGCGCTAGGCCAGGGGATAACACGACAGCGCAGACTCCTGTACAGCAAATAACAACGCTCGGGAGGCTGCACCCAGCACCAAGGTGGGATTCTTGACACCTGTGCTGCGTCTCATTACAAAGGGAACTCGCGCCTCCATTACACAGTTTGACTGTATAAAGGGCTGAATGTTATACGTGTTCCATTCAGCGTGTGCAAGGAGAAAAATTACAAGAGCAACCTTTGACTTGCGCAGCACTGCTGCTGCATAAGCTGTGGCTCTTCTACTTTGTAACCCCTGAGGGGGGGTTAAAGGTGACTTTTGAAATCGGTTCAATTAGGCTTCGGCCTACACTCTGCTCCACCTGCAGAGCCCGGGCTCCAACAACGCTAGTTGCTGTCCGGAAGTGCTGGCTGCACAGAGCCAAACACCTCGCCAATGTGTCAGTGGGGTCCAGCACCGCCAGCTGTTCCCCTGCTGTGTAGCCGGCAACGTGTCCTGCAAAAGCCACGCAGACACAACAGACCCAAAGCTGCCGCCAGTGCAGGCTTCGGCCTACACTCCCCTCCCCCTGCTCCTCCTCCTCCTGCTCCTCCTCCTGCTGTCCCTGGGCTCTAACACACCGCCAGTTGGGGCCCAGATGTGCTAGCTGCACAGAGAAAAACACCAGCCAATGTGTCAGTGGGGTCCAGCACCGCCAGCTGTTCCCCTGCTGTGCAGCCGGCAACGTGTCCTGCAACAGCCACGCAGACACAAGAACTGAAATTGAAGGGAACCTGTCCCCCCTCCCCCAGGCGTTTTTACGTTATCCAGCCACCTTGTACAGCGGTAATGCTGCATGTGTGCAAGGTGGCTCAGAAACGTATTCTCCTCGCACATGTGGAACTGAAAACACGTCTGAAATGTGTCCTCTGTGTGACCATTTAACCGTCCCGGTGGTGTGACTTTCCTTTGTAATGACACGCTGCAACCCCCTTGGTAGCGCTGCCCGTCTTCTGGCATCATTGTTTGGCTGGCTGCGCCTCTGCGGCCGCCCTGACCCACACAACGCCCCTCGGTGTCTTATTTATTGGGACTGCGAGGGTGTGATTCATGGGCAGGATCAGTGCATCAGTTCGCCTGTCCCTCCTCTCCTTCCGCCTTCTTCGGACTGTGCGGCTTCATGGCCGTGGCATGCGATAAGGGATCAGATGACGCCGCACAGTCTGAAGCGGGTGTAAGGACCCGAGTGTGAGAGGCCAACATATGTGCTGCGCCAGGCCCTGAATCCCAGCCCCGCAGTGTTTTAACAATGTTAAGACACTGCGGGGCTGGGATTCATGGTCATCGCGAACCGCACCGGCCGACATTACATGATGCCAGAAGATGGGCAGCGCTAACGGCGCTAGGCCAGGGGATAACACGACAGCGCAGACTCCTGTACAGCAAATAACAACGCTCGGGAGGCTGCACCCAGCACCAAGGTGGGATTCTTGACACCTGTGCTGCGTCTCATTACAAAGGGAACTCGCGCCTCCATTACACAGTTTGACTGTATAAAGGGCTGAATGTTATACGTGTTCCATTCAGCGTGTGCAAGGAGAAAATTTACAAGAGCAACCTTTGACTTGCGCAGCACTGCTGCTGCATAAGCTGTGGCTCTTCTACTTTGTAACCCCTGAGGGGGGGTTAAAGGTGACTTTTGAAATCGGTTCAATTAGGCTTCGGCCTACACTCTGCTCCACCTGCAGAGCCCGGGCTCCAACAACGCTAGTTGCTGTCCGGAAGTGCTGGCTGCACAGAGCCAAACACCTCGCCAATGTGTCAGTGGGGTCCAGCACCGCCAGCTGTTCCCCTGCTGTGTAGCCGGCAACGTGTCCTGCAAAAGCCACGCAGACACAACAGACCCAAAGCTGCCGCCAGTGCAGGCTTCGGCCTACACTCCCCTCCCCCTGCTCCTCCTCCTCCTGCTCCTCCTCCTGCTGACCCTGGGCTCTAACAAACCACCAGTTGGGGCCCAGATGTGCTAGCTGCACAGAGAAAAACACCTCGCCAATGTGTCAGTGGGGTCCAGCACCGCCAGCTGTTCCCCTGCTGTGCAGCCGGCATCGTGTCCTGCAAAAGCCACGCAGACACTTGCTCTTGTACCTTCTGCTCCCCATCCTGGTTCCAGTACCGTCAGCTGGTTCCGGGCAGAGCCTTTGGCTTAGGTGCCTCCCTTTGGTATCCGAGTTCCACCAACGTCAGGTGGTCCTTGGTAGTGCTTTCAGGCACGGGTACCTCCTGCTTAGTAACCGGGTTCCAGTAACGTCAGCTGGTCCTCGGTAGTTCCATTGGCTCTTGGACCTTCGGCTACCCATCCGGGTTCCAGCACCGTCAGCTGGTTCTCGGCAGTGTCTTTTGCTCTTGTACCTTCTGCTCCCCATCCTGGTTCCAGTACCGTCAGCTGATTCCGGGCAGAGCCTTTGGCTTAGGTGCCTCCCTCTGGGTATCCGAGTTCCACCAACGTCAGGTGGTCCTTGGTAGTGCTTTCAGCACAGGTACCTCCTGCTTAGTAACCGGGTTCCAGTAACGTCAGCTGGTCCTCGGTAGTTCCATTGGCTCTTGGACCTTCGGGTAGCCATCCGAGTTCCAGTTCCATCAGCTGGTTCTCGGCATTTTCTCAGCCTTCTTGTACCTTCTGCTACATTTCCAAGTTCAAGAGACTAAACACAATGACCCAGAAGACCACCCCTAAGATGACGACGACACCAGAGACGACAACCACCGTGATGACGACGACCCTGGAGACGATGACCCCGAAGACCACCCCGATGACGACGACCCCGGAGACGACGACCCTGAAGACCACCCCGATGACGACGACCCCGGAGACGACGACCCTGGAGACGACGACGACCTGGAAGACCGAGAAGCAGAAGAACAAGAGGCTGCAGAACAAAGAGCAGAAGAACATTAAGCATAACACTAAATATCAGAGCAAAAAATATTATCTAAATTATAAGCAGAAGAAGACTAAGCAGTGTATGGGGGTGAGTCCGTTCCTCCTCGTGGTGCCCCTGGATAAAGCCTGATGCTGCAGGCCAAACTGAACGCGGACAAATGTAACTGTTTTGTGACAGGCAGAACGGAAGGTGTAATCTTCAAACTTTTATAGATAACAACTACGGGAATGCCTGTCACAAATAAGAATATGATGAAGAAGTTGAATATGATGAAGATAATAGTAAAATAAAAAGAATATGAACAATGTAACCCAAAAAATAATAGGTAGAAGATGAAGAAGAAGATGAATAAGGTGAAGAAGTTGATGTCAAAGAAGCTGATGATGAGGATAATTAAGAAGAAAGCGTGGGAGAAGTAAAAAAGAAGGTGAAGGGCGTGGAAGTAGTGAAACATCAATATCTGACATAAAAAAAAAAAAAAAAACATAGTCAAATTCTTTCTAACGCCGAACTTCATAAAAAAAAATAAAAAATCCTGCTATTCTATTACATTGGGCTAAACCTCTGTCCCTTTAATATCTCCGCCACGTCCCCCAATACATCCTACAATATTCTTAGTTGTTTTCCTTCATGTAGAATGAACCTACAAGTGTATAAAGGGTTTATTTTAATTCCGATATTTTCGTCCCATTGACTTGCATTGGGATCGGGTATCGGTATCGGATTGGATTCCGATACTGTGACGGTATCGGCCGATACTTTCCGATACCGATACTTTCCGATATCGGAAAGTATCGCTCAACACTAATTATAAGTGAACATGGTGAGTGGATTCCAGAAATTGAAAAAAAAAAAAAATGTAATAATCATGCTACACCCTGCTGTGATTATCATTTGTGTCTCTGGACTATTCTTTGTCATAGTTTTGTTCTATCTTTTATTTGCAGACCATTCAGTACATCCTGGAGCATTCTGCTTCTTGCACTTTCTCCTTTTCTCTAACATTTTATCGAAAATTAATTGGACAGTAAGATAAGCAATTAGGTTAAGGTGACTGATTATATTAATGCATTAAGTTAATGCACTGCAAAAATATAGAGTAGTCACAGATAGGTCACAAAATCACAATCTGTCAAATACTGAGAGTTTGCAAACAGCAAAAACTGCAAGACAAATATTCCTTCTTTAATAATGCCAATATACTTTTAGAATTGTTGATTGCATCCTCTGTACATATAAGAATAGGTCTAGATTTGTTCTCCTGCACAAATAAACTCATGGTGTTCTTCTATTTAATAAGAACCGCAGAAAGCTGAGAACTACCATAAAATAAAATGTACTCATTCAGTCTTAATAAGATCAAGCTTTTCCTATACTTTTTCCATTCATGTCAACCTGAGATTGATGCCTAAAAGGTCATCCATGCACAATGAGGAAAGTGGGCACTATTATATATACAAGTGGGTGAGTCATATTCTACTTTCATATGGTGGAATTAACCAATTACAGTCCTATGCAAGAGAACAAACGATTATTTTTTAATAACCGAATAAAAAAGTATCTTGACTTCTGCCACCAATGAAGACGACTGCATTAATCCAGATACAGAGGTATTATCCCAAAGACCATTTGCATGCAGGCTGCATCTATTGTAGGACCAATTGTATACAGCGTCTTTATATGCAGGGTGATTAATATTAATATTGGCATGTTCACCAGATTCCACACTAGGTTTTATTAGAAACGCTCTCCCATTACTCAGTCAATCGGGTCCATTTAGTTCCTGATCTGTCCAGAGGTGTTTGTTTGTTTTAACTTTTTTCTTGGATTTACCCAACTTATATCCTTACCAGGATTACTCATTTTCTACTTGCTCATTGTAAAAGAACTGCAACTGCCTGACTACATTTTGCATGTGCTGCCTTGGCACTGTGATTTAGTATACTCCGCCTCAACTATTGCTAACAAAATGTAATCTAGGGTTGAAAACCTTAGAATTTCTTCTGTAAAAGGCAAAACTTGCTAGCAGGAGTTAAAGATAACCTATCAACAGCATTTTCACATATGAGGTAATGTCTGTACCTGTAAGCTCTCATATACAGCATTCTAATATGCTGTTTTCATGCCCCCAATCCGGCCTGCAAGATAAGAAACATACCTTTTATTATACTCACCTACTGGGCCGTCCAGTCCGATGGGCGTTGCTCGTTTTCATCCAGCGCCTCCTCTCTTCTTCTGGTCGCCGTCCTCCTTTTCTGCTTCATGTGGATGACACATCTTCCATCATCCACACAGTGCTCAGCATTGCATTTCTGCGCATGCATACTTCTCTCTGCCCTGTCAAGGGTGGAGTAAAGTACTGCTGTGTGTACGTGCCAGCACTCTTTGGCCATTTTCTGCATGTGGCCTACAGTACTTTGCTCAGCCCTCAACAGGGCAGAGAGTAGTGCACCTGTGCAGGAGGGCAATGCCGAGGAGAAAAAGGAAAAGAGAAACTAAGCTACATTTTATTCAGCTGTTCCGCATTTGTATCTTGTAATAGCCAGTTTAACATACAAAAAAATGGTGACAGGTCCTTTCTCTTTAAATATGATCACTCCTGATACTTTCCTCGATAATTTGGTGAGTTTGCTGGATAATCAAGCACAGTGATACTGTTGTTTGTAAACCAGGTATTGGTACTTTTGGCAGTGTGGACAGGTGCCAAGTTCTGCTGGAGAATGAAATTTCCATCGCCAAAAAGCTTGTCGGCAGAGGGTAGCATGAAGTGCTCTAAAATTTCCTGGTAGACTGCTGTGCAGACTTTGGTCTTGATAAAACACAGTGGACCTACACCAGCAGATGACATGGCTCCCCAAGCTAGAGCGCTTACCGAATAAGCTGCAGAGGGAACCTGGCTTACTGGATCGCTCCGGCCGATCAGCTGTTCGGCTCTGCAGCTGCATGTGTCGCGGCTGTGTCACTGTCACAGTACATGCACGGAGAGCCTATGTGTTGAGCTTTCCATGCACGTGCTGAGACAGTGACACAGCCGTGACACATTCAGCTGCGGCACCGATCAGCTTATCGGCCGGGCCGCTCCATGTATCCGGGTTCCCTCTGCAGCTTATTCGGTAAGCGCTATAACTTGCTGAATAAGCGGGGACCCGAAGAAATTCGCTCAACTCTAGTATCAACTCTCTAACAATGAAAAACAAAGGATTTTTTGTGCGTGATTCCAAACGTTGGCATGATGACTGATAGTATAGTGAGGTTTGCAGCGTGCAACTCATCCATACTATAGTCAAACCCTGTATTTAACAGCCCTCGTTATACTTTTCTGTGCATCGCGCTGACAAGTGACAGTGTAATAGTGGTGTCTTTCCTTCGCTATGACTTTCCTTGTAATTGTATGTTCTATAACAAGTGATTCCTGCTGCTCTGCACAGTTCATCATGATCAAGTAAAATTGTCACTTTCTTAAGTCTTCTATATCTTTAACGCATAAAATTCCCCTGTTTGACAAGGAATAAGAAACCACAAAGCACCACAAAGCTCAACCAATTATCCCTCTTATATATATTACAAACAGAGATAATTCAGGGATTATCATTAAAAGATCATTTCTCTGCTTTTAATTAAAGGAGTATGTATCGTTAATTATATTGATCTACCTCCGAGTACCCTGACAGGTGATAAGAGGCGCAGCAAATAAACTCTTTGAAATGCTGATCTGTAAATTTTAATTGAAGATAAGGACTAATTATTTTTATCTATTCAGCTAGTTCTGGGTCAGTTATTGCAAGCATTGTTTGTAGCATATCATGCTATTTTATTATATGCTACTAGGTGCAAAATAAAAAAAATATAGGGCCTGACTTATCATGGCATTTTTTAAATTTTTTGGAGTGAATAGTTCTCAATTGGTGACTTTTTGATTATTTCAACAAATTAATCAAAACATTTGTGACTTGTATATATTGTTGTTTAGCTACTTTTATGATTTTTATGTCAATGTGGCTTTTCTAGATGTTTTAAGCCACGTTCACACACTCAGTATTTGGTCAGTATTTTACAGCAGTGTTTGTAAGTCAAAATAAGGAATTGAACAATCAGAGGAAATGTATAATAGAAACACATCAACACATCTGCATTTTTAATAATAATAATAATAATAATAATAACAATTATTATTATTTTATGTCTATAGCACTAACATATTCCGCAGCACATTACATTTTATAAAATGCATAAAGCATGTGAGAACATGATACAAGGTTCCTGGTTTTAAACAAAATTTTGAATGGGCAAAACAGGTATAGTTACATAAATATGTTGAGGCGGTTGGCCAGTCTGAAGAAATGCATTTTTAGGGCACCCTTAAAACTGTGGGTATTGCATTCCTAAAGAATTGGTGCAGCATGCAAGAAGTCTTGGAGAGTGGGAGGATCAGATTATTGAGGATGTTAATCTTAGGTCATTAGCAGAATGGAGGGCACGAGTAGGGTGGTAGACTGAGACAAGGGAGGAGATGTAGAGTTGTGCTGAACCATGGAGTATTTTGTGGGTGAGAGTGATAAGTTTATATTGAACGTTGGAGTGGATGGGTAACCAGTGAAATGACGGCCACAGGGTCGAAGCATCAGTGTAATGGTTGGTGGGGAATATGATTCTGACTGCAGAATTCAAGACAGATTGGAGAGGGTAGAGTTTAATAAGAGGGAGACTGATTAGCAGAGAGTTAGGGTACTGTCACACAGTGGCACTTTTGTCGCTACGACGGTACGATCCGTGACGTTCCAGCGATATCCATACGATATCGCTGTGTCTGACACGCAGCAGCGATCAGGGACCCTGCTGAGAATCGTACGTCGTAGCAGATCGTTTGGAACTTTCTTTCGTCGCTGGATCTCCCGCTGTCATCGTTGGATCGGTGTGTGTGACACCGATCCAACGATGCGTTCGCTTGTAACCAGGGTAAACATCGGGTTACTAAGCGCAGGGCCGCGCTTAGTAACCTGATGTTTACCCTGGTTACCATCGTAAAAGTAAAAAAAAACAAACCGTACATACTCACATTCCGGTGTCCGTCAGGTCCCTCGCAGTCTGCTTCCCGCACTGACTGACTGCCGGCCGGAATGTAAGAGCAGAGCACAGCGGTGACGTCACCACTGTGATCTGCTTTCACTTTACGGCGGCACTCAGTCAGAGCGGGAAGCAGACTGCAAGGGACCTGACGGGCACTGGAATGTTAGTATGTACGTTTTTTTTTTTTTACTTTTACGATGGTAACCAGGGTAAACATCGGGTTACTAAGCACGGCCCCGCGCTTAGTAACCTGATGTTTACCCTGGTTACCCGGGGCCTTCGGCATCGTTGGTCGCTGGAGAGCGGTCTGTGTGACAGCTCTCCAGCGACCACACAACGACTTTCCAACGATCACGGCCAGGTCATATCGCTGGTCGTGATCGTTGGAAAGTTGCAGAGTGTGACAGTACCCTTACAACTGTAACAGAGTCCAAAGTAAATAAAGATCTAGAAATATTTTTGAGGTGTAGATAACGAGAGCAAGCCAGTGATTGGATGTGGGGAGTGAATGAAAGATCTGAATCAAGTATGACCCCAAGACAGAGGGTATGTTGCTGGGGAGTAATAGTAGAACCACACATGGAAATGGCAATGTTGGGCATAGGTAGGTTAGTGGAGGGAAGAAACACGAGGAGTTCAGTTCTTGACAGGTTTAGTTTCAGATAGAGGGAGGACATAATGTTGGAGACAGCTGTAAGACAATGACTGGTGTTTTGTAATAATGCAGGCGTGAGGTCAGGAGTAGAGGTGTATAATTGGGTGTCATCAGCATAGAGATGGTACTAGAAACCAAATCTACTGATTGTTTGTCCAATAGGGGCAGTATACAAGGAGAAGGGAGCCTAGGACTGATCTGCACTTCAGTACTTTACTCTGCCCTCAACAGTGCATAAAGAAGTATGCCTGCGCAGAAACACAAAGCTGAACATTGTGTGGATGAAGTAAAATATGTCATCCACACGAGGCAGAGAAGGGGGTTGGCAATCACAAGAAGAGAGGAAGCACAGGATCAAGACCAGCAAGGCCCATCGGACAGGACCGCCCCGTAGGTGAGTATAAAAAAAGGGGAAGAGGAGGTGCCAGCAAAAGATTCAGTGAAGGAGCAGTCAGAGAGATAGGAGCAGAACCAGGAGAGAACGGTGTCCTTGAGGCCGATGGAGTTTAGCATAGTGATGAGGAGCTGATGATCCACAGTGTCAAATGCTGCAAAGAGATCCAGGAGAATCAGAATGGAGTAGAGACCATTAGATTTAGCTGTTAGTATAACATTAGAGACTTTATTGAGGGCAGTTTCATTAGAGTGTAAAGAGCTGAATCCGGATTGTAGAGGATCAAGAAGAGAGTCATCTGATAGATAGCTTATTAGATGGGAATGGACCAAGCGATCCAGGAGTTTAGAGATGAAGTGAAGACTGGAGACAGGTCTATAGTTTGCAGCACAGTTTTGGTCGAGGGATGGTTTTTTAAGTAATGGATGTATGCTGGCGTGGGAGGGTAAGATACCGGAAGAGAAAGAAAGGTTGAATATTTTTGTTAGGTGAGTGGTGAAAGCTGGGGAAATGGATTGCAGGAGATGTGAGGGAATTGGGTCACTGGTGCAAGTGGTAGTGCGAGAAGATGGAAGGAGCCTCATCACTTCTTCCATGACTGTTCAAAGACAGAGAGTGAGCTAGCTTCAGTGGGGGAGGGAGGACAGTGCATGGTATGAGGGGATTCAGAGAAAATTTCCTTTCGGATATGGTCAGTTTTTTCTTTCAAATAATTGGCCAGATTGTCAGCACTGAGATAAGTGGTTGGGGCCTGCACTCTTGGATTGAGGAGGGAATGAAAAGTGTCACCCACACCTGGTTTTTGCTTACAAATACTGATGTAAAATTCTGAACAAATACTGAATGTTTAAACATGGCCAAAGACTGAATAATTAAATGAGATATTCAAAAAGTCACATTTTTTTGTGCATTATGCTCTAATTCTCCCTGGAGTAATTTCATTTATGCCAGATTTTTTTTTTTGCGACATTATGCAGAGCATGCAACTTTTTTGTCTTAATAAAAACAAAAAAAGTTTAAAGACTATTTTTGACTTTGCGTAAAATTCAAGTGAAGATTTCAGTGCAAAAAAAAAGCAAGAAATATCTCAAGACAAAAAAAAATTATAAAAAAGTGCAAATGATGAATGGGGTCTTATAGTTTAATGAAAATATGTATCAAGTGCACCTCATATGTGAACCTTTGTAAAACCATGACCTCTTTACACATTTGTATGACCTATAATAAATATCAAATGGGCCTTGTCTAGCTATGAGATGTCTGACAAATGTACTATTCTTGTTATGAAAGTGAATGTCCACCATAACTTCTTAACATACCATTATGGGAGTTGCAGTGCTAATATTCACACATAAAATACCAAAGCACCTGATTCTGTAGTTAATTTAGAATGGTGAAAATCCTTCCCGGCCACGGTTATGGGGATAGTCAGTAGAACCCGATATACATTAGAATGTCCATCCAACCTGCCATGTCAATCATTGATCTAAGTGTTTGGCCAAGGTAATGTCCATTGCATTTTTTTATATTTAAAATACGCCGATGGGAGGCATTAATGCTACATTTGGTAAGTTTTTGATGTTGCAGATTCTTGAAAACATGCAAGTGACCTATTTACCTTAATGGGTGCAAAAATAGTGCAGAAAATCTGCAACATCAAAAACTCACCAAAGGCTCATCATAGGAACCAAGCCTATAATAATATGAAAACAGATGCTCACCTGCTCACTGGACCTGCCCCATCATTGCTTTTTTTCCAGCTCAAAGAGATAAAGATGATCAGTTGCCACTGATTGACTGCAGCAGGAAAAACAGGCAGTGGTGCGGTGGAGTGGCTGGATCTAGTAGGTGAGTAATCTTTATTGGGACTATTTTTAATATCAAAAATGTAGTGGATAATCCATATAATGTGTTCCCATCCTGTACTGTAAAAAAAAACGTTGCTGGAATAATACAACTCCAATGAGCCAATAGTGTAATCATGGTAGGGGTGAAGGAGCTTTGTACGCGACATCACTTGCGCGTGCTGGATGTATTGTACAGCTGCCACCCTACTCTAAAATCTTGAATTGAGAATAATTCCTATTAGAGTTGAGCAAAACGATTCTCAGTACCCAGGTACAGCGGCCACGTCAGTAGTCTGAGGCTGCCAGATAAGAGCACTGCGACCTCCTTCTACCTATGACAATATCAACACTGCTTGTACGTAAATATTATGCTGCCACAATATCATTACACAAAAAAATCTAAAAAAATGCTGTTGTTTATTTCGAGCTTTGCAAACAAAACCAAGAAAAATATGGCAAAATTGCTGTAGTTTTTTCAAATACCTTCTTTAGAAAGGTTAAAGAATACTTTATACAGAATGTTCCTTGTAATTTTTTAATTTCCTTTGCAGACATTGCAGTGAGTTGCAGGTTGTATTGCAGCTAAGGGAAAAACAACTGTATATATAAATCATCTCTTACAACGAGAATGAGAGCTTGCTAGTGTGATTTGTTTTATGTGTGTTTTGTGATTCAGTGACTTTGGTTTCAAGGAGCTTAGAAGGGAGTAACGTATTAATTGAGTGTTTGCATTTACTTGCTTATTGTTCTGACTTGTGAAATCCTCATTAGCAATATATGCGCCATGATTGACAATAACATACAGTGCACATATTGTCGCGTGTATGCAATACTTGGCCAGCCGTGTGAAGGTTCATACTGTTGTGCGAGATGTGTAAATGTTGTGCATAGAGAAGCCCAGATACTGGATCTAAGTAAAAAAAAACTGGCAACACCTGAGATCCATTGACAATATGGAAAAGAGTTTGCTGCTCACTAAACAGGTGCTCAGTGTGGAGGATGGTAGCATGGAGCTGCAGGACAGTGAGGCAGCTAGCTGGGTGACAGTTAGAAGTCAGGGTAGAGGGAAGAGTGTCAAGGAAGCTAATCTAGATCTGGCATACCTCAACAAGTTTGCTAGGTTGGCAGATGAGGGGGGTATCAGTACAGACCTAGCACTGCTGCAGCAAGACATGTCCTCTGAAAGATTGGGGAGTGTCTGCTCCAGAAAGGAGAGAAATAGGGGCGCAGGGCAGGCCAGACAGATGTTGTTAGTGGGGGACTACATCATAGGGGTACAGATAGGGCAATCTGTCACAAAGACAGCGATCGCCGAATGGTGTGATGTCTTCCTGGCGTTCGAGTTCGGCATATCGCTGATCGGATTAACAGATTACTGGGAGGGACTGGTGAGGACCTAGTGGCCATGGTGCACGTAGGCACCAATGACAAAGTTAGAGGTAGATGGAAAGTACTTAAAGATGTTTTCAGGGAATTAGTCTGTAAACTTAAATTAAGAACCCTTGAACGTTGTATTTTCTGAAATACTGGCTGTACCATGTGCCACGCCAGAGATTCAGCGGGAGATTAGGGAGGTGAATAAATGACTCAGGAAATGGTGTAGGAAGAAAGGTTTGGGGCTTCTGGAGAACTGGGCAGACTTCTCTGTTGGCTATTGCCTCTACGCTAGAGATGGGCTGTATCTGAATGGTGCAGCTGTGCTGGTGGAAAAAAATGGTGAGAAGGTTGGAGAAGTGTTTAAACTAGGGATTGGAGGGTGGGCAATTATTGTACAACTAGGCAAGAAAATGTAGATAGTGACCTGAGCATAAGTAATAAAATTTGTGGGTGGCATGGGGGGAGGGGTTAGGACAGTCAATACACTAAGCAGGAGCAGAAGTACTCACAAATACACAGGGCTGCCACTAGAAGTTTTGGGGCCCCATACTGGCAAAATTTTCGGGGCCCCCTTGAGACTCCACCCAAGCTCCTCCCCAGCCCTGCCTCCACCCCTCGAACTGTCCACAGTCCCACCGCTCTCTCTTGGAAAAACTCCACTTCTCACCTATCACACATTAACAGTTCCCATCATCACACATATAGCCGGCAGCTTTTGATTTGGCCAAAAGATTTTTTAAGCCACCACCATAACACGGTAGACACTTTTGGCCGGGCCCTATTCTACTGTAACCTACTAAATATTTGTTAAAATATGCAATACAATTTAGGTATATTTTTATTTATTTTTAAATTTTTAAAATGACCAATAATATCACAAACAACGAGCAAATACCACTACACCATGATCAGACACCATATTACCACCACAGTGATCGAATAATATCAAATACAAGGAACAAATAACACCGCACCATGACGGGACCACATATTACCACCACAAAGTGACCAAATAGCACATACAAGGGACAAATACTGCAACACCATGTCCCGACCACATATTACCACCAGTGACCAAATAATATCACATACAAAGAACAAATACCACTACACCATGATCAGCCACCATATTACCACCACAGCGATCGAATAATATCAAATACAGGGAACAAATAACACCGCACCATGACGGGACCACATATTACCACCACAAAATGACCAAATAGCACATACAAGGGACAAATACCGCAACACCATGACCAGACCACATATTACCACCACATAGTGACTGAATACTACAATACTGATCAGTAATAAAAGAAACCACAATACTATCACCATAAGTGCCATTATACACAGGAGATCTGTACTTAGTATGCAGTTTCTGTGTATAGGTAATACAGTGATCACTGGTGACATTATACACAGGAGCTCTGTATATAGTATACAGTGCATAGTGTCAGTGTACAGGTAGCACACTGACTCACCAGTGATGTCTCTAGGTGAAGTCCTTTACCTTTCATCCAGCACAGACCGCCATCACTTCTTCCAGCCAGGACTCGTCTCTGCAGGAAATAACACAGTTATCTCGAGCTCTGCTTGCAGAACACATTACTTACCGGTAATTTTTCCCACCTTCTACATTACACCACATGAAGAAAAAAAGGCGACATAGTGTCATTCTACACCGTAACAGGACCGCCCCCATTTAAAACAGTATCCTCAAAAAATAAAATAAATATGTCACTGCAGTAATAATACCCCTTAATTAGCCCCTATGGTAATAATATTCCCCATCCTGGCCCCCGTGTGTCTCATTCCTGGCTTCAGCCATATGTTCTCCCATCCTGCCCTCATGAGTATCCATTCTGCCCCATATGATCTCCCCATCCTGCCCCATCTGTCTCCATCGTATCCATCCTGTCTCATGATCCAATACTGCCTCATGTCTTTCATTCTGCCCCGTATCTCCATTCTTGCCCCACCTGTCTCCAGTCCTGCCCCCAGTGTGTCCAGCATTCTGCCCTCATTGCTCCAGCATTCTGCCCCAGTGTGTCCAGCATTCTGCCCCAGTGTGTCCAGCATCCTGCCCCCAGTGTGTCCAGCATTCAGCCCCAGTGTGTCCAGCATTCTGCCCTCAGTGTGTCCAGCATTCAGCCCCCAGTGTGTCCAGCATCCTGCCCCCAGTGTGTCCAGCATTCAGCCCCAGTGTGTCCAGCATTCTGCCCTCAGTGTGTCCAGCATTCTGCCATCAGTGTGTCCAGCATTCTGCCCTCAATGTGTCCAGCATTCTGCTCCCAGTGTGTCCACTATTCTGCCCCAGTATGTCCAGCATTCTGCCCCAGTGTGTCCAGCATTCTGCCCTCAGTGTGTCCAGCATTCTGCCCTCAGTGTGTCCAGCATTCTGCTCCCAGTGTGTCCACCATTCTGCCCCAGTATGTCCAGCATTCTGCCCCAGTGTGTCCAGCATTCTGCCCTCAGTGTGTCCAGCATTCTGCCCCCAGTGTGTCCAGCATTCAGCCCCAGTGTGTCCAGCATTCTGCCCTCAGTGTGTCCAGCATTCTGCCCTCAGTGTGTCCAGCATTCTGCTCCCAGTGTGTCCACCATTCTGCCCCAGTGTGTCCAGCATTCTGCCCTCAGTGTATCCAGCATTCTGCTCCCAGTGTGTCCACCATTCTGCCCCAGTTTGTCCAGCATTCTGCCCCAGTGTGTCTAGCATTCTGTCCCACTATGTCCAGCATTCTGCCCCAGTGTGTCCAGCATTCTGCCCTCAGTGTGTCAGCATTCAGCCCCCAGTGTGTCCAGCTTCCTGCCCCCAGTGTGTCCAGCATTCTGCCCCAGTGTGTCCAGCATTCTGCCCTCAGTGTGTCCAGCATTCTTCCCTCAGTGTTGCAGCATTCTGCCCTCAGTGTGTCCAGCATTCTGCTCCCAGTGTGTCCACCATTCTGCCCTCAGTGTGTCCAGCATTCTGCCCCCAGTGTGTCCAGCATTCTGCCCCAGTATGTCCAGCATTCTTCCCCAGTGTGTCCAGCATTCTGCCCTCAGTGTGTCCAGCTTTCTTCTCCCAGTGTGTCCACCATTCTGCCCCAGTGTGTCCAGCATTCTGCCCCAGTGTGTCTAGCATTCTGTCCCACTGTGTCCAGCATTCTGCCCCAGTGTGTCCAGCATTCTGCCCTCAGTGTGTCCAGCATTCAGCCCCCAGTGTGTCCAGCTTCCTGCCTCCAGTGTGTCCAGCATTCTGCCCCAGTGTGTCCAGCATTCTGCCCTCAGTGTGTCCAGCATTCTGCTCCCAGTGTGTCCACCATTCTGCCCCAGTATGTCCAGCATTCTGCCCCAGTGAGTCCAGCATTCTGCCCTCAGTGTGTCCAGCATTCTGCCCCCAGTGTGTCCAGCATTCAACCCCAGTGTGTCCAGCATTCTGCCCCAGTGTGTCCAGCATTCTGCCCTCAGTGTGTCCAGCATTCTGCTCCCAGTGTGTCCACCATTCTGCCCCAGTGTGTCCAGCATTCTGCCCCAGTGTGTCTAGCATTCTGTCCCAGTGTGTCCAGCATTCTGCCCTCAGTGTGTCCAGCATTCTGCCCTCAGTGTGTCCAGCATTCTGCTCCCAGTGTGTCCACCATTCTGCCCCAGTGTGTCCAGCATTCTGCCCCAGTGTGTCCAGCATTCTGCCCCAGTGTGTCCAGCATTCTGCTCCAGTGTGTCCAGCATTTTGCCCCAGTGTGTCCAGCATTCTGCCCCAGTGTGTCCAGCATTCTGCCCCAGCATTCTGCCTCCAGTGTGTCCAGCATTCTGCCCCCACCCCGTGTGTCCAGCATTCAGCCCCGGGCCCCCCGCATCGCCGCTCTCAATAATAATAATAAAAAAGTTCTTACCTGACTGCGGTCCTGCGGCGAAGCTCCCTCCAATCAGCCGCAGCGCTCACTTGCCGGCAACTGACACTGATGTCAGACGCCAACAATGTGTGCGCTACGGCTGACGTCAGCTGCCAGCCTCCGATTGGCTGGTGGCTGTTAACTATTGACGTGCGGGCGCGAGCCGGCACCCGCACGTCAATAGTGTTGGTGCAGTGCCGCTAAGGGCCCGGTTTAGCCTGCCGGTGTGGGCCCGGTGAGCAGATGAGACGGGTCCCCTCTGCCCACCGGGCCCCATACGCCAGTCAGGGCAGTAATGCCCTGATGGCGGCCCTGCAAATACATAAAGTACATGTACACTAATGCCAGAAACCTCACCAACAAGATAGAGGAATTAAAAATAATGTTGTTGAAAGAAAATTATGATATGGTGGGGATAACGGAGACATGGCTAGATGACAGCTATGGCTGGGCTGTTAGTTTGCCCATTGTATGTGATGAGTGGGGCAAGTGAAAAGTCTGTGTGGGTGTAGATAAGATGAGGGAAAAAGAATAATAAAATACTGATAGGGGTTTCCTATAAGTCTCCAAATATAATGGATGAAACAGAAAATATCCTCACAAAGCGAATAGATGCAGCAAATCAGGGAGACGTAATTATTATGGGGGGTTCAACTACTCTGACATAAATTAGGTACCAGAAACCTGCAGGTCCAGCAAAGGTAACAGGTTTTTTACAACAACACAAGACAATATCTTTCACAACTGGTCCCCGACCCAACAAGAAGGGGGGCACTTCTAGACCTAATATTGGCTAATAGGCCAGACCGCATATCAAATATTCAGGTTGGGGGTCACGTTAGTAATAGGGATCACAAAATAATATGTTTTCATGTATCCTTTAATAAGATATATAATGGAGGGGCTACTAGGACAATAAACTTCAGAAAGATAAGAGATGATCTTAGGCTGGTTTCACACTTGCGTTTTTATCTGCATGCGTTTTTTAACCCCTTCATGACCCAGCCTATTTTGGCCTTAATGACCTTGCCGTTTTTTGAAATTCTGACCAGTGTCCCTTTATGAGGTAATAACTCAGGAACGCTTCAACGGATCCTAGCGATTCTGAGATTGTTTTTTCGTGACATATTGGGCTTCATGTTAGTGGTAAATTTAGGTCGATAATTTCTGAGTTTATTTGTGAAAAAAACGGAAATTTGGCAAAAAATTTGAAAATTTCTCAATTTTCACATTTTGAATTTTTATTCTGTTAAACCAGAGAGTTATGTGACACAAAATAGTTAATAAATAACGTTTCCCACATGTCTACTTTACATCAGCACAATTTTGGAAACAATTTTTTTTTTGCTAGGAAGTTATAAGGGTTAAAATTTGACCAGTGATTTCTCATTTTTACAACAAAATTTACAAAACCATTTTTTTTAGGGACCACCTCACATTTGAAGTCATTTTGAGGGTTCTATATGGCTGAAAATACCCAAAAGTGACACCATTCTAAAAACTGCACCCCTCAAGGTGCTCAAAACCACATTCAAGAAGTTTATTAACCCTTCAGGTGTTTCACAGCAGCAGAAGCAACATGGAAGTAAAAAATGAACATTTAACTTTTTAGTCACAAAAATGATCTTTTAGCAACAATTTTTTTATTTTCCCAGTGGTAAAAGGAGAAACTGGACCACGGACGTTGTTGTCCAATTTGTCCTGAGTACGCTGATACCTCATATGTGGGGGTAAACCACTGTTTGGGCGCACGGCAGGGCTCGGAAGGGAAGGAGCGCCATTTGACTTTTTGAATGAAAAATTGGCTCCAATCTTTAGCGGACACGATGTCACGTTTGGAGAGCCCCCGTGTGCCTAAACATTGGAGCTCCCCCACAAGTGACCCCATTTTGGAAACTAGACCCCCCAAGGAACTTATCTAGAAGCATAGTGAGCACTTTAAACCCCCAGGTGCTTCACAAATTGATCCGTAAAAATGAAAAAGTACTTTTTTTTCACAAAAAAATTATTTTAGCCTCAATTTTTTCATTTTCACATGGGCAACAGGATAAAATGGATCCTAAATTTTGTTGGGCAATTTCTCCTGAGTACACCAATACCTCACATGTGGGGGTAAACCACTGTTTGGGCACATGGTAAGGCTCGGAAGGGAAGGAGCGCCATTTGACTTTTTGAATGAAAAATTATCTCCATCGTTAGCGGACACCATGTCGCGTTTGGAAAGCCCCTGTGTGCCTAAACATTGGAGCTCCTCCACAAGTGACCCCATTTTGGAAACTAGACCCCCCAAGGAACTCATCTAGAGGCATAGTGAGCACTTTAAACCCCCAGGTGCTTCACAAATTGATCCGCAAAAATGAAAAAGTACTTTTTTTTCACACAAAATTTCTTTTAGCCTCAATTCTTTCATTTTCACATGGGCAACAGGATAAAATGGATCCTAAAATTTGTTGGGAAATTTCTCCTGAGTATGCCGATACCTCATATGTGGGGGTAAACCACTGTTTGGGTGCACGGCAAGGCTCGGAAGGGGAGGCGTGCCATTTGACTTTTTGAATGGAAAATTAGCTCCAATCGTTAGCGGACACCATGTCGCGTTTGGAGAGCCCCTGTGTGCCTAAACATTGGAGCTCCCCTACAAGTGACCCCATTTTGGAAACTAGACCCCCCAAGGAACTTATCTAGATGCATAGTGAGCACTTATAACCCCCAGGTGCTTCACAGAAGTTTATAACGCAGAGCCGTGAAAATAAAAAAATAATTTTTCTTTCCTCAAAAATGATTTTTAGCCCAGAATTTTTTATTTTCCCAAGGGTAATAGGAGAAATTGGACCCCAAATTTTGTTGTCCAGTTTGTCCTGAGTACGGTGATACCCCATATGTGGGGGTAAACCACTGTTTGGGCGCACGGCAGGGCTCGGAAGGGAAGGCACGCCATTTGGCTTTTTGAATGGAAAATTAGCTCCAATCATTAGCGGACACCATGTCGCGTTTGGAGAGCCCCTGTGTGCCTAAACATTGGAGCTCCCGCACAAGTGACCCCATTTTGGAAACTAGACCTCCCAAGGAACTAATCTAGATGTGTGGTGAGCACTTTGAACCCCCAAGTGCTTCACAGAAGTTTATAACGCAGAGCCGTGAAAATAAAAAATGTTTCCTTTCCTCAAAAATATTTTTTAGCCCAGAATTTTTTTATTTTTGCAAGAGTAACAGGAGAAATTGGACCCCAAAAGTTGTTGTCCAGTTTCTCCTGAGTACGCTGATACACCATATGTGGGGGTAAACCACTGTTTTGGCACACGTCGGGGTTCGGAAGGGAAGTAGTGATGTTTTGAAATGCAGACTTTGATGGAATTCTCTGCGGGCATCAGGTTGCGTTTGCAGAGCCCCTGATGTGCCTAAACAGTAGGAACTCCCCACAAGTGACTCCATTTTGGAAACTAGACCCCCAAGGGAACTTATCTAGATGTGTGGTGAGCACTTTGAACCCCCAAATGCTTCACAGAAGTTTATAATGCAGAGCCGTGAAAATAATAAATGTGTTTCCATTCCTCAAAAATATTTTTTTAGCCCAGAATTTTTTATTTTTGCAAGAGTAACAGGAGAAATTGGACCCCAAAAGTTGTTGTCCAGTTTCTCCTGAGTACGCTGATACCCCATATGTGGGGGTAAACCACTGTTTGGGCACATGCCGGGGCTCGGAAGGGAAGTAGTGACGTTTTGGAATGCAGACTTTGATGGAATGGTCTGTGGGCATCATGTTACGTTTGCAGAGCCCCTGATATGCCTAAACAGTAGAAACCCCCCACAAGTGACCCCATTTTGGAAACTAGACCCCCCAAGGAACTTATCTAAATGTGTGGTGAGCACGTTCAACCCCCAAGTGCTTCACAGAAGTTTACAACGCAGAGCCGTGAAAATAAAAAATCATTTTTCTTTCATCAAAAAAGATGTTTTAGCAAGCAATTTTTTATTTTCACAAGGGTAACAGGAGAATTTGGACCCCAATATTTGTTGCCCAGTTTGTTGTGAGTATGCTGATACCCCATATGTGGGGGTAAACCACTGTTTGGGCGCACGTCAGGGCTCGGAAGGGAAGTAGTGACATTTGAAATGCAGACTTTGATGGAATGGTCTGCGGGCGTCACATTGCATTTGCAGAGCCCCTGATGTGCCTAAACAGTAGAAACACCCCACAAGTGACCCCATTTTGGAAACTAGACCCCCGAAGGAACTTATCTAGATGTGTGGTGAGCACTTTCAACCCCCAAGTGCTTCACAGAAGTTTATAACGCAGAGCCGTGAAAATAAAAAATAATTGTTCTTTCCTCAAAAATTATGTTTTAGCAAGTAATTTTTTATTTTTGCAAGGGTAACAGGAGAAATTGGACCCCAACAGTTGTTGCCCAGTTTGTCCTGAGTACGCTGGTACCCCAAATGTGGGGGTAAACCACTGTTTGGGCGCACGTCGGGGCTTGGAAGGGAGGGAGCACCATTTGACTTTTTGAATGCAAGATTGGCTGGAATCAATGGTGGCGCCATGTTGCGTTTGGAGACCCCTGATGTGCCTAAACAGTGGAAACCCCTCAATTCTAACTTCAACACTAACCCCAACACACCCCTAATCCTAATCCCAACTGTAGCCATAACCCTAATCACAACCCTAACCCCAACACACCCCTAACCACAACCCTAACCGCAACACACCCGTAACCTTAATTCCAACCCTAATCCTAACCCTAATCCAAACCGTAGCCCTAATCCCAACCCTAACCACAACTGTAACCCCAACACACCCTTAACCCTATCCATAACCCTAACCACAAGCCTAATCTTAACCCTATTTCAAACCCTAGCCCTAATTCCAACCCTAACTCTAATTCCAACCCTAACCCTAAGGCTATGTGCCCACGTTGCGGATTCGTGTGAGATTTTTCCGCACGATTTTTGAAAAATCTGCAGGTAAAAGGCACTGCGTTTTACCTGCGGATTTACAGCAGATTTCCAGTGGTTTTTTGTGCGGATTTCACCTGCGGATTCCTATTGAGGAACAGGTGTAAAACGCTGCGGAATCTGCACAAAGAATTGACATGCTGCGGAAAATACAACGCAGCGTTTATGCACGGAATTTTCCGCACCATGGGCACAGCGGATTTGGTTTTCCTTAGGTGTACATGGTACTGTAAACCTGATGGAAAACTGCTTCGAATTCGCAGCGGCCAATCCGCTGCGGATCCGCGGCCAATCCGCTGCGGATCCGCGGCCAATCCGCTGCCAATCCGCTGCGGATCCGCGGCCAATCCGCTGCGGATCCGCGGCCAATCCGCTGCGGATCCGCTGCCAATCCGCGGCCGATCCGCTGCGGATCCGCTGCCGATCCGCTGCGGATCCGCTGCCGATCCGCTGCGGATCCGCTGCGGATCCGCGGCCGATCCGCTGCGGATCCGCGGCCGATCCGCTGCGGATCCGCGGCCGATCCGCTGCGGATCCGCGGCCGATCCGCTGCCGATCCGCTGCGGATCCACGGCCGATCCGCTGCGGATCCACGGCCGATCCGCTGCGGATCCGCGGCCGATCCGCTCTGTGTGCACATGCCATAACCCTACCCCTAACCCTACCCGTAACCCTAACCCTACCCCTAACCCTACCCCTAGTTCTAACCCTAGTTCTAACCCTAACCCTAGTGGAAAAAAAAAAAAAAAAAATTCTTTATTTTATTATTGTCCCTATGGGGGTGATAAAGGGGGGGGGGGTTATTTATTATTTTTTTTATTTTGATCGCTGTGATAGAACCTACCACAGCGATCAAAATGTACCTGTAAGGAATCTGCCGACTGGCAGATTCGGCGGGCGCACTGAGCATGCGCCCGCCATTTTCCAAGATGGCGGCGCCCAGCAAGGAGACGGCCGGACACCGGGAGGATCGGTAAGTATGAAGGGGTGGTGGGGGGGTGGATCGGAGCACGGGGGGGGGGAACGGAGCACAGGGGGGGTGGGTCTGAGCAAGGAGGGAGCGGACAGGAGGACGGGGGAGCCGGCAGGCGGACAGAGGGGATCGGACCCCATAACGGAGGACGGGGGGGCGATCGGTGGGCGTGGGGGGGGGCACTTCAGTATTTCCAGCCATGGCCGATGATATTGCAGCATTGGCCATGGCTGGATTGTAATATTTCACCAGTTTTTTAGGTGAAATATTACAAATCGCTCTGATTGGCAGTTTCACTTTCAACAGCCAATCAGAGCGATCGTAGCCACGGGGGGGTGAAGCCACCCCCCCTGGGCTGAAGTACCACTCCCCCTCTCCCTGCAGATCGGGTAAAATAGGAGTTAACCCCTTCACCCGATCTGCAGGGACGCGATCATTCCATGACGCCACATAGGCGTCATGGGTCGGATTGGCACGGGTTTTCATGACGCCTACGTGGCGTCATGGGTCGGGAAGGGGTTAAAAAAAACGCATGTGTGAAAAACGCATGTAAACGCGGTAAAACGCATGCGTTTACATAGACAGCAATGCATTTTTTTGCCGCGAAAAAACGCATGCATTTTTTCGCGGCAAAAAAACGCGCAAGAAAATACTGCAGGTAGCATTTTTGAAAATGAACGCATGCAGACAAAAAACGCATGCGTTTGAAAACGCGACCAAACGCATGTGCAAAAAAACGCATGCGTTTTCAATGTTAAATATAGGGAAAAAAAACGCATGCGTTTTTTGTGCAAAAAACGCTGCAGACAAAAACGCAAGTGTGAAACCAGCCTTAGTGCCATAAACTGGGACTGTAATAAAAGTACACAAAGCAAATGGGATACTTTTATAAGCATCCTGAATAGGACCTGTGCGCAGCATATACCTATTGGAATAAAGAAGCTAGAAATAGGAGGAAACCTCTATGGCTAAATTGAGCTGTAGGAGGAGCAATAAATGAAAAAATGAAAGCATTTTGAGAATTAAAGAAAGAGAGAAGTGACAACACATTAAATAATTATAGAAAAAATAAATAAATTGTGCAAAAATCAAATCAAGGCAGCAAAGATTGAGACGGAGAGACTATTTGCCAAAGAAAGTAAAAATAATCCAAAAATATACTTCTGCTGTATAAACAGTAAGAAACTGAAATATGATAGTATTGGCTCCCTCAAAAATAGTCCAGGTGAAATGGTGGAAGTGGATGTTGGAAAGGCCAATTTGCTAAACTGCTTTTTTTCTACAGTATTTGTACAAGAAAATCCCAGGACATACAACATGATCAGGGATACTAGAAATTCTCCACTAAATGTCCCCTGGTTAATCCAGCAGGAAGTACTGTGCCACCTCAAAATCACTAAAGGAGACAAATCTCCTAGCCTGGACGGGATATCCTTGCCGCTGCAACAGAAGACAAGGTTGACCAACTTAAGACCATCCCTAAACACAAATTGTATTACTCTCATGATCTATCTGGCCTTGATCACATTCACTCAGACCTTTGAGGTGGAAATCTTAGTCATCTTCTTGCCCAGAAGGAATCCAGATGGATTTGGACAGCACGCACCTTGCAACCACATGGTTTGATCGCATCTTTGAGTTTTACTTCTTTACTGCAATTATCAGTACCATAATTCTTTGAGATTCTTTTACACAATCAACACATTTTCGGTTACATTTATTATGAACCCTAGTTTTCACTTTCAGTTTTTTTTAGGTATCCAGTTCTACATTGACACCTTACTTTTGTGTTTATAGTTAATCACATTGTAACATGCAGATTTAAAGCCCGGACAATAAAGGAACAAGACAGAAGAAAAATTAAAGCCTTCAAAATGTAGTGCTGGATAATGAGTTTTTCAATAGCATTGATGCAAGAAGGACAAACAAATCAATTTTGGAATAAATCAAGTCACTTAAAGCAAGGACCACTGAGCTACGACTTGCCTACTTTGGACACATCATACAAAGTGATCAATCACTGGAGAAAGACATCAAGGAAGAATAGAAGGAACAAGGCGACGAGGAAGACCACAACCCGATGACTTGATCACAGTGGAGAAGACCATGGTAGACTTACCTAGGATTGCACAAGATCGATCTTCCTACAGATCAATCATCCATCAAGTCACCATGGATCAAGATCGAGACAAAGGCTGTTAAAAAAAATTGAGCATTAAACATCCTTAAAGGGTTAACAGTGAAAAACTGTAGAGCCTCATAAGGTTGGAGCCCCTGTGCTGAATTCTCAAGTATTAGAAGACAGATTCATTCATTATAATATATCACTGCTTGCTTTCTGTTTTCATACTTAGCACCTTTCTTGACCAACAATTTAACCAGCCAAAGTGTTTCTTGTTAGTGCACAGAGAAGGCGCAGTCAGCTGAGATCCAGTGATCATGTGCCGATGACAGATACCTAATGGATGTGTTAGAACTTTCATGTTGTCCCTGGGGATATATTTAGGCTACGTTCACACTAGCGTTGTGCGCCGCTGCGTCGGCGACGCAACGCACAACGCACGCAAAAACGCGGCAAAACGCACGCAAAAACGCTGCGTTTTGTGACGCATGCGTCGGTTTTTGCCGAAAATCGGACGCAAGAAAAATGCAACTTGTTGCGTTTTCTTGGTCCGACGCTTGCGGCAAAAAAGACGCATGTGTGGCACAACGCAACAAAAAAAAACGCATGCGTCCCCCATGTTAAGTATAGGGGGCGCATGACGCATGCGTCGCCGCTGCGTCGCCGACGCAAACCCGACGCACATTAGCTTAACGCTAATGTGAACGTAGCCTTACTGAGTTGCTTCTTTCACCGCATGACATGCAGATCAATGCAACCTTTTAAAATTGTGCTGTTGATTAAGGTTTCATCTGAATTCATAATGCTCCTTAAAAGCTCCAGGAGCTAATAAGAATGTGTTGTGGTCTGACAATAAATAATTTAGTTGTATTTTTGAGTCATTTACACTAATGGACAATATGTTTTCTCTGTGAAACAAATGTATCTGTAGTTTTCTAGTATTGTGACTGCCATTTGTGAATTATTGAAATACATTGAGAGGTATTACACAAGCGAGCTATTTGCATCAGTACACAAGCATTGGAATCAAATCCTGGATTATGTCATAATGGAAAAAAAACATAATACAAAGATACAATACAAAGACGACACAAAAATGTCCCTTTTCCTCTTTCAAAACTTAGGTCCACCAATGTAACCATTATCTTTCTTAATTGTCCTGATACATACATTTCACGTATGTCTAAAATGAAAAATGAAGCAATTTTGTAAATAGTCTTGGTTTAAAAAAAATCCCTTTATTTAGTGTATACGGCTCCATTACAGACCTATGTATCTCCATTGAAACAGACAAAAACCAATTGTTACTTGCATCTGTCAGTTGTCATCTGGTACCTCTATAATGGCTACCACAGACATGCTTTGTGCAACCACTCTGTTTACTTGATCCAAGGGATTGCCCAGGGATTTACCTTTAACATCTGTACAGGAATCTGGACTTATGCAGGGACTCCTGGGTCAGGGTCACAGAGTTAACTGCGGGCCAATAGTGCAGGCTGGCAAGAATGGTCAGGTAGCCTGGTCAAAACCAGGAGGGCAGTCAAGGTACGAAGGGAAAGAGAGCTCTGAAATGCCTCATTGGAATTAAGCAATGGCCAATTATTGCATGCCACAGATAGCTGTCAGCCAACAGAGTAATATAGTAGGTAACATACTTAACTTATGTCTAATCCCCATGTGGCTTCCACCTGAAAATTCCAAAACTTCAAGGAGCTGTTGGTTACTGAATCTGTTCATCAGTCATATGTGCAACATGCGTGCATTGTGAAACTGGTAAAATACCTACAGTGACTATGACTTTCCTATATTTTGGCATGCTTGATTCCTACACAATTCCTACAGGTGCTTACCCCATGTTGTCTATTACCAATGTCATGTTCTGCAGTCTAAAGATTCTTTATCAAGAAACTACAATGAAATGTGCAGCATCTGTAGCCAGAAGGATAGCTAGAAACTCTTTAGCTTTGATGAAAAATGTGTACCAGGTTCTCTACCAAACGTGTGTTTTTTGATGTGGCAGAGGGGCATTTGTTCCCTCCTCCCCAGGCACTAAAACCAGGGTGTGATTCAACTTTTGCACCACAAATTATGCTGGGTCTACATGGCAAAGTGGGACAACTAAACAATTGTCTTTGTGCAAGCGGATCTGCTGTCATTTAATAGTCAAAAACATTCTGGGTGCTCAAAATGGTCTAGAATATAGTTTTTTACAGCACATCACCTGTTTACACAGGACAATGTGCTGCAGAAAACAATAATTTTTAAGCCTGTGTAATGTTCATTCATAGGCTTTTGGCCGGGCCATCTGAATGGTCCTTAATGGTGCCTTTGTGTGTAGTCAGAGAAGGCCAATGGATAGGAATCAATGTAAAAATTTCTGCTATTTAGTTAGAAAAAGTGTTGGTCATAACTACAGATGAATAGAGATGGTGCCAGAGTCATGCAAATCAATTCACATCTTCTCTATAAATAAACCAATTTTTTTAATCAACTCTCTTTTCCATTATTCTTCAATATGTGGAGAAGTCCTACCGGCTTATTGGAATTGTCTCTGCTTAATCTAAGTACAGTACATAGTATTATACCAGGGAATTGTTTATAATAACACAATTTCATAGTTATATATCGAAAGAGGCTCCATACCAGAGCTTAAACCGGGGTCTATATAATTTTACATGCAGGAAACCCAGTGAAAACATTCACTTTGCTCTGGGCAAGGCAAAACTGACTTACTTGTGTCATGCCCGGCACAAAGGACACAAATTTCACTATTCTGTTCAACCCCCTGTTATGTCCCTGCTCAACGTCAGATTGGAGCATCAAGAACCCATTACTAAAATTAATTTTGTGAACCCACTTAGTTATTTGCAACTACAGCAAGGCACACTTGGGCAAGGCAAGGCAACTGTGTCAATGAGCAGCCACATCTAACTAAAGATTATGGAGCAGGAATTCATGAATCCCATTCATTGAAGGATCCTCAAGATAGCATTTATCCGGTAAAGGGCAAGTGCACAAGTAGCAGTTACACTTTCCTCAAAATCTTCGTCTTTGTGCAGATTTCAATTTAATAGTTAATGGCTGCGTGGTTCCCAAGTAAACAGTGTGGACAACAAGAGGTAGGCAGGCACAACTATTCGGGATCACCTAAAGCATGCTACAAAAACACAAGATAATAAACAAAAGAAAAAGGGGTAGCATGCAAGCAAAAGGGATCACCAAGACAATGATTTTACCAAAAAATATATATCAATTTTATTAAACCACAATGCTGAAACACTACATACCAAGGTTAAAAACATTTAAAATTTGCAAAGACATAGCAAAAAATAGATATAGCCTAGACCAATAATATGATCAAGCCACAGTGCCACCCGCCAAACTATCTAGGGAACCGTGATGAGAGATCCCTAAGTGGCTACAAAAGACCACACTATAGAGTAACCTATACTACCTGACAGGGTATAGCAGGCTTCCAAGGTAGCATCCCCATGGATCAATCAGGGCAATAGAAAGTGGTAGATAAAGCAGATGGATAAATAAATAAAGCAGGTGGCACCGGGCACTGATGCCCAACGCGTGTCGCCAGCAAACTGGCTTCCTTGGAAGCCTGCTATACCCTGTCAGGTAGTATAGGTTACTCTATAGTGTGGTCTTTTGTAGCCACTTAGGGATCTCTCATCACGGTTCCCTAGATAGTTTGGCGGGTGGCACTGTGGCTTGATCATATTATTGGTCTATATCTATTTTTTGCTATGTCTTTGCAAATTTTAAATGTTTTTAACCTTGGTATGTAGTGTTCCTAAGTAAACACAGACTTACATGCCATCTAAGAATCAATATGCAATCTGTTGCATTTTTTGTAAAAGTGCAAGGCAGTGCATTTTGACACAAACGGCGGTTGAGTTTTGATCACAATACTGTATGTAAACTTGCCCTTAAATAATTTTCTATTTGGAAATTTGTGGAGAAAACTGCAACTTCTAGCAGGTCCTGAAGCTAAGTGTCAACATATTTTGATGCGTGCTGGGAGCTACAGTCCACCATGGGGAGGAAGTAATGACAGAAATTTGAAAATTATTTTAACAACCTAGAAGAACACAGAATGTTTATTTCAGATTTAGTGTAATGCCAGGTTTTTGTCTCAAATTACTATTGTTTTGTGAGCCCTCTCAGTAGCCTGATCCTAAAGGTACCGTCACACTAAGCGACGCTGCAGCGATACAGACAACGATGTCGTTCGCTGCAGCGTCGCTGTTTGGTCGCTGGAGAGCTGTCACACAGACCGTTCTCCAGCGACCAACGATGCCGAAGTCCCTGGGTAAGCAGGGTAAACATGGGGTTGCTAAGCGCAGGGCCGCGCTTAGTAACCCAATGTTTACCCTGGTTACCAGTGTAAGGTGTAAAAAAACAAACAGTACATACTCACCTTCGTGTCCCCCTGCGTCCGCTTCCTGCACTGACTGAGTGCCGGCCCTAACAGCAGAGCGGTGACGTCACCGCTGTGCTGTGCTTTCACTTTATGGCCGGCGCTCAGTCAGTGCAGGAAGCGGACAGCGGGGGACGCGAAGGTGAGTATGTACTGTTTGTTTTTTTACATTTTACACTGGTAACCAGGGTAAACATCGGGTTACTAAGCGCGGCCCTGCGCTTAGTAACCTGATATTTACCCTGGTTACCAGTGTAAAACATCGCTGGTATCGTTGCTTTTGCTGTCAAACACAACGATACACGGCGATCTGACGACCAAATAAAGTTCTGAACTTTAATCAACGACCAGCGATATCACAGCAGGATCCTGATCGCTGCTGCGTGTCAAACACAATGTTATCGCTATCCAGGACGCTGCAACGTCACGGATCGCTAGCAATATCGTTTATTGTGACGGTACCTTAACTCTTCAGATTCTCCATGAGCCAGAAATACATGCTCACACAACAGCAGGCCACAGATAGGAGCATGTCTGAAGGGTATATGTCACGGGGAGACTAGGTGGGTGAGAGCTAATAACCCAATTTCCCTCAGACTAGGGAAATGCTGACTGAACCTCTACCTGAAGTTTACACTGATGGTGTGCATGTCCAGGCCTCGAACCTCACCCTGCCTCCTGTTACAACCCTAAGCTGAAAACCTCCGTCCTCCACCCAGTGAATGTAATACACCAATACCCACAGTTAGCACAGACAAGGATAAAGGAAAATATACACCACGCCGCAGTCACTCAGGAATACACTATAAATGTGCAGGGCAAAATAAACACAAATATAGGAAGGAGTAAACAAGACAAAGGAAAATACACCACCAGCAACGATTCTCCAACAACCAGCTCTCCACTCCAGACCGAGATAACAACGCAAGACAGAAGCTATAATCGGCGACGCCCAATGATCCGGAGAACTATTTAAAGGCCATGGGCATGGCCCAGCTTCCAATCCGAGGATCAGGTAAATTAACCCTGGAACAGCTGGACAAAACCTAGTTGACGCCAATGAGCAAATAGTGGTCAAAAGCGGAATTACCGCTGTCTGTCGAACGACCTGGTCTGAACAGCGTCCGACATGACAGTATATTTCTGGTAGAGTAATGTTCAGATCAGTGGGGTATTGATAGCTTGGACCTCCACTGATTGCAAGTACTTGACACTTTTATTCTGTTAGAATGGAACAGCAGTGCACACAATCAATCACCGTTCCACTCCTTCTCCAATGGACTGCCAAAGCACTCTAGATGGCTTTCTCCAGAAGCCCATAAATAACTGGCTGCTCCATTCCCACAAGGATAAAAGTGCCCTGTACTAGTAATCGAGGCGGATTCCAGCAGTTTGACACCCCCTGATTATTTCAGCTACATGATGATGGGTGAAGATGTGGTCCCTTCAACTATGTAGAGATGTCATGGCCCAGGTAATAAGGACTACTGCGTTATTTGCTGTTATTTCTATATTTCATCTCAGTCAACCTAGGTTGAAAAAGTATTCTGCATCTCCTCCAGAGTGACCTCTTGACTTCTTCTCTAGTTACGGTTCTCCTTGTTTGGGATATCAGTTTAGGTGGACGTATAGATTGCGCAATGCTATATGAGGTGTTCAGAGCTTGGGCTATTTTTTTTAACCTAAGTCTGCTTTACTCTTTTCCACAACTTTATCCCTGACCTGCCTGGTGTGTTCCTTGCTTTTCATGATGCTGTTTAATCCCTAATGTTCTCATACAAACCTCTGGGGCCTTCACAGAACAGCTGTAGCTATACTGAGAATAAATTACACCCATGTGGACTCCATTTACTTATTATGTGACTTCTGAAGGCCAATTGTTACTCAGGATTTCATTTAGGGGTACCATACTGCAGGTAGTTGAATACAAATGCACATCACAAATTTTCAGATTTCTGTTTTTCAAATATTTTTTTTAAAAAACAGGTATAATTTCCTCTACACTTCACAAATACTTTCTACTTTGGTATATCACACAAAATCCCAATAAAGTTTGTGGATGTAAAGTGAAAAAAATTTGAAAAGTTCATGGGATGTGAAGACTTATTCAAGGCACTGTATATACTAAAATAGATAATTTGCACATAGTGCATCCCGTGTACTGTGCACAGCATGTATGGGGGGAGATCTTGGTGTCCACTTCTGCACAGGTATCCACAAAATGAATCATCCATTATCCTGTAGGTCAGTTTAAACCTGACACTGCTTAAATATATGTTTTAAACTTTCTAAAACTTCCCGAATTCTTTGAGAAACTATTTACCAGGACCTGACTTAATTTTGAGTGTATTTTCTTTCAGGATAACATTTTAGTCTGCAGTTTTCCGAGTTGCCCTGAGACTAAGCCTTGCCATAATTCAGCAGCTGAATTCTCTGCCGTCTTTACACTTCTTGCATCTGTTGTCTTTGTTCTTTCTTGAGAAGAATCAATGGTGCTGCAAGGCATACACCTTTCAGAAAAGATATGCTACAGCAAATACGTGCCCAGCTTCTATTTCGGGAGAACACCCTGCTGTGAGGAGGTTCGGATACAACTGACATAGATGCTGAGAGAACATATGCTACTTTTGTTTTGTGCATTCGCTTCAGGTGCGATGCGCTTTGGTGCATATCGTTGAGCATCATTAAAATTATAGCAAAAAAAAAAGAAACAAAAAAACCTCTCCTCTTCTGCTCCAATGTAGTAATTGAGTCAATAGCAGGCTAATGATGAAAATATATTAACAATCAAATATTTATTTTCTTAATGCTGAGTGCTGTAATTATCTTTGTAATTAGACTTTTAGATGAGGAAAACAAGAAATCCATTATGTAGTGTCTATCACCACCGCTAATGTACTAGGAGGGGGTCGTGGAATGGACAGCGCATGTTATATGAGGACTCAATACTATAAAATAAAGACATTGGCTCATGAAAGATATTGGGGATGATCTCCATATAAAGTGCAAATAAAAATCTTGCATAAGGTGCAAAATCCCAGGTAGCAGCCAAGAGATGACATATAAACCTCCGAATTTAAAGGAATTGTCCTTTTTTATAGGAAAGAGCCATGGCCAATAAAATAATCCCCGGCAGTCCCATGGATGCTTTTACAGCAATTACCGTAGTTATAATCTGGGGAGCAACTTGGCAGGTTTTAGATTAACATATTAAGCTATGTTCACACAAAGCATTTTTTTTCTGCAGCCAAAACCTGTTCTCTTCGCAGTAAAAACTATATGTTCAAAATGCTCATTTTGTAGCTTTTTTGAACCTTTTTGGGCAGATTACAGTTGTGCTTTGTCTACAGCACATGTTTAATAAAGTTCATTTTATTCACCAAAAACACTTTTTGCATCATTTTTTCACTTTCTCATTGCTTTCAATTGTTAAAAAAATGCTGCAAAAATGCTTAAAGAATTGACAAGCTGCAGATTTCAAAAACACCACAGTGCTCAAATTCAGTCAGGAAAAAAAAAAAGAAACATGTGCACGAGATTTCTGAAATCTCATACCTTTTGTTTGTACTGTAAAACAGCTTTTTATTTCCATAAGAAATGCTGCAAAAATGCTGCATGTGAACCTAGCCTTACAGGTCCATCTGTGCATTCATATTATAGATCTGGGGTCTAAGATCTTGATCTACTTCAGTTAAGGTTCGTAGACCAGCAGTCAGGCCAAGACTTGAATCCTTAAGGGCTCATGTAGGTGTCCGTGCAAATCAGTTTTAGATCGGACCTCAAACCTTGGACTGGCCGTGCCTCTCCTGATCTGAGCGTGACAGCTTCATAGAAATACATGAAGATGTTGCTCCTAGGTAGGGAGACCCACAATCGGCCTCTGCATTAGAACTCTGTGCTCACATCGACTTGCACAGACATCTGCATAAGTCCTATATGAATAATACAATAGTCTGAAAATAACTCTTGGCTGAGCTCCACTATGGATCCTGCCATAAACCTTCGGTGATTCCATAGCAAAATCCATGTGTAAAATGTCGGTGAAATCCACAATGAAAAGCGATTGTATTTTATTATTCATTTCATGGCCTTTAGCTCAATCTCAAGCAATGGAGACTTGATGGATGAATGCTCTGAAGGAAGATCGATGTAGTACACGCCTAGATAGGTCCACCAGGATCTTCACAGCCGTTATCTTAATTGTATCAAGCCATTGGCTTTCTGGTCTTCTTCGCCTTATTCTTCCGGCCATGATGTCCTTCCCCAGTGATTGCTCTCTGCATTTAGGCAGTGTAATTGCCATATTCATGCATAACTGAATTCCATCAATTTACCCATTTCATCAATTTAACTCATGTTCGTTTTTTTTCGATACGTGTGGATGGGATTTTCAAAAATCTTATCCACAAGTTTTGTGCTATAAATTGGATTTGCTGTAGATTTACAGTGTAGAACGCCCAAATATCATATATCTGCACCAAATCCACAGTCCTCAATATCGTAGTCTGGTCATACCCTTTAGATGATGTATCAGGATCAGGACAGATTTAGACAAAACTGTTACAGTTTGCATGAACAGATCTCTGTTCGGTCACAGGTTCATTATCACATGGCCAAGGAAAGTAATAAAATGCCACTTGCAAAGTTTTGTAACAGGTCTCTCTATATACCATTAGAAAAGGTTTACTGTGTATCTTCTTTCTTTCACAGATTTTCCTTTTGTGAAAAAAACAACTTGTCAGAAGATGTTTTAGGTCAAATTTTGTTTTCCCTGGTAATTTAAGTACAAGCAGGAGTATTCCTCTCATATGATGTGATGGCCAGAAAGCACATGTTCAGGAACAGTGCTCAACATTATTTTACAGTTCCAAGCATTCCCTGTTCTGGAATCAGCTGATAAAGTTTTATTAAGAACAATAAAGACATGTTTTTCCACTTTTTCTTGGCACAGGATACCAGCTACTACAGCATTTTTCAACTTTTATGTGGCAAGTACCATGTCAAATTACTTCCAACAAAGTACAAGCTAAATAGCCATCAGTCAATTTTTGGGGAAATGAATGGTCATCTCACCTAATCATGCGTTTCATCTGGTTAGGGACTGTCTTCTTATTTGACACTTGTTAGACACATCATGACTAGATGAGGAGAAAATTGAGAATATTTTTTGGCATGCAGTAGATTCATTTACAAGTGCTAAAGTGGTGTCATAGCAAAGCCAGCCACAGTACACCATGGTAAAGGCGAGCACTTATAACACTGATTGTCTGAAAAAGGACAGAATTAGGAGTAACAGGGCCTGGATAAAATACAATGAATTAACCAATGGAATAAGGAGATCTGCCTAACTTTGGAGCACCACATCAAACCCTTTAGGACCCTATACATGATAGACTAATGTTGGCTGACCTCGCCAATATTGATGGTTTGGCCAATGGTCTGATGTTTATGGGGAGGCTGGCCGGCTGGTGGTCGGGGGAGAAGTCAATCACGCATACTTGATTTTGGACTGCCGATCACATTGTTCTCCTGCAGATAAGCTGCCAGCTGAAGTGTTGGTTGGCGGCTTTTTCATAGAAAACACAGGAGCACTTGGCTGAATGACTGCTTTTGTGTATGGGAGAGTTGGCTGAGATGGCTGTCAGCTGAACGATCATTGGGCCAACAGTCATCTAATGTGTATTACCAGCTTTAAACCTCAAGGGGTTTCCTTACCAGGCATTATTATCTATCCGCGTAGGTGATAAATGTTTGTTTGCTGGTGGTCCTAGTGCTGGGATAGCATTGAACGTTATGTTGTGCCATTTCTCTATTTATTACTCCTAGAAATTTATGAATAAATTGAGATCTGGGTTAGTTGGGTGTAACACTGTCCAGTAGCTGCCTAAAGTGTCGTACTGTGCAGGGATTCACCCCTTTGGTGAATGTTAATACTCAGCTGTCAATTTATTAATAGAATTTCAGAAGGAATTAAAGATAAATGGCACAACGCAGAGCTTTGAAAAAAAGATCCATAATAGCTTTTTCATGGGAAATACAATTATGTACCAGACCAGACATGTCAGGAGAGGTGATAGATCCTCTTTAAACACTGTTTATATGAATCAAACCTTTCACGTTGCTACCAATACTAACATTACCTTAATTAACAGGATTTTCATACAAAATTGACCTTGTATTATGGATCAAGGCTGCATCTCTGTAGAAGAATGTGCTTGTTATACAATGTTTAATTTATAACTTGCCATGCAATCTATTGTGAAATCTTCCTCTTCTCAATTGCTTACTCTCCACTCCCGGAACCACTCTCCGGCTGTGTTATTCATTCAGTCTTTAAACAGTAGCTTTAACGAAAGCACTTTGCAAACCTCTACATATCAGCCATTATCGCTCACTGTTCCCCTGAAGAGTTTACACAACACTTGTGTATCAATGCCTTTCTAATGGCAGCTAGAGGCGAGAGGAGCAATCACATGGTTTATGGAAAAAAATGTGTTTTGATGTGAGTTTCTTCAAAAATATATATTTTTTGCTCATAGCTATTTAGAACTAGATGTTTCCAGCCAGCTAACGCTTGGCACGCTCATTGCTATCTAATTAACGCTGCTGGTGATATTGACAACATTCAATAGCGCTTACACAGGTGGTAAATTAACTTAAAATGAAGTTAATAACAATAGTGTGGTGATGGGGTGGGGGGGCGGAATTATGTGTGGTAATGGGATGGGGGGATTATGTGTGGTGATGTGTTGGGGGGCGGGATTATGTGTGGTGATATGGTGGGGGGGCAGGATTATGTGTGGTAATGGGGTTGGGGGGTGAGATTATGTGTGTTGATGTGTTGGGGGGGCGGGATTATGTGTGGTGATGTGGTGGGGGGTGGGATTATGTGTGGTGATGTGTTGGGGGGTGGGATTATGTGTGGTAATGTGGTGGAGGGGCGAGATTATGTGTGTTAATGTGGTGGGGGGGTGGGATTATCTGTAGTAATGTGGTGGGGGGGCAGGATTGTGTGTGGTAATGTGGTAGGGGCGGGATTATCTGTGGTAATGTGGTGGGGGGTGGGATTATGTGTAATAATGGGGTGGGGGGCAGAATTATGTGTGGTGATGTGTTGGGGGTGGGATTATGTGTGGTGATGTGGTGGGGGCAGGATTATGTGTGGTAATGTGGTGGGGTAACGGGATTATGTGTGGTAATATCGTGGGGGGTGGGATTATGTGTGGTAATGTGGTGGGGGGCAGGATTATCTGTGGTAATGTGGTGGGGGGCAGGATTATCTGTGGTAATGTGGTGGTGGGAGGGATTATGTGTGGTAATGTGGTGGGGACGGGATTATCTTTGGTAATGTGGTGGGGGGCGGGATTTTGTGTGGTAATGGAGTAGGGGGCGGGATTATGTGTGGTGATGTGGTGGGGGGTGGGATTTTGTGTGGTGATGTGGTGGGGGGGGCGGGATTATGTGTGGTAATGTGGTGGGGGGCGGGAATATGTGTGGTAATATGGTGGGGGGCAGGATTATGTGTGGTAATGTGGTGAGGGGGCGGGATTATCTGTGGTAATGTGGTGGGGGGCGGTATTATGTGTGGTAATGGGGTGGGGGGGTGGAATTATGTGTGGTAATGGGGTGGGGGGTGGGATTGTGTGTGGTAATGGGGTGGGGGGGTGGGATTGTGTGTGGTAATGGGGTGGGGGGTGGGATTATGTGTGGTGATGTGTTGGGGGTGGGATTATGTGTGGTGATGTGTTGGGGGGCGGGATTATGTGTAGTGATGTGGTGGGGGGGCGGGATTATGTGTGGTGATGTGGTGAGGGGCGGGATTATGTATGGTAATGGGGTGGGGGGCAGGATTATGTGTGGTAATGGGGTGGGGGGCGGATTATGTGTGGTAATGGGTTGGGGGGTGGGATTATGTGTGGTAATGTGGTGGGGGGCAGGATTATCTGTGGTAATGTGGTGGGGGGCAGGATTATCTGTGGTAATGTGGTGGTGGGAGGGATTATGTGTGGTAATGTGGTGGGGACGGGATTATCTTTGGTAATGTGGTGGGGGGCGGGATTTTGTGTGGTAATGGAGTAGGGGGCGGGATTATGTGTGGTGATGTGGTGGGGGGTGGGATTTTGTGTGGTGATGTGGTGGCGGGGCGGGATTATGTGTGGTAATGTGGTGGGGGGCGGGAATATGTGTAGTAATATGGTGGGGGGCAGGATTTTGTGTGGTAATGTGGTGAGGGGGCGGGATTATCTGTGGTAATGTGGTGGGGGGCGGTATTATGTGTGGTAATGGGGTGGGGGGGTGGGATTGTGTGTGGTAATGGGGTGGGCGGGCGGGATTGTGTGTGGTAATGCTTATGTGTGGTGATGTGTTGGGGGTGGGATTATGTGTGGTGATGTGTTGGGGGGCGGGATTATGTGTAGTGATGTGGTGGGGGGGCAGGATTATGTGTGGTGATGTGGTGAGGGGCGGGATTATGTATGGTAATGGGGTGGGGGGCAGGATTATGTGTGGTAATGGGGTGGGGGGCGGATTATGTGTGGTAATGGGGTGGGGGCGGGATTATGTGTGGTGATGTGTTGGGGGGCGGGATTATGTGTGGTGATGTGGTGGGGGGGCGGGATTATGTGTGGTGATGTGGTGGAGGGCGGGATTATGTGTGGTGATGTGGTGGGGGGCGGGATTGTGTGTGGTGATGTGGTGGGGGGGCGGGATTGTGTCTGGTAATGTGGTGGGGGGCGGGATTGTGTGTAGTAATGTGGTGGGCGGGCGGGATTGTGTGTGGTAATGGGGTGGGGTGGTGGGATTATGTGTGGTAATGGGGTGGGGTGGTGGGATTATGTGTGGTGATGTGTTGGGGGGCGGGATTATGTGTGGTGATGTGGTGGGGGGTGGGATTATGTGTGGTGATGTGGTGGGATTATGTGTGGTAATGGGATGGGGGGATTATGTGTGGTGATGTGTTGGGGGCCGGGATTATGTGTGGTAATGGGGTGGGGGCAGATTATGTGTGGTAATGGGGTGGGGGCGGGATTATGTGTGGTGATGTGTTGGGGGGCGGGATTATGTTTGGTGATGTGGTGGGGGGGCAGGATTATGTGTGGTGATGTGGTGGGGGGCGAGATTATGTGTGGTGATGTGGAGGAAGGCAAGATTATGTGTGGTGATGTGGTGGGGGGCGGGATTGTGTGTGGTGATGTGTTGGGGGGGCGGGATTGTGTGTGGTAATGTGGTGGGGGGGCAGGATTGTGTGTGGTGATGTGGTGGGGGGCGGGATTGTGTGTGGTGATGTGGTGGGGGAGGGATTGTGTGTGGTGATGTGGTGGGGGGGGTGGTATTATGTGTGGTGATGTGGTGAGGGGTGGGATTATGTGTGGTAATGGGATGGGGGGATTATGTGTGGTGATGTGTTGGGGGCCGGGATTATGTGTGGTAATGGGGTGGGGGCAGATTATGTGTGGTGATGTGGTGGGGGGCGGGATTGTGTGTGGTGATGTGGTGGGGGGGCGGGATTGTGTGTGGTAATGTGGTGGGGGGGAAGGATTGTGTGTGGTGATGTGGTGGGGGGCGGGATTGTGTGTGGTGATGTGGTGGGGGAGGGATTGTGTGTGGTGATGTGGTGGGGGGGTGGTATTATGTGTGGTGATGTGGTGAGGGGTGGGATTATGTGTGGTAATGGGATGGGGGGATTATGTGTGGTGATGTGTTGGGGGCCGGGATTATGTGTGGTAATGGGGTGGGGGCAGATTATGTGTGGTGATGTGGTGGGGGGCGGGATTGTGTGTGGTGATGTGGTGGGGGGGCGGGATTGTGTGTGGTAATGTGGTGGGGGGGCAGGATTGTGTGTGGTGATGTGGTGGGGGGCGGGATTGTGTGTGGTGATGTGGTGGGGGAGGGATTGTGTGTGGTGATGTGGTGGGGGGGTGGGATTATGTGTGGTGATGTGGTGAGGGGTGGGATTATGTGTGGTAATGGGATGGGGGGATTATGTGTGGTGATGTGTTGGGGGCCGGGATTATGTGTGGTAATGGGGTGGGGGCAGATTATGTGTGGTGATGTGGTGGGGGGCGGGATTGTGTGTGGTGATGTGGTGGGGGGCGGGATTGTGTGTGGTGATGTGGTGGGGGCGGGATTGTGTGTGGTGATGTGGGGGGCGGGATTGTGTGTGGTGATGTGGTGGGGGCGGGATTATGTGTGGTGATGTGGGGGCGGAGCTACTGTGCAGGGGGCGGGATTAACGAGTAATCACGATGCCTCTTATATATATAGATGTTGCTTTTAGTGGGGGTAACTTGAGTTCTTTTTTTCTATACGTCATTTGTATACATTTGGACACAACACCAGTTGATCTCCTACAACACAACTTAATCCTTCATTGCAAATAAAAAAGCACAGCAACTATGTATGATAACAGATTAGGTGAAAGAATCAGAATGTGGATCTTCTTATTAGAAAGGAATATCAAATAAAAATACATACATTTTTCCCTCAATGATGGAGGCGTCAGTGTCTCCAGTGTGTGGTGACAGTTTTCACATGTACTGGTGACATTTATGCAAGTGGGCATGTTGTTTTTTTTGGGCAACACAGACATCAATATGGCCCGCACCCGTGCACATAGGTGACATAAAGTGTGTCATCTGTGTGCTACATACCGGAAAAGAATGCAGAATAAAAATGACAGGTGTTTCAGTGTTGGATGTGCAAAGAGATAGATAGCTAGATAATAGATAGATAGATAGATAGATAGATAGATAGATAGATAGATATCCTTAAGATATATAATTAGTGTGCCGTGTCATTTACAAATTGTCTCTTGAGAGAGGAAGAGGACTAGAAATCCAGTGCCACCTGTAGGACGTAGAAATCCTAAAAGTCAATATTGACGTACTAACGAGCCTTGGCACATGACTTAGGATAAAAGCCAAAACCAAAATCTCAATTTGCAGACACTGTGTTTCAGGGTACTGCCCCTCATCAGTGCAAAGTGTGAGATCTGGCTTGACTGGGTGAGAGGCGTCTGACCGGGATCCAAGGGGTAGCATTCCTCCTTGTAGAAAGAGACAAGGCAAACCAGACATGCCGAGGTGAGAAGACTTTTAAGCTGCAATGCTCCTCTGGGAAATGTGCAAATTATCACTTCAGATATAAATATGCAAATTGTACTTTGTTAATGTATAGTTTATATCACTGGCGGTCATTAGAGGTACACTAAAATATTGTTTGAATATTAGTATATTCTGTTTCCCAGTAATATGTATGTCTACTGTAATGTGACATTTTATTGAATCTATTAGAACATTGCAACTCACATTAAATATAATTATTAAAAGTAATACAAAATTACTTTAATTACTGACTGGCGTCTGTTAGCGCATACCTCACATGCACGCCTCATGTGCCATGGTGTTGTTCTCAGAATATGTGACGCGTCACCCGGGCAACGGGCCGGGTCAGCTGACTCGGTCTTGTGCTTATGTAACATTCGAAGTGAGGACTGGCCTCTTGGTGATGCAACATCTGTATTCTGTATGTATTTATTTTACCAACAACTCAGTGACAACAGATTGTCTTTTTATCAATATTGGTATTTTGCATTTTTAATAAAATCATTCTATATTGAAATATCGTGGATCATATCCTCCTTCATTGTCTCTACAGGTTTATTATAAGATCCTTTTCTTTATCTTCTGAGGGACAGCCCATAGCTGGTGGCTAATCTGGGACAGGGGACAATATCCCAAAAGGTTCCCAGGCTATTAATAACAGCCGTTTGTTTAGCTTTTACTGCTTAGTTTATGGGGGACCCCAGAAAAAAAGTACGTAGGATCCCCCTATAAATTCTCACCAGCAAAGGCTAAACAGACAGCTGTGGATTGATATTAATAGTCTGGAAAGGGCTAGGGATATTGTCCCCCTCCCTAACATCAGCCCTCAGCCACCCCAGAAATGGCACATCCATAAGATGACCAAATCTGGCGCTTATTCTTGCTCTTCCCACTTGCTCTGGTGTGGTGGCAAGTGGGTAATAGTGTCGGGGTTCATGTCAGCTTTGTATTGTCAGCTGACATCAAGCCCAGGCGTTTATAAGACGTGCTCATTACTAATCCCATAGTCATATGTAAAAAATATACAGCCAAAGTAAAATCCTTTAATTGAAATAAATACATCCCACCCTCGTTTTCCCATTTATTACTGTAAAAAGGAAAATAATAAAAAACATATTTCTTACCTGTTCGACAACAATCCATTTGTCCCACGAAGAAGTCCAGCTCTGTTACATCTGGATTACATGGCTGAGCAGTGGTATGATGAGACTGCTCCGCCATGAATCCAGGACACACTGAGCTGAACTTGGGGTGCAGTTTCAGTGTCGAGCGGTAACATCATAGAGGTTACCGCCGGTCACTGCCCGCTGTTCCCACACTCAGTTCAGTGTGAGCCGGTCGATGAACTGTGGTAACCTTCATGATGTCACCGCTAGCAGAGTGAGAAATTACTCATAGTGCTAGCAGTGATCTCATTGAGGTCACCACAGATCATCATCCCACTCACAATGAGCTGCACGTGGGAACTGCAGCTTCAGTGATCTGTGGGAACCTCAATGACATCACCACAGGTCCCGGAAGCTGAGCTCTGATGCTCAGCTCAGGGTCTCCTGGATGCCAGGCTGAACAATCGCATCATGCCACCAAGGCATGCAGAGAAAGCAGAGAAGAATTATGGCATGGGACAAATGGATTATCATCAGATAGGTGAGGAATATAATGTTTTATTTTTCATTTTAGCTGAAAAGGCATTTCATTAAAGTAATGAATATGCACGCGACTCAACTCCCATAGGCGGAGCGCATATTCATTACTTTAATGAGACCACTGCAAAATTTTCAGTTTGTCCAATTTTTCTCTTTATAGGTATATTTTTTAATAAAATCTATAAACTACTGACAAAATGTCTCTGAAGTTCCAAGCAATAGATTTTGTATTTATTTTCTGAAAATGAGAAATTGTCAAAATAACCAAAAAATGCATTGCTTGCAGACCTCAAATAATGCAAAAAAAAGTTCATAATCATTTAGAAACAACAATACTAATGTTTTAACTCAGGAAGAGTTCAGAAATCAATATTTTGTGGAATAACCATGATTTTTCACAGCTTTCATGCTTCTTGGCATGCTTTCCACCAGTCTTTCACACTGCTTCTGGCGCAAAAATTTAAGCAGTTCTTTGTTTCATGGCTTGTGACTATCCATCTTCCTCTTGATTACATTCCAGAGGTTTTCAATAAGGTTCATGTCTGGAGATTGGGCTGGCCATGACAGGGATTTGATGTGGTGGTCCTTCATCCACACCTTGATTGACCTAGCCGAGTGGCATGGCACATTGTCCTGCTGGAAAAAACAGTCCTCAGAGTTATGGAACATTGCCTGAACAGAAGGAATCAACTGTTTTTCCAGGATAAACTTGTATGCGGCTTGATTCATACGTCCTTCGCAATGAACAACCTGCCCAATTCCAGCCTTGCTGAAGCATCCCCAGATCATCACCGATCCTCTACCAGATTTCACAGTGGGTGCAAGACACTGTGGCTTGTACGCCTCTCCAGGTCCCCATCTAACCATTAGATGACCAGATGTTGGTCAAAGCTGAAAATTAGACTCATCAGAGAAGATTACCTTACTCCAGTCCTCTATGGTCAAATCTTTATGGTATTTAGCAAACTTCAGCCTGGCTCACTTTTGCTTCTCACTGATGAAAGGCTTTTTTCTAGCTTTACATAACTTGAGTCCTGCCTCTAGAAGCCTGTTACAAACTGTTCTTGCCGTGCACTTCACCCCAGCTGCAATTTGTCATTCCTTTTGTAGGTCACTTGATGTCATCCTGCGGTTGCTGAGTGACATTCGAATAAAATGACGATCATCCTGGTCAGTGGAGAGTCATTTTCGCCCTCTGCCGGTCTGTAGCTTTGTTGTCCCCAATGTCTGCTGCTTGACCTTGTTGTAATGGACTGTCGTCTTAGAAATTTTAAGGCTGGAGGCAACATGACACTCACTGTATGACTCTGCTAATAAAGCCAGAATTGAGCCCTTTTTTTTCCTCACTCAAGACTTTTCTTTTCAACTCCTTTGGCATGGCTAAAAGTTATTTTTTCATTCCTACTACTTTTGGGATATTACTAGCACTTGTTTTGCAATGCAGCTTGTCCTATTGCAAGAGGATTGTGAACAGCACCTCAGTGTTTTTTTTATTTTGTATACTTTCCTTCATTAAATAAGATTTGGTTCAGGTGATCACCTAATCAGAAGCACATTAAGTAAGAATGAGGTGTACTCTGGTTGGAAATCAACTGACACTGGAATGGAATGGCTGTCAGACATGTAGAGAAGCTGATGTTTATTGTTGTGAACTCTGTTTTTGGGCTCCCTCTTGTGGTCACAAGTGGTACTGTGTGAGTGCTGTCTTTGGGCTCCCTCTGGTGGCTCTTTGTGTCTTTCTGCAGGTCTGAGGCGGATCAGCTGTCTCGTTATCTGTTAGCTGGTTTCCTATTTAGCTCACCTGGACTTTCAGTGTTTGCCTGCTGTCGATGTATTCAGTGCTATCTTGATCCTCCTGAATTCCTTCGCTATCAGTCTCTCCAAGAGAAGCTAAGTTTTCTGTTTGGTTATTTTTTGCTCATTAGTGTTCAATATGTTTCTTGGTTATTTACTTGTCCTTGTCCAGCTTGCTAATATGTGATTTCCTTGCTTGCTGGTAGCTCTAGGGGGCTGAGTTTCTCCCCTCACACCATTAGTTGGTGTGGGGGTTCTTGTATTCTCAGCGTGGATATTTTGTATAGGGTTTTTTACTGACCGCACAGTCCCCTGCCTGTCTTCTGCTATCTAGTATTAGTGGGCCTCATTTGCTGAATCTGTTTTCATTTCTACATTTTGTATTTTCCCCTTACCTCACCGTTAATATTTGTTGGGGGCTTACTATATCTTTGGGGTCATTTCTCTGAGGCAAGTGAGGTCTTACTTTCTCTATAGGGGTAGCAAGTTTCTCAGGCTGCGTCGAGACGTCCAGGAATTTAGGCACGTTCACCGGCTACCTTCAGTGTGTTTGGTTAGGATCAGGTTTTGCGGTCAGTCCAGTTACCACCTCCCTAGAGCTCGTTCTATGTTCAGTAACTTAGCTAGTTCATTCTGTGATCCTCAGCCACTAAGGATCATAACAGTACAGCAGGCCATAAAGTGTTTAATGCATCGCAGAAGTGGGATAAGAGAAGCCCTGAGTACAATTTTTTTTTTCCTCTCCCTTTGCTGCAGTCTGTTCAGCTTCTCTCATCCCCTTAATCTCTGGGTGGCTTTGAGTTCAGCTGCAGACATGGATATTCAGAGTCTGACTTCTAGTGTGGATCATCTTGCTGCAAGGGTGCAAAGCATTCAGGATTTTGTTGTTCACAGTCCTATGTCTGAGCCAAAAGTATCTATTCCTGAGTTGTTTTCTGGAGATAGATCTAGGTTTCTGAATTTTAAGAATAATTGTAAATTATTTATTTCTTTGAGACCTCGTTCCTCTGGTGATTCCGCTCAGCAAGTTAGAATTGTTATTTCCCTGTTACGTGGCGACCCTCAAGATTGGCCTTTCTCCCTGGCGCCAGGAGATCCTGCATTGCTGAATGTGGATGCGTTTTTTCTGGTGCTTGGTTTGCTTTATGAGGAACCTAATCTTGAGAACCAGGCAGAAAAGGCCTTGCTGGCTCTCTCTCAGGGCCAGGATGAAGCTGAGGTGTATTGTCAAAAATTTCGGAAATGGTCGGTGCTTACTCAATGGAATGAGTGTGCCCTGGCTGCAAATTTCAGACAAGGTCTTTCTGAAGTCATTAAGAATGTTATGGTGGGGTTCCCCATGCCTGCAAGTCTGAATGACTCAATGGCTTTGGCCATTCAGATTGATCGGCGTTTGCGGGAGCGCAAATCTGCGCACCATCTGGCGGTGTTTTCTGAACAGAGACCTGAGTCTATGCAATGTGACCGAATTCTGACCAGAATTGAGCGGCAAAATCATAGACGTCAAAATGGGTTGTGCTTTTACTGTGGTGATTCAACTCATGTTATCTCAGCATGCTCTAAGCGCGTAAAAAAAAATCGCTAAATCTGTCACCGTTGGTACTATACAGCCTAAATTCATTTTGTCTGTTACTTTAATTTGTTCTTTGTCATCCTACTCGGTTATGGCTTTTGTGGATTCAGGTGCTGCCCTGAACCTGATGGATTTGTCGTTTGCCAGGCGCTGTGGTTTTGTTCTGGAGCCTTTAGAATTCCCTATTCCACTGAGGGGAATTGATGCTATACCATTGGCTGAGAATAAGCCTCAGTATTGGACTCAAGTGACCATGTGCATGACTCCTGTACATCAGGAGGTGATTCGCTTTCTTGTGCTGCATAATTTGCATGATGTTGTCGTTTTGGGTCTACCATGGCTGCAGGCCCATAATCCAGTTCTGGATTGGAAAGCTATGTCTGTTTCAAGTTGGGGTTGCCAGGGGATTCATGGCGATGCTCCTTTGGTGTCAATTGCTTCTTCCACTCCTTCTGAGGTTCCTGAGTTTTTGTCGGACTACCAAGATGTATTTGATGAGCCCAGATCCGGTGCCCTGCCTCCTCACAGGGATTGTGATTGTGCTATAAATTTGATTCCTGGTAGTAAGTTCCCTAAGGGACGACTTTTTAATTTGTCTGTACCAGAACATGCCGCGATGCGGAGTTATATAAAGGAGTCTTTAGAGAAGGGACATATTCGCCCGTCCTCCTCCCCTCTTGGTGCAGGATTCTTTTTTGTGGCCAAAAAGGATGGTTCTCTGAGACCTTGTATAGATTATCGTCTTCTAAATAAAATCACGGTCAAATTTCAGTATCCTTTGCCATTATTATCTGATCTGTTTGCTCGGATTAAGGGGTCCAGTTGGTTCACCAAGATAGATCTTCGTGGTGCGTATAACCTTGTGCGTATTAAGCAGGGGGATGAATGGAAAACAGCATTTAATACGCCCGAAGGCTATTTTGAGTACTTGGTGATGCCTTTTGGACTCTCTAATGCTCCTTCTGTGTTCCAGTCCTTCATGCATGACATCTTCCGAGAATATCTGGATAAATTTATGATTGTGTATCTGGACGACATTTTGGTCTTTTCTGAGGACTGGGAGTCCCATGTAAAGCAGGTCAGGATGGTATTTCAGGTCCTGCGTGCTAATGCCTTATTTGTGAAGGGCTCAAAATGTCTCTTCGGAGTACAGAAGGTTTCCTTTTTGGGTTTTATTTTTTCTCCTTCTACTATTGAGATGGACCCAGTCAAGGTCCAGGCTATTCATGACTGGACTCAGCCTACATCTGTTAAGAGTCTTCAGAAGTTCTTGGGTTTTGCTAATTTTTACCGTCGCTTCATTGCTAATTTTTCTGGCGTGGTTAAACCCTTGACGGATTTGACCAAGAAGGGTTCTGATGTGACTAATTGGTCTCCTGCGGCCGTGGAAGCCTTTCGGGAGCTGAAGCGCCGGTTTTCTTCGGCTCCAGTTTTGTGTCAGCCTGATGTCTCTCTTCCTTTTCAGGTCGAGGTTGATGCTTCTGAGATTGGAGCAGGGGCTGTTTTGTCGCAGAGAAGCTCTGATTGCTCTGTGATGAAACCTTGTGCTTTCTTTTCAAGAAAGTTTTCGCCTGCCGAGCGGAATTATGATGTTGGTAATCGGGAGTTGTTGGCTATGAAGTGGGCATTTGAGGAGTGGCGACATTGGCTCGAGGGAGCTAAGCATCGTGTGGTGGTCTTGACTGATCACAAAAATCTGATTTATCTCGAGTCTGCCAAGCGGCTGAATCCTAGACAGGCTCGTTGGTCATTGTTTTTCTCCCGTTTCGATTTCGTGGTCTGGTACCTGCCTGGTTCGAAGAACGTGAAGGCTGATGCTCTTTCTAGGAGTTTTGTGCCTGACTCTCCAGGAGTTTCAGAGCCGGCTGGTATCCTCAGAGAGGGAGTGATTTTGTCTGCCATTTCCCCAGATTTGCGACGAGTGGTGCAGAAATTTCAGGCGGATAGACCTGACCGTTGCCCACCAGAGAGACTGTTTGTCCCAGATAGATGGACCAGCAGAGTTATTTCCGAGGTTCATTCTTCGGTGTTGGCTGGCCATCCTGGGATTTTTGGTACCAGAGATTTGGTGGCTAGGTCCTTTTGGTGGCCTTCCTTGTCGCGGGATGTGCGTTCCTTTGTGCAGTCCTGTGGGATTTGTGCTCGGGCTAAGCCTTGCTGTTCTCGTGCCAGCGGTTTGCTTTTGCCTTTGCCTGTCCCGAAGAGGCCTTGGATGCACATTTCCATGGATTTTATTTCGGATCTTCCAGTCTCTCAGAGAATGTCTGTCATCTGGGTGGTGTGTGATTGTTTTTCCAAAATGGTCCATTTGGTGCCCTTGCCTAAGTTGCCTTCCTCCTCCGATTTGGTTCCTCTATTTTTTCAGAATGTGGTTCGCTTGCACGGCATCCCTGAAAATATTGTGTCTGACAGAGGATCCCAGTTTGTGTCCAGATTTTGGCGGATCGTTTGTGCTAAGATGGGCATTGATTTGTCTTTTTCGTCGGCCTTCCATCCTCAGACGAATGGCCAAACCGAGCGAACTAATCAGACCTTGGAAACTTATTTAAGATGTTTTGTTTCTGCTGATCAGGATGATTGGGTGACTTTTTTGCCATTGGCCGAGTTTGCCCTTAATAATCGGGCTAGTTCTGCTACTTTGGTTTCGCCTTTTTTCTGCAATTCTGGTTTCCATCCTCGTTTTTCCTCAGGTCAGGTTGAGCCTTCTGACTGTCCTGGGGTGGATTCTGTGGTGGATAGGTTGCAGCAGATTTGGAACCATGTGGTGGACAATTTGAAGTTGTCACAGGAGAAGGCTCAGCGCTTTGCCAACCGCCGTCGCGGTGTGGGTCCCCGACTTCGTGTTGGGGATTTGGTATGGCTGTCTTCTCGGTATGTTCCTATGAAGGTCTCCTCTACTAAGTTCAAGCCTCGCTTCATTGGTCCTTATAAGATTTTGGAAATCCTTAACCCGGTGTCATTTCGTTTGGACCTCCCAGCGTCGTTTGCCATTCATAACGTGTTCCATAGGTCTTTGTTGCGGAGGTATGTGGTGCCTGTGGTTCCTTCTGTTGAGCCCCCTGCCCCAGTGCTGGTTGAGGGCAAATTGGAGTACGTGGTGGAGAAGATCTTGGATTCTCGTATTTCTAGACGGAGGCTTCAGTATTTGGTTAAGTGGAAGGGCTATGGTCAGGAGGATAATTCCTGGGTTGTCGCCTCTGATGTTCATGCGGCCGATTTGGTTCATGCCTTCCATGTGGCTCATCCTGATCGCCCTGGGGGTTTTGATGAGGGTTCAGTGACCCCTCCTCAAGGGGGGGTACTGTTGTGAACTCTGTTTTTGGGCTCCCTCTTGTGGTCACAAGTGGTACTGTGTGAGTGCTGTCTTTGGGCTCCCTCTGGTGGCTCTTTGTGTCTTTCTGCAGGTCTGAGGCGGATCAGCTGTCTCGTTATCTGTTAGCTGGTTTCCTATTTAGCTCACCTGGACTTTCAGTGTTTGCCTGCTGTCGATGTATTCAGTGCTATCTTGATCCTCCTGAATTCCTTCGCTATCAGTCTCTCCAAGAGAAGCTAAGTTTTCTGTTTGGTTATTTTTTGCTCATTAGTGTTCAATATGTTTCTTGGTTATTTACTTGTCCTTGTCCAGCTTGCTAATATGTGATTTCCTTGCTTGCTGGTAGCTCTAGGGGGCTGAGTTTCTCCCCTCACACCGTTAGTTGGTGTGGGGGTTCTTGTATTCTCAGCGTGGATATTTTGTATAGGGTTTTTTACTGACCGCACAGTTCCCTGCCTGTCTTCTGCTATCTAGTATTAGTGGGCCTCATTTGCTGAATCTGTTTTCATTTCTACGTTTTGTATTTTCCCCTTACCTCACCGTTAATATTTGTTGGGGGCTTACTATATCTTTGGGGTCATTTCTCTGAGGCAAGTGAGGTCTTACTTTCTCTATAGGGGTAGCAAGTTTCTCAGGCTGCGTCGAGATGTCCAGGAATTTAGGCACGTTCACCGGCTACCTTCAGTGTGTTTGGTTAGGATCAGGTTTTGCGGTCAGTCCAGTTACCACCTCCCTAGAGCTCGTTCTATGTTCAGTAACTTAGCTAGTTCATTCTGTGATCCTCAGCCACTAAGGATCATAACAGTATATAAAACTGTGCAGTGGTCTCTTAATTGTTGCCAGAGCTGTATATATATTTATATTTATAACTTGGTTGCTATAAAAGGAGGGGGACCCATACACATTCCTTGCACAGGGGCCCCAAGCTGTCAGTGTTTGCTTCTGGATAGATGATTTAGATTATTAGTATTTACTGTCTTGTTATTGCAAAGTAAACCTTTCATTATTAATTAATTAATTTCCAGCTTTCAGTACAGACAGCCATCATTATCTCTCACTTTTATCACATTAATTGTTGAAGGGTATGGTTTTGTCCGGCAATTTGCTAGGCGTATCATCTGCAAATGTAGCAAAAGCTTGAGCTCAGAAGATCACAAGAAACAACTGGCAGCACTCCAGTATTTCATCTTGATAGGAACAATGCTGGATAGCTGACAACTTTCTCTGTATAATTCAACAAAGCTGAACTTTCCCTGGGCGCTCAAAGAGAAGCACACATGGGAAGCACAGAGGCTATTTTCTAAACTTTGTGGACTGATCATACACCATACTTCACAACGCTATACTAAATGTCAAGAAATATGTTACTGTCAGTCACCACGCATTAGATTCAATTAAAGAAAGGCCGAATTAAACCCAATGTCTTAAGTGTAGCATTTACCCTTTAAATCTATCATATTTGTTGAAGGTACAGTCTTCAGGAAAGAAAGATTATCTGTTTTAAATATCATTGTAAAAGTAGAAATGTCACCAGGTATTTTCTGGTAATATTGTGACTCTTGTAGGGTATAATATAAATCTACAGAAGAAAATTAGGAATGGAGAAAATATTTTACCCAATCAAGTTGCCTTTTTTATTGCAAGATCTTCCCCTTTTTTTCCTGGATCTGGTACAATACAAATGGAAGTTAGTGTGGACCTATGTCCTTTTGGCAACTTTTGAAAACACTAGAGCATCTTTTTTTAGAGCTCTGCATTGTTCATTTAAAAAAAAATTCTGAATGAATTGGTTTTGTCTGTCAAATGTCCACAGTGTGAATATGCTCCTACATATTGCACTTATACCACCTTATGCTCCGGTTGTGACGCTAGTCACTACTTCACGGACAGACCATGAGGCAGAAAAGTCAAACATTCTGGGGTCAATACCAAGAGAGCACGTAGATAACCAAGGGAAAAGACAAAGGTGCAGATCAGGCCACAGTCCATGGTCAATAACAAGAGATAGTGAATCAAAGCCAAAGGACAAAGGGATAGTCTGATCATGGTTCAAAGGGTCAGGCAACAGAAGATCAGAACTCAAAACAACAGAATCATAGGCTAACCTGGAAGCACAAACTACATCTGGCAGGGATGGGGGCAGACAGCTCAGTTAAATAGCTTAGGCAATCTCCAGAACACCGAACACCTGGAGAAAGTCCCGCACCTCCTAATCACAAATTGGGCAGCTGAGCTGTCAATCAAAGCACTGATACATCAGCAAGACACAGTTTCCATCAGACAGCATAGCAATCACTCACTGAGTGGAGGAATCATGTCATCGGTTCATTTCTTTGTTTTTGCTGTAGTATCTTGTAGTCTGTACAGATAGGGGTGTCAACCCCTCTTTTTGGGCTAGGAATTTCATCTATATAGCTTCCCATGGGTAGGTGTCTGCACAGTCTGGCCGAAGCCCTGCTCTGCCCCATCTATATTGATGTTGGCTGACACAAGGTGAGGTTTTAATACTAATTATCAGACCATCCTGATTGGGAACATCTTGTTGTGGTGGGATAATTTTTAAGCTTTTTTGATAAAAAAAAATAGTGTTAACTAAGCACTATTGATGGGCGAGAACTAAAATGTTTGGATGCTTGTTACTCGTAACAAGCTTTCCATACTGCTCGAGTGCTTGTCTTGAGTAAAGAGGATAATGTAAGTAAATTAGAAACTTGAGCATTTTTCCAGTGGATCCTCCTAGGAGGTCTGGGGGGGCAGGAAAATCACTGAAATAGATTGAAACAGTGCTGGAAAAAAATGGGAACAGTAGGTGGAAGATACCTGGATGCATTTCTGACTCACAGGTCGCTTCTGGGAACAATATTGTCAGAGTATTACGCCACTTTAATGAAGTGGCTATAAAACATATAAAACCTTTAAATAAAATGAATATTACAGGAAAAAAATATTAAGAAATATTCTTTCCTGTATAATGACTTGTATATAATTATTTCTCAATTAACCTAAAGGTATAGCACTTCCCCATGTGGCACAAAAATAATTAAATAACCAAGGAAACAAAAACATTGTGCTGGGGATGAAATATATCACAAGAATCATTTAAAAAGTTAAATTATTAGCTCACCTACCACATACACACATATGGTTATATGTATGCACATGCATGTATGTATCATATAATTTTTTTAACGTGTCTCGGTTTGTCTTTTGGTGTTTGTTTTAATTATTTTGCATATACGGTACATGTTCTTAATGAATTCATACAATTAAATTATGGTAAAGTTTTTGTGTAAAATACAAAATAAAAGAGTGAAAAAAACCCACCTTCTCCACCCCTTAGGCTTAGCATTCATTCCATCTTTAAAGGGAACCTGTCACCAGAAATAACACTATTAACCTGTGCACCCAGGTTACTGTCAGTCAGGGATGGGGGAGCAGTTACAAAAGCTGCTCTGTGTTCTCAGACTGGTAACTGAACTAGCGGTGGCGCTGCCCCCCCACTATTGAAACCGAATGCTGCCGGGGAGAATAAACATAATTTTCTCCCTACTGCATTTGGCTATATCCAGGACCAATCAGCATAATAACGCTATTAACCTACAGACTAACCGCATATCTGCAGGTTAAAATTTGCATAATGGGAATATAAAGTGTAAAGCTTCACCATGTTGTTCAATTTCAGGACCGTTCACAATATAGCATTGTTGCTCCAAGGAGAGCCATTGACCCACTGTAAAATATGAAGAAAAATTCCAGTACACCACGTTCCTCGTGTTGCAATTAAAAAATGGATATTTTGTGTGTCATTAAACTGACTTGTCTTGTGCGCATATGGACACATATTACATTTTGCGCCAGCACACTTAAAGAAACCCCTCATTGTAAGCCAGGCCTTATTAGTTTGTGGCTTGAGATACAAATTGTGGGAAAGGATGTTGACTATGGATTTACCATTTCTGGCAACATAGTTAAATCCTTCTGACAAAATTTCATTCAAGACTGGGCCCTGGAAAATAACTTGTACATATTTAGTAATGATCTTTTTTATTTCATTGTACTGCAGATTGTATGGAGTACTGAAAACCATCATGTTACTACTTCGGAATATATGCTTCTTTTTAGAAACATTTTTATCATGTAATAAATCCTGTTGGGATAAGATTTTCACTTTATTCAATGAGCTGAGGACGTTATGGTCTTTATAGCCCCTTTTCATCAACCTTCCTTTGTTCACAGTATTTTCCCTTTGGAATACTTCAATTTTGCAGCATATTTTTTAGCCCTAATAAATTCCCCATGGGGGATGGAATTTATTGGATGGATGGCATGGCAGCTGTCAGCACATAGCGTTGTGTTGCCACTGACAGCTTTGTGGTGCATTCTACAGGTTATGTTTCCAAATCTGGACTACCTTCTAATGTGAGGTCCAAAAAATCTATTGTTTTATTTGGTCAAGAAAAAAGTGAAAGATAAATTAATCTCATTGGCATTAATACATTGTATGAAAGCAGGGATAATGGACATATCTCCCCTCCAGAAAATCAATATGTCGTCCACATACCTTCCATACCATAATAGATTCTCACTGAAAGGAATTTGGACATCAACCCCTCTTGTATGGTACTGCCTGCTGAGACTTATATCTAATCTTTTTGCGTGTGGTACTCTTTGCTGAGCTGTGTATCTAATCCTCTTCTGTGTGATATTGTTTTTTGAGCTGTTATTTTTAGAATTGACACTATGTTCATATAAAAGTGTCTATATTCTGTTGCTTAATGTTATTGCTGCAATTTTGTATTATGAAAGTACAAACATGACATGTTGTAAATTCACTTGTGTCTGTTATACTCTTAATTCTCTAATTATTGTGCATCCCTTTATAGTTTCTGCCATTTCATGATTGGTCAGCACAATATTACAATATTTTGTTATGGGTTTGTTTGCTATACTCAATGACCAAGGGCAGTAAATGCCTAAAACGCTGTTATGATCTGGTGACCTTGGAGCTGCATGAAACTTTCTCTGGAGTCGGTGGAACCTGTACTGACCGCAATCCTGAACTAACACCGCAACTAGAAGTAGCCGTGGGGTGTGCCTAACACTCCCTAGACACCTTGACACAGCCGGAGGACTAAATACCCCTATAGATGGAAATGGGAATGCTATCTTGCCTCAGAGCAGACCCCCAAAGGATAGGCAGCCCCCCACGAATAATGACTGTGAGTAGGAGAAGAATAGACACACGCAGGTAGAAAACAGGATTTAGCAAAAGAGGCCACTCTAGCTAAATAGGAAAGGATAGGACAGATAACTAGGCGGTCAGTATTAAAACCCTTCCAAAAATATCCACAGCAGATAATACAAAAAGTTCCACAATCTAACTAAAGACATGGAATGTATATCTGCCACTCCAGAGAATCCAGCAAGACTGAGAAAATACTGACACAATCTAAGCTGGACAAGAAAACACAAAGAATAGCACTGAAATGTGAAGCACACAACATGTGTGCCACAGTGAAAAAGAACCAGACACTTATCTTTGCTGATTTGGCAGAAAGGCAGGAGGAACCAGGCAGAGGTCCTACACCTCCCAACAACAATTGACAACTGGCAAGGACTAATGATTCCTGCACACCTAAATACCCCAGTCAGATCTGCAAACAGCAGATACACCTGACCAGGACTGCAACTCAGGGGCAGCTGCATTACCACCTACAACCACCGGAGGGAGCACAAAAGAAGAATTCACAACAGTACCCCCCCTTGAGGAGGGGTCACCGAACCCTCACCAGAGCCCCCAGGCTGATCAGGACGAGCCAGATGAAAAGCATGAACCAAATCAGCAGCATGGACATCAGAAGCAAAAACCCAAGAATTATCCTCCTGGCCATAACCCTTCCATTTGACAAGGTACTGAATCCTCCGCCTCGAAAAATGAGAATCCAAAATCTTCTCAACCACATACTCCAACTCCCCATCAACCAACACAGGGGCCGGAGGATCAACAGAGGGAACAACGGGCACCACATATTTCCACAATAAAGATCTATGGAAGACATTATGGATAGCAAAAGAGGCCGGAAGCGCCAATCGAAAAGACACCGGAATAATAATCTCAGAAATCCTATAAGGACCAATAAACCGAGGCTTAAACTTAGGGGAAGAGACCTTCATAGGAACATGACGGGAAGACAACCAAACCAAATCCCCAACCCGAAGCCGGGAACCAACACACCGACGACGGTTAGCAAAACGTTGAGCCTCCTCCTGAGACAACACCAAATTGTCCACCACATGAGCCCAAATCTGCTGCAACCTGTCAACCACAGAATCCACACCAGGACAGTCAGAAGGCTCAACCTGCCCAGAAGAAAAACGAGGATGAAAACCAAAATTACAAAAAAAGGCGAAACCAAAGTAGCCGAACTAGCCCGATTATTAAGGGCAAACTCGGCCAATGGCAAAAAGGCCACCCAATCATCCTGATCGGCAGACACAAAGCATCTCAAATAAGTCTCCAAAATCTGATTAGTTCGCTCGGTCGGGCCATTTGTCTGAGGATGGAATGCAGAAGAAAAAGACAAATCAATGCCCAGCCTAGCACAAAAGGCCCGCCAAAACCTAGAAACAAACTGGGAACCTCTGTCGGACACAATATTCTCCGGAATATCATGGAAACGAACCACATGCTGAAAAAACAACAGAACCAACTCTGAAGAGGAAGGCAATTTAGGAAAAGGCACCAAATGAACCATCTTAGAAAACCGGTCACAAACAACCCAAATAACCGACATCCTCTGGGAAACCGGAAGATCAGAAATAAAATCCATAGAAATATGCGTCCAGGGCCTCTCAGGGACCGGCAATGGCAAAAGTAACCCACTAGCACGGGAACAACAAGGCTTGGCCCACGCACAAGTCCCACAGGACTGCACAAAAGAACGCACATCACGTGACAAGGAAGGCCACCAAAAGGACCTACCAACCAAATCTCTGGTACCAAAAATACCAGGATGACCAGCCAACACAGAACAGTGAACCTCAGAAATCACTCTACTAGTCCATCTGTCAGGAACAAACAATTTCCCCACAGGACAGCGGTCAGGTCTATCAGCCTGAAATTTCTGAAGAACCCGCCATAAATCAGGGGAAATGGCAGAAAGGACCAACCCTTCTTTCAGAATGCCGACCGGTTCAAGGGCCTCAGGAGAATCAGGCAAAAAACTCCTAGAAAGGGCATCAGCCTTAATATTCTTAGAACCCGGAAGATACGAAACCACGAAATCAAAACGGGAAAAAAACAAGGACCATCGAGCCTGTCTAGGATTCAGCCGTTTGGCAGACTCGAGGTAAATCAAATTCTTATGATCGGTCAGGGCCACAATACGGTGCTTAGCTCCCTCAAGCCAATGTCGCCACTCCTCAAACGCCCACTTCATAGCCAACAACTCCCGATTGCCGACATCATAATTGCGTTCAGCAGGCGAAAACTTGCGGGAGAAGAAGGCACACGGTTTCATCAAAGAACCAACAGAATCCCTCTGAGACAAAACGTCCCCTGCCCCAATCTCAGAAGCATCAATCTCAACCTGAAATGGAAGAGAAACATCTGGTTGGCGCAACACCGGAGCAGAAGTAAATCGGCGTTTAAGCTCCTGAAAGGCAGAGACAGCCGCAGAGGACCAATTCGCCACATCAGCGCCTTTTTTCGTCAAATCAGTCAAGGGTTTAACCACGCTGGAGAAGTTAGCAATGAAACGGCGATAAAAATTTGCAAAACCCAAAAATTTCTGAAGGCTCTTCACGGATGTGGGTTGAATCCAATCATGAATGGCCTGAACCTTAACCGGATCCATCTCCATAGATGAGGGAGAAAAAAATAAAGCCCAAAAAAGAAACCTTCTGCACCCCAAAGAGACACTTAGACCCCTTCACAAACAAAGCATTGTCACGAAGGATCTGAAATACCATCCTGACCTGTTCCACATGAGAATTCCAATCATCGGAAAAAATCAAAATATCGTCCAAATATACAATCAAGAATTTATCAATATAAGTCCGGAAGATATCATGCATGAAGGATTGAAAAACAGATGGAGCGTTAGTGAGCCCGAATGGCATCACAAGGTATTCAAAATGGCCTTTGGGCATATTAAATGCAGTTTTCCATTCATCACCCTGTTTAATACGAACAAGATTATATGCCCCCCGTAGGTCAATCTTAGTAAACCAACTAGCCCCCTTAATCCTAGCAAACAAATCGGAAAGCAAAGGTAAAGGGTGTTGAAACTTGACTGTGATCTTATTCAGGAGGTGATAATCAATACAAGGTCTCAAGGAGCCATCCTTCTTAGCAACAAAAAAAAAACCTGCTCCTAATGGTGAAGAAGATGGCCGAATATGCCCTTTCTCCAAAGACTCCTTAACATAAATCCGCATGGCGGTATGTTCAGGCACAGACAGGTTGAAAAGTCGACCCTTAGGAAACTTACTGCCTGGAATCAAGTCAATAGCACAATCACAGTCCCTGTGCGGTGGAAGGGAACTGGACTTGGGCTCATCGAATACATCCTGAAAATCAAACAAAAACTCTGGAATTTCAGAAGAGGAAGAAGAGGAGATTGACATCAAAGGAACATCATTATGAACCCCCTGACAACCCCAACTAGTCACAGACATAGATTTCCTATCCAATACAGGATTATGTACCTGCAACCATGGGAAACCCAGCACAATAACATCATGCAAATTATGCAACACCAGAAATCGACAATCTTTCTGATGGGCTGGCGCCATGTGCATGGTCACCTGTGTCCAAAACTGAGGCTTATTTTTAGCCAAAGGTGTAGCATCAATCCCCCTTAAAGGAATAGGGTTCTGCAAAGGCTGCAAGGGAAAACCACAAAGCCTGGCAAACTCAAAATCCATTAAGTTCAAGGCGGCGCCTGAATCCACAAACGCCATGACAGAGAATGATGACAATGAGCAAATCAAGGACACCGATAACAGAAATTTAGGTTGTACAGTACTGATGGTAGCGATCCTCTTTGTCCGCTTAGGGCAGACTGAAATGACATGAGAAGCATCGCCACAATAATAACACAACCCATTCTGACGTCTGAATCCTTGTCGTTCCGTTCTAGACAAAATCCTATCACACTGCATTGGCTCAGGAATTGACTCTGAGGACGACGCCACAGCGCGCACAGTTCTATGCTCCCGCAAGCGCCGATCAATCTGAATGGCCAGAGACAAAGAATCACTCAGACCAGAAGGCATGGGAAACCCCACCATAACATCTTTAACGGATTCAGAAAGACCCTTTCTGAAAATTGCCGCCAAAGCATCATCATTCCATTTAGTCAACACAGACCATTTTCTAAATTTCATCATATAATAAACCTAAAGCCTGAAAAAAGGATTCTACATTAAGCAAGGCTGGATTCCCATATTCCAGGGAAAATGCCCAATCCTGTGCATCACCACGCAGCAGGGAGGTGACAATTTTAACCTGCTGAATGGAATCACCGGAGGATCGCGGTCTCAGAGCAAAATACAATTTACAATTATTTTTAAACCCCCAAAATTTGGACCTATCACCAAAAAACAAATCAGGAGTAGGAAACTTCGGTTCTAAAGCTGGAGTCTGAACAATATAATCAGAAATACCCTGTACCCTAGCAGCAAGCTGGTCTACACGAGAAGCTAATTCCTGAACATCCATGCTGGCACAAGACTCCTCAGCCACCCATAAATAAAGAGGGGAAAAAAGACAAAACAGACTGCAGAAAAAAAAATGGCGCAACACTTTTCTTCCCTTCTTCTGAGATGCATTTAACTCATTATGGGCCAGTTGTACTGTTATGATCTGGTGACCTTGGAGCCGCATGAAACTTTCTCTGGAGTCGGTGGAACCTGTACTGACCGCAATCCTGAACTAACACCGCAACTAGAAGTAGCCGTGGGGTGTGCCTAACACTCCCTAGACACCTCGACACAGCAGGAGGACTAAATACCCCTATAGATGGAAATGGGAATGCTATCTTGCCTCAGAGCAGACCCCCAAAGGATAGGCAGCCCCCCACGAATAATGACTGTGAGTAGGAGAAGAATAGACACACGCAGGTAGAAAACAGGATTTAGCAAAAGAGGCCACTCTAGCTAAATAGGAAAGGATAGGACAGATAACTAGGCGGTCAGTATTAAAACCCTTCCAAAAATATCCACAGCAGATAATACAAAAAGTTCCACAATCTAACTAAAGACATGGAATGTATATCTGCCACTCCAGAGAATCCAGCAAGACTGAGAAAATGCTGACACAATCTAAGCTGGACAAGAAAACACAAAGAATAGCACTGAAATGTGAAGCACACAACATGTGTGCCACAGGGAAAAAGAACCAGACACTTATCTTTGCTGATTTGGCAGAAAGGCAGGAGGAACCAGGCAGAGGTCCTACACCTCCCAACAACAATTGACAACTGGCAAGGACTAATGAATCCTGCACGCCTAAATACCCCAGTCAGATCTGCAATCAGCAGATACACCTGACCAGGACTGCAACTCAGGGGCAGCTGCATTACCACCTACAACCACCGGAGGGACCCCAAAAGCAGAATTCACAACAAAATGCGTCTGAGTGTTGTTACATCTACCGCCATGAATTTTAATTCTATATTTTGAAATATACTTTTGAAGATTTTATCCAGTTGCCGACACTTGGAATTTTTCTTCATATCTGCAGGTTAATAGCATTATTTATGGTGACACTTTCCTTTTAATAAAGCATATGGAAACATACATTAATTCTTACCTATCAAATAGGATGACGACAACTGTCTAGACCTGTATCCCACCACAAGAACCACTCTGTAGTAATCCCTGGATTAATTAAATCAATTTCAGTGACAAAGTGAGGGGCCACATGCCCCCCTATGATCTATGATCTCAGGGTTTTGACTCTTCCAAACATTCTGCTCAAACTGTTGGGGTGTAGCTGTGTGACCATATTTTCAGAAATTATTCCATCCAACTCAGAAAAACCTGAAAGGGTCTTCTGTAGAGAAGGGTAGTCGAGCTGGGCTATCAGATGATCCTCTCCACAGTTGGCCGTTTTCTCCCTCTTACCACCCTGCTACCTCTGATGACCCTTTAAAAATTATTAACCATAGGAAAGATGATATCACAAATACAGAGTTGTAAATAAGGAGTCCTATGTTTATTACTCTATTATCGATATGTTTAAATTTTTAAGGGATTATCATTCTCCATGTGGCTTATAAGTTCACACACTTTTTCTAATGTTCATTATTGGTATGTTTTATTTTATTTTGTTGATTCTATCATTGATTTTGTTTACATTCTTTGTTTTCACTGCCAGTACACTGATGAAGGTCATTGTTTGACCGAAACGTCTGGATTTTGTACTACACATTTGACTAAATTTAATTCACATCTATGCTAACATAGAGTTGCAGCCTGGAGGGCCAATTAGCTACTTCTAATCGTTTGTGCTAAAACTGTGTTAAAGTGGCAAATCAAAAGGCCAGATTTCCACACAGAAATCATTAGGCCTATTACAGTGGTGCAGCCAAGAGGCCCAATTAGCTACTCCAAACTGTTTGCGCTAAAACTATGTTTCAGTGGCAAATCAGAAAACTGTATTTCCACTTAAAAATCGTTAGGCATAACAGTGTTGTTCGAGCACACTATCTAAGAAAATAAATAGTGATTGTTCATTTAGTGACAGGTGACTGACAGCAGTGGTTGTGAAACAGCAGGGTACAAGAGGGGAAGGCTACTTAAAACATGAGTGGGAAAAAGCGAGGTTGTGGTGGAAGGGGTAATAGAATTGGTATTCGAAGTGTACATGGGTTAGGTGTTAATGTGAATGAAAGCTCAACTGAACAAACACTGTCTCATCCTATCCAAAGACCACTGACAGCATCTCTTTATGACCGGCCTACCCGACTCGCTTTCTTTAGCAGCAGCACAGCGGTATGCCTTGTTGATGATGGCCAGAAAGAGCATGTGCTTGAGTGGATGGCAAGCACAGCTTCAAGTGGCCTCTTCTCGCCTTCCTCCACCTCAACATCACACCCAGTACAGTCCACAAAGGTGGCACCCCAATTAGCCTTGCTTCCCCTGGCGTCACAACTCTCCAACTACCCAACTGACTATAGGGAGCCACAGATGGGTGAGTCTGCAGAACTATTCACAAGTTCTATGCCATGGGCATCAGAAGGGTACTCAAAAGCTTCACAGAGTCAAGAGGAGGACATATGCACCAATGCCCAACATTCTTTTTAGCTTGCTTGAGGGGCAGGACAAAGTAGGGTCCAAGCAGAAAACTGACCCCCATTGCCAGATGTTAACCTCCAGGGGAGGTGATCCTGATGAGACTCAGATATCTGAGGCTCACGCAGACTGTACTGTGCTGTCAGTGCAGGAAGAGGAGGAGGGTGACTCTCAGGGCAAGGAATGTGATAAGATTGATGATGATGATGAGGTTGTAGAGCCCACTTAGCATTTCACTCTTACTCCATTGATTCTGCGTCCTCATCTACCTCCTCTAGGGTCTCCACCTGCACCCTAAACCTCTGCCTTAATGAGACACGCGTTCCAACAGTGCAAAGCGAATCCCCACCACCTCCACACTGTGCAGTCAGGGTTCACCGCAATCAGGTGGTGTTAAAACTTGATATACCTTGGAGATTGCAGTCATACAGCTGAAAAATTGCGGACAGCTCTCCAGGCCGGGTTTGAGCAATGTTTGAGCGATGTGCCGACACAATAGAGTCCACAATGTTTTCATAATTAAAAAAAATTGTACTAAGACATTTACCTTTACTTTTAGTGGATGATATCCTCTCTTATATTCTCAAATCTGGATGCTCAATAGTTGCTAAAAAAACACCTTCGCTAGCAAATCAACTTTCTCCCAGCCTTTTCTCTACAGCCAAATCTGCAGATTGTACCTGGCTAAACTTCGAAGGTTTTTTGCTGTTGAGCTCAGCGATGTAGCACCTGCAAATTTGCTCACCGGTGTTCATCCTTTTCTAATTCGACAAACAGTCAAAATTTCAATATCAAACAATTTATTAATTGTAACACTGACCATGTGATCTATGCCATTGAATGCACACCTTTCAATAAACTATATATTGGATGCACATCTCGTAAACTAAAAATACGTATTAATGAACATATTAATGACATTATTGATAACAACCATTATAACTGACACATGTCTTCTGCATCCAAACATTTCATTGATACACATTGTGGCAAACTTTCATCTTTCAAAATTTTGGGCTTTGAAAAAATTAATAAACCTGCTCGATGTGGTGATACATTATGCAGATGTGCCTATTAGTAAGAGAAGCTTTCTGGATTTTTAATCTAGGTACCCGATTTCTTCTAGGACTAAATTTAAGAAACAAAATAGCTTACCATTATTGAAATATCAGCTATTTGTGTATCTTGTTATTGACCTCCTTCCTCACTCTCCTTTTTCCTCCACTTATTTAAGTCATTTATTATTTTTTCACCCAATTTTATGTTTTTGTTAATTTAACATGTTTCTCATGATTTAACCCCTTTTCATTTCCAATTTCATTTTTTTGGTTTCTTTCTCACATTATATGTCAGTCTTAATTGTTTAGTTATTTTTCATGTGTGCTGATTTCATTTCACCTGTGTATTTAAGACTGCTGTTTGGTGATTTCTAACTAAACTTGACAAAGAACAACTGAGTTCGAAACAAGTTGCTTGCTGACCATCATGTCTTTGATTTTTAAATTTTGATGGAATAAAGACAACTTTTGATATTTTACCAGAAGCAGGAACTCCTTTTCCTAGGAACGACTGACTAGTCTCAGCACCTATCATGCTGGAGGATAACTTATGGCTTTCTCATCATGCAGGAAATTAACCTTTGCGACACATATCTCCCCTCATATGTGGTGCCAGTGACACTGTCACATCATTCAAAAAGGATATAGTAGGGCTTTAGAGATGGGTGAACCCGAACAGTAAAGTTCGGCGTCCGTACCAAACACCTACTGTTCAGGCATGGACACCGATCACCTACTTCACCAGGAAGTCCGTGTTACTGTTCGTATTTAGCCCCCTGAACACTGGGTGTTTGTCGTGCTGTCACATGCATGATAGCACAGCAAACACCGCTTCTGACTGGCTGTAAAACATCATCGCCAGTCAGAGAGCTGCGGTTCCCATGCTATCAAATGACAGTGTGAGCCCACAGCTGTCATCAGAGGTATAAAGTTTACCTCCGGTCATTGTTGTCAGCTGATGGAACTACTGCTCCCATCAGCCGACACCTGCTGCCGCTAATAACAGTGAGATCAGGAGCGGCTGATGGGATTACTCATCTGCCGACACGTGCACTGTAAATAAATAATGAGAAAAAAATGCCGTAGGTTCCCCTGTATATTTTAAAACCAGCCAGGCAAAAGTGACAGCTGGGGGCTACAACCCTCAGCTGTGTGCGTTAGCAAGGATGGTTTTCAAGAATAGAGGGGTCCCCACTCAGATTTTTTTAATTATTTAAATAAATTTCAAAAAAGTGCCGTGGGGTCCCCCCATTCTTGAAAACCAGCCAAGCTAAAGCAGACAGCTGGTATTCTCAGTCTGGTAAGGGGCAATGGATATTGACCCCCCAGCCTTAAAATAGCAGCCCAAAGCAGCCCAGAAAAGGCCAATCTATTAGATGCTCCAATTCTGGCACTTTGCCTGACTGTTCCCACTTGCCCTGGAGTGGTAGCAAGTGGGGTTCATATTTGTGGGGTTGATGTCACCTTAGTATTGTCAGGTGACATCAAGCCCATGGCTTAGTCATGGAGAGGTGTCTATAAGACACCGCCCTCCATAGAAAACTTTTGGAGGGAGTTGAACGTCTGTGTTGTCCAGCGACAGGCCCAAAACATCACTGCTCTAGAGGAGATCTGCATGGAGGAATGGTCCAACATAGCACCAACAGTGTGTGTGAACCTTGTGAAGACTTACAGAAAACGTTTGACCTCTGTCATTGCCAACAAAGGATATATAACAAAATATTGAGATGAACTTTTGTTAATGGCCAAATAAATACTTATTTTCCACCATAATTTGCAAAATACATTTTGCCAAATCAGACAAGGTGATTTTCTCAATTTGTTTTTTCATTTTGCCTCTCATAGTTGTGGTCTACATATGATGTCAATTACAGGTCTCTCTCATCTTTTTAAGTGGGAGAACTTGCACAATTGGTGACTGACTAAATACTTTTTTCCCCACTGTATGAGGGCCACATGAGTGTTTTTTAGTTAACACAATCACAGTCCTTTTGAGCTACAGTAGATGCCATTTCACTGGATGTGCACAAATGAAATAAAAAAATAGAGTTCTGGAAAAACCTAATTTTTAATGAAATTCCAGGAGAATTCAATTTGCCTCGAAGCGATTCACTTCTCTCTAATAAGCAATAATTGGTGTTGGATTATGTAAAACTAGTACTTAGACTATGAGAGAATGCACCTGCCACTATTTGTAAAGGGCAACTAATGTGTGTTCTTGATCAATATTCTTTAGAATGCATCAATCAATACAAACTCGTGACATCACTAATGAGATAAGAAATCAATCACATCATTGACAGGAGGGTAGAAATGCGCATTTAATTTCAAAAGCTTTTGAATGAAATCTCATCAGGATTACCATTGGGGATATTTTAAAAATTTCTATCTCCCAAGTCAAAATTTCATAATTTCCTGTTGTATTGAAGCCTATTTCTTCAGATTTATGTAGGTGAGCTAATATTTAAAAATTCTCTTCTACAGAGTTTCCGCAAAATGCAAATTCATCTTATTTACTGTATATCTCAAACTTGAAGAATTGATCTATCCATGATGGATTATCTAAATTTACATGACTCATTCTACCTCTGAATGTTGTAGTCATTGAGAGAAATTAATATGTACCATGACATACTCACTCTTTATAAAAACACCATAAGTGACATTTTCCAACAATTGTACTAAGTCACTCATTATACAGCAAACACATAGATAAAAATTCAGGTGGCAAGTGTCAAATGAGGGTCTGATCTCTTCATCTGGTTGGAGAGTTCGAATAGTTTTAGTTACAGACTGTTAAACCTTGTTATAATTGCTTTCTCCATATTATAAAAAATTTGCTATTATTATTAGTACAGTAAAATAAAAATGTTTTCAGGATTTTTATGCCTTTCATATGAATACTATTATACTATATGACGTTTTATTATTTAAATGTGTCATTGACCGTTCACCTTTAAAACTAGAGATCATTGATCTTTATGGTGAATCCATTGTCGGTGCACACTGACAGCCTTCTAGACAATTGATGAATCATCAAAGGTTCATCTATATTCATGGATAAATCAATATTCGAAGGTTATTATTAGGCACTTAGAATGTTCTCACAAATAAGACAATTTCTATTAGCCCTTTAAACTATGGCAAGGCTCCTCAAGCTTTTGAGGACTTCACAACAAAAATATTGTGTTGTTCTGGGGTGCAGCAGTGATTGAAATATATGACAAAATGGAGATTGTGGCCAATTTACATAACACTTAAAAATGACTAAAAAGTCAATTCTGTAGCTATGGATATTGTAGATACATTTCCCTTGGCTGGTTACCGAAAAATGGGAGAGACCCCAAATCGTTTTTTAAATTATTTATTACTCATATATAAATGAACAAAAATGGCTTGGTTCACTCTTTTTTAATAACCAGTTAAGGGAAAGCAGACAGTTTAAGGCTGTAGCCCCAGCTATCTTCTTTCCCTTGGCTGGTTGTTGTTTTTTTAGTTTATTTGTTTATTTAATACTAATGAAAAAATGGCATGAGTTCCCCCCTATTTTTAATTACTAGCCAAGGGAAAGTAGAAGTCTGAGGGATGCAGACCCCAGCTGTCTACTTTCTCTTGGTTCCCTTGACTGATTATTAAAAATAGGAGGGATCCCACATGTTTTTTATAAATAATTATTAATAAAAAAAAGGATTACAGACCAGAATGTCCAGGCTATAAAATGTCTGTAAATGGTGATAATAATGGGTAGGGGGTCTGCAAAAGAAAGAAAAATGGGGGTAAGAGCAGGATAATCGCCCTGTAAAAAATGTGGATAAGGAAATTGCTTAAAATAACAGAGAAAAATTAAAGATAAATAAAAATGAAAAAATATATAAAACCATGAGGCAGAGGTCCAAGTGGAAGAAGGGGGGTGGAGGTGGATGTGGTGGTGGAAGTGGAAGGAGAGAAAGGGGCCCCCACTTATTTTCAGCAAAGGATTTAACAACAAAATAAACAAAAATAGTAGTAGGACTGTGCTAAAAAACACTCTGTGTACTCTGAAAACTCATCTGTGAGAGTACTGTGCTAAAGCCACTGTGTTTACTCTGCCCCCTCCCCGGCCTGTGGAAGTACTGTCCTTTAAACAGCTGTGTGTACTCTGCAAATCATGTCTGTGACAGTACTGTTCTAGTACTGTGCTAAAAGCCGCTGTGTGTACTCTACACCCATATCTGTGGAAGTAATGTCCTTTAAGCCCCTGTGTGCACTCTGCACCCTCTGCCTGTTGGAGTACTGTCCTTTAAGCCACTGTGTGCACTCTGCACCCCATAGTGCTCCATACAGTATAATACACACCCCATACTGCACCACATAGTATAATACACACCCCATAGTCCTCCATGCAGTATAATACATACCCCATAGTGCTCCATACAGTATAATACATACCCCATAGTCCTCCATATAATACAATGCAGCCCCACACAGGAGCACAGTGCAGCCCCACACACCATACAGGAGCACAATGCAGCCCCACAAAATGTAATGCAGCCAGCCCCCATAGAATATAATGCTGACAGCCCTCATAAAATGTAATGCAGGCAGCTCCATAGAATGTATTGCAACTAGCCCCCATAGAATGTAATGCAGCCAGCCCCCATAGAATGTAATGCAGCCACCCCCATAGAATGTAATGCAGCCAGTCCCCATAAAATGTAATGCATACCCCATAGAATGTAATGCACCCAGCCCGTATAAAATGTAATGCAGCACCATAGAATGTAATGCAACCATCCCCATAGAATGTAATGCCACCCCATAGAATGTAATGCAGCAAATCGATATAGAATGTAATGCAGCACCATAGAAAGTAATGCAGCCAGCCCCTATAGAATGTAATGCAGCACCATAGAATGTAATGCATCCCTATAAAATGTAATGCATCCCCATAAAATGTAATGAAGCCCCATAGAATGTAATGCAGCCAGCCCCCATATAATGTAATACAGCCCCCATAGAATAATGCAGCCCCCTTACAATGTAATGGAGCCCCCATAAATAAATACAATACTCACCTATCCTCGTTCCCCGCTGCAGCATTTTGTAATAATTATAGGGGATAACTCAGGAGACTCTTTGCGTGGAACAAGACAACTACAGGACACAGTTTTATAAGTGGTAAAGTCTATATTATCACACGGTGATTCAAACAGGTGCAGAGAGAAACTCAAGTCCACAACACTTGGTGTAAATATTAAACGCAGCTTAGCAGTCTATAGGGAACTTCAGAGGAAAATGCAATCACGCAGAAAATCTATGAAACACGGTTATTCTTGAGGATACTTGACACGAATAAGTCCTTGTTTTAGTCCAAACACAGATAGATATGCTTATAAGGCAGTTCAAGCAATGTCTTATCTCAACCAGGAAGGCCCGGGTGATAATCTCAGGTTTAAGCAGAGCAGCAACAGCTTACATGTCCAGCAAATGCAGATGGAAGTAAACATGAGCAGCAGATGAAGGAGGATTACTGGAAACTGGTGTATGCAGCAGTAACTCAGAGCAGAGTAGCAGGATAACCATACAGGTTCACAGGAGCAGGTATATAGCCAGGGAGTCACCAGAGTCAGGAGATGGATGCAAGGCAGAATACTCTAGCACAGACTGAAGGCTGGGGTGGAGTTTTATAGCAGGAAGACACAGTGCACATGAGACCAAAGACGCCATCTTGGAAAAGGGCAGTAATGCACAAACGGTAATAAAAATGTTCAGAGTCCTGACACGTTTCTCCTCACTTCAGCAGCTCCACTGACTGACATAGCATGGTGTGCGATGACATCATCGATCCTGCTGCGTTAGAGGCAGATGGAGATGATTGAAGAGGGAGAGTGACACTCTGCGGGGTCTGACGCCATTCGTGGCGCGTCACTGGAGCCTTGGCTGCCTGCCCCAATGCCTAATGGGATTACTAACCTTTAAGCTGCTGTGTGTACTCAGCATGAGTAACTGTGACAGTATTGACCTTTTAGCGACAGTGTGTACTCTGCACCCACTTGCCTGTAGAAGCACTGTCCTTTAAGCCGCTGTGTGTACTCTGCACCCATATATGTGGAAATACTGTCCTTTAGGCTGCTGTGCATATTCTGCAACTCCTGCCTGTGGGAGTACTGTCCTTCAAGCCGCTTGGTGTTCTCTGCACCCCTCTGCCTGTGGGAGTATTGTCCTTTAAGCTGCTGTGTGTACTCTGCACCCATATCTTTGGGAGTACTGTCCTTTATGCTGTTTGCACTCTGTACCCCTCTGCCTGTGGGATTACTTATTGATACTTTAAGCCGCTGTGTGTTTTGTGGTAGGTATGGGAAAAAAATAATTGCCATCCGGCATGTCGCTGCCATTTATAGGCCAAAGAAATATTTTTTCTGAACCGGTGTGTGTCTTTTAGAAGTCTGGGAAATATACAATCGGGACCATCCATCTCTTTGCCATTTGTAGGTCAAACCAATAATTTTACTATACCGCTGTGTCTATATGATTAGTGTGCATAAAAAATACGTGTATTTTTTTTGCGAGTAGTGTGTCTAAAAAAAACCTACTCTGCTGACATCTGTCCCATTTATGGGCCGAAAAAATAATTGTATTCTATCGCTGTGTCTTTACGAGTAGTGTTTCAAAAAATGTAATCTACTCAGCTATGGTCTTTTTGCGAGAAGTGTGTCTAAAACAAATTGAACTCTACCACTGTATCTGTATGAGCTGTAGCTGTGCCTGAAAAAAATGCTTTTAACATAGCTCCCAACCATCCCTCATACTGCGGGACTGTCCCGATTTTGAGGCTTTGCCCCACAGTCCTGCACGGGACTCTACTTCTCCCACACAGCCAGCAGGAGAAGCAGCTGACACACCCCCTTGTATTAGGCCATGCCCCCTCCATATATTCTTCCGGGGCGGTGGTTCAGAGAAGGAGAGAGGACATTCTGAGGTACGGTTGCGTGTGTTACAAACATACATGAGGGTGGCCCTGCTCTACTGTGCTTACAGTACAAGGTAACAAGGAGTAGTGGCAGCAGTTAGAGCAATCCAGTGCAGCCTGTTAGTCATAGTCACAGTATATATATATGTATCTTTTATATACTACAGCAGTTATGGAGTGGAGCTAGTAGATAGTGGTGTTGTCTGAGTGCATGCAGAGTTTGCAGAGCTGGGCTACATTGCAATGTGCAGGATCTGTGAGGCAGCAGTGTGGACAGCGACAAGTGGTGAAATCTTTGCCTGCATTTTTAAGCAAAGCTGCTAGGACACATCTACAGCCCTGACTGTACACTGGCATCATCATGTGGGGCCATTATACTGTACGCAGCATCATGTGTGGCCATTATACAGTATGGCTTACTGTGTGGCCATTATACAGTATGGAGCACCATGTTTGGCCATTATACAGTATGGAACATCATGTGTGGCCATTATACAGTATGGAGCACTGTGTGGCCATTATACAGTATTGAGCATCATGTGCGGCCATTATACAGTATGGAGCACTGTGTGGCCATTATACAGTATGGAGCATTGTGTGGCCATTATACAGTATGGAACACTGTGTGGCCATTATACAACATTGAGCATCATGTGTGGCTATTATACAGTATGGAGCACTGTGTGGCTATTATACAGTATTGAACATCATGTGTGGCCATTATACTGTATGCAGCATTATGTGGGGCCATTATACAGTATGGAGCACTGTGTGGGTATTATACAGTATTGAGCATCATGTGTGGCCATTATACAGTATGGAGCACTGTGTGGCCATTATACAGTATGGAGCATCATGTGGGGCCATTTTACAGTATGGGGCACTGTGTGGCCATTATACAGTATGGCGCATCATGTGTCAAAGGCCATTATATTGTACACAGCATCATCTGGGGCCATTATAGAGTATGGAGCACTGTGTGACCATTATACAGTATTGAGCATCATGTGGGGCCATTATACAGTATGGAGCACTGTGTGACCATTATACAGTAGGGAGCATCATGTGGGGCCATTATACATTTTGTAGCACTGTGTGGCCATTATACAGTATGGAGCACTGTGTGGGCATTATACAGTATTGGAGCATCATGTGTGGCCATTATACAGTATGGAGCACTGTGTGGCAATTATACCATTATACAGTTTTGAGCATCATGTGTGGCCATTATACAGGATGGAGCACAGTGTGATCAGCAGTGCTAAATGGGTGTGGTTGGGACGTGGATATGGGTGTGATTAGTTGTGAAATGGGTGTGGTCAGGGGCATGGTTTAAAATTTGGCATTGGGTTCTTCGCTACCTCTGTCCCTCTTTGCCTTCTTCAAAAGGTATGCTTTAAGCCTCCACAACCCTGCCTCTGGAAGTACTATGCCAAAATACCTCTGGGTGTACTGTGCGAAAAAGCCTCTGTGAGTACTGTGGCTAAAAGCTACGCGTGTACTGTGCTAAAAAGTTTCTCTGTGTACTCTGCAGCTCTGTCTGTGAGAGTACTGTGCCTAAAAATAATTATACTCTGCCACTTTGTCTGTACAAGTTATGTGCCTAAAAAATAGTTATACTCTGCACCTGTGATTGTGGTAGTAATGTGCATAAAACAAATTTTTTCTAGTATGCAACTGTGTCTGTGGGAATACTGTGCCAAAGAAACCTGTGTGTGTACCCTTTGTGCGTGCAACAGGCCTACCAGAGTTGATGTGCAAGGCCGGATTAAAGGTGTTGTGATGAACGAGCTTGGAGAATCAATACAGTACACACACATAGTGTCCAGCATAAGATTCCACTTTTATTAAATGCGGGTGGGGTTTATATACACAGATTAATTTGCGCTGTAAATGCCTTCCTTGTGACAAGGTATAATTGATGATACAGTGTTGTGAAATAGATTGGGACAATCATGCAGGCATATCCCAAGGACAAATATAAAGGTGCACTAAAACACTATAGCAGTAATTATTAGAAAATATGTGTGTGGACACTTGGCTTAAAGCTTTGTTTTTCTATTAGGCATAGAAGTGGGATGTCAGTAATGCTGATGATTAGTGTTGAGCGATACCGTCCGATACTTGAAAGTATCGGTATCGGAAAGTATCGGCCGATACCGGCAAAGTATCGGATCTAATCCGATACCGATACCCGATACCAATACAAGTCAAATGGGACTCAAGTATCGGACGGTATCCCTGATAGTTCCCAGGGTCTGAAGGAGAGGAAACTCTCCTTCAGGCCCTGGGATCCATATTAATGTGTAAAATAAAGAATTAAAATAAAAAATATTGATATGCTCACCTCTCCGACGCAGCCTGCACTTTACCGAGGGAACCGGCAGCCTTCTTTGCTTAAAATGCACGCGTTTACTGCCTTCCGTGACGTCACGGCTTCTGATTGGTCGCGTGCCGCCCATGTGACCGCGACGCGACCAATCACACAAGCCGTGACGTAATTTTCAGGTCTTGAATGCCTAGAATTAGGCATTCAGGACCTGAAAATTACGTCACGGCTTGTGTGATTGGTCGCGTCGCGGTCACATGGGCGGCACGCGACCAATCAGAAGCCGTGACGTCACGGAAGGCAGTAAACGAGCGCATGTTAAGCAAAGAAGGCTGCCGCTTCCCTCGGTAAAGTGCAGGCTGCGTCGGAGAGGTGAGTATATCAATATTTTTTATTTTAATTCTTTATTTTACACATTATATCGATCCCGATACCGATTCCCGATACAACAAAAGTATCGGATCTCGGTATCGGAATTCCGATACAGCAAATATCTGCCGATACCCGATACTTGCGGTATAGGAATGCTCAACACTACTTATGATGCCATCATCACTGCTGTCCATGTTCATGGAGTACTTAAAGCAGCACAAGATGGCACACATCCCACATAGAGGCCCACTCACCCAATCGTGCGGCAGCTGAATTTCTACTATTGCTTGCCACTACTCGCACAGTCTCTCCAACATATGCAAGGTGGAGTTCCACCTTGCGGGTATGTCACATATGAGGAGGGGAGCAGTTAGCCAGACGTAATGCTGCACCGCAGACAGGCGAGCAGCAGGAGCATGAGAATGCCAAAAGCACGCATAGACGGCCCACACTTTCTGACTGGATGAGGAGACAGTGGAGGAAGAGGAGTGGTAGGATGAGGCAACATGGACATAAACAGTTGACATAATAACTAGGGGCCGGCCACGATGCACAGTAGCAGCCAACTTAATGGCTAGGGGGTGTCCTCGGCACTTTGTAGCAGCTGACATAATAGCCATCAGCCGATCATGCTGTAGAGTAGCAGCCAACTTAATGGATGGGGGCCTGGCTCAGCGCTTCTGCACCCTGCTTGCTCTTTTGCACTCTGCTCCCTCTTTTGCTATGCAGTTGGAGCAGCGTGACCACCACCTCTTCCTTCGAGCTGCCCATATCACTGGGAGGGCCTTGACTCCATGTGGGGTCTAGGACCTCATCATCCTTCATTGCATCATCACACCTCTACAGTCTGTCCTTAAATCTGCTGCCCTACTAATCCTCTTCTGTCCTCACTCCATTTTTCACCTCTGCTAATCATTTCATTGTCTTCCAGTTCTACAGGCAGGACCACAATGTATTCACTTCAAGCTACTAATACTTACAATGCTGTCCATAATCTGTTTCCCACATATATCTGTGAACTATCTCCACCACACAATCTCTAGTCCTCCCAAAACATCCTTCTCTCCTCCACAATTGTATGTTCCTCATCCAATCACCTGCAAGACTTCTCTTGAGTATCACCCATCCTGTAGAATTCTGTGGCTAAGCACATCCGAATATCCCCTATACTCTGAAATTTCAAGTGAATCTTTGTCTTCATAACATCTTACAGCATGCAATGACCTGACTGCCACCTCATCAACACCAGAGTTGGTGCAGCCCCCAAACCTACTGCCTGCTTCCCCCTTATCATGTAGAATGTAAGGCTGCAAAGGTAGGGTCCTCTTCCCTCTGTATCTGTCTGCCACTATTAGCCTGTTCATTGTAATTTCTATTTGTTTTGTATATAATCTCTCTTCATGTACAGCTCCATGAAATCAGTGGTGCTCTAAAAAAAATTAAAAAAAATAATAATAATCCTCTGCATGATGTTGCACCCAGTCCTTACCCCTGCTCTCCTTGCCAGACTATACCCAGCAGACAGCTGCAGCAGTTGGCACCAGTGTTTCATCATCAGACATGTGCTGCAGTGGTCTGCTGAACATTTGCACTACCCCTCCCATGTACTCATACTCCAGCAGAACAAGTGATTGGGCATCAGTGCACTTAATTTCTTCCAACTGTTGGCCAGGTCCAGGTGGATGGCTCACGGAACCACAGCCAGCAGAGTCATCAAAGAGCAGAAGAGACTCCTGCATTATATGCAGCTCAGACTGCTTGCCTGATTTTCAAAAGGGTGAGGTGGAAGATAAATGTCCATGAGCCGTAGGTACAAAATCTGCACTTCCACCTATACCTCCTCCCCTTCCTCTTCCACCTATACCTCCACATCCACCTCCTCCACTTGGAGCTCCACTTCCTGGCTCAAGATTATTATTATTTATTTTTTTATTGTGCTATTTTAAATAATTTCTGTGAAGGATGGCGCCAGAAGAATCACGCAGAATCGCACAGCTGCCACCACATGTGAATAACCCGCATCTCACCACCCCATCTGATGTCACTATTATGCCTGAGAGATCACGCGGTACGCTCTCCTCACTTGCACCAATGTGACATTCCGCACCCCCTGGGGACATGTAAGGTCAGCTTGGCACAGTTTTATACACACACTCCCCCTGTCCACATGGGCCCAGGGAGGCACGGGGAGTGAGAGGATGTGGGCAATGCAGTTGCTGATGTGGCACCACTTTCGCTCACAACCTTGACAAACTGAGAGGTGCCTTTCATCAGTACCAGTGAAACAGCACCTGGTCAGCCTTCTAAGACTGCCACCAGTTCCTCGTTAGATATAAGCATGGTCTGTTAATGGGTTTATATGGGGCCAGAAACCAGCCCCGGTAGCATGGAAAGTTAAGCCGAGAACATGGACGTGTGGATTCATTGATCGAGAAAATAGAGCAGCCCGAGGTTAAATTATACATTTAGATATAGTTGTTTGCGCTAAAGTGCACTTCCAGAGTAAGATAAAAAGGATATAAACATGTCAGCAGAAACTAGAAAAGTCCATGGAGAAATCCACAGCAGTCTTGACTCTAAGGTGGTTCATAGGTCCACAAAAAGATGCATTAACTGCTTAGTCAATACAACAAATGGTCCCAGAAATTTATATCCAAAGCTTAATAATATATATAAAGAGAGTTACCTCATAGTGACGTTAGGCTGTGGTATACTTTAAATGTCCATCCACTCTCCCAGTGTTAGGTCTCAATTTCCCGCCACTGCAAAGGGGGAATCTCGATCCACCTCCACTGCGGTCTCCCATTCTTCTCCAGCCGCAGTGGAGCCTGCTCAGCGGAGACATCGGTCCCAGCATCTGGCTCAGGCCAAGGCTATGCGCTTGATTACTGCTGCCCTTCCAGGCTCAGCCATTGTAGCCAGTACTGGTCAGCGGCGAGCAGACACTTCTGGGACTAAGTCCTGCTTTTCTCCTTCTGAGAATGCCCAAGGGAAGACCTCTCATTGGAGGTCTGGGGTCACACGCTCAGGTCCAGTTGCAGCTCCTGTTGGACCACTAGGAAGGTCCTTGTCTGCTGCAGCTATAAAAGGTTTGCATGGCCGCACAGCCATGCGCTAGTATCAACCTATGTCTGAACTATTCTGTATTGTGGTCATGCTTGCATGTGGTTAGGGTTGGCAGAAATAAGCCCCTAGAATACCGGCACCTCCGGTGAGGAGTTGTGTGTATGAATTCAGGACTGGCATATAGCCACTAGAATTCCTTTCATTGCATGACCACTGACTGCTACCCACACAGTTAGTTATCTGTGATCTTCTGTGAGGTTAACAGGGCACAGCGTTTTCCTTCTCGGTGACTCTGTGAAGTAACAGGGTTCGCTTATACCGCCATATAGTGCTGCCAACTACTAGCAGCATGTTTTTCTCCTGAACTGTGGACCCCGGGCTGCGAACGCACCTATAACAACTCATATATATATAGTGGGTGCGTTCCACCAGCCATAACACCTAGTACCTTCCGTTACATCCAGGTTTTGATTGGAGACAGTTGGTGAGTTGCAACCGGCAACATCACAAAGGTCCTGCTTCTACACGAACTCCGGTGTTAGGAAGATTGGATTTGCAGTGCTTAAACTTCTGCGTAGTACTGAAAGAGCAGCACAGGGCATCTGTCACCTGCCAGGACAGCGCTCTGACTCCACCACCCTGACTCACCAACTGTCTTCAATCAACACCTAGATGGAACAGAAGGTACTGGGAGAGTGGATGGAAGGAGAGTGGACAGTTTTTAGAAGGCTAAAAACGATCTAGCAACCAGGGCAAAACCCAAACTGCCCCTTTATCTGCACCCCCGACTATAGTGATTAAATATCTTTATATACTTATGCAGAAAATACATATGTATGTTACCCAAAAAAGAGTTAAAGGTAATAAATTGTGATCACCATAATAGTTTTTTATACTCTATTCAAAGTAATAGTCATCTACAGTATGCTTCTCAATAAATAGGGATCCCACTACTTTTTTAAAGGGAGGCAATTGAGGATATATGAAACTGTATGGCGTAAAGTTACATACTGAATATCGTGTAATTTTCTCACAGTTTACAATAAAAGTGCATGACATGGTATGAGCAGATTCCAAAATGTCACAACAAAGTATTTTTACATTACAAACAACAGAAGATGCATGCAATGTGGCACACGGCAATGAACTACATCTCTTTGCATGCAAACCCATGACATACACAGTGATCATCACAGATCAGTCTCAAACTTGTTTGTGTTGTTTTATTCAGCCATTTCTTGTTACTTTTACATCCAATGCTGCCTTATTGACATGCACAGAGAACTTATCACTAAATACATTGAAGTCCACATTTTTAATTTTAATACAGAATACGGTATTTTCTTTTTCTGTGGGTTCTCGGTAATGACAGATGCCATGGGCATAAACAAGTTGTATGTTGCTTTTATAAATTGCGTGACATGTATCAGTAATTCATGTTACGTTGGTACTTTTTTTTATTGATAGCTGACCTTTCTGTTATTTTCAGTTTTTGGCTTTTTTTCACTTACCTTGTCAACTATTATTCTTCAGGTAAATCTTTAAGGATAAAAGTGTATTTTTTTTGTGGTGTGATGTATACATTTTATATCATTCAGGAACTATTTGTTTAATACAAATGTGTTTCAATATGTTATAGACTTTTACGTCGATCACTTGTATTTTAAATGGGGTCATATACTGTATGCTATTCTCCACTGGATGTAAATGTACCTACCGATTCTCTCCTAGTCTATCTCCTACACCTTTCCACAGTCTTAGGGTACTGTCACACAGTGCAATTTTCGTCGCTACGACGGCACGATCCGTGACGTCGCAGCGTCGTATGATTATCGCTCCAGCGTCATAGACTGTGGTCACACTTTGCAATCACGGCGCTGGAGCGATGCTGAAGTCCCCGGGTAACCAGGGTAAAACATCGGGTAACTAAGCGCAGGGCCGCACTTAGTAACCCGATGTTTACCCTGGTTACCATCGTAAACGTTAAAAAAACAAACAGTACATACTTACATTCCGGTGTCTGTCCCCGGCGTCTCAGCTTCTCTCCACTGTGTAAGCACCATAGCCGGAAAGCAGAGCGGTGACGTCACCGCGTCACCGCTGTGCTCGCTTTCCGACCGGCAGGCGCTCACACAGTGCAGAGAAGCTGAGACGCCGGGGACAGACACCGGAATGTAAGTATGTACTGTTTGTTTTTTTAACGTTTATGCTGGTAACCAGGGTAAACATCGGGTTACTAAGCGCGGCCCTGCGCTTAGTTACCCGATGTTTACCCTGGTTACAAGCGAACACATCGCTGGATCGCTGTCACACACAACGATCCAGCGATGTCAGCGGGTGATCAAGCGACGAAAGAAAGTTCCAAACGATCTGCTACGACGTACGATTCTCAGCAGGATCCCTGATCGCTGCTGCGTGTCAGACACTGCGATATCATAACGATATCGCTAGAACGTCACGAATCGTACCGTCGTAGCGATCAAAATTGCACTGTGTGACAGTACCCTTACTCACTTTCCTGTATACAAAGCTGAGCTCTGCATCTGCCAGCTCTATCTTCTCCTGTGGCAACCCCACCCACATCTCTGACATCACACTCTAAGACTTGTAGTCTAGCTCAGGCAGTTGGACACTGCCAGAGTATTAATGCAGTTGACAACTGCAAAGTTGCTATACACTGCTTCATTGTTTCTGGATTCATAGAACTTTTTGACAAATCCTGCACTGCTACATAACTGGGTCACCCTCCTACACTGATGGTTAGCTCTGTCGTGAACTTTTTGACAAACTGAGCACTGCTGCATTGCTGGATAACTCTGCTATACCACTGGTCAGCTCTGGTTTGGACTCTATGACAAGTTTATCTCTGCTATATCACTGAGTCAACTCTGCCATATTGTTGTTTAACCCACCTCTGCTCCACCGGTTCCTCACTACTGAGTTTCCTCTGTTTCCTTATGGATTATATCTCTGCTTTATCAGTTCCCATGTGTCAGGACTCTGAACGTTTTTTACCTTTTGTGCATTACTGCCCTTTTTCAAGATGGCGTCTTTGGTCTCATGTGCACTGTGTCTCCTGCTATAAAACTCCACCCCAGCCTTCAGTCTGTGCTAGAGTATTCTGCCTTGCATCCAGCTCCTGACCTCTGATTACTCCCTGGCTATACACCTGCTCCTGTGAACCTGTGTGGTATCCTGCTACTCTGCTCTGAGTTCCTGCTGCATACACAAGTCTCCAGTAATCCTCCTTCTTCTGCTGTTCGTGTTTACTTCCATCTGCATTTGCTGGTCATGTAAGCTGTTGCTGCTTTGCAATAACCTGAGACTATTAACCAGGCCTCCCTGGTTGAGCTAAGATATGATTTGAACTGCCTAATAAGCATATCTATCTGTGCCTGGACTAAGACAAGGATTTATTCGTGTCAAGTATCCTCACGCAAAGAGTCTCCTGAGTTATTACACCATGTATCCCGTTTGTTCATTCTGTTGCCATACTGTCTCAACAGCAACTATCATTCCATCTAGATCTCCCTGCTGCACCAACATCATCTGTTCATGCTGCATAACAAATCCATAAGGATTCATGTCACCAGGTAAGACATAACACACATAATTGGTGATATGTCTAATCACTGTAGGTTCCTGCTGTAACTCCCCACGGATCATGAGAATGGAGGTCCTAAGATGGAATGGAGCTGCAATGAAGCATTTGCACTTCTGATTTGCTTAAAGTCTATGGGACTTGTGGAGAAGGCTGGCTGCTGTACTATAAGATGACCATCCATCCTGTAGACTTTGAATGGGGACAACAGTGCAAATGCTTTATTTCCAACCCATTGAAATGTAGGACCAGTGTCAGACTGTTGTGCCAAGGGCCCTCCAATAACCAAACCCCAGTGTCCCACTTTTTAGCTACATGCAAATGTGACACTATCCTCACTCACAAATTTATATAACAATTAAAAATGTATATAACAATTATCTGTGTAGATTGCTAAATGAATAAGATGCCATTTTTTGTCTACACATAGTGATTCAAATAAATTGTGCCAGGTACTGCTCATATAAGAGGGTGGTGGCCCACTATTGCACAGGGGCCCACCGCAGGATTCCCTGTTCTCCTGAGGGGCCAGTCCAAGCCTTCTTGAGACCCTTGTGCTTCAGAGAGTAATTTTTTTTTAGTATAGAAATGGGGAAAATTACCTTCAGGGCATCAGTGGCAACATGTTGAGGTCAAAAATCAACATGCATAGCATGGGGTCATCATAAATAACATAAATAATTACATTGGCTGTATCAACAGCCTGACCAGTGGGTCAAATGAGCCAGACTATCATCATAAAACTGTGTTGCATTTTTTGGAGCCATTTTGTATAATCTCATACAAAATTCCTGGGATTTATGCATCATCTGGAGCCAAATTTATGGAATTTTACTGTATAAATCTTATCAGTGACGCACACATTATTATAAAAGTATTTAACTCTGAATCCGTGATTGACTGCTTCATCTATTGCTCTAGGTTCTCCACACAAATACACACATGCAAAGTTTAGAATATTTAGCACAGAGCCAAAATAATGGACAAAGCTGCTGCATGATCATATCAAGACTATGACATATCGTGAACAAGCTGTATTATTTACACATGGCTGCAGGTGTTCTGAATCTAATGATATCTGCAAGATGTAATGCATATTAATAATTGATACAACTTTACTTACAGATTTTTTATATACACGGTAATCTAGCAGTTCCTTTTTAAAAGGATTTATCTGCTCTACTGACAAGATTGTTTCACTAAGGTATTGTATAATAAAACTCTAAATTATGCCTTCCTTCACTTATTCCTCCTGGAAATGAATGAGTAAAATTACAACATAACCATTCCCCTTTATCAATAGGGAGTTTTTCCACACCCTCCGACAATGGCAGATCTGTCAGTGTTCAGGGGGACCTGAGTCTTTTGTAAAGGGAAGGGTAATACCTAGTTGTACTACATTTCCTAATGTAATAACATCACACAATACATGGGGCTAAGAAAAAGAATGTTTCATCATTATTTTTTAATGGTGTTATTCAACTATCCCAATTCCAAGCCCCAAGTTGGGCTCTCCATCTTCTTTTCTTGGTCGATTCGCTTTGTTCCAGTGAGCTCCTCTGAGATCAAATTTGTCATGCTTCTAAGTAACACAATTCAGGTATTTGGCACTCTGGCCACTCAGACACAACTAATCCTTTTTGCTAGTGTGCCTCCTGTCATACTCAGCTTTGCTGGGCCACCCGGCACTTCTACATCACTACTATTGAGTCTACTGACATGCCCAGTTCTGCTGTGCCGCTGAGCTCTGATACATCACCACAAGTGAGTCTGCTGCCATGCCAGGTCTGCTGTACTGCTTGGCTCTCCTACATCACTACCATTAGTATTCTTACTCTATCAGCTCTGATACAAGAAACGACTCTGTTTCATGTTCCTGACTCTGTTTCATCAGTCTCCCTTCCCTTCTATTTGTAGTCTACTGCTTTACTTTTCCAGGTGTCGTCCTGTCACTAAAGCATTCATTGCTACCTTCGCTACAAGTATGTCCTAAAGCAGAGCTAACAAGTCGTCTAACAAAGCACTCCCATCAAAGTCTTTGTTCTTTTAACATACTTCAATCCAAAATTATGTGGCTTTAGGTGATGTCACTTTGACAGAGCAGCTGATTCTCTTCCACTCTGCTCTGTTGATGGGGGGCAACTGCTGATTTCATGCTGATTGACAGCTGGCTCCCTGCTGTCTAATTGCCACTCAGTTGTCACTCAGCATGACATCAAAGGTCATGCCTAGTTGAAGAGCAAAAGAGCAGAGCAGAAGAAGAGCTGCTCTGTTGATGTGAAGTAAAGGAATCACCAGCAGGAGTGTTCTGTGATCGCTGTGAGATGTTGCCCCGAGCAACAAGCAGGTAGTTAGCAACTACTGGCCTGTCAGTTATTAGCCCCATGTGAAAAAAATTAAAATAGTCCCAGATAACACCTTTAATTTTATACACTAATAATTAAGCTTTTTAATACAAATTCCAAACATTTGAAAGAAATACATTCCTTGATACATTTAGTTTTGCTCGCTAATATATCAGCCCTTCCTGTATATATAACAGTGTAACACTGTATTACATTTATACGACACATAATCACGTCTAATAATAGTAATTACTTAGCTCTAAACCTCTCTCATAATTCCTACAGCACCACATAAACTTCTTATGAACTCCATATTTATCTTCGGTTGTACAGCGGCACCCACCTGAGTAGGTTAGAGAGTAATATCTGCGATGACATGTGGGACTGAAAGAATTCACAATGTGTTGCTCCACTGAACTGACCTCACATTTTTGTCGAAGGGCTTAAAAGGTGTCTTTCCTATTGTGCAAGACAGCTTTATGGAAATGTACATTGTTTTATGGACAATGTCTTTCAGCATATTGTCCAACTAGTGATTTAGGCTTCATTGGCAGGACTCACAACTGCGAAGAGTACATTATGTCATTACTTCCATAGGATGTCTACAGGCATATGTATTTTATGACTGGAAGCTTGTTTTTGCCAAAATATAAGGCTGAATAATGTGTAATAGTAAATTGCAATAGATAATCAGTTTCATTGTGATATGGAAAGTTTACAAAGTTGGCGGTAAATAATGTTGGAGTGCACAACAGCTGCAGGCTTATACTATGTTAATTGTTAGAGATTGTTAATACTGTATTGTAAGATCGCTCTGGTTTGTGTATGTCAGTTCTCTCCTACAATCTGCTCAAAAACTGTACTCAAAACGGAAATGGGCAGCAAACTAATAGAAAGGGTTGTCCGACTTCAGAAAAAAATGGTAATAAACAGTAAATGCTAAAAAAAAAAAAAGTTTCAATCCTCCTTAACTCCACCGCTATTGCACAAGTAGTCTGCCGCAGGACCGGAAGTGATGACATTCTGTTCTTAAGTACACTATGTCTTTGGATCTTGTGACATCCTGCTCCAGTTTACATGACTGCTGCAGTCAATCAGTGCAAAACATTCAAGATAAGAAGCATGCTAAAAAATATGTTACTAATCTTATTTTTATGGGTGTATAATTATATGTACAATTAAAAATGCCAATAGGCTACATTCACAAAACTACGTTTGCCTTGCAATAGTGCAAACACTTATGCGTTTCTCCACTAAAACTGTAGTTTCTTTAGGGGTGAAGTCAATCAGTGGTTTCAACAGTCAGGTGAACAGGACATCATTATAGTCTCAAAAAAGATTACTGGAGCTTCTGTAAAATGCTTAGGTGCAATATCAATTCAGGGAACTGGATGAAAACTTTAAAGCGAACCAGTCACCAAGTTTGGCCAATATAAGATACGGTCCCGCCTTTCAGGGCTGATATACAGCATTCTATAATGCTGTAGATAAGCCCACGGTGCGACCTGTAAGATAAGAAAAATAAGTTATATTATACTCACCCGGGGAACAGTCCGGTCCGATGGGTGTCGCAGGTGTGGGTCCAGCGCCTCCAATCTTCTTGCGATGCCACCCTCCTACTTGCTTCATGGCTCCCCGGCATCACTCTCATGTGCAGTTGTACTTATCTGCCCTGTTGAAGTACTGCAGTGCGCAGGCGCAAGGCCTCTCTGACCTTTCCCGCCTGCGCACTGCAGTACTTTCCTCTTTCTTCAACAAGGCAGATAAGTACGCCTGCGCAGGAGCATGATGCTGGGGAGCCGTGAAGCAAGCAGGAGGGCGGCGATCATAAGAAGATGGGAAGCGCCAGACCCGGATCTGTGACACCCATCGGACCAGACCGCCCCCCGGGTGAGTATAATAAACTTATTTTTCTTATCTTTCAGGTCAGATCGGGGGCTTATTTACAGCATTATAGAATGCTGTAGATAAGCCCTGAAAGGCGGTGGCCGTATCTTATGTCGGTCAAACCTGGTGACAGGTTCCCTATAACTTTTTGGTTTTGTGTTCATGTGAGAGAGATTAGGATTTTAAATTGTGAGCAAAAGGTAAGATCACAGCTTACTCATGCATTCTTCCCTTGCACAGTCTTCGGTGACAAGAGCATCCCCAGTCAGGAACCTTCTTCCATGTTTTCATGCACCTTACCATTGAAAAATTATATTGTATTTGGCCTGTGTGAAATTTAAGTGGGATTTCTCATTCTACTAAAGAGTTGAGAAAATGAGCAATTATTGACCTAACCAACCTGTACACCAAAACGCACAACCTCCTGTCTCCATGGTTTATGATAGGACATTTGGGTCTCTCCAATTTTGATTATTTTGTAAAGATTTATGCCCATGGATTCTTACGCATTTTTTTAAAAAAAATGTAATATTTTGATGCACAATGCATGAATCTACCTATGAGTCTAATAAAAAGCGTAAGAAAGGGAAAAATATTATTTATTTTGTATTTGAATTGGTTTTAATACTTTTTATTTTTTTAATAGAAAGCTGTTTATATTTCCACTGAATTGAATGGGACTTCTAAGAACCCTTGCTGCCTGTGCTATTTAGTAAAAATAACTTAGTAGTAAATAATTTTATTGGCTGATGTGTGTGATATGTGCATTATAACAATTGCTTCCTGTAACTTAACCACATGCTTCTGCTGATATGTCTGCCATTTATATGATATATGTGATGTTGTGGTGCGATAAAGATGCATGTTGGAGGTGGAAAACATGACTCATAATCACATTTTTCTTTGTGCCACAGAACTAATTCTGGTTTAAAGATTTTGTCGTTTTATGTTCTATGTATAAAGTTCAGATTTGTAAATATTACATTAACACATTTCCTGCTCATGTACTCTAGGCAGAGGTGTATCTAGGTTTCCTGGCACATGGGGCAAGAATTCAGTTTGATGCCCCCCCCACCCCCCACACACATGTGAGGGAGTGACAGGGCTGTAGTCATGGCCCGTATAGGTGTCTGCTTTAGTGTGCCCTGACCACCTGCATCACATATATACAGTCTCACTTGTCTAGTTCTCCGAGGCCTCCCTTAGACGCAGAGACACTCCTTCCTTTGATCTGGCACATAAAGAGACAGAGTCCAATTCTGCACTGTTCACATCCTTCACTTTCCCTGTGCTCTTCCCTATGTCCTTTAGTTTGTACCCGATTCATTACATCTTGACTGGTACTGCAGCGTCCTCCCTGTTCAGCTTCACTACGTTCAGGGGTTCCCTTGTCCTTTCACGCCAGACGTGAGGGCATCTGCTCATGTAGAAAGCTGCCACATCTTGAGCAACCTGCGTACTTATTCTGCTGCACTTCTGGCCCACTGGCCCTGGACGGCTGTGCTCTTTGCTTGTAACATTACGGATCTGACCGCCCTGACTGGGCTCTATGGCCTCTACTGTCTAGGAACAGGAAAACCCTGTATCTTATCCATGGTTGCAGGGCCGGCTCCAGGTTTTTGAGGGCCCCGGGCGAAAGAGTCTCAGTGGGCCCCCCTCTTTATCACATACCACAATTCATGATGCACAGATACAGCAGAGAAATATAGCACAGCCACGCAGTATATAACAGCCCACGTAGCATATAACACAGCCCACATAGTATATAGCACAGCCACGTAGTATATTGCACATCCACGTAGTATATAACACAGCCACGTAATATATTGCAGAGCCACGTAGTATGTGGCACAGCCACGTAATATATTGTACAGCCCACGTAGCATATAACATAGGCCACGAAGTATATAGCACAGCCCATGCAGTATATAGCACAGCCCACGTAGCATATAGCACAGCCACATAGCATATAACACAGCCACGTAGCATATAACACAGCCACGTAGTATATAACACAGGCCACGTAGTATATAACACAGCCACGTAGTATATTGCCCAGCCACGTATATTGCACAGCCACATAGTATATAGAACAGCCCACGTAGTATATAACACAGCCATTTAGTATATAGCACAGCCCATGTAGTATATAGCACAGCCCACGCAGTATATAACACAGCCATGTTGTATATAGCACAGCCCACGCAGTATATAACACAGCCACATAGTATATAGCACAGCCCACACAGTATATAACACAGCCATGTAGTATATAGCACAGCCCACGTAGTATATAGCAAAGCCCACGTAGTATATAGCACAGCCCTCATAGTACATAACACAGCCACGTAGTATATAGCACAGCCACATAATATATTGCACAGCCACTTGGCATATAACACAGCCACGTAGTATATAGCACAGCCACGTAGTATATAACACTGCCCACGTAGTACATAACACAGCCACGTAATATATTGCACACCCACGTAGTATATAGCACAGCCACATAGTACATAACACAGCCACGTAGTATATAGCACAGCCACGTAGTATATTGCACAGCCACGTAGTATATTGCACAGCCACATAGTAAATAACACAGCCACGCATTATATAACACAGCCCACACAGTATATAACACAGCCCACGCAGTATATAACACAGCCAACGCAGTATAAAACACAGCCCACGCAGTATAAAACACAGCCCACGCAGTATAAAACACAGCCCACGCAGTATATAGCACAGCCCACGCAGATGCAGTATATAGCACAGCCCACACAGTATATAGCACAGACAGCCCACATAGCATATAACACACAACCACCCACCCACGTAGTATATAGCACAAGCCCGGGCTGTGACATAGTATATAACACAACCCACGTACGTAGTATGTAACTCAGCCAGCCATTTACAGACAGTCTAGGCTAGGACTATAACCAGGCTCACAGCAGGCTACATCCGACCCCACCCGCCCCCGCAATGCGTTGGGACCAGGAACTTGGAGGAAGACTCACTCTTCACTCACTGCTTCACTTCGCCGTTACTTCCATTCCATTGTGGACACAGCCTGGGACCGGGTGCACCGTCCGTGCACCTGACTGGTGCTGCTCCTGCCTCTCTTTCTGCTTGGCACTGCCTGCGCCTGCAGCCGGTCTTCTTCTCTGAGCTCTTAGGATGATGAGCTCTCACGTGACCGGAAGTGACTGGACAGAGCGACCACCGGCCTGGAAGTGACTCGTATCCATGGTGATGGCGGCGCCGGTGGTGACTGGTGAGTATTGCAGCTGCATGAAACTCAGTCCCAGGCCCGGCCCGGGAGTGACTCACTCTGCGTATCCATGGTGACGGTCCCGACTCCTGGAGGTGAGAATTCCTGCTGCAGCTATGCACCGTAAATGGGCCCCCCGTCTCGCCAGGGCCCCGGCACTTGCCCGGGTACACCGGGTGCTGACGCTGGCCCTGCATGGTTGGCTTCTCCTATGTAAACTATATACACTGTTGTACCCCCATCTAGTGTCTAACTTGAGGTACTGTACTTTCCCTATCTACACTACATATAAATATATGTACATAGCAGCATCAGGAACATTAAATATATATAATTATATACAATACCAACATGAGGAAAGGGAGTGGCGAATCAAAAGGTCCTGGAACACCCCTTACACTCCCCCCTCCTTTAAGATTCGTCATCCCTGACCAAGTAAGAAATAAAACGTTTTTATTATGTACATAAGAATACTCCACATAGGGAGATAGGCGAGATAATCAAACCATGTTGCAAGGAAGTTCTTATACAGGTGCCTGGTTCACAGTCTCCCAGGTGCACCTTCAGTCCATTGAGCCTCGATCCCATCCGCTTATAAGACCCGAGCAAATATACAACAATGGGACCTGTCTGTTAAGTCCTCAGTCCTTGGGGAGGGTGTTCCCCCCTTCCTTTGTCCATAGCACTGCCCTTCTATCATATGTGCGCTGCCTGTTCCTGAAGCACAGTATGTTGCTCCAGCCACACACAGTCTGTTCTTCAATCCGAAGGCAGAGTCCTGCTATCCAGCAGGAATGGCACAACAGGCGCAACAAAACTAAAAATCAAAAACAACAGTGATTCCGGGACATACTGGCCTCATTGCATCTGACTCTGAGGTGCTCCAGGGCTCCTTTGCCCACAGGGAAGAGTCTCGTTACAGATTTTCCTAAGGTGCAACAAGCACAACTTTTCCTACAGCACGTTTTCCACAGTTCAACAACACGCATCCCATGTTGTGTTGTCTGCCCTTGGACTTCGGGCCTGGGTTTGGGCCAACTTCGACTATGCAGCCACAAGAGCTGTGGACTGCAAGTCAGCGCAGAGACAGAGCTGGATTGAGCAGTGGCCTGGACACAGGGAGCTGACTGGGTCTGCTCCAGGGCTGCCTACAGCTGTAGATCTTCCCCTTGGTACAGGGTCACTGCCAACGTGAAGTACACCCGTGGGCTGTCCTCTTTGATAAAGGAGACCCAATCCCCTTCATCCAGGGGTCTGCAATATCTTATGGAAGCTGCATTGACATAAACTTTATCATTAGTGCCTAACTCCGGTATGAAACCGTATCCATGGTCAATGTTCGCATGGACTAGCTGACTGCAGGTGCGACGCCTGGCCATAGCGCCCCTTCCTGGTCAGCGCAGCTCTGCCCACACCTCCCTCTCAAGCTATTTCTTGTGTTCGATAACTCTTGCAATCCAGGCGGCCTGTCCGGGAGATAGAAACCGGCCCTCTGACGCCTGATGAAATCGTGATGAGCCAAGAGACGAGTCACCACTGGATGGGGGTCTGACCTCCAGTGTTTGATGAGCATGAGACAGGCCGAGAGGCGCAGGACCACTGCACAGGGGCTTGCCCCCTGGAACGGGAGGCCGAGTGACAGACTGGCCTTCTGGGATGAGGGGTTGGAGCATGGGCCAGCTTTCTGGGGTCAAGAGCCGAGGTGCATTCACCATCTCAGATTCCAGCAGCTTGGCCATGCCCATCTCATGATCACATGATCCCTCTGCAGATGCAGCTGCGCCTCCGGCTCCCGATGTTGAAGTTCCAGCTCGGACTTCATTTCCAGCACAGGCTCCACCATGGCTGTCGCTATTTCCAGTCCCCGATGGTGTGGAAGCACTGGCTTCGGGTGAAGAGGTTCCAGCTCCCAAAGATGGTGTTCTGGCTCGGGCAGCCGCTGGCAGCTCTCCTCAGGTACAGGGGATCGTTGCCGGGGAGAATTCATCGGTGACTTCTCTTAGTCCTCCCGGTCAGGCCTTCTCCTCTTCTTGCCACCACTTCCACTCTATGCAGCCTATGCCCCTGCAATACCAGGTCCAGGAATGGTCCATCAGTGCCAGTGCCATATCTCGCAATGGCATTGCGCAGCTGCACGTCCTGACCACCCGCATCATAAATATACAGTCCCACTGTCTCATTTGCCTGGTTCTCCGAGGTCCCCCTTAGATGCAGAGACAGTCCTTCCTTTGATCTGGCACATAAAGAGACAGAGTCCAATTCCAACTTTAAACGTAGAACTTTACTCATTTTCAATCGCAGCATGTCCACATCAGTTACAGCATCAACACAGAGTTCTGCAGAATCTGCACCATTACATCCTTCACTTTTCCTGTGTTCTTTCCTATGTCCTTCAGTCTGTACCTGGTTCGTCAAGTCTTAACTGGTACCGCAGCATCCTCCCTGTTCAGCTTCACTATGTTAAGTAGTTCCCTTGTCTGTTTCGCAACAGACATGAGGGCATCTGCCCATGTAGAAAGCTGCCACATCTTGGAGTGACCTGCATACTTATTCTGCTGCACTTCTGGCCCACTGGCCCTGGATGCCTGGATCTTTGTTTGTAACGTTACCGAGCTGACCACCCTGACTGGGCTCTATGGCCCCTACTAACTAGGAACAGGAAAACCCTCTATCGTATCCACGGTTGGCACCTCCAATGTAAACTATATACACTGTTGTACCCCCATCTAGTATCCATCTTGAGGTACTGTACTGATTTTTTGACTATTCGTTTGAAATTTCTTCTGACTCACAGTTTATTTCTTTTAAACGGATCCTTCTACCTACAGCTCCAGGGGACAGCCATGGGTGCTGCTTGTGCACCTTCATATTCCAACCTGTTCCTGGGACCGTGGGATCTTTTCTCATCAGATCGGAGCTCATTAGTGGAGCGGGTCATATTGTGGGCCCACTACATTGATGACATTTTTCTGTAACTCCTTTTAACTTACAAACCTTTGTTCAGGAGTTAAATGATAATCATTTGAATGTACACCTTACTTACATGTACATTACTAAAAGCTACTCACTATGCGGTGGATATGTATTACATAGTTACATAGTTACATAGTTATTAAGGTTGAAGGAAGACTTTAAGTCCATCTAGTTCAACCCATAGCCTAACCTAACATGCCCTAACATGTTGATCCAGAGGAAGGCAAAAAAAAAACATGTGGCAAAGAGTAAGCTCCACATTGGGGAAAAAAATTCCTTCCCGACTCCACATACGGCAATCAGACTAGTTCCCTGGATCAACGCCCTATCAAGGAATCTAGTGTATATACCCTGTAACATTATACTTTTCCAGAAAGGTATCCAGTCCCCTCTTAAATTTTAGTAATGAATCACTCATTACAACATCATACGGCAGAGAGTTCCATAGTCTCACTGCTCTTACAGTAAAGAATCTGCATCTGTTATTATGCTTAAACCTTCTTTCCTCCAGACGTAGAGGATACCCCCCCCTATTGTTATGTATATTTGCACAATGCACTTGCACTTTTGGAGCTGATTGTGAGGCATATATCTGTTTACACTATTTGGACATTGAATACCTGTTGGGCACTGTGTTGTCACCTTTTTTGGTGAATTTTTGTCATTCTATGCTATCCCTAATATGTTTTTTATAATCTGTGATCTTACTCGTGATTAGTGTTGAGCGATACCGTCCGATACTTGAAAGTATCAGTATCGGATAGTATCGGCCGATACCCGAAAAGTATCGGATATCGCCGATACCGATACCCGATACCAATACAAGTCAATGGGACACCAAGTATCAGAAGGTATCCTGTATGGTTCCCAGGGTCTGAAGGAGAGGAAACTCTCCTTCAGGCCCTGGGATCCATATTAATGTATAAAATAAAGAATAAAAATAAAAAATATTGATATACTCACCTCTCCGATGCAGCCTGGACCTTACTGATGTAACCGGCAGCTTCCGCTCCTAAGAATGAGCGCTTGAAAGACCTTAGATGACGTCGCGGCCTGTGATTGGTCGCATGAGCGGTCACGTGACCGCCACGCTACCAATCACAAGCCGCGACGTCATCTAAGGTCTTTCAAGCGCTCATTCTTAGGAACGGAAGCTGCCGTTTACATCGTTAAGGTACAGGCTGCGTCGGAGAGGTGAGTATATCAATATTTTTTATTTTTATTCTTTATTTTACACATTAAGATCGATCCCGATACTGATTCCCGATATCACAAAAGTATCGGATCTCGGTATCGGAATTCCGATACAGCAAATATCGGCCGATACCCGATACTTGCGGTATCGGAATGCTCAACACTACTCGTGATTAAATAAAGTAAATAGTTTTATATTTGGATAATAGTAAAGAAGAAAATAGCGCACTCCTCAGTCCAGACGAAAAAACTTTTTCTTTATTGAACCATGTTCACAGGAACAAACGGGCGGGTGTGAGCGTGGTGGGTAGGAAGGACTACAGCTGTTTCGCGCAAAATGCGCTTCTACAGGTCCCGAGGTCCATCGGGACCTGTAGAAGCGCATTTTGCGTGAAACAGCTGTAGTCCTTCCTACCCACCACGCTCACACCCGCCCGTTTGTTCCTGTGAACATGGTTCAATAAAGAAAAAGTTTTTTCGTCTGGACTGAGGAGTGCGCTATTTTCTTCTTTACTATTATCCTCATATGTGAATTTCTTGGAAGCAGCACCCTCACTAGTGCCGACTGTTTTTGGGACAACAGGGTCTCCGCTACTTGGAACTATTCCACGCACGAGGGGTAAGTGCATCTCAGCGGTGCCAATTTTCTGTCTTTTGGCTTCTTGGTTATTTTTGGAGTTTTATATTTGGTTCTCGTAGTGCTGCTTTCTTATAGTATTTCTTCTATCTTCTGTGCACTGAACTGGTGAAATACATCCTAGCACCCTTGGCAATTTATTTTTAGGTGTTCGTGTGGTCTGATATATATGATTTGTCTTATAAATGTATTGTATCCAATGGCATTTACTATGCAGTTATCCAGGCAGTTAGAACTACCTCTGCAGCATAAGAGCAAGTCTTAGGGTACATTACTGCCATTTATTTAAGAAGGCAATAGTCATTTTAGGATCATGACCCAGTTTTCTTCTGTGGTTGAGCAGTTAGTTTTGCTTGTTTGCAAATATGGCAGTTTCCAATATAGTGAACTGTACTGTATAATTGGAAAATTAGACCTTGCAAGAACACAGCAATGAGTAACTGATCTCTGCCTCAGTTGCCTTGTGGATTGCAGCCAAAGGAACTTTCCGCTAACATTGTCGGCATAATCATGCAGATTGCCTGCTTTCTAAGTAAAACATAATGCAGGGAAAATAAACTTTGCAATCCAAGTTATAAATGTTGTCTTTATAAGGTGTTATATATTCACTATTATTGAAAACTTGCCCCCCGGATGAGAATGCTTTGGCTCTCTCCCAAATTAATTATGTCACTAATTATTTGATTTCTCCTGCAGTAATTGTGGTTGTTCCGATTCTTGTAAGTCATGCTTTCACAATCATTGTCCAATTAGTATACAAGGAGAAGAAAGTATTGAATTTGTTTATTCTTCAATTGTGTAACTTTCCTGTTACTTTGTCTTATTTTCTTCTACTGTATAAATGCATCTATTCTTAGCATGAACTTTTATGCAATGTAGGGAAACCTGGGCAATGATATATTGCCCTGCCAAAAAGGATACACATTTCCATTAGTGAACAAGTAGTGCGGTGCAGGGCAATAATCCAATACATTACAGTAATCTGAACATGCTGAAGTATGTAATGTGCTCAGAAAAGGAACCATACTTGACAGCTCACTTCACCCCCTCTTTCTTCATTTGGCACTCTATTTTCTCCCAGGACTAGCGTGTGTTGGTTGTCCATTAATTTTCCAAAAGCATAGATGGCCAAGGCAAATACATCCAAGGAGACCCTGAAATAATTACCTAGTATCCACCATGTATATAATAAATGGAACAACGCATTATTTCTTTGATAGGTAAAGGTCGGTCACAGCTTTATTACTTAATTAGTCACACAAAGCGCTTTTTCCTAAGTGCAATACAATACGGATCATTATGCCAACCGATGGTCTCCCGGCAGGATCACCGCAACTACAGAAATGTTTCACCCACATCGCCCACATCCGACTATAACATCACACAATAAATTTGTCTCTGACACATTCACTCCATTCAATCATAGATCTAATCCAATCCAATCCAATCCAAATAATGGTGCACCACCAATGGTAGCAAACTATACAGCTGCTATGAGGCAGTTGAGTCGGAGGTGCAAACATCCCATTCCCTTCTGTGTATCCACCCATATGGAGACTATCATAGGATAGAATTATAAGACAAATCAATCAGAAGAGATTATATCATTATACCAAAGAGCAGTGCGCATGGACTGTAAATGTATTTTGTCTGCCCCTTGTCTAATTCATCTCGAGCTTACTCCCTTTACTGGAGTAAGTTTAGGTGCTCAACACTTTACAGTCATGGTTGTAACACCTACCTCTTCATGACTGGCTTGAACAATGTTGGTATTGATTAATCAGGGCCTAGATCTTAGTAAATTAAAAGACCCGATGATGTCGTAACAATGTAATCACACATTGTTTAGGACAAACAGGACTCCTCCACAATAAGAACTAGTGAATGTAGTTCACGAACCTCTCGAAGAGTTACAGCGCTGTGTGGATCTATTGTCAATGAGGTGCATTAAATTTTCCTGTCAAACACCTGTAGCCGAGCTGTATGTGTTATGCCTGTAGGAAAGCTTTGTTTGCTATGCCTGCAGCAGAGCTATGTGTTGTGCCAATAGCAGATCTGTGTTTGCTATACCTGTAGCTGAGCTGTGTTTCTTAGGCTATATGCTCATCACCTACAGTACATACTACATGATTGTGGATTCATTGCGGCTTCCCTGCAAAGCCTTAAAAATTTTATTTTCTTTAATGTTGTACATCACCTCCTACATGGGCCTCAGTGCTGGAAGAACTAAAGACTCACATGGAGGACAAGGGAGCTACAGCAGTGGCTTAGGTGGCATAAGGAATTAGGCGCGGGCCTAAGATAGGTGAGTATAATATAATATGTGTTTTTAGCTCAAAATGGCTAGCTGAAATTTTACTTTGATCATGCAAATTGAACCCTGAAAATGTTGCCAATGCATCCATATGGGTATGGATAGGTAAAACCAAATGGTAAAGTTCAGAGTTCATACCAGACACCTAGTATCCGGTACCAAACCCTGAACACGGAGTTCTAAATAGAAGTCTGTGTTATTGTTCAAGTTCGGCATCTGAACATACAGTAGCTTGATGAAAGGCTGAAGTGCAGTGCAGGCTGGACACTTCCTTCAGCCTCATTGATGTCACAGTTTGATAAAGCTGCTGTGTGACAAGGTGGAAAACATCAGTGCTAACTGGTGGTGGCCTTACTGAAGTCTCTGCAGGTCACCGCGCTGCTTGTTCACACACTGTCACACAAAAGGCAGGTGACATTAGTAAGGTTACCGCCAGTCAAAGCCAGTGTTTCCCCCATTATCACACAGTGGCTCCGGCAGGCAGTAAGTGGTAACCTTACTGATGTCACCACACTGTCGGGTATTGTGGCAATGTTTGCTGCAGTGAGTGCTTATGAAGCTATGTTCTCTGAACAGGTCACCTTGTGCTGAAATTTTGGACAGGGATCATGGGATCTCGATGTGGACTATATAGCGACCTAGCGTTGGAGTTTTACCTTTTATAATTTGCTGAAAGAGGGTAATTATTGGGGAGAGTTTTTAACAAATAAAGGACTTTTCCGTGTGTGTGTTTATTTAGATTTACTACTAAGTTAGTGATGGGGGTGTCTGACAGATAACCTCCAAAACAATTACCCCAATTGTCACCACATCAGGGCAATTGGGATGATATGAGGCTTAGAGCCAGAATTGTTGAATTAAATATAATGCTCCATTTCTGGGGTGGCTGTAGGCGGATGTTTGAAGGTTGGGAATCACCAAATAACCTTGGGCATTCCCATCCTATTAATATAACTTCACAGCTGTCTGCATTTTTTAGCTAGTTATTAAAAATAGGAGTAACCCCAAGCTATTTTTTTCATTTGTTTATTTGTTATTAATAAATTAAAAATACTAATAAACAAATAAATGAAAAAACAACGTGGGGTTCCCATATTTTTGTATAACCAGCCAAGGGAAAGCAGACATCTGTGAGCTGGTCTTATTATGCTGGGAAGGTGCCAATGTCCATGAACCTTTCAATCCTATTAATTTCAGCCCCCAGCTGTCTGCTTTACCTTTGTTAGTTATTAAAAATGTGAGGAGTGGACCCTAAAAAAATGATGTGGGTTCCACCCTTTTTTAATAACCAACTAAGGCAAAGCAGACTGCTGGGTGCTGATATTAATAGGTTGGAAAAGGCCATGGATATTGGCCCCTTTCCAGCCTAATAATACCAACCCTCAGCTGCCCCAGAAATGACACATCCATTAGATGCACCAATTCTTGTGCTTAGACTCGACTCTTCCCGCTTGCCCTTGTGCAGTTGCAATCTGGGTAATGGGATTATGGGGTTGGTGTCAGCTATGTAGTGTCCACTTTGCTATCTTCTTATAAGCTTCTGCTTTATGGGCCTTCACCATTTTCATTTTCAGAGTGCTAGGCAGTTGTCTAGAAGAACCCACGGCTGCTTTTTTTTGGCACAAGGTTGGAGGAGGCTGGGTTATTATAAAGCTGGAAATGTGCTTCACCTGACCTTTCCTAATGATGATAATGAAAAAGCCATAACCCTAACAGGCTAATTAAGGTATGAAACCTTGGACAAAGTTTTCTGAGCACACAAATCTCTAAGGGTGCCCAAACTTTTTTTTTTTTTGCCTATAACACAGAGGAAAAGTTTTATCTTTAATTTTAGGCGTTTTGGAGATCATTTCATCTTCAACTTGCTTAACTCTTCACAATAACAGTAATTTTCACCACAGGTGCCTAAACTTTTACATGCCAATGTAATGGAAAGGGGCTTATGTTAATAGTCTGGGAATACCCATGGCTATTGGTCCATCCCCAAACTAGAAATATCAGGCTGCAGCTGCCCCAGAAGTGGGGCATCATATTTGATGCCCAAACTCTGGCGCCTTGCCTCAGCTCTTCCCGATTGCTTTGGTGCTGGGCATTGGGGTTATGCTCTCACATCTGATGCTACACGCTAGTGTGACTCTGGCCATAAACAATGGTCCACGGTTAGACTGGCCAACCAGGAATCATTTCTATGATTATTTTATGCTCATAAAATATCATGTTTTCGCCAGCACTTCTCCTGTTTAAAGAAGGCAATGTGCTGCCAATAGCAATTATTTCTAATTCTACTTAATAAGCATTGCACCAATAAAAGCATGGCTGACCTGTTCAGATGGGCTTAAAGTTAGGAATGAGTGTTCCTATGAATGCTCATTTCCCAATTATTAGTTTATCAGAATAGACCTTTAGCCAGCATACACTGTATGACAAAGTCTTAGTTCAATCCAGATATACGGAAGATCAACTGTAATGCAAGTCAACAGAAGGCTATAAAATCCCTGTGAAATGATATTAGTTACATTAGACCGTTTCCTACATCATGTGTTGTTGATCTCACAAAACCAGAGCTGGTTTTGGGCCACGTGATTTTCAGCACAGCTAAGAGCAATGGACCTCTTTGTTCTGTAGAAAGATCTTCATAAACAAGAACTTAACTGAATAGTCGCCGTGTCATCCAATTGGTACAGTTACAGTAGCTGCAGAAGAAGCTTTTTTTAAAATATAGAGTACTATAGTATGTGATTCTCAAATAAGGGTTTGCAAAGAAATTAGCTATCCCCAAAATAATGAAATCTGGCTCTAAAGTGACACCTATTAAAGATATAAAAAAAGTAAAAAAAATATTTTAAAAATATTGGCCCACATAATGCATCATGCAAAACAAAATGATGGAAAAACAAGGTTAATGCAAAAATGGGCTCAATGTGGGTGTGGAACTACTAGTCCAAGTTTATCTCGCATCCTGCTAAATCCGTAACTACTGTACCTGATGGCAGCACCAGTCTAGTGGGTCTTTTTTTCCAGCATTTTATTCACGTTTTAGAGATAGGCACTAGTGATGAGCGCGTGTGCTCGTTACTTGGGTTTTCCGAGCATGCTCGGGTGATCTCCAAGTATCTTGGGAGTGCTCGGAGATTATGTTTGTATTTGTGTGTTCAGGCTGTCAAGCAGCTGCAAATCATGCAGAGTCAAAAACATAATCTACGAGCACTCCCACGATGCTCAGAGAACACCCGAGCATGCTCAGAAAAGTCGAGTAATGAGCACACTTGCTCATCACTAATAATTTGCATTTCTTTTCCTCAGGGAGCATTGCCAGGCACATGACTCCTTATATCAGCTGATAATCTCCTCAAAGATAAACAGTGTCTCTGGCGCAGTGTGGGGCACAAAGAAGAAAGTCTCCTGAAAATGCAGTCTGTTACAGACATGTAATGACATAAACTTCTGTATAATCTTCAAATTCTGATGTATTGTACAAATGTCTCATCTACAAATATGCAGTGAAGAATGAATATTAGTATTAACCCATTCATGACCTTGCAATTTTCTGCTTGTGCACTTTCTGTTTTTCCTCTCCATATTCCAAGAGCCATAACTTTATTATTATTATTATTATTTATTGTTATAGCGCCATTTATTCCATGGCGCTTTACATGTGAGGAGGGGTATACATAATAAAAACAAGTACAATAATCTTAAACAATACAAGTCATAACTGGTACAGGAGGAGAGAGGACCCTGCCCGCGAGGGCTCACAATCTACAAGGGATGGGTGAGAATACAGTAGGTGAGGATAGAGCAGGTCATGCATCGGTTTGGTCGATCGGTGGTTACTGCAGGTTGTAGGCTTGCCGGAAGAGGTGGGTCTTCAGGCTCTTTTTGAAGGTTTCGATGGTAGGCGAGAGTCTGATGTGTTGTGGTAGAGGGTTCCAGAGTAGGGGTGATACGCAAGAGAAATCTTGTATACGATTGTGGGAAGAGGAGATAAGAGGGGAGTAGAGAAGGAGATCTTGTGAGGATCCGAGGTTGTGTGTAAGTAAGTACCGGGAGATGAGGTCACAGATGTATGGAGGAGACAGGTTGTGGATGGCTTTGTGCGTCATGGTTAGGGTTTTTGTTATGATCCGGTGACTTTGGAGCCGCATGGAACTTTCTCTGGAGTAAGTGGAAACTGTACTGACCGCAAACCCTGAACTAACACCGCAACTAGAAGTAGCCGTGGGGTGTGCCTAACAAACCTTAGACACCTCGACACAGCCAGAGGACTAAATACCCCTATAGATGGAAATAGGAATACTACCTTGCCTCAGAGCAGAACCCCAAAGGATAGGCAGCCCCCCACAAATATTGACTGTGAGTAGGAGAAGAAAGACACACGCAGGCAGAAAAACAGAATTCAGCAAAAGAGGCCACTCTAGCTAAATAGGGAAAGATAGGACAGAATACTAAGCGGTCAGTATTAAAACCATTCAAAAATATCCACAGCAGATAATACAAAAAGTTCCACAATCTAACTAAAGACATGAAATGTATATCTGCAACTCCTGAGAATCCAACAAGACTGAGAAAATACTGACACAATCACGCTGGACAAAAAAACAATGAATAGCACGGAATTATTAAGCACACAGCATGTGTGCCACAAAAACAAAACCAAACACTTATCTTTGCAGATTTGGCAACAAGGCAGAAGGAACCAAACAAGGACCAACACCTCCAAAACCATGGACAACTGGCAAGGACTAATGAATCCTGCAAGCCTAAATACCCCAGTCAGAACTGCAATCAGCAGATACACCTGACCAGGACTGCAACTCAGGGACAACTGCATTACCACCTACAACCACCGGAGGGGGCCCAAAAGCAGAATTCACAACAGGTTTTGTACTGGAGTCTCTGGGCAATGGGGAGCCAGTACAGGGATTGACAGAGGGGAGAGGCCGGGGAATAGCGGGGGGACAGGTGGATTAGTCGGGCAGCAGAGTTTAGAATAGATTGGAGGGGTGCGAGAGTGTTAGAGGGGAGGCCACAGAGCAGGAGGTTGCAGTAGTCACGGCGAGAGATGATGAGGGCATGGACTAGGGTTTTTGCAGTTTCTTGGTTGAGGAATGTACGGATTTGTGAAATATTTTTGAGTTGAAGTCGGCAGGAAGTGGAAAGGGCTTGGATATGTGGTTTGAAGGAGAGATCAGCGTCAAGGATTACCCCGAGGCAGTGAGCTTGTAGGACTGGGGAGAGTGGGCAGCCATTTACTGTAATGGATAGGTTCATTGGGGGGGTCGCGTGAGATGGGGGAAAGATGATGAATTCTGTTTTGTCCATGTTAAGTTTCAAAAATCTAGCAGAGAAGAAGGATGAAATAGTGGACAGACATTGAGGGATTCTGTTTAGTAGGGAGGTGATATCTGGTCCAGAGATGTAGATCTGTGTGTCAAACTTTCTTAGTTTTCTGGTTCGAAAGCAGTATGAGAGCTTGATTTTTGCAGGATGAGTTGTTCTTTTGAAGGACCACATTTATTGTATCTTGTGATGCACTGGAAATCAGGGAAAAATTCTATGTGCGTTGAAATTGCAAAAAAAGTGCAATTCCACAATGGCTTTTTGGGTTTTATATTTACCAATTCCACTATATGGTAAAACTGACTTGTGTGATGCAGTGATCACTAACGGGTTGGGGAATACCCGCTTGGCAATAGGATAAACATAGACAAGCACAGATACGGACTGAGGCTGAAATTCTGCCCTGGCATTTGAAATCACACAGGCCCACACTGTCCCCGTCCCCAAGAACCAGATGGTATATATTACAAAAATTACCCTGGATGGAGGAAAGCAAGATTTACTACAAGACCAATATTTCTAATGATACCCGTGGCCTGCTGGGTTAAGTGACGGAGTCAGCGACTTTGTGCTCCGTCACAACTCTTAACAGAGTGGGTGTCTTGAGAACACTGATTCTGTTAATAACGTAGCAGACAAGGCAGCCCATGACCAGTCAGGCCCTTCTGGCATTTGCCAGAATTACTAGATGGCCAGTCCGGCCCTGGACGGGAATGGTTTTTCGCATAAACAGTCTATTTTGGTTTATTCAAGCATCATAAACCACTTGAGGCCATGTTATATATCACAGGCTTAACACAGTCCTTAGCACTTCATAGTATATGGCTTTGCAATGCAGTCACTAAATACGCCGGACCTCTTTGTGCAATTACCGTGGGCGACCGGACGCCAAACAGTTCATTTATGTCCATGGAACACAACAGGCACCAACACATGACATTAGGCTGCAGTCTCTAAACATGCTGGACCTTACCCCGTCCAGTAACCATGGGTGACCACACAGTTCATTAACTGACCCTTGTCAGTACACACAGTCACCCAACTCTGGGTTACCTTTTTGGAGCTCCTGCTCCACACGCTGACTCCTTGTCAGTCCTTATTCCCAGGGAAGCTGTCATACTGGGATCACCGTCCTTGTGACCAGGGCACTCACGACAGTCCAGACCCACAGAAGAAACAGTAGCTTCCCCATCACAGTGCTGTCACAGACTCTGCACATACGGCCTCTCCATGTGCTGTTCAGGAAGTCCACTCCTTGGACCTTCCAACACATAGGCCTCCAGGTCCATGGCCTTACCATGTGCTTCAAGGAATCCGGTCATACTCCCAGGATATTCCAACACAGGCCATCCAGGACCTTAGAACACAGACCATCCAGGTTCCTACACTCTGAACACATGTGACCACACCATGGTCACATTATGTACCTGTAACCACTTCCATAGGTGGGAGGTATGTGTGGTTAGTCAGACCCACCCAAATTTCCGACTAACCTTGTAAGCCTCCCTTTAAAGCTACACAAACACGAGTCTTATGGAACTACAAGTCCCAGGACAACAATACTGGCTTACAGCGCAGACTCCCTCTGCGACACATACTGGCCATTTACAATCATGCCGGACACGGTCTCACCATCATAGTTATGCCTGCAACTGCCATGCATTTCCATGGCCTCAATACGCCTCCATGCGTATTCTGAGGAGAACATGCAGCGCCCCCTAATTGTTACAGGGGTCACTGCATCACACCTGGCAATATGATTCTCCAGGTCAGCACAAATATGCAGATACCAAATATGTATAGAGTTTTTACTTTATTTAAGTGGTGCAAAAAAAATTCAGAAATTTGTAAGAAAAATTGTTCTGCTTATGTCGCCATTTTCCAAGACCAGTAGCGTTTTCACTTTTTGGGGATATGTTTGCAGGCTTATTTTTTGCACCCTGAGCTAATTATTTTATTGATACCATTTTGGGGTAGATATGATGTTTCATATTCATATTCTAATTGCAGTTTATTGCAATGTTGCAGCTGCCAAAAAAACATAATTCTGGCACTTTGATTTTATTTCTGGTGAAGCCATTTACCAATCAGATTAATTTATTTTGTATTTTAATAGATTGAACATTTCTGAATGTAGATATAACAAATATGTGAACTTTTTATTGTTTATTTTTTAATGGGGCAAAAAGGGGGATGATTAGAACTTTTGTTTTTTTATATTTATAGAAACGTTTTTTCTTACATTTTTACTGTCTTCAATTCAAGCTATCATCTGCTTGCCCTTGCCTTGCTTAGCAGTGCTTCAGCACTGCTAAGGATGGCAGAAATCAAGATCTCCTATGAACGCTGGCCACTGGCTGCCATTCACAGGAGTATCATGAGTATCCATCGGCACCCCGCGATCATGTGACAGTGCACCGATGGGTGGGATGAATGACGTGATTCCGGCCAGTGCATGTTAAATCCCACTGTCAATCATTGACATCGGGATTTAGCTGGTTAACAGCAACGGACAGAGAACAGCTCCACCCTTGGCTGTTAAAAGCACATGATTGCTGATTAAATCAGTCATCATGTGCAGGTAAAATATAGGTAAGATATAGGCTTTGTGTGCGAGCTTATATTAAAGTCAAGGACACGACCTTTAAACCGTAAATGTACATCAAAAGTCGTGAAGGTGTTAAAGAAGAGCAGATCAATTTGTGAAGGTTCAAGTTTGAGTCGAATTTCCTGAAATTCAGTTTCATGCAAATTTGAACACTTTAGAATTCTATTCGCGATTCACATAGAAAGAAAAAATACTTGCCTTGCACCAGTTTCACATTGATGAAGAATCAAAGAGTGAGGTAATGTTATTTGTTATGGCTGTTAAGCCTCCCCATAATGTCATGCAGTATTGACACCTGACGAATTATCGTACCTTGTATAGTGATAATGTCACAGGTTTACCATGATAGAAAGGGGCCAGGAGGCTGCAGTGTCTGATTTTATGTACCTCTGGTCTAATTAGAAGCACTTCACCATCCTATTAAACAGTGCAGGTTTATGCTAGCAGTGCAGGGGTTAATCTGCTCAGTTTACAGCTCCTGAAGCTTTCCTGCTTTGACGGTTTCAGCTGTTCAGTGTTGGCAACTTACCTCTGCTACATATACTCACCTCTGGCAATCAGGGATTGCCAGTGTTAGTTTCATACTGCCTGGTTCAGGAGTTGGAGGTGTTGGTTGTTTGAACAGGCATTTGGAGTGTAGTTCAGAAGACTGTTGCTGGGTGATTTGTCTGTGTGTATATTCTAATCCTCTTGTATTTGGTTTTTCCTTCCTTTACTTCCTGGTGTTCCACTCTGTTGTTTGTAAGTGCGTATTTCTATGATTGGTATTTTCATGAATCCCTGTAAGTCTTCCCTTGTTAGTCTGATTTGTGCATTTTTATATACTACAACTCCCCACTTCCCTGGGTGGGAGAGGGGAGAGATAAGAGCTGAATTAGGAGCAAAGCAATGCACATGGCTCCGGCATCTTTACCATCAGAAGTAATCAGGGGAGAAGAGATAGCTATGGGCACCTACCTTTATGGATAGGGAAAGAGCCTATAACCTCAGGATAACAGCAAATAATCTTAAATAACAGCAATTAACAGCAGCAATTAAGAGGTTGGTCAGTGGTCATGCTGATCGCTGCTATTATAGGTAGATGCCAGCTATATAATACAGCCAGCATCTTCCCTATGTGGAGTAAGTTCTGCTTCTGAGCCTGCTCCAAGATTCTTAACATGCTCCATGATGGGCTGAGGGGTTAAGCATGTCAAGTTGCAATTTTTTGGCATCAGGATATCTTGCTGCAATATGGTGTGTCCATTGTAACATAGTATTTAAGGTTGAAGGAAGACTTTAAGTCCACCTAGTTTAACCCATAGCCTAACATGTTGAGCCAGAGGAAGGCAAAAAAAAAAATGCGGAAAACACTAAGCTCCACATTGGGGAAAAAAATTCCTTCCCGACTCAACAAAATTTCTTCCCGACTCCGCAAAATTCCTTCCTGACTTCATTCCACAATGTTAGGAAATACTACATCTGTAGATGTCACGTATACATATCTCATCACACAGAACATACTGTACATTTTTTAAATGACTTATGTAATAGCATGTTATTGGTGATTTTCCAGTGACATGTAAGTATGGTCTGTGGCAAATTATACACTCATCCCTGCTTCATATTGTGCTTTAGTAAATACTCTTATTGTGACTGAAGGGAAAATACAGTATGTGTATGGACATTTACCTAAACAGATCCATACTCACAGTGCAGATGTGTATATACATGGGTCTATAAACAGTGGAAAACAGCTGTATCCATGTTACATTTATGAAGAAGTGTTGTATATGTACAATATATAGCGGTGTTGACGACGTCCCTGTTCACAAAGCGTGAAGAACATAAATCCAAAGTCATGAACAATCTGTGACCGCTTGGTACTCAACCTTGTTAACTCTCTTGCAGCCATTGCAGATTAACACACAAGACCACATGGATTATAATTACCCTGCATTTAAAATACATAAATATATATTGTTTAGTTTTTATTTATGGCAATGTAATATGTGACATTTCACGATTAATACAAACAGGATGAATGGAGAAGATAAAGATTGATGTTTATCACAGGAGGACCAGGAGGACACGGAGGAGAACATTAAATACTATTATATAAAACAATGAAGGATAAATCATCTTCCCCCCAGAGATGTGTGTTCAGGGCACACCTACATCTCTGAAGGTTGGAGGTTAGTAACATTGTCCAAACCTATGCATTCCACAGTATGGGCTCAGCACTGGAGAGCTCCTCAATGTGGGGATGTCTGGTTATGATTAGGGAGGACTATATATCTGGTTGGGTGGTAATGAAAATATGGATAACTGTAGAAGGGTGCAGCAAAGAAGAACAAGAATGGCATTACAATGCTCAGTTTTATTCTTAAAGTAAAATTGTAAACGTGATTTTTCCCCTTTAGTTCACCACTAATATTATTATAGCTCTTCGTAGCATGCCTTTATTTTATATACCCACTTTAGATAACTTGTAAACATTACTTTTAAAGAAGCACTTCTCCCATCAAAGTTTTTATCCTCTTAATATATTGCAGCTATCATATTATACAGCACTGTGTACTTACAATTGCTAATTGCAATGATGTAGAATTGTAGTTCTATTGATGACTCATGCAAGGAATAGAGACTTCCTGTTTCTACATAGAGCATAGAATGATTCGTATAGTCTGTTTTTAGTAAATTAATGTCAGAAATAATGGATAGAAGGACAAAATGAGTAATAGTAAGTGCACAGTGCTATATAATGTGATGTTTGCAATACACTAAGAGAAAAAAACTTTGACCGGAGGAGAGTTTTTTTAAATTACATTGCAAACCTTATGCTTATGGTGACTGAGGGCAGTTTTTATTATTTAACACGAAGAAGAGGATTTTAAGTTCTATATCTGAATAGTAATATATGCAACTCTTCTAAAAATGTACAATATGCCAAGTCGCTCATACTATCAAAAGTATAGACTAATCTGTAGTCATCATTGTTTAAGGATTACTGCCCCTCATCAGTGCAGAGGAAGCTGTTAGTTGCCTTAGTGAGATGCAATAGATGCCACTAGGAGGAGATATTAACTCTCAATTAAGAGACCCAACTATGTATCAAGACTTATTTTAAAGGGAACCTGTCACCCCGTTTTTTCAGTATGAGATAAAAATACCATTAAATAGGGCCTGAGCTGTGCTGGACAATAGTGTATTTTGTGTACCCTGATTCCCCACCTATGCTGCTGAAATACCTTACCAAAGTCGCCATTTTCACCTGTCAATCAAGGTGGTCTGGTCAAATGGGCATGGTGAAATCACTTCTTCTCCCCCAGATCACTACGCCACCAACGGAAAGATAATCAAGATCTGGGGGAGAAGCAGCGATGTCACCACACCCATTTGACCAGACCAACTTGATTGACAGGCGAAAATGGCAACTTTGGTAAGGTATTTCGGCAGCATAGGTGGGGAATCAAGGTACACAAAATACACTATTGTCCAGCACAGCTCAGGCCTTATTTAATGGTATTTTTATCTCATACTGAAAAAACGGGGTGACAGGTTCCCTTTAAAGGTAAGTCTCAATGAGGAAAAAAGGAGTAAAACCCTCCAAATAGTGCTGTCTACAGATTGGTCTCTTTTTTGGTCGGTATGAGGTACATTGCCTATTTTTTTTCCCATGGAGCATTGCCTTGAAAATATGACTTCAAACATAGTTGGATCTCTTTCATGAGAACCAATACTCCTCCCTGAAAAATATATGAAGACATTATTCAGCCAAAAACTTCGGTTCAATATGGGTCCATGAGATTACTTCTGCAATCACTAGAGATCAATGAATTTACTTGAGTGGAATTGAATTCTACTCGAAAATAAAACATTTATCATTTTTAAGAACACAGTTTTCTGAAGAAAAACTTATATTCACCTCACCGTTCACCTGTCCGGCCCCCACAGCTGCCCAGCGTTCGGTCCTTAGATGTGCACTGCAAAGTGACCAGCGAGGCCTGGTTACACCAGGAAGTCCAGGCCTAGAATAAACAGTCTGTGAGATGTATCTCGCCACTGGGGAAGGAAGAGAGAGGACTCTTTGAGGACCAGATGGTGAATGGTGAACAGCAGGCAGCAGAGGGGCTAAGCGAATGATCGGTGAGGGGAGAGTGAAATGTTATCATTTGGTTTTACCAAATAATGTTCAGAATGCTCTGAGTTAATGAAAGACCTCAAAGCATTTTATAGGACTTTCAATTTGTGGAGAATAATTTTGGTGTGTATAGATTGTCCTGAAAAAATCCACGCAATTTGTCAAATTCAAATTTTGCCATATTTGTTCATCTCTAAATGTCATCACTCAAAGCTACTGACTGCATATGTATTTATTCAACTTTCTTTAACCCCTTAAAGACCGCCAATACGTCTTTTAACTGACCTGAGATATAAGAGAATAGCATCCCCATACAGGTGACAATCCAGCAGCTGTCGGCTGTCCACTATAGCTGACAACTTGCTGCATCAGCCACGATCAGCGTTGGCACCGTCCATATCTGTTTAACCCCTTAGATGCTGCTGTCAATTGCGACTACATTATTGTAAATGGTTAACAGAGTGTGGTGGCTTCTTGTTTATCCCAATTGGTGCCCTCAGATCACGATTTTGTGGTCCTGATGTTTGCCATGGCAGTTTACCACCAAATAGTGGCCTTAATCTGATGGCTGTTGTAACCTGTTCAGAAGATAGAGGCATTTAGGTAGTAAAAATACATTTTCATTTCTGTCATGCCACTTTGTATTAATTCCTGAAAAGCACCTAAAGGGTTAATAAACTACCTGACAGCAGTTGTCAATATGTATAGGGGTGCTGTTTTTAAAATGGAATAACTTTGGGGGTTTCCCAATGTATGGGACCCCTAAAGGCACTTCAAGGCTAGGTCCCTAAAAACATAAATTTTGTAAATTTCCTTGAAAAAATTAAAAATTACTACTACATTTATAAACCTCCTAAAATGCTAACAAAATAAAAGAACATTTTACAAATGGTGCTGATGTAAAGCAGACATGAGGGAAATGTTATTTATTAATGTTTTGCTGTGTTATGACTATATGGATTAAAGGGATAATCATTCAAATTTTGAAAATTGCTAATTTTTTAACATTTTTCTCAAATTTCTGATATTTTTTTAAATATACACAAAACATATCGACCTAAATTTGCCATTATCATAAAGTATAATGTGTCACGACAAAACAATCTCAAAATCACTGGCATATGTTGAAGCGTTCCAGGGTTATTACCACATGAAGTGACACTGGTCAGATTTAAAAAATGTGGCTCCTGTTGTGTATCCGCTTTTTGGGCTCCCCTGGTGATTGCTGGTGGTACTGGTGACTTGTTTGCACTTTGCTTCTTCTGTTCACCTGCTTCCATCAGTGTTTGGGAGTTTCCTATTTAGCCTTGCTCTCCAGTCATTTCCTTGCCGGTCATCATTGTAACCAGAGCCTTCGGTTGCATGTTCCTGCTACTAGTCTGCTGATCAGCTAAGTGGACTTTGTCCTTTTGTTTTGTACCTTTTGTCCAGTTTGCAGTTTTTGTAATTCTCTGTAGCTGAAGCTCTTGCGGGCTGAAATTGCCACTCCTGTGTCATGAGTTGACACAGGAGTCTTAAAGTAATTTCAGGATGGTTTTTGAAAGGGTTTTCAGTTGACCGTGTAGTCCTCTTTTGTATCCTTCTGCTATCTAGTAAGTGGACCTCTCTTTGCTAAATCTACTTTCATACTGTGTATGTCTTTTCCTCTTAATTCACCGTTATTACATGTGGGGGGCTGCTATCATCTTTTGGGGTATTTCCCTAGAGGTAAACCAGGTCTGTTTCTTCCTCTACCAGGCGTAGTTAGTCCTCCGGCTGGCGCGTGGCATATAGGAAGCCGTAGGTATGCTCCCTGGCTACTGTTAGTTGTGTGGTAGATTTAGCTCACGGTCAACTCGAGTTTCCATCACCCGAGAGCTCGTTCGTTACTTATATGTTTCTTACGTTCCCTTGCCATTGGGAACCATGACAGTATGACCGGCCATGTGTTAAACTTATTGGCAGAAGAAAGGAGAGAAAAAAGAAGTCTGTAAATTTTTTTTTTTTTTCCCTTTTTCCTCTATGCTTGCTCCATAGTTGGATCTGTTGTATTTCAGCTTTAATTACAGCCTTTGCCTTTCTCTCCTTATAATCCTTGAATGGCTCTGAGCTCACCTGTTTAAAGATGGATCCTCAGAGTTTGGCTGCAGGTTTAAATAATCTTGCTACGAAGGTTCAAAATTTACAAGATTTTGTTATACATGCTCCTATTTCTGAACCTAAAATCCCTACACCAGAGGTGTTTTCCGGAGATAGATCTCGGTTTTTGAATTTCAAATATAATTGTAAATTATTCCTTTCTCTCAGACCTCACTCCTCAGGAGATCCTGTCCAGCAGGTTAAGATTGTAATCTCTTTGCTGCGAGGTGACCCTCAAAATTGGGCATTTTCATTGGCACCAGGGGATCCTGCGTTGCTCAATGTGGATGCGTTTTTCCTGGCGTTAGGGTTGCTTTATGAGGAACCTAATTTGGAGATTCAAGCTGAAAAAGCTTTGATAGCCCTATCCCAAGGGCAAGATGAAGCGGAGATATACTGCCAAAAATTTCGTAGGTGGTCTGTGCTTACTCAGTGGAATGAGTGCGCCTTAGCGGCAAATTTCAGAGAGGGCCTTTCTGATGCCGTTAAAGATGTTATGGTCGGGTTCCCTGCACCTACAGGTCTGAATGAGTCCATGACAATGGCAATTCAGATTGATCGGCGTTTGCGGGAGCGCAAACACGGCACCATTTGGCGGTATCTTCTGAAGAGACGCCAGAGAAAATGCAATGTGACAGAGTTATGTCCAGAAGCGAGCGGCAGAATTATAGGCGTAAAAATGGGTTATGCTTCTATTGTGGTGATTCTGCTCATGTTATATCGGCATGCTCTAAGCATACTAGGAAGGTTGACAAGTCCATTTCAATTGGCACTTTACAGTCCAAATTTATTTTGTCAGTAACCTTGATTTGTTCATTATCAGTTATTACCGTGGATGCCTATGTGGACTCTGGCGCCGCTCTGAGTCTTATGGACTGGTCCTTTGACAGGCGCTGTGGGTTTGATTTAGAGCCTCTGGAAGTCCCTATACCTCTGAAGGGTATTGATTCTACACCTTTGGCTTGTAATAAACCACAGTTCTGGACGCAAGTGACTATGCGTATGACTCCAGACCATCAGGAGGTGATTCGCTTCCTTGTGTTGTACAATTTACATGATGTTTTGGTGCTTGGATTACCATGGTTACAGTCTCATAACCCAGTCCTTGACTGGAAGGCTATGTCTGTGTTAAGCTGGGGATGTCGGGGGGCTCATGGGGACACTCCTATGGTGTCCATTTCGTCATCTATTCCATCTGAGATTCTGGCATTTTTGTCTGATTATCGTGATATTTTTGAAGAGCCTAAGATTGGTTCACTCCCTCCTCACAGGGATTGTGATTGCGCCATAGATCTGATTCCTGGCAGTAAATTTCCAAAGGGTCGTTTGTTTAACCTATCTGTACCTGAACATGCTGCTATGCGCGAGTATATTAAGGAGTCCCTGGAAAAGGGACATATTCGTCCTTCTTCATCACCTTTAGGAGCCGGTTTTTTCTTTGTCTCTAAAAAGGATGGCTCTCTGAGGCCTTGTATTGATTATCGTCTCCTGAATAAAATTACAGTCAAATATCAGTATCCGTTGCCTTTGCTGACTGATTTGTTTGCTCGCATAAGGGGGGCTAAGTGGTTCTCTAAGATTGATCTTCGTGGGGCGTATAATTTGGTGCGAATTAAGCAGGGGGATGAGTGGAAGACCGCATTTAATACGCCTGAGGGCCATTTTGAGTATTTGGTAATGCCTTTCGGCCTTTCTAATGCACCTTCTGTCTTTCAGTCCTTAATGCATGATATTTTCCGTGAATATTTGGATAAATTTATGATTGTGTACTTGGATGATATTTTGATTTTTTCTGATGACTGGGAGTCTCATGTTCAGCAGGTCAGGAGGGTTTTTCAGGTTTTGCGGGAGAATTCTTTGTGTGTAAAGGGTTCAAAGTGTGTTTTTGGGGTTCAAAAAATTTCATTTTTGGGGTATATTTTTTCCCCTTCTTCTATTGAGATGGACCCTGTCAAGGTTCGGGCTATTTACGACTGGACGCAGCCTACTTCTCTGAAGAGTCTCCAGAAATTCTTGGGCTTTGCTAATTTTTATCGTCGATTTATAGCTGGTTTTTCTGGCGTTGCTAAACCTCTGACGGATTTGACTAAAAAGGGTGCTGATGTTGCCAATTGGTCCCCTGCTGCCGTGGAGGCCTTTCGGGAGCTTAAGCGCCGCTTTTTGTCTGCCCCTGTGTTGCGCCAGCCTGATGTTTCTCTTCCCTTTCAGGTTGAGGTCGATGCTTCCGAGATCGGAGCGGGGGCGGTTTTGTCGCAGAAAAGTTCCGACTGCTCAGTGATGAGACCTTGTGCGTTCTTTTCGCGAAAATTTTCGCCCGCCGAGCGAAACTATGATGTTGGTAATCGGGAGCTTTTGGCCATGAAGTGGGCATTTGAGGAGTGGCGTCATTGGCTTGAGGGTGCCAGACATCAGGTGGTAGTTTTGACTGATCACAAGAATTTAATTTATTTGGAGTCTGCCAGGCGCCTGAATCCTAGACAGGCACGTTGGTCGTTGTTCTTTTCCCGGTTTAATTTTGTGGTCTCGTACTTACCGGGTTCTAGGAATGTGAAAGCAGATGCTCTTTCTAGGAGTTTTGAGCCTGACTCTCCTGGAAATTCTGAACCTGCTGGTGTCCTTAAGGATGGAGTGGTTTTGTCTGCTGTCTCTCCAGATTTGCGACGTGCTTTGCAAGAATTTCAGGTGGATAGACCTGATCGTTGTCCGTCTGGTAGACTGTTTGTTCCTGACGAGTGGACCACTAGAGTCATCTCGGAAGTTCATTCTTCTACTCTGGCAGGTCATCCGGGAATTTTTGGCACCAGAGATTTGGTGGCTAGATCCTTCTGGTGGCCATCTCTGTCTCGAGATGTGCGTGTTTTTGTGCAGTCTTGCGATGTGTGTGCTCGGGCCAAGCCTTGTTGTTCTAGGGCTAGTGGGTTGTTGTTGCCCTTGCCTATTCCGAAGAGGCCTTGGACGCACATCTCTATGGACTTTATCTCGGATCTCCCTGTTTCTCAGAAGATGTCTGTCATCTGGGTGGTGTATGACCGTTTTTCTAAAATGGTTCATTTGGTGCCATTGCCTAAGTTGCCTTCCTCATCTGAGTTGGTCCCTCTGTTTTTTCAAAATGTGGTTCGCTTGCATGGTATTCCGGAAAACATTGTTTCTGACAGGGGTACCCAGTTCGTGTCTAGATTTTGGCGGGCAGTCTGTGCCAGGTTGGGCATTGATTTGTCCTTTTCGTCTGCATTCCATCCTCAGACCAATGGCCAGACGGAGCGAACTAATCAAACTTTGGAGACTTATTTGAGGTGTTTTGTGTCTGCGGATCAGGATGATTGGGTTGCCTTTCTGCCGTTGGCGGAGTTTGCTCTTAATAATCGGGCTAGTTCTGCCACTTTGGTTTCTCCTTTCTTTTGCAATTCAGGGTTTCATCCGCGTTTTTCATCTGGTCAGGTTGAATCTTCGGATTGTCCTGGAGTGGATGCGGTGGTGGATCGGTTGCATCGGATTTGGGGACAAGTGGTGGATAATTTGGAATTGTCCCAGGAGAGGACTCAGCAGTTTGCTAACCGTCGTCGTCGTGTTGGTCCCCACCTTCGCGTTGGGGACTTGGTGTGGTTGTCTTCCCGTTTTGTCCCTATGAGGGTTTCTTCTCCCAAATTTAAGCCTCGGTTCATCGGTCCTTATAGGATTTTGGAGATTCTTAACCCTGTTTCCTTTCGTTTGGACCTCCCGGCATCTTTCGCTATCCATAATGTGTTCCATCGGTCATTGTTGCGGAGATATGAGGTACCGGTGGTTCCTTCTACTGAACCTCCTGCTCCTGTGCTGGTGGAGGGTGAATTGGAGTACATCGTAGAGAAGATCTTGGACTCCCGTATTTCCAGACGGAGACTTCAATATCTGGTTAAATGGAAAGGCTATGGTCAGGAAGATAATTCTTGGGTAACTGCCTCTGATGTTCATGCCTCGGATTTGGTTCGTGCCTTTCATAGGGCTCATCCAGATCGCCCTGGCGGTTCTTGTGAGGGTTCGGTGCCCCCTCCTTAAGGGGAGGGTACTGTTGTGTATCCGCTTTTTGGGCTCCCCTGGTGGTTGCTGGTGGTACTGGTGACTTGTTTGCACTTTGCTTCTTCTGTTCACCTGCTTCCATCAGTGTTTGGGAGTTTCCTATTTAGCCTTGCTCTCCAGTCATTTCCTTGCCGGTCATCATTGTAACCAGAGCCTTCGGTTGCATGTTCCTGCTACTAGTCTGCTGATCAGCTAAGTGGACTTTGTCCTTTTGTTTTGTACCTTTTGTCCAGTTTGCAGTTTTTGTAATTCTCTGTAGCTGAAGCTCTTGCGGGCTGAAATTGCCACTCCTGTGTCATGAGTTGACACAGGAGTCTTAAAGTAATTTCAGGATGGTTTTTGAAAGGGTTTTCAGTTGACCGTGTAGTCCTCTTTTGTATCCTTCTGCTATCTAGTAAGTGGACCTCTCTTTGCTAAATCTACTTTCATACTGTGTATGTCTTTTCCTCTTAATTCACCGTTATTACATGTGGGGGCTGCTATCATCTTTTGGGGTATTTCCCTAGAGGTAAGCCAGGTCTGTTTCTTCCTCTACCAGGCGTAGTTAGTCCTCCGGCTGGCGCGTGGCATATAGGAAGCCGTAGGTATGCTCCCTGGCTACTGTTAGTTGTGTGGTAGATTTAGCTCACGGTCAACTCGAGTTTCCATCACCCGAGAGCTCGTTCGTTACTTATATGTTTCTTACGTTCCCTTGCCATTGGGAACCATGACAGGCTCCGTCACGAATATGTCAACAGATTTCCGCTGTGTAACCTGAGGACAGCATGATGAGGTATGGATTAAAACTGAATTTAAAACCTTTAAGAAATGTTTTATCGATTTTATGGAATTTGTTTTTGTTCTGTCTTTTGTTGTCCTGTCTCCAGGTGTATCCTTCCATCCACATCACATGCACTTTATATCTGTAGTGTCTCGCTAGACTACATTATTCTGCCCTCTTTTCTATTATGTAGGTGTTGTGTATCCGCAGTGGGTGATGTCATCCTGTCCTTTTCTGCCCTTTGTCATTTGATCCTGTTCTGCTTTGATGAGGTTTTTCGTAAAATTTTTGGTTACCTGAGATCATTACATGTATTGCACAAACGGAACCTGGGCAGGAATTTTAATTAAATGTGCACTGATATTGATCCAGTTTATTTACCTACGAGTTTCCTTACTAGTTATGGAAGACTACCAAATTTACTTTCCCCTGCTCATTATCACTGCTTGTTATATTTGGCTCAGAGTCCATAGAGCGGTCCTGCCAAAATCCTACATCTTTGTTAATAGAAAACTAACAATTTACTTGTGTGAAGCTATTGCCAGAATATCACAAAACAGACTGAAATTTACCGACCCTGGTGCCATGACTGATGAAGCACAACGTACACAGCAGGGTATGTAGTCTACTCTCTGTACGATCAGCAGTTTGTATAGATACTGCATACATATGTGATGATTGCCTAAAATGGTGGTTCTCAACCTATTGCACAACAACTCCTTGATGGGCAAATAGACACGTAATTCAAAATATTCCCATGCACCTTAAAGCTGAAACTACTTAGAATTTCGGATGTACAGGCCAAAAATCTAATTTAGATGCTAGAAGGATAGGGCAGTTTCAATTGAAAAGCCCAATCTTTTGGTTTTCTACAAGATAAGCTTGTAGTGGAGGAGTGTGGAATCATTCTCTCCTGTTCCCATGAAGAATACTAAATTCTCAATTCAGCCAGATGTTTGTGTCTATGGGGCAATTGGGAGAGAAAAGCGTTTGCCAAATAATAAGGTGTATGGGCATCGATTTTCCAAATTCTCCCAGATTCCAGAAAAAAAAATTATCCTGGAATGGTTGCCAGGTGTCCTGGCACTGCAGAAGCCTCTCAGAAAGTACGACTCCATTAAGAATTTGACCCACTAGGAAATTAAATTTTATTCAATAGACCTTGAAATAAAAATAAGTTGCACAAATTGATGTGTTAAATAAAATGCTCCTGTGCAGAGATAATCTTATAAACATGCCTTTTCTATGTTATGGCTGCATCTGCAGTAACATAGTCTGCACATATATCTACTGGCAGGGGTGGGAATAAAAGAGTATAGAGACAGGACATCAGGGGATTTCAGTCGATAGTTTCTGTGAGTTAAAAGTTTTCCCTGCTTGTACTACCACAGGAGTGTCTCTGCCACGTCTACAGTACTCTGAGCTCATCTTAAATCTAGTTAGTGACATATGAGCTCAGCAGCAGCCAGAGCTCCTAGCTCACTGGCCTGATTGATGATGTTCTGATGTTCAGGGGACTGGAGATGCGGCAGAAACACTCACTCCTGTGATAAAACAGTCGGGGAAATTTTTTTTTGTCAAAGAAAGCAGCAGCTTCAAGCCACTGCTATGTCATCTGTATAATCACTTATTCTTGCTCATTTGGCCAAGATCTTTAGCTTGTACCGACCATGTTCATGCACGGTCAAACGCAGCCATTACATAGTACATAGCAGGGACACATTAATAAGATTATCTCAGTACAGGAACAATTTATTAACACATCATATTGTGGAACTTATTAGTATTCTAAGATCTATTGATCTATGTACTTTGCTCATAAGACAACCTCTATAAATATTTGATATGTCTTCCATTTTGCATGATCAAACACACCCTCTGCATTCATACACATTCAAGAAAAAGGAACAGGGCATGGAAAAAAGTATGGCAGGTGAAAAGCACATTTAAAAGCATGAATGGATGCAGAAATAGGCATGGCTTACAATAACTAAATTATGGGGGCAGGGATCGGACCTGCAAACTTATACCAACTATAGGCTCTTTATTGCAGAGGCACACAGTTCTATTTTCATGGTTTTATATGATATCAATGAAAAAAAGGAAGAATACTGAACTACCATAGTCAGTACAAGTTTGTTAGATTGCTCTACAGTCCAATGAATACTTTATAAACTAAATATAATATGTTTTATTATTTTCATTTGAAAAACTTTATTATTCTGCAGATATGGTTTAATGGTATTCTAAAGCCATGCTGCTAATGTACTGAAAGCCTGGCTGTTGGGATGAAATTAACTTTGTTGCTCCTGGCAGCCTCGGGCTTTCAGTCATTGAGTTGCAGCCGGTATGGCTTCAGTCACTACTCTGTACATAGTGAGGAGCAGCTGTAACTTTGGCACTGTACTGGTGCACTGCTAAGTCGGCTGTCAGTCAGGGCCGGGACACAGTTACTGCTGCCACCACTCATTATGCACTGAGTGCTGACTAAAGCCCCACCTCTGTGACTGAAAGCCCGAGACAACTGGGAGGAATAAAGTTCAATTCTTCCCAGCAGCTGGGCTATTAGTCAGGTGGCTGCAAGGCTTCAGAATGCTATTAACCTGCAAATTAACCCTATATTTGCAGGTTAATAGCGTTTTTTCAAATGAAAAGTTCCCTTTAGCCTCTTTACACCCGGGCCATTTTCCAGGTTTTTTTGTTTTCGCTTTTCACTCCCCTTCTTTCCAAAGCTATATTTTTTTTCCATTAATATGGCCATGTGAGGGCTTGTTTTTTTATGGAATGAGTAGTACTATTGAACAGCACCATTTATTTTCACATAGAATGTACTGGAAAATGGGAGAAGAATTCCAAGTGCGGTAAAATTGAAAAAAGTGCAATTCCACAATTGTTTTTTCTTTAGCATGTTAAATGATAAAACTAACCTGTCATTATTATTTTCCAGGTCAAAACGAGTTTGCAGATACTAAACATGTATAGGTTCTTATTTGTTTAAGTAGTGAAAAAAATCCAAAAGTTTGTTTAAAAAAGGCGCCATTTTCCAAGACTCATGGCATCTCTATTTTTTTGGGATCTGGTGCTGGGTGAGAACTTATTGTTCGCCCGCTGAGCTGATGCTTTTATAGATAAAATTTTGGCGTAGATTCGATCTTTTGATCGCCTGTTATTGCCTTGTTGTTGCAAAGTTGTGTCGACCCAAAAAAATAATTCTGGCATTTTTAATTTTTTTTTCATCACTCCATTTACTGATCAAATTCATTATTTTTATATTTTGATAGATCGGGTGTTTCTGAACGCAGTGATACCAAATATGTGTATTTTTATTTATATATATATATATATATATATATATATATATATATTCACATATATTTTGAATGGGAGTGATTTAAGCATTTATACTTTTTTAATATTTTTAAACACTTTTTTTTTACACTTTTTACTTGCTTCAATATTCTCCTTAGAAGACTTGAAGCTGCAATTTTCTGATCACTCATCAGCTATGAACGCCGTCCATGGGGCAGTGCTCATAGCTGATCGGCAATGACAACCACAGACGGTCACGAGGCTGCGCTCATAGCTGACTGGTAATGATAATCAGACCCCTGGTTGTCATGCCAACCCATTGGCGCCCACTGATCATGTCACATGGATGCCATTAGCGACGTGCTTCTGGAGCGATCATGTTAAATGCTGCTGTCACTCTCTGTTAACATCAGTGGGTGGATCGTGATCAAATCAGCTGTCATGTGCCAGAAAAGATACGGGCTTAGCACCTGAGCCTGCATCAAATGGGGAGACATGACATATGACGTATATATATGTCATATGTCGTGAAGGGATGAAAAAAAGTACCGTAACTTATGCTCCTGGTAAAGGCTTGTGCACATGACCGCACTTTTGATCCAAGTGTTATCTGTTAAAAAAATGGATTGTACCCTGACCAATGTTATGAGACAGTGCAGATGAACAATTATTTTCACTGACCAAATCTGTGTGTGAAAAAAATAGCAGCATGTATGATTTTTCTCCTCAAATTGGATGAGACTCTTCCATTCAAGTCTATGTGTGCGAGAAAAAAAATCGCATGCCATATGGAGGAGTCATAGTATCTAATCTTTACAGATTCATTGCAATTCTGTAACAGGAAACTGTAAATGGTCATGTAAATTATTAATAGCTGCTGTGTAAAAAAATAGATTGTATATGGATGACAAGATTTTCTATGCGCTCATGTGAACCTGCCCTTATTCTTACACTCATTTGCTCCAGATAAACCTTTGCTTAAATACAAACTACAAAGTCTTGCAGTAATGACCAGAAGAACATAATCTTCCTATTTATCTGTGTAGTCAGGAATGAGCCTTGATTTCATTCATTAAGCCAAAACTCCCAAAGGTTTATACTATACAGAAACCTTTTAATAGATTCCTATTGCTGGTTGTTGAACATTGACATAGAGCAGACTTTATTAAAACACCATTAACTGTCTATTTAGAGATCATCCTTCCAGCATCAATTTTCCGAATACATTCCTAAATGACAATATGATGACTCCTAAGTGATGGCTGCAAAGAACTGATCATACAAGAAAGGAAAACGCATTATGCAGTTACCCAATCAATACAGGTATTTGTTAATACCATGCCGCTAATTTGGAAATCTTGCCTATGTCAATAAAAGGAAAAGTCGTTGTGAAAGCTGAAAGAAAAATTAAGAGATTTATAGCACTGTTTGAAATAAATTATAGGTTTCCCCGCTGCTGCCCAATATTTTTTGGACACTTAGATGCACAATGTAGTACCAACAAAAATCATTGTAAAAAATGGCAAAGAACCAAAAACATCGACATTTGCAGCATTTTGCAATGCACGTGATAACAAATAGCTACTTCTTGCTGTATACTGAAGGCTTAAAGCCTACAAGCATCATTGTAATTATTTATTTTTAATTGCTCGATTACATCTAAAATAGAAAAATGAAGGAACTTAGAAAATAATCTTGATTTAAGACATCATACTGTTTTGTCTCTGAAGTTCCTATGTGTCTCCATGGTTACAGACTACAAGCAAATCTTGTGTAGTCTGATCTTCACAATCCAGCAATAATCTCTCTCATTTGTTCTCTGCTTCTTGTTAATATAGATATGGTAGACTACCAAAAACTAGGAAACATATTTAAGCCTGTAAATCTTGCAGGAATCCACTAAGCAATTCAACTTCTAAAGGAGCTGTTCATAACTGAACAATTTCTTATCAATGGCCTCAAGTTGTTGCATAAAGTAAAAAAAAAATTATATTTGCCTCTCATTTTGATGCCACCGCTCCTCTCTCCGCCCTGTGTCCCCAAATGGATTCCTGACAGGATGTCACATGACTGCTGCAGACAATCAGCAGCTTCTGACTGGCTGCACCAGTGGAAGAAATACTGTTTATGTCAGGAGTCCGGTGGTGAACAAAGGGCTGAGAGCAAAGCAGCAGAGTCAGTCCTGGAGGGAAGTATAGATTTATCAGTAGGACCCTTGGGTTATTAATAAATGGTTGTCCAATATTAAACAACCCCTATATGGGTTATCCCACAATAATATTTCAAATCAATGGACAGAACATAAAATTAAATAGTTTTACCAATTTAAACATAAAAAATACTTTGCATGTTTTGAGATACTTTACAAACAGTAGGTGTCAGTGGTAGGGCCCCATATATTTTTCCTGACCTCAATATATGTTCCCACCAATTGCACCCTGATTCCTTGCTGTGATGAAACCACATTTTTTACATATTCTTTTTTTTTAACCAAAATTGATACGTCAAAATAGATAACCTAACTATAGGGGCATCCTCATATTAAAAAATGATTGCACACTGGGATATGCCACTTCATGAATGGTGTACGTCCAACCTCTGAGAGTTGTTCTGTTTCTGAAAATGAAGACATAACAGTGCTAGCTTTGAGCAGGGTCCTCTTTTATAGTTTTTCACAATCCAACTGTGCACAAAGTTGCACCCAGCCTCGTTCACTTCAACAGGGTTGTATTTCCATTTACTGTATGACTGTATGACTGGTAGTAGACAAGAAGCAATCAGTTAAAGGGGTAGTCCATTAAATGTATATTGAATGTATATTGATGACCTTTCCACTGGATAGGTCATCAACAAAAGAACAGTGGGGGTCCAACACCTGACACCCCAACTAATCAGCTGTTGTTAACTCCAGCATTTGCCAGATGTAAAGATTGTATGGAGTGGAAAAAGCACGGCAACTCTGTACTCTGGTTATTGGCCGACCTATGAGTATGGCAGGCCAGCTCTAACTAAAGAGAATAAGAACTAATCAGCAGTTCCCTGCAGGAGCCACTAAGTGTAGAGAGCTTTGTTGTTCCAGCTCCAAACACCACTGTCGGCAGAGTTGATAACAGCTGTTTGGTGGAGTGCTGAGTGTCGGACCACTAACAATGTAATATTGATAAAAAGAAATTGAAAAAAAGTCATCTCACCCATCAGAAGATCCAAGTCACTGAAACTTGCAGTGACGCAAAGTAAATGATTGCAATGACTAAAGACAGTTATCTTAAACACTTTTGCTAGATTTTCTCAGTTTTGGCATTAAAACTGTTTAATATTATTGAATAAATTTTAACTGAAGATTCTGACATTGGTATTCCTTCCTTCCTCTCTTATCCAGATGTAAAGAAACTCCATGGAGCTTCAGAGCTCCCAAGCAAAGACTGCAGTATCTGTCCATATGATCACAATAAGCTGTAAACTCCATAGAGGTGGCCTTTATGGCAGAGTGGGCAGGAAAAGTCTTTACTTACACACAAACATTGTAAGGTTCATTTTGAATTTGCCAAAAGACTTGTGGGAGACTCTCCAAATGTAAGGAGGAAGGTGCTGTGGTCAAATGAGACCAAAATTTAACTTTTTGGCCGCCAAATTAAATTCTATGTCTGGCGCCAAACCAAAGCAGCTCATCACTCATCCAACTATCAACCACGTTTGGATCCTTCAGACGGAACCTGAAAACCCACCTCTTCAAGAAAGCATACAGCCTGCACTGACCCCACTGCCTCCTCATCACTACCTAAGCTACCGCCTCACCAACACCAAAGCTGCTGCAACCTCCCAACCTACTGTCTCCTTCCCCGTCATCCTGTAGAATGTAAGCCCGAAAGGGCAGGGTCCTCTCCCCTGTGTATTAGTCTGTCATTGTTAGTTTGTCTACTGTAAGTGATATCTGTAATTTGTATGTAACACCTTCTCATGTACAGCACCATGGAATCAATGGTGCTATATAAATAAATAATAATAATCACTCTAAAAACACCATCTCCACAGTGAAACATTATGCTGTGGGGATGTTTTTCGGCAGCAAGGACAGAGAAAATAGTCAAAGTCGAGGGTAAGATGAATGGTGCAAAATACTGGGATGTTCTTGAGCAAAACCTGTTTCAGTCTGTCAGTGACCTGAGACTGGAATGGAAGTTCACTTTCCAACAAGATAAAGACCCAATACTGCTGCTAAAGAAACACTCAATTGGTTTAAGGGGAAATGTGTAGTGTTGAGCGATACCTTCTGATATGCAAAGGTATTGGTATCAGATTGGATCGGCCGATACCCAAAAAGTATCGGATATCGCCGATACCGATACCCGATACCAATGCATATCAATGGGACACAAAATTTCAGAATGGTTCCCAGGGTCTGAAGGAGAGGAATCTCTCCTTCAGGCCCTGGGATCCATATTCATGTATAAACTAAAGAATAAAAGTAAAAAATATTGATATACTCACCCCTCGGACGGCCCCTGGCTCTCATCGGTCCAAGCGTCTGCCTCCGTTCCTAAGAATGCTTAGTAAAGGACCTTCGATGACGTCGCGGCTTGTGATTGGTCGCGTGACCACTCATGTGACCGCTCACGCGACCAATCACAAGCCGCGACGTCATCACAGGTCCTAAACTCACTGCATTCTTAGGAACGGAGGCTGCCGGTTACACCTCTAAGGTCCAGGCTCCGCCGGAGGGGTGAGTATATCCATATTTTTTATTTTTAGTCTTTATTTTTTACATGAATATGGATCCCAGGGCCTGAAGGAGAGTCTCCTCTCCTGCAGACCCTAGGAACCATACACTGGGAACTTCTGATTCCGATTTCCGATATCACAAAAATATCGGAACTCGGTATCGGAATTCCGATACCACAAATATCGGCTGATACCCGATACTTGCGGTATCGGAATGCTCAACACTAAAAATGTGTAAATGTTTTGGAGTGGCCTAGTCAAAACCCAGATCTGAATCCAATTGAGAATCTGTGGTCAGACTTGAAGATTACTGTTTACCAGAGGAAACCATCTAACATGAAGGAACTGGAACCTTGAGGAATTGGCATAAATACCAGTGGCCAGATGTGGAAAGCTCATAGAGACTTATCCAAAGCAACTTGAAGCTGTAATTGCAGCAATAGGAGGCTCTACACTATCTACAGAGTACTGACTTTAGGGGGATGAATAGTTATTCACACTGAAGTTTTCAGTTATTTTGTCCTAATTGTTGTTTGCTTCACAATAAAAAGAAAACCATCTGTTCTCAGTTGTAGGCACGTTCTTTACACACACTGATGCAACCCAAGAATTAAACCCTGAAATTCCAGGTTTTGAGGTAGCAAAACGCCAAAAAATACCCCAAGGGGTGAATACTTTCACAAGCCACTGCAGTCTAGTGATATGCCATCACTTCATAAGATGTGATAACCCTAGAAAGATGTTCCAGTTTTTGGATTATGGATGCTATTAAAATAATGTCAAGAATTATAAATTAAAAGAACAAACATACAGAATAGTGAATTTTTCTGCTCTACTTTCCATGGAGCATTTCACTCATCGAGTAGATGAAGAAACTATGATAGGGTTAAGAACAAGAATGTTGAAGACAGGAGAGTTAAGTACAGGGAGTGTTTGGTAGAAAAGAATTTCTAGTTTTGGCAACCATTCAAATGTCTATGAAGTTTAACAATATAAATTTCTACTACTATGCATCCTCCCTAAGTCGTAGGGAAGAAAAACAGAGCGAGAAGACATAACATTGATCTGGGCATTTTTGTACTTGACCAACATTTTTTCTGAGGCTTACAAAGTGAAATTAATGGTAATTTTAAGGAATTATTTATCCAAACTGATCAAATATTTACACTTTTTATGTGCTCCATATTATCCCAAAAGAACATTTATTTCCCCAAATTGTCTACAATATACTGCCTTTAGGGATTAAGCTCCAGTCCCGTTAAACTGTATGTGCAGAATAAATCTCAAGTGAGGTGAATAAACAGCAGTACCGAGCAAGGGAATGAGATTATCTCACTGCACAGTGATACAAATCGTTTGCATAGTGTAATACATTTCCATAAATTAACTAAAAAGGAGCATTTATGGTTATGCAATTAATTGCTTAGCGCTTTAAATGCCTAATTGTAATTGTATATGATTAATCACAAGACAAATTACTTAGTATATAACCAATACATGCCCATGGGACCATTTAGGCTCATTAGTTTTATCACATGCAATCGTATGAATAGAAATCAGTAATTGAAATGAATGGCTCATGGATCTGGTTCCATAAAAAAAAATAACCCAAGAAGTCCCACAGTCCACAATATACAGTATGTTCTTCACATGCACAATAAGCTCTTAAAAAGGATTTTTTTGGTTTAGGATAACCCCTTTCCCTAATGTCATGGGGTTACCATAACAGAGAGGAGCCAGAAGACCGCGGCGTCTGATTGCTCCTATTCCTGTGCTGAAAAGAAGCACTTCTTTTTAAATGGTGTTTATTTATTTTGGCAGAACAGGGATTAATCGACCATGTTGGAAACTCTGGGAGTATGAGCTCTCAGCTAAACTCAGTTAGCCACTCCCATCCCTTTTATAATCTGGGTTCTGATTCAAACCCTTGTCAGAGCTACCTTTTGCTGCATGGCTTGGAGGAGAGGCGTTTATATGTTTTCCGCAAAAATGGTATTCACGGTGCACCGCAAAAACAAGCCTCCGTTGTTTTTGCCGCCCCATTGATTTTCACTGGGGGCCATATCTGTAAGCTGTGAAAAATATCGATCAGGCCATACGGCATGCGGTGCTCCAATTAATTTTTGCGGCCCGTTTTTGAGGCCCCATAGAAATGTATTGGGGCCCCAAAAACACGGCAAGTGTAAAAGAAGCCTTAACCAAATGAGTTTTACTCACGGGATAATAATGCAGAAAAGTCTAAAGATAAGCCCCCATAGGATCCTATGGACAATTCTTATTTGAAAAATACCATAAAAATCAATAAATAAAAAGTATCATATATCTGGAAAGGTATAGTGGATTAAAGAACAATAAATAAAGAATAATCAGTGGAGCAGCGGGAATAAAATAAGAGCAAACACTGGTTACTTATGACCTAGTATTGTCCTCTTTAAACTGAAGAAAGTAGACTTGAAAAGAAACACTGGCTTCACAGTGTGGATTGTATATTTATTAGTTAGACAATTAGTGATGGTAAGTTAATGATAATTGTGATTAGGTTGTTGATGGTAAAGGGAACCTGTCAGCAGGATTGTACGGAGTAACCTACAAACACTGTCAGGTCGGCGCAGTTATACTGATTAAAAATTACCTTGGTTGATGAAATCCGTCTTGTGGTTGTTGTTTAATCTGTATTTGTAGCTTTCAGTTAATGAGATTCTCTTGCTCCAGGGGGGCATGTGGCTTGCCGATAGGTGCTACTCCGCATGCGCCACTGCCATTTTGCTGGAGGAAAATAATGTGGCTGCAGCAAAATGACACCAACGGCAGTGCTTGCGCCATAGCATCTATGGGAAACTGATAGATGCTACTGCATATGCGCCGCCGCCGGTGCCATTTTGATGAAGTTCAATTTTTTTCTTTACCCAACAATGTTATATGCATTTTGCGATACCTGATACTGCACAGGCACCACCGCAGGCGCTATTTTTCTGAGTGTATTTTTTTTCTAACCCCATAATATTGTATGCAATATGTAAAATACGAGGCAGGTCAGTGAAGGATCAGTGTCCTGTGATAAGACCATAAGGATGCATATGTAGGCGGAGCACCACATAAAGCCCCACCCACAGCCCGACCCACAGATCGCCCTGAAGCACGAGAATCTAATTAACTGAAAACTACAAATACAGATAAACAACAACCACAAGATGGATTTCTTCAACCAAGGTATAATTTTAATCTGATAACAGCGCCGACCTGACAGTGTCTGTAGTTTACTGAGCAAAATCCTGCTGATAGGTTCGCTTTAAAGTCATTAAAGGTAGTCTGTCACCAGGTTTTTGCTACCCTATCTGAAAGCAGACCCATGTACGGAAGAATACTTTGATTCCAGTGATGTATCACTTAGCTTACTAGGTGCAACAGTTGTAATACATTAACAATTTTTACATGTAGCAGAGCTCAGAAAGGGTGAACAAGGATGTGTATGGGCAGCTAATCTTAGCAGTGATAAGCTCTTTCTGATAAAACACTTATTGTATTGAAACTCAAGCATACAGCCTAATAAGTGTCACATAGCTGAAATCTGTGTCTTAGCCCCAACCTCTTGCTGCCCTCAGATTACATAGTAAAAATCTGCTGATAAATTTCCTTTAAAGAGAGCCAATCAGCTGATTCATGCTACCCAAACCAATGCGTGGAGCACATATTCATTACTTTAATGAGCGGTACCAGTGACTGCTCAACACTGGAAGAAGCTGCCGGCGCCCGGAGACCATCTGTCAGTGTGAAGCAGGGACCGCGCTGGGAGCAGGTGAGTATAACAGGGAGGCTGAGCATTCCAATATTCACCTGTCCCGGTTCCACCGCCGAGCTCCGTCTTCCATGTCCTCTGGCTGTGACATTCAGGTCAGAGGGCGTGATGATGTGTTATTGTGCGCGCCGCTTTCTGCTGGAACAGTCACTGTGGAGAGACGGGATGCTGAGGAGCCGCGGGCAGCGACGAGAGGTGAGTATGTAATTTTTTTTATTTTTTTTAATTGCAGCAACAGCAGATATACAGTACGGTTAATCATATCAGCATAAACTGCATTTTATGGGGCCATAATCAACTTTTATGCAGCATTACAGTGGCATATTATTCTATGGAGCATCTTATGGGGCCATAATCAACTTTTATGCAGCATTACAGTGGCATATTATTCTATGGAGCATCTTATGGGGCCATAATCAACTTTTATGCAGCATTACATGTGGAATATTTTCTATGGAGCATCTTATGGGCCATAATCAACCTTTATGCAGCATTATATGAGCTCATCATGAACTGCATGGAGCATTATATGGGGCTCCTGATTCAATATGGATATTCAAAAACACTTAACCTACTGATGTCTCAATTAATTTTACTTTTATTGGCATCTATTTTTATTTTTGAAATTTACCAGTATTTGATGCATTTCCCACCCTAGGCTTATACTCGAGTCGTTAAGTTTTTCCAGTTTTTGTGGCAAAATTAGGGGTCTCGGCTTATTCTCGAGCATATATGGTAATTTAAAGATCCGGCTGAGAACAAAGACAAGAGAGGAGACTTGTTCTTACTCATAAATACAGCTCTGGCAAAAATTAAGAGACTATCACATCAAAACCCTGTCATGGGCAGCCCAATCTCCAGACCTTAACCTCATTGAAAACCTCTGGAATGTAATCAAGAGGATGATGGATAGTCACAAGCCATCAAACAAAAAAGAACTGCTTACATTTTTGCACCAGGAACAGTGTGAAAGACTGGTGGAAAGCATGCCAAGATGCATGAACACTGTGATTAAAATCATGGTTATTCCACAAAATATTGATTTCTGAACTCTTCCTGAATAAAAACATTAGTATTGTTGTTTCTAAATGATTATGAACTTGTTTTCTTTGCATTATTTGAGGTCTGAAAGCACTGTTTTTTTTTTTTAATTTTTACAATTTTTCTTTGTCAGAAAAAAATACAAAATTTATTGCTTGGAACTTCGGAGACGTTGTCAGATGTTTATAGACTAAAAGAACAATTTACATTTTACTCAAAAATATATTCAGGTATTTTACATTTTACAGTGGTCTTTTAATTATTGTCCAAGCTGTATATTAGATATGGATACTAGTGTTGAGCATTCCGATACCGCAAGTATCGGGTATCGGCCGATACTTGCAGTATCGGAATTCCGATACCGAGATCCGATACTTTTGTGGTATTGGGAATCGGAATCGGAAGTTCCCAGTGTATGGTTCCCAGGGTCTGAAGGAGAGGAAACTCTCCTTCAGGCCCTGGGATCCATATCCATGTAAAAAATAAAGAATTAAAATAAAAAATAGGGATATACTCACCCTCTGACGCGCCCTGGTAGTAACCAGCAGCCTGCTTTGCTTAAAATGAGCGCGTTCAGCACCTTCCATGATGTCACGGCTTCTGATTGGTCGCATGCCGCTCATGTGACCGCCACGCGACCAATCACAAGCCGCGACGTCATCCCTCAGGTCCTAAATTCCCTTCTAGGAATTTAGGACCTGAGGGATGACGTCACGGCTTCTGATTGGTCGCGTGGCGGTCACATGAGCGGCACGCGACCAATCAGAAGCCGTGACGTCATGGAAGGTACTGAACGCGCTCATTTTAAGCAAAGAAGGCTGCCGGTTCACAGCGGTAATGTCCAGGCTGCGTCGGAGAGGTGAGTATATCAATATTTTTTATTTTAATTCTTTATTTTACACATTCATATGGATCCCAGGGCCTGAAGGAGAGTTTCCTCTCCTTCAGACCCTGGGAACCATCAGGGATACCTTCCAATACTTAAGTCCCATTGACTTGTATTGGTATCGGGTATCGGTATCGGCGAGATCCGATACTTTCCGATACCGATACTTTCAAGTTTTGGACGGTATCGCTCAACACTAATGGATACCAAGGTTATAATTTTGGAACTTTGAATTTTAACCAATAAATAAAAAATTATACCTATTTTCTTCCTTCCTTGTCATACTCAACATGGCTGCGTGAGCCTCATATTTCTACTATTTTTGATTGAACATCATCCTAGATGTTCACACCCATGTTGGACCTTAAAACTACATTTTCATGTACATGAACGTAAAGTGTATGGACAGTAAGTAAATTAAACATAGCTACAATTTGGAAGTATGTAACATCACAGGTGCCTTTTTATCAGTAAAGTATAGAAGCATCGAAGAGTATGTCAAAAACCCGTCTGCATGTAAACAAGAGATAACATTCTTACCTCAGTGCTTTCTATACATTTATACTGTTGGTCGATTTATTAGGTCTCAGCGCCATAGGATTACAGAAAACTTGTGTCAATTATAATCATAAACCTTCTTATTAATGTATGCTATCTATGTTTAGTTTAGCTCCCACATGGTGAATTACTGAGCCGCTTAAATCATTCATCTCATAAAAGCAGGATGATTACTTTTACACACTGAAAGACAGATAATTCACTACAGCACAGCGATTTGCATAAAATAAAAATCCACTTACACCAAAAACTGACTGTTGCATAGAATGTGAAAATATAAAATACAAATACTTTTTTTGCTATTCACATACTGTAGTTAAAGTGTCCTTCTACTTGGCACCGTATAGTGAGTATACATTTATCATATACACTCACTGGCCACTTTATTAGGTACACCATGCTAGTAACGGGTTGGACCCCTTTTGCCTTCAGAACTGCCTCAATTCTTCGTGGCATAGATTCAACAAGGTGCTGGAAGCATTCCTCAGAGATTTTGGTCCATATTGACATGATGGCATCACACAGTTGCCGCAGATTTGTCGGCTGCACATCCCTGATGCGAATCTCCCGTTCCACCACATCCCAAAGATTTCATGTTGTTTACATCAAATTCTGACCCTACTATCCGAATGTCGCAGCAGAAATCGAGACTCATCAGACCAAGCAACGTTTTTCCAATCTTCTACTGTCCAATTTCGATGAGCTTGTGCAAATTGTAGCCTCAGTTTCCTGTTCTTAGCTGAAAGGAGTGGTACCCGGTGTGGTCTTCTGCTGCTGTAGCCCATCTGCCTCAAAGTTCGACGCACTGTGCGTTCAGAGATGCTCTTAGGCCTACCTTGGTTGTAACGGGTGGCGATTTGAGTCACTGTTGCCTTTCTATCAGCTCGAACCAGTCTGCCCATTCTCCTCTGACCTCTGGCATCAACAAGGCATTTCCGCCCACAGAACTGCTGCTCACTGTTTTTTTTTTCTTTTTCGGACCATTCTCTGTAAACCCTAGAGATGGTTGTGCGTGAAAATCCCAGTAGATCAGCAGTTTCTGAAATACTCAGACCAGCCCTTCTGGCACCAACAACCATGCCACGTTCAAAGGCACTCAAATCACCTTTCTTCCCCATACTGATGCTCGGTTTGAACTGCAGGAGATTGTCTTGACCATGTCTACATGCCTAAATGCACTGAGTTGCCGCCATGTGATTGGCTGATTAGAAATTAAGTGTTAACAAGAAGTTGGACAGGTGTACCTAATAAAGTGGCCAGTGAGTGTAGTGTATAGTGTACAGGTGATCAATCAGTTGCAGGTTTAGGGCCCCTATGGAAAATAAAATATTTTGCAGATTATAAGATGCACCCCAAATTTTAAGGAGAAAAATAGGAAAAAAAAACTTTTTTTAATAAAATGGTGGTGCTTCTTAGAATCCAAAAGGATTGGATTTTTTAGTACGGTGAGTGCTTTTCATTTCTGTACATTTGGACTTCTTACAATCCATTTGTCTTATTGCTTACTGGGGTTGGTGGCTGCGGTGAAGCGGGGTCCCAGGGTCGCTGCTGGAGGAGGCAGGAGTGGGGTGATGCTGCAGGCCGCAGGCTGGGATGAGGGGGTGTTCTTATATGCGCCGCTGCCGTTTTCCTGGAGTCCACCACAGAGTTAACCATGTAAGTGCGGGGCTCTGGGCTTTCGCAAAATGTCGGCAAAGCCCCCACACCACCGAACACCGGCAGCGGTGCCCATCTGAACCCCCCTTATCCCAGCCTGCAGCAATGCTACACTCTTGCCTCCTCCAGCAGCGACCCTGGGACCCTGCTCCACAGCATACTGTAAGGTATATCCGCACTATAACATGCACCACATTTTCCCCCAAAATTTGGGGGAAAAAAGTGCATCTTATAATCCGTAAAATACGGTAATATAAAAATGTGAAAGATAATTGAAAATATTTAACAACAAAAATATAATATAAAATTTAAATTGAACACTTTTTCCTTAGTGCAAATAGCAAAACCTACAAAATTAAAATTAAAATTTGGTATCAGAGCAGACAGAATGATCCAAACTAATAAAATCTAAAAATATTTATCCAATACAGTTAAGTCTGAAACAAAAAAAATCTAAATGTCAGAATTGCTGTTTGTTAAACATTTTACTTCTCCCAAACATGGAATAAAAACTAGATCATAAACTCTTTTGGAATGCAATATGTTAACAATAATAACTGCAGCTCTCCCTTTTAAAAACTTAGAATTGATATAACTATCTACTGAAAAATGGAAAAGTTATGGCTCTCAGAATATAGTATTGAAGTCAATTTTTTGGGCGAGTTGCTATTTTTTTCAAGTTCCAAAACAACAAATTTAACATATGTTTGAAAAAAAAGCGTTATAAAAATAATATGCAAAAACAATGGCAGTATTGCTGGCTATTTTTTTAGATTATATCGGTAAAATAAATGGTGCTGTGCACAGCTACAACTCATCTTGCAATAAACAAAATCCTCACATGGCTGTTTTAATGCAAAAAAAAAGTTATGGCTCTTAGGAGAAAAGTAGGGCAAAAAATGATAGCACAAAAATGAAGAAAAAGAAAAGTCAAAAAATTTTTTGCACAAAATTTCCAACTTTTTGATGTCCAGAAACTGGTACAAAATCCTGGATAAATTACCCAAATAATTCCCCAGTAAATAAAAAAAAAGTAAAGTATATTAGAAAGTTGCAAAACTTTTTGTAAAACAATGAATGAGTTTTACCGGCAGGAAACCCCTTTTTGTCATAGACAAACTATTTGTACAGTCTTGCAAATGCATCTGTCATAAAAAGTCAGGCTGTATCACGAAGCTTCACACTGTTTGTGAGTTTTTCCTTGGTTACACATATGGCAGCATTGTGTGTCTCGGGCTGAAACTGCTTATCCAGCACAGATTGTTTGGAAATCTTATTCAGTAGGATCAAAGGAATAATTTCCTAACTTTCTATTTTCTTTTACAGGACATCATTTTGATTTGTCTTTCCCGATACAACCTGTGTGTTAGGTTATTTTTGGGTCTGACATGCCTGCCGCTAAGCTATGGCGTACCTTCCCTGCTGAAAACATAGCGTTCCCATGAAAATGTTCTATTTAGGGTCTCATTTAATGTGAGTAAGCTGCTATGCGATGGCTCACAGATTTCTTTGATCGCTGGCATGGCTTCAGCTACCACATCATGTAAATAAACTGTAAACTGCCTTCTGTTGCACAGGCCCTCTGGTAAAGAGCTATTTCATGAATTACACGTTGTGCGGAACGCAGAAAATAAAATATCTCAGCAGTATTTAAAAGAAAAGATAATTAAGTTTTACTGCAGCGTTATGTTTGTTATATTACATACTTGTACACACGGGATTTATAATATGTGGCTTCTTTGCTACAGTTCTCTGTCTATTGCTCAACTCTAAATTCCGAATTCCTTGGCCTAGAAATCAGTGGATCAGGCAAAATTCAAATTAGTCTGTTCGGGCTGATTTCCTTGGGAAATTCAATTTGCGGATAAATTATTTTCCGCTAATTCAATGCCTCTTATTATGTTCTTGTTTCTTTCCAGACCCCAGAGCTTAATAGACAAAAAATATAAAAAATATAAAAATTCCTTATGCTAACCTCACTGTTCACTGCCACCCCACTTGTCTCCATCACAGCTTATGATCTCTGCCACTCGTGATGAAATCTCTGGGTCTTTCATGCTAAACTTGGACTTTCAGCTCTGATGAGGCTCGAATGGTTCTATGCAAGTGATCGAAAGGTCACCATGTCACAACGTGCACCATAACCCTAAGCGAGAATTTTTAGTCCCAGTAACTGAGCTGGAAGCCCTGGCTCAGCGTTAGAGGCCCGGGGATTTCAGAGCGAGTGGTGAAGATCATGATGTGCAACAAGAACCACATGGGTGACAATGAGGAGTGGAGGAATCGGAAAACTGAATGGTAAGGAGGGTATAAGGATTTAATTGTTTTTTTTAACCTTTTGATGGCCTTTAAAGTTGGGGAAATAGGTGGCCAGTGGCTGCCACTTTGCTGAATCTACGGGGAAGCAAATTACCGAAAAGACATATTTTGCCAAATGTTTGTAAAACTCCGTAGTATTTAATCCCACTTGAATTAATTTACCCTTCTCTACCCTTGCATAAAAATAAGGAAAAAAACCAATCTGACTACAATAATATCTGAATTTGAGTCAGGACAGGAAGTCAGGAAGAGAAAGGAAGATAGCCAGAGAACTCCTCTTTGTGTCCAAACCTTTCTCGCCATTTCTAGATGGTTTTTAAAACTATAGACCAAATTCATTGTTTCATTTGTGCCTGATTTGTGTCTAGTTTTTTGGGTGTTTTTTTTTTTTGGCCAGTTTTCAATTTTCTAATTCTACCTAATTTGTCCATTTTTTTTTTAAATCCTATTTTATATGTTTGCCTGTTTGTTTGTTTTTTAGTTCACCACCTTGGAAGTAGGTTAGGATTTCCAGATGTTGTCTACTGATTCAGAAATGTATTTCTGTCCCTCCAAACTATGGACTGATTTCATGTGCACCAGATATTTTGGCACAAATGCATCTTTTGCAAAAATTAAAAAAATAAAAAGAGAGCGGTCTGGTCCCGGACTGAACATCGTATTCCATGGGTAATTAACCTTTTACGTTCATTTATTACTTTTGGGGCAGCAATCGATTTCTTAATATATGTGGCATATCAGCTCTTAGTATTTAATTTCAATACGGGAGTAAGTACCTTCCCTTATTGCATATATCATGGGGACTTTTTGCTTCGTGCTGTTCATTATGGCCACCTAATAACTATATGATTGATAGCTGCTCTGATCAGTCCAGGATTGTGACCGCTGTGCGTTTGCACTTTTTGGGATCACACTATGCGATGGTATTTGTCCATGCTAATACATGAATTACGTGTTTTTTTCTTGTATTTTTTCTGCTGTAGCTCTTTTATTGATTGTATTTAATAAATAATATTTTTATAAAATAACTCTAGTTCTCCTAATTAATCAGAGAAGAAAAGAGGTTTAAAAAAAAGTACAAATGATGTACCAGGAACAATACTTTCTCTGAAACATTTAAGTATGTCAGAGTAAACCCTAATTATTTGCAACTAGACTGTGGCCGGATTCTAATGCATCGGGTATTCTAGAATATGCATGTCCCCATAGTATATGGACAATGATGATTCCAGAATTCGCGACAGACTGTGCCCGTCGCTGATTGGTCGAGGCAACCTTTTTGACATCATCGTCGCCATTGCAACCATCATGACATCTACGTCGATACTGTGCCCGTCGCTGATTGGTCGAGGCGAATTCGCGGCAGACTGTGCCCGTCGCTGATTGGTCAAGGCAACCTTTATGACATCATCGTCGCCATGCTGTGCCCGTCGCTGATTGGTCGAGGCCAATTATTTGCAATGTGGGACCCTGAGGAATCTCATACTTACTGTGGTTCAAGATCCATGAAAATGATTCGCTTTAAGAAGAAATAACCAATCATTAAACCCTTTAATTAAAAATAAATTATGTTGGAACATGTTTTCTTTTCTCTTTTATGCACTTCCTTTGTAACTTTTTAAATCTGTCACCTGTCTTGTCCTATGAATGTGAGATTAACCATAATGTATGTGAATGATTATGACATTGTGACACTGAGATTTGGAAGCAACGTGAGCCCTAATCTTATTAGTACAGACAAATGTGGAACATTCGATATTAAGGACGATGATTATCATATACTTAAGTTAGCTGTCTATAGTCCCGTGTGGTTTAGTGGACCATACAATATCATTAAAGGTTGGAGCAATGAGATGATCGCTGTGGGCTGAGCTCTTGGCAAACAGCAATTTACACCAACTGTTGTACTGCATGGTGAACATTCATTTGACCAAGTGTAACTTTCTCTCTGCACTCCTCGAGTCAGCTAATTTATTAAAGGGAATCTGTTACAAGATTTTTGCCACCTAATCTGAAAGCAGCATATTGTAGGGGCAGAGCCCCTGATTCCAGTGATGTGTCACATACTGGGCTGCTTGATTTAGTTGTGACAAGGTCAGTGTTTTATCAGCAGGAGATTATCACTACAGGACTAGTTAAAATGATGTCAGGCAGTCCAACCACATCCCAACATTGATTCACTGCTTTCAGTGTACACTGCGCATAGGCAGACAGGAACCAATCTGTTGTGAATTAGACTTTTTTGGCTCCCTCTAGTGGTTACTAGTGATATGACTCTGGGATTTCCTTCCCTCTGTCTGCACCCAGCTGGGTCGTTACTTCAGGGGTGTTGCTATATAAACCTCCTGGAACCTTAGTCCAGTGCCTGGCATCGGTGTTATCAGACACATTCTGTTTGCTCCTGTTTGCTGGTCCTGGTTCGTGTTAAATTAAGCTAAGTCTTGCTTCTTTGTTTTTTGGGTTATTTGTTTGCTATCATTTTTGTCCAGCTTGTACTAAATGTGATTCCTGACCTTGCTGGAAGCTCTAGGGGGCTGGTGTTCTCCCCCCGGGCCGTTAGACGGTTCGGGGGTTCTTGAATTTCCGGTGTGGATATTTTTGATAGGATTTTTTGCTGACCATATAAGTTATCTTTCTATATTCTGCTATTAGCTAGTGGGCCTCTCTTTGCTAAATTCCTAGCTCATTCTTATGTTTGTCTTTTCCTCTTACCTCACCGTTATTATTTGTGGGGGGCTTCTATCCAACTTTTTGGGGTATTTCCTCTGGAGGCAAGAAAGGTCTTTCTTTTCCCTTCTAGGGGTAGTTAGCTGTTATGACCCCAGTGGACAGGGTCTCAGAGGAATGTGTAAGTCTGCGAGATTCAAAAATCCAGCTCATAGGGCTGTGGTAACTGGGTTGACCAAATAGCTACTCCTAACGCCAACACTAGAAGTAGCCGGGGATCATGCCTACGGTGATCGCTAGATGACTCGCGCCAGCCGGAGAATCTAACTACCCCTAGGAGAAGAAAACAAAGACCTCTCTTGCCTCCAGAGAAAGGGACCCCAAAGCAAGATACAAGCCCCCCACAAATAATAACGGTGAGGTAAGAGGAAATGACAAACACAGAAATGAACCAGGTTCAGCAAAGAGAGGCCAGCTTACTAATAGCAGAATATAGCAAGATAACTTATCTGGTCAACAAAAACCCTATAAAAATCCACGCTGGAGATTCAAGAACCCCCGAACCGTCTAACGGTCCGGGGGGAGAACACCAGCCCCCTAGAGCTTCCAGCAAAGGTCAGGATACAGATTGGAACAAGCTGGACAAAAATACCAAACAAAACAAAAGCAAAAAGCAAGGAAGCAGACTTAGCTTGAAATACAGGAACCAGGATCATAGGACAAGAGCACAACAGATTAGCTCTGATTTCAACGATGCCAGGCATTGAACTGAAGGTCCAGGGAGCTTATATAGCAACGCCCCTGAACTAACGGCCCAGGTGAGGATATAGGAAAAGACAGAAGCTCCAGAGTCAAATCACTAATGACCACTAGAGGGAGCAAAAAGCAAAATCACAACAGTACCCCCCCCTTAGTGAGGGGTCACCGAACCCTCACCACGACCACCAGGGCGATCAGGACGAGCGGCGTGAAAGGCACGAACTAAATCGGCCGCATGAACATCAGAGGCGACCACCCAGGAATTATCTTCCTGACCATAGCCCTTCCACTTGACCAGGTACTGAAGCCTCCGCCTGGAGAGACGAGAATCTAAGATCTTCTCCACCACGTACTCCAACTCGCCCTCAACCAACACCGGAGCAGGAGGCTTAGCAGAAGGAACCACAGGCACAACGTACCGCCGCAACAAGGACCTATGAAACACGTTGTGGATAGCAAACGACACAGGAAGATCCAGGCGAAAGGATACAGGATTAAGGATTTCCAATATCTTGTAAGGACCAATAAAACGAGGTTTAAATTTGGGAGAGGAAACCTTCATAGGAACAAAGCGGGAAGAAAGCCACACCAAATCCCCAACACGTAGTCGGGGACCCACACCGCGGCGGCGGTTGGCAAAGCGCTGAGCCCTCTCCTGTGACAACTTCAAGTTGTCCACCACAAGATTCCAGATCCGCTGCAACCTATCCACCACAGAATCCACCCCAGGGCAGTCAGAAGGTTCCACATGACCCGAAGAAAAACGAGGGTGGAAACCAGAGTTTCAGAAAAACGGCGAAACCAAGGTGGCGGAACTAGCCCGATTATTAAGGGCAAACTCAGCCAACGGCAAGAAGGTCACCCAATCGTCCTGATCAGCAGAGACAAAACACCTCAAATAAGCCTCCAAAGTCTGATTAGTTCGCTCCGTCTGTCCATTAGTCTGAGGATGGAAAGCAGACGAAAACGACAAGTCAATGCCCATCCTACTACAAAAGGATCGCCAGAATCTGGAAACGAACTGGGATCCTCTGTCTGACACAATATTCTCAGGGATGCCGTGCAAACGAACCACGTTCTGGAAAAACACAGGAACCAGATCGGAAGAGGAAGGCAGCTTAGGCAAAGGAACCAAATGGACCATCTTGGAGAAGCGATCACATATCACCCAGATAACAGACATGCCTTGAGACACCGGAAGATCAGAAATGAAATCCATGGAGATATGTGTCCAAGGTCTCTTAGGGACAGGCAAGGGCAAGAGCAACCCGCTGGCACGAGAACAGCAAGGCTTAGCTCGAGCACAAGTCCCACAGGACTGTACAAATGACCGCACATCCCTAGACAAGGAAGGCCACCAAAAGGATCTGGCCACCAGATCTCTGGTGCCAAAAATTCCTGGGTGACCTGCCAACACCGAGGAATGAACCTCGGAAATGACTCTGCTGGTCCACTTATCAGGCACAAACAGTCTGTCAGGTGGACAAGAATCAGGCCTATCAGCCTGAAATCTCTGCAACACACGTCGCAGATCTGGAGAAATAGCTGACAAGATAATACCATCCTTAAGAATACCAACAGGTTCAGCGACTCCAGGAGCATCAGGCACAAAGCTCCTGGAAAGAGCATCGGCCTTCACATTTTTTGAACCTGGTAAATACGAGACAACAAAGTCAAAACGGGAGAAAAACAATGACCAGCGGGCCTGTCTAGGATTCAGGCGTTTAGCAGACTCGAGATACATCAGATTTTTGTGATCAGTCAAGACCACCACACGATGCTTAGCACCCTCGAGCCAATGACGCCACTCCTCAAATGCCCATTTCATGGCCAACAACTCCCGATTGCCCACATCATAATTTCGCTCCGCAGGCGAAAACTTCCTAGAGAAAAAGGCGCAAGGTCTCATAACAGAGCAACCAGGGCCTCTCTGCGACAAAACGGCCCCTGCTCCAATCTCTGAAGCATCCACCTCAACCTGAAAGGGAAGCGAGACATCAGGCTGGCACAAAACAGGCGCCGAAGTAAACCGACGTTTCAACTCCTGGAAAGCCTCCACGGCAGCAGGAGCCCAATTAACCACATCGGAGCCCTTCTTGGTCATATCCGTCAAAGGTTTCACAATGCTAGAAAAGTTAGTGATAAAACGACGGTAGAAGTTAGCGAAACCCAAGAACTTCTGAAGACTCTTAACTGACGAGGGCTGAGTCCAATCAAGAATAGCTCGGACCTTGACTGGGTCCATCTCCACAGCAGAAGGGGAAAAAATGAACCCCAAAAAGGGAACCTTCTGTACACCAAAAAGACACTTTGAGCCCTTGACAAACAAAGAATTTTCACGCAAAATTTTAAAGACCATCCTGACCTGCTCCACATGCGAGTCCCAATTATCAGAAAAAAACAGAATATCATCCAGATAAACGATCAAAAATTTATCCAGATAGTTCCGGAAAATGTCATGCATAAAGGACTGAAAAACTGAAGGGGCATTAGAGAGCCCAAAAGGCATCACCAAGTACTCAAAATGACCTTCGGGCGTATTGAATGCGGTTTTCCATTCATCCCCTTGCTTAATGCGCACAAGGTTGTACGCACCACGAAGGTCTATCTTGGTAAACCACTTGGCACCTTTAATCCGGGCAAACAAGTCAGACAACAGCGGCAAAGGATACTGAAATTTGACAGTGATCTTATTTAAAAGCCGATAGTCAATACAAGGCCTCAAAGATCCGTCCTTTTTAGCCACAAAAAAGAATCCCGCACCAAGAGGGGAAGAAGACGGACGGATGTGTCCTTTCTCCAGAGACTCCTTGATATATGAACGCATAGCGGTATGTTCAGGTATCGACAGATTAAACAGTCTTCCCTTAGGAAATTTACTGCCTGGAATCAAATCTATTGCACAGTCACATTCCCTATGAGGAGGCAATGCACTGGACCTGGACTCGCTAAAGACATCCTGATAATCAGACAAATACTCCGGAACTTCCGAAGGCGTAGAAGAAGCAATAGACACAGGCAGGGAATCCTCATGAATACCACGACAGCCCCAACTAGACACTGACATAGCCTTCCAGTCAAGGACTGGATTATGGGTCTGTAACCATGGCAGCCCCAAAACAACCAAATCATGCATTTTATGTAGAACGAGAAAACGTATCACCTCGCGGTGTTCAGGAGTCATGCACATGGTAACCTGTGTCCAATACTGCGGTTTATTTTCTGCTAATGGCGTAGCATCAATACCCCTAAGAGGGATAGGATTTTCTAATGGTTCAAGAATAAAACCACAGCGCTTAGCAAATGAGAGATCCATAAGACTCAGGGCAGCACCTGAATCTACAAACGCCATGACAGGATAAGATGACAGTGAGCAAATCAAAGTTACAGACAGAATAAACTTAGGATGCAAATTACCAACGGTGACAGGACTAACAACCTTAGATATACGTTTAGAGCATGCTGAGATAACATGTGTAGAATCACCACAGTAGTAGCACAAGCCATTCCGGCGTCTATGAATTTTCCTCTCATTTCTAGTCAGGATTCTATCACATTGCATCAAATCAGGTGTCCGTTCAGACAACACCATGAGGGAATTTGCGGTTTTTCTATCACATTGCATCACATCAGGTGTCTGTTCAGACAACAACATGAGGGAATTTGCGGTTTTGCGCTCCCGCAACCGCCGGTCAATTTGAATAGCCAGGGACATGGTATCATTCAGACCTGTGGGAATGGGAAAACCCACCATAACATTCTTAATGGCCTCAGAAAGGCCATTTCTAAAATTAGCGGCCAGTGCACACTCGTTCCAATGTGTCAGCACGGACCATTTCCGAAATTTTTGGCAATACACCTCAGCCTCGTCCTGGCCCTGAGACATAGCCAGCAAGGCTTTCTCTGCCTGAATCTCAAGATTGGGTTCCTCATAAAGTAAACTGAGCGCCAGAAAAAACGCATCAATATCAGCCAATGCCGGATCTCCTGGCGCCAACGAAAAAGCCCAATCTTGAGGGTCACCCCGTAAGAATGAAATAACAATTTTTACTTGTTGAGCAGAGTCTCCAGACGAACAAGGTTTCAGGGACAAAAACAATTTACAATTATTCCTGAAATTCCTAAACTTAAATCGGTCTCCTGAAAACAGTTCAGGAATCGGAATTTTGGGTTCAGACCTAGGATTTCTGGTAACATAATCTTGTATACCCTGCACACGAGCGGCAAGCTGGTCCACACTTGTAATCAATGTCTGGACATTCATGTCTGCAGCAAGCTTAAGCCACTCTGAGGTAAAGGGGAAAAGAAAAAAAAAAAAAAAATGAGAGAGGGAAAAAAAAACCTCAAAATTTTCTTTCTTATAATCCCACTTCTGCAATGCATTAAATATTTAATACTGGCCTGGCATAATGTTATGACCCCAGTGGACAGGGTCTCAGAGGAACGTGTAAGTCTGCGAGATTCAAAAATCCAGCTCATAGGGCTGTGGTAACTGGGTTGACCAAATAGCTACTCCTAACGCCAACACTAGAAGTAGCCGGGGATCATGCCTACGGTGATCGCTAGATGACTCGCGCCAGCCGGAGAATCTAACTACCCCTAGGAGAAGAAAACAAAGACCTCTCTTGCCTCCAGAGAAAGGGACCCCAAAGCAAGATACAAGCCCCCCACAAATAATAACGGTGAGGTAAGAGGAAATGACAAACACAGAAATGAACCAGGTTCAGCAAAGAGAGGCCAGCTTACTAATAGCAGAATATAGCAAGATAACTTATCTGGTCAACAAAAACCCTATAAAAATCCACGCTGGAGATTCAAGAACCCCCGAACCGTCTAACGGTCCGGGGGGAGAACACCAGCCCCCTAGAGCTTCCAGCAAAGGTCAGGATACAGATTGGAACAAGCTGGACAAAAATACCAAACAAAACAAAAGCAAAAAGCAAGGAAGCAGACTTAGCTTGAAATACAGGAACCAGGATCATAGGTCAAGAGCACAACAGATTAGCTCTGATTTCAACGATGCCAGGCATTGAACTGAAGGTCCAGGGAGCTTATATAGCAACGCCCCTGAACTAACGGCCCAGGTGAGGATATAGGAAAAGACAGAAGCTCCAGAGTCAAATCACTAATGACCACTAGAGGGAGCAAAAAGCAAAATCACAACAGTTAGCTCTCCGGCTGGCGCGAGACGTCTAGGATCAACGTAGGAACGTTCCCCGGCTGCTGGTATTTGTGGTGCTAGGATTAGTTATATGGTCAGCCCAGTTACCACTGCCCTATGAGCTGGTTTTCTGTATTTACTGACTTAGCATTATTCCTGAGACCCTCTGCCATTGGGGTCATAACAGTATGCCAGGCCAATATTGAATGTTTAAAGCATTGCAGAAGTGGGATAATAAGAAAGGAAATTCTGAGTTTTTTTTTTCCTTCCTTCTCTTCCTCCCCTTTACCTTTGAGTGGCGTGTGCTTGCTGCAGACATGAATGTGCAGACCTTGATTACAAGTGTTGACCAGCTGGCAGCTCGTGTGCATGTTATACAAGATTTTGTTACTAGTAGTCCTATGTCTGAACCTAAAATACCTATTCCGGAATTGTTTTCTGGAGATCGATTTAGGTTTAGGAATTTCAAGAATAATTGTAAATTGTTTCTTTCTCTGAGACCCCGTTCATCTGGAGATTCTGCTCAGCAAGTTAAAATTGTTATTTCTTTTTTATGGGGCGACCCTCAGGATTGGGCTTTCTCGCTAGCGCCAGGAGATCCGGCATTGGCGAATATTGATGCGTTTTTTCTGGCGCTCGGATTGCTTTACGAGGAACCCAATCTTGAAATTCAGGCAGAAAAAGCCTTGCTGGCTATTTCTCAGGGTCAGGATGAAGCTGAAGTGTATTGCCAAAAATTTCGGAAATGGTCCGTGCTTACTCAGTGGAATGAGTGTGCTCTGGCCGCAAATTTCAGAAATGGCCTTTCTGAAGCCATTAAGAATGTGATGGTGGGTTTCCCCATTCCTACAAGTCTGAATGATTCTATGGCGCTTGCTATTCAAATTGACCGGCGTTTGCGGGAGCGCAAAACCGCTAATCCTCTGGTGGTGTTGTCTGAACAAACACCTGATTTAATGCAATGTGATAGAATTCAGACTAGAAATGAACGGAAAAATCATAGACGTCAGAATGGGTTGTGTTTTTACTGTGGTGATTCTACACATGTTATATCAGCATGCTCTAAACGCCTAACAAGGGTTGTTAGTCCTGTCGCCATTGGTAATTTGCAACCTAAATTTATTTTGTCTGTGACTTTAATTTGCTCTTTGTCTTCTTACCCTGTTATGGCGTTTGTGGATTCAGGTGCCGCCCTGAGTCTTATGGATCTGTCATTTGCCAAGCGCTGTGGTTTTGTTCTTGAACCGTTAGTAAATCCTATTCCTCTTAGAGGTATTGATGCTACGCCATTGGCGGAAAATAAACCGCAGTTTTGGACGCAGGTGACCATGTGCATGACTCCTGAACATCGGGAGGTGATTCGTTTTCTTGTTCTGCATAAAATGCATGATTTGGTCGTTTTGGGTCTGCCATGGTTACAGACCCACAATCCAGTCCTGGATTGGAAGGCAATGTCTGTGTCAAGTTGGGGCTGTCAGGGAATTCATGCTGATTCCCCGCCGGTGTCTATTGCTTCCTCTACTCCTTTGGAAGTTCCTGAGTATTTGTCTGATTATCAGGATGTATTCAGTGAGTCCAGATCCAGTGCTCTGCCTCCTCATACGGACTGTGACTGCGCCATAGATTTGATTCCAGGTAGTAAATTTCCTAAGGGAAGATTATTTAATCTGTCAGTACCTGAGCATGCCGCAATGCGTTCATATATCAAGGAGTCTCTGGAGAAGGGGCATATCCGTCCATCCTCTTCCCCTCTTGGTGCGGGATTCTTTTTTGTGGCTAAGAAGGACGGATCTTTGAGACCTTGTATTGACTATCGGCTACTGAATAAAATCACTGTAAAATTTCAGTATCCTTTGCCTCTCTTGTCGGACTTGTTTGCCCGGATTAAGGGTGCCAAGTGGTTCACCAAGATAGATCTTCGTGGTGCATACAACCTTGTGCGCATTAAGCAAGGTGATGAATGGAAGACTGCATTTAATACCCCCGAAGGTCATTTTGAGTACTTGGTGATGCCTTTTGGGCTTTCTAATGCTCCCTCAGTATTTCAGTCCTTTATGCATGATATTTTCCGGAAGTATCTGGATAAATTTATGATTGTTTATCTGGACGATATTCTGGTTTTCTCTGAAGATTGGGACTCACATGTGGAGCAGGTCAGGATGGTGTTTCAGGTTTTGCGTGAGAATGCCTTGTTTGTTAAAGGCTCAAAGTGTCTCTTTGGAGTACAGAAAGTTCCCTTTTTGGGGTTTATTTTTTCCCCTTCTGCTGTGGAGATGGACCCAGTCAAGGTCCGAGCTATTCATGAGTGGACTCAACCCACGTCAGTTAAGAGTCTTCAGAAGTTCTTGGGTTTTGCTAACTTCTACCGTCGTTTTATCGCAAATTTTTCTAGCGTTGTTAAACCTTTGACGGATATGACCAAGAAAGGTTCTGATGTTGCTAACTGGGCTCCTGCAGTCGTGGAGGCGTTCCAGGAGTTGAAGCGCCGGTTTACTTCGGCACCTGTTTTGTGCCAGCCTGATGTCTCACTTCCCTTTCAGGTCGAGGTGGATGCTTCTGAGATTGGGGCAGGGGCCGTTTTGTCACAGAGAGGCCCTGGTTGCTCGGTAATGAGACCATGTGCTTTCTTCTCTAGGAAGTTTTCGCCTGCTGAGCGGAATTATGATGTGGGCAATCGGGAATTACTGGCCATGAAGTGGGCATTTGAGGAGTGGCGTCATTGGCTCGAGGGTGCTAAGCATCGTGTGGTGGTCTTGACTGATCACAAAAATTTGATGTATCTCGAGTCTGCTAAACGCTTGAATCCTAGACAGGCCCGCTGGTCATTGTTTTTCTCCCGTTTTGACTTTGTGGTCTCGTATTTACCAGGTTCAAAGAATGTGAAAGCTGATGCTCTTTCAAGGAGCTTTGTGCCTGACTCTCCTGGAGTCACAGAACCTGTTGGTATTCTTAAAGAAGGAGTTATTGTGTCAGCCATTTCTCCTGATTTGCGACGTGTGTTGCAGAGATTTCAAGCTGGTAGACCTGACTCTTGTCCACCTGACAGACTGTTTGTTCCTGATAAGTGGACCAGCAGAGTCATTTCCGAGGTTCATTCCTCGGTGTTGGCAGGTCATCCGGGAATTTTTGGCACCAGAGATCTGGTGGCTAGGTCATTTTGGTGGCCTTCCTTGTCACGGGATGTACGGTCATTTGTGCAGTCCTGTGGGACTTGTGCTCGAGCTAAGCCTTGCTGTTCCCATGCCAGCGGGTTGCTCTTGCCCTTGCCTGTCCCGAAGAGGCCTTGGACACATATTTCCATGGATTTCATTTCTGATCTCCCGGTGTCTCGGGGTATGTCTGTCATCTGGGTGGTATGTGATCGCTTTTCAAAAATGGTCCATTTGGTGCCTTTGCCTAAGCTGCCTTCCTCTTCCGATCTGGTTCCTGTGTTCCTTCAGAATGTGGTTCGTTTACACGGCATTCCTGAGAATATTGTGTCTGACAGAGGATCCCAGTTTGTTTCCAGGTTCTGGCGATCCTTTTGTGCTAGGATGGGCATTGATTTATCGTTCTCGTCTGCCTTTCATCCTCAGACTAATGGACAAACTGAGCGAACTAATCAGACTCTGGAAGCTTACTTGAGGTGTTTTGTTTCGGCAGATCAGGATGATTGGGTGACCTTCTTGCCGTTGGCTGAGTTTGCCCTAAATAATCGGGCTAGTTCCGCTACTTTGGTTTCGCCATTTTTCTGCAACTCTGGTTTCCATCCTCGTTTTTCCTCGGGACATGTGGAGCCTTCTGACTGTCCTGGAGTAGATTCTGTGGTGGATAGGTTGCAGCAGATCTGGAATCATGTGGTGGACAACTTGAAGTTGTCACAGGAGAAGGCTCAGCGTTTTGCCAACCGCCGCCGCGGTGTGGGTCCCCGACTTCGTGTTGGGGATTTGGTGTGGCTGTCTTCTCGATTTGTTCCTATGAAGGTCTCCTCTCCTAAATTTAAGCCTCGCTTCATCGGTCCTTACAAGATATTGGAAATCCTTAATCCTGTGTCCTTTCGCTTGGATCTTCCGGTTTCGTTTGCCATTCACAACGTGTTCCATAGGTCTTTGTTACGACGCTACGTTGTGCCTGTGGTTCCTTCTGTTGAGCCTCCTGCTCCGGTGTTGGTTGAGGGCGAGTTGGAGTACGTGGTGGAGAAGATCTTGGATTCTCGTCTCTCCAGGCGGAGGCTTCAGTATTTGGTCAAGTGGAAGGGTTATGGTCAGGAGGATAATTCCTGGGTGGTTGCTTCTGATGTGCATGCGGCCGATTTGGTTCGTGCCTTTCACGCTGCTCATCCTGATCGCCCTGGTGGTCTTGGTGAGGGTTTGGTGACCCCTCCTTAAGGGGGGGGTACTGTTGTGAATTAGACTTTTTTGGCTCCCTCTAGTGGTTACTAGTGATATGACTCTGGGATTTCCTTCCCTCTGTCTGCACCCAGCTGGGTCGTTACTTCAGGGGTGTTGCTATATAAACCTCCTGGAACCTTAGTCCAGTGCCTGGCATCGGTGTTATCAGACACATTCTGTTTGCTCCTGTTTGCTGGTCCTGGTTCGTGTTAAATTAAGCTAAGTCTTGCTTCTTTGTTTTTTGGATTATTTGTTTGCTATCATTTTTGTCCAGCTTGTACTAAATGTGATTCCTGACCTTGCTGGAAGCTCTAGGGGGCTGGTGTTCTCCCCCCGGGCCGTTAGACGGTTCGGGGGTTCTTGAATTTCCAGTGTGGATATTTTTGATAGGATTTTTTGCTGACCATATAAGTTATCTTTCTATATTCTGCTATTAGCTAGTGGGCCTCTCTTTGCTAAATTCCTAGCTCATTCTTATGTTTGTCTTTTCCTCTTACCTCACCGTTATTATTTGTGGGGGGCTTCTATCCAACTTTTTGGGGTATTTCCTCTGGAGGCAAGAAAGGTCTTTCTTTTCCCTTCTAGGGGTAGTTAGCTCTCCGGCTGGCGCGAGACGTCTAGGATCAACGTAGGAACGTTCCCTGTCATGTTCTCAATGGCAAGAGAACATAGCATCAGCATATATAGGAACTAGCTCTTGGAAGATGGGAACTGAGCTGACCATGAACTAAACCTAACGCACAACTAGCAGTGGCCGGGTAGCATGCCTACGTTGATTCTAGATGCCCAGCACCAGCCGGAGGACTAAATAATGCTAGCAGAGGAAAATATTAGTCCTAGCTCACCTCTAGAGAAATACCCCGAAAGGAGACAGAGGCCCCCCACATGTATTGGCGGTGAATTAAGATGAAATAACAAACGTAGTATGAAAATAGGTTTAGCAAATTTGAGGTCCACTTACTACATAGCAGAAGACAGAAAGGACACTTTCATGGTCAGCTGAAAACCCTATCAAAACACCATCCAGAAACCACTTTAAAACTCTGGCACCAACTCACAACACCAGAGTGGCAACTCCTGTTCACAAGAGCTTTCCAGACACAGTAACGAAACTTCAGCTGTGAACCGGAACAAAAATGCAAAAACAAACATGGACAAGAGTCCAACTTATCTAGTAGTTGTCTAGGAGCAGGAACAAGCACAGAGAGGCTTCTGATAACATTGTTGACCGGCAAGCAACTAACAGAGCAGCAAGGTTATATAGCGACTCCCACATCTTGATGGGAACAGGTGAACAGAGAAGATGACAACACCAGTTCAATTCCACCAGTGGCCACCGGGGGAGCCCAGAATCCAAATTCACAACAGTACCCCCCCTCAAGGAGGGGGCACCGAACCCTCACCAGAACCACCAGGGCGATCAGGATGGGCCCTATGAAAGGCACGAACCAGATCAGAGGCATGAACATCAGATGCATTCACCCAAGAATTATCCTCCTGGCCGTATCCCTTCCACTTGACCAGATACTGGAGTCTCCGTCTGGAAACACGAGAGTCTAAGATTTTCTCCACAACGTACTCCAACTCACCCTCAACCAACACCGGAGCAGGAGGCTCAACGGAAGGCACAACCGGTACCTCATACCTGCGCAATAATGACCGATGAAAAACGTTATGAATAGAAAAGGATGCAGGGAGGTCCAAACGGAAGGAAACAGGGTTAAGAATCTCCAATATCTTATACGGGCCAATGAACCGAGGCTTAAACTTAGGAGAAGAGACCCTCATAGGGACAAAACGAGAAGACAACCACACCAAATCCCCAACACAAAGCCGAGGACCAACACGACGGTGGCGGTTGGCAAAAAGCTGAGTCTTCTCCTGGGACAACTTCAAATTGTCCACCACCTGCCCCCAGATCTGATGCAATCTCTCCACCACAGCATCCACTCCAGGACAATCCGAAGTTTCCACCTGACCAGAGGAAAATCGAGGATGAAACCCCGAATTACAGAAAAACGGGGACACCAAAGTGGCAGAGCTGGCCCGATTATTGAGAGCGAACTCCGCCAATGGCAAAAAAGCAACCCAATCATCCTGGTCAGCAGACACAAAACACCTCAGATATGTCTCCAGGGTCTGATTAGTCCGCTCGGTCTGGCCATTCGTCTGAGGATGGAAAGCGGACGAAAAAGATAAATCTATGCCCATCCTAGCACAGAATGCCCGCCAAAATCTAGACACGAATTGGGTCCCTCTGTCAGAAATGATATTCTCAGGAATACCATGCAAACGAACAACATTTTGAAAAAACAGAGGAACCAACTCGGAAGAAGAAGGCAACTTGGGCAGAGGAACCAAATGGACCATCTTAGAGAAACGGTCACACACCACCCAGATGACAGACATCTTCTGAGAAACAGGCAGATCTGAAATAAAATCCATCGAGATGTGCGTCCAAGGCCTCTTAGGAATAGGCAAGGGCAACAATAATCCACTAGCCCGAGAGCAACAAGGCTTGGCCCGAGCACAAACGTCACAAGACTGCACAAAGCCTCGCACATCTCGTGACAGGGAAGGCCACCAGAAGGACCTTGCCACCAAATCCCTGGTACCAAAAATGCCAGGATGACCTGCCAACGCAGAAGAATGAACCTCAGAGATGACTCTACTGGTCCAATCATCAGGAACAAACAGTTTATCAGGTGGGCAACGATCCGGTCTATCCGCCTGAAACTCCTGCAAGGCCCGCCGCAGGTCTGGAGAAACGGCTGACAATACCACTCCATCCTTAAGGATACCTGTGGGCTCAGAGTTACCAGGCGAGTCAGGCTCAAAACTCCTAGAAAGGGCATCCGCCTTAACATTCTTAGAACCCGGTAGGTATGACACCACAAAATTAAACCGAGAGAAAAATAATGACCAGCGCGCCTGTCTAGGATTCAGGCGCCTGGCGGTCTCAAGATAAATCAAGTTTTTGTGGTCAGTCAATACCACCACCTGATGTCTGGCCCCCTCAAGCCAATGGCGCCACTCCTCAAAAGCCCACTTCATGGCCAAAAGCTCCCGATTCCCAACATCATAATTCCGCTCAGCGGGCGAAAATTTACGGGAAAAGAAGGCACAAGGCCTCATCACGGAGCAGTCAGAACTTTTCTGCGACAACACTGCCCCAGCTCCGATCTCAGAAGCGTCGACCTCAACCTGAAAAGGTAGAGCAACATCAGGCTGACGCAACACAGGGGCAGAGGAAAAACGGCGCTTAAGCTCCCGAAAGGCCTCCACAGCGTCAGGGGACCAATCAGCAACATCAGCACCCTTCTTAGTCAAATCGGTCAATGGCTTAGCAATATCCGAAAAACCAGCAATAAATCGACGATAAAAGTTAGCAAAGCCCAAAAATTTCTGAAGACTCTTAAGAGAAGAGGGCTGCGTCCAATCACAAATAGCTTGAACCTTGACAGGATCCATTTCAATGGAAGAGGGAGAAAAAATATATCCCAAAAAGGAAATCCTCTGTACCCCAAAAACACACTTAGAACCCTTCACACACAAAGAATTAGACCGCAAAACCTGAAAAACCCTCCTGACTTGCTGGACATGAGAGTCCCAGTCATCCGAAAAAATCAGAATATCATCCAGATACACAATCATAAATTTATCCAAATAATCGCGAAAAATATCATGCATAAAGGACTGGAAAATTGACGGAGCATTTGAAAGACCAAAAGGCATCACTAAATACTCAAAGTGGCCCTCGGGCGTATTAAATGCGGTTTTCCACTCATCCCCCTGCCTGATTCGCACCAAATTATACGCCCCACGAAGGTCAATCTTAGAGAACCACTTGGCCCCCTTTATGCGAGCAAACAAATCAGTCAGCAACGGCAATGGGTATTGATATCTTACAGTGATTTTATTCAAAAGCCGATAATCGATACATGGTCTCAAAGAGCCGTCTTTTTTTGACACAAAGAAAAAACCGGCTCCTAAGGGAGATGACGATGGACGAATATGTCCCTTTTCCAAGGACTCCTTTATATATTCTCGCATAGCAGCATGTTCAGGCACAGACAGATTAAATAAACGACCCTTTGGGTATTTACTACCCGGGATTAAATCTATGGCACAATCGCACTCTCGGTGCGGAGGTAATGAACCAAGCTTGGATTCTTCAAAGACGTCACGATAGTCAGACAGGAACTCAGGAATTTCAGAGGGAATAGATGATGAAATGGAAACCACAGGTACATCCCCATGAGCCCCCTTACATCCCCAGCTCAACACAGACATAGCTTTCCAGTCGAGGACTGGGTTGTGAGATTGCAGCCAAGGCAATCCTAGCACCAAATCATCATGTAGATTATGCAGCACCAGAAAGCGAATAATCTCCTGGTGATCCGGATTAATACGCATAGTTACTTGTGTCCAGTATTGTGGTTTATTATTAGCCAATGGGGTGGAGTCAATCCCCTTCAGAGGAATAAGAGTCTCCAAAGGCTCTAAATCATACCCACAGCGTTTGGCAAAGGACCAATCCATAAGACTCAAAGCGGCGCCAGAGTCGACATAGGCGTCCGTGGTAATAGATGACAAAGAGCAAATCAGGGTCACAGATAGAATAAACTTAGACGGTAAGGTGCAAATGGAAACAGATTTATCAAGCTTTTTAGTGCGCTTAGAGCATGCTGATATAACATGAGTAGAATCACCACAATAGAAACACAACCCATTTTTCCGTCTAAAATTCTGCCGCTCGCTTCGGGACAGAATTCTATCACACTGCATACTCTCTGGCGACTTCTCAGTGGACACCGCCAGATGGTGCACTGGTTTGCGCTCCCGCAAACGCCTATCGATCTGAATAGCCATTGTCATGGACTCATTCAGACCCGCAGGCACAGGGAACCCCACCATAACATCCTTAATGGCATCAGAGAGACCCTCTCTGAAAGTCGCCGCCAGGGCGCACTCATTCCACTGAGTAAGCACAGACCATTTACGGAATCTTTGACAGTAAATTTCCGCTTCATCTTGCCCCTGAGATAGGGACATCAAAGTTTTTTCTGCCTGAAGCTCCAAATGAGGTTCGTCATAAAGCAACCCCAAGGCCAGAAAAAACGCATCCACATTGAGCAACGCAGGATCCCCTGGTGTCAATGAAAAAGCCCAGTCTTGAGGGTCGCCCCGGAGCAAGGAAATCACAATCCTGACCTGCTGTGCAGGGTCTCCGGCAGAGCGAAATTTCAGGGACAAAAATAATTTGCAATTATTTCGAAAATTCTGAAACCCAGATCTATTCCCCGAGAAAAATTCCGGCAAAGGAATTCTCGGCTCAGATACAGGTGCATGACAAACAAAGTCTTGCAAATTTTGTACCTTCGTGGCGAGATTATTCAAACCTGCAGTTACACTCTGAAGATCCATTACAAACAGGTGGACACAGAGCCATTCAAAGATTAGAAGGAGAAAAAAAAAAAAAAAAAAATTCTCAGCAGACTTCTTATTTCTCTCCTTTCTCAGCCAAGGATTTTAACCCTTTAGTGGGCCGGTCAAACTGTCATGTTCTCAATGGCAAGAGAACATAGCATCAGCATATATAGGAACTAGCTCTTGGAAGATGGGAACTGAGCTGACCATGAACTAAACCTAACGCACAACTAGCAGTGGCCGGGTAGCATGCCTACGTTGATTCTAGATGCCCAGCACCAGCCGGAGGACTAAATAATGCTAGCAGAGGAAAATATTAGTCCTAGCTCACCTCTAGAGAAATACCCCGAAAGGAGACAGAGGCCCCCCACATGTATTGGCGGTGAATTAAGATGAAATAACAAACGTAGTATGAAAATAGGTTTAGCAAATTTGAGGTCCACTTACTACATAGCAGAAGACAGAAAGGACACTTTCATGGTCAGCTGAAAACCCTATCAAAACACCATCCAGAAACCACTTTAAAACTCTGGCACCAACTCACAACACCAGAGTGGCAACTCCTGTTCACAAGAGCTTTCCAGACACAGTAACGAAACTTCAGCTGTGAACCGGAACAAAAATGCAAAAACAAACATGGACAAGAGTCCAACTTATCTAGTAGTTGTCTAGGAGCAGGAACAAGCACAGAGAGGCTTCTGATAACATTGTTGACCGGCAAGCAACTAACAGAGCAGCAAGGTTATATAGCGACTCCCACATCTTGATGGGAACAGGTGAACAGAGAAGATGACAACACCAGTTCAATTCCACCAGTGGCCACCGGGGGAGCCCAGAATCCAAATTCACAACAGTTCCCCGGCTGCTGGTATTTGTGGTGCTAGGATTAGTTATATGGTCAGCCCAGTTACCACTGCCCTATGAGCTGGTTTTCTGTATTTACTGACTTAGCATTATTCCTGAGACCCTCTGCCATTGGGGTCATTACACCAATCAGTGGTTTGGGCAGAGTTATAAAGGACTCAGCATTCAGAGAACTAGAAGATCTGCAGCAGAGAAAACAAACAGTGACTGTATCAAAACTACAGCAAGTAGTCTAGTAAGTGACACATCACTGGGATCAGGATCTCTGACCCTACATCATGTTGCTTTTAGATGGGGTAGAAAAAACCTGGTGACAGATTCCAATTTACATCTAGGCTTTCCCACAAGTCTCTACTGCTGTCTGTACACATAGCAGCTGAATAAACGTCTCACCTAATGTCAAGGACATATGCACACCTAGATATGCTAAGGAACATATTAACATCAATGGGGATGAAGAGAGGAAGATTTGCATTGACTTATCCACTAAAATTAACTAAAGAGTATTTGCTATTTTTTGTTCTGACGTTTCTCTAAAGAAATAACAAAAGATCAGTTGATTTAACAAATGTGACAAAAATTTTCCTACTTTTCTTCAAATTGAACCACATCCATAACGAGAAAAGTAATTTTGAAGAAGTCATAATATTAGTCAATTTATTTACAAGAAAGCCTGAGAGTTTTGGTGTAGGTCTGTGTCTGCTGGTTGCAGTTGTAGTTTTTGTTACCTGTTAATTACAATAAGGGGTATATTTCTCTTAATTTGTCAAAAATTGTTTAACCCCTTACTGACGGAGTCAAATTTTTTGAAATCTGACCAGTGTCACTTTATGTGGTAATAACTCTGGAACAGATTTTTTTTGTGGCGCATTATGCTTTATGATAATGGTAAATTTAGGTCGATATGTGTTGTGTTTATTTATAAAAAATAACAGAAATTTGAGAAAAATGTTAAAAATGTAGCAATTTTCAAACTGTGAATGATTATCCCTTTAATCCAGATGGTCACGCCACAGCAAACCATTAATAAATAACATTTCCCTCATGTCTGCTTTACATCAGCAACATTTGTAAAATGTTCTTTTATTTTGTTAGCATTCTACGAGGCTTAAAAATGTAGCAGCAATTTTTCATTTTTTCAAGGAAATTTACAAAATTTATTTTTTTAGGGTCCTATCCAGGTTTGAAGTGACTTTAGGGGTCCTATATTTTGGGAAACCTCCAAAAGTTATATAATTTTAAAAACAGCACCCCTAGACATATTGAAAACTGCTGTTAGGTAGTTTATTAACCCTTCAGGTGCTTTACAGGAATTAATGCAAAGTGGCACGACAGAAATGAAAATGTGTATTTTTACCAGCTAAATGTCGGTAACTTCTGAACAGGTTACAACCGCCGTCAGACTGAGGCCGCTATTGGTTCATGAATTGCCATTGCAAGCATCAGGACCACACAATCATGATCTGAGGACACCAATGGGGATAAAGAGGGAGCCCCCACACTTTGTTATCCATTTATATGATGTAGTCACTATTGACAGCAGCATCTAAGGGGTTAAACAGATATGGACGGTGCAAACACTGATCATGGCTGATGCAGCAAGTTGTCAGCTATAGTGAACAGCCAACAGCTGCTGGATCATTACCTGTTTGGGGAGGCTAGTGTCTTACATCTCAGGTCAGTTAAAAGACGTATTGGCGGTCATTATGGGGTTAAAATATCTGCCTTAGGGTTTGCGCAGGCAGTCGTAATTTCTGTCCAAGTGTGATTTAGCAAATCAGTGGATCGAACTGGCACGAATGTTATTCAATGACCAATTTATTTCCTTGATCCAAGGAAAAAAATCTAAGTATGCGTGATTTGCCTTCAATAATCATATTGCACTCGGTTATTCAAGTAAATGGGTCTGTGAACAAAATCGGACCACACTTGGATGACATCTGAGTGCAGTCAGATTTCCACGGACTGTCTGAATGAAGAAAATGAAGACACTTTTTTTAATCGAAAAAAAAAGGAGAAGCCAGCACTGCTTAGGGTTAGAACGCAATACAAATGGTGCATATGCACCTACTGAATTCTAACTGTAGTTCAAATATGAGACATTTAGCAAATAATTGATCAATTCTTTGAGCTACCCCGCCACTTCACGGCAATCTCATAATGGGGCAGTCCTACTCTACGTATTATATTAAAATCGTGCCATACGGCCTCCTAGATGTATAAAGAGTATAAAAAGACAGACACCATTACTAACTATGACATGCAAACTGTACCTGGAGCATTTTCAGAGTCACCCCCTTGGTGCCAGGAAGGACAAGCGTAGGTGAAGGCCGATCAGGTCCTGTGCGGACATATCAGATCTGGTTTCCACACCTCCAAACCAGCACCAAAGTTAAAGAGTGAGACAGGCTGAGACACAGCTGCAAAATAAACTAGAGCCTGAGGCAGGGCAGGGCTGCTGTGTGTGTGAACAGCAGCCTATTAATCACAGAGAACACAGAAAGAATGGCGTACGTAACCCAGCGTGCGGTGCAACAGTGGTGGTCAGCCACTTACCAATGTAAAAGAAAAAAAAAGGAGAAGCCAGCACTGCTTAGGGTTAGAATGCAATACAAATGGTGCATAGGCACGTTACTGAATTCTAACTGTAGTTCAAATAGTAGTTAACTTTGGTGCTGGTTTGGAGGTGTGGAAACCAGATCTGATATGTTCGCACAGGACCTGATCGGCCTTCACCTACGCTTGTCCTTCCTGGCACCAAGGGGGTGACTCTGAAAATGCTCCAGGTACAGTTTGCATGTCATAGTTAGTAATGGTGTCTTTCTTTTTATACTCTTTTTACATCTAGGAGGCCGTATGGCACGATTTTAATATAATACGTAGAGTAGGACTGCCCTATTATGAGATTGCCGTGAAGTGGCGGGGTAGCTCAAAGAAATTATCAATTATTTGCTAAATGTCTCATATTTGAACTATAGTTAGAATTCAGTAGGTGCATACGCACCATTTGTATTGCGTTCTAACCCTAAGCAGTGCTGGCTTCTCCCTTTTTTTTTTACTTTTTTTAATCCTCCACATCTGAGAAAATTGGGTCCTACTCTGAGCATAATCGGACCAATTTGCTATGATGAGAGAATATATACGCTGGTGTGACCCTAGCCTTATCCAGGCTAATGTAAGATATGCCAGTATTCGATAATGTAGGCCAGAATTTCTCTTTCCAAACACTTCACTCACCCTCATGTTTATATCCTTCACCCTATACACAGTGAACTCTTTTTTCTTGTTAGACTTTTTCACTCTAGGTCTAACGATAGCGTTTTAAAAAAGATTAAAACTCATTATACCGATAGTGGAAATAATAAATGTCCAAAGAAAGGGTCATGTCCGTTTTACCACCCAGAAGTTGGGTAAACTAGTAAACACTTAATGTCTATTCCAAATATACAGTCACTCTTCTTACTATGATCCTTGAGATTGTACCAATATATCTGAACTGAGAGCTATTCCCTTATTATCTCCTATAAGGAAACCTATAGGAATGTCAGAACACATCAGGTTTCTTCAAGCTGCAAAAGGATTAGACTTAATTTAACTCCCAAACACAAGACAGACCACACATAATGAACAATAAATGGTTCACAGCTGTAGCCAAGGTTTAGGTTTCTCCAAAAATATGCCTATATTTACAGAGATAATTATTATAAATATATTACTTATACATCCTATGTTTTCACTCACAGCAAATCGTCTTATTCAGAAGACTGCATAGACAGAACCTGTAGAAAAGTTTCAAATGGGGTCCTTAATATGTTGCCGGATTTCAACACCCAGGACAGAAGGTGTTTGTTTCTTGCTCCACACCTTCTCCATGATTCTTGAGGCAAATCACTACTTCTATTTTTACTAAAATAAGGTTCTTTTTCAAGTCCTGCATGTTAAGCTGTTCAACATATAAGGCTGGTTTCACACGTCAGTGGCTCCGGTACGTGAGGTGACAGTTTCCTCACGTACTGGAGACACTGACTCACGTAGACACATTAAAATCAATGTGTCTCTGCACATGTCATTGATTTTTTGCAGACCGTGTGTCCGTGTGCAAAACACAGAGACATGTCAGTGTTCGTGGGAGCGCATGGATCACACGGACCCATTAAAGTCAATGGGTCCATGTAAAACACGTACCGCACATGGATGCTGTCCGTGTGCAGTCCGTGTGCCGTGCAGGAGACAGTGCTACAGTAAACGCTGTCCCCCCAGCCGAAGCCGTGGTGCTGAAGCCGCCATTCATTTCTTCTCTCCAGCAGCGTTCGCTGGAGAGAAGGAATGAAAAATCATTGTTTGTTTGTTTTTTGCGGTTGAAATAAAGTTCCCGGTAACCAACCCCTATGGGAGGTGGAGCCGCATATTCATCACTGTAATGAGAGGCACCACGTGACCGCTCATATAGGACAAGCTGTGACGCTGAGAGGAAGCATCGAGGGAGTATTTTATTTCCAGCGGGCGGGCGCACAGGGGGTGGGAGGGGGGTGGTGACAATGATCTTTATTTTAAACACATACAAAAAAATGATTTTTCATTTCTTCTCTCCAGCGAACGCTGCTGGGAAGAAGGAATGAATTCCGGCTTCAGCACCAGATGCAGGGGACAGCGCTTATCTCTAGCGCTGTCTCCTGCACGGTCCGTGTGGTACCCAGTCGGCACACGGGCGGCACACGGCTGCCGCACGTGTGCCACACTGATGTGCCACGTGAGTACATGGACACACGGACACGGATAACTCCGGTACCGATTTTTCCGGTACCGGAATTATCTGGACGTGTGGGACAGGCCTAAGTGAGGTTATTGAGGCTTGCAGAACCTAGAATATCTGATTTTGGAAAGTAAATATCACCCTCCTAAATTATCTTATATTTCTATCTCCAGCTGAAATGTATTGGCTGGCATGTAATATATATATATATATATATATATATATATATATATATATATATATATATACAAAATGTTCAGACTGGATAAAAGAATAAATAAAGGAGTCTGTTATTGTTCATGTGGTGAGGTGAATTCTCATGATGAGCAGCACGGACAGGAAGTGTTACTGCAGTGGAGCTGGATATGCTGGATGGCACCTGAAGCCATGTGTAATGGAAGAGCTAGATGACACTTAAAATGGGAAACAGCAGAGGTGGAAAGGCTGGATGGCACATGAGGCATGGTAAAGCAGAACTGAGTAAGCTGGAATGGCATAGCTGAAAATTTTGGTTGGCACCTTGGTTGTAGAATGGCAGCGCTTTATAGGCATCTTTAAACAGCAAAGTCAAGTGCACAGAAATATATGTTGAAACAGCAAAGCTCAGTTTTTCAGAAGATTCATTTTGGGGGAAAATGCAGCATATTCCATCAGTAAAGCAGAGCTCATGGAAGTCACACAAAATATTAAATATGACTCAAATAGCACCACAACTTCATTCATCAATGTTATGCAACATATATTGGTATTTTAAGTTAATTATTTGTTTGAATATCACATTACTTTCTAAGGGCGACAACACTTTTGTCTTGCCAAAATCTGACCATTCTGTGTCCATTAACTGACCAATATTTCTGCATTGATGCCAATTTATTTTGTTAACCTAAACCACATTTCGGAGGGTTTCAGTTTTCAAAAGAATAAATTATACAACCAATGGTTGAATTTAACGTCATAACATGGATAAGCGACATAACTTCTGTCAGGGAGTGTATCTTTGCAGATGTTTAGCACATAAAAATCTTTAATAATTTCCATTCTGCACTGTATTCCAGCATGTGTCACACAGACAGCATATAGATGACACACGTAAGTAATCCGTGTGCCTGTGTGTGCTACGTATTGTCATTTGTGTTGCCGGAAAAAAATGGACATGTCTAAGTGTGGGTCACACAGACATGAGTGAAGCCACAGAGATTGCAATGGGTGGGCATGTGTATGTTTCTCCGGTACATGTTAAAACGGATGCCACACATACCGGAAACACAGATGTGTGAAGGGAGCCTAAGATTAATTTAATTTGCGTCTAATAAATTTCTGAGAATTTCTGAACTCAAATTTCAGCAGATTCACTCCTCTCTAATTTTAAAACATTATTTTTGGCTCAGCTGGTTAACATCCACAATTGTACTTCCCTTAAAAGTCAGGACAAGAAATAATAACACAACCTGATAAAGTTAATTAAAACTTACAACAATTGTATTACAATAATATGAATAATCTAATCAAGAACAACCTTTGGCACTCAACAAGTCCACAATTCTTTTACTTGTAAATTCAATTTTATTTTTGGCAGCCAGCAAAAAGAAAAACAGACAAATCCAACGTTTCGGCATACAATGCCTTTTTCAAGGTAGTCTGTATATAATATATAGCGCTCCTCGGGAATTAGTCATGCATGACTTAAGAAAAAGGGCGCACTGAGAAGAGTGCAGGGCTGGCGTGTGTCCAGAGGCTCAAGGCAAGACGCCTTCTTTTTTCCTTTGGGCACCACACAATAATTTAGAGTGCACCACTCCTGACCTGATTAATAATATGAATAATATCAAATTTGGCAGAAATTGCAATGAATGGTAAATTTGTTTTTCTTCCTTTCAGGGAATGGGTGTGGGTAGAGTTATTAGCATTAAAAATGCTACCTATATGATTCCAGTGGTCGTCGCATTCTAATTTCAGTTCCTTTTCAGTGTCTCAAACAAATAAGCTTGTATTGAGATTAGGAACACGACTCATCTTAATTTTTCTCGCTATGTTAAAGGGAACCTGTCACCTGAATTTGGCGGGCCCTTTTTTTTAGTCCGATGGGTGTTGTTTTCGGGTGTTTTATTCACCCTTTCCTTTCCCGCTGGCTGCACACTGGCTGCAATATCATCTTCAAGTTGGTTAGGTTTCCTTCGCAGAACATACCTGCGCAAGGCAATCTTGCCTTGCGCAGGTGAAGTATGCTTTGCCCAACTGCTGGCAAAGCCAAAAAGCATTAGTGCGCATGCGCCGCCGCACTATGTCCCGGAACACAGCAAAATACCTCCGGAACATTGTGCGCCGGCGCATGCGCAGTAATGCTTTTCGGCTTTGCCCACAGTTGGGCCAAGCATACTGCGCATGCGCAAGGCAAGATTGCCTTGCGCAGGCGTGTTCTACAAAGGAATCGAATCAACTTGAAGACGATATTGCGGCCAGCGTGCAGCCAGCAGGAAAGGAAGGGGTGAATAAAACACCCGAAAACACTGCCCATCGGACCGAAAAAAGGGCCCGCCAAATTCAGGTGTCAGGTTCCCTTTAATGGCGCAACATGACTTCTATAAAGGGCAAAGTTTCAGTAAGCAACTTTTTAGTGAGAGATGTCTATATGTTTTATTTTCATTGCACTAAGTTAAACTAACGTACGGTATATATTCGTGTATAAGCTGAGCCAACCTTCGCAGTCAGGTAGTTTGTGAATCATTAATGTTTAATGTTTTTATGAAAAGATTGCTTTTCTTTTTAGTATAATATCATTAAAGGTTATGATCTATTTGAATAATTTGCATGAATTAGGTACATACAGTGTGTCCATAAAGTCATGGTACACTTTTATAGTTTACATATTGGCGTCCTTTCTCTGGCCCAATCATATCAAACCTATTCATGAGGAGAGATAGCAAGAACCAATCAAACAACACAAACTCAATTAGGCTGTTGCTGAGCCCCCAGTCAGATTAACCCCTGATAAACTGAACTCTGATTAATACACTGCCAGGTCTGTGACATCATGCAACCACAAGCTTATGCTATTGTTTGGATGCATGTAGGGCAACAAATGGAGTCCACATCGAACTGCACTAAATAGGTATTCAACTGGGATTGTTTTTTCTTTTGTTTGGAGCAGATTTCACATTACTATCATTTTTTGTTGCTTTCCAGTGACCTGTCAAAAGTGCACCATGACTTTATGGACACATTTCATTTCAGTGAATTGCACTTGGTAACTCAGGGGAAAAAATAAAAACAGTCACTTCACTAGATCCATAAAATATAAATTAAATTGGAAAATGATCAAGACCCGACATAGTAATATATCTGATAAAGAAAAACTACATTTTATAAGGATCTGCAAAAATGCTTGGATTACTCTAAGATCAATTCTGTCAGTCTATAAATAATTCATCATTGCTTTTCACCAAAACTAGGATATACAATAAAACATATTGTGGTATCGTGTTAGCCAGAAAAATTGATGTAAATACTTTTATGCCCAAAAATGACAAAAATATTAAAGGAGTGATGGCTAACCATAAAAATGATATTTGCAAGCATTCAGAGCTCAGAGGCTCCTTCTGATTTGTTAACTCGCCTGAAGAAGGAGCCTCTGTGCACTGAAAATGTTAACATATATTTTTTCTTTTTAGACATTAAAAGGTATCACTCCTTGAATACTCTTGTCATTTTTGGAAATAATAGTATTTACATCCCCAAAAGTAGAAATGCCTTTTTTTTCTTTTTAGGCTAGGAATCGGTGAGTGTATGAAAAATCAGCCATTTTTCATCCAGAAAAAAAAATCTGAATGTTCTTTCACATGTGATCTGTGTGTCCATTTTTGACATTCAAAGTAAAAAAAAAAAATAATAAATAATGATAATAATAATAATAATAATAAAAGGTCAAATTCAGTTTCCTATGTAATCTTTAGAATGGATCCAGTAAAATGGACGCCCTATAAATGGTGTGAGCATGGCATCTGTATTTTTAACTCACCCATTCAACATTAATTTTAATAGCTGTAAAACAGAAGAGATTAGTGCAAGATGCAATTTTTCCATAACGTCCGAGTGGAAAGACGTTCATTTAAACTAGCATTTTGATTGACTTAAAATTGGCCTAGGTGCTGTCTGACTGCAATCTGTTTTTCACACAGCCAGAACACTGTCTAAACACGCTTTTATATTTTACAAACTATGTAGTGCTTGACATCATAAAAAATAGAAAAAGACATTCTTGTGAAAGTTGCAAAACTAAGCAGAAGAAAAGTGGGATCAGTCAGGTTGGGCCCTTTCTCTCCAGGGGGCCACAAGAAGTTCCATGATTTTACTACTGTGGATGAGTTTAATTTGATATGCTATAGAAAGTGTAACAGTATCTTGACTGGTTCAACATATTCCTCTACAAAATCCATTTCAAATCATCTGCAACAATGGAATAAAGTCATTTCAACATTTAACTAGAAACAGGACATTTCTATTGATGAGCAGGAAATAATTATTCACTGCCTGGAGAACAGATTACTTTGCGGAGTTTAGACATGGAAAAGTAATTAACGAACCAATAGAATGTTTTCTTAGTTCAGCATTGAGGAAATTAGGAATCCTAAATAGTATTTGCATAGAAATATATAATTTTATGGGTTGAAATACAAGGTATTTTTGCGCATATAGTTTTATTATACTGTATATTTTAAAAAGGACAACTAGAATCATAAAACCCTAGAAATATATAGGATTATGTATCTCTACTGTAAATTCTAAGAAAAACCAAAGAAAAGTATTTATAGGCAGAGACCTGTCAAATCAGGGCAGCAGGTGGAAACAAGTCGCCAGGGACTGCCTTTCCGACTACTGTAGTCTACAGCACAGCTTGGTCCCCAGTGGACCAAGTCACACACACCTGGACTGTGGACATGTATCACTTATAATCATAATCATTTCTTATGGTTTTTCAATGTGTCCTTAACAAATATTGTCTGTTTGTGATTTTTTTATAAGATGTCCAGAAAAAATAAATATTCAAGCTGCCAACCTTAGAAGACATTGTTGTGTCACGTGCCGATTGCAGCAAGTGATTGGTCACTGTTTAGCTACAGCCTTTAATATTTCATCAGAGAGGGTGTCCGCCATGATAGAATATTAATCAGCTGCAGTCAAACAGCGGAGGCTCGTAACACAGGTCATGCCACTCTCTGGGAACAGTGGCACCATCATCACTATAGGGCGGGCCATTTAGATGGATACACCTAAATAAAATGGGAATGGTTGGTGATATCAACTGCTTGTTTGTGGTACATTAGTATATGGGAGGGGGAAAACTTTTCAAGATGGGTGGTGACCATGGCGGCCATTTTGAAGTCGACCATTTTTGATACAACTTTATTTTCTTCAATGGGAAGAGTGTTATGACCTGGTGGTTAAGAGGCCACACTGATATGACCTGGTGGCTAAAACGCAACATGGGACGAGCTCTGAAGAGGTGGTATCTCTACTGACCGCAATCCCTAATCCTAACAACAACACTAGTAATAGCTGTGGGATGTTCCTGACTCTCCCTAGACACCTCTTCACAGCCTAAGAATTAACTACCCCTAAAGAAGGAAATAGAAAGCTATCTTGCCTCAGAGAAAACCCCAAAAGGAAAGATAGCCCCCCACAAATATTGGCTGTGAGTGGAGAGGGAAATGACATACACAGAAATGAAATCAGTTTTCAGCAAAGGAGGCCAATACTAAACTTGATAGACAGAGAGAAAAGGATACTGTGCGGTCAGTATTAAAAACTACAAAAATCCACGCAGAGTTTACAAAAAATGAACTCCACACCGACTCACGGTGTGGAGGGGCAAATCTGCTTCCCAGAGCTTCCAGCTAGCCTGAATATGACATAGTGACAAGCTGGACAAAAAGAGACATATTTGCAAAGCAATAATGTCCAAAGCAAATGGACGAACAAGAACTAGCAGAACTTATCTTTTGCTGACAAGGACAGGCCATATGAGAAATCCAAGGAGAGAACCAAATCCAACCTAAGACATTGACAGCTGGCATGAACTAAAGCCCAGAGCAGGTTTAAATAACAAACCCAGGCAAGGAGATCAGTGATGGCAGCTGCTACAGCTACCTAACGCAGCAGCAGTTCCACTCGAAACCACCAGAGGGAGTCCAAGGGCAGAACTCACAAAAATACCACTAGCAACCACAGGAGGGAGCTCCAGAACGGAATTCACAACAGAAGAGGGTCATGTGACACATCAAACTTATTGAGAATCTCACAAGAAAAACAATGGTGTGCTTGGGTTTAACGTAAGTTTATTCTTTCATGGGTTATTTACAAGTTTATGACCACTTATAAAATATGTTCAAAGTGCTTCCCGTTGTGTTGGATTGTCAATGCAACCCTCTTCTCCCACTCTTGACACACTGATAACAATACCACAGAAGAAATGCTAGCACAGGCTTCCAGTATCCGTTGATTCAGATGCTGCACATCTCATATCTTACGGATGGTCTGGGGTTGCTTTGGTGCTGGTAAAGAGGGAGATTTGTACAAGGTAAAAGGGATTTTGAATAAGGAAGGCTATCACTCCATTTTGCAGCGCCATGCCATACCCTGTGGACAGCGCTTGATTGGAGTCAATTTCATTCTACAACAAGACAATGACCCAAAGCACACCTCCAAATTATGCAAGAACTATTTAGGGAAGAAGCAGGCAGCTGGTATTCTATCTGTAATGGAATGGTCAGCGCAGTCACCAGATCTCAACCCCATTGAGCTGTTGTGGGAGCAGCTTGACCGTATGGTACCAAAAAGTGCCCATCAAGCCAAACCAACATGTGGGAGGGGCTTCTGGGAGCATGGGGTGAAATTTCTCCAGATTACCTCAGCAAATTAACTCCTAGAATGCCAAATGTCTGCAATGCTGTAATTGCTGCAAAGGGAACATTCTTTGATGAAAGCAAAGTTTGAAGGCGAAAATTATTATTTCAAATAAAAATCTGTTTTTCGAAGCTTGTCCATGTCTGGACTAGATTTTCTATTCATTTGGCAACTCATTTGATTAATAAAAGTTTGAGTTTTCATTGAAAACACAAAATTGTCTGGGTGACCCTAAACTTTTGAATGGTAGTGTAAAGTGTAAATCAAACAAACCATGTCATTCTCACACTACTCAACCTAGAAGACGGATGGCGATAACATAATTAATTGGTTAATCAAGGGGTTGGCTGAGACTTCTACATACTGTTTCTCCTTGAGCATATTACTTCAGCTTAAAGAATCAGGAGGTCATGGAGGAAGGGTGTATATTTTCTCACCAATCTGTCTCCGCCAGTAAAATAAGATGTTTATTAGTCTGCTGTCCTAATTTGAATGTTTGAAGATCAACATGGGTCTTGTGTGCTGGGTAGGTCACAAATTATTTTATAGACGACATAGGTAATTTTCTATTGTCTTTCTTCTGGATGCTTCCATCTCATGCCCTGGACCTGGTGACCTCATTCAAAGTCAACATTTGCTCTTCTTTAATAAAATTGGATAAAAACAATACAGGCTGTTCCAGCAGTTCCCAATCAGATTTTATTGCCTTTGCTTGATGAGCTGATTTAAAGTCTGCATTCCTCATCCGTCACTGGCGTAATATATTGAATGTCAATTGAAAGTCATAACTTTAAGGACAAGTATATTGAGGCAATAACCTGAATTGACAGTAAAGCCGCTGTTTGTGTAATGTATGTCCTATACTGTATGTCTAACAGAAAGTTGAAAACAAAGGTAAAAGTGGATTTTTAAAAAGGAGGTATGGATATTTTCTCCAAAAACGGAATTAGCACTAATTTTGTGCAATGAAGGGAAATAATGCTACTTATGCTAAGGTAACACAACAGGTTTTCTCTCATCTTAGAAATTCTGGCCTACTATGGTAAGTTTGAAAACCAAAATCATGTTAAAACATAAAAATCCTCCCACAAACTCACTGAGTGATTTCTCTTTTCTTCTCTTTAGAAAACATGTAGGGCTCCTATCTACATAGGACATGTGGTATAGCAGAGGAACATTTGTTTAAGGATTTTTTTAAAATGAGAAACGAAGGCTCCAAAGATTTGTGTTCAGTTAATATCTATAGTGTAATAGTTCATTGGTGGAATAATAATTGCAGTTACTTACGGGCAATGTTCTAGTGGAAATTATCTGCAAATTAGATCTCCGCCAGAAATGAGAAAACTCTCTCATATTAGCCAAATGAGACACATCTTTAGAGACACGTTTTGTGTTTCCTGTCCTTGGCCAGTACTGGATGTCTGAATAATACATCTTTGACTTAGCTCTACGAGGGAGACAGTAATGCCCCTCAATCAACAATATTTCAGGCAGCACCTGTGCTTGCTGCTTGAAGGACTATAAGTACCATACACTCCAAGCGAAGGCTGCTAAGAGGAGAGAGGGCTACATTTAAGTACATTTAAGTACAGGGCTGCAAGCAAGTACATACTAAACACAATATCGTAGGTTAACACAAGAGCAGATTTTGGTGTTTTTCTGCTTTTATTTTTACGGTTTATCCCCATTGTATATGTGCTCCATGGAAAGTGCTACCCGGTGTGTGTCTTGTGGGATGTATGCATGCCTTTAACAGCCATTTGAGGGTGAATATGTCTGCACTCAATATCAGCAAGCTACGTGTTTGGAAGCCCATGTAATGGATCTAAATGTGCAGCTTGCAACACTCACGATCATTGTAAACTTGGAGAGGAGTTTAGAGCTCACTGAGCTGGGGCCAGTGAAATTGAGGAGGGTGGAGATGGAGAAGAACAGGACAGAGAAGTATGTAGCTGGGTAAATGTTACAAGAAGGGGTAAGGGGTGGTGCTACAAGATTGGAGGGTGACTGATGTGGTACCGATATGTAAGAAAGGAAAGAAGGTAGAGCCAAACAACTACCGCCCGGTAAGCCTGACATCAGTAGTGTGCAAAAGGGCATTATAAGAGATGACCGGCAGAGATAAATTGCAGAGAATAATATAATAACTGACAACATGTTGGGTTCCTATGAGGAGGTAAATGCAAATATGGACATTGGTAATGCAGCTGATGCGATTTATCTGGACATTGCAAAGGCATTTGATACTGTACAACATACCAGCCTTAAACTGAAATTCTATAAGCAGGGACTGGAGGAAATGGGTAAAGAATTGGCTAAATGACAGGAAACTAAAAGTTGACATAAATGGTATGTTCTTTAAATGGGATATAGTCAGCAGTGGGGACCACAGGGATCTGTGCTAGGACCGATTCTTTTTAACCTCTTTATTAATAACCTTGTGGATGGGATTGAGAATAAAGTTTTAGTCTTTGCTGATGACACCAAACTATGTAGGACACTAAAATCTGACTATGACACTTCAATTTTGCTAAACGATCTAGATAAGATGCCTAAATGGGCAAACACTTCGCAAATGAGGTTTAATGTAGATAAATGTATAGTAATGCACCTGGGATGGAGTAGTCCTATTGCTGCACATACATTAAATGGAACTGTACTTGGGACTACAGAACAGGAGAAGGACTTGGGTGTTCTAGATACAAGTAAGCTGAGCAGCAGTGCGCAATGTCAAGCAGCAGCTGCAAAAGCAAACAAGATTTTAGGATGTATAAAAAGAAAGATAAAATCCTGTGATCCCAACATATTATTACCACTGTATAAATCGCTAGTGAGGCCACATCTAGAATATGGGATCCAGTTTTGGGCCCCACATTTAAAAACGGACATTCAGAAATTAGCATGAGTTCAAAGGTGGCAACTAGATTATTACAAGGGATGGAAGGCCTCTCATACGATGAGAGGTTGAAAAAGTTAGGCTTGTTTAGCTTAGAAAAAAGACGCCTCAGAGGGAATCTCATTTACATGTATAAATACTGTATATGTGTGGTCAGTACAAAGGGCTGGCACATTACTTATTCCTTTCAAGGACCATATTAAGGACCAGAGGGCACTCATTACGGGTGGAAGAAAGGCGATTCCGACAGATAAATAGGAAAGGGTTTTTTACAGCTAGAGCAGTCAGAATATGGAATGCCGACCACAAGAGCAAGTAATGGCAGACACTACAACAGCTTTCAAAAAAGGGCTGGATGATTTCCTTGAAACACATAACATTGTGGGTTATAGTTAATTTAGTGACAAAAAATCAGTTGGTGGAGAAAGGTTGAACTTGATGGACCTAGGTCTTTTTTTAATCTATGTATGTAACTATGTAACTAATTAGTAGTAGACTAAGAAGAACCTCCTTATCCATGCAGTTGTGCCTAGAATTGCAGTTCTGCTTATTCCAGTCACTTGGTTTGAAAGGCTCCAGCTAGTACCACTGCTTTGTTATTTTTATTGGAATAAGTCCACTGGATGTGATAAATGAAAGGTATAACAATAAAAAATTGTTTCGGCACTCAAAAGATTGGATGCGTATTCAACTTTATTTTATCAAAGAAATCTTTTTCCAGAAAAACAATGTAACGTTTCGGTCATTACACTGACCTTCATCAGACTGAAATTTACAAAAGAAAACAGAATCACTATTACAATACAGTAAAATAAAAAATCCATCAATTATAGAGACATCATGATACAACTCACAATTATAATGGAGACCCATAAACATAGAAAAAATTCTATTGATAAATGTCGCAAACAACACACTGAAAATTGGAAAAATACCAGTGACTAACTCCAGAGTGATTGCTCATTAGAGCGTATAATTGAACTATTGCACACAATGTAAGAGAGGTTTTAACAGAATGAACTAAAAAACGGGAAACATCCCACATGGGATATATTTTCCCACAAGGGCACTTGATGGCATAAACAAATGATTTGGAATTGCAGGTAAAAAAGCCTGTAATTGGGATTTCAACACCAGTTAGTGGATGTGATATTTTAGATCCTTTAAGAACATTTGCGCATTGAGCGCATTGTAAACATGGAAATGTTCCCTTTCTTGGGGTACAAAGGAATGTTTGTCTTGATTGAATCAGAGATGAGCCAATGTCAGCCCTGATAATCTTGTTTTTAAGATTGCTGGGCCTCCTAAAACAAGGTAAAAAGGGAACCTGGAATTCTGGAATGTCAGGAAAACTATCACGCAGAATATGCCAATGTTTGCGGATTGTATTATGAACTTTATACATGAATGGGTGGAATGTATGAACAAAAGCAATTCTATGTGAAATCGATGGTCTGGGGGATGCATGTCCTATAGACTGAGCTTGCTGAAGAAGTCGTTGGGGATAACCCCTCTGTACAAACTTCTGTTCCATCTCTTTTAACCGCTGTAAACGTGTTTCAGGATTACTCACTATCCTCTAAACTCTTTCAAATTGAGATATTGGAACCGATCTCTTGACGGCCCTAGGGTGGCAACTCTGGTAAAGTAATAGATTATTGTGATCAGTGGCCTTAGTATAAAGATCCAATGTTAATTTACCATCCTGATCTTGTAGGACTTTAGTGTCCAGAAAATGTATCTCATGTTTGTCAGAACTAAGCGTAAATGTTAGTTCAGGCCAGATCGCATTAATCTCATTGATAAATTGTAGAAGACTTTCGCTAGTGCCATTCCATAGGCAAAAAACATCATCTATATAGCGACGCCACAATAAGCAGTGTGTTTGATACAATCTATTAGGATAAATATAATCAGACTCAAAACAGGACATGAAACAATTCGCACAAGGAGTGGCCACGTTGGACCCCATGGCTGTTCCCTGTATTTGAAGATAGAATTGATCTTCAAACATGAAAAAGTTTTTTGTAAGGACAATCTCCAGAAGTTCCATTAGAAATGTTATTACATCGGGACTCATTAAAGCATTTTCCAATAACCTCCTCATTGCTCTTATGCCTTTATGGTGTTGAATAGACGTGTATAAATTATTAACATCAAATGTAACTAGTAAGGTACCCTCAGGTAATGTATCAAGATCCCGAATAAGTTGTAAAAATGACCCTGTGTCTAAAAGAAAGGAGGGAGTACTCTTAATAAGAGGTGTTAAAATCTTCTCTAGTAGTATAGACAAGGGGGAAAGAATCGAGTCTGTAGACGCCACAATTGGTCGTCCTGGAGGTTTATCTACCCTTTTGTGGATTTTCGGTAGTATATAGAATATCGGAATCAAGGGATTATCTTTGGTCAAGAAATCCCTTGTTTTTTTGTCTATAATACCAGCTTGTAATGCTTTCTCCAGATTAGTTATTATTTGTTCTCTAATAGAGGAAGTGGGATTATTTGAAAGAGGTTGATAAATTTCTGTATTAGTTAATTGAGAATATACCTCATTTTTATAGAACAAATAATCCATAATGACTGTAGCTCCCCCTTTGTCAGCGGGTTTAATTACTATATCCTTGTGATCTATTAATGTTTGTAGAGCCTTCCTATCTCTAGAAGTAAGGTTCGATCGAAAAGTAAACTCTCCCCTCATAATGCGCTTAGTATAGTCAGACACTTCCCTATCAATTAGTGTAACGAAAGCCTCAATAGGATGGCTATTCTTCGGAGGACAAAAAGTACTGCGTGATTTAAGGCCTAGAACAGTCAAATTGATTGGTGTTGTGTGTGTCACAGGTACAACTGTATTATCAGGATTATTAAAATAAGCCTTAAGATGTAAATTCCTATAAAACCTCTGCAAATCAATTTCCAATTGAAAAGAGTTGAATCTATAGGTCGGGCAGAAAGAAAGACCATTTTGTAGTAGACTTATTTGTGAATTACTAAGACATTTAGAAGAAATATTCATCACTAAGTTGGTGTTACCTGTGACCTGGTATGCATCCCTTGTCGATTTGTTTCTATAACATTGACCCCCCCTCCTCGTCCTTTTCTTGGGTATGTTTTCTTGCCAAGGCCTAAAAAAGAAGAAGAAGGCCGAACATAGTCTGTACGTTCGCTGTGGGAACTGGATGCAGAAGTCCCATCTATGTTCCTGTAATAACGAAAATTTTGACGTGAGGAGGAGCCTTGCCATTTATAGACTCTCTTCTGTAGGTAGTCTTGAGTGTCCCGAATGAATTTCTGTCTTTTCCGTTTCTCTGTATCCTTCTTAAAAGATTCTATATTATCCTTAATACGAGATTTAATTGACTCAAATTCTTCTTTTGGTAAGGAATCCTTTGGTTGTGTTTCAATATTTAGAACTTTCTCTTGACAGTTCTTAATCTCTTTATTCAGGTTATCCAAAGTCAATGTCATAAGATCTAAAGAGCACTTATTTAAAATTTGCTCACATTTTTTACAAAATTCTGAGTTTTCTTGAAAAAGTGTGGGTCTCAAGGACACCCGAAGACCCCTTGGGATCCTTTGGGTTTTAATATACTCAGCAATAGTAATGCTGTGCAACTCCAGTTCCATGAGCGCTCCATTGACACTATGTACGTCATCTCTGACTCACTAGTTCCGGTTTTAGCCACTATGTATACGCGCACTCGCACATGGTAAGCTCATGGCGCCTTTCCTCCGGTCTGTACCTGTAATCTATAGCGCTTGGTCCCAGGAACTCTTTCACACAGCTGGTGAGCATTTCTCTTGTATTACGGATAGCGACTTTCTACATTTAGTAGCGCTATTAGATTTCTTATACTGGTTTGATACCAGTTTGGGATCTATTCAAGCTATTTATGTCCCTCTGTTATGGTTATTTACATAGAGGATCCTCTATTATTATTACTTGCAGATGATATCCTGGACATATATCCCTAGACCTCTATCATATATTTGGTAAGGTTTTTTCTGTTTTTTGGGGGGTTTATTTACTTGTGGAGGAGGGTTAATTGTATACATGTGGGATGTTTCCCGTTTTTTAGTTTATTCTGTTAAAACCTCTCTTACATTGTGTGCAATAGTTCAATTATACGCTCTAATGAGCAATCACTCTGGAGTTAGTCACTGGTATTTTTCCAATTTTCAGTGTGTTGTTTGCGACATTTATCAATAGAATTTTTTCTATGTTTATGGGTCTCCATTATAATTGTGAGTTGTATCATGATGTCTCTGTAATTGATGGATTTTTTATTTTACTGTATTGTAATAGTGATTCTGTTTTCTTTTGCAAATTTCAGTCTGATGAAGGTCAGTGCAATGACCGAAACGTTACATTGTTTTTCTTTGATAAAATAAAGTTGAATACGCATCCAATCTTTTGAGTGCCAAAACAATTTTTTATTGTTATTGATAGGGGAGTGGTAGCCCCTTTTTCGAGCACCACTATTAAGAGGAGTGACGTGTCATTGTATTTAAAAATGAAAGGTATAGACCAGGAATGGATAGAGGCAAGAGCAGTATAATATCCTGTAAACTGCATCAAGCATTACTGTTGACAAATCACAACTTTAATGCTGCACACTGGTATCCATCAGTAATATACAGTATATATTTATACAATAGGGGTGCGCGGTGTTGAATGTAATTTTAATATGTGGTGGGGGTGATTAAATGGTTATTCACAAAAAAAAATCTCATAAATTGCAGCATCTTTTTATGTCAAATTAGAAATCAAGTGATCAAGTGGAAATTAATTGTTAGTGAATGCTTAATTCTGGTGAAATTGTGCAGCCATTAACAATAGGTAAATCATTTGTGATTAATTTCTATCTGATTACAACATGAGACCCAAGGATAAAGATGGGCCATTCCACGCATGGGTCATTGCTTGGGCCTTGCTCTCCAAGCCAAAAGTTGTCAGCCATCCCAGGGTGGAGACTAACAGCTATGTCTTCCATAAAGGGCATAAACAAACATGAGGGAATCTGACAGTACTTTCTCAATCTTGCATATTTTCAGAAACAGCAGAAGCATAGAGAATATGATATAGCTATACTGAGCAGTGTGACTGTGAGTCCAGCTCTGCTGAGGAATAACAATAGGAAGCAGCAACAGTGTGTGTGTGTGTGTGTCTGTGCCTGACTCTGCTTTTCACACCTCTCCTCTCTAAAGACTAAATTTAATAGGTAGCTATCATCTGTTTCTGTGGTGAACTAGCAGTCTGTCTTGTTTTGGGCAATTTTTCATTATGAATGATGAGTTTGGGGGAGAAGAATTGGCTCATAAGTGGAGAAAGATAAAATATATTGCACATATTATTATATTTTCTTCTATCATTGATTTAATCAAAGTTTGCTGAAACACCAGTGATCATTTAAGCCTTTGACAATTACATGACAGTTGTGCATCTTTGAATTTTTTTTTGTTTAAAATGTATTTATTGACTTTGATATGCTAGTTAATTGAAGTGTTTTCCCTTCTTATAATTATATATAGCAGGATTTCTGGAATAGATTAACTCCTATAACTTTCTTTGAAACCCTGGGGAACTTCTTGCTTCCTCTGATCTTTGATAGCATCTGCCTCCTATCTTTTGTATGCTTTGTAGTGAATGTTCAGCACATCCAGAGAATGCATCTGTTTTCTACTGCTTCCTGGCATTCAGCAACTTAGAATAATATACACATTAAGAATTTAATTGCAGGATAATGTCTTGTACTCATGGGTTTCTAAATTTCTACAGTGACTTACAGTATTGTATAGTATAACCTAAAGGGGTATTCCATTTTATATAATAAAACTAATTAATTATATAATAAAACATTAGGTAATTGTTTAATTATACTTTGTGCATTAATTTTTAATATCTCTGATTGTATTCAATGAACAGAAACAATGAAAATTCTGCCCTGGCCATGTGATGACACTCAGGGGACAAGACGTTACAATTTCAGAACAGTTTTGAGAGCTTTCTCTTTCATAGACCAATCATCACAGGATGAGGACACATTATCATAGGAGTTGTTCAGTAAAGTAAATTATCTTAGAAAAGTTCCCAAAATTACTTGATTCACTTCTCTCTTCCATCCTACAAACTGTGTCTGCCATCATTCTCCTGACTTCCTCTTCTGGCTTTAAGAGTCCTTTAGGAGGCTTTTGGTGACCCTGTAGCCAATTAGCGGTCATGGTGACCTCCCTTAGATTACCCCAACTTTCATCAACTTGTCAAAGTTCTGCCGGTCACTAATCACTTCAACAACAGGTTTGCTGAGGTGTACATTCCCCAAAGAGACATCTGCATAGATGAGTACCTAATACATTTTAAGCGGATGCTTAATTTCCAACAACACCTGACCAGTTAGAGGGCCAGGTGTGAAATTAAACTCTACAAACTGTGCAAGAGTACCTCAGGGTATAGCCACAGATTTAAAGTTCGTGAAGGGAAGGATACAGTGCCTTGCGAAAGCATTCGGCCCCCTGGAACTTTTCAACCTTTTCCCACATATCATGCTTCAAACATAAAGAAACCAAATGTATTTTTTTGGTGAAGAATCAACAAGTGGAACACAATTGTGAAGTTGAACAAAATGTATTGGTTATTTTAAATTTTTGTGGAAATTCAAAAACTGAAAAGTGGGGCGTGCAATATTATTTGGCCCCTTTACTTTAAGTGCAGCAAACTCACTCCAGAAGTTCATTGTGGATCTCTGAATGATCCATTGTTGTCCTAAATATAATCCACCTGTGTGTAATCATGTCTCCATATAATTGCACCTGCTCAGTGATAGTCTCAGGGTTCTGTTTGAAGCACAGAGAACATCATGAAGACCAAGGAACACAACAGGCAGGTCCGTGATACTGTGGTGGAGAAGTTTAAAACTGGATTTGGATACAAAATGATTTCCAAAACTGTAAACATCCCAAGGAGCACTGTGCAAGCGAAAATATTGAAATGGAAGGAGTATCATACCACTGCAAATCTACCAAGACCCGGCCGTCCCTCTAAACTTTCATCTCAAACAAGGAGAAGACTTGTCAGAGATGCAGCCAAGAGGCCCATTATCACTCTGGATGAACTGCAGAGATCTACAGCTGAGGTGGGACAGTCTGTCCATAGGACAACAATCAGTCATACACTGCACAAATCTGGCCTTTATGGAATTGTGGCAAGAAGAAAGCCATTTCTCAAAGGTATCCATAAAAAGTGTCATTTAAAGTTTGCAATAAAAGCCACCTGGGAGACACACCAAACATGTGGAAGAAGTTGCTCTGGTCAGATGAAACCAAAATCGAACTTTTTTGGCAATTATGCCAAATGATATGTTTGGCATAAAGGCAACACAGCTCATCACCCTGAACACACCATCCCCACTGTCAAACTGGTGGCAGCATCCCTACTGGTGGTGGCAACATCATGGTTTGGGCCCGCTTTTCTTCAGCAGGGACAGGGAAGATGATTAAATTGATGGGAAGATGGATGGAGCCAAATACAGGACCATTCTTGAAGAAAACCTATTGGAGTCTGCAAAAGACCTGAGACTGGAACGGAGATTTGTCTTCCAACAAGACAATGATCCCAAACATAAAGCAAAATCTACAATGGAATGGTTCACAAATAAACGTATCCAGGTGTTAGAATGGCCAAGTCAAAGTCCAGACCTCAATCCAATCGAGAATCTGTGGAGAGAGCTGAAAACTGCTGTTCACAACCGATCTCCATTAAACCACACTGAGCTCGAGCTGTTTGCCAAAGAGGAATGGGCAAGAATTTCAGTCTCTCGATGTGCAAAACTGTTAGAGACATACCCCAAGTGACTTGCAGCTGTAGTCGCAGCAAAAGGTGGTGCAGCAAAGTATTAATGTAAAGGGGCCGAATAAGGTTGCACACCCCACTTTTCAGTTTTTGAATTTCCACAAAAATTTTAAATAACCAATAAACTTCGTTCAACTTCACAATTGTGTTCCACTTGTTGTTGATTCTTCACCAAAAATTTACATTTGGTATCTTTATGTTTGAAGCATGATATGTGGGAAAAGGTTGAAAAGTTCCAGATGGCCGAATACTTTCGCAAGGCACTGTATCAATATTCAACTTTGAAGAGAAGGAATATAAAGCAGCTCAGCCGTGATGCATAGGCTGAATTTCGGGAGCACGGACCCGCTGTGTCCAAGTGTGTAGAATCCAAAAGAAAAAATGTCAAGCTTCACCGAATCCGTGAAAAAAAGTTTTCTTTATTCACAAATTTAAACATGACCAAGGGAGCTTAGTCTCCAGAAATACGTTGAGATTCATACCCATATGGTTTGTGATGAAGTTTATATCCTCCATGTTTAAGTTTGTGAATAAAGAAAACTTTTTTTCATGGATTAAGTGAAGCTGGACATTTTTTTCTTTTGGATCCATATTCAACCCCCTGAATGCCCCACTGTCCTGGGAGTGAGTGGGAAAATTGTGTGGGATTTGGTGCACCCTCTGCTAGAACAAGATTATCACCTCTACATGGATAACTTTAATACCAGTATCCCACTTTTCAAGTCCCTCTCTGTACAAGCTAAAGCAGCATGCAGTACTGTCAGCAAAAATCAGAAATGACTCCCCAGGGAAGAAGTTGATCTTTTTGATCAAGTCCTTTAGTCGTACAGTGACATAAGAAAAGGTGTGGTGCAAGTAGCTGACCGTGCGCATTGTACAGATGGCAATGTACAGGGTGAGCCATTTATATGGATACACCTAAATAAAATGGGAATGGTTGATGATATCAACTTCCTGTTTGTGGCACATTAGTATATGGGAGGGGGAAAACTTTTCAAGAAGGGTGGTGACCATGGCAGCCATTTTGAAGTCGGCCATTTTGGATCTAACCTTATTTTTTTCAATGGGAAGAGGGTCATCTGACACATCAAACTTATTGAGAATTTCGCAAGAAAAACAATGGTGTGCTTGGTTTTAACATAACTTTTGCAGAATTTGCAGAGTGGGCAAAACAAAACAAAAATTGGAACAGTACCCTCAGTTTACACAGAACATTCAAGCCAATTTTGCTTTCAAAAAGTCAAACGGTACTCCTTCTCTTCTGAGCCTTGCCGTGCACCCAAAGAGTAGTTTTTCCCCACATATGGGATATCAGCGTACTCAGTAGAAATTTTAAAACAATTTTTCGAGTCCATTTTCTCCTGTTACCCTTGTGAAATAAAAAAAAATGGTTCTAAATTGGTGAAAATAGTAAAGTGTTATTTTTTTTTCTCATTGCTTCAGTTTCGGTGAAGCACCTGAAGGGTTAATAAACTTCTTGAATGTGGTTTTGAGCACATTGAGGGGTGCAGCTTTTGGAATGGTGTAACTTTTGGGTATTTTCTGTCATATATGCCCTTTAAAGTCACTTCAAATCTGATGTGGTCCTTAAAAAAATAGATTTTGTAAATTTTGTAGCAAAAATGAAATACCACTGGTCAAATTTTAACCCTTCTAATTTCCTAACAAAAAAAACCTATGTTCCAAAAATTGTGCTGATGTAAATTAGACATTTTGGAAACGTTATTTACTGACTTTTTGTGACATAACTTTCTGGTTTAAGGGCATAAAAATTAAGTTTGAAAATTGCAAAATTTTTGTGAAATTTTCGATACTTTTACATATAAACTCAAGTCATAACAAATAAATGTTACCATTGTCTTGAACTATAATAAGTCATGAAAAAAACAATTTCAGAATCAGTGGGAACTCTTAAAGTTATTACCACAAAAAATGCCACTCGTTAGAATTGTAAAATTTACCCTGGTCATGAAGGTGAAAACAGGCTTGAGGGTAAAGGAGATAAAAAAGTATTGCCATACATTAGGTCAATACCATGCATACCATATGGGGAAACTTTTTTAATGCATCCGAAATAAAGATTTGCCATTTTACCATTGAAAGTGCCATTTTTTTCACACGTTTCTCCATGGTGGCTCAGTGGTTAGCATTACTGAACTGGGATCCTAATTTTAAACCCCAAACAGGATAACATCTGCAAGGAAATTGTATGTTCCCTATGTGTTTGCATAGGTTTCTTCTGGGTTCTCCTGTTCCTTTCTACACTGCAAAGACATACTGGTGAGGAATTTAGATTGTGAGCCCCAATGCGCTGTGGTATCAATGGATCTATATAAGTGAATAAAATAAAATAAGATGGTAATCAACATCAAAAGCCTGGACAATACCTTTAATGTATTTATTGCTACAATGCACCATTTCATTTAGACGTACACATTATATCACTTGCCCAAGAAATGGAAAAGCTAGCTGTGTGCTTTATTTATTTACCAGGAAAAGCACTATGCAATTTTATTGCATCAATATTTCATTTTCGCCTCTTTATTTCTTTAATTGATACCACTGGGCTGTAAGGTTTAACATAATAGATTGCATTAAAAGCTACTGCAGTGTGTAACAACGTGAATTGAAAAAGTAACCTAGCAAACTGCTCAGAATATTACCTGGTTACTCAGTACGAACAGTAAGATAGAGGAGCTAAAAAGGTGACAGACATTAGGTGTGATATTTTATCAACTGAAAACCAAAACAGTGGCACAGAGTTATATTTTATCAGTTATTTACTTTATTATCACATTAACCCAAGAGTGGAAATATCATGTGTAGCTGAACAGCAGCCTGGTTGGCAAGGGTGGCATCACCATCACATTAGGGGATGGCTTTCCTTTTGATTCTGCTCAATGCTAACAAAATATTACATTCTCAAAGTTTGCCGACTAATTGGTATTTACATGTCATGTAATACCTTTTGGTGTTTTGATCATAATTTTATCATCTGAAATAAAAACACACATACATGTTTACATTAGCATCATGGCCCCAGTTTATAGTGGAATGAGCGATGGCAGGTTAGTTTTCTAATGGATCTAAGCAAATCCTAATGTACATTAATGATGTTAATGCAGGACACCTATCAGACAAGTAAAGATAGTAAAGATCTTAGGACTCTGCCCAATTAAAGAGCCTTCTGTGCCACTGCCAATAATAATATATTAAAATAATAATATTCTTTTTACCTGCAGTCTGCACTAAGCAGAAATCCTTTAATACAGATGTACATTGCAAGTATTGGGTTAAAAGGTAACTTGATAAATATGGACTATAGTGAAACACACACGCTAACTCACAAAAGACAAAAAACTCCCTAAGCAGCAGGAAACAGGACAGGTAGGTGCCACCACTGTCAAAATAAAGAACTGTGGTGCAGTGACGAATGTTACAGCCAGGGGGCGCTGTGTGTGCACTTCAAGTTGCACTTGGAGGTGTACTTGCTTCCGGACATCAACAGGAAGTCAGGGCTGCAACCGCTCTAATTTCCTATCTATGTTCGATTTGTCTGAAGGTGAGGATAGTGAAGCCGATTGGGTGCCGGGCTCACGTGACGTAACAACCTCACGTGAGCCCCAAGATAGTGAGTGCTGACACCACTGGAACTGCGCCAGCACTGGAAAGGAACATAGGTGTTAAGATTTCAATGGAAGTAAACATTCAGAAAGAGAAAGGGCTCATCCTAGTAGTGGTCAGCTCCTTTAACCCCTCTGTGACCTTAGACATACTATCCCGTCAAGGTGACCTGGGCCTATCTGACCCTCGACGGGATAGTACGTCATAGCCGATCGGCCGCGCTCACGGGGGGAGCGCGGCCGATCGCGGCCGGGTGTCAGCTGCATATCGCAGCTGACATCCGGCACTATGTGCCAGGAGCGGTCACGGACCGCCCCTGGCACATTAACCCCCTGCACACCGCGATCAAACATGATCGCGGTGTACCGGCGGTATAGGGAAGCATCGCGCAGGGAGGGGGCTCCCTGCGTGCTTCCCTGAGACCCCCGGAGCAACGCGATGTGATCGCATTGCTCTGAGGGTCTCCTACCTCCCTCCTCGCCGCAGGTCCCGGATCCAAGATGGCCGCGGCATCCGGGTCCTGCAGGGAGGGAGGTGGCTTACCGAGTGTCTGCTCAGAGCAGGCACTTGGTAAGCCTGCAGCCCTGCACAGCAGATCGCAGATCTGGGAGAGTGCTGTGCACACTGCCAGATCACTGATCTGTGATGTCCCCCCCCTGGGACAAAGTAAAAAAGTTAAAAAAAAATTCCCCACATGTGTGTAAAAAAATAAATAAAAAAAATATCCTAAATAAAGAAAAAAAAAAAAATTATTCCCATAAATACATTTCTTTAGCTAAATAAAATAAAAAAAACAATAAAAGTACACATATTTAGTATCGCCGCGTCTGTAACGACCCAACCTATAAAACTGCCCCACTAGTTAACCCCTTCAGTAAACACCGTAAGAAAAAAAAAAAAAAACGAGGCAAAAAAACAACGCTTTATTACCATACCGCCGAACAAAAAGTGGAATAACACGCGATCAAAAAGACTGATATAAATAACCATGGTACCGATGAAAACGTCATCTTGTCCCGCAAAAAACGAGCCACCATACAGCATCATCAGCAAAAAAATAAAAAAGTTATACTCCTGAGAATAAAGCGATACCAAAATAATTATTTTTTCTATAAAATAGTTTTTATCGTATAAAAGCGCCAAAACATAAAAAAATGATATAAATGAGATATCGCTGTAATCGTACTGACCCGACGAATAAAACTGCTTTATCAATTTTACCAAACGCGGAACGGTATAAACGCCTCCCCCAAAAGAAATTCATGAATAGCTGGTTTTTGATCACTCTGCCTCACAAAAATCGGAATAAAAAGCGATCAAAAAATGTCACGTGTCCGAAAATGTTACCAATAAAAACGTCAATGCGTCCCGCAAAAAACAAGATCTCACATAACTCTGTGGACTCAAATATGGAAAAATTACAGCTCTCAAAATGTGGTAACGCAAAAAATATTTTTTGCAATGAAAAGCGTCTTTCAGTGTGTGACAGCTGCCAATCATAAAAATCCGCTAAATAACCCGCTATAAAAGTAAATCAAACCCCCCTTCATCACCCCCTTAGTTAGGGAAAAATAAAAAAATAAAAAAATGTATTTATTTCCATTTTCCCATTAGGGTTAGGGTTAGGGCTAGAGTTAGGACTAGAGTTAGGGCTAGGGTTAGGGTTAGGGCAAGGGTTAGGGCTAGGGTTAGGGTTAGGGCTAGGGTTGGGGCTAGGGTTAGGGCTAGAGTTAGGACTAGAGTTAGGGCTAGGGTTAGGGTTAGGGCAAGGGTTAGGACTAGGGTTAGGGCTAGGGTTGGGGCTAGGGTTAGGGTTAGGGCTAGGGTTGGGGATAGGGTTAGGGCTAGGGTTAGGGCTAGGGTTAGGGCTAGTGTTACGGCTAGTGTTAGGGCTAGTGATAGGGCTAGGGTTATTGCTAGGGTTAGGGCTAGGGTTAGGGTTAGGGTTGGGGCTAGGGTTGGAGCTACAGTTAGGGTTGGGGCTAAAGATAGGGTTAGGGTTTGGATTACATTTACGGTTGGGAATAGGGTTGGGTGTGTCTGGGTTAGAGGAGTGGTTAGGGTTACCGTTGGGATTAGGGTTAGGGATGTGTTTGGATTAGGGTTTCAGTTATAATTGGGGGGTTTCCACTGTTTAGGCACATCAGGGGCTCTCCAAACGGGACATGGCATCCGATCTGAATTCCAGCCAATTCTGCGTTGAAAAAGGAAAACAGTGCTCCTTCCCTTCAGAGCTCTCCCGTGTGCCCAAACAGGGGTTTACCCCAACATATGGGGTATCAGCGTACTCAGGACAAATTGGACATCATCTTTTGGGGTCCAATTTCTCCTGCTACCTTTGGGAAAATACAAAACTGGGGGCCAAAAAATAAGTTTTGTGGGAAAAAAAAGATTTTTTATTTTCACGGCTCTGCGTTGTAAACTGTAGTGAAACATTTGGGGGTTCAAAGTTCTCACAACACATCTAGATAAGTTCCTTGGAGGGTCTAGTTTCCGATATGGGGTCACTTGTGGGGGGTTTGTACTGTTTGGGTACATCAGGGGCTCTGCAAATGCAACGTGACGCCTGCAGACCAATCCATTTAAGTCTGCATTCCAAATGGCGCTCCTTCCCTTCCGAGCTCTGTCATGCGCCCAAACAGTGGTTCCCCCCCACATATGGGGCATCAGCGTACTCAGGACAAATTGATCAACAACTTTTGGGGTCCAATTTATCCTGATACCCTTGTGAAAATACAAAACTGGGGGCTAAAAAATCATTTTTGTGAAAAAAAAAAGAATTTTTATTTTCACGGCTCTGCGTTATAAACTGTAGTGAAACACTTGGGGGTTCAAAGTTCTCACAACACATCTAGATAAGTTCCTTGGGGGGTCTAGTTTCCAATATGGGGTCACTTGTGGGGGGTTTGTACTGTTTGGGTACATCAGGGGCTCTGCAAATGCAACGTGACGCCTGCAGACCAATCCATTTAAGTCTGCATTCCAAATGACGCTCCTTCCCTTCCGAGCTCTGTCATGCACCCAAACAGTGGTTCCCCCCCACATATGGAGTATCAACGTACTCAGGACAAATTGGACAACAACTTTTGGAGCCCAATTTATCCTGATACCCTTGTGAAAATACAAAACTGGGGGCTAAAAAATCATTTTTGTGAAAAAAAGAGGAATTTTTATTTTCACGGCTCTGCGTTATAAACTGTAGTGAAACACTTGGGGGTTCAAAGTTCTCACAACACATCTAGATAAGTTCCTTGGGGGGTCTAGTTTCCAATATGGGGTCACTTGTGGGGGGTTTGTACTGTTTGGGTACATCAGGGGCTCTGCAAATGCAACGTGACGCCTGCAGACCAATCCATTTAAGTCTGCATTCCAAATGGCGCTCCTTCCCTTCCGAGCTCTGTCATGCGCCCAAACAGTGGTTCCCCCCCACATATGGGGTATCAGCGTACTCAGGACAAATTGGACAACAAAGTTTTGGGTCCAATTTATCCTGATACCCTTGTGAAAATACAAAACTGGGGGCTAAAAATCATTTTTGTGAAAAAAAAAAAGAATTTTTATTTTCACGGCTCTGCGTTATAAACTGTAGTGAAACACTTGGGGGTTCAAAGCTATCAAAACACATCTAGATAAGTTCCTTAGGGGGTCTACTTTCCAAAATGGTGTCACTTATGGGGGTTTTTAATGTTTAGGCACATCAGGGGCTCTCCAAACGCAACATGGCATCCCATCTTAATTCCAGTCAATTTTGCATTGAAAAGTAAAATAGCGCTCCTTCCCTTCCGAGCTCTGCTATGCGCCCAAACAGTGGTTTACCCCCACATATGGGGTATCGTCGTACTCAGGACAAATTGCACAACAACTTTTGTGGTCTAATTTCTTCTCTTACCCTTGGGAAAATAAAAAATTGGGGGCGAAAATATCATTTTTGTGAAAAAATATGATTTTTATTTTTACGGCTCTGCATTATAAACTTCTGTGATGCACTTGTTGGGTCAAAGTGCTCAACACACATCTAGATAAGTTCCTTAAGGGGTCTACTTTCCAAAATGGTGTCACTTGTGGGGGGTTTCAATGTTTAGTCACATCAGGGGCTCTCCAAACGCAACATGGCGTCCCATCTCAATTCCAGTCAATTTTGCATTGAAAAGTCAAATGGCGCTCCTTCCCTTCCGAGCTCTGCCCTGCGCCCAAACAATGGTTTACACCCACATATGGGGTATCAGCGTACTCAGGACAAATTGCACAACAATTTTTGGGGTCCAATTTCTTCTCTTACCCTTGGGAAAATAAAAAATTGGGGGCGAAAAGATCATTTTTGTGAAAAAATATGATTTTTTATTTTTACGGCTCTGCATTATAAACTTCTGTGAAGCACTTGTTGGGTCAAAGTGCTCACCACACATCTAGATAAGTTCCTTAGGGGGTCTACTTTCCAAAATGGTGTCACTTGTGGGGGTTTTTAATGTTTAGGCACATCAGGGGCTCTCCAAACGCAACATGGCATCCCATCTTAATTCCAGTCAATTTTGCATTGAAAAGTAAAATAGCGCTCCTTCCCTTCCGAGCTCTGCTATGCGCCCAAACAGTGGTTTACCCCCACATATGGGGTATCATCGTACTCAGGACAAATTGCATAACAACTTTTGTGGTCTAATTTCTTCTCTTACCCTTGGGGAAATAAAAAAATGGGGGCGAAAAGATCATTTTTGTGAAAAAATATGATTTTTATTTTTATGGCTCTGCATTATAAACTTCTGTGAAGCACTTGTTGGGTCAAAGTGCTCAACACACATCTAGATAAGATCCTTAGGGGGTCTACTTTCCAAAATGGTGTCACTTGTGGGGGGTTTCAGGGGCTCTCCAAATGCAACATGGCGTCCCATCTCAATTCCAGTCAATTTTGCATTGAAAAGTCAAATGGCGCTCCTTTCCTTCCGAGCTCTGCCCTGCGCCCAAACAATGGTTTACACCCACATATGGGGTATCAGCGTACTCAGGACGAATTGTACAATAAATTTTGGGGTCTATTTTCTCCTGTTACCCTTGGTAAAATAAAACAAATTGGAGCTGAAACAAATTTTGTGTGAAAAAAAGTTAAATGTTTATTTTTATTTAAACATTCCAAAAATTCCTGTGAAACACCTGAAGGGTTAATAAACTTCTTGAAAGTGGTTTTGAGTACCTTGAGGGGTGCAGTTTTTAGAATGGTGTCACACTTGGGTATTTTCTATCATATAGACCCCTCAAAATGACTTCAAATGAGATGTGGTCCCTAAAAAAAATGGTGTTGTAAAAATGAGAAATTGCTGGTCAAATTTTAACCCTTATAACTCCGTCACCAAAAAAAATTTTGGTTCCAAAATTGTGCTGATGTAAAGTAGACATGTGGGAAATGTTACTTATTAAGTATTTTGCGTGACATATGTCTGTGATTTAAGGGCATAAAAATTCAAAGTTGGAAAATTGCGAAATTTTCAAAATTTTCGCCAAATATTCGTTTTTTTCACAAATAAACGCAAGTTATATCGAAGAAATTTTACCACTATCATGAAGTACAATATGTCACGAGAAAACAATGTCAGAATCGCCAAGATCCGTTGAAGCGTTCCAGAGTTATAACCTCATAAAGGGACAGTGGTCAGAATTGTAAAAATTGGCCCGGTCATTAACGTGCAAACCACCCTTGGGGGTGAAGGGGTTAAAGGCCTACTCTCAAGTAATTCACTATCCACAAAATAAGGGATAAGATTCTGATCGCTAGGGGTTTGACCGCTATGGGCCTCTGCAATCCCAACAACTGAAGCTCTGAAGACCCCCTGGATGAACGGAGTTGAGGTTGATCATGCACACTATCCATTCTAATGGGAGTGCCAAAGATTAGCCGAGTGCAGTGCTCCGCTATCTCCGGCGCTCTCATCAGACCAGTCTTGCACACGATCAACCTCTGCTCCATTCAGCAAGGGGCACTTCAAAGTTCCTGTTCTCAGGAAAGTCAGAAGAATTCCAGTTTTCGGGGTGAGAATCATGCCACTATCGATAGGTAAGAACTGCCAATATGCTGTGCCACCAGGATGCCGGCATGGTTCCGGTGATTACATGCGGTAAGGTCACCCTGAATACTGGAAGTCTTCTGACATAATTCACGTACAGACTTCCTTGATAAAGGCAATGGTGCTGAAACATCGGATGGATTAATGTCTGTTTTCCTATCATGTCAGCTGTTCATTAAATTACGAATTATTTGAAACTTTATTATACTTGTGACTTTATTGGAGTGCCGAAGGTTACCTTTTTATATGATATTTTTTCCTTCGAGCACTACTCTTCTACAAATAGAGTGCACCACTTTTGGTCAATTTGATTTGCCAATTCCCCTGCATTCAGAGCCCGAGTGGGCAGTCAATAGACTGCAAGTCTGACCAATGAACAATGGAACATTGAGAGGAGGGTGAGAAGCTAGTTGGCATGTGACTGCCCACCTGCACTGGGTGTGCATTCAGTAGTCTGAAGTTACATAGAGTGCAGAAATATGTCTACAGCCCTGAACACCCCTTTAATTGCTATGTACTGTAGATCTGTATTCAGATGTACTATAAATAATAATGATTGCAGGGGCCGTCACCATTGGACCCCCACTAATCACAGGCTGCAGTGGTCGTACTATTAAGTACAGCAAATGACTGTGAGGCCAGTGATTGGCTGCAGCGGTCATGAAATAATGCACAGGTCAACATCACTTTTGGTACCAAAGGGCAACACCGGCATGAATGAGGATCACTAAGTAATGTAATAGGGGTTTTTATTTAATTTTTATTTTATCTTTTAAGAACATGCCTTACTCTTCTGAAATTTTGGCAAAATAAGAGAAAATTAAAGCCCACAGCTGGCACAGACACCCCATCAAAGAAGCGTCTGACAGTCATATGCCCTCTGCAGTCAATCACAGGTTTTATCTGTTCTGTTACAGATGGTGCAATCATCACTTCCAGTGCTGCTGTCGACCACCATAGCGGTCTGTGGCTGGATTCCTGGGGGAGACAGGAGGGCAATATCTCTCTGTATAGGATTTATTTTAAATAAACTAGTATGCACTGTATATATATTTTCCCCATGTCAGACAACCCCTTTAATGCCAGGCAGGATACAATACAAATATAACACATCGTCTTCTATTTACCTTCATGGTCAGTCTCCTGCTGCCTGTGCCCTGGGGCTCCTGTGCTTACCTGGTGTACACCAAAGAGGGCACACAGTGGGCAGCCAGGGGTGACTGGTACCATTGGCATATTAAGGAAGCAATTTATGATTTGGGATTTACCCTGGTATATTCTAGTGACAGTGACAAGCGCATAATAGCGGGGGGGCACAGGAGAACAGAGGGGGGCACGAGAGACCAGAGGGGGGCACGAGAGACCAGAGGGGGGCAAGAGAGAACAGAGGGGGGGCACGAGAGAACAGAGGGGGGGCACGAGAGAACAGAGGGGGGGCACGAGAGAACAGAGGGGGCACGAGAGAACAGAGGAGGGCATGAGAGAACAGGGGGAGGTACAAGAGAACAGGGGACAGCAGTTCCTCTCACCTACTCCAGGGGAATGTGCAGGGCATTGCCGAGCAGCTGCAGGGTAGTGGAGCCTGTAGTATGAGAAGACCTGCTGCCTGGAGCCTCCATCCCTTCCTGAGCACGGCCTCACCCCACAGCAGAGCAGACACCGAGCACCTGAGCTCCGCACACCCAGGAAACGAAGCAGCTCTCTGTAGCAGGCAAGCAGCCACAGTCCCTGTCTACAGGCTGTGCCTCAATCACAAGTAGCTCATCTTCCCTGAGTGAGGCCGCTACGCCCCCTCGCAACCCCCAGTACTTGTCTAATAACCAGGCAAGTGAGTGTGTAAGGAGGCAGCACAGCGGCTGGCATCCCCACAGCCTCCTGCTGGTGGCATAGCCTCATGCTCATGGCTAGTACCCAGCACATCTGACTGCAGGGGGTGTCGCCATGCTGCCACCCCATCTTAATGATGCCACCTGAGGTGAAGGGCTCAACTTGCCTCATTATAGGTGCGCCCCTGCTCACGGCCCCCTAACACATCATATTGTCAGTATTTCCTTAGTATCGCACAATTGAGAGAACATGTGGCAGTTTCTGAAGAATTAATAATAATTCTATCACCTGTGCAATGATAAGGAGATCCTGACAGCATAACGTGTTTTGGGCCGTGAGGACTGGAGTTTGGGAAACACTTCTCTAGACTAAGCAATGATATGATCAGAGGAGGAAGAGACATTTAAAGTTCCTATATTGTATACATAATGCTAGTTTAGAACTGTGCATCCTATTGGGAAGGCTGATGTGGTAAATAACACTCTGATTTCTTTGTGAGGAATCTGTCTATGTCTGACAGCTGACTCCCTTCTCTATCAGCGGCACAATCTCTCGTGCAGCTGCTATACCATGTAAAGATGTTTTAGATTTAGGGGATAAAAAACTGTATGAGAAAAAATTGATCATAATATAATCTTTCGGTCACAATAAAGCATGCACATTGCTAGCATCACATCAAATGGGGCGGAGTGCGGCCAACAATGAAATTTAGCCAATCCGCAGATAAACTATCCAAACAGAAAACAAACAAGTGCTTTTCTCATATTTTGGCTGATGGCAGCTTGCGTACATAAGCTCTTGATTGGAAAAATAATTGTTATGAATGCTCATTTGCCGATATCGGTCTGTGTAAATGTGCTCTAGAGGGAGTGTGTCATTGGAAAATGTTGTCTTATTGTTTAAATAGACTATTCTGCCAAATGTATTTTTTTGGGGGGGTTAAAAATGCTTTTTTTTTAAATATCACAATCTTTAAGAAAAATAAAAATCAAAAGTCTTGCAATTTTTACACTGGCCACTATGGCTTTTTTAGACTCTAGTTATTTATTGTTTTAGGAAATTCTCATGTGCATTAGAAGCAATTAACAGACCATTTTGTACTGAAGCATTTAATTAGAATGTGCAAAGGTCATTGTGAATGGAAGGGTAGTAGGGTCAGCTGTGACATCGCCTATTGTCAATGGTGACCCTGTGTTATCAGCTGTGTTTAGAGGTGTTACCTGTCATTCTAATTCTGCCTCTGATGATAATGAGGATGCAGAAAAATCTTCCTGAAAAGACAGGATGTATGAGTTTAAAATAGCCCCAGTGGCCATTGTCAAAATTGCAATATTTCTAATTTTGTAATCTGTAAAAAATATTTAAAAGATACATGGCTCTTCCCAGAGCCATAACTTTTCATTTTTCAGTCAATATGGCCATGTGAGGGCTTGTTTTTTGTGAGATGAGTTGTACTTTTGAACGACACTATTAGTTTTGCCATATAGTGTACTGGAAAACAGGAAAAAATTAAAGTGCAGTGAAATTGCAAAAAAAAGTGCAATTCCAAAATAGTTTTTAGTTTTGCTATTTTACAATGTTCACTAAATGCTAAAGCTGACCTACCATTATGATTCTCCAGGTCATTACAAGTTCGTAGATACCACACATGTATAGTTTCTTCTTTATTTAAGTGGTGCCATTTTCCCAGACCTGTAGCGTCTCCATTTTTCGTGATCTGGGGTGGGTGGGTGAGGGCTTAATTTTTGCGCACAGAGCTGACATTTTTATTTAAACCATTTTGATGTATACACAATCTTTTGACCGTCCGTTATTGCATTTTAATGCAATGTTGCAACAACAGAAAAAAAATGTTATTCTGGCGTTTTGATTAATTTCTTGCTACGCCCTTTACCAAGTGGAATAATTTGTTTTTTATATTGATGGATCAGCTGATTATGAATTACCAAATATGTGTATTTTTTATTGCTATATTTAGAATGAGGCAAATGGGGGGTGATTTGAACTTTTATATTTTTTTATTTGTTAAATATTTTTAAAAACCTTTGTTTTAATTTTTACTTGCTTCCATAATCTCCATGGGAGACTAGAAGCTGTGATCATCCGATTGCTTGTGCTACACAGAGAAGGGCTTCATAGCAATCTGGCAATGACAACTACAGGGATCTGCTGGATGGGATTATTGATGCGCTTCCGGAACGAGCATGTTAAATGCCACTGTCAGAGATTGACAGAGATCGCGATTCCACCCTTGGCTGTTAGGGGCACATGTAAGCTGTTCAAATCAGCTGACATGTGCTGGAAAAGTGGTCTCATCGCCGGATCCCGCAGCAAACAGGGGGCACCCTCCTTAGACGTAACTATACGTCTAAGGTTGGAAAGGGGTTAATGATCTTGGCATAATTGCCATATTTTTACAATGTTTGCTTAGTAAATGTAATAATATGATGTGAGTACAATGTATATTTGCTGGAGAACTTACAGACTTTATTGACTGATGTCTGATGATTGAAGTACACATTCCTTGAGTCATAAACGGCATTTACAAAAATCAGACCCCAGCGCTTTGCTGTTAAAGTTGCTTCCACCCCTTTTATGTTAAAGTATAAAAACTATCCTATGCAAAGTGATTGAATAGTCTGAATCATACACACACAAACATAAGAAACCTCCACTTAATAAAAGGAAATCTGTTTTTCACATCAAGTATTTCAGTATATAAATAAATCTTCATAATTTTTTTTCCACAATAAGGCTAACTCGCATCTGATCCTAAGGATGTTCACAAAAGTTGGATACAATGTCATCATGATGCACCAGTGGTAAGATGAGTATCTTTTTCAGTTAAAGGAACTGTCTACTCAAGGCAAATGGATGTCAAAGATAAGAGGTTAGAACGTTTAGTCAGATTAGTGTGTGATGGCAAAGAGTATACATTGTTCTGTTTTACATCATCACCTATTGACTTCAATGTATTCTAAGTAATAACACTTTTCTCTGCAGAAAATGTGAATGCACTTGCAGCGCCCCAGAGTCCTGGTCGTTGCAGTACTGTGGCTCCGCCACTATGGGGAGCTACGGTGCGTCCGATGGCACTGAAGGAGTTCATCTGATCAGGTATCACAGACACCAATACATTTCACAGCTGGGCCTCTGGGGGGAGCTAAGGGTGCTATTCATTAGGCCACTCCCCACCATAGTGGGTAAACTGGGGGTCAGGCAGGAAGTTAGATCAAAAAGCTGACTGGATTGGACGAAGCAACACCTGGTGGCAGAGGGTGTTGTGGAGGAAGAGACAGTAGGGTCTCTGTCAGGGGTGGGATCCTGACAGAGGCTTGGCATTGAAAAGAACGTAACGGGTCCGCGCCAGCTCCGGGAAGCGGCGGGACCCAAGAAAGGATTAGAAGCGAGATAGATTGTGCTGAGTGAGAAACGAGATCAAGCGATAGGAGAATACCAGTAGGGGTCGTGCTGTAAGACCGGAGCAACATCCTACTGAGGCGCACTACCGGTGGCCAGAACGCCGAGGGAGTATTACAATAACCAGCTTCAAGCAATACTCTAAACAGCGGCAGGACAGTCAGTCTCAGGCGGGCTGTCTCACCTAAATCACCTATGAAGTCTTGGGAGGCAATTGCGGGAGAGGGGCATCTCTAGGGTCCCGGAAGAACTCCAGGCCTATCCGACAAACGGGTGCCGTTCCAACCGTAACATCAGGGAGGGACGGAGGATTAGAAGAACATCATTTAATCGAGTTGTGAGGGAACACGAGAAACAGACACAACAGTTGTGGGGTACTTTCCGTAAGCACAGCAGGGAAGGACTACAACACATAGCGCTAAGAAGGAAGGCACCGATTTCCACCTGTGAAGTGAACTCTGTAGGTGCCATTGGACCGGCCGGACTTGCGCAGCCTGGTGAACCATATTCTGGACTGAGGACTCAGAGATCTCCAGTAAAAAGGTAAAGAGACTGCAACCTGGTGTCCTCGTTATTTACTGCATCGCACCACCACCACTATCCACACCGATCATTCACTGTGCGCCCCACGGCAGGGTCACGGACCGGGGCCTAGCCGCCATGACAACCCCAGAAGCAGAGACTCAGAGGCCCGGTACCGGGTACCCCTTGGCCCTGCGGCAGTGGGGGCGCCACAATTTGGCGTCACGAACAGGATCTACTTAAGCCTGAAGAATCAGGTCATGTGTGCCTTGGAACTGTGGTCTACTGTGTTAGGACTGTATTATGTTGCAAAGACTGTGTCCCGACATTCCCCGCCAAAACCGCCGCCATTATAACACTATGTGGCGCGCAGGGAGCATGGGGCGTTTCTTCGTGGGCGTAGCTTGGAAGAGTGGCGCGAAGATGGAGCCCGCCCCTCACCGATATTACTATGTCCAGAGAATATGCCCATCAAGGAGAAGGGCCCGCCTCCTAGTGTGGGATGGTGGAGGAGAGATAGGCCGCCCTCCGGACGGGGAGGGGCAAGAACTTCTGGGGACCACGAGGCAGAATCCGATTGGCAGCATGGAGCGCGGAAGTCACCCCGGGGAGGGAGAGAAGACCCGTGCCGGGTTCTACCAATGGGAGCCGGCGGAGTCCATACCAGGCTGCGCTAACCAGGAAATCCTCGGGGCAGAAGTGGAGGAGCTGTGCCGGCAGTTCCGGAGTCTGTGCCAGCGAGCAACCACCCCTGGCGAGGAGCCGCCCCCGCACCAGGTATCGGCCCTGCAGCCGACAACGGAGGAGGCCGACACCGGGGGTGCATCGGAGGCAGGTAACCGCGCCGATCCCGGCGTGGCGATTGAAGAGCCCCTGCTGGTGGATGTAGACTCACCCCCACCACAACCACCCGGGCGAGTGTGTAGCCGCATCGAGTGCGAGAGGCCCTGGGAAACTCTGCAGACGGCCGATCGCCCTCTACGGCCCATCAAACAACCCACGCAGCTCCAGGGAGAATGGGTAACCTTCAAATGGACCCGTGCGGCCACTACCAACCTGATGGGGTTCCCAGGGGATGCCCAAGAGGAGGGGGAGAGTATCGAAGTCATCCGCCAGCGGGAGTACCGCCAACAGCTGCGCCAGCAAGAGGAAGAATGGGCCCACAAGAAGGAGCTCCGGCGTCAGGCTGAGCGAGAGAAGGACCTTCAGAATAAAGCCCAAGTCAGGCAAGTTGCAGAGGAGAACTGGGGGCCGCAGCGCTATGGCGTGATCAATACCTTCCGGCTGCAAGGAGGTTGGGGCTTCATTAAGGAGCCCGGTCTTGCCTTGGAAGTGTTTGTAAACCGGCGGGATGTAGCGGCGCACCTCGTTGAAGGACACCCAGGCCGGGATCTTTACCCAGGAGACCGGGTTCGGTACACCCGCCATTGGGGGGATAAGGGGTGGTATGCCCTGCACGTACGCAAATACAAGCCGGAAGTGACCGTACCATCCTCTGATGATTCCTCAAGGCCGGCGGCTATTGCCCCGATTTCCCTGTGCGCCAAATGCCTGCGGGCCATCATCACTCCAAGGAGAACCGTGAGTACCCAGACCCCTATCCAGGGTGCGGACGCCCTCTATGTGGTGGCGGGGGGAGACCGGTACTCGCGGAAGCCGCCTCCAGCTTTAGAAGAATAAACCTCGATACCCTGAATCTGTAAATAGTTACTGTTCCACTACTTTGTTGCTATACTCGTAAAGGGTTAACTCTTAAAGGGATCCCTTTGTTTACCCGGGATCCCTATTGTTTTTGGTTATTTTTCTATTTTTCTATGTTATTCAAAAACTGCTGAAATCATGAACAGTGCATGATCCGAACTTCTTGTAAATAGTTGCACCTTATTAAAGGCGCTCCCTACTGGTTTTACTTAAAGACTCTTTGCGAAGATACCGCACTGGAACCTTTGCTGAGTATGGACTGGTAGCTTGGGAAGACACGCTACCTCACAGAGACTTGGTCCCCTCTTAAAGGGGATGTTCATTTATCGTATTTCAATAGTAAAATTGCTTAAGATAAATAGCAATAATGTCAATGAGAGAAAAGTGATGATAATGTTTGTACAAGAGAGTTATATGTGTTTAATTAGTTAAATGTGAAGGAATACTGATGATGTGCTCTGAGAAGTAAAAGGTGAAAGATAGAAGAAGGATGCAGTGGGCCCGTAGAAATAGATGTGGTGTCCAGCATGCAAGAAAGGAAGAAAGATAATGAGAAGGCTTAATGTTCGATAGACAATGTTTAGATAATGCTGATAGAAAGTTAGGATAGAAGGTAAACCCTGAGTCCTGATAGGAGTCATGTAGAGATGACTCAGTGCTCTTAAACTGAAAGAAATGTTATGTTCTATACTGTGTATAGTAGTTGAAAAGGCAGTAGGCCCTGGCTGAACGGGGCGGTCCTGTAAAAGAAAGGAGAGGCAGTAGGTCTGGTGCCGATAGGACCGGCGGTCCTGCAGATTTAAAGAAGGAGAATGAGAAAGTTAAAGTGCCTTATAATGTGATTATAGGAAGGTCTTTAGTGGATTTAGAGTGTGAGTCCTTAAAGGCAATGTTAAATTATTGTTCAACAATCTTGCACTTAAGTAGAATGCCCGGTTGGGTAACAGGAGTTATTTATAGCCTGTAATTTATAATGTTAACCATGTTTGTAACGTTCAAGTGTCCTCACCTCCCATAAAGGGAAGCTCTGTTCAAATATGCTTATTGTTATTGCACTCAACAAAATTGTATGTCTTTTTGCTAACTTGTATTGTTGTTTTCTTCCCAGTCCCGGAGTACTGTGTTTAACCAGGGGGGAGTGCAGCGCCCCAGAGTCCTGGTCGTTGCAGTACTGTGGCTCCGCCACTATGGGGAGCTACGGTGCGTCCGATGGCACTGAAGGAGTTCATCTGATCAGGTATCACAGACACCAATACATTTCACAGCTGGGCCTCCGGGGGGAGCTAAGGGTGCTATTCATTAGGCCACTCCCCACCATAGTGGGTAAACTGGGGGTCAGGCAGGAAGTTAGATCAAAAAGCTGACTGGATTGGACGAAGCAACACCTGGTGGCAGAGGGTGTTGTGGAGGAAGAGACAGTAGGGTCTCTGTCAGGGGTGGGATCCTGACAGAGGCTTGGCATTGAAAAGAACGTAACGGGTCCGCGCCAGCTCCGGGAAGCGGCGGGACCCAAGAAAGGATTAGAAGCGAGATAGATTGTGCTGAGTGAGAAACGAGATCAAGCGATAGGAGAATACCAGTAGGGGTCGTGCTGTAAGACCGGAGCAACATCCTACTGAGGTGCACTACCGGGGGCCGGAACACCGAGGGAGTATTACAATAACCAGCTTCAAGCAATACTCTAAACAGCGGCAGGACAGTCAGTCTCAGGCGGGCTGTCTCACCTAAATCACCTATGAAGTCTTGGGAGGCAATTGCGGGAGAGGGGCGTCTCTAGGGTCCCGGAAGAACTCCAGGCCTATCCGACAAACGGGTGCCGTTCCAACCGTAACATCAGGGAGGGACGGAGGATTAGAAGAACATCATTTAATCGAGTTGTGAGGGAACACGAGAAACAGACACAACAGTTGTGGGGTACTTTCCGTAAGCACAGCAGGGAAGGACTACAACACATAGCGCTAAGAAGGAAGGCACCGATTTCCACCTGTGAAGTGAACTCTGTAGGTGCCATTGGACCGGCCGGACTTGCGCAGCCTGGTGAACCATATTCTGGACTGAGGACTCAGAGATCTCCAGTAAAAAGGTAAAGAGACTGCAACCTGGTGTCCTCGTTATTTACTGCATCGCACCACCACCACTATCCACACCGATCATTCACTGTGCGCCCCACGGCAGGGTCACGGACCGGGGCCTAGCCGCCGTGACAACCCCAGAAGCAGAGACTCAGAGGCCCGGTACCGGGTACCCCTTGGCCCTGCGGCAGTGGGGGCGCCACACACTCATTAAAGCGCCAGGACCCTTGTGAACAGATACATGTTGTGGGAGCTGCCTAAGAAAAGATTATTGTCCTAAATAGACAACTATATTACAATTTTTCTAATATTAGATTTTATCAAAAAGGCAAAAGCTCTTCTGAACTCAAATTAGTGATGAGTTGACTGAATCGAATTTGAGTCAAATTTCCTAAAATTAGTAGGTTCCTACAAAGTCGAATAGTTTGCAACTTGAGTCACACTCATAGTACCGAAAAAACAGCCTTGCAGCAAGCATATCACATGGTCCAGTACAGCCAGGGGGACTATCAATATCAGTATATAAAGGGGGAACCAGCTGAGCATCATCATGTCATGTTTTTACAGCATAGAGATAGAGGGCAGAGTGCAAGGCTTATTGCACAAACAGAGAAGGACCAAAATTTGATTGTGTTGTACTACTGCACTAGTGTTGAAGAGCATTCAGTTGCAAATGTCACTTTGTTGATGCATATGGCAGAAGATTATCTTATGTTATATGTATCAACAGCAGCATTTAAAGTTTCACACCACTGATCTCTCAGCGGCAGGCATTAAACACAGCTTTGCAGTGCCATTGTGGAGTAGAAAAGGAGAATTTACTGTATTTTTCGGACTATAAGACTCACTTTTTATAGTCCGGATATATTGGCTCTGGCTGTGGTAGAGAGCTGGGGGAGCGGTATCGGAGTAGCAGCGGGTGACAGAGGCAGGAGCCGGCGGCTCCCCTAACTCCTGTGCCCACTGCTAAAGAGAAATTAATATGCACTGCATTCCACGCCCATGGGCGTGGAGGGCAATGAATATTAATTTCTTCCTGGTATGATTGAATGAATGAATATTCATTTCTCTTAAGTATCAGCACATTTGACCATCGCAGCAACAGGAAGCCGCTGGCTGACACTGCGTGCTACTGAAGAGTAAAGGATACTCATCGCTCTCTGCTATGAATGGTCCCGGTGAGTATTCCCGCAGCTGTGCTCTGCTTGTGAGCAGTGCATGATGTCCCTGCCATGCACTGCTTACAAGCATTAAGCAGCTGCTGGTACCGGAGCAGGATGCTGCGACTGCGAGGGAGCTGAGGAAGGTATGTGTAATGGTTTGTTTTTTTAATCTTTTCTAATGAGGCCATGTATACCAGGAGTGGGATAGGGGCAATCAATCATACCAGGAACTGGATGGGGCCAATCAATCATACCAGGAACTGGATGGGGCCCATCAATCATAGAGTAAAAGCTCAAAGACGCACAAAGAGGACTTAAAAATCCTCCAGAAAATTGATAAAAAATCACAGAGAAAAAAGCAGAGATGGTTACCTGCTGAAGCCTCCAAAAAAATGCACCAGCAGGGCGCATCGGACCCGATCAATGATGGCAACAACACAGGTGCAAAAAATACCGATGAAACAACCACTTTCAATCCAGTATTGGTTGTTTGGCATTAGTGCACAAAAAGATAAGCGATAATAGTCTGTATGTGGCATTGTTCGCACAGGCAATGCAGAGCATCTGGTCTACAGCCTATTACTAACGCACATACAGGCAGGCTGCCCAGTGCTACAAAATGCATGCTGTGTGAATAGAGGCCTACAGTTTACAGAGCCATCTTGGTCCGACTGCGCCCTGCAAGATAAAGTGCAAAAAAACAAACAAACCACATATCAATGTATGTAAGGTATTAGTTTATATTGGGGCCTCAATACGTAAGCCGGCAACCCACGTCAAGGGTCCTTACATTTTTGCCGGTCCTAACTCTAAACATTGAGTAAAAGCTCACAGACGCACAAAGAGGACTTAAAAATCCTCCAGAAAATTGTCGATCACACTTGTTTAGCGGCCTGAACTCAGCGCATGTAAATACAACAGAAATGCTTCTGTGTGATGTGCAATATGTTAGCATTTGAGGCCCCACTTTAAACTTTTGCCTAGGGCCCCAATTTGCCTAAAACTGGCCCTGTGTAGAGGAATGGGGGGAATCTATGGAGGGTAAAAGCTGTAAGTCGAAGAAGTTTCTGTGTTACATTTTGCAGGGATGAGTTATGGATTCAAGAAGTGATCATGATGTTTTGGGCCGAATGGAAAATGAAAAGAAAAATGAATGACTGCGATTATTGAGAACGTCTCTGGTGAGACCCTGCACAGTACACACATATATGGTCTGCAGTGCACTTGTGTAAAACTGATAGTACCATTATATGGACACTGTATTGTGGTGATATCAGTACTAGTACATTGGTTTTAGCTAATGATCCGTATGGCGGTATTATCACTGCTGTATATGCTGGTAATATTTTGATCTGCACTGGTGCTATTTGTTTGGTAGGCTAAGTTCCCGTGATGAGTAGTTGGTGAGTTTTTGATGTTGCAGATTTTCTGCTGCATTTTTCAACCTATTAGGTCAGTTAGGTTACTTGTGTTTTTTTTTACATTTTTGTATATTTTTTACTCTGGGTTTTTTGGTTTATTTGCTGTTTTGTGTTAAATAAATCTGCTTTATTTTTTATACTTCCTGGTACTCGACTTTAACAAAGCTTTATTGGTAGAGTCATGTGTGGATAAAATCTGCATATAAATCTCAGCATAATCGCAAGAAAAATTGATCCTGTATATTGTGGATTTCAAACATCCACACACCGCAGGTCATTTTATACAGAGTACAAAAAAATCACAGTGGGCATGAGATTTCTCTAAACCCCATCCACTTTGTTGGGACTGTAAGAAGAAGCGTTTTTATGCAGTGAAAATACTCAATGTGAAAACCTAACCATATATTGCAATATTATTATTATGAAATCTTATGTTAGAAATATAGTTAATAGTAAATTATTGATTTTCTTCAGGTAGAATAAAATTAGTATCACAGACCTCAATCTAGGGAAGGGGGGGGGGGGGGTGACAGCATGGGCTTGGAACGCCAGGACTGCATTTTAGTCCCAGTCCATCCCAAGTCACAATATCCAGAAAAAGTAAATGTTTACACAAGTGAAGAACATTTAGCGTCCAAACTCTGTTTAACATATTTTATGGGGGAAAAGACAGATGTAAATCCGGCCTCACTGATCAAACCCATGGTTCTTCCCTCCATGCCTGAGTTTGAAACTGATGCTCAGCCTATGGTGTTGCCACTTTAATTATTGCTAGGCAACTTCCTTATATGGTGATTCCGTTATGACATCATAATGCACCTACACTACTTCACCAAGCGCTTACTGCCCAGGTGTCATTGTTGTCAGTGATTGGCTGCAAAGCTGGTGATATACTGACTGCACTTGGATTTGTTAGAAATGTTTAGAATTTCTTCAGATAAACGTGAGGTGTTGGCACTGTTCAAGGAGATTCTTACCACCTATGCCCTTGACATTGTGCTACCAATACCCGATGGCGTCCTCAGCTTCACTTACCGGCTGGTTATGAAGCTCGTGAGCGACTGCCGGACCAAATACCAACGAGGTCGTATAAGCTCAGAATATCTTGAGCATTTACAGATGAACATCAGGACATTAGTACAACAGGTAAGTAACAGACAATCTGGGCAAAGCATATAGAATAATAATGAATAATATTCATAAAATACAAGCTGGGGAAGAGGGTGGTGATAGCGTGGGCCTGCGTGCTCCAAAATACCAGGGCTGAATTTTACTCCCAGTCCACCCTGGTCACAATATGTAAAAAAAAGTAAATGCTTACACATGTAAAGAATATTTAGCATCCAAAACCTGTTTAAAATAATTTTGGGGGTAAAGACGGGTATAAAAGCCTGATCAGAAGAGCAAAGCCATGGTTTTCCCTCTTTCCCTGATTCTTTTTCTGATGCTCAACCCATAATGTTGCCACATTAATTGTTACTAGAATGTTGCTAGGCAACTTCCTTTTATGGTGACATGCCCCTTTAACCCCTTCACCATCTTGCAATTTTCCATTTTTGTACTTTCATTTTTTGCTCTCCTTTTTAGAGCCATAACATTTTTTTACCATCAATATAGCCTATGAGGGCTTGTTTTTTGCATGCCGAGTTGTAGTTTTCAATGACACCATAGATTGCATATATTGTACTTGAAAATGGGAAAAATTTCAAGTGTGGTGAAATTGCAAAAAAGTGCAATTCCACCATTTTTTTTAAATTTAATATGTTCACTAAATGCTAAAACTGATCTGATAATATGATTCTACAGGTCAGTGCGATAATGCAGATACCAAACATGAATAGGTCTTTTTTTACTTAAGTGGTGGAAAAAAAAATCTGAATGCCGGCCATGAGTCAGCATTCATAAAAGATGATCAATATACAGGCACACTGGTCTTCTGAAGATCCTCGGCTGTCATGACAACCCATCGCAACCCCAGAATCATGTGACAAGGCAACGATGGGCGAGACTTGTGACACGGTTTTAGTCAGCAAGTCTTAAACACCATTGTCAGTGATCGACAGCAGCATTAAGTGGTTGACAGCTATGCATCTATTTGCGGGACATGACAGCTGATCACATCAACTGTGGGGGTAGAGATGAAGGCTCTGGTGCTGCCTAAAAAAGACATGGACACGATCTTGGACATACCTATAGTTTCAAAGTTGTAAATAAGTTAAGATTCCATTCCCGAATTCCATGGTGACATCACTGATGAAATGTTAACATTCCACCACAAGATTCCATGATGACATCATAATGCACCGCCACTACTTACCCAAGTGCTTACTGCCCAGGTGTCATTGTTGTCAGTGATTGGCTGCAAAGCTGGTGATATACTGACTGCGCTTGGATCTGTTAGAAATGTCTGGAATTTCTTCAGATAAACTTGGGGTGTTGGCACTATTCCAGGGGATTCTTACCACCTATGCCCTTGACATTGTGCTACCACTACCCGATGGCGTCCTCAGCTTCACTTTCCGGCTGGTTATGAAGCTAGGGAGCAACCACCTGACCAAATACCAACGAGGTCGTATAAGCTCAGAATATCTTGAGCTTTTACAAATGAACATCAGGACATTAGTACAACAGGTAAGTAACAGACAAACTGTGAAAAGCATATAAAATAATAATGAATAATATTCATAAAATACAAGTTTATTTACATGAAATGTGTATTTTGGCCAAGAGCAATATAATTTATCGCTTGTACGAAGTATCCATATATGTATTAATTGCAGCTGTAGATTGCAGGAGTAAAATGGTGACATAAATAGCGTCCTATATTCTCTACTTTCTCGCATGAATTTCCTTTTTTGTTTATTTCCATTTTTATAGGCTGAAGAAAGATCCCAAAGTGGAGATCTGGCCGTTTTTAAACAATTGGCCCAAAAGTTCCTGTATGTACTAGAGTATATGGCCCCCTCACTGAAGCATCTGGTAAGAATCCGTCATTATTATTATTATTAGATGGAAGCCCGATTCTAACGCATCGGGTATTCTAGAATATGTATGCAGTTTATTTATGAAGATTTTAGAATACATTGAATACACAGGATTTGGCCGGTCGGGCGCGACCAGTTAGTGAAGCGTGGTTCAAATTCCATGCCAATTCGCGTCCGGACTGCGCCTGTCGCTGATTGTTCATGGCCGGCCACATAGTATATAGCACAGCAACGTAGTATATAACAGCCCACGTAGTAAATAGCACAGCCACACAGTACATAGCACAGCCATGCAGTATATTGCACAGCCACGTAGTATATAGCAAAGCCCACAGAGTATATAGCACAGCCACGTAGTATATTGCACAGCCACGTAGTACATTGCACAGCCACGTAATATATAGCAAAGCCCACAGAGTATATAGCACAGCCACGTAGTATATTGCACAGCCACGTAGTATGTTGCACAGCCCACATAGTATATTGCACAGCCCATATAGTATATTGCACAGTCATGTAGTGAATAGCACAGCCATGTAGTATATTGCACAGCCACCTAGTGTATTTCACAGCCCACGTAGTATATTGCACAGCCCACGTAGTATATTGCACACCCCATGTAGTATATTGCACAGCCACGTAGTTTGTTGCACAGCGACGTAGTATATTGCACAGCTCACATAGTATATAGTAAATAGCACAGCCGCGTAGTATATAACAGCCCACGTAGTAAATAGCACACCCACATAGTACATAGCACAGCCATGTAATATATTGCACAGCCACATAGTATATAGCACAGCCACGTAGTATATAGCACCGCCCACGGAGTATATAGCACAGCGACGTAGTATATAGCACAGCCCACGGAGCGTATAACAGCCCACATAGCATATAACACAGCCATGTAGTTTATAAAAGCCCACATAGCATATAACACAGCTCACGTAGTATATACAGTAACAGCCCACGCACACAGTATATAACACAGCCCACATAGTGTATAACACAGCCCACATAGTGTATAACACAGCCCACATAGTGTGTAACACAGCCCACATAGTGTATAACACAGCCCACATAGTGTATAGCACAGCCACGTAGTATATTGCACAGCCACATACTTTATTGCACAGCCACGTAGTATGTAGCACAGCCCACATAGTATATTGCACAGCCCACATAGTATATTGCACAGCCCACATAGTATATTGCACAGCCACGTAGTGTATAGCACAGCCACGTAGTATATCGGATCCAGGCGAGGCATTTACCAATACTCCTTGCAACGCTCTGGTCCCAAGAGTGCATTGCGGTCTCGCGAGATGACGTAGCGGTCTGTATATATGCATGGAGCGGTCACCGGAGCATCGCGAGGAGCGGGAAAGGCCTGTTCTGTTCTGGCGGCCTCGACCAATCAGAGACGCGGGACTTCCATTATGACATCATCGTCGCCATGCTGTGCCCGTCGCTGATTGGTCGAGGCCTGGTGGCCTCGACCAATCAGAGACGTGGGATTTCCAGGACAGACAGACAGACAGACAGAAAGACAGACAGACAGACAGACAGACAGACGGAAAAACCCTTAGACAATTATATATATAGATATATATATATATATATAAATATATATACAGTATTATATATATATATATATATATATATATATATATATATATATATTATACATTAATTTGAATTTACTGGACGGAGCGGCCTTGTATACTCCATGCAATACCGCACTTATGTAAATCCAGGTTTAGTCCTTTCTGTCTTTTGTGTATTGTAATTAAGTATTTGTGAAAGTTATATTAATTGTACGTATTATATTCATCAGGAAACACCGGATGGTGACTCCAAAGAGGGCCAACAACGAAATATCGCTGACCCCAATACCAGTGAGCCAGGGCTAAAAAGTGATCTGATTGAAGGTAAGCTGATCATCTTGTATTCCTACAAACATTAATATTATGGAGACACCAGAGAATATATAAATTGACTCTTCATCCTCTGTATGAAGCTGGTGACGCCTCCTCGACCTCCTATAGACTAAAATCAGGGCCGTATTTAGAGTTTATGCTGCCCTAGGCACTGTTCGTGCTGCCTTCCCCATTGGTGAGTATGACTAAGGCAGACACTGTCGGCAGTGACTTAGGTTACTTTCACATCAGCGATTTTTACCATTCGTGGCAGATCCGGCAGTTTTTCTGCATCTGCTGCGTAACGGATCAGTTACGGCAACACTGAGTTCGGCCTCATTCATTCCCTATGGGACTTGCAGACATGTGCAGCTTTGTAGTGCATTATACCTGTGCAGAAAGCTTCTTACACCATGCTCTTAGCATGGTGTAAATAATTTTTGGTAGCTTTGTGACCTGGGGGTCACCACGGCAACGATCGGACCCCAGCAATGATGTCACATGGGTGCTGATCTGAAGGCAGAGGGAACTCCCATCCCGCTGCCTACCTCCTGAATGTTGTGTTCGGTTGTGATGACTTCATTTATGGGGTTAAAGGTACCTTCACACTGAACAACTTAACAACGATAACGATAGCGATCCGTGACGTTGCAGCGTCCTGGATAGCGATCTCGTTGTGTTTGACACGCAGCAGCGATCAGGATCCTGCTGTGACATCGTTGGTTGGAGCTAGAAGGCCAGCACCTTATTTCGTCGCTGGATCACCCGCTGACATCGCTGAATCGGTGTGTGTGACGCTGATTCAGCGATGTCTTCACTGGTAACCAGGGTAAACATCGGGTTACTAAGCGCAGGGCCGCGCTTAGTAACCCGATATTTACCCTGGTTACCATTGTAAATGTAAAAAAACCCAAACACTACATACTTACATTCCAGTGTCTGTCGGGTCCCCCGGCGTCTGCTTCCCTGCACTGTGTTAGCGCCGGCCGTAAATCAGAGCACAGCGGTGACGTCACCGCTCTGCTTTAGGGCCGGCGCTTACACAGTGCAGGGAAGCAGACGCCGGGGAACGCAACAGACACCGGAATGTAAGTATGTAGTGTTTGGGTTTTTTTACATTTACACTAGTAACCAGGGTAAACAACGGGTTACTAAGCACGGCCCTGCGCTTAGTAACCCGATGTTTACACTGGTTACCCGGGGACTTCGGCATCGTTGGTCGCTGGAGAGCTGTCTGTGTGACAGCTCTCCAGCGACCACACAACGACGAAACAGCGACGCTGCAGCGATCGGCATCGTTGTCTATATCGCTGCAGCGTTGCTTAATGTGACGGTACCTTAACAGCTAGGGGCACCACTCCTGGCTATCAGTGCAGGAGCAGATTAGTGCAGATTGACTGACTGATCACAGGCCCTGAGTGAGGGGACAGACAGCGTGTCTCTGCACCTCAGCTGTCTGCACTGAACTCTGCACTGTGTGTTTACACGCTGTGACAGTTCAAAGTTGAGACGGGCACATCATGGTGTGGGAACTGAAACCCGCTCATGACATGCTATGTCCATCATTGGACATAAAGGGGTTAATTAGAAAACTATGGTGAGTCTACAGTGCCCGATTACAGACATTTTTAAAATGGCAGCCCCTGTCTGGCAGAGGTAGTGCCATAGATATGTCAGATAAACCTCCAACGTAAATCAGGCCCCTCCATTCTTGTTCATGGAGGGGGATCCTAATTAGAGGCATATGACCAAGATTTGCCTTCAGGATACAACCCCTTCAGTACTTGTTTTAATTCCCAGAATATAGATTTTAAGAAATAAAGCTTAAAGGGAACCTGTCATGTGAAAAAAATGCTATTAACCTGCATATAGGGGGTTATTCTACAGGTTGAATGGTGTCCTGAAGACATGCTGCCACCACACTGAAAGGCCTGGCTGCTTTAAGCTTTCAGTCACGGCTCAGAACATAGCGAGCTGCGGCTATAACCATGTCCTGCCCTGACAGCTGGCTTTGCACTGATGCACTGCTGAGCTGGCTGTCAGTCACTGCGGGGCGTGGTGTCAGCTGCCGCTCACTACGTACTGAGCGGTGATGATGTGTTGGCAGCTGGGTCCAAATGAACACATCACAAGTTTCATTCTGTATGTAGGGGGCGTTTGCAGATATTAGAAATTAGCTCCTGTTGAAGTGAATAGGAGCTAATGTTAAGTAACCTATAAAGTGAATGAGATGCGGTGTTCCTGCTTCACTCACTGTTTACATCCCGCTGTTAGAGCAGATATTGGCTTATCAGTTGGGGTTCTGCACTGTACTGATTAAATACTGAGGACATATCCTTAGGATAGGTCATCAATATGTTAAAGTGACCCTGTGAGTAAATTCATTCTGCCCATCCATAGGCATGAATGAGAGCCTGCCTGTGATTTGTAGACAGGTATGTCTCTCTTAAGCAGTGCAGCAAGAAAACAGTTTGAATGCCAGCGGGGACTATAGGGAGAGGTGTCCTGTTTGGTGTGCCACACGCACACGCACACACATGTACGCACACACGTACACACACATTCTCCAGTTGGCTTTTCTACGCCCCAGCTATCTGACAGATGTCGTGAGACCTGTCAATCACATGGAGTGCTGCAGGAAAAAGTCTGTCAGGGGGCCTCACCGAACTAGTCAGGTGTTTCCCTATTGTCCCAGGCCAACTCCTAAAATTGTTCTCTCTGGAATCTTACAGAGAAAAATATAACAAGGTACAATTGTGCAACCAGAATGATTCATGCAGCTAATGATTTGGAGAACCTGAATCATGTGACAGGTTCCCTTTAAAGGGATCCTGTCACCAGATTTTCCCCATATAGAGTACAGGAAGCATCTTTAAGCGTTATTTACAACATTCTAATATGTTATACATATGTCCCCAATCTGTTCTGCAGGACACACACACAAAAAAAGTAGTTATTATACCTACAGTAAACACTGTCCAGTCCGATTGGTGTCTCTGGTCTATATACAGCACCCCTCTCTTTCATGATTGCCATCTTCCTTCCCTGCTTTATGTGGATGACGCGTCCTACGTCATCCACAGTGTGTCCCACATTCCGCACTGTAGTGCACATGCGCCACAAAAGGCCAAAGAGCGCTGATGACCCATAGGTAAAGGAAGTGCATGAGTGCTACAGCGATCGTAAGAAAGGAGGCGTCAGATCAGGCCCAGAGACGCCCATCAGACCGCACTGACTATAATAAAAGGTCTTTTTGTGCCTTGCAGAACGGATTGGGAACCAGCATTCCAGTGTGCAGTATATATGGGCACACAGGACCTGGCGACAGGTTCCATTTAAAGTACTGCTTTACTCATGCCCCACTCAGACATCCAGGCCATTTCCAGCCAATATCCCACAATGGTAAACTATTCCCCATATATCACCCCATTCACATCCAAGCCTGATATGGCAGCAGATTCCCACAGTGACCTACATACTGATCATGGCATCTGTGAGCCCACCCCAGGGGCAGATGATGCCTACTGCAGCCCACCGTCAGGGCACCGCTGCCCATGTGGCCCTGTCATCCACAGTAGCCTGCAGCCATTTTTTTTCTCTACCCCCCCTGCACACAGGGGAAGCAAGAGCGACAGGTGGAACACCCAGGCGGCCATATATGCTCTGCACCAGCCCAGCCTCCTGCACCTGCGTGCTAGGCCCCGTCACCGCCGAGAATCCTGATAGCTGTGTCCTGCCCGCCATTCACTTACATGCAAACTACACAAAACACCTAAGGTAACGCAGAGGTTAATCAGACCCCGCGCGTGCGTTTACCGGCCCTCTTCTACCGCAGCGGATCTGATCCATCTGTGGCGGCCGAGCTCTCCTGACAGACAATATGGCGCTTACTCCGAGGGCAGGAGAGCGGAAGTGATCAGCAGTGAGAGGTGGAGAAAAGGTTGTCACATCGCCCCCTGTTGGCCGCACCATAGGAAGCTCCTCAGTGGGGTGTGGAGTCCTGCAGTTACGTCAGTTCTGTCCCTGGCTGTGCACACACTACACACTGCACCTGAGGTGTAGCTAGGTTTTTGGTTCAGGGGGCGCGAAACGTCTGAGTGGGCCCCTAACCAGGTAAACCTGATTACAACTCGGTGACGCACGCTAATAGTGGATGTAGGAGGAGACTGTGCTGTTACTGAAATAATCTCTATATAAAGACCAACATGGATATTACCACCATACGGTCAGTGGTAAAAACCAGTCCTATAAAACATATACAGTGCCTTGCGAAAGTATTCGGCCTGGAACTTTTCAACCTTTTCCCACATATCATGCTTCAAACATAAAGATACCAAATGTAAATTTTTGGTGAAGAATCAACAACAAGTGGAACACAATTGTGAAGTTGAATGAAATTTATTGGTGATTTTAAATTTTTTTGGAAATTCAAAAACTGAAAAGTGGGGCATGCAATATTATTCGGCCCCTTTAACTTAGTACTTTGTTGCGCCACCTTTTGCTGCGATTACAGCTGCAAGTCGCTCGGGGTATGTCTCTATCAGTTTTGTACATCAAGAGACTGAAATTCTTGCCCATTCTTCCTTGGCAAACAGCTCGAGCTCAGTGAGGTTTGATGGAGATTGTTTGTGAACAGCAGTTTTCAGCTCTTTCCACAGATTCTCGATTGGATTGAGGTGTGAACTCTGACTTGGCCATTCTAACACCTGGATACGTCTATTTGTGAACCATTCTAGATTTTAGATTTTGCTTTATGTTTGGGATCATTGTCTTGTTGGAAGACAAATCTCTGTCCAAGTCTCAGGTCTTTTGCAGACTCCAACAGGTTTTCTTCAAGAATGGTCCTGTATTTGGCTCCATCCATCTTCCCATACTGTATATAATTATGTACCATAATTATATACAGTATGTGCAGAATATCCATATAACTAGTATTATACCATTTACTTGTCTTTCCTTCCTTATATCGATGTGTTATATATTAAGTACTGATATCATCTAATACATGATGTCTCATTATTTTATCATTATATTAGAGACAACTGAGCCGGCAAATGCTGACGGTGGAATATCTGAGACACCAGACATCCCCGAATCTGCCAGTGTAAGTATCAGAGAAAACATCTGCATGTCATCAGACCACGGGGTTTGAATTACATATCACATGTCACACCCCATAGGACAGCGATTAACTCTATTCTTAATGTAGATTGGACCTATTATTATTATTATTATTATTCCTGTCTCCTCTGTGTGATGTCCCATACCATCACCTCCAGTACAATGATATATGTGTATGGAGGCTATCCCCATAATATAATAGTGTCTGGGGAGCGTCCTGCTTGTATCATGTCCTCTACATCTGCTGCAGTGTAATCAGCAGGGACATAATGGAGAGAAGTTCCTGCATCTGCAGCTTTTATTTTCCTGCAACTTTTATGTCTCATTGTCATTTCTTCTTCTTCTAGGCCATTATCAGATCATTGAACGCTATGAGAAAACCAAGTAAGAGCGACTATACCCATATCGAAGAGATCAGCAGTGGATCTTTTGGGTGAGCTTTATGTATACATTTTACCAAACTCCTTATGATGATGCCTCTGTCTATATGTCCTGCCTTAGGGAAATTCCTGTACAGGTAGTCCTCGACTTACGACGTTGATCCGTTCTTACGCGTCGTCGTAAACCGAATTTCGACGTAAGTCGAACCATACGTTCATACAGTACTGTACCATAATAACAGTACAGTACTGCAAACACTTAGCCTATCCAAACACCTATCCTAACACAGTACCCTACATAATTATCAATAAAGATAGGTACAGTAAAATATTGTGCAGTACAGTACGTTTAATAATGAAGTACTGTACTACTGTACTGTAAGTGCTATAACAGGTAATAAACAGTGTACAGTACTGTACAGTACTGTAATAAACAAAGATAACAATTCCAAAGACAGAACAGGCTTATTGGGAGGAATCAGCAGAAGGTGCTGGAGATACTGGGGCAGGGGAGTCAAGAGGGGCAGGTGAGTCAAGAGGGGCAGGAGAGGTAAAGGGTACAGGTACAGGATCTGTTGCAGGATCTGTTGCAGGCCTCTCTACCTTCTTGAAGTACTGCTGCAGGTTAGTTTGGAAGGAGACCATCTTCTTCTCCTCCAAGATCTCCTTGTAACACCTAAGGGAATCCATGACTCCTCTGGCAACCCTAGTGTACCTTTCCGTGTTGGGATCCTCAGCCTCAAACCTTGACAATCCTTCCTGTATCAGGGCAAAACCTCCTGCCAAGCCCTGCCTTGTAAATCTCTTACGTTCTGGGGTTGGTATGTCTTCCTCTTCCTCTATCATCTGCTTCTCCAGTTGAATAAGGTCCTCAGCAGATAACTCCTCTCCATGAGATGCCAGTAGCTCTGTGACATCATCCTCCTCCACCTCCAGATTCATTGTCTTAAGGTACCTTCACACGAAGCGACGCTGCAGCGATAGCGACAACGATGCCGATCGCTGCAGCGTCGCTGTTTGATCGCTGGAGAGCTGTCACACAGACCGCTCTCCAGCGACCAACGATGCCGAGGCCCCCGGGTAACCAGGGTAAACATCGGGTTGCTAAGCGCAGGGCCGCGCTTAGTAACCCGATGTTTACCCTGGTTACCAGCGTAAAAGTAAAAAAACCAAACAGTACATGCTCACCTGCGCGTCCCCCAGCGTCCGCTTCCTGACACTGACTGAGCTCCGGCCCTAACAGCACAGCGGTGACGTCACCGCTGCTTTCACTTTCACTTTAGGGCCGGCGCTCAGTAAGTGTCAGGAAGCAGAGGCTGGGGGACGCGCAGGTGAGTATGTACTGTTTGTTTTTTTTACTTTTACGCTGGTAACCAGGGTAAACATCGGGTTACTAAGCGCGGCCCTGCGCTTGGTAACCCGATGTTTACCCTGGTTACCAGTGTAAAACATCACTGGTATCGTTGCTTTTGCTTTCAAACACAACGATACACAGCGATCGGACGACCAAATAAAGTTCTGGACTTTATTCAGCGACCAGCGACATCACAGCAGGATCCTGATCGCTGCTGCGTGTCAAACGAAACGATATCGCTAGCGAGGACGCTGCAACGTCACGGATCGCTAGCGATGTCGTTTCGTGTGAAGGTACCTTTACTCATATCAACAACGTTCTTTATGACACTAGTCACTGACTCTTGGACCTCTGTGACATCATTCACAAACTGGGGACACAGTTTTTTCCACACACCATTCATACTGGTCTGCTTAACCTCATCCCAGGAATCAGCAATGTTATTCACAGCATCAAGGATGTTGTATGTTTTCCAAAAGGCCTTTAGAGTCAAGTCCTTGTTCTTTTCAGTTGCTGCTAAAGCATTACCAATGACCCTTCGGAGGTAGTAGGCCTTGAATGTAGCAATGACTCCTTGGTCCATAGGCTGTATTAGGGCAGTGGTATTAGGTGGAAGGTAAACCACCTTGACATTATGGTTAAAGTCATCCAGACGAGCAGGGTGTCCAGGGGCATTGTCCAGAATTAGCAACACCTTAAAGGGGATATCCTTGGAGGTACAATACCGCTCCACGCCTGGCACAAAATGGTTGGTGAACCAGTCATCAAACACTGCAAGTGTCACCCATGCCTTCCTATTAGACTTCCAGATGACTGGTAGTTGACTCTTTGAAATGCCCTTGAGTGCCCTTGGATTCTCAGCCTGATAAACCAGCATGGGCTTCAGTTTGTAGTCGCCAGCAGCATTGCCCCCAAGAAGCAAAGTCAGTCTCTCCTTGCCGACTTTATGACCTGGTGCTGACTTCTCCTCCTTGGCGATGTACGTACGGTTAGGCAAACGTTTCCAAAACAAGCCTGTCTCATCCACGTTGAACACTTGTTGAGCACAGTAACCACCCTCCTCAATTATCTCAGCCAATGCTTTAGGAAACTCAGTTGCTGCTTTCTCATCAGCACTAGCAGCTTCACCTTGCACTTTAATGTTATGGAAATTGGCACGATCCTTAAACCTCATAAACCAACCCCTACTCACCACAAATTCTTCACTTTCACTTCCTTCCCCCTTATCTGTTTTCAACGCCTCAAACAGTCGCCTAGCCTTCTCCTGAATAACCATAAGGCTCACAGGGATACGGCGTTGATTTTGGTCTTCCAACCAAAGCACCAGTAATCTTTCCATCTCAATAATAAGCCCACTCCGCTGCTTTGTTATCATTGTCGCTTTCATAGGAGCAGATCCTTTCACATGTTCAAGGATACGATCTTCATCCTTGATAATCGTAGCGACAGTCGAACGACTAAGTCCTAATGACCTGCCAATTTCTGTTGGTGTTTCCCCCTTGTCAGATCGCCTTAGGATATCCACTTTCACCTCCATGGTGATGGCCTTCCTCTTCTTTGATGCACTGCTGGTGTCAGATGAGTCTACCTTGCGTTTGGGAGCCATAATGAAGCGTGTTATGGTGTGCAGGAGGCTCAGTTTCCTCTGTAACTGGGTACAGTGTACAGTACTGGACACTGTAGTTCCACCCCTGCACGTAGTTCGACTTACGACGCAAAACGTTGTAAGTCGGAATGAGGCGTCGTATAAAGCGTCGTAAACACGAAACGACGTAACCCGAGACCGTCGTAAACCGAGGACTAACTGTATATGAGTCCACGTCTAAATGTTACTGTTGTCCAGATCTGTAACATTTTTAGTTTTTAATCCGATAGAGCTTTGTAAGGACTTGTTTTTTGTGAGTCGAGCTGTTGTTATTGATACCACTTTGCACTAGAACCAATCTACATCTAGTCACTAGTCCACATCTATTTCTCACGATTTAGCTCAGTTATGATGTGATATGGATGAAAACCTCCCAGAAGTGATCATTCATGCTGAGTTATTTTGTGTATTTCCAGACATTGATTTTTTAGCGACGGCCATGCATCTTGTATCAACACCTGCATGATTTGCGTCTACTAGACAGCCTGTATACATGTGAGGATTTCCTAACAAACAGGCATTCCCCACACATATTCAGGCTGTCCAGCAGTCGCAAATCATGCAGCTGCGGTGCACAAACTAAATCTCCGAGCATACCCAAACTACTCGGAGAACACCCGAGCATGCTCGGAAATCTCGAGTAACGAGCATACTCACTCATCACTGTTAACTATTAGTACAGAAGATCTTTTGACATATAGACAGACAGTTAGTAAGAATTCGGTATAAATTATGGATTTTTCTCCTCTACAGGGCAGTCCACTTAGTGCGTCATAAAGACACAAACAAGGTGTTCGCCATGAAGAAACAAACCAGGAGTAAACTGCATGATACATTCTTTCTTAAAAGGGCCTATCTGGAAAGGGATATCACAATATTCTCTGATTGTCCCTTTGTTGTCTCCACGTTTTGTTCCTTCCCAACAAAACAACACCTGTGTATGGTCATGGACTTTGAAGCAGGTAAGACCTATCTATTGTATCTATATCCAGCCCATATCTGCTTAAATATATAAAGCTACCAGTGTATTTATATTTCATTAATCTATATGCTCAAAAGAACAGTTTAGGAGGATTACATCTTTCTGACAGATAATAGTTTTCACTGCTTCTTATCACATTTTTTTCTGATGTCGGGGCAACAAAAACACTGCAATTCCATCTGAGTTTATTTGTTTTTTTATTATTTATTTTGACTGGAGAAACAGTGATTTTTATATTTAATTTTTTTTCCCAAAATATTTTTTTTTTTTTTAGTCTCCATAAGGGACCTGAACTTGTGATTATATAATTGTATTTACTATGTACTGCAATATGGGTATTGCAGAATATGGTGAACAGATTGGTCCCCTATGAAGCCAAGCTACACACTGACCTTCAGGGAAATACCGTAATGGCAAGGATAGTAGTCTTCCACAGATACTCAGCAGCCATAGCAAACCACTCACATGGAATGGGGGCGATGAGTGCATAGAGCAACTCGCCTCCATGTCACCTGCTGTAAATGTCACTGTCAGAGATTGACAGTGCAATGTAAGAGGTTACCAGCAGGGGGCAGATCTGAGCTCTCTTTTTGTATAGGACTACTACTCGGCAGTATACGCTCTACATCACACAGTGTATCTCTATGATTGACTCCCTGCCCCAATGTCTCAGCTTATTACTAATTCACACTCATAATGTGTAATTTACATTGTAACAAACCCTCACCTGTCATATTTGCTTTCTGCTCTAGGAGGAGACTGTAACACTCTCCTACAGTTTTATGGTCCTTTACCCCTCGACTTGGCCCACATGTACATTGCAGAAACGGTTCTTGCTGTGGAATATCTGCACAGCTATGGTGTGGTTCACCGAGACCTGAAGCCTAAAAAGTAAGTGAATACAGCAGCATAATAAAGGGAGAGACAGTTATAGTTTGGTATACAGTCTATGGGTTATTACTTAGGGTTGACAATATATTTTCTTTCACAGCCTCATGATATCATCAACTGGACATATCAAAGTCACCGATTTTGGACTTTCAAAACTCGGACTCATGAGACCAACATCAGATAATTACAAGGTTCGAACTAAAGACATCACCAGAGAGTTCCGTGATAATGAGGTTAGCTTTACATAAAAATCGTATTCTTTACAGATCTGATCTATTTCTGCTTCTCTGATAGTTTCTCACATAGAAAACTTTTCCACTGATATTATTTGTCACAGTTATTTTCATTTATCATCTTCTCATTATTCTGTTGGTTTCCAGGTGGCTGGCACCTTTCGTTATCTAGCCCCTGAAGTCATCTTAAAGGTGGGCTATGGAAGGCCTATTGACTGGTGGTCAATAGGGATCATCTTATATGAATTTCTTACCGGCCATGTGCCATTTAACGGAAGACGCAAAAAAGATATTTTCAACAGTATCATCAGGGGTAAGCAAAATAATCTGAATGCTGTGTGATGCCATAGGAATTTGGTTCAGTTGTTAGGTTCATTCTTTGGTTTAGTTACTTGTTGTTTTTGATAAAAAAAATTTAAATGATAGTAAATGTAGAGACTTTTCTGTAATATTTACTTTTTATATAACAGATGACATCACTTTGAAAATTCAAAATTCTACTGATAATCCTGATGCTCAAGACTTCATGACTCAGCTGCTTAGAAAAAATCCAAAACATAGACTCGGGACAGGTAATGTATACAGTAGTATTAATAATAACTTATAACTCCTCTGTGACCTGGCAAATAGATAATTTCCATGAGGATCAGCACTGAGGTCTCAGCTTTACCTTCTTTTCTATTCCCCATTCTTCATACCATGACTTACAGTATGTTTTGGCTCTGCTATGTCTTCAGTTTAGATTAACATAAAAAGTACCTAACATTGTCTGGATCACTTTTTTCTTGTCTTCCGATTCCAGAAGGAGCAAATGAGGTCAAGAGTCATCCATTCCTGAGAAAGTTAGATTTTGAGAACCTTCAATATATGAAGCCATGGTATAGGCCAGATCTTAGTTCAGAGGAGGACACCCGCTACTTTCACAGTAAGTAGAATGAGACGTCATCTGGTTAAAGCTGCTGTTTGTCTTGTCTTTCATTTTATGTGACAGTATGTTCCCATCATTATTAGTAATAATATGGTGATTGTCTATAATTATATTAATAATCTCTGATAATACTTGTACTTTGTAGATGGCATTTGGAGACCCAGACATATGGATTCAGATGAGGGTTACACAAGTAACATCAGTGATTGGCCAGAAAACCTTAACTATGTATCATCTTCTCTAAGACTTTCTAAGGTAAGTATGTGATGAGTAAATCCACAAAATTATACTGAAAAATATTATTAAAATACTATATATATATTTAATTTTACTCTGTGTATTTTAGCTATATGCAATCAATACCAGGATGATGATAAATGAAGATCATGAGCCATCTCCAGGTTGTTCTCTAGAGACCAGCACAAAACACTCAGACTTGTGAGTAGATTATTATTATGCGGAATAGTACTGACATATCTTCAGAATACCAATTACAAGACGCATATGACACAATGCTAAATCCAGAACCCACCACCCAACAATTAGTGTTGAGCATTCCGATACCGCAAGTATCGGGTATCGGCCGATATTTGCTGTATCGGAATTCCGATACCGAGATCCGATACTTTTGTGGTATCGGGAATCGGTATCGGGATCGATATTAATGTGTAAAATAAAGAATAAAAATAAAAAATATTGATATACTCACCCTCTGACGCGCCCTGGTTGTAACCGCCAGCCTCCGTTCATAAGAATGAGCGCTTGAAAGTCCTTAGATGATGTCGCGGCCTGTGATTGGTCGCGGAGCGGTCATGTGACCGCAAAGCGACCAATCACAAGCCGTGACGTCATCTAAGGTCTTTCAAGCGCTTGAAAGACCTTAGATGACGTCACGGCTTGTGATTGGTCGCGTTGCGGTCACGTGACCGCTCCGCGACCAATCACAGGCCGCGACGTCATCTAAGGACTTTCAAGCGCTCATTCTTTTGAACGGAGGCTGGCGGTTACAACCAGGGCGCGTCAGAGGGTGAGTATATCAATATTTTTTATTTTTATTCTTTATTTTACACATTAATATGGATCCCAGGGCCTGAAGGGGAGTTTCCTCTCCTTCAGACCCTGGGAACCATCAGGATACCTTCCGATACTTGGTGTCCCATTGACTTGTATTGGTATCGGGTATCAGTATCGGCGATATCCGATACTTTTCGGGTATCGGCCGATACTATCCGATACCGATACTTTCAAGTATTGGATGGTATCGCTCAACACTACCCATGATTGATCATCACTGTAGGGTCTGGCTTGTGATAACGCTGGTGATAACAGTTGATAATTGCAAACCAGCCTTTCATTTCCATTTCATTAAAGCCCTTTATAACTAGTTATTCTTCATTCTTGCTGACAGAATGCAGTCCTGGGCAAGGTGTCCCCTCCATTTTGTCCAAATGTCCTAATTGCCCATACAGAAAGGATTATTTTTAATTGCTTTTACTTGTAATTTACTTATTTTTCTTCTACCAAACAGGCAGAAAGAATCTTCTCCTACTAGATATGATGGTGATAATCAGTGTTTCACTACTGAAAACAACAAGTCACCCTCTCCCATATTGTCAGGTATGTGCAGGTCTACAGGAAATCTTGTTGTCGCCACTGATCAAAAGGTGTAATGTGAATGTTACCTGAGGGCTCAGAAAATCACTGCTTTTTTGTGCCTTTAAAATAATCAACAATCCAACACTTTAATGTATAAAATTCTCACTCTTTTGTGCTGTGCATTAAAAGTTATAAGGGGCCATACAGTCTGGTGCCTGATACTGATCATGAACACTGTGGCTATGGCTCAATAAGGCCCCAAACTAACCCTATATTTACCCTTAATGTGACACAGATGTTTTAAGTAATGGGCTATATGATAACACTGCTGCAACTAATGTCATATTGAAGGGAACCTGTCACCAGATTTTTCCCATACAACCAAAGACCACCACCTTTCAGCTCTGTGTTACAACATTCTGGAATTTCTGAATATAAGTCTACAAGCCTCCCTTCAGAAAACAAAATAGACATTTTATTATACTCACCGATGGCACAGTCCGGACTGATCGGCGTTACTATTCTTGATCCGGGACCTCCTCTCTTCTTGTGATGCCATTCTCCTTCTCTGCTTCATGTGGATGATGCGTCCTATGTCATCCACACAGTGTTCCCATCACGTTCCAGCGCAGGCGCACTTCCCTCTGCCCTGCTGAACGCAGATCAAAATACTGTAGTGCTCATGAGCAGGCATTCTTTGGCTCTTCCCCGTGTATTGACATATAATTATTGATGTGCGAGTGTTATCATGTGTTCTCCGAGTAGTTTGGGCTTGCTCGGAAATTAAGTTTTAGTCCCTGCAGCTGCATTATTTGAGACTGCTAGACAGCCTGAATACATGTGGGGATTTCAGAAAAAACGGGCAATCCCCACATGTATTCAGGCTGTCTAGCAGCTGCAAATCATGCAGCTTCAGGAACCTAAATTTAATTTCCAAGCACCCCCAAAATACTCAGAGAACACCCCAGCATGCTCGGAAAACTTGAGTAAGAAGCACACTTGCTCATCACTTATATGTCAATGGTGGGATTTTCACATCGATGACTAACAATGATTATTGACTTGTTTTTCTTACTTTTTTATATGAATTTCCAGTTGAGATGAAAAATACATCTGCATTAAAACTGGGAGAAGAGCAAGACCCTGAAATAGTAGCAGAGACAGAACCTAGGAGAGGTAAGTGTGACAATAAGGTCTATGTTGTGAGATGTTGGCGAATAATTGTGAATAATTCACAAGTCCCATTACTTACATTAGTTTTATAAAAATCTCTTCTCATAGGTTCCATCTTCCGCCGGATTATATCATCCTGCCGGCGTGGATTATCCAGGGCTGCTCGCAGCTTAAGAAGATAGTGCATTTTTTCAATCTGTCGTTAGGGCACTGTATACATCTAGTGTTCTGAAGAAAGTACAGCAAGTCCATCATCAAAGCTGTACTTGGGCAGCACGGTGGCTCAGTGGTTAGCACTGTTGCTTTGCAGCACTGGGATCTTGGGCTTAAATGTCACTAAGGAAAACATCTGCAAGGAGTTTGTATGTTCTCCCCGTGTTTGCGTGGGTTTCCTCCGGGTACTCCGGTTTCCTCCCACACTCCAAAGACATACTGATAGGGAATTTTCTGTGGAATATGATGGCGCGCAAATACACGTAATAAATAATACCTGTGCGGAAAGATTTCTAACATCTACCTGTGGCCTTCTGACCAGCAAAAATCATCTGCAGAAGATGAAGGTTCTTCCAAGCACATCACATCATTCTTCCATGCAGTCCTATTTTAAAAAGAAGAATAGAAATTATGAATAAATTAATGTTCCTTTGTATTTAATAGAATATTTCTGAAATATATGGCATACCAATACCGTACGTCGCACATGTTTGAAGCACCCTCATGAAGTTTTGTTTTTTCACTAAATGTGTATGTACTGTAGTGTGGCGGGGTGATATACTTCCCTACTGCCGTCTTCTCTGGGATCAAGCTCTGTCCAGCTCCTCTTTTGCGTGATGTCATAGCTACATAGTTACACACACAGGTTGAAAAATAACTAGGTCCATCAAGTTTAACTTTTCTCCACCAATTGTCCATTTTGTTACTAAATTAAATTTAACCCACAATGTTATGTGTATTGAGGAAATCATCCAGCCCTTTTCAAAAGCTGTTGTAGTGTCTGCCATTACTTGTTCTTGTGGTTGGGCATTCCACAGTCTGACTGCTCTAACTGTAAATAGCAGTTTCCTAGTTGGCTGTCGGAATCACCTATCATCGCTCTTCAGACACTTCGGCTCACTCTACGCTCTCGGTGTGAGCCAGAAGTCTCTTCTATAATGCAAGTCTATGGGGCCTTGATCTGACGCTCCATAGGCTTACATTGTTAACCCCTTACTGACCTCGGACGGGATAGTATGTCCGAGGTCAGCTCCCCTGCTTTGATGCAGGGCTCCGCGGTGAGCCCGCATCAAAGCCGGGACATGTCAGCTGTTTTGAACAGCTGTTTTGAACAGCTGACATGTGCCCGCAATAGCGGCGGGTGAAATTGCGATTCACCCGCCGCTATTAACTAGTTAAATGCCGCTGTCAAACGCAGACAGCGGCATTTAACTACCGCATCCGGCCGGGCGGCCGGATGTGAGCGCATCGCCGACCCCATCACATGATCGGAGGTCGGCGATGCTTCTTCATTGTAACCATAGAGGTCCTTGAGACCTCTATGGTTACTGATCCCCGGCAGCTGTGAGCGCCACCCTGTGGTCGGCGCTCACAGCACACCTGATTTTCTGCTACATAGCAGCGAACAGCAGATCGCTGCTATGTAGCAGAGGCGATCGTGCTGTGCCTGCTTCTAGCCTCCCATGGAGGCTATTGAAGCATGGCAAAAGTTTTAAAAAAAAGTAAAAAAAAAGTGAAAAAAATAAAAAAAATATAAAAGTTTAAATCACCCCCCTTTCGCCCCAATCAAAATGAATCAATTAAAAAAATCAAATCTACACATATTTGGTATCTCCGCGTTCAGAATCGCCCGATCTATCAATAAAAAAAGCATTAACCTGATCGCTAAACGGCGTAACGAGAAAAAAATTTGAAACGCCAGAATTACGGTTTTTTTGGTCGCTGCGACATTGCATTAAAATGCAATAATGGGTGATCAAAAGAACGTATCTGCACCAAAATGCTATCATTAAAAACGCCAGCTCGGCACGCAAAAAATAAGCCCTCACCTGACCCCAGATCACGAAAAATGGAGACGCTACGAGTATCGGAAAATGGCACTTTTTTTTTTTGCAAAGTTTGGAATTTTTTTTCCCACTTAGATAAAAAATAACCTATACATGTTAGGTGTCTATGAACTCGTACTGACCTGGAGAATCATAATGGCAGGTCAGTTTTAGCATTTAGTGAACCTAGCAAAAAAGCCAACCAAAAAACAAGTGCGGGACTGCACTTTGTTTTGCAATTTCACTGCACTTGGAATTTTTTTCCTGTTTTCTAGTACACGACATGGTAAAACCAATGATGTCATTCAAAAGTACAACTCGTCCCGCAAAAAATAAGCCCTCACATGGCCAAATTGATGGAAAAATAAAAAAGTTATGGCTCTGGGAAGGAGGGGAGTGAAAAACGAACACGGGAAAACGGAAAATCCCAAGGTCATGAAGGGGTTAAAGCCACATCCAGGTTACATGGAGCGCAGTGTGACCCGGTCTGGAGAGCGGTGACATCACTCAGAAAAGGAGTGAACGGCGCATGATACCAGAGAACTCGGTGGTAGGTGAATATATTAACACACACTACACTACAAACCAGAGGTGCTGCTAGGGTCCTAAAAGATTAGGGGCTCAGCTCCAAAGTACATGTCTTCTTATGTGACCCCTCGCGACTTATAAGAGGATTTGTACATACAGTATGTAATTACATAAATTAAGAGGAGTCACCGGAGACTAGATGAATATATATGCACATAGGTACACAAGGTTATAAATTATGTAATTGCATAAATATAGGAAGTATGTGTGTGCATACGTCTAGGATATGAATTCCGAAGAAAGATTAATCTGAGCATTAAAGGGAGCAAAACACCAGAGAACTGATAAAAAAAAAAGTAAATAGAACAATATATAAAAAATAAAAATGATATTACATTTTTCAAGTATAAAATGTGTTGGAGAAACAGAAATATAAGAAAAAGGGTGCATAACATAGCTGTATTTAGTAAAAGTGACGTATGTCAAGGTTAGGTAGGGAGACGTGCTGCATAACGCTGTAAACAGTGTATTGAAAGTATACGAATAGTAACAAATAAGTTCAAATGTAATTTTACATAAAGACACTGCGAGTATGGTATAACAATATGGTTAGTCAAGAAAGTGACTAAATGTATATGTGGATACAAATACTAAATATTGTATTTTATGCATTATAAGATGCACTTTTTTCCCCCCAAATTTTGGGGGGAAATGTGGGTGCGTCTTATAATGCGTATATACTTTACCAGTACCGTTGCTGCAGGCTGGGAAGAGGGGGTTCCAGCCACCGATGCTGCCCAGGGGTGTCCACCGCTGCTGCTACCCGGGGTGTCCTTCTCCCCCGCTTCTGCTGCCCAGGGTGTCCGCCGTAGGGTGGCTCTGCTGACATTTCATGAAAGGCCAGATCCCCCCGCAGTTCCATGGTTTCTTCCTGTGCGGTGGGCTCCGGGAAAATGGCCGCTATGGGGCGGCGTATGTGCACAAGGAGATCTTGGCACCAAGAACTTGGGAGATGAGATTTCGGCACTGAGATCTCATCTCCTGAGATCTTGATACCGAGATCGCCATCAGCGCATGCACCGCCTTCCGGTGGCTATTTTCCCAGAGTCCACCGCATAGGAGGAAACCACAGAACTGTGGGGGGCTCTGGCCTTTCACAAAATGTCAGCAGAGCCCCTCTGCAGCAGCAGACACCATTTTACTAAAAATACTTTTTTTTCCCTATTTTTCTCCTCAAAATTTGGGGTGCGTCTTATAATCCGGAGCATCTTATAATCCGAAAACTACGGTGTTTTGCAAGAACCAGCTAACATTGATGTAAAAACACACAGGCACTTATAGTGATGTTGATGGCAGAAGATAAAATCAGTGAGGCAGGGGCCTGTACAGGAACAGAGATTGCACTGATGAATAAGGTGAATTCCACACTTAGATTAGTTTACTGATAACTTAGAGAGGGAGGGGGTCTGCAGCACTGAGGAGAAGAAAGTGCTTGTGTGGAACTGTAGTTTTAGGAGATAATAGTAGGAACATTCATTTAGATATTTGAAGTTAGATGCACAGAGGGGAGGATATAGATAAAAAAATGACACAAAAGTAGAAGAAATAAATGTTATGTTGGGCTCAGTCTTTACACTAACCCCTACACGACATCTGCTTTAATCTACATCTCATGTCAGAAGGAGGTGTATGGAGCGGGCTACTGCAGTAAGCCCACCCCATACTTGGCAGGTGATGGCAGTGTATTACAGCCAGGACCTGCAGCTAACAATCGCAGATGGAGCAGTGCTATGCCCGCAATTGTTAATTTGATAAATGCTGCTGTCATTCTCTGACAGCGGCATTTAACACGCGCTAATGTACATGTGCATTATTTTCTCCATCCATCGACATGCTTGTGACCTCATTGTGGGTCACCAATGGGTTGTCATGACAGACGAGGATCAGATGATTACACCCATGCCTATCATTGCTAGAGATGGGCGAACCCAAACAGTAAAGTTCTGTGTCCATACCGAACACCTACTGTTTGTGCATGGACACTGAACACGGACTTCACCAGGAAGTCCATGTTACTGTTCAGGTCTGGCTGCCTGAACACCGGGTGTTTGTCATGCTGTCATGTGCATCACAGCGGTTCTCTGATTGGCGGGGAGGATTTCACCGCCGATCAAAGAGCCGCAGTTCACACGCTGTCAAAACACAGGGTGAGCGCAAAGCTGTGATCGGAAGTACAAAGTTTACCTCTGGTCACTGGTGTCAGCTGATGAGACCCATCATCCAATACCTGCTTATGCTAGTAACAATGAGATTAGGAGCTGCTGATGGGTGTGTTCATTAGCCGGCTCCTGCGCTGTAAATAAATAATAAAATAAGCCATGGGTTCCCCTGTATTTTTGATAACCGGCCAGGCAAAACTCAAAGCTGAGAGCTGCAACCTTCAGCTATCAGCTTCAACAAGGCTGACTATCAAGAGTAGAGGGGTCCCCACGCTGTTTTTTTTAAAATTATTTAAATAAATAATTTTAAAAAATGGTGTGGGGTCTCTCCCATTTTTTACAACCAGCCTTGCTAAAGCAGACAGCTAGGGGCTGGTTTTATCAGGCTGGTAATGGGCCATGGATATTGGCCCTCCAGCCTAAAAATAGCAGCCCGCAGCTGCCCAGAAAATGCACATCTATTAGATATGTCAATCATGGCACTTTGCCCGGCTCTGCCTACCTGCCATGTAGCGGTGGCAAGTGAAGTTCATATTTGTGGGGTTGTTGTCACCTTTGTATTGTCAGGTGACATCAAGCCTACGGCTTAGTAATGGAGAGGCTTCTATGAGACACCTAGCCATTGCTAATCCTATAGTTGTCTGATAAATAAAGACACAGCCAGAATAAAGTCTATTATAAGAAATAAAACAAAACACATTTTTCCATTTTTATAAAAAAATAACAAACACAGTTATACTCACGTAACGCCTTTTCCACCGAAGCCCTCATTCTCCTGTAATAAAACAAAAATAAAAAAACAATATTCCTCACCTCTCCGTCATTCTGTCCCACGCCGTCATTGGCCTCATCAGGGGATGGCACATAGGCTTGACAGTCAGTAGGTCATTCAAGCCATCCATATATAGCCTCTGTAGAGTTTGAGGACCAATGAGATTTTGCAAATTGTAAAGGAGTAATGTCATTTGTGTTACAGCCAATACAAGTGACCAGCCAATAGTATACTATTTACCATTATAAAAGGTTCAGACTGATAGGTTACGATTGATACTCTAGCCAATCGGTAAAAGCACATCTCTTAGTGCTCCAATCCGTGTGGTGTTTTCTGCCAGCACATATCGCTGACGTATCACCTCACCATTTGGCATAAGAGTAACCGCATCATCGCTTAAACTTACCAGTCAGATGCGAGTCTCTAGCAGGCGTGTCAACGCACAGCTCGTCCAATCAAGCTAGAGCTTGTGACGGTATATATTCAAATGAAGTAACAGATTCTAATTTGCTCACTTGATGTCACATGAGCGGAACAATCTGCTTTTCTGCTTTATGATTGGTTCTTTTTCATGTCTATTTTCCCATTTATTTAATATCAAGTGAGCGAGGTGATCTACTTCAAAATTGATTCATTTACAAACCCAATTCTAACTTCATTTATATTAAGCCCTTCACGACATATGCCGTATGTCTTGTCCCTCTCTTAAGGTACCGTCACATTAAGCGACGCTGCAGCGATATCGACAACGATGCCGATCGCTGCAGCATCGCTGTGTGGTCACTGGAGAGCTGTCACACAGACAGCTCTCCAGCGACCAACGATGCCGAAGTCCCCGGGTAACCAGGGTAAACATCGGGTTACTAAGCGCAGGGCCTCGCTTAGTAACCCGATGTTTACCCTGGTTACCAGTGTAAATGTAAAAAAAACCAAACACTACATACTTACATTGCCGTGTCTGTCGCGTCCCTCGCCTTCAGCTTCCCTGCACTGTGTAAGCGCCGGCCCTAAAGCACAGCGGTGACGTCACTGCTGTGCTTTGCTTTACGGCCGGCACTGACACATTCAGTGCAGGAAGCTCTGAGCAGCAGCGCGGACGCCGGGGGATGTGACAGACATCAGAGGGTGAGTATGTAGTGGTTTTTTTTTACTTTTACAATGGTAACCAGGGTAAATATCGGGTTACTAAGCTCGGCCCTGCACTTAGTAACCCGATATTTACCCTGGTTACCATTGTAAAACATTGCTGGCATCGTTGCTTTTGCTGTCAAACACGATGATACACGCCGATCTGACGACCAAATAAAGTTCTGGACTTTCAGCAACGACCAGCGATATCACAGCGGGATCCAGATTACTGCTGCATGTCAAACACAACGATATCGCTATCCAGGACGCTGCAACGTCACGGATCGTTGTCGTTCTCGTTGCAAAGTCATTTAGTGTGAAGGTACCTTTAGATGTGGGCTCTGACACATCCCACATATTTCCAGGCATATGTCAGCTGTTTTGAACAGCTGACATCTGTCCCTAACAGCCGCGGGTGGAATCACAATCTTGTCGCGACGCTGGGCCGTGAAGGGGATAAGAATTATATTTTTATGATTTTGTCTATAGAGTTAATGATCACCATTATAACTTACTCTTAAGCTAAATGTTATCAATATACTAAATGTTCATAAGTTCAATAATAGTCCATGTTGTATAAAACTTAATGGGATTACAGGATGATATCTACTGTACCAATTATCAATATTTTGAATGATCATAGACTTATTAGTAGAGTTGAGCGACTTTTGCTTTTTTAGGATTGAGTCGGGTTTCGTGAAACCCGACTTTGGCAAAAGTCGGGTCGGATGAAATCGTCCGATTATTGCGAAAAGTTGGGGATCCGACCGAAACACGAAACCCAATGCAAGTCAATGGGGAATCAAAGTCGGCAGTGAGTGGAGGACAGGAAAACACCTACAGTGCCCATTTTAATGCCAAAAACATCAATTCTTGTTACTGAAGCTTGTCAATCTTAATTTACCTTATAACAATAGTTGTCTCCTCCTGTCTCCTCCTTACATCTGTGACCTCATCTCCCGGTACTTTCCTACACGCAACCTCCGATCCTCACAAGATCTCCTTCTCTACTCCCCTCTTATCTCCTCTTCCCACAATCGTATACAAGATTTCTCTCGCGTATCACCCCTACTCTGGAACCCTCTACCACAACACATCAGACTCTCGCCCACCATCGAAACCTTCAAAAAGAATCTGAAGACCCACCTCTTCCGACAAGCCTACAACCTGCAGTAACCACCGATCGACCAAACCGCTGCATGACCAGCTCTATCCTCGCCTACTGTATCCTCACCCATCCCTTGTAGATTGTGAGCCCTCGCGGGCAGGGTCCTCACTCCTCCTGTACCAGTTATGACTTGTATTGTTCAAGATTATTGTACTTGTTTTTATTATGTATACCCCTCCTCACTTGTAAAGCGCCATGGAATAAATGGCGCTATAACAATAAATAATAATAATAATAATAATAGTTAGGGATTGGAAATTGGGGGTCACTTGGCTAAGTTTTTCGTGGGCCCAGGAAACGTGGACTACGTCATGGCGGTGGAGCAGGGAGAGGTAAGTATTTCAACTTTGCAAGTGCTGTGATCCTGATCAAGCGGGGGGGGGCCCACTCGTTCGCATTGGCACTGGCACAGAGCCCCTCAAAGTACGGCGGTGTGTTTGCACGGCGAGGCGCCTCCCACCGGCAGCGACACTTTTGCGTACTCTGAGGGGCCCTGTGCCAGTGACATCGCCAACGAGTATGCCCCCCACCTGATGAAGGAACCTGCACTTTCATCTGCACCTTCCTCTTTGTCACCGTGTAAGGTGGTATAGTATGCGGGAAGGGGAACCTGACTTTCAGCAGGGTAAAATTGTGGCTGTGTAGCGTGCAAAGGGAATGTAGTGGTCTGGGTCAATGTACCACAAGACTCATCTAGCACTGGCTGGGCAATGGGCAGGGTGAGGAGGAAACACAGATATAGGCCAAAATAACTAACCAGGCGGCATTGCTTTGTTCAGTGGAGTAGAAAACCCGGGAGCGGCAGACACCGTTTTAAGGGCCCAACCACACTAGTAGGCCCTATGCAGTTTAATATTACAAATATAGGCCGGAAGCCTGAAGATTGAAGCTCAGGAAAATAACACAGGACAACACCAAGGTGCGGCAGACACCGTTACTAGGCCCAACCAACGTAGTAGGCCAAATGCAGTTTAATATTTAAAATGTAGGCCGAAAGACTGAAGATTGAAGCTCAGGAAAACAAAACAGGAGAAAACCCAGGAGCGACAGACACCGTTTTAAGGGCCCAACCACACTAGTAGGCCCAATGCAGTTTAATATTACAAATATAGGCCGAAAGCCTGAAGATTGAAGCTCAGGAAAACAAAACAGGAGAAAACCCAGGAATGGCAGACACCGTTTTAAGGGCCCAACCACACTAGTAGGCCCAATGCAGTTTAATATTACAAATATAGGCCAAAAGCCTGAAGATTGAAGCTCAGGAAAACAAAACAGGAGAAAACCCAGGAGCAGCAGACACCATTTTAAGGGCCCAACCAGACTAGTAGACCCAATGCAGTTTAATATTAAAAATTTAGGCTGGAAGCCTGAAGATTGAAGCTCAGGAAAATAACACAGGACAACACCAAGGTGCAGCAGACACCGTTTTAAGTGCCCAACCATACTAGTAGGCCCAAATGCAGTTTAATATTAAATATATAGGCTGAAAGCCTGAAGATTGAAGCTCTGGAAAATAACACAGGACAACACCAAGGTGCGGCAGACACCGTTACTAGGCCCAACCAAAGTAGTAGGCCAAATGCAGTTTAATATTTAAAATGTAGGCCAAAAGCCTGAAGATTAAAGCTCAGGAAAACAAAACAGGAGAAAACCCAGGAGCAGCAGACACCGTTTAAGGGCCCAAACACACTAGTAGGCCCAATGCAGTTTAATATTACAAATATAAGCTGAAAGCCTGAAGATTGAAGCTCAGGAAAATAACACAGGAAAAAACCAAGGTGCAGCAGACACCGTTACTAGGCCCAACCAAAGTAGTAGGCCAAATGCAGTTTAATATTTAAAATGTAGGCCGAAAGCCTGAAGATTGAAGCTCAGGAAAACAAAACAGGAGAAAACCCAGGAGCGGCAGACACCATTTTAAGGGCCCAACCACACTAGTAGGCCCAACACAGTTTAATATTACAAATATAGGCCGAAGGCCTGAAGATTGAAGCTCAGGAAAATAACACAGGACAACACCAAGGTGCAGCAGACACCGTTTTAAGTGCCCAACCACACTAGTAGGCCCAAATGCAGTTTAATATTAAAAATATAGGCCGAAAGCCTGAAGATTGAAGCTCTGGAAAATAACACAGGACAACACCAAGGTGTGGCAGACACCGTTACTAGGCCCAACCAAAGTAGTAGGCCAAATGCAGTTTAATATTTAAAATGTAGGCCGAAAGCCTGAAGACTGAAGCTCAGGAAAACAAAACAGGAGAAAACCCAGGAGCGGCAGACACCGTTTTAAGGGCCCAACCACACTAGTAGGCCCAATGCAGTTTAATATTACAAATATAGGCCGAAAGCCTGAAGATTGAAGCTCAGGAAAACAAAACAGGAGAAAACCCAGGAGCGGCAGACACCGTTTTAAGGGCCCAAACAGACTAGTAGGCCCAATGCAGTTTAATATTACAAATATAGGCCGAAAGCCTGAAGATTGAAGCTCAGGAAAATAACACAGGACAACACCAAGGTGCGGCAGACACCGTTACTAGGCCCAACCAAAGTAGTAGGTCAAATGCAGTTTAATATTTAAAATGTAGGCCGAAAGCCTGAAGATTGAAGCTCAGGAAAACAAAACAGGAGAAAACCCAGGAGCGGCAGACACCGTTTTAAGGGCCCAACCACACTAGTAGGCCCAATGCAGTTTAATATTACAAATATAGGCTGAAAGCCTGAAGATTGAAGCTCAGGAAAATTACACAGGACAACACCAAGGTACGGCAGACACCGTTACTAGGCCGAACCAAAGTAGTAGGCCAAATGCAGTTTAATATTTAAAATGTAGGCCGAAAGACTGAAGTTTGAAGCTCAGGAAAACAAGACAGGAGAAAATCCAGGAGCGGCAGACACCGTTTTAAGGGCCCAACCACACTAGTAGGCCCAATGCAGTTTATTATTACAAATATAGGCCGAAAGCCTGAAGATTGAAGCTCAGGAAAACAAAACAGGAGAAAACCCAGGAGCGGCAGACACCGTTTTAAGGGCCCAACCAGACTAGTAGGCCCAATGCAGTTTAATATTACAAATATAGGAAGAAAGCCTGAAGATTGAAGCTCAGGAAAATAACACAGGACAACACCAAGGTGCGGCAGACACTGTTACTAGGACCAACCAAAGTAGTAGGCCAAATGCAGTTTAATATTTAAAATGTAGGCTGAAAGCCTGAAGATTGAAGCTCAGGAAAACAAAACAGGAGAAAACCCAGGAGCGGCAGACACCGTTTTAAGGGCCCAACCAGACTAGTAGGCCCAATGCAGTTTAATATTAAAAATATAGGCCAAAAGCCTGAATATTGAAGCTCAGGACAATAATACAGGACAACACCAAGGTGCGGCAGACACCGTTACTAGGCCCAACCAAAGTAGTAGGTCAAATGCAGTTTAATATTTAAAATGTAGGCCGAAAGCCTGAAGATTGAAGCTCAGGAAAACAAAACAGGAGAAAACCCAAGAGCGGCAGACACCGTTTTAAGGACCCAACCGCACTAGTAGGCCCAATGCAGTTTAATATTACAAATATAGGCTGAAAGCCTGAAGATTGAAGCTCAGGAAAATAACACAGGACAACACCAAGGTGCAGCAGACACCGTTTTAAGTGCCCAACCACACTATTAGGCCCAAATGCAGTTTAATATTAAAAATATAGGCTGAAATCCTGAAGATTGAAGCTCTGGAAAATAACACAGGACAACACCAAGGTGCGGCAGACACCGTTACTAGGCCCAACCAAAGTAGTAGGCCAAATGCAGTTTAATATTTAAAATGTAGGCCGAAAGCCTGAAGATTGAAGCTCAGGAAAACAAAACAGGAGAAAACCCAGGAGCGGCAGACACCGTTTTAAGGGCCCAACCACACTAGTAGGCCCAATGCAGTTTAATATTACAAATATAGGCCGAAAGCCTGAAGATTGAAGCTCAGGAAAACAAAACAGGAGAAAACCCAGGAGCGGCAGACACCATTTTAAGGGCCCAACCATACTAGTAGGCCCAATGCAGTTTAATATTACAAATATAGGCCGAAAGCCTGAAGATTGAAGCTCAGTAAAATAACACAGGACAACACCAAGGTGCGGCAGACACCGTTACTAGGCCCAACCAAAGTAGTAGGCCAAATGCAGTTTAATATTTAAAATGTAGGCCGAAAGCCTGAAGATTGAAGCTCAGGAAAACAAAACAGGAGAAAACCCAGGAGCGGCAGACACCGTTTTAAGGGCCCAACCACCCTAGTAGGCCCAATGCAGTTTAATATTACAAATATAGGCCGAAAGCCTGAAGATTGAAGCTCAGGAAAACAAAACAGGAGAAAACCCAGGAGCGGCAGACACCATTTTAAGGGCCCAACCACACTAGTAGGCCCAATGCAGTTTATTATTACAAATATAGGCCGAAAGCCTGAAGATTGAAGCTCAGGAATACAAAACAGGAGAAAACCCAGGAGCGGCAGACACCGTTTTAAGGGCCCAACCAGACTAGTAGGCCCAATGCAGTTTAATATTACAAATATAGGAAGAAAGCCTGAAGATTGAAGCTCAGGAAAATAACACAGGACAACACCAAGGTGCGGCAGACACTGTTACTAGGACCAACCAAAGTAGTAGGCCAAATGCAGTTTAATATTTAAAATGTAGGCTGAAAGCCTGAAGATTGAAGCTCAGGAAAACAAAACAGGAGAAAACCCAGGAGCAGCAGACACCATTTTAAGGGCCCAACCAGACTAGTAGACCCAATGCAGTTTAATATTAAAAATTTAGGCTGGAAGCCTGAAGATTGAAGCTCAGGAAAATAACACAGGACAACACCAAGGTGCAGCAGACACCGTTTTAAGTGCCCAACCATACTAGTAGGCCCAAATGCAGTTTAATATTAAATATATAGGCTGAAAGCCTGAAGATTGAAGCTCTGGAAAATAACACAGGACAACACCAAGGTGCGGCAGACACCGTTACTAGGCCCAACCAAAGTAGTAGGCCAAATGCAGTTTAATATTTAAAATGTAGGCCAAAAGCCTGAAGATTAAAGCTCAGGAAAACAAAACAGGAGAAAACCCAGGAGCAGCAGACACCGTTTAAGGGCCCAACCAGACTAGTAGGCCCAATGCAGTTTAATATTACAAATATAAGCTGAAAGCCTGAAGATTGAAGCTCAGGAAAATAACACAGGAAAAAACCAAGGTGCAGCAGACACCGTTACTAGGCCCAACCAAAGTAGTAGGCCAAATGCAGTTTAATATTTAAAATGTAGGCCGAAAGCCTGAAGATTGAAGCTCAGGAAAACAAAACAGGAGAAAACCCAGGAGCGGCAGACACCATTTTAAGGGCCCAACCACACTAGTAGGCCCAACACAGTTTAATATTACAAATATAGGCCGAAGGCCTGAAGATTGAAGCTCAGGAAAATAACACAGGACAACACCAAGGTGCAGCAGACACCGTTTTAAGTGCCCAACCACACTAGTAGGCCCAAATGCAGTTTAATATTAAAAATATAGGCCGAAAGCCTGAAGATTGAAGCTCTGGAAAATAACACAGGACAACACCAAGGTGTGGCAGACACCGTTACTAGGCCCAACCAAAGTAGTAGGCCAAATGCAGTTTAATATTTAAAATGTAGGCCGAAAGCCTGAAGACTGAAGCTCAGGAAAACAAAACAGGAGAAAACCCAGGAGCGGCAGACACCGTTTTAAGGGCCCAACCACACTAGTAGGCCCAATGCAGTTTAATATTACAAATATAGGCCGAAAGCCTGAAGATTGAAGCTCAGGAAAACAAAACAGGAGAAAACCCAGGAGCGGCAGACACCGTTTTAAGGGCCCAAACAGACTAGTAGGCCCAATGCAGTTTAATATTACAAATATAGGCCGAAAGCCTGAAGATTGAAGCTCAGGAAAATAACACAGGACAACACCAAGGTGCGGCAGACACCGTTACTAGGCCCAACCAAAGTAGTAGGTCAAATGCAGTTTAATATTTAAAATGTAGGCCGAAAGCCTGAAGATTGAAGCTCAGGAAAACAAAACAGGAGAAAACCCAGGAGCGGCAGACACCGTTTTAAGGGCCCAACCACACTAGTAGGCCCAATGCAGTTTAATATTACAAATATAGGCCGAAAGCCTGAAGATTGAAGCTCAGGAAAATTACACAGGACAACACCAAGGTACGGCAGACACCGTTACTAGGCCGAACCAAAGTAGTAGGCCAAATGCAGTTTAATATTTAAAATGTAGGCCGAAAGACTGAAGTTTGAAGCTCAGGAAAACAAGACAGGAGAAAATCCAGGAGCGGCAGACACCGTTTTAAGGGCCCAACCACACTAGTAGGCCCAATGCAGTTTATTATTACAAATATAGGCCGAAAGCCAGAAGATTGAAGCTCAGGAAAACAAAACAGGAGAAAACCCAGGAGCGGCAGACACCGTTTTAAGGGCCCAACCAGACTAGTAGGCCCAATGCAGTTTAATATTACAAATATAGGAAGAAAGCCTGAAGATTGAAGCTCAGGAAAATAACACAGGACAACACCAAGGTGCGGCAGACACTGTTACTAGGACCAACCAAAGTAGTAGGCCAAATGCAGTTTAATATTTAAAATGTAGGCTGAAAGCCTGAAGATTGAAGCTCAGGAAAACAAAACAGGAGAAAACCCAGGAGCGGCAGACACCGTTTTAAGGGCCCAACCACACTAGTAGGCCCAATGCAGTTTAATATTAAAAATATAGGCCAAAAGCCTGAATATTGAAGCTCAGGACAATAATACAGGACAACACCAAGGTGCGGCAGACACCATTACTAGGCCCAACCAAAGTAGTAGGTCAAATGCAGTTTAATATTTAAAATGTAGGCCGAAAGCCTGAAGATTGAAGCTCAGGAAAACAAAACAGGAGAAAACCCAAGAGCGGCAGACACCGTTTTAAGGACCCAACCGCACTAGTAGGCCCAATGCAGTTTAATATTACAAATATAGGCTGAAAGCCTGAAGATTGAAGCTCAGGAAAATAACACAGGACAACACCAAGGTGCAGCAGACACCGTTTTAAGTGCCCAACCACACTATTAGGCCCAAATGCAGTTTAATATTAAAAATATAGGCTGAAATCCTGAAGATTGAAGCTCTGGAAAATAACACAGGACAACACCAAGGTGCGGCAGACACCGTTACTAGGCCCAACCAAAGTAGTAGGCCAAATGCAGTTTAATATTTAAAATGTAGGCCGAAAGCCTGAAGATTGAAGCTCAGGAAAACAAAACAGGAGAAAACCCAGGAGCGGCAGACACCGTTTTAAGGGCCCAACCACACTAGTAGGCCCAATGCAGTTTAATATTACAAATATAGGCCGAAAGCCTGAAGATTGAAGCTCAGGAAAACAAAACAGGAGAAAACCCAGGAGCGGCAGACACCATTTTAAGGGCCCAACCATACTAGTAGGCCCAATGCAGTTTAATATTACAAATATAGGCCGAAAGCCTGAAGATTGAAGCTCAGTAAAATAACACAGGACAACACCAAGGTGCGGCAGACACCGTTACTAGGCCCAACCAAAGTAGTAGGCCAAATGCAGTTTAATATTTAAAATGTAGGCCGAAAGCCTGAAGATTGAAGCTCAGGAAAACAAAACAGGAGAAAACCCAGGAGCGGCAGACACCGTTTTAAGGGCCCAACCACACTAGTAGGCCCAATGCAGTTTAATATTACAAATATAGGCCGAAAGCCTGAAGATTGAAGCTCAGGAAAACAAAACAGGAGAAAACCCAGGAGCGGCAGACACCATTTTAAGGGCCCAACCACACTAGTAGGCCCAATGCAGTTTATTATTACAAATATAGGCCGAAAGCCTGAAGATTGAAGCTCAGGAATACAAAACAGGAGAAAACCCAGGAGCGGCAGACACCGTTTTAAGGGCCCAACCAGACTAGTAGGCCCAATGCAGTTTAATATTACAAATATAGGAAGAAAGCCTGAAGATTGAAGCTCAGGAAAATAACACAGGACAACACCAAGGTGCGGCAGACACTGTTACTAGGACCAACCAAAGTAGTAGGCCAAATGCAGTTTAATATTTAAAATGTAGGCTGAAAGCCTGAAGATTGAAGCTCAGGAAAACAAAACAGGAGAAAACCCAGGAGCGGCAGACACCGTTTTAAGGGCCCAACCAGACTAGTAGGCCCAATGCAGTTTAATATTAAAAATATAGGCCAAAAGCCTGAATATTGAAGCTCAGGACAATAATACAGGACAACACCAAGGTGCGGCAGACACCGTTACTAGGCCCAACCAAAGTAGTAGGTCAAATGCAGTTTAATATTTAAAATGTAGGCCGAAAGCCTGAAGATTGAAGCTCAGGAAAACAAAACAGGAGAAAACCCAAGAGCGGCAGACACCGTTTTAAGGACCCAACCGCACTAGTAGGCCCAATGCAGTTTAATATTACAAATATAGGCTGAAAGCCTGAAGATTGAAGCTCAGGAAAATAACACAGGACAACACCAAGGTGCAGCAGACACCGTTTTAAGTGCCCAACCACACTATTAGGCCCAAATGCAGTTTAATATTAAAAATATAGGCTGAAATCCTGAAGATTGAAGCTCTGGAAAATAACACAGGACAACACCAAGGTGCGGCAGACACCGTTACTAGGCCCAACCAAAGTAGTAGGCCAAATGCAGTTTAATATTTAAAATGTAGGCCGAAAGCCTGAAGATTGAAGCTCAGGAAAACAAAACAGGAGAAAACCCAGGAGCGGCAGACACCGTTTTAAGGGCCCAACCACACTAGTAGGCCCAATGCAGTTTAATATTACAAATATAGGCCGAAAGCCTGAAGATTGAAGCTCAAGAAAACAAAACAGGAGAAAACCCAGGAGCGGCAGACACCATTTTAAGGGCCCAACCATACTAGTAGGCCCAATGCAGTTTAATATTACAAATATAGGCCGAAAGCCTGAAGATTGAAGCTCAGTAAAATAACACAGGACAACACCAAGGTGCGGCAGACACCGTTACTAGGCCCAACCAAAGTAGTAGGTCAAATGCAGTTTAATATTTAAAATGTAGGCCGAAAGCCTGAAGATTAAAGCTCAGGAAAACAAAACAGGAGAAAACCCAGGAGCAGCAGACACCGTTTTAAGGGCCCAACCACACTAGTAGGCACAATGCAGTTTAATATTACAAATATAGGCCGAAAGCCTGAAGATTGAAGCTCAGGAAAACAAAACAGGAGAAAACCCAGGAGTGGCAGACACCGTTTCAAGGGCACAACCAGACTAGTAGGCCCAATGCAGTTTAATATTACAAATATAGGCCGAAAGCCTGAAGATTGAAGCTCAGGAAAATTACACAGGACAACACCAAGGTACGGCAGACACCGTTACTAGGCCGAACCAAAGTAGTAGGCCAAATGCAGTTTAATATTTAAAATGTAGGCTGAAAGACTGAAGATTGAAGCTGAGGAAAACAAGACAGGAGAAAACCCAGGAGCGGCAGACACCGTTTTAAGGGCCCAACCACACTAGTAGGCCCAATGCAGTTTATTATTACAAATATAGGCCGAAAGCCTGAAGATTGAAGCTCAGGAAAACAAAACAGGAGAAAACCCAGGAGCGGCAGACACCATTTTATGTGCCCAACCAGACTAGTAGGCCCAATGCAGTTTAATATTACAAATATAGGAAGAAAGCCTGAAGATTGAAGCTCAGGAAAATAACACAGGACAACACCAAGGTGCGGCAGACACTGTTACTAGGACCAACCAAAGTAGTAGGCCAAATGCAGTTTAATATTTAAAATGTAGGCCGAAAGCCTGAAGATTGAAGCTCAGGAAAACAAAACAGGAGAAAACCCAGGAGCGGCAGACACCGTTTTAAGGGCCCAACCAGACTAGTAGGCCCAATGCAGTTTAATATTAAAAATATAGGCCGAAATCCTGAATATTGAAGCTCAGGACAATAATACAGGACAACACCAAGGTGCGGCAGACACCGTTACTAGGCCCAACCAAAGTAGTAGGTCAAATGCAGTTTAATATTTAAAATGTAGGCCGAAAGCCTGAAGATTGAAGCTCAGGAAAACAAAACAGGAGAAAACCCAAGAGCGGCAGACACCGTTTTAAGGACCCAACCACACTAGTAGGCCCAATGCAGTTTAATATTACAAATATAGGCCGAAAGCCTGAAGATTGAAGCTCAGGAAAACAAAACAGGAGAAAATCCAGGAGCGGCAGACACCGTTTTAAGGGCCCAACCAGACTAGTAGGCCCAATGCAGTTTAATATTACAAATGTAGGCCGAAAGCCCGAAGATTGAAGCTCAAGAAAAGAAATCTGGAGAGCACTAAGGAGCGGCAGATACCGTTAGTAGGCCCAACCCAAGTAGTAGCCCCAATGTAGATTTCAAATTCCTATAGGCTGAAAACCTGACAATTGAAGCTCAGCTTTTTTCTGAGGAGGACAGCAGTATTGAGTGGCGTAGACAGACACAGGTAGTAGGCCTTAAACCAAAAAGTTGGCTCAATGCAGTTTAAAAAAGGTTACAAGGGTACGCAGGCAGCAGTGGTGTGGTCAGCGGAGGACGATTGGAAGGAGTGTCGCAGACTTACTAGGCCTAAAATTAAAAAGTTGGCTGTATGCAGGTTTAAATAGGTTACAGGAGTACACAGGCAGCATTGTTGTGGTCAGCGGAGGACGATTGCAAGGAGGGACCGCAGACAGACTCACTAGGCCTAAAATAAAAAAGTAGGCTCAATGCAGGTTTAAATAGGTTCCAGGGGTACACAGGCAGCATTGGTGTGGTCAGCGGAGGACGATTGCAAGGAGGGACCGCAGACAGACTTCCTAGGCCTAAAATAAAAAAGTAGGCTCTATGCAGGTTAAAATAGGTTACAGGGGTACACAGACAGCATTAGTGTGGTCAGCGGAGGACGATTGCAAGGAGGGACGGCAGACAGACTTACTAGGCCTAAAATAAAAAAGTATGCTCTAAGCAGGTTAAAATAGGTTACATGGGTACACAGGCAGCATTGGTGTGGTCAGCGGAGGACGATTGCAAGGAGGGACCGCAGACAGACTTCCTAGGCCTAAAATCAAAAAGTAGGCTCTATGCAGGTTAAAATAGGTTACAGGGGTACACAGGCAGCATTGGTGTAGTCAGCGGAGGACGATTGCAAGGAGGGACGGCAGACAGACTTACTAGGCCTAAAATTAAAAAGTAGGCTCTATGCAGGTTTAAATAGGTTACAGGGGTACACAGGCAGCATTGGTGTGGTCAGCGGAGGACGATTGGAAGGAGTGGCGCAGACTTACTAGGCCTAAAATCAAAAAGTAGGCTGTTATGATCCGGTGGTAGGATCACCAAACTGACCTGATAGGTAAACCTGAATAGTAGGACAAGCTCCGGGGATGTGGGAACTATACCGACCGCAATCCTGATCCTATCCACACACACTAAAGGCAGCCGTGGAGCGTTACCTAAAAATCTAGATGCCTCTTCACAGCCTGAGAAACTAGCTACCCCTAGAGAGAAAGCAAAGCCTCACTTGCCTCAGAGAAATACCCCCAAAGTTTAGACAGCCCCCCACAAATAATAATGGTGAGTTAAGGGGAAAATACAAACGTAGGAATGAAAAACAGGTTTAAGCAAATGAGGCCCGCTAACACTAAATAGACAGAAGATAGCAGGGATCTGTGCGGTCGGTACCAAAACTATCAAAAACTATCCACGCAGAAAGTACAAGAACCCCCACACCGACTCACGATGTGAGAGGCCCACTCTGCTCCCCAGAGCTACCAGCAAGCGAAAAATCACATATAAGCAAGCTGGACTGAACACATCATATACTGAGAAACATTTTCAAAGAAACAATGAGCAAAAAGAACTTTCAAGACTTAGCTTCTCAGAAATAGACAGGTCACCAGGAAAATCCAGGAGAGGTCAGAACCAGTACTGAATACAACGACAGCAGGCAACAAGTAAAGGTCCAGGTGGAGTTAAATAGGAACCAGCATAGCAGGAAATGAGGCAGCTGAGCCCAGCTCCAGACCCGCAGTATCGCTAAAGGCCACCAGAGGGAGCCCAGACGGAATTCACAACAGTACCCCCCCCTTGAGGAGGGGTCACCGAACCCTCACCAGAGCCCCCAGACCGATCAGGACGAGCCGAATGAAAGGCACGAACCAAATCGGCTGCATGGACATCAGAGGTGACAACCCAGGAATTATCCTCCTGACCATAGCCCTTCCATTTAACTATGTACTGAAGCTTCCGTCTCGAAACACGAGAATCCAAGATCTTCTCCACCACATACTCCAATTCTCCCTCGACCAAGACCAGAGCAGGAGGGTCAACAGAAGGAACCACAGGCACCACATATCTCTGCAACAATGACCTATGGAACACATTGTGAATGGCAAATGATGCTGGGAGGTCCAAATGAAACGACACAGGGTTGAGGATTTCCAAAATCTTATAAGGACCGATGAAACGAGGCTTGAACTTAGGAGAGGAAACCTTCATCGGAACATAACGAGAAGACAACCATACCAAATCCCCCACACGAAGTTGGGGACCCACACAGCGATGACGGTTAGCAAAGCGCTGAGCCTTCTCTTGTGACGTCAAATTGTCCACCACGTGGTTCCAAATCTGCTGCAACCTATCCACCACAGAATCCACCCCAGGACAGTCAGAAGGCTCAACCTGACCTGAGCAAAAACGATGATGAAAACCAGAATTGCAATAAAAAGGCGAAAACAAAGTAGCAGAACTAGCCCGATTATTGAGGGCGAACTCAGCCAATGGCAAAAAAAATCACCCAATCATCCTGATCCGCAGAAACAAAACATCTCAGATAAGTCTCCAAAGTCTGATTAGTTCGTTCGGTTTGGCCATTCGTCTGAGGATGGAAGGCCGATGAAAAAGATAATTCAATGCCCATCTTAGCACAAAAGGACCGCCAAAATCTGGACACAAACTGGGATCCTCTGTCAGACACAATATTCTCAGGAATACCATGCAAACGAACCACATTCTGAAAAAACAGTGGAACCAAATCGGAGGAGGAAGGCAGCTTAGGCAAGGGCACCAAATGGACCATTTTAGAAAAACGATCACAAACCACCCAGATAACAGACATCTTCTGAGAGACCGGAAGATCCGAAATAAAATCCATGGAAATATGCGTCCAGGACCTCTTCGGGACAGGCAAAGGCAAAAGCAATACACTGGCACGAGAACAGCAAGGCTTGGCCCGAGCACAAATCCCACAGGACTGCACAAAGGAACACACATCCCACGACAAGGAAGGCCACCAAAAGGACCTAGCCACCAAATCCCTGGTACCAAAAATCCCAGGATGACCCGCCAACACCGAAGAATGAACCTCGGAAATGACTCTACTGGTCCATCTATCCGGGACAAACAGTCTCTCCGGTGGACAACGGTCAGGTCTATTGGCCTGAAATTCCTGCAGTACCCGTCGTAAATCAGGGGAGATGGCAGACAAAATCACCCCCTCTCTAAGGACACCAGCCGGTTCAGAAACTCCAGGAGAGTCAGGCACAAAGCTCCTAGAAAGAGCATCAGCCTTCACGTTCTTCGAACCCGTAAGGTATGAAACCACGAAATCGAAACGGGAGAAAAACAGCGACCATCGAGCCTGTCTAGGATCTAGCCGTTTAGCAGACTCGAGATAAGTCAAATTCTTGTGATCCGTCAAGACCACCACACGATGTTTGGCTCCCTCAAGCCAATGTCGCCACTCCTCAAATGCCCATTTCATTGCCAACAACTCCCGATTACCAACATCATAATTCCGCTCGGCAGGCGAAAACTTTCTTGAAAAGAAAGCACATGGCCTCATCACAGAGCCATCAAAGCTTCTCTGTGACAAGACAGCCCCAGCTCCAATCTCAGAAGCATCAACCTCGACCTGGAAGGGCAGAGAGACATCCGGCTGACGCAAGACAGGAGCCGAAGAGAACCGACGTTTGAGCTCCTGAAAGGCCTCCACGGCCGCAGGAGACCAATTCGTCACATCAGAACCCTTCTTGGTCAAATCCGTCAAAGGCTTAACCACACTGGAAAAATTAGTGATGAAGCGACGGTAAAAATTAGCAAAACCCAAGAACTTCTGAAGACTCTTTACCGATGTAGGTTGAGTCCAGTCATAAATAGCCTGGACCTTGACTGGATCCATCTCAATGGTAGAAGGAGAAAAAATAAAGCCCAAAAAGGAAACCTTCTGGACTCCGAAGAGACATTTAGAGCCCTTCACAAACAAGGCATTGGCTCGCAGGACCTGAAATACCATCCTGACCTGCTTCACATGAGATTCCCAATCATCAGAAAAGACCAAAATATCATCCAGGTACACAATCATAAACCTATCCAGATATTCTCGGAAGATGTCGTGCATGAAGGACTGGAACACAGAAGGGGCATTAGAAAGCCCAAAAGGCATCACCAAGTACTCAAAATGGCCTTCGGGCGTATTGAATGCTGTTTTCCATTCATCGCCCTGCTTTATACACACAAGATTATACGCTCCACGAAGATCTATCTTGGTGAACCAACTGGCCCCCCTAATCCGAGCAAACAGATCGGACAACAGTGGCAAAGGATACTGAAATTTGACCGTGATGTTATTTAGAAGGCGATAATCTATACAGGGTCTCAGAGAACCATCCTTCTTGGCCACAAAAAAGAACCCCGCACCCAAAGGGGACGAGGACGGGCGAATATGCCCCTTCTCCAAAGACTCCTTGATATAACTCCGCATAGCGGCATGTTCTGGTACAGACAAATTAAAAAGTCGTCCCTTAGGGAACTTACTACCAGGAATCAAATTTATGGCGCAATCACAATCCCTATGAGGAGGTAGGGCACTGGACTTGGGCTCATCAAATACATCCTGGTAGTCCGACAAAAATTCAGGGACTTCAGAAGGAGTAGAAGAAGCAATAGACACCAAAGGAGCATCGCCATGAATCCCCAGGCAACCCCAACTTGACACAGACATTGCTTTCCAATCCAGGACTGGATTATGAGCCTGCAGCCATGGCAGACCTAACACGACAACATCATGCAAATTATGTAACACAAGAAAGCGAATCACCTCCTGATGTGCAGGAGTCATGCACATGGTCACTTGAGCCCAGTACTGAGGTTTATTCTTGGCCAATGGCGTGGCATCAATTCCCTTTAGTGGAATAGGGAATTGCAAAGGCTCCAAGATAAAACCACAGCGCCTGGCAAAAGACAAATCCATCAAATTCAGGGCAGCACCTGAATCCACAAAAGCCATAACTGAGTAGGATGACAGAGAGCAAATCAAAGTAACAGACAAAATGAATTTAGGCTGTACAGTACCAATGGTGACAGACTTAGCAAAGTTTTTTATGCGCTTAGAACAATCTGAGATAACATGAGCAGAATCACCACAGTAAAAGCACAACCCATTCTGACGTCTGTGATTTTGTCGTTCAATTCTGGTCAGAATCCTGTCACATTGCATAGACTCAGGCTTCTGCTCAGAAAATACCGCCAGATGGTGCACTGGTTTGCACTCCCGTAAGCGCCGATCAATCTGAATGGCCAAAGACATTGACTCATTCAGACCCGCAGGCGTGGGGAACCCCACCATAACATCCTTAATGGCTTCAGAAAAACCCTTTCTGAAAATCGCTGCCAGGGCACACTCATTCCATTGAGTGAGCACAGACCACTTCCTAAACTTCTGACAGAAAACCTCTGCTTCATCCTGACCCTGGGAGAGAGCCAGCAAAACCTTTTCTGCTTGGTCTACCAGATTAGGTTCCTCATAAAGCACTCCAAGCGCCAGAAAAAACGCATCCACATTACAGGTACAGGGGTGGGCTCCTCTGCTGACTAGCAGACAGTGGTAGTTGGCGCAAAGTATTAACTGGTGCAAATGTAGGGCAGGGCCCCTGAATATTTTTACTATCAACAATCATGTCAACAAATTGGTATTGGCAGTGCCATTGAAGGATTTAACAGCACAGACTAAACAGTGGTGGAGCAGTGAGAGGTAATTTTGCAAGTGGTAGAGCACTGTTTGAGCTGGGGGGGAAGACTCTCTCGTGGGTGGCGGTACTGGCCCAGGGCCCCTCATGTTACGACGGTGTGTCTGACGTTGGGTGTGCACCACCACCGCCAGAGACACGTCATTGTACTATGAGGGACCCTGTGCCAGTGCCGTCGCCCAAAAGTGGGCACACCAACCTGTCCAGGCAAACGGCACTCGCATGGGTGCTTGCGCAAAGTGGTGACCACAGCCCCGTGGGGGGAGTCAGGCCATTTAGTGAGGTGTTAAAATGGCCTATGATGGACATACTGCAGCTGCAAATGGAGGAATTGGATCAGTCACTAAGAGGAGTCCAAAAGCAAAACCTTTTTACAGTAAAGCTACGTGTCAGCAGGGGAAGGTGGGGCAAAATAATCAGAAATCCATGAGTGGTTAATTTTAATGAAGGTTAGATCATCAACATTTTGGGTAGCCAGACGAGTCCTTTTTTCTGTCAGTATTGAACCAGCAGCACTGAATACTCTTTCTGATAGCACACTAGCAGCTGGGCAAGCGAGCTCCTGTAATGCATATTCTGCCAATTCAGGCCAGGTGTCTATTTTAGATGCCCAGTAATCAAAGGGGAATGACGTGTGAGGGAGAACATCGATAAGGGAGGAAAAATAGTTAGTAACCATACTGGAAAATATTGTCTCCTGTCACTTTGAATTGATGCAGCAGTACCTGTCGTGTCTGCGGTCATTGCGAAATCACTCCACAACCTGGTCATAAAACCCCTCTGTCCAACGCCACTTTTGATTTGTGCCCCTCTAACACCTCTTGCATGTTGCCCCCTGCAGCTCGTGTGAGAACTATCACCGCCGCTGTGTGCTGGGAATGCCTGAACCAAACGGTCTACAAGAGTTGCTTGTTTGGTAGCCAACATTTGCTCAAGGTTCTCATGTGGCATGATATTTTGCAATTTCCCTTTGTAGCGTGGATCCAGGAGGCAGGCCAACTAGTAATCGTCATCGGTCATCATTTTGATAATGCGGGGGTCCCTTTTTAGGATACGCAAGGCATAATCAGCCATGTGGGCCAATGTTCCAGGTTTCAAATCAATGCTTGTGCTGGGTTGAGGAGCACTTTCTGCCAAATCCACATCACTTGTCTCCCGCAAAAAACCTGTACCTGACCTTGCACCACCAACAGTTTCTATTCCCTCCTGTGAAGCTTCCTCCTCCCATAAATAATCATCCCCATCTTCCTCCTCCTCCTCCTCTTCGTCCGCAACCTCTGTTGTGAACTCTATTTTTGGGCTCCCTCTAGTGGTCACAAGCGGTACTGTGTAGTGTTGTCTTTCTGCAGGTTGCAGCATCAGCTGGTTCGTTATCCTTGGTTGGTTTCCTATTTAGCCCACCTGGATACTCAGATTCCTTGTGTCTACCTTGCTCCCAGTCTCTCCAAGACAAGCTAAGTTTTTGTTTGATCATTTTTTGATTATCAGCGTTCATTATGTTTTTAGTCCAGCTCGCTAAAATGTGATTTCCTCGCTTGCTGGTTGCTCTAGGGGACTGAGTTTCTCCCCCCACACCGTTAGTTGGTGTGGGGGTTCTTGAAATCTCAGAGTGGATATTTTGTAAGGGTTTTTTACTGACCGCATAGATTCCCTTTTCTATTTTCTGCTATCTAGTATTAGTGGGCCTCATTTGCTGAATCTGCTTTCACCCCTGTGTATGTGCCTTCCTCTTACCTCACCGTTATTATTTGTTGGGGGCTTCTATATCTTTGGGAATTATTTCTCTGGAGGCAAGAGAGGTCTTTCTTTCTCTCTAGGGGTAGTTAGTTCCTCAGGCTGGCTCGAGACGTCTAGGATTTTTAGGCACGTTCACCGGCTACTTCTAGTGTGTTTGGATAGGTTCAGATTTGCGGTCAGTCCAGTTTGCCACCTCCCTAGAGCTTGTCCTATGTTTGTTACTTAGCTGAAGTAATTTGTGATCCTCAACCACTAAGGATCATAACAAACCTCGTCCCTGAGACTTCCCTGAGCAGACAATGGCTGACTGTCATCAAGGCTTCCCTCCTCCTTAGCTGCAGATGCCTGCTCCTTAATGTGCGTCAAACTTTGCATCAGCAGATGCATTAGTGGGATGCTCATGCTTATGATGGCGTTGTCCGCACTGACCAGCCGTGTGCATTCCTCAAAACACTGAAGGACTTGACAGAGGTCTTGGAGCTTCGTCCACTGCACACCAGACAACTCCATGTCTGCCATCCAACTGCATGCCCGTGTATGTGTATCCTCCCACAAATACATGACAGCACGCCTCTGTTCGCACAGCCTCTGAAGCATGTGCAGTGTAGAGTTCCACCTTGTTGCAACGTCGATTATTAGGCGGTGCTGGGGAAGCTTCAACGATCGCTGATGGTTCTGCATACGGCTGGAGTGTACGGGCGAACGGCAGGTGTGAGCGCAAAGTCGTCGCACCTTGAGGAGCAGGGCTGGTAACCCCGGATAACTTTTCAGGAAGCACTGCACCACCAGGTTCAAGGTGTGAGCCAGGCAAGGTATGTGTTTCAGTTCTGAAAGGGCTATGGCAGCCATAAAATTCCTCCCATTATCACTGACTACCTTGCCTGCCTCAAGATGTACACTGCCCAGCCATGACCAAGTTTCTTGCTGCAAGTACTCTGCCAGTACTTCCGTGGTGTGTCTGTTGTCGCCCAAGCACTTCATTTCCAACACAGTCTGCTGACGCTTACCACTAGCTGTTCCATAATGGGACACTTCGTGTGCAACACTGGCAGCTGCGGATGGAGTGGTCGTGTGACTGCACTCTGTGGATGAGCTTTCGCTTCAGCTGGAAGAGGAGGAGAAGGAGTGGCGAACGCCTACAGCCAACTGTTTCCTAGACCGTGGGCTAGGCAGAACTGTCCCACTGTGGCTGTCCCCTGTGTACCCTGCATCCACCACATTAACCCAGTGTGCCGTTATGGACACGTAATGTCCCTGACCATGCCTACTCGTCCATGCATCAGTTGTGAGGTGCACCTTCCTACTGACTGATTGCCTCAGTGCATGGAGAATGAGGTCTTTGACATGCTGGTGGAGGGCTGGGATGGCTTTTCTCAAAAAGAAGTGTCGACTGGGTAGCTCATAGCGTGGTACTGCATAGGCCATCAAGGCTTTGAAAGCTTCGCTTTCAACCAACCGGTAGGGCATCATCTCTAACGATATAAATGTAGCAATGTGGGCGTTCAAACCTTGTTTATGCGGATGAGAGGGTGAGTACTTTCTTTTCCTAATGAGAGTCTCTTGGAGGGTGAGCTGGACTGGCGAGGTGCATATGGTGGGACTTGCGGTCAGGGGTGGATTAAGGGTAGCCAGGGCCCCGGGCTGTTCAGACACTGTGCCCCCCCGGTCATGTGACAGGGGTCATGTGACGGGGGTCATGTTATACCCGAACCAGATTATTCCAGAAAAATGGCCGGGCCCTACTCTACTGTAACCTATTAAATATTTGTTAAAATCTGCAATACAATTTAGGTATATTTTGACCAATAATATCACATACAAGGAACAAATACCACCGCGCCATGACCAGACCACAAATTACAACCACAGTGATCGAATAATATCACATACAAGGAACAAATACCACTGCACCATGTCAAGACCACATATTACCACCACTTGGTGACCAAATAGCTCATTCAAGGGACAAATACCACAACACCATTTCCAGACCACATATTACCACTAGGGTTGAGCGAAACGGGTCGTGCATTTTCATAAGTCGTCGACTTTTGGCAAAGTCGGCGTCTCATGAAACCTGACCCGATCCCTGTGCGTGGTCGGCCATGCGGTACGCGATCTTGGCGCTAAAGTCGCGTTTCGTATGACGCGTTGAGCGCCATTTTTTCAGCCAATGAATGAGCGTGGGCAGAGTGATGACATAGGTCTTAGGGGAGTGAACGCCTATCGTCATGTTATCGCTTGTGCGCAGTAGGGATATTTTCTCTGCTGGGACGGAGGGGAGAGAGAGAGAGAGAGAGAGAGATAAAAAAAATAAATAAAAAAATAAATTCCTTCATTGGGTTTTGTGTTTCGGCCGAAACCCGACTTTTCACGGTGGTCGGCCGATTTCACTCGACTCGAGTTTTAAGACAGTCGGGTTTCACAAAACCCGACTCGACCCTAAAAAACTAAAGGTCGCTCAACCCTAATTACCACCACATAGTGACTGAATACTACAATACTGATCAGTAATTAAAAAACAAAACACAATACTATCACCATAAGGGCCAGTATTCACAGGAGATCTGTACTTAGTATGCAGTGTCTGTGTAGAGGTAAAACAGTGATCACTGGTGACATTGTACACAGGACCTCTGTATATAGTATACAGTGTATATTGTCAGTGTATAGGTAACACTGACTCACCAGTGACATCTCTAGGTGAAGTCCTTCATCTTTCATCCAGCACAGGGGGAAACCAAGGAGGAACAGAAAAGCACCATAAGAACCAGAGTAATCATGAAAAAATCTTTATTGATTAAAAGGGTAAGAGGAGAAGCATAAAAACACAGAATGGAGAATGACAGGGAACACACCACAAACAGGTGGCAGGGTGGTCACTAGCAGGCAAAATAGGTACCAATGAGTTAACAAGCGCTAATAGTCAGAAGGTAACTGAAATCAAGAGCCACAAAAGACCAGGCAGTAAATCTATAGGTCAATACACCGTGTGTCACATACGCTGGTAACGGGCCAGTATATCAGAACAGATGATGCGCCTACAAAAAGTAAACAAAAAGTAGCAATAATTACCTGCAGGACCACGATGCCACCCACCCCAACGCGCGTTTCGGCGCTGTGCCTTCTTCCGGGGGTATGGCATCATGGGAAGGTACGCTTTTTATAAGAATGGGAGGCCAATCAAGAGTAGAAACCAGCGCCGTGTGCCGGCGCATGCGCAGACGGATCGTTGGAGGAGCGGCGCCGAGGGCGTCAGGCGAGGTGAGGGAGGCGCCAGCAAGACCCGCCCACATGGAAGCACGTGAGCGGTCAAGATGGCGCGACCCAGCACCAAGCAAAAAAAAGCGTACCTTCCCATGATGCCATACCCCCGGAAGAAGGCACAGCGCCGAAACGCGCGTTGGGGTGGGTGGCATCGTGGTCCTGCAGGTAATTATTGCTACTTTTTGTTTACTTTTTGTAGGCGCATCATCTGTTCTGATATACTGGCCCGTTACCAGCGTATGTGACACACGGTGTATTGACCTATAGATTTACTGCCTGGTCTTTTGTGGCTCTTGATTTCAGTTACCTTCTGACTATTAGCGCTTGTTAACTCATTGGTACCTATTTTGCCTGCTAGTGACCACCCTGCCACCTGTTTGTGGTGTGTTCCCTGTCATTCTCCATTCTGTGTTTTTATGCTTCTCCTCTTACCCTTTTAATCAATAAAGATTTTTTCATGATTACTCTGGTTCTTATGGTGCTTTTCTGTTCCTCCTTGGTTTTCCCATTATGTATGCACTGAACCATTACACATCCTGGCACCCCATTAATGTTGTGGTGGGGGTGTAATGTTTGGTTTGGAACTTTTGGCTTAATGTATTACTGTGGTTTCCCACAGATTATTTCCTTACCGGGATGGATTATCGTTGTAGAGATACCGCCTGGCAGTCACAGGTTGCACAGGTTTTTGACAGGGACACATCCAGTGTATCAAGTGATGATCAGGGGGATATAAACAGCCTACAAATCCAGATCAAGGGGCTGCTACATAGACGCACCAAACTATGGTGGAATAGGGCGTTTTTGGAGAACTACCTCAGGAAGAACCTTATCCCACGGGGTTTGCGCATACAAATATTTCCATCATTTCCCATTTCTGATGAACAGTTTATTACAGGGTGGGAGGAGGTGTGTAATAGAGCCTCTACTCAATTTATGGAATTATTGGTTAACTTTGAAAAGAAATCTCTGGTGGGCTTAGAAACTGAATATAGCGAACTAGGAGAGACAAGAGTGGACCCTCTGGACCGTGGGGAGCCCTACCCCTGGGCGAGCGACCTAGGTGATAACGACCCCTATACAGGGACCGCAAGGAGCAAGCCCAGAGGTCACTTACCCACGGTGAGATACCAGTAGGGACGGCTCCAGGAAGAGAGATAAACGAATGCAGGATACTGAGGAAGAATACGGGAAGCAGCTAGAGAGCCCGGAGGGCTGGGAGGCAGGAACGGAGCGGAGCTGAGGGAAGGAAAACAAAACAAAGACCATAGGTAAACCACAGGAAAAGAAGAACGGGGACTGCAGGTAACAACAAGGAGGAAACGGAGTGAACCAGAGAGAACCGGAAGGTAGCACGGTAAGGCACAGAGTGCAGGTACTTGAGCAGGGAATACGAAGGGCCAAACGTAATAGCAAACATGCTAAAACAATCAGGCACCAGGAAGCAGGAAGAACTACCTTTTATAGGAGGAGCAGGAACAGGATTGGATGGAAAGAACATGTGACTTCAGGAGGAGGTAACAGAGACGCTGGGCCTGCGAGCTACAGGGAAGCTAGAGCGCCTGCGCAGAGAAAGAACACCTGCAGAGGAGCATGCAGACCGGGATGCTGGAGCGAAGGAACGAGGACGCTGGAGCGTAGCGGAGGATGTAACAGTACCCCCCTTCTTATACCCCCCTTTACGAAGAGTAGCAAAAAACCTATTGAGAATACGAGGAGCATCAATGTTCTCCAAGGGCTCCCAGGACCTCTCCTCCGGACCAAAACCCTTCCAGTCCACCAGAAAAAACTCTTTTCCCCGAACCTTTTTAACAGCCAAAATGTCCTTAACCTCAAAAATGTTGTCCGTGCTGGCAGGTTGAGAAGAGGAACAAGAGGGAGAATGAAAACGGTTAAAGACGGCTGGTTTGAGAAGAGAGACATGAAACGTATTGGGTATACGGAGCGAAGCAGGCAATTTCAGCTTGTAGGCGACTTCGTTGACTCGACGTAGAATCTCAAAAGGACCGATGAACCGTGGACCAAGCTTGTAGGAAGGAATCTTGAGTCTGATGAATTTTGAAGAAAGCCAAACTTTGTCACCAGGAGAAAAAGGAGGAGAATCTAAACGCCTCTTGTCTGCTTGTCTCTTCATTCTAGAAGAAGCTAGATTTAAGGTCCCTTTGACCTCGCTCCAGATGGAAGAAAAGTTGAGAGCCGTAGAGTCAGCAGCTGGAACACCAGAGGCAGGAGAAACCGGTAGGGGAACACTTGGATGCCGTCCAAAAACAACAAAAAATGGAGACTTTGCGGAGGACTCGCTGGAATGGTTGTTATAGGCAAACTCCGCCCAAGGAAGTAGTTCGACCCAGTCATTATGGTGAGCATTAGAAAAATGCCGAAGATAAGCAGCCAAGGTTTGGTTGGTACGTTCTGCTTGACCGTTAGTTTGAGGGTGATACGAGGAAGAGAAGTCCAGATTCACCTTTAAAAGTTTGCACAAAGCTCTCCAAAAGCGGGAAGTAAATTGAACCCCTCTGTCTGACACGATGTGTTGAGGAAGACCATGGAATTTGAAGATGTTAAGAATAAAAATGTTAGCCAACTCAGGAGCTGAAGGTAAACCGGATAATGGAATGAAGTGAGCCATCTTAGAGAATCTGTCCACAACGACGAGGATGACCGTGCAGGCAGAAGAGCAAGGTAGATCGGTGATGAAGTCCATTGCGATGTGTTGCCAAGGTGCAGACGGAACAGGAAGAGGAAGGAGATTTCCATGCGGTAGTCGCCTAGGTACCTTGTTTCTGGCACAAGAAGGACAAGAGGCTACGAAGTCCTTTACGTCTTGACGTAAAGTAGGCCACCAATAGTAACGCGAAATGAGAAGAAAAGTTTTTCTAATACCGGCATGACCAGCCAATTTGGAATAATGGCCCCAAGATAAGACCCTCTTAGTGTCTTCATCCAAGACAAGAGTTTTGCCCGGAGGAGGTTGGAACATCCGTAAAGGGGCTACGGTGACCATCTTAGTAGGGTCAATGATGTAAGCTGGCTCCTCCACGGTATCTGACGATTGGAAGGACCTGGACAGGGCGTCAGCTCTTATGTTTTTGTTGCCGGGCCGAAAACGAAGTTCGAACTCAAAGCGAGCAAAGAACAAGGACCATCTAGCTTGACGTGGATTCAATCTTTGCGCAGTCTGTAGGTAAGTAAGATTCTTGTGATCGGAGAAGATTACAAACGGGTGCACCGAGCCCTCCAGTAGATATCTCCACTCGCCTAGAGCCAATTTGATGGCCAGCAATTCTCGATCTCCAATTGTGTAATTTCGTTCAGAGGGTGAAAAGGCTTTTGAGAAGAAGCCGCACGGTGCCGTTAGACCCTCAGGAGTCTTTTGTGAGAGCACAGCTCCAGCTCCGGTAGAGGAGGCGTCAACTTCCAGAATAAAAGGCTTGTTCACCTCCGGGTGATGCAAGACTGGGGCAGAAGAAAAAGATCTCTTGAGAAGGACAAAGGACTTCTCGGCCTCAGGAGACCAATCCTTGGAGCAGGAACCTTTGCGAGTGAGAGAAGAGAGAGGACGAATCATGGAGGAGAAATGTGGGATGAATTGCCTGTAGTAATTGGCGAATCCGATGAAGCGTTGAATGGCTTTCACTCCGCAGGGCCGTGGCCAGTTAATAATGGCATTCACCTTCTCAGGGTCCATCTTAAGGCCGGAGTCAGAGACAATGTAACCAAGGAAAGGTAGTGAGGTTTGCTCAAACAAGCACTTCTCTATCTTGGCATACAAGTGGTTTTCTCTTAGGCGTTGCAAGACCTCGCGGACACTCCTGCGATGTGACGGAAGATCAGAAGAAAAAATAAGGATATCATCCAAATAAACCAAAACACAAGAGTACAGAAGATCCCGGAACACATCGTTAACGAACTCTTGGAAAACCGCAGGAGCGTTGCAGAGACCGAAAGGCATGACTAAATACTCGTAATGTCCATCCCGGGTGTTAAAAGCTGTTTTCCACTCATCACCAGAGCGGATCCGGACCAAATTGTAAGCGCCTCGTAAATCCAACTTAGTAAAAATACGAGCGCCACGGAGGCGATCGAAGAGCTCCGGAATAAGGGGCAGAGGATACCGATTCTTAATCGTGATGCTGTTCAAACCCCGATAGTCTATACAAGGTCTTAAGGAACCGTCCTTCTTCTTCACAAAGAAGAACCCTGCTCCAGCAGGGGAGGAGGATTTCCGGATGAATCCTTTAGCTAGGTTCTCTTGTATGTACTCAGACATAGATTTGGTCTCAGCTGCAGAAAGCGGGTAAATCCTTCCCCTAGGTGGAGAACGGCTGGGAAGAAGCTCCACAGGACAATCGTAAGAACGATGGGGAGGAAGATTCTCAGCCTCTCGCTTGTTGAAGACGTCAGCGTAAGACCAGTAAGGAGAAGGTAACCCGTCAGGAACTTCAGCAGGCTGGGTACGAGAAACCGGACATACAGACCGAAGGCAACGATCATGGCACGAAGGACCCCACCGAAGTACATCTCCAGTGCGCCAATTCAGTGTGGGCTCATGTAGTCGAAGCCAAGGGAGACCCAGCAGGAAGGCGTAGGAAAGGTTAGGCAGAACATAAAAAGCGATCTTCTCGCGATGAAGGGCCCCAATTTGTATCTCCACCTCTTCAGTGACGAGGGAAATTGCATCTTGTAAAGGTCTTCCATCCACAGAGGCGATTAGACGGGGAGTGTCCAAAGAGATTACTGGTACGCGAAGCCTCCGAACCGCCTCAAGACTGATAAAATTGCCTGCCGCTCCAGAATCCACATACGCCACCTCGGAAGATTGATGCTGGTTAGAGAAAAAAAGAATGGAAAGAGTCAAAGGTTGAGAGGAAACGCGGGCACCTAGGGAGGCCTCTCTTACCTGTCCTAGGCGGAAGAGTTTTCCGGTCTGTCAGGGCAACTGCGGAGTAAATGGGTTGCACTACCACAATAGAAGCAGAGGCCCTGGGTGCGTCTCTCTTTGCGGCGTTGTTCCGCCATTTTAACTCGATCCACTTGCATAGGTTCAGAGGTTGGAACAGTAGAGGGAACAGAAACGGGAGCACGAGAAATACTAGACTGACGGAAGGTAGCGGAGACAGGCATAGATCTCCTCTCTCGAGCAGACTCCCGCGAACGCTCCTGGAAGCGGAGGTCGATCCGAGTGGCGAGAGAGATAAGGTCCTCCAGGGTAGTTGGAGTGTCACGACCGGCGAGCTCGTCTTTAATACGGCTGGACAGGCCTCGCCAGAAAGCACCCACAAGAGCCTCATTGTTCCACCCTAACTCCGAGGCCAAAGTACGAAAGCGGATGGCATATTGTCCAACGGAGGAAGAACCCTGACGCAGATTAAAGAGAGACTCGGTCGTAGAGGCTAAACGTCCGGGCTCATCGAAAACTTTCCGAAACGTCTCAAGAAAGTCCTCCAGGTGGCTGACAACGGGATCGTCACGCTCCCATAAGGGGTTCACCCAAGCTAATGCCTCCCCCTCAAGATGAGACACTATGAACGCCACTCTCGCCCGATCTGATGGATACTGAAGTGGGAGAAGCTCAAAGTGGAGGCGGCATTGATTTAAAAAACCCCTGCAAAGTTTTGGATCGCCAGAGTACCTGGGAGGTTTACCCAAACGAGGGGGAGGGTGAGCGGTAGACGGAGGACTGGAGTCAAGGGAAGAGGCTTGTGTGACCACAGCTGGGGCAGACTGGAGACTAAACAAACGGTCATCAATAGAGGCCATATAACTCAGCATGCGGGATTGGGTATCGCGTTGCTGGGCAAGCTCTTGTTGGAGACTAACTAACTGGGCGGCGTTAACTGGGTCTGAAGTCTGTATCGAGGTAAGGCGGGACTCCATAGACTTCATAAAAGCCATTATGCACCGTTGGTTTTCACGCAAATGGGCTAGCTCTTTCTGGGCCGAGAAAGGGGTACCCGCGGGGTCCATGGCCTGATTGTACTATAGCGAACTAGGAGAGACAAGAGTGGACCCTCTGGACCGTGGGGAGCCCTACCCCTGGGCGAGCGACCTAGGTGATAACGACCCCTATACAGGGACCGCAAGGAGCAAGCCCAGAGGTCACTTACCCACGGTGAGATACCAGTAGGGACGGCTCCAGGAAGAGAGATAAACGAATGCAGGATACTGAGGAAGAATACGGGAAGCAGCTAGAGAGCCCGGAGGGCTGGGAGGCAGGAACGGAGCAGAGCTGAGGGAAGGAAAACAAAACAAAGACCATAGGTAAACCACAGGAAAAGAAGAACGGGGACTGCAGGTAACAACAAGGAGGAAACGGAGTGAACCAGAGAGAACCGGAAGGTAGCACGGTAAGGCACAGAGTGCAGGTACTTGAGCAGGGAATACGAAGGGCCAAACGTAATAGTAAACATGCTAAAACAATCAGGCACCAGGAAGCAGGAAGAACTACCTTTTATAGGAGGAGCAGGAACAGGATTGGATGGAAAGAACATGTGACTTCAGGAGGAGGTAACAGAGACGCTGGGCCTGCGAGCTACAGGGAAGCTAGAGCGCCTGCGCAGAGAAAGAACACCTGCAGAGGAGCATGCAGACCGGGACGCTGGAGCGAAGGAACGAGGACGCTGGAGCGTAGCGGAGGATGTAACACTGAAATAGATGTACTTTATGCCAAACTTAAAAATTTGGCTACTACTGATGCAGTATTAGCATTTGATACTCTAATGGATAAAAATTCTGTGGAATGGGAGACACAAATTAAAACTACCCATGCCAAAAAGGTACTCCGGGATACAACAGATTTCCAGAACAAAACAATGTACAGATGGAGACGATCTAATTTATCTGGAAAAAAGTACAGGTCCCCATCGGTGTCTTCAGTTTCTTCGTCTGGGGAGACATCTGACTCCTCCCAACATCCCATGCAAACACGGTTTGGGAATATTGGCAAACGGAAATGGGAACGCAAAACTGGTAACAACAAGCGTGGCCAGGATTACTTTACGAAAAAGAATACCCCTAAGGTAATCAATCTTTCTGACCATTCTCTGAGTCCTGTAGACATCTCTCTTCTAACTAAGGGTCTGACATTCTCACCCAGCATGCAGTTTGATCCTTTCATCGCTTTGAAGGATCTACATATGTTTGCACGTGCGCTGTTATTCAAAAAGTGGCATCACAATGAAGACATCCAACAAGCATTCCCATTACCTGAGGAACAGCTGACCTTACAGAATTTGGAGGAACTGGCCCGTGAACATGTTAATCCATCTTTGGGTAAGATGCCCTCCTCTTTACTACCTAGGTCCAAGAAGTTCCCCCCCTTGTCATTATGCCCCAATATCGATATTTTTGTTAAATTGGTTGCTCAGGATTTTGGCTCTATTCCAGCAGGTGTTGGACAAGGTAATTTATCATTTGGGGAACTACAAGCTCTAAAAAAACTAAAACAACTGAAGGACGTAGTGATCAAGCCGGCTGACAAGGGGGGGAACATCGTGGTTTGGCCCACCAAACTGTATCTGACTGAGGCATACCGTCTTCTTAGGGACTCTAAGTGCTACAAAAAGTTAACATATAATCCCCTGATTTCTTTTAGGGATGAGTTGGCTAAAATCTTACAGAAGGCCCTTTCAGACGGTGTGATTACGGTTCAAGTCCGTGATGTTCTCCTAGGGAAGGATCATTGTATCCCAACTCTGTATTTGCTGCCTAAAGTACACAAGCATCTTCAAACACCACCAGGTAGGCCTATCATCTCTGGGGTGGGTGGGCTTACGGAAAACATTGGGAAATATGTTGATTCATTCCTCAAACCCCTGGTGGAGACTATACCTTCATTTTTGAAGGATACGTCTGATTTTCTTAAAAAAATCGACTCTGTCCATGTGGACGAGGACATGCTACTGGTCACTTGTGACGTAGAGTCGCTTTATACTAACATTCGCCACCAGGATGGTTTGAGTGCTGTCTCGCACTTCCTCTCCATGACCAGCCTCTCCTCCAGTGACACCGATTTTTTGTTACTCCTGTTAAAATTTTTGCTCACGCATAATTTTTTTCTTTTTAACGGATCCTTCTACCTACAGCTCCAGGGAACAGCGATGGGCGCGGCTTGTGCGCCTTCGTACGCAAATCTGTTCCTGGGGCTGTGGGAGAGGGATCTATTCTCGTCGGATCATGTGTCATCAATGGAGCGGGTCGTATTTTGGGCCCGCTACATTGATGATGTATTTTTGATCTGGCGAGGTACATCTTTTGAGTTACAGAATTTTATACGGGATTTAAACAAGAACATTTTGAATATACATCTTACGTACAAATGTAATTTTTCTTGTATTGATTTTTTAGATGTCCTGGTGGAGAGGGGTGAGGATGGTTTACTCTTGACCAGTGTTTTCCGTAAAGAGACGGCTGTGAATGCCGTCTTACACGCTTCATCGTCTCACCCACCCCATGTGATTGATGCGGTCCCTACGGGCCAGTTCCTCCGACTCAAAAGGATATGCGCTACCAATGAGATGTTTGAAACCCAGGCTGCAGATCTGAAGAATCGCTTTATGGACCGTGGCTACAGCAGAAGGAGTATTAAGAAGGCCTACAATAGGGCGAAACATTCGAATCGTCACCATCTCCTCTATTCATCGAAGCAAATCAAGCATACGAATCAGGTCAGACTCATAACACAATATCACTCTAGGTGGAGGGAAATGTCTGATATTCTGGCTAAACATTGGCCGATTTTGCTTATGGATCCTGTACTGAAGCAGTATTTGCCTCCCTACTCTTCGGTTACAGCACGTAGATCCAGGAATCTAGGTGACCACTTGGTTAGGAGCTACCTCCCTCCGGTGCCCCCTCCCCCATTGTTTCCTAGTGTAACCAATACTAACCGTCCCCAGTGGGGTTGTAGACCTTGTGGAAAATGTATTGCATGCCCGAACATTGAGTCTGCCACTCATTTTCTCTCCTCTGACGGTCGTGAGTTTGTGATCACTCATACCATCAATTGTCTAACAACTATGGTGGTATACCATGGGACTTGCCCTTGCGGCAAGATATATATTGGACTCACGACACGTACTCTTAAGGTCAGAGCACGTGAACATGTTTGTGATATTTTGGCAGCCTCTAAAGAAGAGAATGTGGACTGCCTAAAAACCATTCCTAGGCACTTCAAGCTTTACCACTCATGTGATCCTTCTGGTTTTAAGATTAAGGGTATTGATCACCTGATTGTTAATCTACGTGGCGGTAATTTGAGTCGCCATTTGGCACAGAAGGAATCACGGTGGATATGGAAACTTAAGACGTTGCATCCCCATGGCCTTAATGAAACTTTGAGTTTCGCCCCATTTTTGTGATCATCCCTGATACACTTTTTAATTGGCATTGTTTTTATTATATATTTTTTTCGCTTTTTTCTTTTCCTTTATGTCACTCAGTTTTTAACCATTTTTCATTCTTTTATAGGTTAGGCCTGTCTTGGCCTTTTTAACTTACTTGTATAAAGGAATATACCTATTTGGAATAGGAATGGGAACGTATTTATTTGGTTCGGATCAATGCGGGACTCCTTCTTCTCATCAGCACCTCCTCACACTGTATATTTCAATATTGTTATATAACATATATTTTTTATATATTCTGCTTTTATTCAGAATTTCCCTTTTTTTATGCTGTGTTTGTTACTGTATTCCTCAGTGCTATTTATACATTTGTTTCAAATACTGCATCATGCACTTTGCACAATTATCGCACTTTATCATGTACACTTATATGTATCAAAAAGTTTTTTTCTTTGAGCTGTATGTGTGTCTTGCAGCTCACCTATTGTATAACATATGTTCTATGGTACAATGTTGCACCTTCATGCATATATTTCTGTCCTGTGTTTTCTTTTCAATATGTCTCAACATGCACTTATGCACTTTATTGTATGTGTTTTTGGTTCTGCATATAACCGAGCCTTTTTGCATTTAGTTCTGTTTTGTTCTGATTGTTCATTCCATTATGTGGCCACTTACCAGATCCGGTGCGCATGCGCGCCGGCACTCCGTTGCTGGGCGACTCCGACGGCGTCTCCTCAGCTTGGTGCTGGGTCGCGCCATCTTGACCGCTCACGTGCTTCCATGTGGGCGGGTCTTGCTGGCGCCTCCCTCACCTCGCCTGACGCCCTCGGCGCCGCTCCTCCAACGATCCGTCTGCGCATGCGCCGGCACACGGCGCTGGTTTCTACTCTTGATTGGCCTCCCATTCTTATAAAAAGCGTACCTTCCCATGATGCCATACCCCCGGAAGAAGGCACAGCGCCGAAACGCGCGTTGGGGTGGGTGGCATCGTGGTCCTGCAGGTAATTATTGCTACTTTTTGTTTACTTTTTGTAGGCGCATCATCTGTTCTGATATACTGGCCCGTTACCAGCGTATGTGACACACGGTGTATTGACCTATAGATTTACTGCCTGGTCTTTTGTGGCTCTTGATTTCAGTTACCTTCTGACTATTAGCGCTTGTTAACTCATTGGTACCTATTTTGCCTGCTAGTGACCACCCTGCCACCTGTTTGTGGTGTGTTCCCTGTCATTCTCCATTCTGTGTTTTTATGCTTCTCCTCTTACCCTTTTAATCAATAAAGATTTTTTCATGATTACTCTGGTTCTTATGGTGCTTTTCTGTTCCTCCTTGGTTTTCCCATTATGTATGCACTGAACCATTACACATCCTGGCACCCCATTAATGTTGTGGTGGGGGTGTAATGTTTGGTTTGGAACTTTTGGCTTTCATCCAGCACAGACCGCCATCATTTCTTCCAGCCAGGACTCGTTTCTGCAGGAAATAACAGTTATCTCGAGCTCTGCTTGCAGAACACATTACTTAATTTTTCACAACTTCTACATTACACCACATGGAGAAAAAAAGGCGATATAGTGTCACTCTGCACAGTAACAGGACCGCCCCCCATTTAAAACAGTATACTCAAAAAATAAAATAAATACATCACTGCAGTAATAATATCCCTTAATTAGCCCCTATGGTAATAATATTCCCCACCCTGGCCCCGTGTGTCTCATTCCTGGCTCCAGCCATATGTTCTCGCATCCTGCCCTCCTGAGTATCCATTCTACCCCATATGATCTCCCCATCCTGCCCCATCTGTCTCCATCGTATCCATCCTGCCCCATGATCCAATCCTGCCCCATGTCTTTCATTCTGCAGCGTGTCTCCAATCATGCCCCGTGTCTACATTCTGCCCATGCCTCCAGTCCTGCCCCCAGTGTGTCCAGCAATCTGCCCCAGTGTGTCCAGCATATTACCCCCAGTGTGTCCAGCATATTACCCCCAGTGTGTCCAGCAATCTGCCCCAGTATGTCCAGCATATTGCCCCAGTGTCCAGCAATCTGCCCCAATGTGTCCAGCATTGCCCCCAGACAGTGTCTCCAGCAATCTGCCCCAGTGTCTGACTCCAGCATATTGCCCCCAGTGTGTCCAGCATTGCCCCCAGACAGTGTGTCCAGCAATCTGCCCCAGTGTGTCCAGCAATCTGCCCCAGTGTGTCCAGCATTGCCCCAGTGTGTCCAGCATATTACCACCAGTGTGTCCAGCAATCTTCCCCAGTATGTCCAATTGTCCAGCATTGCCCACAGTGTGTCCAGCATTGCCCCAGTGTCTCCAGCATTGCCCCAGTGTCTCCAGCATTGCCCCAGTGTATCCAGCATTGCCCCCAGACAGTCTGCCCCAGTATGTCCAGCATATTGCCCCAGAGTATCCAGCATTGCCCCCAGTGTGACCAGAAATCTGCCCCAGTGTCTCCAGCATATTACCCCCAGTGTGTCCAGCAATCTGCCCCAGTATGTCCTGCATTGCCGTCAGTGTGTCCAGCAATCTGCCCCAGTGTCTCCAGCATTGCTCCAGTGTCTCCAGCATTGCCCCAATGTCTCCAGCATTGCCCCAGTGTCTCCAGCATTGCCCCAGTGTCTCCAGCATTCATCTGCCCCAGTGTTTTCAGCAGTCTGCCCCAGTGTGTCCTCCAGCATTGCCCCAGTGTGTCCAGCAGTCTGCCCCAGTGTCTCCAGCATTGCCCCAGTGTCTCCAGCATTGCCCCAGTGTCTCCAGCAGTCTGCCCCAGTGTGTCCTCCAGCATTGCCCCAGTGTGTCCTCCAGCATTGCCCCAGTGTGTCCTCCAGCATTGCCCCAGTGTCTCCAGCATTGCCCCAGTGTCTCCAGCAATCATCTGCCCCAGTGTGTCCTCCAGCATTGCCCCCAGTGTGTCCAGCAATCTGCCCCAGTGTCTCCAGCAATCTGCCCCAGTGTCTCCAGCATTGCCCCAGTGTGTCCTCCAGCATTGCCCCAGTGTGTCCTCCAGCATTGCCCCAGTGTGTCCAGCAATCTGCCCCAGTGTCTCCAGCAATCTGCCCCAGTGTCTCCAGCATTGCCCCAGTGTCTACAGCATTGCCCCAGTGTGTCCTCCAGCATTGCCGCCAGTGTGTCCAGCAATCTGCCCCAGTGTCTCCAGCATTGCCCCAGTGTCTCCATCAATATGCCCCAGTGTGTCCTCCAGCATTGCCCAAGTGTGTCTAGCAATCTGCCCCTTTGTCTCCAGCATTGCCCCAGTGTCTCCAGCAATCTGCTCCAGTGTCTCCAGCATTGCCCCAGTGTCTCCAGCATTGACCCAGTGTCTCCAGCAATCTGCCCCAGTGTCTCCAGCATTGCCCCCAGTGTGTCCAGCATTGTCCCAGTGTGTCCTCCAGCATTCTGCCCCAGTGTGTCCAGCAATCTGCCCCAGTGTCTCCAGCAATCTGCCCCAGTGTGTCCTCCAGCATTGCCCCCAGTGTGTCCAGCAATCTGCCCCAGTGTCTCCAGCATTGCGCCAGTGTCTCCAGCATTGCGCCAGTGTCTCCAGCATTGCCCCTAGGTGTGTCCACCGTTAGCTTATCAAAAAACAAAACAAAACAAAAAAAAACAAACAGAGTCCCCTCACCTGACCAGCACTCCAGGCGGCGAGCTCCCTTCAGCAGCGCACACTCGCTGGTGACTGACAATGACGTCAGACGCCGGCGACGTGTGCGCTGCGGCCGACTTCAGCTGCCAGCCTCCAATTGGCTAGCGACTGTTGGTAACTATTGACGTGTCTGACTCCAGCATATTGCCCCCAGTGTGTCCAGCATTGCCCCCAGACAGTGTGTCCAGCAATCTGCCCCAGTGTGTCCAGCAATCTGCCCCAGTGTGTCCAGCATTGCCCCAGTGTGTCCAGCATATTACCACCAGTGTGTCCAGCAATCTTCCCCAGTATGTCCAATTGTCCAGCATTGCCCACAGTGTGTCCAGCATTGCCCCAGTGTCTCCAGCATTGCCCCAGTGTCTCCAGCATTGCCCCAGTGTATCCAGCATTGCCCCCAGACAGTCTGCCCCAGTATGTCCAGCATATTGCCCCAGAGTATCCAGCATTGCCCCCAGTGTGACCAGAAATCTGCCCCAGTGTCTCCAGCATATTACCCCCAGTGTGTCCAGCAATCTGCCCCAGTATGTCCTGCATTGCCGTCAGTGTGTCCAGCAATCTGCCCCAGTGTCTCCAGCATTGCTCTAGTGTCTCCAGCATTGCCCCAATGTCTCCAGCATTGCCCCAGTGTCTCCAGCATTGCCCCAGTGTCTCCAGCATTCATCTTCCCCAGTGTTTTCAGCAGTCTGCCCCAGTGTGTCCTCCAGCATTGCCCCAGTGTGTCCAGCAGTCTGCCCCAGTGTCTCCAGCATTGCCCCAGTGTCTCCAGCATTGCCCCAGTGTCTCCAGCAGTCTGCCCCAGTGTGTCCTCCAGCATTGCCCCAGTGTGTCCTCCAACATTGCCCCAGTGTGTCCTCCAGCATTGCCCCAGTGTCTCCAGCATTGCCCCAGTGTCTCCAGCAATCATCTGCCCCAGTGTGTCCTCCAGCATTGCCCCCAGTGTGACCAGCAATCTGCCCCAGTGTCTCCAGCAATCTGCCCCAGTGTCTCCAGCATTGCCCCAGTGTGTCCTCCAGCATTGCCCCAGTGTGTCCTCCAGCATTGCCCCAGTGTGTCCAGCAATCTGCCCCAGTGTCTCCAGCAATCTGCCCCAGTGTCTCCAGCATTGCCCCAGTGTCTCCAGCATTGCCCCAGTGTGTCCTCCAGCATTGCCCCCAGTGTGTCCAGCAATCTGCCCCAGTGTCTCCAGCATTGCCCCAGTGTCTCCATCAATATGCCCCAGTGTGTCCTCCAGCATTGCCCCAGTGTGTCTAGCAATCTGCCCCATTGTCTCCAGCATTGCCCCAGTGTCTCCAGCAATCTGCTCCAGTGTCTCCAGCATTGCCCCAGTGTCTCCAGCATTGACCCAGTGTCTCCAGCAATCTGCCCCAGTGTCTCCAGCATTGCCCCCAGTGTGTCCAGCATTGTCCCAGTGTGTCCTCCAGCATTCTGCCCCAGTGTGTCCAGCAATCTGCCCCAGTGTCTCCAGCAATCTGCCCCAGTGTGTCCTCCAGCATTGCCCCAGTGTGTCCAGCAATCTGCCCCAGTGTCTCCAGCATTGCCCCCAGTGTGTCCAGCAATCTGCCCCAGTGTCTCCAGCATTGCGCCAGTGTCTCCAGCATTGGCCCAGTGTGTCCTCCAGCATTGCCCCTAGGTGTGTCCACCGTTAGCTTATCAAAAAACAAAACAAAACAAAAAAAAACAAACAGAGTCCCCTCACCTGACCAGCGCTCCAGGCGGTGAGCTCCCTTCAGCAGTGCACACTCGCCGGTGACTGACAATGACGTCAGACGCCGGCGACGTGTGCGCTGCGGCCGACTTCAGCTGCCAGCCTCCAATTGGCTAGCGACTGTTGGTAACTATTGACGTGCAACACTGGCAGCTGCGGATGGAGTGGTCGTGTGACTGCACTCTGTGGATGAGCTTTCGCTGCGGGCCCCCTCTCTCTGCTCACCGGGTCTGGGGGCACATAAATGCCAGCGGGCATTCACAGTCACACTCGGGCAGAAATTATCAGTGGGTCAATCTGTGCTGTAGCCCAGGGCCCCCCCACACCACTGGGCCCTGGGCTACCACCCATATTGACCCTCTGATAATCCGCCCCTGTTTGCGGTGGTGGTGGTGGTGGACATGGCGGATTGAGAGAGGGTTGGTGATGGGATTCTCGATGTAGGCCTACATGCTGTGTTTCCTACCAATAAACTTATAAGCTTTGCCCTAGCAACGACATCTCCACATTTGCTGCTGTTGTTGTTCTAACCGGTGGGCTTACAGTGGGGGAAGCGATGTAGCGTTGCTGACTACCTGGATGCTGAGCAGGTGCACCAACGGTAGGGGACGTTTGTGAGTTATTCCAGGCTTGCAAGTGCATGCTGGTTACATGTCTGAGCATGCACATTGTATTTAAATTGTGGGGATTCTCCCCTCTGCTAAATGTTTTTGAGCATTTCTTACAGATAACTTTGCACTCATCATTCGGATCTTGGGTAAAAAATTGCCACACTACACTCTTCCTACTATGGAATACCTTTTCAGGCATTGCACGCTGTGTTACTTTCACTGGATGGCCATGCTGTCCTAAAACTGGTTTTGGTTTTGCCAAACTTTTTTGGCCAGAGACGGGCCTGCCAGATGAAAGCAAATGTGATGTAGATGGCTGCTGCCGATCCTCCTCCTCCGCTTCTGAGCTACTGCCAGCGGCACCCTCTTCCCCCAATGGCTGCCAATCTGGGTCAACAACTGGGTCATCTATCACCTCCTCTTCAATCTCATGTTCAGCTATCTCTGTGTCACCGTGTAAGGTGTTATAACGTTCAGGAATGGGCACCATCGTCTCATCAGAGTCAGTTTCTGGCTCAGTACACTGCAAGGGCAATGTAGTGATGTGAGTCAATGGAACAGCATGACAATCTAGCTGTGGCTGTGCATCAGTACACTCCATGTTCAAATCATCTTCTAGTGGACTGTTAACTATTTCCCTTTCTAACCAAGGCACGGTATGTGTAAAGAGCTCCATGGAGTAACCTGTTGTGTCCCCTGACGCATCCTTCACTGTTGTTTTGGGGGAAGGACACAAGGAATCAACTTGTTCCTGACCGGGAGCATCCACTGACGACTGGCTACTTTTCAATTTTGAACTATCCGAAGAGGAGGCAAAAGAGCTAGAGGCAGAGTCAGCAAGGAAAGACAAAACTTTTTCCTGCTGCTCCGGTTTTCCTACTCTCAGAAAAGGTAGCGTTCGAGGACGTGTGTAGCCGGACGATGACACTGGCTCAACAACTCGAGACTTAGGTGCTATTTTGATTTTCCCTCTACCATCCGATGCCCCACCAGCACCACCACCACCACCACCATCAGCATTACCAGATGGCAATGACCGCCCACGGCCACGACCTCTTCCACCAGCCTTCCTCATTCTTGGAAAAATGTAACAAACTAACAACCATTATATGGTACTGAAAAACAAGGTAGAAGGTGTATGTTAACTGGTTGTGAATATAAATCTCCCTTTTTATGTGTGGGTGAGTGCTGAATAAATCTGGCCCACTGTATTACAGTATAGTTTCTGTGGCAAAAAATGACTGACTGAGATACCACAGACAGGACTGGCACAGATGCACAGATGCACAGATTTGGCAATATTAATCTCCCTTTTTTTTGGGGGGGAGACTAGTGAATAAATCAGGCCCATTGTATTACAGTAAAGTTTCTGTGGCAGAAAATGACTGACAGAGATACCACAGACAGGACTGGCGCAGATGCACAGATTTGGCAATATTAAACTCCCTTTGTTTTTGTTTTTGGGAGACTAGTGAATAAATCTGGGAATAAATATAGAATATGTATACTGGCGCCTAATCACCTGAAAGGGTAGAGTAGATTGCTGCGGGAGCTGCAAGTGGTTGCAACAGGCTCTGTGCCGATCCTGTTAAAGAGAACAACCAAGTAGTAAAGAATAATGAGAACCACTGCGCATCCCAAAAGCAATAAAATGAGCAGAAAAAAACTGGACTTACTGGATAAGGAATTAAATGAATAGGAATAAAAGCCTTGAGTTCCCTTGGAGGTGGAGTGGAACCTGTTTGCGGTATATAACTGAAAAGAATATCATACAATAAATGTGATATAGATACAATAGTGCAGATGCTGTAATAGAGGATATTGAATACACACTTACTTATTATAAAGGGCTTGTATCTGCTATATTGTAAAAGTGTTCTTGTGTTGGTGCTGCTAGTCCTCCTTTCCCCAAGCTTAAAGCATGTTTGCTAAGGAGGAATAGGGTATTACGTATTGCAAAGTATTAACATACACCTTCCACCTATTGTTGGTATAATTTGAGACTACTTACTGCCTGTATGTGGGTTTGGTGGCTGCATCGATGGTGCTGGCTAGCCGTATTGTGGTTTAGCCAGTGCAGATATTCCTAGAGTCAGTGCCTTTCGGTATGGTAGCGCTGGCTAGGTCCGATAATTGGTGGTGCAGGGTGACAGCAGAAGTTTTCTGCAAAAGCGTGTTCTAGCAATCTATCATAACAAAAAAGACCTTATCCTGAAGCATATACCGCTGCCGGTAGCAGAGAGATAAGGTTGTGCGTTCACTCACCAGGTTTTACTGGGGTCAGTGCTTGTAAATATGGGAGCGCTGTTTAGATCCGGCAGTGGTGGTGCAGGGTGATAGCAGGGGTTTCCTGCAGAAGCGCGATCTGGCGGGAGCGCAGGAGCGCGGGAGATCACCGGCGCCTCGCGTGCCCCGGCCGGAAGCAACGCTGAGGACGCGGCGGTGATTGGGGGGCGGAGCTGTGGTAACGTCACACAGAGTAAGGACGGGAGCGTGGTGGAGACAAGCTGCCTACGCGTTTCGAGGGTTAGCTTCCCTCTTCGTCAGGGCTATGTCTCCACCATAGGGGTCCGTCCTTAAATAGTCGCCTGATTACCACAGACAGGACTGGCGCAGATGCACAGATTTGGCAATATTAAACTCCCTTTTTTTGTTTTTGGGAGACTAGTGAATAAATCTGGCCCACTGTATTACAGTATAGTTTCTGTGGCAGAAAATGACTGACAGAGATACCACAGACAGGACTGGCGCAGATGCACAGATTTGGCAATATTAATCTCTCTTTTTTTGGGGGGGAGACTAGTGAATAAATCAGGCCCACTGTATTACAGTATAGTTTATGTGGCTGAAAATGACTGACAGAGATACCAAAGACAGGACTGGTGCAGATGCACAGATTTGGCAATAGTAAACTCCCTTTTTTTGTTTTTGGGAGACTAGTGAATAAATCTGGCCCACTGTATTACAGTATAGTTTCTGTGGCAGAAAATGACAGACTGAGATACCACAGACAGGACTGGCACAGATGCACAGATTTGGCAATATTAATCTCCCTTTTTTTTGGGGGGGAGACTAGTGAATAAATCAGGCCCACTGTATAACAGTATAGTTTCTGTGGCAGAAAATGACTGACAGATATATCACAGACAGGACTGGCACAGATGCACAGATTAGGCTATATTAATCTCCCTTTTTTTTGTTTTTGGGAGACTAGTGAATAAATCTGGCCCACTGTATTACAGTATAGTTTCTGTGGCAGAAAATGACAGACTGAGATACCACAGACAGGACTGGCACAGATGCACAGATTTGGCAATATTAATCTCCCTTTTTTGGGGGGGAGACTAGTGAATAAATCAGGCCCACTGTATTACAGTATAGTTTCTGTGGCAGAAAATGACTGACAGAGATACCACAGACAGGACGGGCGCAGATGCACAGATTTGGCAATAATAAACTCCCTTTTTTTGTTTTTGGGAGAATAGTGAATAAATCTGGCCCACTGTATTACAGTATGGTTTCTGTGGCAGAAAATGACTGACAGAGATACCACAGACAGGACTGGCACAGATGCACAGATTTGACAATATTAATCTCCCTTTTTTTTTGGGGGGGAGACTAGTGAATAAATCAGGCCCACTGTATTACAGTATAGTTTCTGTGGCAGAAAATGACTGACAGAGATACCACAGACAGGACTGGCACAGATGCACAGATTTGGCAATATTAATCTCCCTTTTTTTGGGGAGACTAGTGAATAAATCAGGCCCACTGTATAACAGTATAGTTTCTGTGGCAGAAAATGACTGACAGAGATACCACAGACAGGACTAGCGCAGATGCACTGATTGGCAATATTAATCTCCCTTTTTTATGTGTGGGAAAATAGTGAATAAATCAGGCCCACTGTATTACAATATAGTTTCTGTGGCAGAAAATGACAGACTGAGATACCACAGACAGGACTGGCACAGATGCACAGATTTGGCAACATTAAACTCCCCTTTTTTTTGTTTTTGGGAGACTAGTGAATAAATCTGGCCCAATGTATTACAGTATAGTTTCTGTGGCAGAAAATGACTGACAGAGATACCACAGACAGGACTGGCGCAGATGCACTGATTGGCAATATAAATCTCCCTTTTTAGGTGTTGGACAATGCATAAAAATACAGGCCCACTGTTTTACACTACACAGTTTCAGGGGCAGAAAGTGGCTGGAAGATATATTTAAAAAAAAAAAAAAAAAAAGGGACTACAATTACTATCTCCCTACAATAATCTCAGAAAAGTATGGCAGGCAGCAATAAAAAGGACTGCTGCACACAAAAGTGTGGATAAACAAACAAGATAGCTGTGCAGAAAGGAAGGAGCAACAGGATTTGTGCTATTAAAAAAGCAGTTGGTTTGCACAGCGGCATACAAACAGCAATGCAGCTATCAGGGAGCCTTCTAGGGCAGCCCAATAAGCTACAGAGCTGATGAAGAAAAATTTAGCCTCCACTGTCCCTGCAAAGAAAAGGTGGTGTTGGACAGTGGAAATCGCTACAGCACAAGTGGTTTGGGGGTTAATGTACCCTGCCTAACGCTATCTCTGCTTCTGACGAAGCGGCAGCAACCTCTCCCTATGCTCAGATCGGCAGCAGTAAGATGGCGGTCGGGTGTGCACACCCCTTTATAGCCCCTGTGACGCCGCAGAGAGCAAGCCAATCACTGCCATGACCTTTTGTAAGATGGTGGGGACCGAGACCTATGTCATCACGCTGCCCACACTCTGCATCCACCTTCATTGGCTGAGAAAAGGCGCTGAAAGCGTCATACGAAACGCGACTTTGGCGCAAAGATCGCCGACCGCGTGGCCAACCCCACACTAGGATCTGGATCGGGTTTCACGAAACCCGACTTTGCCAAAAGTCGGCGATTTATGAAAATGACCGATCTGTTTCGCTCAACCCTACTTATTAGTATTCTATTTTTTATAGATCTTTAATAAATTTCAAGAGAAGGACCAAACAAAAAAATATATATTTAACCGCTTTCCGCCATTGGACGTACTATTCCGTCCATGTGGGGTGGGCCCTACTTCCCAAGGACGGAATAGTACGTCCAGCACGATCGGCCGCGCTCACAGGGGGAGCGCGGCCGATCGCGGCCGGGTGTCAGCTGACTATCGCAGCTGACATGCGGCACTATGTGCCAGGAGCGGTCACGGACCGCCCCCAGCACATTAACCCCCGGCACACCGCGATCAAACATGTGCCGGCGGTACAGGGAAGCATCGCGCAGGGAGGGGGCTCCCTGCGTGCTTCCCTTAGACCCCCGCAGCAACGCGATGTGATCGCGTTGCTCCAAGGGTCTCCTACCTCCTTCCTCGCTGCAGGTCCCGGATCCAAGATGGCCGCGGCATCCGGGTCCTGCAGGGAGGGAGGTGGCTTACCGAGTGCCTGCTCAGAGCAGGTGCTGGTAAGCCTGCTTTGCTCTAAGTCAGATAGGTGATCTGACAGAGTGCTATGCAAACTGTCAGATCACCGATCTGTGATGTCCCCCCCTGGGACAAAGTAAAAAAGTAAAAAAAAAATGTCCACATGTGTAAAAAAAAAATAAAAAAAAAATTCCTAAATAAATAAATAATAAAAAAAAATTATTCCCATAAATACATTTCTTTATCTAAATAAAAAAAAAAATCAAACAATAAAAGTACACATATTTAGTATCGCCGCGTCCGTAACGACCCCACCTATAAAACTATATCACTATTTAACCCCTTAAAAAAAACGAGGCAAAAAACAATGCTTTATTCTCATACCGCCAAACAAGTGGAATAACACGCGATCAAAAAGACGGATATAAATAAACATGGTATCGCTGAAAACGTCATCTTGTCCCGCAAAAAACGAGGCACCATACACCATCATCAGCGAAAAAATAAAAAAGTTATAGTCCTCAGAATAAAGCGATGCCAAAATAATTATTTTTTCTATAAAATAGCTTTTATCGTATAAAAGCGCCAAAACATAAAAAAATGATATAAATGAGGTATCGCTGTAATCGTACTGACCCAAAGAATAAAACTGCCTTATCAATTTTACCAAACGCGGAACGGTATAAACGCCTCCCCCAAAAGAAATTAATGAATAGCTGGTTTTTGGTCATTCTGCCTCACACAAATCGGAATAAAAAGCGATCAAAAAATCTCCCGTGCCCGAACATGTTACCAATAAAAATGTCAACTCGTCCCGCAAAAAACAAGACCTCACATGACTCTGTGGACTCAAATATGGAAAAATTATAGCTCTCAAAATGTGGTAACGCAAAAAATATTTTTTGCAATAAAAAGCGTCTTTCAGTGTGTGACGGCTGCCAATCATAAAAATCCGCTAAAAAACCCGCTATAAAAGTAAATCAAACCCCCATTCATCACCCGCTTAGTTAGGGAAAAATTTAAAAAATGTATTTATTTCCATTTTCCCATTAGGGTTAGGGATAGGGTTAGGGCTAGGGATAGGGCTACATTTAGGGTAGGGGCTAAAGTTAGGGTTAGGGTTGGGGCTAAAGTTAGGGTTTGGATTACATTTACGGTTGGGAATAGGGTTGGGATTAGGGGTGTGTCTGAGTTAGAGGTGTGGTTAGGGTTACCATTGGGATTAGAGTTAGGGGTGTGTTTGGATTAGGGTTTCAGTTATAATTGGGGGGTTTCCACTGTTTAGGCACATCAGGGGCTCTCCAAACGCGACATGGCGTCCGATCTCAATTCCAGACATTTCTGCGTTGAAAAAGTAAAACAGTGCTCCTTCCCTTACAAGCTCTCCCGTGCGCCCAAACAGGGGTTTACCCCAACATATGGGGTATCAGCGTACTCGGAACACATTGGAGAACAACTTTTGGGGTCCAATTTCTCCTGTTACCCTTGGGAAAATACAAAACTAGGGGCTAAAAAATAATTTTTGTGGAAAAAAAAATTTTTTTTTATTTGCATGGCTCTGCATTATAACCTGTAGTGAAACACTTGGGGGTTCAAAGCTCTCACAAAACATCTAGATGAGTTCCTTAGGGGGTCTACTTTCCAAAATGGTGTTACTTGTGGAGGGTTTCTACTGTTTAGGTACATTAGGGGCTCTGCAAACGCAATGTGACGCCTGCACCATTCCATCTAAGTCTGCATTCCAAATGGCGCTCCATCCCTTCCGAGCCCTCCCATGCGCTCAAACGGTGGTTCCCCCCCACATATGGGGTTTCAGCGTACTCAGGACAAATTGGACAACAACTTTTGGGGTCCAATTTCTCCTGTTACCCTTGGGAAAATAAAAAATTGGGGGCGAAAAGATAAAAAATCATATTATTTCACAAATATTATCTTTTTGCCCCCAATTTTTTATTTTCCCAAGGGTAAGAGAAGAAATTGGACCCCAAAAGTTGTTGTACAATTTGTCCTGAGTACGCTGATACCCCATATGTGGGGGTAAACCACTGTTTGGGCGCATGGGAGAGCTCGGAAGGGAAGGAGCGCCATTTGACTTTTCACTGCAAAATTGACAGGAATTGAGATGGGACGCCATGTTGCGTTTGGAGAGCCACTGATGTGCCTAAACATTGAAACCCCCCACAAGTGACACCATTTTGGAAAGTAGACCCCCTAAGGAACTAATCTAGATGTGTGGTGAGCACTTTGACCCACCAAGTGCTTCACAGAAGTTTATAACGCAGAACCGTAAAAATAAAAAATCATATTTCACAAAAATTATTTTTACGGTTCTGCGTTATAAACTTCTGTGAAGCACTTGGTGGGTCAAAGTGCTGACCACATATCTAGATAAGTTCCTTAGGGGGTCTACTTTCCAAAATGGTGTCACTTGTGGGGGGTTTCAATGTTTAGGCACATCAGTGGCTCTCCAAACGCAACATGGCGTCCCATCTCAATTCCAGTCAATTTTGCATTGAAAAGTCAAATGGCGCTCCTTCGCTTCCGAGCTCTGTCATGTGCCCAAACAGTGGTTTACCCCCACATATGGGGTATCGGCATACTCAGGACAAATTTTACAACATCTTTTGGGGTCCATTTTCTCCTGTTACCCTTGGTAAAAGAAAACAAATTGGAGCTGAAGTAAATTTTGTGTGAAAAAAAGTTAAATGTTAATTTTTATTTAAACATTCCAAAAATTCCTGTGAAACACCTAAAGGGTTAATAAACTTTTTGAATGTGGTTTTGAGCACCTTGAGGGGTGCAGTTTTTAGAATGGTGTCACACTTGGGTATTTTCTATCATATAGACCCCTCAAAATGACTTCAAATGAGATGTGGTCCCTAAAAAAAAATGGTGTTGTAAAAATGAGAAATTGCTGGTCAACTTTTAACCCTTATAACTCCCTAACAAAAAAAATTTTTGGTTCCAAAATGGTGCTGATGTAAAGTAGACATGTGGGAAATGTTACTTATTAAGTATTTTGTGTGACATATCACTGTGATTTAATTGCATAAAAATTCAAAGTTGGAAAATTGCAAAATTTTCAAAATTTTCGCCAAATTTCCATTTTTTTCACAAATAAAAGCAGGGAATATCAAATAAATTTTACCACTATCATGAAGTACAATATGTCACGAGAAAACAGTGTCAGAATCACCAGGATCCGTTGAAGCGTTCCACAGTTATAACCTCATAAAAGGACAGTGGTCAGAATTGTAAAAATTGGCCTGGTCATTAACGTGCAAACCACCCTCGGGGGTGAAGGGGTTAAGGATGGTTGTACGGCAATTCACCCCTATTGAACAGTAGTAGCATTTCATCAATATAAAGTTGCTTAAATTTAAGTTAAAAGCAGTAGGAGTCAAGTTACGATATTTAACATCATCTATTATTAGTTCCTTCTCAAAACAATAGATATTTTGGATGTGAAATTGTCCAATGATATTGAATTTCAGCCAGTGCTAAGTTACTTTAGCTGCTACACCCACCACTAGCAAATCTTCGCCATTATCAAATATTTTAACCACTGCAACTGCTATTAGCCCCAAAAACATATAGCAAGAGGACCCGAGCTATGGTGAAATCGCATATGGCGTGAAACTGGCGTATTATAGCCATTTCTAATAGAACCAATGTGTTGCAATACATGCCTTTTAAGTTGCTGGCTTTTCTTGCCCACAGAAGAGAAGAAGAGAACATAGGCATCTGGTGGCATAAACGATCCCTGAAGTTATGCAGCTTATACCGGTAAGTCTCTTATAGCATACATTTTCCCTGATTGTTTTGGACTATTAAACTGTTATTACTATTAGAATTAAATTGCACACCTTGCAATGGCCACATTTGTAACTTCCTATTATCATATTTTTAAGGCAATCACAATCAGATTCATTACTTGATGGAAAGTGGCTAGGTTCTTTAAATTAGGGCCTCTTCGATGTGTGATGGTAGCATATTGTGAAACCTTATAATTTAAATCTCTATCCTCTCTTAGGAGGTCCCAATACTTAGAGAGTATTGTGTTTACCTCCAGAGCACCATGATCATATGTACCAATACAGCGAATCAACGTTTCATTCTGATTAGACGGAACCAATTTTTTATTTTGGAGAAGTTGATTCTTGGAATATGCACTGCCCGATGAAAAGCTTTTTTGAGAGGTTTCATAGGATAACCTCTATTTCTAAAATATTTTTATAGAACTGGACACTCCTCCAAAAAGTTATCTTCCCTTGAGCAATTTCTTCTAGCTCTTAAAAATTGCCCGCTTGGAATACTTCTTTTAGGAGGTAGTGGGTGAATGCTATCCCAGTGGAGGAGACTATCTGTTGAAGTTTATTTTCCTCAAATTTTTGTTGGATATCTACGTTCGGATCGATCCAGATAGCGAGATCCATAAAATTGATATTTCAACCATTAATATCGTAAATTTAAGGTTAATTTAAAGGTAAATTTGAGGCCCAGCTCATTGATGTTTAGAATGTGGACATGTGGACAAAATCAAGAAAAAGTGATTTTGGTCCCTCACAAAAAAATCAAAGCGTCATCTATATAACGTGCCCAAAGTAATACGTGACTGGTGTAAAAAGATAAATCCTTTTTAAGCATAATCTTATCCTCCCACTAACCCAGGAATAGATTAGCATAAGATGGGACACAAACCGTCCCCATAGCAGTACCCCTGAGTTGGTGGAAGATATCCCCATTAACCCCTTCACCCCGAAGACTGTTTTCCACTTCCTGACCAGGCCATTTTTTTCAATTCTGACCACTGTCACTTTATGAGGTCATAAATCTGAAATGCTTCAACAGATACTGGTGATTCTGAGAATGTTTTCTCGTGACATATTGTACTTTATGATAGTGGTAAAATTTCTTCAATTTGTCTGGCATTTATTTGTGAAAAAAATGGAAACTTAGCGAAAAATTTGAAAATTTTGCAATTTTTAAACTTTTAGTTTTTAAGCCCTTAAATTAGAGAGTCATATCATACAAAATAGTTAACAAATAATATTACCCACATGTCTGCTTTACATTAGCACAATTTTAGAAACATAATTTTTTTGTTAGGAAGTTATAAGGGTTAAAATTTGACCAGCGGTTTCTCATTTTTACAACAAAATTTGCAAAACCATTTTTTTTAGGGACCACCTCACACTTGAAGTGACTTTGAGAGGCCTATATGACAGAAAATGCCCAAAAGTGACATCATTCTAAAAACTGCACCCCTCAAGGTACTCAAAACCACATTCAAAAAGTTTATTAACCCTTCAGGTGCTTCACAGGAATTTTTGGTATGTTTAAAAAAAATTGAACATTTAACTTTTTTTCACCAAATTTTTATTTCAGATCCAATTTGTTTTATTTTATCAAGGGTTACAGGAGAAATTGGACCACAAAAGTTGTTGTACAATTTGTCCAGAGTATGTTGATACCCCATATGTGTGGGTAAACCACTGTTTTGGCACATGGCAGAGCTCGGAAGGGAAGGAGCGCCATTTGACTTTTCAATGCAAAATTGGCTGGAATTGAGATTGGACACCATGTCGCGTCTGGAGAGCCTCTGATGTGCCTAAACAGTGGAAATCCCCCACAAGTGACACCATTTTGGAAAGTAGACCCCCTAAGGAACTAATCTAGATGTGTGGTGAGCACTTTGAACCTCCAAGTGCGTCACAGAAGTTTATAATGTAGAGCCAAAAAAAAAATCATATTTTTTTCACAAAAAATGAACTTTTCGCCCCAAATTTTTTATTTTCCCAAGGGTAATAGGACAAATTGGACCCCAAAAATTGTTGTGCAATTTGTCTTGAGTATGCTGATACCCCGTGTGCGGGGTAAACCACTGATTGGGCGCATGGCAGAGCTCGGAAGGGAAGGAGTGCCGTTTGACTTTTCAATGCAAAATTGGCTGGAATTGAGATCGGAACCCATGTCGCGTTTGGAGAGCCCCTGATGTGCCTAAACAGTGGAAACCCCCTACAAGTGACACCATTTTTGAAAGAAGACCCCCAAAAGAACTTATCTAGATGTGTTGTGAGAACTTTGAACCCCCAAGTGTTTCACTACAGTTTATAATACAGAGCCTTGAAAAAAAAAATCCTTTTTTTTTCCACAAAAATTATTTTTTAGCCCCCAGTTTTGTATTTTCCCAAGGGTAACAGGAGAAATTGGATGCCAAAAGCTCTTGTTCAATTTGTCCTGAGTACGCTGATACCCCATATGTGGGGGGAACCACTGTTTAGGCGCACGGCAGAGCTCAGAAGGGAAGGAGCGCCGTTTGGAATGCAGACTTAGAGGAATTGGTCTGCAGACATCACGATGCATTTGCAGAGCCCCTGATGTACCTAAACAGTAGAAACTCCCCACAAGTGACTCCATATTGGAAACTAGACCCCCCAAAGAACTTATCTAGATGTGTTATGAGAACTTTGAACCCCCAAGTGTTTCACTACAGTTTATAACACAGAGCCGTGAAAATAAAAAATCCTTTTTTTTTCACAAAACTTATTTTTTAGCCCCCAGTTTTGCATTTTCCCAAGGGTAACCGGAGAAATTGGACCCCAAAAGTTGTTGATCAATTTGTCTTGAGTATGCTGATACCCCATATGTTGGGGTAAACCCCTGTTTGGGCGCACGGGAGAGCTCGCAAGGGAAGGAGCACTGTTTTACTTTCTCAACGGAGAATTGGCTGGAATTGAGATCGGATGCCATGTCACATTTGGAGAGTCCCTGATGTGCCTAAACAGTGGAAACCCCCCAATTCTAAATCCAACCCTAACCCCAACGCACCCCTATGCCTAATCCCAACCATAACCCTAACCACACCCCTAACTCAAACACACCCCTAACCCTAATCCCAACCCTAACCATAACCCTGACCACACCCCTAACCCCAACACACCCCTAACCCTAATACCACCCCTAATCTCAACCCTAACCATAACCCTAACCACACCCCTAACCCTGACACACCCCTAACCCTAATACCACCCCTAATCTCAACCCTAACCATAACCCTAACCACACCCCTAACCCTGACACACCCCTAACCCTAATCCCAACCCTAACCCAACCGTAAACATAATCCAAACCCTAACTTTAGCCCCAACCCTAACCCTAACTTTAGCCCCAACCCTAACCCTAACTTTAGCGCCAAACCTAACTTTAGCCCCAACCCTTACCCTAACTTTAGCCCCAACCCTAACCCTAACTTTAGACCCAACCCAACCCTAACCCTAACGTTAGACCCAACCCTAACCCTAATGGGAAAATGGAAATAAATAAATTTTTTAAATTTTATTATTTTTCCCTAACTAAGGGTGTGCTAAAGGGGGTTTGATTTACTATTTATAGCAGGTTTTTGTAGTGGGTTTTTGTTTGGCAGCTGTCACACGCTAAGAGACGCTTTTTATTGCAAAACATAGTTTTTTACATCATCACATTTTGAGAGCTATAATTTATTCATATTTTGGCCCTCAGAGTCATGTGAGGTCTTGTTTTTTGCAGGCCGAGTTGACATTTTTATTGGTACCATTTTCGAGCACATGACATTTTTTGATCGCATTTTATTCTGATTTTTGGGAGACAGAATGAACAAAAACCAGCAATTCATGAATTTCTTTTAGGGGGGCATTTATACCGTTCCACGTGTGGTAAAATTGATAAAGCAGCTTTATTCTTTGGGTTAGTACGATTACAACGATACCTCAGGTGTATCATTTTTTTATGTTTTGGCGCTTTTACACAATAAAAACTATTTTATATAAAAATTAATTGTTTTTGCATCGCTTTATTCTGAGAATTATAACTTTTTTATTTTTCTGCTGATGATGCTGTATGGTGGCTTTTTTTGCTGGACAAGATGACGTTTTCAGCGGTACCATCGTTATTTATATCCGTCTTTTTTATCACATTTTATTGCACTTTTTTTTCGGCAGTATGATGATAAAGCATTGTTTTTTGCTTCATTTTTTATTTATTTTTTGCGGTGTTCACTGAAGGGGTTAACTAGTGGGATAGTTTTATAGAGCGGGTCATTACGGACGCGGCGATACCAAATATGTGTACTTTTATTGTTTTTTTTATTTACATAAATAAATGGATTTATCGGAAAATATTTATTTATTTATTTTTTGGAGATTTTTTATTTTTTTATACATTCTATTTTTTTTTTTACTTTATAATATTGTCCCAGGGTGGGACATCAGAGGGGTTAAATGCCCACGATCGGCGCTAGCGCCGATCGTGGCCATTGCTGCGGGGTGTGAGCTGTCACATACAGCTGACACCAGCACGCGATCACCGCGGTGCTCACTGTGAGACCGCGCGATCATGCCGCCGTATTAGTACTGCGGTTTGCGGGAACTCAGTTCCCGTAGAGCAGTACTAGTACGGCGCATGTCGGGAAGGGGGTTAAAAAAATAATAATTGTGTTCTAATACAAATCTCAAAACTATAAGGACAAGTGTGATCATGGTGATGGGAACCTTGTGATTTAAGAAAAAATTAATGGCCTCTAAGCCAAGATCGGGTTTGATGCTACTGTACAGCATCTCTACATCTAAACTCGCTATAAGTGTATCTTTGGAAACCGATACATTTTTAATTTATACACCGTATCTTTAGTATATTTCAAATGCAAAGAGAGTGTATGAACAAAAGGTTGAATGATTTTGTCAACTTATATGCTTGCTCTCTCAGTTAGACATTCATTACCGGAGATTATTGGAGTCCCGGGGGGAAGGGGGGGGTAGTCTTATTTTTATGCACCTTCGGCAATGCATAGAAGGTTGCAATTGTGGGATATTTATTGAAGATGTATTTATATTCATCCTCACTAATAAGATTTCCCCTTTTTCCCTCCTCTAGGATAGCTTTCAACTCACTTAGGAACACCATAGTCTGATCAGTTTTTAATTTTTCGTATGTTTCTTGTAAAGTTCTGTCAAGTTCTGTATCTCCTGCATTCCCCCAGGTGTGACCCAGTAGCACCCTTCCTGACTGACTGACCTCTGGGTAGAGTATCCTGCACGTCACAGCCCAGTATACAGAGCGCGCTTGTGGCTAATGAAAGCAGATGAGAGAGGGAAAGTGCACGCTGGATACTGGGCTGTGATGTGTGTTGTGAACTGTGTTTCTGGGCTCCCTCTGGTGGTCACTAACGGTATTGTGTTAGGTATGTCTTGTTGCAGGCCTGAGCTCCAGCTGTGTCGTTAAGCAGCGGGTGTTTCCTATTTGAGTCTCTTCTGGACTCAGTATCTTGCCTGGCATTGTTGTATCCAGACCTATTTGGTCTCCTCCGGATTCCTTTCAGTCTGCCTCATGCAAGAAAAGCTAAGTCTGTTTTGTACAATTTGGATCGTTTGCATTATTCAGTGTTTTTGTCCAGCTTGCTTTACATTTGATTTTTGACTCGCTGGAAGCTCTAGGGGGCTGATATTCTCCCTCCACACCGTCAGTCGGTGTGGGGGTTCTTGAATGCTCAGCGTGGATGTTTTGTAGGGTTTTCTGCTAACCGCATAGTCCACTATCTATTTTCTGCTATCTAGACTATTGGGCCTCACTTTGCTGAATCTAGTTCATCTCTACGTTTGTGTTTTCCTCTTGCCTCACCATTATTATTTGTTGGGGGCTTTCTATATCTTTGGGGTTCAATTTCTCTGGAGGCAAGCGAGGTCTTATTTTTTCCCTCTAGGGGTAGTCAGTTCTCCGGCTGGCTCGAGACGTCTAGAACCAACGTAGGCACGTTCACTGGCTACTTTTAGTTGTTTGTGTCAGGATCAGGTATGCGGTTAGTCCAGTTTCCACCTCCCTAGAGCAGTATTTATATTTTTGCTATCTTGCCGGAATATCAGAGATCCTCTGCCATTGGGATCATAACAGATGTGCGGTCAATCTCTGCCCACAGCCCAGTCAATCAGGAGGGCTCATGTCCCGGGGAATGCAGGAGAACTGGAGCTTGATGTGAGCGGATGTCAGTGGCGGCTGCACCGAAGTCACATGATGCCAAGTGAGCTGTTAGCGATAGTGCCTCTCAAAAGCACAGATGTCAACAAGAGGTATTTACAAAAATACTTCTTTACAAGGTTTAATTGGGTGGGGTAATTATAGAATGTAGAGGAAAACCTCTTTAATTCTTATTACTGGCAGTGAAAAAACTTGAAGATGTGAAATGAGGGTAAGTTCCTGAACTTCAGTCTATCATGGTATGTGATTAAAGGGATTATCCAGGACTAAGATATGATAACCTATCCTTTGGACATGTTATTCATATTAGATCAGTAGTTGGCCAACACCTGGAACCCCTCCGACCAGCTGTTACCAGACCATGTTAGCAAAAGTACACCATGCTTGGTGCTGGAGATCCACAGCACCATGCATTTTATATTGATCATTCTTGCATGCTGCAGCTCATCGACTATTGAAGTGATTGTAAAGGTAGGTCATCAATGTCAAAAGCCCCCATGCACAGTAGATCGCGGTCAGCTCTCTCTCCAGAGTCCCTCACAGTGGCTTATCTCAAGAAAAACAAAGGGATCATCTGAGGACATATCCAATCCAATACTCCTTTCCCCAATTTCATCTATTTCGGGAAAGTTGGAAAGCCACCTTAGGCTTCTTTTACACATACCATGTTTTTTGCGGCCCGTTATTGCGGGTCTTTTATGCATGCCGTATCGCCGCAATTTTGAAGGTTTGCCGCAATAACAGACTGCAAAAATCCTGCAGATCACCATTTTCCAGGTTCCTAATACTAGAGCAAAAGTATTGAGAAAAAGAAAAAGCGGCGAAAGTCCGCAAAACCGGAAGTGACGGCGCACCACAACAACCTTCCGTTGTTTTTGCAGCCCCATTGTTTTACAATAGGGGCCGTGTCCATAAGCCATGAAATATATTGAGCAAGCTTGATATTTTTCCACGGCCTTACGGCACACTGCGCTCCTACAAATTTTTTGCAGCCCCATAGAAATGCATTGGGGCCGCAAAAACGGGCCGAAAAAACTCGACAAGTGTAAAACCAGTCTTACAGATTAGATTGTTGGCCAATCCTGCTGATCTTTGGAATATGGGGGACGTTAGTATTCGACAACCTGTAAATTGGTTCACCATAAATCAATGTAATATTCCATTCTAGCTGATACACTGTGATTTTAAAGAACTCCAAACAGAATCTTTGTACCATTAATTACCCCCCAGGTCTTGCAGACTAAGGCTACTTTCACACTAGCATCATGCACTGCACGTCGCAATGCGTCATTATGGATAAAAAACGCATAATGCAAAGTTGCCTGCAGGATGCATTTTTTCTCCATAGACTTTTATTAGCGACGCATTGCGACGCAGTTACATGTAACGTTTTTTGTGCGTCGAGTCCCCCATTTTCGACCGTGCATGGGCGGCCGAAACTCCGCCCCCTCCTCCCCGGGCCTTGCAATGGAGCAGTGGAACCGTCGTAAGACTGCTTCCGCTGCCCACGCTGGGCATTTTTTGCACAGTATGCGTCGGTACGTCGGGCCCTGTCGCAGCGCGACGGCCCTGTACCGACGCTAGTGTGAAAGCAGCTTAAACGTAAAACAGCATGATAATTATCTGGAGTTTTACTTTAACTAACTTGAAATGTGTTTGGAAATCTGTTTTTTTTTATTGGGGTGTATGGCATCACCAGATACATAAATCACTGTATGCATTTGATGATATGGTTATCTGTTTAGTGTAATCAATTCTTTTCCTCATTTTTTGTAAATCAGCATAGTATTTATATTCACAATAATAAGTGTCTTTATTAGCAGAAAACATGAACGTTTTAATAATGCAAGAATGCAATTATGGGCACAGGAAATATTCTATAATTATTAATAATTCCTGAATCGCTGTGCTTTGCTGCTAAGTATTGTTAATCACATTATTGTTTTTTTTGAATTATAAAGCAGCAAACAAAACACTCATCACAATATATAAGAGTATTAGCAGAGGAATGAAAGGGAAATTAATGTGCAGACAAATTTGAAATGCATATAATACATGGGAAAAATATAAATGTCTGTAAATATTTTATGTGGTATGTAAAATGATAGGGTATGCTGAGCCAGTAACTTCAACTAATATATATATATATATATATATATATATATATATATATATATATATATATATACAATACTTATATATATTTATATATATATATATATATATATATACCCTGCTCAGAAAAATAAAGGGAACACTTAAACAACAGAATATAACTACAAGTAAATCAAACTTTTGTGGAATCAAACTGCCCACTTAGGAGGCAACACTGTTTGACAATCAATTTCACATGCTGTTGTGCAAATGGAATAGACAACAGATGAAAAATATTGGCAATTATCAAGACACACTCAATAGAGAAGCATGGTGAAGGGTGGAGCGTTCAAGTCAGAAAAAATAGTACATAGTAAATATAAGAAAACTGACTGAACAGCAATATAGTCTGAACTGGTGCATAACCAGAAAAGTCAAATAGCAAATAGATCAATGGCTGCACTCAAAATTTACTGTGCTAAGGCAAGGAAATGTGCAATACATGAAATGTGAATAGTACCCTTCACCATGCTGTGATTTTATTTACATCCAGACACAGTTGGTTCTGAGCTTCCTATAAAAGCAGGCTTTACCATGTTATTAGCCATAGGTAAGTGTTCACACTAGGCAGTCAGCTCAGGTACCCATCCGTTCTGAGATTACCTTGACGTTTGGTGGATGGGTGTTGTGAATTTGGATTCTGGGCTCCCCCGGTGGCTACTGGTGGAATTGAACTGGTGTCTTCATCTTCTCTGTTCACCTGTTCCCATCAAGATGTGGGAGTCGCTATATAACCTTGCTGCTCTGTTAGTTGCTTGCCGGTCAACAATGTTATCAGAAGCCTCTCTGTGCTTGTTCCTGCTCCTAGACAACTACTAGATAAGTTGGACTCTTGTCCATGTTTGTTTTTGCATTTTGTTCCAGTTCACAGCTGTAGTTTCGTTACTGTGTCTGGAAAGCTCTTGTGAACAGGAATTGCCACTCTGGTGTTATGAGTTAATGCCAGAGTCTTAAAGTAATTTCTGGATGGTGTTTTGATAGGGTTTTCAGCTGACCATGAAAGTGTCCTTTCTGTCTTCTGCTATGTAGTAAGTGGACCTCAAATTTGCTAAACCTATTTTCATACTACGTTTGTTATTTCATCTTAATTCACCGCCAATACATGTGGGGGGCCTCTGTCTCCTTTCGGGGTATTTCTCTAGAGGTGAGCTAGGACTAATATTTTCCTCTGCTAGCTTTATTTAGTCCTCCGGCTGGTGCTGGGCATCTAGAATCAACGTAGGCATGCTACCCGGCCACTGCTAGTTGTGCGTTAGGTTTAGTTCATGGTCAGCTCAGTTCCCATCTTCCAAGAGCTAGTTCCTATATATGCTGATGCTATGTTCTCTTGCCATTGAGATCATGATAGTTTGACCGGCCCACAAAGTGTTAATTGTATTGGCTGAAGTAGGAGGAAAAGAAGTCTGAGGAACCTTTTTTTTTTTTTTTTCTCCTCTCTCTTACTCAGAGTGTGCTGCCTAGCCATAATTGCAGCCTGCTGCTTCTTTCCTCCTCTTAATCCTTGAATGGCTCTGTGTCCACCTGTTTGTAATGGATCTTCAGAGTGTAACTGCAGGTTTGAATAATCTCGCCACGAAGGTACAAAATTTGCAAGACTTTGTTTGTCATGCACCTGTATCTGAGCCGAGAATTCCTTTGCCGGAATTTTTCTCGGGGAATAGATCTGGGTTTCAGAATTTTCGAAATAATTGCAAATTATTTTTGTCCCTGAGATTTCGCTCTGCCGGAGACCCTGCACAGCAGGTCAGGATTGTGATTTCCTTGCTCCGGGGCGACCCTCAAGACTGGGCTTTTTCTTTGACACCAGGGGATCCTGCGTTGCTCAATGTGGATGCGTTTTTTCTGGCCTTGGGGTTGCTTTATGACGAACCTCATTTGGAGCTTCAGGCAGAAAAAACTTTGATGTCCCTATCTCAGGGGCAAGATGAAGCGGAAATTTACTGCCAAAGATTCCGTAAATGGTCTGTGCTTACTCAGTGGAATGAGTGCGCCCTGGCGGCGACTTTCAGAGAGGGTCTCTCTGATGCCATTAAGGATGTTATGGTGGGGTTCCCTGTGCCTGCGGGTCTGAATGAGTCCATGACAATGGCTATTCAGATCGATAGGCGTTTGCGGGAGCGCAAACCAGTGCACCATCTGGCGGTGTCCACTGAGAAGTCGCCAGAGAGTATGCAGTGTGATAGAATTCTGTCCCGAAGCGAGCGGCAGAATTTTAGACGGAAAAATGGGTTGTGTTTCTATTGTGGTGATTCTACTCATGTTATATCAGCATGCTCTAAGCGCACTAAAAAGCTTGATAAATCTGTTTCCATTTGCACCTTGCCGTCTAAGTTTATTCTATCTGTGACCCTGATTTGCTCTTTGTCATCTATTGCCACGGACGCCTATGTCGACTCTGGCGCCGCTTTGAGTCTTATGGATTGGTCCTTTGCCAAACGCTGTGGGTATGATTTAGAGCCTTTGGAGACTCCTATTCCTCTGAAGGGGATTGACTCCACCCCATTGGCTAATAATAAACCACAATACTGGACACAAGTAACTATGCGTATTAATCCGGATCACCAGGAGATTATTCGCTTTCTGGTGCTGTATAATCTACATGATGATTTGGTGTTAGGATTGCCCTGGCTGCAATCTCACAACCCAGTCCTCGACTGGAGAGCTATGTCTGTGTTGAGCTGGGGATGTAAGGGGGCTCATGGGGATGTACCTGTGGTTTCCATTTCATCATCTATTCCCTCTGAAATTCCTGAGTTCCTGTCTGACTATCGTGATGTCTTTGAAGAATCCAAGCTTGGTTCGTTACCTCCGCACCGAGAGTGCGATTGTGCCATAGATTTAATCCCGGGTAGTAAATACCCAAAGGGTCGTTTATTTAATCTGTCTGTGCCTGAACATGCTGCTATGCGAGAATATATAAAGGAGTCCTTGGAAAAGGGACATATTCGTCCATCGTCATCTCCCTTAGGAGCCGGTTTTTTCTTTGTGTCAAAAAAAGACGGCTCTTTGAGACCATGTATCGATTATCGGCTTTTGAATAAAATCACTGTTAAATATCAATACCCATTGCCGTTGCTGACTGATTTGTTTGCTCGCATAAAGGGGGCCAAGTGGTTCTCTAAGATTGACCTTCGTGGGGCGTATAATTTGGTGCGAATCAGGCAGGGGGATGAGTGGAAAACCGCATTTAATACGCCCGAGGGCCACTTTGAGTATTTAGTGATGCCTTTTGGTCTTTCAAATGCTCCGTCAGTTTTCCAGTCCTTTATGCATGATATTTTTCGCGATTATTTGGATAAATTTATGATTGTGTATCTGGATGATATTCTGATTTTTTCGGATGACTGGGACTCTCATGTCCAGCAAGTCAGGAGGGTTTTTCAGGTTTTGCGGTCTAATTCTTTGTGTGTGAAGGGTTCTAAGTGTGTTTTTGGGGTACAGAGGATTTCCTTTTTGGGATATATTTTTTCTCCCTCTTCCATTGAAATGGATCCTGTCAAGGTTCAAGCTATTTGTGATTGGACGCAGCCCTCTTCTCTTAAGAGTCTTCAGAAATTTTTGGGCTTTGCTAACTTTTATCGTCGATTTATTGCTGGTTTTTCGGATATTGCTAAGCCATTGACCGATTTGACTAAGAAGGGTGCTGATGTTGCTGATTGGTCCCCTGATGCTGTGGAGGCCTTTCGGGAGCTTAAGCGCCGTTTTTCCTCTGCCCCTGTGTTGCGTCAGCCTGATGTTGCTCTACCTTTTCAGGTTGAGGTCGACGCTTCTGAGATCGGAGCTGGGGCAGTGTTGTCGCAGAAAAGTTCTGACTGCTCCGTGATGAGGCCTTGTGCCTTCTTTTCCCGTAAATTTTCGCCCGCTGAGCGGAATTATGATGTTGGGAATCGGGAGCTTTTGGCCATGAAGTGGGCTTTTGAGGAGTGGCGCCATTGGCTTGAGGGGGCCAGACATCAGGTGGTGGTATTGACTGACCACAAAAATTTGATTTATCTTGAGACCGCCAGGCGCCTGAATCCTAGGCAGGCGCGCTGGTCATTATTTTTCTCTCGGTTTAATTTTGTGGTGTCATACCTACCGGGTTCTAAGAATGTTAAGGCGGATGCCCTTTCTAGGAGTTTTGAGCCTGACTCGCCTGGTAACTCTGAGCCCACAGGTATCCTTAAGGATGGAGTGGTATTGTCAGCCGTTTCTCCAGACCTGCGGCGGGCCTTGCAGGAGTTTCAGGCGGATAGACCGGATCGTTGCCCACCTGATAAACTGTTTGTTCCTGATGATTGGACCAGTAGAGTCATCTCTGAGGTTCATTCTTCTGCGTTGGCAGGTCATCCTGGCATTTTTGGTACCAGGGATTTGGTGGCAAGGTCCTTCTGGTGGCCTTCCCTGTCACGAGATGTGCGAGGCTTTGTGCACTCTTGTGACGTTTGTGCTCGGGCCAAGCCTTGTTGTTCTCGGGCTAGTGGATTATTGTTGCCCTTGCCTATTCCTAAGAGGCCTTGGACGCACATCTCGATGGATTTTATTTCAGATCTGCCTGTTTCTCAGAAGATGTCTGTCATCTGGGTGGTGTGTGACCGTTTCTCTAAGATGGTCCATTTGGTTCCTCTGCCCAAGTTGCCTTCTTCTTCCGAGTTGGTTCCTCTGTTTTTTCAAAATGTTGTTCGTTTGCATGGTATTCCTGAGAATATCATTTCTGACAGAGGGACCCAATTCGTGTCTAGATTTTGGCGGGCATTCTGTGCTAGGATGGGCATAGATTTATCTTTTTCGTCCGCTTTCCATCCTCAGACGAATGGCCAGACCGAGCGGACTAATCAGACCCTGGAGACATATCTGAGGTGTTTTGTGTCTGCTGACCAGGATGATTGGGTTGCTTTTTTGCCATTGGCGGAGTTCGCTCTCAATAATCGGGCCAGCTCTGCCACTTTGGTGTCCCCGTTTTTCTGTAATTCGGGGTTTCATCCTCGATTTTCCTCTGGTCAGGTGGAATCTTCGGATTGTCCTGGAGTGGATGCTGTGGTGGAGAGATTGCATCAGATCTGGGGGCAGGTGGTGGACAATTTGAGGTTGTCCCAGGAGAAGACTCAGCTTTTTGCCAACCGCCACCGTCGTGTTGGTCCTCGGCTTTGTGTTGGGGATTTGGTGTGGTTGTCTTCTCGTTTTGTCCCTATGAGGGTCTCTTCTCCTAAGTTTAAGCCTCGGTTCATCGGCCCGTATAAGATATTGGAGATTCTTAACCCTGTTTCCTTCCGTTTGGACCTCCCTGCATCCTTTTCTATTCATAATGTTTTTCATCGGTCATTATTGCGCAGGTATGAGGTACCGGTTGTGCCTTCCGTTGAGCCTCCTGCTCCGGTGTTGGTTGAGGGTGAGTTGGAGTACGTTGTGGAGAAAATCTTAGACTCTCGTGTTTCCAGACGGAGACTCCAGTATCTGGTCAAGTGGAAGGGATACGGCCAGGAGGATAATTCTTGGGTGAATGCATCTGATGTTCATGCCTCTGATCTGGTTCGTGCCTTTCATAGGGCCCATCCTGATCGCCCTGGTGGTTCTGGTGAGGGTTCGGTGCCCCCTCCTTGAGGGGGGGGTACTGTTGTGAATTTGGATTCTGGGCTCCCCCGGTGGCTACTGGTGGAATTGAACTGGTGTCTTCATCTTCTCTGTTCACCTGTTCCCATCAAGATGTGGGAGTCGCTATATAACCTTGCTGCTCTGTTAGTTGCTTGCCGGTCAACAATGTTATCAGAAGCCTCTCTGTGCTTGTTCCTGCTCCTAGACAACTACTAGATAAGTTGGACTCTTGTCCATGTTTGTTTTTGCATTTTGTTCCAGTTCACAGCTGTAGTTTCGTTACTGTGTCTGGAAAGCTCTTGTGAACAGGAATTGCCACTCTGGTGTTATGAGTTAATGCCAGAGTCTTAAAGTAATTTCTGGATGGTGTTTTGATAGGGTTTTCAGCTGACCATGAAAGTGTCCTTTCTGTCTTCTGCTATGTAGTAAGTGGACCTCAAATTTGCTAAACCTATTTTCATACTACGTTTGTTATTTCATCTTAATTCACCGCCAATACATGTGGGGGGCCTCTGTCTCCTTTCGGGGTATTTCTCTAGAGGTGAGCTAGGACTAATATTTTCCTCTGCTAGCTTTATTTAGTCCTCCGGCTGGTGCTGGGCATCTAGAATCAACGTAGGCATGCTACCCGGCCACTGCTAGTTGTGCGTTAGGTTTAGTTCATGGTCAGCTCAGTTCCCATCTTCCAAGAGCTAGTTCCTATATATGCTGATGCTATGTTCTCTTGCCATTGAGATCATGATAGATGGGCTCACAACTTTTGGCCAAATCTTGTGCTAAGAATCTCATGTGTTTTTTCATAATTTCCCAAGCCATTATGCTATTCACATTTCATGTATTGCACATTTCCTTGCCTCAGCACAGTAAATTTTGAGTGCAGCCATTGATCTATTTGCTATAAGTTTATCTGAGTCACCAGCCTCAGAAATCGCTGGTTAACAGCAGCTCAGATTAGAGACCAGGTCAATGCCACACAGAGTTCTAGCAGCAGACACATCTCTACAACTGTTAAGAGGAGACTTTGTGCAGCAGGCCTTCATCGTAAAATAGCTGCTAGGAAACCACTGCTAAGGACAGGCAACAAGCAGAAGAGACTTGTTTGGGCTGAAGAACACAAGGAATGGACTTTAGACCAGTGGAAATCTGTGCTTTTGTCTGATGAGTCCAAATTTGAGATCTTTGGTTCCAACCACCATGTCTTTGTGCGACACAGAAAAGGTGAACGGATAGACTCTACATGCCTGGTACCCACCGTGAAGCATGGAGGAGGAGGTGTGATGGTGGTGGGGGGTGCTTTGCTGGTGACACTGTTGGGGATGTATTCAAAATTGAAGGCATACTGAACCAGCATGGCTACCACAGCATCTTGCAGTGGCATGCTATTCCATCCGGTTTGCGTTTAGTTGGACCATCATTTATTTTTCAACAGGACAATGACCACAAACACACCTCCAGGCTGTGTAAGGGCTATTTGACCAAGAAGGAGAGTGATGGGGTGCTACACCAGATGACCTGGCCTCCACAGTCACAAGACCTGAACATAATCGAGATGGTTTGGGGTGAGCTGAACTGCAGAGTGAAGGCAAAGGGCCAACAAGTGCTAAGCATCTCTGGGAACTCCTTCAAGATTGTTGGAAGACCATTTCTGGTGACTACCTTTTCAAGCTCATCAAGAGAATGCCAAGAGTGTGCAAAGCAGTTATCAAAGCAAAAGGTGGCTACTTTGAAGAACCTAGAATATAAGACATATATTCAGTTGCTTCACACTTTTTTAATAAGTATATCATTCCACATGTGTTAATTCATAGTTTTGATGCCTTCAGTGTGAATGTACAATTTTCTTAGTCATGAAAATACAGAAAAATCTTTAAATGAGAAAGTGTGTCCAAACTTTTGGTCTGTACTATATATATATAGCACAGAGATGTGGGCTGAATAAATCCCTCTTGTTTTCACCTTTATAAATATCTGGAGTGCTGCCTTCTTTTTGCTTTTTCATATATATATATATATATATATATATATATATATATATATATATATATATATATATATATACACTCACCGGCCACTTTATTAGGTACACCATGCTAGTAACGGGTTGGACCCCCTTTTGCCTTCAGAACTGCCTCAATTCTTCGTGGCATAGATTCAACAAGGTGATGGAAGCATTCCTCAGAGATTTTGGTCCATATTGACATGATGGCATCACACAGTTGCCGCAGATTTGTCGGCTGCACATCCCAAAGATGCTCCATACAAGGCAGGATGGATCCATGCTTTCATGTTGTTTACGCCAAATTCTGACCCTTCCATCCGAATGTCGCAGCAGAAATCGAGACTCATCAGACCAAGCAACGTTTTTCCAATCTTCTACTGTCCAAGTTCGATGAGCTTGTACAAATTGTAGCCTCAGTTTCCTGTTCTTAGCTGAAAGGAGTGGTACCCGGTGTGGTCTTCTGCTGCTGTAGCCCATCTGCCTCAAAGTTCGACGCACTGTGCGTTCAGAGATGCTCTTAGGCCTACCTTGGTTGTAACGGGTGGCGATTTGAGTCACTGTTGCCTTTCTATCAGCTCGAACCAGTCTGCCCATTCTCCCCTGACCTCTGGCATCAACAAGGCATTTCCGCCCACAGAACTGCCGCTCACTGGATTTTTTTTCTTTTTCGGACCATTCTCTGTAAACCCTAGAGATGGTTGTGCGTGAAAATCCCAGTAGATCAGCAGTTTCTCAAATACTCAGACCAGCCCTTCTGGCACCAACAACCATGCCACGTTCAAAGGCACTCAAATCACCTTTCTTCCCCATACTGATGCTCGGTTTGAACTGCAGGAGATTGTCTTGACCATGTCTACATGCCTAAATGCACTGAGTTGCCGCCATGTGATTGGCTGATTAGAAATTAAGTGTTAACAAGAAGTTGGACAGGTGTACCTAATAAAGTGGCCGGTGAGTGTATATATATATATATATATATATTTCTAATATATAAAGCTGAATGTGTGTATGTATGTGTGTATGTGTGTATGTATGTCCGGGATTGGCATCTGAACCGTCGCAGCTACAGCCACAAAATTTTGCACAGTCACACGTCTGGACCCCGAGAGCGTCATAGGCTATATTGTGAGGTGAAATTTTAACCCCGCGCTTTCCAATTCACCAAACAATTTTGCCCCTATCTACATAATGGGGAAAAAATGAAAGGAAAAGTGTTGGAGGCAAATTAACAGCTGCCAGATGTGAACAAGGGGGACTTAAAGAATGAGAGCGATGGCGCCAAAGAGTATATACTGTACAGTTGCTAAGGTGGGGCCCGATATGGGATAATCACCACACCACCACAGGGATATGAACACACACACAAAATGCGCCACACACTACCACGTGCTCGAACACATATACCACCCTCAGCGCACATTTCACCACACATACACCAACCTCGCCACATAAAAGTTGAAACACAAAAGTCGCCGCTCAAAACTCGCCACGCGCAAAACTCTCCACATGCAAAACTCGCCACACGTGCAAAACTCACCTCATGGAAAACTCGCCACACGCAAAACTTGCACACGCGGAAAAATTGCCACATGCACAAAAGTTGCAACACATGCAAAAGTTGCCTCACACAAAACTTGCACATACTCAAAAGGCACCACACATAAAACTCGCCACGCGCAAAACTCGCCATTCGCAAAACTTGCTGCACACAACTTGCTACACTAACCTGTCACATGCAACTCGACACACAAAAAGTTGCTACACGCATGTCACCACACAAAACTCATCTCACAAAAGTCGCTACATGCATGTCGCCACACGCAACTCAACACACACAACTTGACACACGAAACTCGCCCTAAAACAAACACAAGTCTGGTATTATCCTTCAAAAATAAAAATCTGATTAATAAGCTGACAAACTACAAGAGCAACAAATGTACCATATAGGAATCCGGCAGCTGTCAGTCACATGACCAGTCTATTATGTGTATGTGTGAGCTAATATATACTGCCAGGGGGTGGGCTTACTGTTGGCTGGGGATTTATCAGGCTGCCAATTTAGCTTACAAATACTGAGGTAAAAATACTGACCAAATAACGTGTGAACGAGGTCTAATACAGGAGGAGATGACATACAGATATATACTATATACAGGAGGAGATGACACACAGGTATATACTATTTACAGGGGAGATGACACACAGGTATATACTATATGCAGGAGGAGATGACACACAGATATATACTATATACAGGAGAGATGACACACAGGTATATACTATATAGAGGGGGAGATGACATACAGGTACATACTACATACAGCAGGAGATGACATACAGGTATATACTATATACAGAAGGAGATGACACACAGGTATATACTATATACAGGAGCAGATTACCTACAGGTATATAGTATATACAGGAGGAGATGACATACAGGTATATGCTATGTATAGGAGGAGATGACATACAGGTATATACTATATACAGGAGGAGATGACACACAGATATATACTATATATAGGTGAGATGACACACAGGTATATACTATATACAGGAGGAGATTACATACAGGTATATACTATATACAGAGTAGATGACATACAGCAGGTATATACTATATACAGGGGAGATGACATACAGGTATATACTATATACAAGAGATGACACACAGGTGTATACTATATATAAGGGAGATGACAAACATGTATATACTGAGGTGAAAATGAGAGGTGTGAGGTGAAAATGAAAAGGTGTGAGTGCAAAATGAGAGGAGTGAGGGAAAATAGTGGAGTGATCGGAAAATGACAGATGTGAGGTCGAAATGACAAGTGTTAGGGGGGAATGAGAGGAGTGAGGGGGAAAATAAGAGGAGTGAGGGGGAAAATGAGAGGTGTGAGGGAGAAAATGAGAGATGTGAGGGGGAAAATGAAAGATGTGATGGGGAAAATGAGAGGCGTGATGGGAAAATAAGAGAAGTGAGGTGCTATAACTAACCACAGATATTTACTATGCCCAGGCAACGCCGGGCTCTTCAGCTAGCTTAGATTTACAATCTCCATGCTTTTCTCATGGTCAACTTTATGTGGCCTGTTCAAGAGTTGGAACAGCCAAAAATCTGTTTGTCTTTGCACCTGAAGGAAAAACTAAGAATGTCGTTTATCAAAAGGCTCTCGAATAAGTAGTAGAAGATTACTTCACATTACTTGGCCAATTTAGTTAAATCTGTGTGGAATATCTCTGGTGTTGAAATATATGTTGTAAAATGCTTCTATTAGCTTAGTTTTTGCCTTTTAATAATTACATTTCTATCTATTTGTTTTGTGGTTTTTTAGTGCAGAATAAATTTTTGTTAACACATTCTATTTTGCTAACAGCAGTTATTACCCCGGGCGAAGCCGGGTAGTACAGCTAGTATATATATATATCAACTTTATGCCGTTTTCAGTGAAGCAGGTGGTCCTTTATTTATGACTATTGAAAGCCTGGGATAGGCTGAAACGTCTACCGTATATACTCGAGTATAAGCCGAGATTTTCAGCCCACTTTTTTGGGCTGAAATTGCCCCTCTCGGCTTATACTTGAGTCATACCGGGGGTCGGCAGGGGAGGGGGAGCGGGGGCTGTCTAAAAATACTCACTTAGTCCAGGCGCGGTCCCTGCTTCCCCGGCGCCGGCAGCAGCAGCTTCAGCTTCTTCCTGTACTCAGCGGTCACATGGTCCAGCTCATTACAGTAAATGAATATTCGGCTCCACCTCCCATAGGGGTGGAGCCGCATATTCATTACTGTAATCAGCGGTACCATGTGACCGCTGAGTACAGGATGAAGCGCTGTGGCGTCGGGGAAGCAGGATCTACACAGCGGCAGGACCAGGTGAGTATACGGGGAGGGGAGCACTGCGCTGCGCGATAGTCACCTGCTCCTCGTTCCGGGCGCCGATCTGTCTCCAGCACTGACGCTGAGGTCAGAGGGCGCGGTGACGTGGTCAGTGCGCGCCCTCTGCTGAATGTCAGTGCTGGAGACAGATCGGCGCCGGAATGAGGAGCAGGTGACTATTGAAAGTGCCGGGGGCCTGAGCGACGGAGAGGTGAGTATGTGATTTATTTTTTTTATCGCAGCAAATGGGGCAAGTGTCTGTATGGAGCATCTATGGGGCCATAACGTTCCTGCAGCACTATATGGGGCCATAACGTTCCTGCAGCACTATATGGGGCCATAACGTTCCTGGAGCACTATATGGGGCCATAACATTCCTGCAGCACTATATGGGGCCATAACATTCCGGCAGCACTATATGGGGCCATAACATTCCTGCAGCACTATATGGGGCCATAACGTTTGTGCAGCACTATATGGAGCCATAACATTCCTGCAGCACTACATGGGGCCATAACATTCCTGTAGCACTATATGGGGCCATAACATTCCTGCAGCACTATATGAGGGCCATAACGTTCCTGCAGCACTATATGGGGCCATAACGTTCCTGCAGCACTATATGGGGCCATAACGTTTGTGCAGCACTATATGGGGCCATAACATTCCTGCAGCACTATATGGGGCCTTAACGTTTGTGCAGCACTATATGGGGCCATAACATTCCTGCAGCACTATATGGGGCCATAACATTCCTGCAGCACTATATGGGGCCCTAACATTCCTGCAGCACTATATGGGGGCCATAACGTTCCTGCAGCACTATATGGGGCCATAACATTCCTGCAGCACTATATGGGGCCATAACATTCCTGCAGCACTATATGGGGCCATAACATTCCTGCAGCACTATATGGGGCCATAACATTCCTGCAGCACTATATGGGAGCCATAACATTCCTGCAGCACTATATGGGGGCCATAACATTCCTGCAGCACTATATGGGGGCCATAACGTTCCTGCAGCACTATATGGGGCCATAACATTCCTGCAGCACTATATGGGGCCATAACATTCCTGCAGCACTATATGGGGCCATAACATTCCTGCAGCACTATATGGGGCCATAACATTCCTGCAGCACTATATGGGGCCATAACATTCCTGCAGCACTATATGAGGGCATAACGTTCCTGCAGCACTATATGGGGCCATAACATTCCTGCAGCACTATATAGGGCCATAACATTCCTGCAACACTATATGGGGCCATAACATTCCTGCAGCACTATATGGGGCCATAACATTCCGGCAGCACTATATGGGGGCCATAACATTCCTGCAGCACTATATGGGGCCATAACATTCCTGCAGCACTATATGGGGCCATAACATTCCTGCAGCACTATATGGGGGCCATAACATTCCTGCAGCACTATATGGGGCCATAACATTCCTGCAGCACTATATGGGGCCATAACATTCCTGCAGCACTATATGGGGCCATAAGGTTTCTGCAGCACTATATGGGGCCATAACGTTTCTGCAGCACTATATGGGGCCATAACGTTTCTGCAGCACTATATAGGGGCATAATGTTTGTGGAGCACTATATGGGGCAAGTGTCTGTATGGGGCCATAATTAACGTTTGTAGGGCACTACGGCATATGGGGCAAGTGTCTGTATGGAGCATCTTATAGGGCCATAACGTTTGTGCAGCACTATAAGGGGCAAATATCTTTATAGAGCATCTTATGGGGCCATAATCAGCATTTGTGCAGCATTACATTGGGCAAATGTGTCTATGGAGCATCTTATGGGGCCTTTATTAACCTTTATGCAGGATTATATGGGGCATATTTTAATATGGAACATCTTATGGGGCCATAATGAACAGTATGGAGCATTATATGGGGCTCCTGATTCAATATGGATATTCAAAGACACTTAACCTACTGATGTCTCAATTAATTTTACTTTTATTGGTATCTATTATTACTTTTGACATTTACCGGTAGCTGCTGCATTTTCCCCCCTAGGCTTATACTCGAGTCAATAAGTTTTCCCAGTTTTTTGTGGCAAAATTAGGGGGGTCGGCTTATACTCGGGTCGGCTTATACTCGAGTATATACGGTAATTGCATTTGTGCATTGAAATAAAACAGCAATTATTTAATACGTGAGTGCCGGGATCTGGCTTCCTTTACTCTATATTTAAGAGACTGTCAATCATTTATTGACAGAAAAGACCACAAGATGATATATAAATCTCCCCTGCTTTGCCTGCTCTATAGCATCCTGCCTGCAGATTGGACTGTACTTTAATTGTAACAGATTTCCTGTAATGCTATTTGTCAGAATACTAGAGGAGAATATCTTCAGTAAATTAACAGTGCGCAATAAAAAAAAGTGCATAAAATAGTTTATTATACTGTTTAAGATAAGTACCGGTATGTGCTTTCTATACATTATTTTTATTATTTTAATTTTTAGTTAGAAAATACCAGTTAATAGGGTCTCTGACTCGTCTTACAAATTGTCAAAGCCATGAAATACATTTATTAGGGATCAGTAAACTCTTTAAACATTCATTCATTACATTTTCAACACTTTTATTAAGATTTATTTTTGACAGAGGTAGAAATAATTTTTTCTCTAATTTCGGCAAACCAGTCAAGATCAAGGGGTTCGGACGACTAATATGTCTAATATGTACATGTGAATGGCTGTCCCAGGACAGATGATGTCTTGGGAAATAAAGATGTGCATGTCACATTTCATACTGCCAATTATTTTATTCTCTTTAAGATAAGCCGCCACCAGAGATGTCTGACAGAAGCTTTCTCGTAGACAACACAGGAGCTTTTTGGTCAGTATTTACATCAGTATTTATAAGCCAAAATCAGGAGTCAAACAATCAGAAGAAAAGTATAATAGCAACACGTCACAATTTCTGTGTTTTTCACCCACTCTTGGTTTTGGATTACGAATACTGATAACATTGTATGTCTCTGACTGGAGTAAGATTTATAAGGAGTTGCACTTTGTTTTTCAGATGCGCTTGAATCATAATAATAATCTTTATTTTTATATAGCGCTAACATATTACGCAGCGCTTTACAGACATTATTATCGCTGTCCCCAATGGGGCTCACAAAACTAAATTCTCTATCAGTATGTCTTTGGAATGTGGGAGGAAACCGGAGGAAACCCACGCAAACACATACATACAAAGCATACAAACTCTTTGCAGATGTTGCCCTTGGTGGGATTTGAACCCAGTTATGGCTGACCAGTGTATGCTTTCAGTAGTTTCAGAAAGTTAACAAATCAACTAAAAAATAAGACAAGAATTGGAGACACATTATCTGTGCCCAGTGACAGAAACCAGTTTCTCTATTCCTAAGAGATCTCACGTTTTGAGCGGATAATCAAATCTAAAGAGAAATAAAAAGCACAGAAATCAGCTTCTCAGACAGACAGCAACTAGACAATAATCACCGGTTGTCATCTACAATCTCTTGACATGTTCTCTGGAAAATAACCAAGGCAATGTAACCTATAATATAGTATGTAAGAACACAATTTATGAGAATAATCCTAGCTGACCTCTACTTTCCCAGACTGTATTTTACTGTCACACGTTGCCTCACTATAAAAAAAACCCTTCAGATATAGCAACATATTAATTGCCGTAATCTGTGAGCATTTGTCAATGGAAATGAATTGCAATAAAAGGTGTTCATTTGAAATGCTATATCCACTTAAACCAAACCTTTTTCTCAGTTTTTCCAGTTACATATGGTGTGATGTATTTTTCAGAAAATTCTATATCACACCGCCTTTATATTTTTGAAGTATGGAAGGCAATTGGAGAACCATGCAGAAAAACACGAACATAAAGCAAGACAACAACGCTAACCACTGAATGTAACGTGCATAAAGAAATAAAGACCGGCACTATTCGAACGCCATACCTCTTGCTGTGATAAGATACAGCTTGCTTGCAGCTGGCCCACTTTGTGCCGAACAGGTGCTCAACCAAGAAGAAGCGTGACTGTAGTTCGCTGGCAAAGACGAGGAAGGTGGCACTCCGATGCGCAAAAGGTTCTTAACTGTGACTTTATTCTGTTCACACATTAAAACATGGAGTCGGGGGAAGCAGGGTTCCTGCAGGAAAATGGACGTTTCATGGCTGAATGGCGCTTTAACGGGTCCAGGTACCTAAAGCCAATATGCTGGGTATAAGAGTAATGAATCTGTGAAAATGTAATAAGGAGTTTATCAGATATTTTAGTCCCTTTCCCCAATACCAATGTAACTTTCCTAAATTAAATAGAGCCACTCAATTTTCTACATAATTCCTGGGACAGCTCCAAATCGGGTATGATTTTTTGCAAAAGATTATGACAATCCATGTAAATTTGGACTATTGGCATGTATGCCAAGCTCCAAAAACATACTTACAGGGTTTCCTGATCTCATGTCTGCCACCTCCTTTCATTCCCGCTGCTTCAGCACAAAGTAACAAGCTCCCTCCTCTAGATGACCTAGGTACAAGTCTAACACTGCTCAGACCTGCAAGGCTCCAGTCCAGCATCTCATGAGTTAAATAGGCACTGTCATTGAAAGGTGTCAAACCTCTTCCTTATTCGGGCTCTTCTCTTCCTCATCTGTCAGTATCACTACTCTCGGCCCACTAGTGAGCACAAGACTCTTCCTGAGCCTAGCCAATACCTCCATCAACCATAAAACTCATATTTCTTCATCCAATCACTTCAAATATACAGGGCACCATGGTTCTTCTGGCAGACAAGCAGAACAAAACACATATAAAGTGCAACAAAACATATATACCAGAATCAAAAACATCTTAGTGATTCTGTAACTTACGTCTGTAAAAGGTTTGTACTAAGTATGAAACTAATCCCCAAGATGGGGCAATATCATAGAGAATGAATGTAGTAGAGGTGCAAATGCTTGGCCTCAACACTATTCATTAGGTAGATCAATGTAGTCACAATAGTTCAAACCCATTGATCAAGAAGGACCTTCAATCTAATAGATGAGTAATAACTTCCCTACTTTGTACAAATCCTTTAACCCCTTAACGCCCAGGGGAATTTCAGTTTTTGAATTTCTGTTTTTTGCTCCCCTTTTTCCTAGAGCCATAACTTTTTTATTTTTTGGTCAATATGGACATGTGAGGGCTTGATTTTTGCGGGACAAGTTGTACTTTTGAAATGCACCATTGGTTTTAACATATCATGTACTGCAAAGGGGAAAAAAATTCCAAGTGTGGTGAAAGTGCAAAAAAAAGTACAATTCCGCAGTTTTTTTTTATTTTAATTTTTTATCATGTTCACTAAATTTTAAAACAGACCTGTCATTATGATTCTCCGGGCCATTATGAGTTCACAGAGACAAAACATATATAGGTTCTTTTTTATTTAAGTGGTGAAAAAAGTTCCAATGAAAAAAAATGACGCCTTTTCGGAGACCTGTAGCATCTCCATTTTTTGTGATCTGGGGCTGGGTGAGGGCTTATTTTTTGTACACCAAGCTGTCAATTTTACTGATACCATTTTGGTGTAGAAACAATTTTTTAATCGTCCATTATTGCATTTTATTACAATGTAGCGGCGACCAAAAAAAACGTAATTCTGGCGTTTTTAATTTTTTTCTTTTTACGCCATTTAGCAATCGGGTAAATTCTTCATTTAAATTGATAGATCGGTTGACTCTGAAAGCGGTGATACCAAATATGTGTTTATTTGATTTTTTTGTTTATTGTTTTATTTTGAATGGGGCGAAAGGGGGGTGATTTGAACTTTTATTCTTTTTATTTTTATATATTTTTAAAAACATTGTTTTTTACTTTTTGCATGCTTGAATAATCTCCATGGGAGACTAAAAACTGCAGTACTTCATTCGCCTCTGCTACACAGGCGCTGATCAGATCACCTGTGTATAGGAGAAATGCTCACTTGCTGTGAGCGCCGACAATGGGGTGGTGCTCATAGCAATCCGACAATAACAACCATAGAGGTCTGCTTCAGACCTCTGGTTGTCATGCTGACCCATCAGTGACTGGTGATCATGTGACGGGGTCACCGGTGGGGGGGTTAGCGATGCACTTCCGGTAAATAGAGATGAGCGAATTTGATTGGGTCAGGGCTTATTCAGCAAGCTATAGCACTTACCTAATAAGCTGCAGAGGGAACCCGGCTTTCTGAATCACTCTGGCTGATCAGCTGTTCAGCTCCGCGAGCTGCATGTGTCGCGGCTGTGTGACAGTCACGACACATGCATGGAAAGCCTGTTTGTTGGGCTCTCCATGCATGTGTCGTGACTGTCACACAGCCGCGAGATGGGGACTATTCTGGAACCTGAACTTTTTTTAACTGTTCGGCCAAACCCGCCGGACCTGAACATCCAGGGGTCCGCCCATTTCTTATCACGATTTCTGGAGATGGACTTTTAACCTTGAGTTTGTTGATATTTTTCCACAATTTTGGTTTTTAATTCCTCAGACAGTTGTCTTCTCATCTTTCTGTTCTCCATACTTAGTGTTGCATACACAGGCACACAAAGCAAAGATTGAGTCAACTTCTCCCCTTTTAATCTGGTTTCAGGTGTGATTTTCATATTGCCCACACCTGTTACTTGCTACAGGTGAGTTTAAATAAGCATCACATGTTTGAAACAAAGATGTTTACCTACAATTTTGGTAAAGTGCCTACAATTTTGTCCAGCTCATTTTGGGGTTTTTGCGTGAAATTATGCTGAATTTGCTTTTTTTCTGTTTTTTGTGGTGTTCCAATACATGCAAAGAAAATAAACGAACAAAACGTGTAATTGCAACAATTTTCTAGGAAAAATACTTCATTTTCTGGATCACTTTAAAGGGTGGGTGCCAACATTTTTGGTCATGACTGTATATACAGCTACTTCTCATAAAATTAGAATATCATCAAAAAGTTAATTTATTTCAGTTCTTCAATGCAAAAAAGTGAAACTCATACATTATATAGAGTCATTACAAACAGAGTGATCGATTTCAAGTTTTTATTTCTGTTAATGTTGATGATTATGGCTTACAGCCATTGAAAACCCAGAAGTCATTATCTCAGTAAATTAGAATACTTTATAACACCAGCTTGAAAAATTATTTTAAAAAACGAAATGTTGGCCTACTGATATGTATGTTCAGTAAATGCACTCAATACTTGGTCGGGGCTCCTTTTGCATCAATTACTGCATCAGTGTGACATGGCATGGAGGTGATCAGCCTGTAGCAATGCTGAGGTGTTATGGAAGCCCAGGTTGCTTTGATAGCAACCTTCAGCTCATCTGCATTGCAGGGTCTGGTGTCTCTCATCTTCCTCTTGACAATACCCCATAGATTCTCTATAGTTTAAGGGCAGGCGAGTTTGCTGGCCAATCAAGCACAGTGATACTGTTGTGTTGACCAAGACAAGTTTTGGGCACCACACATAGTGTGCAAAGCATGTATCGAATTATTACGAAAATGGAGCAAAGGACAAAGAAAAAGCTTCAAATTTGGTGTTCCAATGGTGTGGAGAGAGACAAAAAATCATCATGATGACTGTTATTTATGGTAAACACAGGTACAGGCACATCTTCACAATGAGGGACAGGCCTTCTTGCAGATTCCATGTTACTGCCATTTTCGTTTCTTATGCTTATTGAATCCTTGCACTTGCACTGCACAGAAATAACAGTCATCATGATGATTTTTTGGCTCTCTCCACACCATTGGAACACCAAATTTGAAGCTTTTTCTTTGTCCTTTGCTCCATTTTCGTAATAATTCGATACATGCTTTGCACACTATGTGTGGTGCCCAAAACTTGTCTTGGTCCCCAAGCATAACCCCAAAATAGGCAAAATACACTTTTTTTATGAAGTCTGTTATGTTTCTTCTATGTTTTGGCAGTGTGTATTCACCACAAATGTAACAGAATGAGTCTGGATCGTTAAGACAACTTCTTCTTGATGTGTTCATGCTTTTCACTGGAAAACAGACAACAACATAAAGTTAGTGCAAAAATCAAGCTATGAACAAACTTTTAGAACACTAACACAAAACTATATTGAGAACTGCTCAGTTCAAGTACTAATCCAAAGAAATTAATGAGATGATGCGTCGCATTTACCAACAAGTGCTATAAATAAGATACCAAAAATCTCAAAAACTTGAGCCAATCTGGCAAAACTGATAGCATATTCAGAATCAGCACCCCAAAAATACCCCAAATTCATTAAAATATTTTGGACACCAGAAAAAAAATTTTTTTTTGTTGACCTGTGTAATCCATAGCTAAAGGAAAAATTGCCTGGGAGCTATCCAGCAGTGCATTGTCTAAGGAAGGAATGTTCTGTCTGTTGACATGAGTCAACTTCCACTTCCTTAAAGTTGTAGCATTCCCCATTGAGTAGATTATACATTTACAGCGGTATTTACTCACTTCCTTTCAGAGTCACATATTTGTGATTTAATGTTGATGGGAAACCGCCAATTTGTTGTATTTATGTTGGAAAGGAACTGTGTGGGAATGGAGAAGAATTCTGCTGGGATTTTCAGAAGCTTGCTGAGAAGAAGTAAATGTTCACAGCTTCAAAATATCTAACGTCACTTCATATGCCAACATATATTTGTGTTTCCTGCTTTTGCTTCTCTCATGTGGTTTTCTTAAATTTAATGTACTGTATGCTGAAATGATACTGTTAGAACCAACTTTTTCCATGTAAAAATATGCCCAATTCCTAATAGCAACATAACATAATACATAATTTAAGATGTTCACTAGTGTTGAGCATTCCGATACCGCAAGTATCGGGTATCGGCCGATACTTGCGGGTATCGGAATTCCGATACCGAGATCCGATACTTTTGTGGTATCGGGAATCGGTATCGGGATTAATATCAATGTGTAAAATAAAGAATTAAAATAAAAAATAGGGATATACTCACCTCTCCGGCGGCTCCTGGACTTTACCGCCGTAACCGGGAGCCGTTGTACCTAAGAATGCGCGCTTGCAGGGCCTTAGATGAGGTCACTGCGCTCTGATTGGTCCGTAGCGGTCGCGTGACCGCTACGCGACCAATCACAAAGCAGTGACGTCACCTAAGGTCTTTCAAGCGCTTGAAATACCTTAGAAGACGTCACTGCTTTGTGATTGGTCGCGTAGCGGTCACGCGACCGCTACGCGACCAATCAGAAGCTGCGGACATCTTCTAAGGTATTTCAAGCGCTTGAAAGACCTTAGGTGACGTCACTCCTTTGTGATTGGTCGCGTAGCGGTCATGCGACCGCTACGGACCAATCAGAGCGCAGTGACCTCATCTAAGGCCCTTCAAGCGCGCAATCTTAGGTACAACGGCTCCCGGTTATGGCGGTTAAGTCCAGGCTGCATCGGAGGGTGAGTATATCCCTATTTTTTATTTTAATTCTTTCTTTTACACATTGATATGGATCCCAGGGCCTGAAGGAGAGTTTCCTCTCCTTCAGACCCTGGGAACCATCAGGGATACCGTCCGATACTTGAGTCCCATTGACTTGTATTGGTATCGGGTATCGGTATCGGATTAGATCCGATACTTTGCCGGTATCGGCCGATACTTTCCGAAACCGATACTTTCAAGTATCGGACGGTATCACTCAACACTAATGTTCACTTAATTATCACTATAATACAGTAGATCAATCACAGGAATGGAGGTGAAAGTTTGGAGAACAGAAGATAACCCTTAAAGAAGCACTGTAATCTGAGTTTGTATCCCCTTAATATATTGCAATCATCATATTCTATAGCACTGTGTACTTACAATTGCTCATTTTGCCTTTCTGCTCAGTTAATTTTTTTCTTTTCTCTGCTCTATGTAGAAACAGGAAGAATCTTTTTCCTGCATGAATCACCCCCTCTTTAACTCCTACTGCTCTCCCTTCCCCCTTGCCAGGGACTTTTGCAGTGATGAGTCTTGCAGAGAAAAGAGACTTCCTTTTTCTACACAGAGCTTATAAGGATTCAGCTAGTCTGTTTTTTAATCTCATGATGTCATAGACCTAATGGAACAGAGAAGAATTAACTATGTAGAAAGGCAAAAAGAGCAATAGTAAGTACATAGTGCCATACAGTATGATGACTGCAATATAATAAGAGGATACAAACTTTGATGGGAATCCTTCTTGAATTAAAAACATTTTGCATGTTAGTACTTCGCTAAGATGGCACAGGCACAATTATTTATGGCTGCAGTATGATGCAGCCAATACCCCACTCTAATAGACTGGATCAGCTATAACTCCATTTCCAGCCTTTTCACCACCTTAGACACCTCAGTCATTATTGATTGCCTCATCTGAGTAGTTAGACAGAGGGCTGTGGCTTTGGTATCAATGCAATCATACCAACCCATAGAATAAAGTTATCACGTATTTTGTACCTCAAGGTGAAATCCTTCTCCAATAAAATAAAAAAAATAATAAAAACGATCCATTAAACAGATAAACAATTGCTCAGATTTAACAAAGTCATTACGCCTGAATTCTGGCTTAAATTGCTTTGCAAAGGCACGCACAATTTTTGCACAACTTGTAGTTGCACAAAAATGTTAGGAGTGACTTTTGGCATTTTCATACTAGTTACTCCCAACTTTCACAAAATAAACAAAGCTGGAGTGGGACAAGGGTGCGGAGGACAAGTGATGCAATAGTTCAGCTAATTCATGACAAGCTGTGGTGTTCCTTACACTATAAATCTTACACCAGTCTTTGAGTGGATTAAAATTTCCTTTTAATGAATCAGGAGCCTCTGACTCAAACACACCTCCTCATCAACACCATTGGTTTTGATGAATGGCACCTATTCGAGTAAAAGTATTGAGATGGTATACACCTGGTATACACATATAGCTTTTATGACATCTCATAGTGTATCCAAAAGCATTATTCTATAGTTGTTTTTTCCTTTTACAGCTGTAACAGCTTTGTCTCTCCTGGGGAGACTTCCTACATGATTTTGGAGGTGTATGTGGATTTTTTGCCCATTTATCCAGAAGAGCATTTTGTGAGGTCAGGTACTGATGCTGGATCAAGGGGCTTAGTTCACAATCTCTTATCTAGTTCATCCCAAAGATGTTGGACGGTTTTGAGGTCAGAGCTTTGTGCAACCAGTCAAGTACTTCCCCACCAATCTCCCAAAATGATGTCTTTATGGACTTTGCTTTATGCATTGGGACACAGTCATTCTGGTATGGAAAAGGGCCTTCACCAAACTGTTCACTTGAAAGGTGGAATCTGCAAATGTCCAAAACGTCTTGTATGCTGATGCATTAGGATTTTGCTTGACTGGGACTAAGATGCCAAGGCTGACCCTAGAAAGACAACCTCAAAGTATTATTCCTTTGCTCCCAAAATTTAGTGCTGGCAAAATTCAGAAAAAAAATACATGCCTCATGCACGCAGTCTCCTGCTCTGCCATGATTTAAGCAATAATCACAGAGCTATAAAGTAATGCCAAGTTGTAAATTCTGCTTTTTTGGCAAAGCCAGACAAAGAAAAATAAAACGTTGCAGAAAAAAAGCTGAAATTCTAGATCAATTGAATTTTCCAGTTGTACTTTCTCCTGCATAACAGAAGACTTAGGTTTCCCCATTAAGTGACGTAGCTTGCCGGAGAAGAACAGAAGCCGTTCCTGGCAATTTACTGGGGCACATGATACATGAAGTGTGCGGTTGAGAAAGTATTCCTGTTGATGGATGCTCGATGTGTTATAATGTACAAATATGGAAACTGTATTTGAATTGTTTATTGAAACATACCCAGCTACGTAACTCACATTCTCTTCTCGGAGAAGTATTTCATTTTCAGAATTTACGTGTTTGCCAGGGTGCGCGTCTCTCAGAGATTTTCAAAGCTGTACTCAGAACAAAAGGTCATCCAGCCACTGCAAATATAATCTGTTAGAACAATTTCAACTTTAGAAATCGATCCAAAAATCACAAGGGTCATATAAAGTTAAAGACTTCAATCTATTATTTTTTATTACATTTAATTGGAAAGTTCTACAATTTTGTCAGCTGCCCAAAGAGTAGTCTACCAAGGGAGTAGGATCTGTGGTAATACATGTTACAAACTGTACTATACTGAAGTGCATTTGTGACATTCGACTCCGATTAGCTTAGATTACAGTATAAAAGCACTACTGTGGAATAAACACAGCAGTAGAATTTATTTTATCATTAAATTGTATTCACGTAAATTATGTTTTCGTAAAATATTAGCAGCTTATCCATTATCTTTATAGAGACCACCCATATGGTGATTTTGGGCTTTGCTGAAAAGAAACCTTTATCTAATGTTTATTTACAGTACAAAGCACTTGACCTTTTCATATAAAGGGAAAGCTAAATTAATTTTTTAAAGAGAAAAATGTTCCAAAACCCTGTATAAAAAGTAATTACAACCCCTAAAGTAAAACAGCTTTCCCACTTTCTGCCAAAACAATTATTGTTATATAATTCTATAACTTTTCATCATTCTCTATAAATGTATGTGCATGTTGGATGTGAGCTTGATTCACACAAGGTGGGAGCCAGCTGACATCCACACCTAATTGCCAAGGTAAGAGTTAACTAATTTCCAATTTGAATGAAAAGTTATGAACTGAGAAAAAGATAGCACTGTCAGTGCACATTGTACAGGAGAGAATGTGGCAAACAAGAACAAATACCAGCCCAGGTCAGAAACTGATATCAATGATAGTGTCCTGTTTCTGGATTGTGATGTCTGTTTCACGGTCTAGGCTTTCCCTTCTTGCCACGTTCTCTCGTTTTCAATGGACACTGACAGTGCACTCAGTTGCCGGCTCTTCACTTCTCATTAGAGCTGGCGAGAAAGCGCAGTGTCAATAAGCATTAGAAAGAATGTAGCACAGTGACCAAGGAGGTCATACTGAGCATGCGATGGGACTGATAACTAATACATGCTCAGTGGAGCAGGGTCTAGCCCAATGTCATAGATGACACTTCATTTTAGAGTAGATAAAGCAGCTGTGGAAGTGACCACATCCATAGCGCCTTGATAACATCCCATTTTGAGTATCCCAGCATGTACTGGGGTTTCTTAGTCAAAATGTCATGGAACAGAAGTAAAAGAAAAAAAAAGTAGGAAGATAGAGTACAAAGGAAACATTTGGCAATTTTTTATTTAAATATATTGCAAAAGTGATTAGATTGTTACATTAAATAGATAAACAATTAGGATTAAATTCAACTTTGGTTTCAGGCCACCACTTTAATTTTGGCTGCACTATTGTAGCCATTAAAACAGAGTCACTGGTGAAGTGATGGAGGGGAGATATGTGTCACTGCGCATGATAGCGTCAGTGATGTGAAACAAGAATAGTTTCCTCCAGCACACTATGTGTTGGGACAGTTTATTGAAAGTTTTATTATGGGCTGGTTTTAGTGGACATTCATAGAGTGGGATGGAGAATGTCCTATCTCCAACTGCAGTGTCCTGTCAGGACCTTGGTGATGTCAAAGTCATGTGATCAGTCAAGTGGTTGAGTATTCACATGGTCTGGCCTTAAATAGATGAACTCCAGGGTTAGTATGAGCTGTTGAGGGCGTGGAGAGGAAGACTCCAGGAGAGTGTTTATGCACATAGTGCCTGGGCAAGGACATTGTTAACGCTGAGTGGGCTGACCCCCAATAGTGCAAGGACTGCACAAAGTGCTACAGTTTTGTTTTGCTTTGCTATTTTGCCCAGAGGGCCATGTTTATTTTTGTGCTTGAAACCTTGGTTTATGCGGTACTAAATAAACCAAGTGCACCATTAAATGAGCAGTGTTTTAGCAACCAGGCAACCCCCACATGTACTTATGCTGGCTATCAGATGTAAATCATTCAGCTGCAGCAAGAAAAACTAAAACTCCGAGCACTAAAAAATACTCGGAGGACCCCCGAGCATGCTCGAGAAATCTCGAGTAACGAGTATATTTGCTCATCACTAGTGTCTATAAGACGCCTCTCCATTTCTAACCCCATAGTTAGATTGTGACACAGCCAGAATAAAATCCTTTTTTGAAAGAAAGAAACTCACTCCTCTTTTGAAATAAAAATAAAAAGCACCATTGTACTCACTTTACGCCCATTCCATTGAAGCCCTTGTCCCCTGTAAAAAAAACCTGAAAATAATAAACAACCATATCCCTCACCTGTCCAAAGTGAAGAAGTCCCACGCCATAATCCATGTCTGTGATATATGGTTTACAACCTGGACGGTACCATGATGCTATGATGTGAACATCCAGGTTGAAAACCACAGGAAAATGAGGTGCTGCGAGCGCAGCTTCAGTGACATTGTAAAGTTTACGGCCGGTCATTGAAGCTCACAGATCACTGAGATCATCACAGTTCATCGTCCTGGCTCATAGTGAAGTACCAGTGGAAACACAACCTCAGTGATCTGTGGTAAACTCGATAACGTCAACGCTAGTATTAAAACTGTGCTTGCACACCTCATTCTCCCATGGTTTGCAGCCTGGACTGGCTCACGCTGTCATCTAACTGTGGAAACTGTAGCTCTCTGACCGGTGGTAATAATCTTACCATGTGTTTCTCGTGCTACTCATGCAGGTGACAGCATGGGAAACACCCAATGTTTGGGGTGCCGAACCAGAACAGTAACATGGACTTCCTGGAGAAGTCTGTATTCTGGGTCCATGCCTGAACACTAGGTGCTCAGTACGGACCCCGAACTTTACTGTTCAGGTTGGCCCATCTCTAATCCATGCTTCTCAGTAATAATTTGGTTTTTTAAGTCCAGTCAGCAGTTAGCTCCATTTTGCTGTCTGAAATGCAACCTAAGTGTAAAACTGTCTGATCTGAGCTCTCATAATACACTGCTCTTTGGTAACAGGAGAGCATGCAATTCTGAATGTGCCTTTCTGGGTGTACAGCCAATAAAACATCTTGTGAAGCAAGAAAATGCATTTTAAAATGTGCGCGTGTCCTGCCTCCCGTGACGTCACGGCTTGTGATTGGTCGCGTCGCCCATGTGACCGCGACGCAACCAATCACAACGCCGGAACGTAATTTTAAAATCCTGAAGGACCTAAAATTACGTCACGGCTTGCTGTGATTGGTCGCGTCGCGGTCACATGGGCGACGCGACCAATCACAAGCCGGGACGTCACGGGAGGCAGGACACGCGCGCATTTTAAAATGCGCGCGTCTCCTGCCTCCCGTGATGTCACGGCTTGTGATTGGTCGCGTCGCCCATGTGACCGCGACGCAACCAATCACAACGCCGGAACGTAATTTTAAAATCCTGAAGGACCTAAAATTACGTCACGGCTTGCTGTGATTGGTCGCGTCGCGGTCACATGGGCGACGCGACCAATCACAAGCCGGGACGTCACGGGAGGCAGGACACGCGCGCATTTTAAAATGCGCGCGTCTCCTGCCTCCCGTGATGTCACGGCTTGTGATTGGTCGCGTCGCCCATGTGACCGCGACGCAACCAATCACAACGCCGGAACGTAATTTTAAAATCCTGAAGGACCTAAAATTACGTCACGGCTTGCTGTGATTGGTCGCGTCGCGGTCACATGGGCGGCGCGCGACCAATCACAAGCCGGGACTTCAAGTAAGGAAGTTAAAGCGCGAATTTTAAGCAAACAACGCTGCCGGTTCCCTCGGTAAGGTGCAGGCTGCGTCGGAGAGGTGAGTATAGCAATATTTTTTATTTTAATTCTTTATTTTACACATTAATGTTGTTTCGATACCGATACCCGATACCACAAAAGTATCGGATCTCGGTATCGGAATTCCGATACAGCAAATATCGGCCGATACCCGATACTTGCGGTATCGGAATGCTCAACACTAATTGTGATTCAATTTGTGAAGAATGCAAGAAAAAAAAATGTTGGGCGCCATTTTTCACATTTTTCAGTGCCACTATAAAAGATGAAGACCATCCAGGGGCCATTTTAGTATTTTAAGACCTAGAAATAGGAGGTCAGAGCTTTTAAAAAATAAATACAAAAAGGGCCCAAATCTGATTTTGCTGTCCTACTACACTGCTGAAAACATTGAAAATTTGAATGTTAACTCTCAGTCAGTGAATAATGATCTAAAGATGCAAGCGATATAGGGAGGTACAGGACCTGCAGAGTCATTGTGACTGTGAATCGTTGATCTATTATGTACTACTATAACAGTGCTTTTTTTTAATCGCAGCACATTACAAACAAGAAGAGACGTTTAATACTCCTATGTCCTAATTTTTCCAAGGTAGAAAAATCCTGAAATTAAGGCTTGCGGGTCTGAGAAACAGACAGACAAGCCATAAGCTTTTTTTAGTTTGCTTTTTTGTAGTTTTATCATTAATAGAGAAAAATCTACACATTCCAGAAATGTAAATGCAGCTCCTAAAGTGTGGTTTTAGTGAAAAAAAAAAAATTGTATTTACACTTCCTTCCTGTAATAGTCTAATATTAGAAACATAAGCCTAAGTAGCTATAGCTTAGCGCTGGTTATAATACACTAGATGGTGGCCCGATTCTAACGCATCGGGTATTCTAGAATATGTATGTAGTTTATTTATGAAGATTTTAGAATAATACAATGAATACACAGAATTTGGCTGGCCGGGCAAGACGAATTAGCGAAGCGTGGTTCAAATCCCGCGCCAATTCGGGGCCGGAGTGCGCCTGTCGTTGATTGTTCATGGCCAGCCACATAGTATATACACAGCCACGTAGTATATAGCACAGCCATGTAGTATATAGCAGCCCACATTGCATATAACACAGTCATGTAGTATATAACACAGCTCACGTAATATATAACAGCCCACGCAGTATATAACACAGCCCACGTAATGTATAACACAGCCGACGTAGTGTATAACACAGCCACATAGTATATAACACAGCCCACGCAATATATTGCACAGCCACGTAGTATGCAGAACAGCCCACGTAGTATATTGCACAGCCCACATAGTATATTGCACAGCCCACGTGGTATATTGCACAGCCACGTAGTATATGGCACAGCCATGTAGTATTGCACAGCCACGTAGTATATAGCACAGCCACGTAGTATATTGCACAGCCCATGTAGTATATTGCACAGCCACGTAGTATATTGCACAGCCACATATGTTGTGATCCGCTTTTTGGGCTCCCCTAGTGGTGGCTGGTGGTACTGGAGACTTGTGTGTTCTTTTCTGCCTCAGCTCACCTGCTTCCATCAGTTTTGGGAGTTCCCTATTTAGCCTTGCTCTCCAGTCACTTCCTTGCCGGTCATCATTGTAACCTGAGTCTTTCAGTTGCATGTTCCTGCTGATCAGCTAAGTGGACTCTTGTCCTTTTTGTTTTGTATTTTTTGTCCAGTTTACAGTTTGTCATTTCCTGTTACTGGAAGCTCTTGTGGACTGAAATTGCCACTCCTGTGTCATGAGTTGACACAGGAGTCTTAAAGTAATTTCAGGATGGGTTTTTAAAAGGGTTTTTCAGCTGACCGTGAAGTCCTCTTTTGTATCCTTCCTCTATCTAGTAAGTGGACCTCGCTTTGCTAAATCTACTGTCATGATCTCAATGGCAAGAGAACATAGCATCAGCATATATAGGAACTAGCTCTTGGAAGATGGGAACTGAGCTGACCATGAACTAAACCTAACGCACAACTAGCAGTGGCCGGGTAGCATGCCTACGTTGATTCTAGATGCCCAGCACCAGCCGGAGGACTAAATAATGCTAGCAGAGGAAAATATTAGTCCTAGCTCACCTCTAGAGAAATACCCCGAAAGGAGACAGAGGCCCCCCACATGTATTGGCGGTGAATTAAGATGAAATAACAAACGTAGTATGAAAATAGGTTTAGCAAATTTGAGGTCCACTTACTACATAGCAGAAGACAGAAAGGACACTTTCATGGTCAGCTGAAAACCCTATCAAAACACCATCCAGGAATTACTTTAAAACTCTGGCATTAACTCATAACACCAGAGTGGCAATTCCTGTTCACAAGAGCTTTCCAGACACAGTAACGAAACTACAGCTGTGAACTGGAACAAGAATGCAAAAACAAACATGGACAAGAGTCCAACTTATCTAGTAGTTGTCTAGGAGCAGGAACAAGCACAGAGAGGCTTCTGATAACATTGTTGACCGGCAAGCAACTAACAGAGCAGCAAGGTTATATAGCGACTCCCACATCTTGATGGGAACAGGTGAACAGAGAAGATGAAAACACCAGTTCAATTCCACCAGTAGCCACCGGGGGAGCCCAGAATCCAAATTCACAACAGTACCCCCCCCTCAAGGAGGGGGCACCGAACCCTCACCAGAACCACCAGGGCGATCAGGATGGGCCCTATGAAAGGCACGAACCAGATCAGAGGCATGAACATCAGATGCATTCACCCAAGAATTATCCTCCTGGCCGTATCCCTTCCACTTGACCAGATACTGGAGTCTCCGTCTGGAAACACGAGAGTCTAAGATTTTCTCCACAACGTACTCCAACTCACCCTCAACCAACACCGGAGCAGGAGGCTCAACGGAAGGCACAACCGGTACCTCATACCTGCGCAATAATGACCGATGAAAAACGTTATGAATAGAGAAGGATGCAGGGAGGTCCAAACGGAAGGAAACAGGGTTAAGAATCTCCAATATCTTATACGGGCCGATGAACCGAGGCTTAAACTTAGGAGAAGAGACCCTCATAGGGACAAAACAAGAAGACAACCACACCAAATCCCCAACACAAAGCCGAGGACCAACACGACGGTGGCGGTTGGCAAAAAGCTGAGTCTTCTCCTGGGACAACCTCAAATTGTCCACCACCTGCCCCCAGATCTGATGCAATCTCTCCACCACAGCATCCACTCCAGGACAATCCGAAGATTCCACCTGACCAGAGGAAAATCGAGGATGAAACCCCGAATTACAGAAAAACGGGGACACCAAAGTGGCAGAGCTGGCCCGATTATTGAGAGCGAACTCTGCCAATGGCAAAAAAGCAACCCAATCATCCTGGTCAGCAGACACAAAACACCTCAGATATGTCTCCAGGGTCTGATTAGTCCGCTCGGTCTGGCCATTCGTCTGAGGATGGAAAGCGGACGAAAAAGATAAATCTATGCCCATCCTAGCACAGAATGCCCGCCAAAATCTAGACACGAATTGGGTCCCTCTGTCAGAAATGATATTCTCAGGAATACCATGCAAACGAACAACATTTTGAAAAAACAGAGGAACCAACTCGGAAGAAGAAGGCAACTTGGGCAGAGGAACCAAATGGACCATCTTAGAGAAACGGTCACACACCACCCAGATGACAGACATCTTCTGAGAAACAGGCAGATCTGAAATAAAATCCATCGAGATGTGCGTCCAAGGCCTCTTAGGAATGGGCAAGGGCAACAATAATCCACTAGCCCGAGAGCAACAAGGCTTGGCCCGAGCACAAACGTCACAAGACTGCACAAAGCCTCGCACATCTCGTGACAGGGAAGGCCACCAGAAGGACCTTGCCACCAAATCCCTGGTACCAAAAATGCCAGGATGACCTGCCAACGCAGAAGAATGAACCTCAGAGATGACTCTACTGGTCCAATCATCAGGAACAAACAGTTTATCAGGTGGGCAACGATCCGGTCTATCCGCCTGAAACTCCTGCAAGGCCCGCCGCAGGTCTGGAGAAACGGCTGACAAAACCACTCCATCCTTAAGGATACCTGTGGGCTCAGAGTTACCAGGCGAGTCAGGCTCAAAACTCCTAGAAAGGGCATCCGCCTTAACATTCTTAGAACCCGGTAGGTATGACACCACAAAATTAAACCGAGAGAAAAATAATGACCAGCGCGCCTGTCTAGGATTCAGGCGCCTGGCGGTCTCAAGATAAATCAAGTTTTTGTGGTCAGTCAATACCACCACCTGATGTCTGGCCCCCTCAAGCCAATGGCGCCACTCCTCAAAAGCCCACTTCATGGCCAAAAGCTCCCGATTCCCAACATCATAATTCCGCTCAGCGGGCGAAAATTTACGGGAAAAGAAGGCACAAGGCCTCATCACGGAGCAGTCAGAACTTTTCTGCGACAACACTGCCCCAGCTCCGATCTCAGAAGCGTCGACCTCAACCTGAAAAGGTAGAGCAACATCAGGCTGACGCAACACAGGGGCAGAGGAAAAACGGCGCTTAAGCTCCCGAAAGGCCTCCACAGCGTCAGGGGACCAATCAGCAACATCAGCACCCTTCTTAGTCAAATCGGTCAATGGCTTAGCAATATCCGAAAAACCAGCAATAAATCGACGATAAAAGTTAGCAAAGCCCAAAAATTTCTGAAGACTCTTAAGAGAAGAGGGCTGCGTCCAATCACAAATAGCTTGAACCTTGACAGGATCCATTTCAATGGAAGAGGGAGAAAAAATATATCCCAAAAAGGAAATCCTCTGTACCCCAAAAACACACTTAGAACCCTTCACACACAAAGAATTAGACCGCAAAACCTGGAAAACCCTCCTGACTTGCTGGACATGAGAGTCCCAGTCATCCGAAAAAATCAGAATATCATCCAGATACACAATCATAAATTTATCCAAATAATCGCGAAAAATATCATGCATAAAGGACTGGAAAACTGACGGAGCATTTGAAAGACCAAAAGGCATCACTAAATACTCAAAGTGGCCCTCGGGCGTATTAAATGCGGTTTTCCACTCATCCCCCTGCCTGATTCGCACCAAATTATACGCCCCACGAAGGTCAATCTTAGAGAACCACTTGGCCCCCTTTATGCGAGCAAACAAATCAGTCAGCAACGGCAATGGGTATTGATATTTTACAGTGATTTTATTCAAAAGCCGATAATCGATACATGGTCTCAAAGAGCCGTCTTTTTTTGACACAAAGAAAAAACCGGCTCCTAAGGGAGATGACGATGGACGAATATGTCCCTTTTCCAAGGACTCCTTTATATATTCTCGCATAGCAGCATGTTCAGGCACAGACAGATTAAATAAACGACCCTTTGGGTATTTACTACCCGGGATTAAATCTATGGCACAATCGCACTCTCGGTGCGGAGGTAATGAACCAAGCTTGGATTCTTCAAAGACGTCACGATAGTCAGACAGGAACTCAGGAATTTCAGAGGGAATAGATGATGAAATGGAAACCACAGGTACATCCCCATGAGCCCCCTTACATCCCCAGCTCAACACAGACATAGCTCTCCAGTCGAGGACTGGGTTGTGAGATTGCAGCCAAGGCAATCCTAGCACCAAATCATCATGTAGATTATACAGCACCAGAAAGCGAATAATCTCCTGGTGATCCGGATTAATACGCATAGTTACTTGTGTCCAGTATTGTGGTTTATTATTAGCCAATGGGGTGGAGTCAATTCCCTTCAGAGGAATAAGAGTCTCCAAAGGCTCTAAATCATACCCACAGCGTTTGGCAAAGGACCAATCCATAAGACTCAAAGCGGCGCCAGAGTCGACATAGGCGTCCGTGGTAATAGATGACAAAGAGCAAATCAAGGTCACAGATAGAATAAACTTAGACGGTAAGGTGCAAATGGAAACAGATTTACCAAGCCTTTTAGTGCGCTTAGAGCATGCTGATATAACATGAGTAGAATCACCACAATAGAAACACAACCCATTTTTCCGTCTAAAATTCTGCCGCTCGCTTCGGGACAGAATTCTATCACACTGCATACTCTCTGGCGACTTCTCAGTGGACACCGCCAGATGGTGCACTGGTTTGCGCTCCCGCAAACGCCTATCGATCTGAATAGCCATCGTCATGGACTCATTCAGACTCGCAGGCACAGGGAACCCCACCATAACATCCTTAATGGCATCAGAGAGACCCTCTCTGAAAGTCGCCGCCAGGGCGCACTCATTCCACTGAGTAAGCACAGACCATTTACGGAATCTTTGACAGTAAATTTCCGCTTCATCTTGCCCCTGAGATAGGGACATCAAAGTTTTTTCTGCCTGAAGCTCCAAATGAGGTTCGTCATAAAGCAACCCCAAGGCCAGAAAAAACGCATCCACATTGAGCAACGCAGGATCCCCTGGTGTCAATGAAAAAGCCCAGTCTTGAGGGTCGCCCCGGAGCAAGGAAATCACAATCCTGACCTGCTGTGCAGGGTCTCCGGCAGAGCGAAATTTCAGGGACAAAAATAATTTGCAATTATTTCGAAAATTCTGAAACCCAGATCTATTCCCCGAGAAAAATTCCGGCCAAGGAATTCTCGGCTCAGATACAGGTGCATGACAAACAAAGTCTTGCAAATTTTGTACCTTCGTGGCGAGATTATTCAAACCTGCAGTTACACTCTGAAGATCCATTACAAACAGGTGGACACAGAGCCATTCAAGGGTTAAGAGGAGGTAAGAAGCAGCTAGACAGCAATTAAGGGCTAGGCAGCAAAACTCTGAGGGGGAAAAAAAAAAAAAAAATTCCCTTAAACACTTCTTTTTCTCCTGCTTCAGCCCAAACAATTAACACTTTGTGGGCCGGTCAAACTGTCATGATCTCAATGGCAAGAGAACATAGCATCAGCATATATAGGAACTAGCTCTTGGAAGATGGGAACTGAGCTGACCATGAACTAAACCTAACGCACAACTAGCAGTGGCCGGGTAGCATGCCTACGTTGATTCTAGATGCCCAGCACCAGCCGGAGGACTAAATAATGCTAGCAGAGGAAAATATTAGTCCTAGCTCACCTCTAGAGAAATACCCCGAAAGGAGACAGAGGCCCCCCACATGTATTGGCGGTGAATTAAGATGAAATAACAAACGTAGTATGAAAATAGGTTTAGCAAATTTGAGGTCCACTTACTACATAGCAGAAGACAGAAAGGACACTTTCATGGTCAGCTGAAAACCCTATCAAAACACCATCCAGGAATTACTTTAAAACTCTGGCATTAACTCATAACACCAGAGTGGCAATTCCTGTTCACAAGAGCTTTCCAGACACAGTAACGAAACTACAGCTGTGAACTGGAACAAGAATGCAAAAACAAACATGGACAAGAGTCCAACTTATCTAGTAGTTGTCTAGGAGCAGGAACAAGCACAGAGAGGCTTCTGATAACATTGTTGACCGGCAAGCAACTAACAGAGCAGCAAGGTTATATAGCGACTCCCACATCTTGATGGGAACAGGTGAACAGAGAAGATGAAAACACCAGTTCAATTCCACCAGTAGCCACCGGGGGAGCCCAGAATCCAAATTCACAACAATCTACCTTCATACTGTGTATGTCTTTTCCTCTGAACTCACCGTTAATATATGTGGGGGCTACTATCATCTTTGGGGAATTTCACTAGAGGTAAGCCAGGTCTGTTCCTTCCTCTTCCAGGCGTAGTTAGTTCTCCGGCTGGCGCATGGCATCTAGGCAGCCGTAGGAATGCTTCCTGGCTACTGTTAGTTGTGTGGTAGATTTAGGTCACGGTCAGCTTGAGTTTCCATCACCCGAGGGCTAGTCTGTTATTTTGTGTTTCTGATGTTCCCATGCCATTGGGGAATCATGACACACATAGTATATTGCACAGCCCACGTAGTATATTGCACAGCCCACGTAATATATTGCACAACCACATAGCATATTGCACAGCCCATGTAGTATATTGCACAGCCCACGTAGTATATTGCACAGCCACGTAGTATATTGCACATCCACATAGTATATTGCACAGCCCATGCAGTATATTACACAGCCACGTAGTATATTACACAGCCCATGTAGTATATAGCACAGCAGCGCAGTATATAACACAGCCCATACAGTATATAACACAGCCACGTAGTCCCACATAGTATATAGCACAGCCAAGTAGTATATAGCACAGCCACGTAGTATTTTGCACAGCCACGTAGTATATTGCACAGTCCATGTAGTATATTGCACAGTCCACGTAGTATATAGCACAGCCCACGTAGTATATAACACAGCCACATAGTATATTACACAGCCCACGTAGTATATAGTACAGCCACATAATATATTGCACAGCCGACGCAGTATATAACAGCACAGGCAGTATATAGCACAGCCCATGCAGTATATTACAGCCAAGTAATATATTACACAGCCCACGTAGTATATTGTACAGCCGACGTAGTATATAGCACAGCGACGTAGTATATAACACAGCCCATGCAGTATATAACACAGCCCACATAGTCCCACGTAGCATATAGCACAGCCAAATAGAATATTGCACAGTCACAAAGTATATTGCACAGCCCATGTAGTATATTGCACGGCCACATAGTATATTGCACAGCCATGTAGTATATTGCACAGTCCACGTAGTATACAGCACAGCCCATAATGTATATAGCACAGCCACGTAGTACATTGCACAGCCGATGCAGCATATTGCACAGCATATAAATCAGCCCATGCAGTATATAGCACAGCCCACGCAGTATATTGCAGAGCTGACGCAGTATATAGCACAGTGCATGCAGTATATAACACAGCCACGTATTATATTACACAGCCCACATAGAATATAGCACAGCCACGAATTATATTGCACAGCCGACGTAGTATATAACACAGCCCATGTAGTATATAACACTGCCCATGAAGTATATAACACAGCCCACGCAGTATATAGCAATGTGGGCACCATATCCCTGTTAAAAAAAGAATTAAAATAAAAAATAGTTATATACTCACCCTCCGACGGCCCCCGGATCCAGCCCAGGCCTTTCCCGCTCCTCACGCGCCGCTCCGGTCTCAAGCGGCAATAACACGTGATGATGTAGCGGTCTCGCGAGACCACTACATCATCTCCGGTCATTGCCGCAATGCATTCTGGGGACCGGAGCAGCGCACGAGGAGCGGGAAAGGCTTGGGCTGGATACAGGGGCAATCGGAGGGTGAGTATATGATGATTTTTTTTTTTTTTAATTATTTTTAACATTATATGTTTTCACTATTGATGCTGCATAGGCAGCATCAATAGTAAAAAGTTGATCACACAGAGGGTTAATAGCAGCGTTAGCAGACTGTCTTACACCGCGTTATGCCGTGGTGTAAGGCAGTCCGGTTAACGTTATGACTGGGGGGGAGTAGGGAGGGGGCACTGACTGCAGGGGAGGAGGGAGGGGCCAATTCGTGGCCGGACTGTGCCCATCGCCAATCAGCAATGCGGGATTTCCGTGACAGACAGACAGACAAACAGATGGCAGTGACCCTTAGACAATTATATAGTAGATTTTCTCCTAGCCAAATAGGTTGGGATCACTTGGATATTAACCATTTAAGGACCTTGGAATTTTTTTCGTTTTTGTGCTTACTTATTTATCTCCTTAAGATTCCGCTGTCTTTCTAGTGACGCTCGTGGCACCAGCAGTATTTCTGACAACACCACCTTGGAGGTCCTGAATTTCAGTTAATATCCTTTGTCCCTCATTTTAATCCCTTAACCCTGGAGCTTTTTTCGGTTTTGCGTTTTGTTTTTTGCTCCCCTTCTTCCCAGAGCCATAACTTTTTTATTTTTCTGTCAATATGGCCATGTGAGGGCTTGTTTTTTGCGGGACGAGTTGTACTTTTGACACCATTGATTTTACCATTTCATGTACTATATAATGGGAAAAAAATTTCAAGTGTGGTGAAAATGCAAAAAAAGTGCAATCCCACACTTATTTTTTGTTCAGCTTTCTTACTATGCTCACTAAATGCTAAAACTGACCTGCCACTATAATTATCCAGGTCATTACGAGTGTAGGGGTCGGTCAGGGCAGTAGTCATGGCCTTAGGACTTCTGCTCCATCACACCCTGGCCTCCCCTCACATAAATATCACAGTTCTCTGTCAGTATACCTTTCGTTTTATTCTTCTCACCGTCAGAGCTCCCTCTGGGTGGATGAGACTTCTTCCCAGACACTTGTTCAAAGACAGAGACACAGTCCAGTACCAACTTTAAATGAGGAACTTTACTGTTTTCTGTTCTCATTCTGTTCATGACAATTACAGCATACACTCCGAGCTTCACCCAAGCTATTTCCTGCACCTTCCCTGTTATCCTTCAGCATGTATCCAGATTGTCCCATCTGGAATCACTGCGTCCTCTCTATTCAGCTCCAGCACACTTAGGTACTCCTCTGTCCGCTTCGCCTCAGACAAAAGGGCATCAACCCACGTAGCAAGCTGCCCCATGATGAGTGACCTGTGCTGCTGTACTGCTGATAGCTGTCTTGCTATCATCTGTACTGTTATACTCTGCGTTGCTGTAATCTGCTCTGTTTTCTATGGCCCTCAGGCCCTGGACGGCTGGGCTCCTGTCTTAAACGTTATGGAGCTAACTGCCCTGTCTGGGCACTCCCGCCCAACTGAGTCAAATTCTAGATGTTTCTTAGGTTAACAGCTCCTCCCACTTAACTATTTACAAGTTGAGTAACTCTCCACTCCCATCTAGTGGGCCAACTAGGGTACTACGCTCTCCCTAATACATATTAGAAACAATACAATATTTTAAAGCATGAATAAATACTAAATATACATAACATTTCATGGCTTTAGTCAACCCCCTTACACGAGTTCATAGACACCAAACATGTCTTGTTTTTTTTATCTATGTGGTGAAAAAAATTCCAAACTTTGTTAAAAAAAATTGCGCCATTTTCCGATACCCGTAGCGTCTCCATTTTTTGTGACCTCGGGTTGGGTAAGGGCTTATTTTTTGTGAGCTGACGCTTTTAATTATACAATTTTGGTACAGATACGATCTTTTGATTGCCCGTTTTTGCATTTTAATGCAAATGCGGTAATACGTAATTTTGGCGTTTTGACTTTTTTCTTGCTACGCCGTTTAGCGATCAGGTTAATCCTTTTTTTTATTGATAAATTGAGCGATTCTAAACATGGTGATATCAAATATGGGTATGTTTGATTTGATTTTTATTGTTTGGGACACTGGGTGTGAAGCATAGGGCAGGAGAAGTGAGAGCCAGTGCAGTGAGACGTCCAGGAAAGGCTCATACGAAGGGGGTTCTGGACAAGTGCCCCACGCTATCGGGTGAGTCTACTGGACCACTGACCTGGAGGACACAGCACCCCGGCTGGGAAATAACATCCGAACAGTGAGTAAAAGTGTGGAAACTGCACCCTACTGTGTCCTCTCAATTCTTTCCTGCATCACTCGCCCTGCACTACTACCCCCATCAATAACTTAATCATACACTTCTTTAACTGCCCTGGGGATTAAGCTCTACCTGTGGGGAGCTGTACCAACTTTGCTGCAACACCATCAGCCCCAGTGGTCCCTTTAAGCAGCGTCGGCCATTCCTGGCCGAGTACCACAGGTGGCATCACAAACAAATCCCCTTATCCCCTACAAACTTTATTTCCATCATTCTTTCTTATTTTTATTGCTCGCCCAGGGCAATGGACTGGGACACCACTGCAATGACCACACCTTTCAGAGCCGTGCGACCCGGTTCTGAGTACCCCACAGCCCTGGCGAGTGTTGCACAATGACCACTCGGGTTTTCCCCAGCCCCACCAAGCAATCTTTCTATCCAATCAGCAATGTGATGAGCACCAGGCAGACAGCACACTGTTTGGCATTCACAGTTTCAGTGGCAGATGACCCTGTCTGTCAGTCTAATTATAGAGTCCCTACCATCAATATCTGTCTAGCCTTTGCTACACTCCTGTTTCCCTGCTGTAGTCATCCCAGTTCTGGGCTTGCATTCCTAATATCAGCCACACAGGCATATTTACTAGGTTGTGACCGATCAGGACTGGACTCCCTGGCACTTTTCCTCCTACTCCTTCTTTTGTCACCCAGCTACCTATTCTGGGTCCTGCTCTTCCCCACCTCCACCTTCCTCCAAATCACTGGACCCAACCAGCGCATGCTGTATGAGTTCTAAACTCCTTTTCTGGTTTGCAGTGTTCCTGAATGTTGCCAGCTGCACATTTACATACATTAGTTGGATCGACCACAGATATATTCAACCTAAGGCTGCTTTCACTCTAGCGTCGGCCCCATGTGCCGACGCGCATTGTGAAAGAAATGCCCGACGTGGGCAGCAGAAGCAGTCTTCAGACGCTTCCGCTGCCCCATTGTAAGGTCCGGGGAGGAGGGGGAGGAGTTTCGGCCGTGCATGCGCGGTCGAAAATGGCGGACTCGACGCACAAAAAAGTTACATGTAACTTTTTTGTTCTGATTGTCCGACAAAACACGACTCAACCGTCGTGTGGCCATATGTCGCAATACGTCACTAATGTTAGTCTATGGGGAAAAAATGCATCCTGCAGACAACTTTGCAGGATGCGTTTTTTCTCCTAAACGACGCATTTCAACGTACAGCCAAAAACGCTAGTGTGAAAGTAGCCTAAATGATGAGCTCTGTCTAACTCCACCTGCACTATTCAATTGGCCAATTTATCAAGACTGAGGTAGCACACGCTTGTCATATACCCCTGTCTCACCCAGCTCCTCCCCAACTGTAGCAACATTTTCTTAGCAATTTATGCCTGAGTTGTTTGATCAGACCTGCAGTAGATAAAACTGTATTTTCTCAAAACTACAGCAAGAAGTCCTGTAAGATAGTGGGTTAGAATAATAGTTTTTGACTCTACTTTTTGCTGTTCTCTGATATGGTTGTTAAAAAATGGTGACAGATTTTCTTTAATATCTGACGCATAGAAGCCTCTGACTGTAATGTAAAAGTTATTAATTTCAAGGTTTCTGATTTTAAGGCTGCACATTGAATAAGTGATGCAGTTTTGGGCTCCACATTCTAAAAAAGATATTGGTAAGTTAGAGTCAACTCAAAGTTGGCACCTAGATTAGTGGGATGGAGGGCTGTCATATAGTAAGAGGTCGGAGGCATTTTGTTTATATTTTGAATAAAGACTCTTCTGAGACAATGTCAATTACAAATATAAATGTGTATGGGGTCAATACTATTGGCCGGCACATAAATTATTCCTTTCAAGAACCTTAAAAGGACCAGGGGACATTGATTACATGTGAAGAACAAGTTATTCTGGTAGATAAATAGGAAAGCTTTCTTTACAGTTAGAGCAGTCAGACTGTGGAATGCTCTACAGCAAGATATAATAATAGCAGATATAATATCAGCATTTAAAAAAGGTTAGATGTTTTACAACTAGTGTTGAGCATTCCGATACCGCAAGTATCGGGTATCGGCCGATACTTGCGGGTATCGGAATTCCGATACCGAGATCCGATACTTTTGTGGTATCGGGTATCGGTATCGAAACAACATTAATGTAAAAATGTGTAAAAGAGAGAATTAAAATAAAAAATATTGCTATACTCACCTCTCCGACGCAGCCTGCACCTTACCGAGGGAAGCGGCAGCGTTCTTTGTTTAAAATTCGCGCTTTTCTTTCCTTTACGTGAAGTCCCAGCTTGTGATTGGTTGCGTCGCAGTCACATGGGCGACGCAACCAATCACAGCAAGCCGTGACGTAATTTCAGGTCCTTAAGGATTTTAAAATTACGTCCCGGCTTTGCGATTGGTTGCGTCGCAGTCACATGCGCGACGCAACCAATCACAGCAAGCCGTGACGTAATTTCAGGCCCTTAAGGATTTTAAAATTACGTCCCGGCTTTGTGATTGGTTGCGTCGCAGTCACATGGGCGACGCAACCAATCACAAGCCGTGACATCACGGGAGGCTAAACACGCGCGCATTTTAAAATGCGCGCTTGTCCAGCCTCCCGTGACGTCCCGGCTTGTGATTGGTTGCATCGCGGTCAACCAATCACAAGCCGGGAGGCTGGACACGCGCGCATTTTAAAATGCGCGCGTGTCCAGCCTCCCGGCTTGTGATTGGTTGACCGCGACGCAACCAATCACAAGCCGGGACGTCACGGGAGGCTGGACAAGCGCGCATTTTAAAATGCGCGCGTGTCCAGCCTCCCGGCTTGTGATTGGTTGACCGCGATGCAACCAATCACAAGCCGGGACGTCACGGAAGGCTGGACAAGCGCGCATTTTAAAATGCGCGCTTGTCCAGCCTCCCGTGACGTCCCGGCTTGTGATTGGTTGCGTCGCCCATGTGACTGCGACGCAACCAATCACAAAGCCGGGACGTAATTTTAAAATCCTTAAGGGCCTGAAATTACGTCACGGCTTGCTGTGATTGGTTGCGTCGCCCATGTGACTGCGACGCAACCAATCACAAAGCCGGGACGTAATTTTAAAATCCTTAAGGACCTGAAATTACGTCACGGCTTGCTGTGACTGGTTGCGTCGCCCATGTGACTGCGACGCAACCAATCACAAAGCCGGGACTTCACGTAAGGAAAGAAATACGCGAATTTTAAGCAAACAACGCTGCCGGTTCCCTCGGAGAGGTGAGTATAGCAATATTTTTTATTTTAATTCTTTCTTTTACACATTAATATGGTTCCCAGGGCCTGAAGGAGAGTTTCCTCTCCTTCAGACCCTGGGAACCATCAGGAATACCGTCCGATACTTGAGTCCCATTGACTTGTATTGGTATCGGGTATCGGTATCGGATTGGATCCGATACTTTGCCGGTATCGGCCGATACTTTCCGATACCGATACTTTCAAGTATCGGACAGTATCGCTCAACACTATTTACAACACATTTCAACATGGGTTGTAAATGCTCTATTGATAGAGTACAATAGATCAAGAAAGGTTGAACTTTAAAGACCTACGTTTCTTTTTCAACCTATGCAACTAGGTAGTATGATTTTCACTACACATAAACTAAAAAATATTTTACATTTGACCCCTTCACAGTACAATAAGTAAATCTATGTGGCAGCACAACGGTCAAACACTGTATGAAGTAGCTATTTAATGTCTTACATGGCTAATGAATCTTAGAAGGAGATTTCATCTGTGGTTGTCCTTCACACTAGGGTGTCATGCATATTTGTAGGATTGGCTCATAACGTTTTCCACAGTTACATCTTTACATTCTTAAAGTACCACTCCAGCATTTTGGTTTTTTTTCAGCGCTGGAGTGGTGCTTTAAATGCAAGTCCCCTGCGCCAATTCATATACTCACCATTAGGGTTGAGCGAAACGGGTCGGCAATTTTCAGAAGTCGCCGACTTTTTGCAAAGTCGGGTTTCATGAAACCCGACCCGTGTGTGGGGTCGGCCATGAAGTCGGCGATCTTCTGAATCTGGAATCGGAATTCCGATACCGATTCCCGATATGTTTAAGATATCGGGAATTGGTATCGGAATTCAGATTTAAGTGTAAAATAAAGAATTAAAATAAAAAATATCGCTATACTTACCCTCTGACGGGCCCTGGTACTAACCGGGAACCTTCCTTCCTTAGAATCAGCCTTCCAGGACCTTGCGGTGACGTCGTGGTGACGTTGCGGCTTGTGATTGGTCGTGCGGCTGCCCATGTGACCGCTCGCGCGACCAATCACAAGCCGCGACGTCACCGTGACGTCACCGAAGGTCCTGGAAGGGCTGATTCTTAGGAAGGAAGGCTGCCGGAACGAAGCCGAGGGTGAGTATATTCCTATTAGGTATATACTCACCCTCGGACACGCCCTGCTTCTTTCCGGCAGCCTTCCTTCCTAAGAATCAGCCCTTCCAGGACCTTCGGTGACGTCACGGTGACGTCGCGGCTTGTGATTGGTCGCGCGAGCGGTCACATGGGCGGCCGCGCGACCAATCACAAGCCGCGACGTCACCGCGACGTCACCGCAAGGTCCTGGAAGGCTGATTCTAAGGAAGGAAGGTTCCCGGTTAGTACCAGGGCCCGTCAGAGGGTAAGTATAGCGATATTTTTTATTTTAATTCTTTATTTTACACTTAAATATGGATCCCAGGGCCTGAAGGAGAGTTTCCGCTCCTTCAGACCCTGGGAACCATTGGAAACCCAATGCACTGCATTGGGTTTCGAGTTTCGGCCGACCCCGACCCCGACTTTTTTATAGGATCGGCCGATTTCACTCGACCCGACTTTTGAAAAAGTCGGGTTTCGTGAAACCGACCCGATCCTATAAAAGTAAAGGTCGCTCAACCCTACTCACCATCCATAGGCTTCACTGTTTTTCAGCACTGCTCGTGTCCCACGGCTCCATCTTGTGAGCGCAGCTTTGAACTGTCTGGAAGTCAGAGGCTACGTCACAAGCTCTCAGTACAATTTTATGAGAGTCAGAAAGAGGCCAGAGCGAGGATCTCAAAGACTTGTATTGAGTTGTGACCTCCATGCAGTGCCATGAAACACTGGAGCTGCGGACAGGTCACATTTCGCCGGAGACCGATGGGAGCGGAGGCGAAAACAAATGAGAATTAAAAAAGATGAGTATCAGACAGGAGACAGGGGACTTACATTTAAAGCACCACTCCAACGATGCAATAAAAAAACCTGCTGGAGTGGTGCTTTACATATTGCTCATGCCACAATTATAGTATACTAACTGAAGAGCCCGCATTGCCCGGGCATAGTAACTAACTGTGGTTAGCTATAGTACCTCACTTCTCTCATTTTCCCCTCACACCTCTCATTTTCCCCCCTAGCACCTGTCATTTTGACCTCACACCTCTCATTTTCACCTCACATCTCTCCGTTTCCCCTCAGTATATACCTGTATGTCATCTCCCCTGTATATAGTATGTACCTGTATGTCATCTCCTCCTGAATATAATATATACCTGTATGTCATCTCCTCCTGTATATAGTATATACCTGTATGTCATCTCCCCTGTATATAGTATATACCTGTATGTCATCTACTCCCGTACATAGTATATACTGTGTACCTGTATGTCATCTCCCCTGTATATAGTATGTACTTGTATGTCATCTCCTCCTGAATATAGTATATACCTGTATGTCATCTCTTCCTGTATATAGTATATACCTGTATGTCACCTCCCCTGTATATAGTATACACCTGTGTGTCATCTCCTCCTATATATAGTATATATCGGTATGTCATCTCTTCCTGTATATAGTATATAACTGTGTGTCATCTCCCCTGTATATAGTATATACCTGTATGTCATCTCCTCCTGTATATAGTATGTACCTGTGTGTCATCTCCTCCTGTATATAATATATACCTGTATGTCATCTCCCCTGTATATAGTATATACCTGTGTGTCATCTCCTCCTGTATATAGTATATACCTTTATGTCATCTCTTCCTGTATATATTATATAGATGTGTGTCATCTCCCCTGTAAATAGTACAGTATATACCTGTATGTCATCTCCTCTTGTATATAGTATATATCTGTGTCTTATCTCCTCCTGTATTAGATCTCGTTCACATGTTATTTGCATTTGGTCTGTATTTTTACCCCAGTATAAGTAAGCTAAAACTTGGAGTAAAACAATCAGAGGAAAAGTTTATTAGAAACACGTCACCACTACTGTATTTTTCTCCCACTCTTGTTTTTGGCTTATAAATACTGAGGTAAAATACTGACCAAATACTGAACGTGTAAATGTGGCCTTATACATAGCCTCCACCTGCAGCGCTTCACTACTACCACTAATATCCAACATCATCCCGTCAGACTGAGCTACCAGACTACTACCCCTAATATCCCACATCATCCTGTCAGAGCCACCGGACTACTACCCCTAATATCACCGATTAAAATGATACCTTGGTTGGAGAAATCCATCTTGTCTTTCTTTTTTTAATCTGTGTTTTGATTTTTAAGTTAATGAGATGCTTCATGCCAGACAAAGAAGTTCCTGATTCTGGGCTCCCCCTGCAGTCTGTGGCAGAGGGTGGTCTGTGTCGGCACGGTAATAAATTGTGTTATTTCCAGCCTTTCAGAAGGACGATAACACCATAGAAATGATAAGAATAATAGGCCTCAGTTACCACAACTGTCTACAAGGAAAACTGTTGCTCATAGCAACCAATCACAGCTCAGCTTTCATCTTTTAAACAGCTCTGGCGAAATGAAAGATGCTTAGTGATTGGTTGTGGAGTGGGTAGGGCTATGTGGAGTGGGCGTGGCCGATACATACATACACACACATACATACACTTAGCTGTCTATATTAGATATAGTGCAGTATAGATTTCTATATTGTGCCCTTTGATGTATTGTGGCAAAATAAGCAATTGTTTTCCTTCTCTGAATATTTATATAATTTCCTTTAACCCCTTCTCAAAATCTGCTGTTCATGTATGGTGCATGCAAGATGTGCATATATGGAACAGACTCTGAGGATGTGTTAGGCTACGTTCACATTTGCGTTGTGCGCCGCAGCGTCGGCGCCGCAGCGCACAACGCAAACAAAAACGCGGCAAAACGCACGCTAAAACGCTGCGTTTTGCGCCGCATGCGTCCTTTTTGGCCGAAAGTTGGACGCAAAAAAAATGCAACTTGAAGCGTTTCTTGCGTCCAACGCTTGCGGCCATGCGGCGCAAAACGCAGCACAACGCATGTCCATGCGCCCCCATGTTAAATATAGGGGCGCATGACGCATGCGGCGACGCTGCGGCGCCCGACGCTGCGGCGCTGACCGCAAATGTGAACGTAGCCTTATAGAGCTAGCATCTGCTTCTAACATCAGTGGCCAGAACTAGCTCCGATCACTGCTGTTTAACCATTTAAATGCCACTGCCAATATCTGACACCAGCATCTAGATGGCGAAGGTGCAGTCACACACTGTAGTTCCAGTGGTCATTATCTGTGCCACAGTGGCAGAGATCTAGTGGATTGCCATGACAGCCATGGGTTTACAAAACCATCCTGTTGCCACCATCTTGGCGCTAGTATGAAGCCAAGCCTATAGGAGATCAGCAATTTTACTATATGCTGCAATACTACAATATCAAACAATTACAGATTTACTTAATCCATAACTTAAAAATGGAATAAAGTAATAAAAAAAGTTTTAGAATAATATTTAAAAAACATTAAAAAACCCCATAAGGTTAAGTTTTCCCTGTGAGTTTTTGATAAATTTTTGACTGTGTATCTTGCTACGTGTCTTACAGTTCCAGGAAAGTGGATGGGATTTATAGAAATTTCATGATCATGACCACTGTGCCTTATTTTTTCACACTGTGAAAACTGACTTAGGCTGGAGTCAGCCTAGCATATGGCATCCGATGTGATATGCTAAAGACACTCGGCTCCAGCTCTGCTGCCAGTGTGAGCCGAGTGTCGGTGCTACTGTGCTCCAAGCCTCTTACATGAGGGAATCGGAGCACAGATGTGGAGAAGATGGAGAGAGTAACTGCTCCATCTCCTCCATTGCCGGCGTCCTCGTGAATCGTGCTGCACTCGTGTGATATCTGAGTGCAGTCCGATGTTTCTCACGCACCCATAGACTTGTATGGGTGCATGTGATCCGATTCTCCCAGCCATTCGCAGCATGCTTTGATCATTTTCGCCTGCCGAATCAGCATGAAAAAATAGTTGCAGAAGTGAGCTGCCCCATAGGTTAACATTGTCCAATCATGCAGTACATAAATAATACCACACATAGCGAAAGTAATACTGCTGCAAAAATCCCAAAGACTTTGTTCCCAGAAGGAGTGTTCAGTACATTTCTGATTCAGAAGGTTTACTGCACCACAATTGGCTTGTTTGGCTGCGCTCCCACAATCAGGAAGTAGCAGCGCTTTGGACTCAGCGAATTTTCACTGCATCCAAAATGCTGCATTCTAATCATGCAGATAAATCTGCATTAGTGATGAGCGAGTTGTGCTCGTTATTTGATATTTCTGAACATGCTTGGGTGTTCTCTGTGTATTTTGGGCGTGCTCGGAGATTTGCAGCTGTTAGACAGCTTGAACACATGCAGGGAATTCCTGTTTGTTAGGAAATCCCCACTTGTATTCAGGCTGTCTAGCAGCCACAAATCATGGAGTTGCGGGGACTCAAACATAATCTACGAGCACGCCCAAGATACTCAGAGAACACCCGAGCATGCTCGGAAATGTCGAGTAAGGAGCACACTCGCTCATCACTAATCTGCATGTGTTCACTGAACCTTGCGGATTTACTGCATCCAATACATTATCGTTGAAATTTCTGTTGTGGAGACTAGCATCTCCGCAAGAGAAATTGACATTCTGCATCTCGTAAACCAGCGCGGCATCTCAGTTTTTGCGGGTGCACATGCACACATATTGAGCACGGGATTTCTAGAAATCCCATCCACTATGCTGTAACAGCTGGCCGCAGCGATTCCTGATCATGGGCACGTAGCCTTTAGGTTACTTGTGTTTTTCTCATTGCGGTTTATGTTGTATTATTTACATGTATTTTGAATGCTTTTTTTCTCTGTGGTTTTACTCTTTTTTGTTGTGTCATGTCTTAATTAAAACCACTTTGTTTCTAAACTTCCTGTTTGCTGAGTTACCAAGCATTGCTAAAACTTTATTGATAAAGTCACATGCAGTTTACATGCATTTTGGATGCATTCCACTGCAGAAACGCACTAGAATTTTTCAAATTTTCCACATCTAATCTTCAAATAAAACACATGTTGCAGATTTCAAAAATGCACCACAGGTCAATTTCCTCAGCGTAATAAAAAATAAAACAACACAAAGGTCATGAAGTTTATGTAGGTCTCATCCATTTTGCTGAAGCTTTAAAGGAGACCTGTCACCAGGTCTTTTCTACCTCATCTGAGAGCAGCATAATGTAAGGGCAGAGACCCTAATTGCAGCGATGTATCACTTAGTTTACTAGGTGCAGCAGTTGTGACACAATCAGTTTGTAGATGTAGCATGTAGCAAAGCTCAGAAAACTCACCCCACACACACCACAGCTCTCTGTGCACATTGTTAATTTTTTTGAAAGTGCATTTGAACAGCAAGGTGGCTTGTTGTTGAAGGGAAATAGAGAGAGAGAGAAAAAAAAAATCTATAAATCTTCAGCATAGCGAGTGTGAGCGAGCTGAGTGTGACCTGAGCGTAAGTGTGGACGGCGGTAAGTGTGACTTGTGATTCAGTGACTTTGGGTTCAGGGAGTTTCCAAGGGAGGAATTGCTGTCTGTTTTTTTTTATTTTTTTTTTAATACTTTGTATTTATTTTTAATTAACGTTTGTGTGGTGCAATCCCCATTAGGAAATGTGCTCCACTATTGTTAATGCCGTCCAGTGCACATCTTGCCACATGTATGCAATCCTTGATCAGCCGGTCGAGGGTGCATACTGCTGTGCGAGATGTGAGCACATTGTGCATTTGGAAGCCCAGATTCTGGATCTAAATGTGCAGCTGGCAACACTGAGATCCATAGACAATATGGAGAGGAGTCTTCTGCTCACAGAGCAGACGCTCAATGGGATAGATGAGGGGGGGATGGTAGGATGGAGCTGCAGGACAGTGAGGCAGTTAGCTGGGTGACAGATAGAAGGCGGGGTAGAGAGAAGAGTGCCAGGGAGGCTAGTCCTGATCTGGCACACCCCAATAAGTTTGCTAAGTTGGCAGATGAGGGGGGTGCCAGTACAGGGGTAGCACTGCTGAAGCCAGGCATGTCCTCTGAAAGCCGGAGGAGTGACTGCTCCAGTAAGGAGGGAAATAGGAGAGCAGGGCAGGCCAGACAGGTGCTGGTAGTGGGGGACTCAATTATCAGGGGAACAGATAGGGCAATCTGTCACAAAGACAGGGATCGTCGGATGGTGTGATGCCTACCTGGCGCTCGAGTCCGACACATCGCTGATCGGGTTGACAGGTTATTGGGAGGGGCTGGTGAGGACCCAGCGGTCATGGTGCACATTGGCACAAATGACAAAGTTAGAGGTAGGTGGAAGGTCCTTAAAGATGATTTCAGGGAATTAGGCTGCAAGCTGAAAGCAAGGACCTTCAACGTGGTATTTTCCGAAATACTGCCTGTACCACGTGCCACGCCAGAGAGGCAACGGGAGATTAGGGAGGTTAATAAGTGGCTCAAGAATTGGTGTAGGAAGGAGGGGTTTGGGATCCTGCAGAACTGGGCCGACTTCTCAGTTGGCTACAGGCTCTACGCTAGGGATGGGCTGCACCTCAATGGGGAAGGTGCAGCTGTGCTGGGGGAGAAAATGGCTAGAAGGTTGGAGGAGTGTTTAAACTAGGGATTGGGGGGGAGGGTATTCATTGTATAGGAGGGGAAGATAGTGCAGATAGAGACCTGGGCACAAATAAGGAAGTTGGGGGTGGCGGTGGCATGGGGGGTGGGGTTAGAACAGTTAGTAATTTAAGAAAGAATAGAGGTACAGAGAGGAACATCAAGTGCATGTATACTAATGCCAGAAGCCTCGCCAACAAAATGGACGAATTAGAATTAATGTTGTTGGAGCATAATTATGACATGGTGGGGATATCTGAAACATGGCTGGATGAGAGCCATGACTGGGCTGTTAACTAGCAGGGCTATAGCCTTTTCAGAAATGACCGTACAGATAAGCGAGGGGGTGGGGTGTGTCTGTATGTAAAATCGACCTTAAAACCCATCCTGCGTGATAATATAGGTGAATCTAATGAAAATGTAGAGTCCCTGTGGGTGGAGATAAGGGGAGGGGGAAAAATAATAAATTACTGATAGGGGTTTGTTATAAATCTCCAAAAATAATGGAAGCAATGGAGAATATCCTCGTAAAGCAAATAGATGAAGCTGCGACTCAAGGAGAAGTCATTATTATGGGGGACTTCAACTACCCTGAAATAGATTGGGGAACAGAAACCTGCAGTTCCAGTAAAGGTAATCGGTTTTTGACAACTATGAGAGACAATTACCTTTCACAACTGGTTCAGGACCCAACAAGGAGGGGGGCACTGCTAGATCTAATATTAACCAACAGGCCAGACCGCATATCAAATATAAGGGTTGGGGGTCACTTGGGGAATAGTGATCACAAAATAATAAGTTTTCATGTCTCCTTTAATAAGATGTGTAGTAGAGGGGTGACAAGGACACTAAACTTCAGGAAGGCAAATTTCCAACGGATGAGAGAGGATCTTGGTGCAATTAACTGGGACGATATCCTGAGGCATAAAAATACACAAAGAAAATGGGAGACGTTTATTAGCATCATGGATAGGACCTGTGCACAGTATATACCGTATGGGAATAAACATACTAGAAATAGGAGGAAACCAATATGGCTAAATAGAGCTGTAAGGGGCGCAATAAGGGACAAAAAGAAAGCATTTAGAGAATTAAAGGAAGTAGGTAGTGAGAAGGCATTAAATAAATACAGAAAATTAAATAAATTCTGTAAAAAGCAAATCAAGGCAGCAAAGATTGAGACAGAGAGACTCATTGCCAGAGAGAGCAAAAATAATCCCAAAATATTCTTTAACTACATAAATAGTAAGAAACTAAAAAATGATAGTGTTGGCCCCCTTAAAAATAGTCTGGGTGAAATGGTGGATGAGGATGAGGAAAAAGCCAATATGCTAAATTACTTTTTTTCATCAGTATTTACAAAAGAAAATCCCATGGCAGCCAATATGACTAGTGATAAAAATTCCCAATTCAAGGTTACCTGCTTAACCCAGCAGGAAGTACGGCGGCGTCTAAAAATGACTAAAATTGACAAACCTCCGGGCCCGGATGGGATACACCCCCGAGTACTGCAGGAATTAAGTACAGTCATTGATAGACCATTATTTTTAATCTTTAAAGAGTCCATAATAACAGGGTCTGTACCACAGGACTGGCGTATAGCAAATGTGGTGCCAATATTCAAAAAGGGGACAAAAACTGAACTCGGAAATTATAGGCCAGTAAGTTTAACCTCTACTGTGGGTAAAATCCTGGAGGGCATTCTAAGGGATGCTATACTGGAGTATCTGAAGAGGAATAACCTCATGACCCAGTATCAGCACGGGTTTACTAGGGACCGTTCATGTCAGACTAATTTGATCAGCTTCTATGAAGAGGTAAGTTCCGGATTGGACCAAGGGAGCCCAGTGGATGTAGTGTATATGGACTTTTCAAAAGCTTTTGATACGGTGCCACACAAAAGGTTGTTACATAAAATGAGAATAATGGGGATAGGGGAAAATATGTGTAAGTGGATTGAGAGCTGGCTCAGGGATAGGAAACAAAGGGTGGTTATTAATGGAGCACATTCGGACTGGGTCGCGGTTAGCAGTGGGGTACCACAGGGGTCAGTATTAGGCCCTCTTCTTTTTAACATATTTATTAATGACCTTGTAGGGGGCATTCAGAGTAGAATTTCAATATTTGCAGATGACACTAAACTCTGCAGGGTAATCAATACAGAGGAGGACAATTTTATATTACAGGATGATTTATGTAAACTAGAGGCTTGGGCTGATAAATGGCAAATGAGCTTTAATGGGGATAAATGTAAGGTCATGCACTTGGGTAGAAGAAATAAGATGTATAACTATGTGCTTAATTCTAAAACTCTGGGCAAAACCGGCAATGAAAAAGACCTGGGTGTATGGGTGGATGACAAACTCATATTCAGTGGCCAGTGTCAGGCAGCTGCTACAAAGGCAAATAAAATAATGGGATGCATTAAAAGAGGCATAGATGCTCATGAGGAGAACATAATTTTACCTCTATACAAGTCACTAGTTCGACCACACTTAGAATACTGTGCACAGTTCTGGTCTCCGGTGTATAAGAAAGACGTAGCTGAACTGGAGCAGGTGCAGAGAAGAGCGACCAAGGTTATTACAGGACTGGGGGGTCTGCAATACCAAGATAGGTTATTACACTGGGTGCTATTTAGTTTGGAAAAACGAAGGCTAAGGGGTGATCTTATGTTAATGTATAAATATATGAGGGGACAGTACAAAGACCTTTCTGATGATCTTTTTAATCATAGACCGGTGACAGGGACAAGGGGGCATCCTCTACGTCTGGAGGAAAAAAGGTTTAAGCATAATAACAGACGCGGATTGTTTACTGTAAGAGCAGTGAGACTATGGAACTCTCTGCCGTATGATGTTGTAATGAGTGAGTCATTACTTAAATTTAAGAGGGGACTGGATACCTTCCTGGAAAAGTATCATGTTACAGGGTATATATATTAGATTCTTTGATAGGGCGTTGATCCAGGGAACTAGTCTGATTGCCGTATGTGGGGTCGGGAAGGAATTTTTTTCCCCATGGTGGAGCTTACTCTTACCGCATGGGGTTTTTTTGCCTTCCCCTGGATCAACATGTTAGGGCATGTTAGGTTAGGCTATGGGTTGAACTAGATGGACTTAAAGTCTTCCTTCAACCTTAATAACTATGTTACTATGTTACTATGTAATTGACAGTGAGCTGCTTATCACCGGAGGGGGTGTGGTCAGTCAACTGCTCAAGAGAGCACCAGACCTGGCAGTGATAATCTCCTGGTTATAAACTTTTATTGTAAGTAAACAACAGCACACAGACTAATAAGTGAAACATTGCTAAAATCTGTGTCTCAGCCCTTATCTCCTGTTGTTTGCAGATTACATAGCAAAAACCTGCTGACAGATTCCCTCTAATACACTGCATTTTTGTGTTCAAAAATAAGCCGGAGAGAAAATGCACCAAATAATCATTGTGGGAACTTAGCCTAATGATATTGAACTATACTGCCCAGACTGCATAGCCTCATACTGCAAAACCAGGCTACGTTGACTTCTGTGTTAGAGGGTCTGTTAGGTTCAGGTTATGAGAAACGGCAAAGCACGCGGAACTGCTGATCCTATCAAAATGTCGAACCACAAAGAAGATTTCAGCAGAATCTAAACACATGATACAGAAACAAAATGATAGTGTCGTACAATGCACATATGCAGTGGAGTAACCTGAAACTCATGGGTCCCGATGCGAAAGCTCCAACGGGGCCCCCAAATATTTTAAATATTTAATAGCAATAGTCTTTTTCTATAGGTCAAAGGGACTTTTAGGGCCCCCTAGGCTCCAGGGCCCAGGTGCAATGGCAACCCCTGCACCTGTTGTAGTTACGCCTCTGCACATATGATTCTACCATACGGATATTAAATATCGTATTGGGACTTAAAAATAACACCCAAAGAGAGTCACCATACAGTTTTTTTTACAATATCTACTACCAGTAAGGCCTCATTCAGACATCTGATTTTTGCATACAAGTGCTTTCCATGTTTTTCACGGATAGCATCACCTAGATTACACACCTTAAATTCTGTTGTCATAAATTGACAATGGCATTTTATGAGTTAATCAGCGGCAACTGTACCATCCATATGTTCAGAGGGTTCAGTCCCAAAGTATGACACACATTACACCAGAGGTGTCAAACTGCATTCCTCGAGGGCCGCCAACAGGTCATGTTTTCAGGATTTCCTTAGCATTCCACAAGGTGCTGGAATCATTCTGTGCAGGTGATTAAATTATCACCTGTGCAATACAAGGAAATCCTGAAAACATGACCTGTTGGCGGCCCTCGAGGAATGCAGTTTGACACCTCTGCATTACACCATACATTGGGAAGAGGTTAAATGGCAGAAATCGTGGCTAGTGCTGATTCTTGCTGTTAGAGGCAACGACTGGACGTACAACACAGCCGACACCAACCATGTACATACATTATGTATTCATGTTATATGGTCATGAACTACACAGTGCAAAAGGCATGTACATTATATTTCTATCTCGCCATCTCCTGTCACATGCGGATCTTGATGTCTCCCAGCACACTCACACGCTACTAAATATGTCAAAACTTGGCACGTACAATATTTGTATTCTACAAGCTGCTATTTTCCAGGAAATTACATTCCTGGATCAAACAAGAGCTTTCAAGGTATGTTATTCAAAAATGATATTAATTCCCGTAATCGCATGAAGATCTACCTTCTGTCCAAACTGTTTCTTCAACAATCAGTGGAGCAAATCTATTGAAAGCACAAAATGTTCTGTGTGCTGAGAGAGAAATGATTCCAAGTGATACTAGTAAAAAATTCTTATAACTGTATGTGAAGTGTATGAAAAATATCCAGCAACAAGAAAATGGCAAACTGGGTATAAATGCACGTTGGTCATAAAGCTTTTTCTATGTATTCTGTCATGTTTTATAATGCCACACAACTAGCCGTAATCCGTGGGAGAACTCAGAAGAAAGTACTCATTACCCTCCACCGTCACATTGCCTACTGACATTCATCGGTGGTCTTTGGAGTGTGGTCTATGTAGGTGGGTTTTTCAAACTAGAAAAAAATTAAAGGTGCAGTCCCATATCCACGATCCTATCCCAATATATGGTAGGTGTAATAATAATAATATTAGCAAATACCTCCAATTAGAAACATAGTATACTTCTTACCCCTTGTGTAGGGCATTGCAGTAGCTTAGGTATCCATGGTTATGATCACTAACAACCAACCAGCTGTCACTATATGAGTGGTCATAACCACTTATACCTAAGCTACTGCAATGCCCTCCACATGGAGGTAAGTGATATAGCGAGGTAGAAGAACTAAACTACTTTTCTAATTGGAGATATTTGCAAATATTATTATTATTACACCCAACTACATATTGGGATAGAATCTTGGAGACCCTACTGAAGAGAGAGAGAATCCCACTGACCATAACAGCTTACACCCTACAGAAGAGATCTAGAGAGGAGTCTGCTGCCATAAGAGCTTACACCTTACAGGAGAGAGGACCCCACTGACCTTAAAAGCTTACACTATACAGAAGAGAGAGAGAGAACCACGCTGACCTTAAAAGCTTATGTAGCGCCCCCACTGCCGCAGGGCCGAGGGGTACCAGGTACCGGGCCTCTGAGTCTCTCCTCTGGGATTGTCACGGTGGCTAGGCCCAGTCCGTGACCCTGCTGAGGGGTGTACAGTGAAAGATGTAGATGATGGTAGTGGTGGTGGTGGTGCGGTGCAGTAAATAACGAGGACACCAGGTTGCAGTCTCTTTACCTCTTTACTGAAGATCTCTGGGTCCTCAGTCCGGCCGGTCCAATGGCACCTCCAGAGTTCTCTTTGCAGGTGGAAATCTGTGCCTTCCTGCTAGCGCTATGTGTTGTGGTCCTCCCCTGCTGTGCTTACGGGATAGTACCCCACAACTGTTGTGTCTGTTTCTCGTGTTCCCTCACAACTCGTTCGGATGATATTCTTCTCCTCCATCCCTCCCTGATGTTCTGGTTAGGACGGCACCTGTATGACGAGTAGGCTCGGAGCTCTTCCGGGACCCTAGAGTCGCCCCTCTCCTAGTGCGCCCCCCATGTCTTCATAGGTGATGTATGTGAGACAGCCTGCCTGAGACTGACTGTCCTGCCGTTGGTTTGAAGTATTGCTTGGAGCTAGATATATATATACTTCCTCGGCGTTTCGGCCTCCGGTTGTGCGCCTCAGTAGAATGTTGCCTCGGTCTTACAGCACGACTCCTACTGGTATTTCTCCTCTTGCTTTGATCTCGTTTCTCACCCAGCACAATATATCTCGCTTCTAATCCCTTCTTAGGGCACCGCCGCTATGCTGAGCAGGCACGGTCCCGTGACGTTCTTCCTTGTTGCCAGGCCTCTGTCAGGGTCCCAAACCTGACAGGGACCCTACCGAATCTTCCCCCACAACACCCTCTGCCACAAGGTGTTGCCTGGTTCCAACCCAGTCAGCTTTCTGACTAACTTCCTGCCTGACCCCCAGTTTACCCACAGTGGTGAGGAGTGGCCTAATAAATAGCACCCTTAGCTCCCTGTCATGATCTCTGCAGGCAGAGATCATAGCAAGCCTATAGAGGGACAAGCTCTCGGAAGATGGAACTATACTGACCATGAACTAAGCCTGCCGCGCAACTAGAAATAGCCAGGTAGCATTTCCTATTTATAGCTAGATGCCCAGCTCTGGCCTAAGACCTAAATAGCTAGCAGAGGGAAATATAAGACCTGGCTCACCTCTAGAGAAATATTCCAAAGAAGACAGTAGCCCCCCACATATAATGACGGTGAGTTCAGATGAAACAACAAACGCAGCAGGAAAATAGTCTTAGCAAATTTGAGGTCCGCTTACTAGATAGCAGAAGACAGATAGTATACTTTCATGGTCAGCAGAAAAATACTAACAAAACACCATCCAGAGATTACCTTAAACTCTGGCATTAACTCATAACGCCAGAGTAGCAATCCCTGATCGACGAGAGCTTTCCAGACACAGTAACAAAACTTCAGCTGCGAACTGGAACAAATAGGCAAAACAAAACATGGACAAAAGTCCAACTTATCAGTAGTTGTCTAGAAGCAGGAACAAGCACTGAGAGGCATCAGATAACATTGTTGACCGGCAAGAAACCACCAGAGAAATGAGCTTAAATAGCGACACCCACTACTGATGGAATCAGGTGAAACAGGAAAGAGGATGACAAGTCCAATTCCACAAGCGGCCACCGGGGGAGCCCAGAATCCATATTCACAACAGTACCCCCCCCTCAAGGAGGGGGCACCGAACCCTCACCAGATCCACCAGGGCGACCAGGATGAGCCCTATGGAAGGCACGAACAAGATCAGAAGCATGAACATCAGATGCATTGACCCAAGAATTATCCTCCTGGCCGTAACCCTTCCAGTTGACCAGATACTGGAGTTTCCGTCTGGAAACACGAGAGTCCAAAATTTTCTCCACAACGTACTCCAACTCACCCTCAACCAACACCGGAGCAGGAGGCTCAAGAGAAGGTACAACAGGTACCTCATACCTGCGCAATAACGACCGATGAAAAACGTTATGAATGGAAAAGGACGCAGGGAGGTCCAAACGGAAAGAAACAGGATTAAGAATCTCCAATATTCTATAAGGGCCGATGAACCGAGGTTTAAACTTAGGAGAAGAGACCCTCATAGGGACAAAACGAGAAGACAACCACACTAAATCTCCAACACAAAGCCGAGAACCAACACGACGATGACGGTTGGCAAAACGCTGAGTCTTCTCCTGTGACAACTTCAAATTGTCCATAACCTGCCCCCAGATATGATGCAATCTCTCCACCACCGCATCCACTCCAGGACAATCCGAGGATTCCACCTGACCGGAGGAAAATCGAGGGTGAAACCCCGAATTACAGAAAAACGGGGACACCAAGGTGGAAGAACTGGCCCGATTATTGAGGGCGAACTCTGCCAATGGCAAAAAAGCAACCCAATCATCCTGGTCAGCAGAGACAAAACACCTCAGATATGTCTCAAGGGTCTGATTAGTCCGCTCGGTCTGGCCATTAGTCTGAGGGTGAAAAGCAGATGAAAAAGACAAATCTATGCCCATCCTAGCACAGAATGCCCGCCAAAATCTAGACACAAATTGGGTACCTCTGTCAGAAACAATATTCTCAGGAATACCGTGCAATCGGACAACATTCTGAAAAAACAGAGGAACCAACTCAGAAGAAGAAGGCAACTTGGGCAGAGGAACCAAATGGACCATTTTAGAGAAACGGTCACAGACCACCCAGATGACAGACATCTTCTGGGAAACAGGCAGATCTGAAATAAAATCCATCGAGATGTGTGTCCAAGGCCTCTTAGGAATAGGCAAGGGCAACAGCAGTCCGCTAGCCCGAGAACTACAAGACTTGGCCCGAGCACAAACGTCACATGACTGCACAAAGACTCGCACATCTCGTGACAGAGAAGGCCACCAGAAGGATCTTGCCACCAAATCCCTGGTACCAAAAATTCCGGGATGACCTGCCAATGCAGAAGAATGTACCTCAGAGATGACTCTGCTGGTCCAATCATCCGGAACAAACAGTCTATCAGGCGGACAACGATCCGGTCTATCCGCCTGAAACTCTTGCAAGGACCGCCGCAGATCAGGAGAAACGGCCGACAAAATTACTCCCTCCCTAAGGATACCTGTGGGTTCAGAATTACCAGGAGAGTCCGGGTCAAAACTCCTAGACAGGGCATCTGCCTTAACATTCTTAGAACCCGGTAGGTATGACACCACAAAATTAAAGCGAGAAAAAAATAAAGACCAGCGCGCCTGTCTAGGATTCAGGCGTCTGGCAGTCTCAAGATAAATCAAATTTTTGTGGTCAGTCAATACCACCACCTGATGCCTAGCCCCCTCGAGCCAATGGCGCCACTCCTCAAACGCCCACTTCATGGCCAAAAGCTCCCGATTCCCAACATCATAATTCCGCTCTGCGGGCGAAAATTTGCGAGAAAAGAAGGCACAAGGCCTAATGACGGAGCAGTCGGAACCTTTCTGCGACAACACTGCCCCAGCTCCGATCTCCGAAGCGTCAACCTCAACCTGAAAAGGCAGATTCACATCAGGCTGACGCAACACAGGGGCAGAGGCAAAACGGCGCTTAAGCTCCTGAAAGGCCTCTACAGCATGAGGGGACCAATTAGCAACATCAGCGCCTTGTCTGGTCAAATCAGTCAGTGGTTTAACGACATCCGAAAAACCAGCAATAAATCGGCGGTAAAAGTTGGCAAAGCCCAAAAATCTCTGAAGACCCTTAAGAGAGGAGGGCTGAGTCCAGTCACAAATAGCTTGCACCTTGACGGGATCCATCTCAATGGAAGAGGGAGAAAAAATATACCCCAAAAAGGAAATTTTCTGGACCCCAAAAACGCACTTAGACCCCTTCACACATAAAGAATTAGACCGCAGAACCTGAAAAACTCTCCTGACCTGCTGGACATGAGAGTCCCAGTCATCAGAAAAAATCAGAATATCATCCAGATATATTATCATAAATTTATCCAGAAAATCGCGGAAAATATCATGCATAAAAGACTGGAAAACTGAAGGGGCATTAGAAAGACCAAAAGGCATGACCAAATACTCAAAGTGGCCCTCGGGCGTATTAAATGCGGTCTTCCACTCATCCCCCTGCCTGATCCGCACCAAATTATACGCCCCACGAAGATCAATTTTAGAGAACCACTTAGCACCCTCTATACGAGCAAACAAATCAGTAAGCAATGGCAATGGGTATTGATACTTAACAGTGATCTTATTCAGAAGCCGATAATCAATACATGGTCTCAAAGAGCCGTCTTTTTTTGAGACAAAGAAAAACCCAGCTCCCAAGGGAGAAGAAGATGGACGAATATGTCCCTTTTCCAAAGACTCCTTTATATATTCCCGCATAGCAGCATGTTCCGGCACAGACAAATTAAACAAACGACCCTTTGGATATTTACAACCCGGTATCAAATCTATGGCACAATCGCACTCACGGTGCGGAGGTAACGACCCAAGCTTGGGTTCGTCAAAGACGTCTTGATAATCAGAGAGGAACTCAGGGACTTCAGAGGGAATGGACGACGAAATAGAAACCAAAGGTACGTCCCCATGAATACCCTTACATCCCCAGCTCAACACAGACATAGCTCTCCAGTCCAAGACTGGGTTGTGAGACTGCAACCATGGCAATCCCAGTACCAAATCGTCATGTAAATTATACAGCACCAGGAAACGAATAATCTCCTGGTGATCCGGATTGATACGCATGGTTACTTGTGTCCAGTATTGTGGTTTATTATTAGCCAATGGGGTGGAGTCAATCCCCTTCAGAGGAATAAGAGTCTCCAAAGGCTCTAAATCAAAACCACAACGATTGGCAAAGGACCAATCCATAAGACTCAGAGCGGCGCCAGAGTCAATATAGGCGTCCGTGGCAATGGATGACAAAGAGCAAATCAGGGTTACAGACAAAATAAACTTAGACTGAATGGTGCCAATGGAAACAGACTTATCAAGCTTCTTTGTACGCCTAGAGCATGCCGATATAACATGAGTAGAATCCCCACAATAGAAACACAATCCATTCTTCCGTCTAAAATTCTGTCGCTCACTCCTGGACAGAATTCTATCACACTGCATACTTTCTGGCGTCTTTTCCATAGACACCGCCAGATGGTGCATCGGTTTGCGCTCCCGCAGACGCCTATCAATCTGAATAGCCATTGTCATGGACTCATTCAGACCTGCAGGCAAAGGGAACCCCACCATAACATCCTTAACGGCATCAGAGAGACCTTCTCTGAAAGTTGCCGCCAAGGCGCACTCATTCCACTGAGTAAGCACAGACCATTTACGGAATTTTTGGCAGAAAACTTCAGCTTCGTCTTGCCCCTCAGATAGTGCCATCAAAGTTTTTTCTGCCTGAAGTTCCAAATGAGGTTCCTCATAAAGCAAGCCCAAGGCCAGAAAAAACGCATCCACATCGCGTAACGCAGGATCCCCTGCTGGCAATGAGAAGGCCCAATCTTGAGGGTCACCCCTGAGCAAGGAAATCACAATCCTAACCTGCTGAGCAGGGTCTCCAGCTGAACGAGACTTCAGGGACAAATAAAGCTTACAATTATTTCGGAAATTCTGGAAGCTAACTCTATTCCCTGTGAAGAACTCCGGCAAAGGAATTCTCGGCTCAGATACCGGAGCATGTACTACAAAATCTTGTAAATTTTGTACTTTCGTGATGAGATTATTCAAACCCGCAGTTACACTCTGGAGATCCACCATTGTCAGGTGCACACAGAGCACACAGAGATTAGGAGGAGAGAGAGAAAAAAGACTGCAGCAAGGCAGACTGGAGGAAAAAAAAAAAAAAAATTCCAGCAGACTTCTTATAACTCTCCTTTCTCAACCTGGGTCTTTAACACTTTACTGGCCGGTCAAACTGTCATGATCTCTGCAGGCAGAGATCATAGCAAGCCTATAGAGGGACAAGCTCTCGGAAGATGGAACTATACTGACCATGAACTAAGCCTGCCGCGCAACTAGAAATAGCCAGGTAGCATTTCCTATTTATAGCTAGATGCCCAGCTCTGGCCTAAGACCTAAATAGCTAGCAGAGGGAAATATAAGACCTGGCTCACCTCTAGAGAAATATTCCAAAGAAGACAGTAGCCCCCCACATATAATGACGGTGAGTTCAGATGAAACAACAAACGCAGCAGGAAAATAGTCTTAGCAAATTTGAGGTCCGCTTACTAGATAGCAGAAGACAGATAGTATACTTTCATGGTCAGCAGAAAAATACTAACAAAACACCATCCAGAGATTACCTTAAACTCTGGCATTAACTCATAACGCCAGAGTAGCAATCCCTGATCGACGAGAGCTTTCCAGACACAGTAACAAAACTTCAGCTGCGAACTGGAACAAATAGGCAAAACAAAACATGGACAAAAGTCCAACTTATCAGTAGTTGTCTAGAAGCAGGAACAAGCACTGAGAGGCATCAGATAACATTGTTGACCGGCAAGAAACCACCAGAGAAATGAGCTTAAATAGCGACACCCACTACTGATGGAATCAGGTGAAACAGGAAAGAGGATGACAAGTCCAATTCCACAAGCGGCCACCGGGGGAGCCCAGAATCCATATTCACAACAGCTCCCCCTGGAGGCCCGACTGTGAAATGTATTGGTGTATGTGATACCTGGTCAGATGAACTCTTTCAGTGCCATCAGACGTACCATAGCCCCCCTTAGCGGCGGAGCCACAGTACTGCAACGACCAGGACTCTGGGGCGCTGCACTCCCCCCCGGTTAAATCCAGTACTCCGGGACTGGGAAGAAAACAACAATACAGGTTAGCAAAAGACATACAATTTTTGTGAGTGCAATAACAATAAGCATATTTGAACAGAGCTTCCCTTTATGGGAGGTGAGGACACTTGAACGTTACAAACATGGTTAAATATTTTTAAATAACTTTTCTTACCCAACCGGGTATTCTACTAAGTGCAAAATTTTTAAACATTAATTTAACATTGCCTTTAAGGACGTACACTCTGAATCCGCTAAAGACCTTCTTATAACACATTATAAGGCTTGAGCAACTGTGCTACATTCTCCTACTTTATGTCTGCAGGACCGCCTGTCCTAAACGCTCCAGACCTACTGCCTCTCCTTTCTTTTACAGGACCGCCCCATTCAGCCCGGGCGTACTGCCCTTCCACCACTATACACAGTATAGAACATATCATTTTTCCTTCAGTTTAGGATCAACAGGCCATCTCTATATGGCTCCTAGGAGGACTCACCAACCAACCCCGCCCAGGTTCACTTTCTGTCCTCATTCTTCCATCAACATTATCAAACACTTTTCACATTTAACTAGTTGGTTACATTTAACGTTTACATATCAACATTATCACTTTCTTTCTTCTAAGACATTATTGCCCTCTAGCTGTCTTAAGGCAATACCATTCCTAAGTGCAACGTGTGAACATCCCCTTTAAGAGGGGACCAAGTCTTTATGAGGTAGCGTAGCTTCTTCAGCTACCAGTCCGTACACAGTAAGAACTCCAGTGCGGTATCTTCGCAAAGAGTCCTTTTTCCATGTAAAACCAGTAAGGAGCACCTTTAAGAAGGTGCAACTATTTACAAAGAGTTTGTATCATGCACTGTTCATGATTCCAGCAGTTCTTTTCAACAGGAAACAAAAAGTAGAAAAATAACCAAAAAGCAATAGGGATCCCGGGTCAACAAAGGGATCCCTTTAAGAGTTAACCCTAGACGGGTTTAAAGCAGCAAAACAGCAGGAAACAAACAGTTAACTATTTACAGTTTCAGGTTTCCGAGGCTTAGTTGGACGGCTTCCAGGGCTGTACCTGGCACTTAACCCTTCTTGGCCTGGGAAAAGTGAGGTCCAGGGTTACACCCAGTGCTGGAAAAACGCCGTTAATGCGTCTTTCATGTACAGTTAAATCATGCGCAGCGATGGAGGTCTGCGCAGCTTGAGTATGGGCATTTGTTACAGCAGAGGTAGCGGCTGCTGCAGGATCAGTCACTGGAATGGAGTCAGCAGTTGCGGCACTAGCAGTCACTGGAGTGGTGTCAGTTGTCAGGGCAGGGTTGCCCTTCATACCTGCTTCAGATGCGGTCCCTCCGGTGCCGATCTGCTCCGTCTCCGCTGGGGTCTGGAACGCTGGTTGCGGGGCCTTGTGCTGCGACGTTGTCATCTCTGCTCGCAGCATACCGCTTTCCGGCAGGGCCTTGCTTTCCAGCTTCGGAGCGCTGGGACTTCTTTCCTGCTCCGGAACAGATGAGGCTGCCGACAGATGTCTGGTGAGGCTCTTGATGATGGCCTTCTTCCACCCGGCCCCAGTGCTCAGCTGCGTCCGCCGGGGTCGGTCGCTGAGCTCGTCCACTCCGGCCTGCAGGAATTCAGCATCAGCGGTGGAGGCCTGGTTGCGGTGCCCCTCCGGGTGGCTGGGGGAGTCCTCTGCTCCGACCCCATGCTCTGGCTCCGGGCGGCTCGCCATGGCTTCCTCCATGTCGCTCACTTCTTCTTCCTGGTCCTTTTCCCGCTCTCTCCTTCGTGGGCGGTTTCGTTTTCTCTGTCTCTGCCCACCATTGAGGATCAGGAGGCAGATCTCGGCTGCTGACGGACACGTCCTCAAGGGGCCGAGATATTTAGACTGGGCGGCCATTGTCTTTCGCGCTCTTCAGCTTGTTCACGCCCACTTCCACGCCCTTCTTTTTCTCCTGCGCTCTCCTTAGCGCTGTAATGGCGGCGGTTTTGGCACGAACTTTTGGCGGCAAGTGACAATCCACAGTCTTTGCAATAAAGTACCGTCCAAGCACAGTAAATCACAGTTCCAAGGCACACATGACCTGATTCTTCAGGCTTAAGTAGATCCTGTTCGTGATGCCAAGTTCTAGCGCCCCCACTGCCGCAGGGCCGTGACCCTGCTGAGGGGCGTACAGTGAAAGATGTAGATGATGGTAGTGGTGGTGGTGGTGCGGTGCAGTAAATAACGAGGACACCAGGTTGCAGTCTCTTTACCTCTTTACTGAAGATCTCTGGGTCCTCAGTCCGGAATACGGTTCACCAGGCTGCGCAAGTCCGGCCAGTCCAATGGCACCTCCAGAGTTCTCTTTGCAGGTGGAAATTTGTGCCTTCCTGCTAGCGCTATGTGTTGTGGTCCTCCCCTGCTGTGCTTACGGGATAGTACCCCACAACTGTTGTGTCTGTTTCTCATGTTCCCTCACAACTCGTTCGGATGATATTCTTCTCCTCCGTCCCTCCCTGATGTTCTGGTTAGGACAGCACCCGTATGACGAGTAGGCTCGGAGCTCTTCCGGGACCCTAGAGTCGCCCCTCTCCTAGTGCGCCCCCCATGTCTTCATAGGTGATGTATGTGAGACAGCCCGCCTGAGACTGACTGTCCTGCCATTGGTTTGAAGTATTGCTTGGAGCTAGATATATATATACTTCCTCGGCGTTCCGGCCGCCGTTTGTGCGCCTCAGTAGAATGTTGCCTCGGTCTTACAGCACGACTCCTACTGGTATTTCTCCTCTTGCTTTGATCTCGTTTCTCACCCAGCACAATATATCTCGCTTCTAATCCCTTCTTAGGGCACCGCCGCTATGCTGAGCAGGCACGGTCCCGTGACGTTCTTCCTTGTTGCCAGGCCTCTGTCAGGGTCCCAAACCTGACAGGGACCCTACCGAATCTTCCCCCACAACACCCTCTGCCACAAGGTGTTGCCTGGTTCCAACCCAGTCAGCTTTCTGACTAACTTCCTGCCTGACCCCCAGTTTACCCACAGTGGTGAGGAGTGGCCTAATAAATAGCACCCTTAGCTCCCCCTGGAGGCCCAACTGTGAAATGTATTGGTGTATGTGATACCTGGTCAGATGAACTCTTTCAGTGCCATCGGACGTACCATAGCCCCCCTTAGCGGCGGAGCCACAGTACTGCAACGACCAGGACTCTGGGGCGCTGCACTTACACTATACAGAAGAGAGAGAGAGAGAACCCCACTGACCTTAAAAGCTTACACTATACAGAAGAGAGAGAGAGAGAACCCCACTGACCTTAAAAGCTTACACTATACAGAAGAGAGAGAGAGAACCCCACTGACCATAACAGCTTACACTCTACAGAAGAGATCCAGAGAGGACTCCACTGACCATAACAGCTTAAACCCTACAGAAGAGAGAGAACCACACTGACCGTAAAAGCTTACATTATACAGAAGAGAGAGAGAACCCCGCTGACCTTAAAAGCTTACACTATACAGAAGAGAGAGAGAGAACCCCACTGACCTTAAAAGCTTACACTATACAGAAGAGAGAGAACCACACTGACCTTAAAAGCTTACACTATACAGAAGAGAGAGAGAACACTGCTGACCTTAAAAGCTTACACTATACAGAAGAGGGAGAGAGAACTCCACTGACCTTAAAAGCTTACACTCTACAGAAGAGAGAGAGAGAACCCCACTAACCTTAAAAGCTTACACTATACAGAAGAGAGAGAGAGAACCCCACTGACCTTAAAAGCTTACACTATACAGAAGAGAGAGAACCACACTGACCTTAAAAGCTTACACTATACAGAAGAGAGAGAGAACACTGCTGACCTTAAAAGCTTACACTATACAGAAGAGAGAGAGAACTCCACTGACCTTAAAAGCTTACACTCTACAGAAGAGAGAGAGAGAACCCTACTAACCTTAAAAGCTTACACTATACAGAAGAGAGAGAGAACCCCGCTGACCATAACAGCTTACACTCTACAGAAGAGATCCAGAGAGAACTCCACTGACGATAACAGCTTAAACCCTACAGAAGAGAGAGAACCACGCTGACCGTAAAAGCTTACACTATACAGAAGAGAGAGAGAACTCCACTGACCTTAAAAGCTTACACTATACAGAAGAGAGAGAGAGAGAACCCCACTGACCTTAAAAGCTTACACTATACAGAAGAGAGAGAGAGAACCCCGCTGACCTTAAAAGCTTACACTATACAGAAGAGATCCAGAGAGGACTCCCCTGACGATAAGAGCTTACACCCTACAGAAGAGAGAGAGAGAACCCCACTGACCTTAAAAGCTTACACTACACAGAAGAGAGAGAACCCTACTAACCTTAATAGTTTACACTCTACGGGAGAGGAGATGGAAAACGACTCTGCCGTACAAGTTGTGCTCCACTGTTAACCGTTGATCTGTGATGGCCCAGGTACTGACTACCACTGTACAAGGTATGATAACTTGCAAGATGTCTTAACTGTGGGGCATTATGGGAAAGCCAGTGCAGCAGCAGAAAATGACGTTAGCCTTCTCTCTGATGCTTCAGAAGTGAGAAGGTGCCAGGCAAATTTTTATTTACAAACCGCAAATCAAATCTCAAAATTTCTGAATTTGTGTGAAACAGGGAATTTGAGGAAATTTAACTCAAACTTGATTTCCAGCACATCAATCTGCTCATCTGTAGTACTGTTGCTCTTGCTACTCATGGTAACTTTTTTCCAGTGGTAATGGTGCTTTTGTGCTACATTGAAAAGCATTGTTTACTAGTGTTTGTTTGATCAAATGCATCCTGCAAAGAGATGAGTATTGTGACTTTTACATCTACAGCTTACAGGTGCCCTATGTGTCTGTATACATCAAGAATGTATTGTCATCACATATTAAAATAGATTTCCTTGTACTATGAAATTACCAGAATCAGTCTTTTATGTTACTGAAATAAAAAAATAAGGTTTGGTTCTAACAACCAAAGTAAGTTTTGCTTAAGGTATTCCATCATAGTTAGAACTTATATATATATATGATTCCACCATAACTGTGGTCAAGATGCAAACTTTATGTATTTAAATATTTTAAATATTTTTAATAGGCAAATTTGAGTAGTCATGCTCATATCTCTGATTCTATGACTGTGATATTAATATCAACTGACATTGAATTAAACCTATGGCAGAATTCTGTACATTGCATTCCATGACACCAATGCTTAGTGCGAAAAATTATCATATTCACAAACTCCTTTCTTAAAAAATCTGAAGTAAATGGTGGCTGAGCAGGTTCACTTAGGAAATGAGGATATTCTGGACATCATTAGCTACAGATCAGATTCAATGGGCACTGACAGCAAAGAACGAAACAGCCAAAGAACTAATTGGATGACAGTTTTAGGAGCTGCCAGAGAAGACAATGGAATTATCATATACCATATGTGAACAGTTCGCTCGTCCTTTGTGATTTCCAGTCTATACAGAAATCTGATATCACGTTTTACAGCATAAAATTTATGAACAGTTTCATCCGTCTTGGTCTATAAATTAAACATCGTATGTCAAAGTATTTATATGCAGTGTTGGTTCTTTTTAGGTTTCCAAAAATATATTCATATTAAAGTGTTATCCAACAGCGAAAAAGGAGAATATAAAAACAGCTGCAAGAAACATCTCACTTCTTATGTTCCCTGAAGAGCCATTAGTGATACAAGTGCCAGGCACCTGACCTCTGCAGGCAACCAATAGGAGCAATGATTATTTTTTATGCTTTGCTTATATAGGACCATATCATTCTGCCTTTAATATAAGATATTACTATCGCTGTCCCCAATGGGGCTCACAATCTAAATTCCATATCAGTATATATTTGAAGCAATGATGGGAACAGAGGAATACAGAGGAAACCCAAGCAAACACGAGGAGAACATACAAACTCCTTACAGATGTTGTCCTTGGTGGGATTTGAACCCATGACCTGCAAAGCAACAGTGCTAACCACTGAGCCACCGTGCTGCCCAATGATGCAATCAGTATGACATGTGATTGCTGAAGCCTCTGATTGGCTGCAGCAGAACTATTTGTGGCAGCCTCTATAGGAGAGGACTCCCCTTAAAGAACCTGTAATATAATGTATTTGGGGTATTTGAGCATTAGATTGAATTGAACGAAAACTTTGTGTTGTGCTGCCCAGGCTGATCAATTAACCCCGGCATTGAATATGCCAGCTTTAATGAAAGGGGAGTGCGAAAGTAAGATGTGCCTAATTCATTTTGACACAGACCGAATAGGGCCCCTTTACAAGAAAAGTACATAGGCCCTTGTTAGACCAATAGCTCATCATAATGCATAATTCCACCTGGTTTGGAGGTAGAAGTGGCTCCTTTACATTTTGGGCACAGGTTGAACTAATGATCTGTCCACCCCTGTATTAGAAGATGCATCCTACTTATTGAATTAGGAGCATTCTACAAGGACACTGTGCCTCCATCAGAGATGTACTCCAGCATGAAAGTACAAAACATTTCTGGCAAAATTTGGTGTAAATTTTCATGAATTAGAAAGGCAGCTTTAGCCATGCCTCATCCCGTGCTCTACCCATTTAAGTGAAGATGGCTTGGACTGGTGTGAAAACACCAAAAGTCAAAAAATGGGTGTCAACTTTCACAAAAAGTTACACAACTTTTTTAATGAGTTTTTATGTCAGAATTCTGGCACAAACACGTTGATGAATCATGGACTCTCGTGTCAGTCACTGGAGTATCAATTTGATGTCCCAAAACATAGCTTTCTATTATGGCTGTTGCATCCTTTGCTGTGCAGGCATCATCATCATCTTACCCTGAATTATTTTAGGATCTGAGTAACACAGTACACAGCCACCATCTTGGGAAACTATGGACCTTGCGATTTAGTGGTCTAGCCATGAAGCATTTGAACATTTTTTTTATATTATTACTTGTCTCTGTATTACATTTCATACATTTTAACAGAAAGTAGAAAACCCAATTAAACTCCTCTTAGTGGCAGCATTTAACTATTATAACCATGCAGTAAATTTTTATATATATAAAAAAAATGAAAATCAACCGCAAACTCATTAAGAAAAAATAGTTACAAAATTTTGGACATAAAAAATGGCATGGTGTAAAAAATAGAAATTCTATTTAACGCTCTTATATCTAGATCTATTTGTTTTCATCCTATATGTGAGCGTACATGAAGTTATATTACTTATTGGAATTCAGATTTAGTCAAGCAAATAATTGCTTCTAATCCCAAATCATATTTAAAATCCCCCCCCAATTCCTCCGCCTTTATACACTACTTATCTCCCTATACTAATTCTATTTTCCTTGCTTTCCTTATCGTCTTTCACAGCATTAATCTTATTAGACGTTGCTTAATGTAATCTTATATTCCATTACCTCAAAGTCGCCTTCTACCTCAACTTCAACTTTCTTCTAAAACCCATCACGTGACTGCATTCTTTCCAATCTATGATGTATCCAGATACTTGACCTGCTACGCGGGAGTGTGATGGTTCACATTGCTAAGTGATCTTTATTAAGTTCTTCTTAAAACATTTCTACTTTTATTGCTCAGCCGTAGTACATACCAGAATTAAAAACTTTGGAATTAAGTGCAATTAGAATAAGAGTTTACTTTGCACAGAGAATAGATACATTCACACTTTTCGAATATAAACTATTTCAAGTGCTTTCATTTCACTGACTGAACAAAGAATTGTACACTTTTCACCTTTTTTGTCTTAAATGGCATTGACAATATTGATATTTCCCATTACTTCAAATCTTGAATTACTTTTTTAAAGTTTTTTAACTAGTTAAATATTTTTTAATGCTTCACATTAAGGTGAGTTACCACGAGAAATAATACAAAATACCATGAGAAAAATATATACCGTAATTTTATCACAGATAAATTAAGTTGAGATAAACTGAATTCACGTCAAATTTTACAAAAAAAATTTGATGAACATAAATATGAATTTTTTGTGATTTGATTCATGTAAATTTTGCTAAATTTAGCTTATTTCTAGATGGCTGTGAAAGTGGTTGAAAATAACAGATGGGGAACTGAGGCGTCAAAATACGTGAGTAACAAGGCAAATCGTTATTTTGGAAACTACATTTATGCTCTCGAGTCTATAAAGAGACACCAGAATATAACTGTAGAACCAACGAAGAAAAAAGGATTTTCCTTCACTTCTACCCATAAATTTAATCTTTTTATTAGAGATTAATTTAAAAACAGGAGGATTCATCATGAGGATAAAACCATACGCATTTCTGGAGTATACTAAGCCCTTATTCATTGGAATATGCATAGACTCATGGGAACTCTGTTTTAAACTATGAACAACCAATGGAAAACTCATCACAAATACAATTAAATATGTATGCAAACTGCAGTCCTGGCTGCCCTTATTACAGGTGATCTTAAATAGTGACTCTTCTAGGTCAGAACAAAGCATCATGTGAAACAACATCTCTGTTTTCATTGCAAGCAAAAAAACACATTTAGGCTACTTTCACACTGATCCGTCGGTACGGGCCCGTTGCAATGCATCGGGCTGACGTACCGACGGACGCTACAAGATGTGGGCAGCGGATGTAGTTTTACAATGCATCCGCTGCCCATTCTGCAGTCCGGGGAGGAGGGGGCAGAGTTTCGGCCAAGCATGCGCGGTCAAAAATGGCGGATGCGACGCACAAAAAAAGTTACATGGAACTTTTTTTGTGCCGACGGTCCGCCAAAACACGACGCATCTGTCGCACGACGGATGCGACGTGTGGCAATCCGTCGCAATGCATCGCTACTGCAAGTCTATGGATAAAAAACGCATCATGCGGGCAACTTTGCAGGATGTTTTTTCTCCAAAGCAATGCATTGCGACGTACGTCACACAACGCTAGAGTGAAAGTAGCCTAAGACAAACTACATAGATATCAGGTTTGAAGTATAAAAAAGAGAAAATGTAAATATAACAGTGCATGTATTAATAATAAGAATTGCAAAAAATAGGGTTTTTTTATATATTTTGACTCCTTTTGTTCTACCACTCTCTGCTGTGAACAAGTAAATTGAAGTAGGTTATTTGATGGAGAGCAGGAAACAACATGCTGTATGGTGATGATGTTCTTTCCTGTGTAAATTAGTTTCCTGGCTTCAAAGTAACACAGGCAACCCAAATGGAGTCGGATACCAAATATGAATATTGGGTTTTTGTGACTGGGGTAGGTTCCATAGTTATGGGAGACATATTTTTTGGCATTATGGTGCATTTACTTGCATCGCTATGTAGTCTGTGCATTAGTCCAAAATTAATATCCACCCGATGGATAAAGTTGTATATGCCAGGTCCCATAGCTATAGAAAACTAAAATCATGACTAAGCTCTCATCATTGTCACCTGGTTGCGCTGAGATCATGATGATGGGAGTTGTCACCAGTGTGACAAGTATTGGCACCTGGGAAGAAGCGATACAGTTCACACTTTTCCCAGGTGCTGGCCACCTGCTGATGGCAGCTCTCATGATTGTCTCCTGCCCGTGCTGATCTCGTATGATGTCGTTCAAAAGTACAACTCGTTCCGCAGAAAACAATCCCTCACATGGTCATGTTGATGGAAAAATTAAAAAGTTATGGCTCTGGGAAGAAGGGGAGCAAAAAATGAAAGCTCAAAATGGAAAAAAACAAGATGGTGAAGGGTTGCGGTTTACAGAGCATCTGACTTATAGGGCTTTTTTCATTCCTCTGAATCAAAACGACAGAATTAAAAATAGAACTTGATGAACTTGTGTCATTCGTCAACCTTAAAAGCAATGAAACTATAAATATAAGAAATTGAAATGTTATCTATTTATATTTATTCTTCATTACCAATTTTTGTAGCCTAACATATGATTTTTAATGTGTAGTCCCTTAAATAATAATAATTAATAATCTATACGATCCACCCGTAGATGGCCACACATATAATATTTTATGCCTCTAATCTCTCCCCGCAGGTCCCAGGTTATGTGCAATTATTACACTTATGAACTAGCAATGCCATGAATATGAAATTAAGCTGTCAATCTTCCGAGTCTTTACCCTTTCATCCACTTTTATGACATGCTTTCAATTCATAGTAGATTAATGTTCTAGCCTTTTATAGGTTAAGGAAATGTCAAACTAGATTATAACACAAATATAATTTGGGGAAAGCGTAGGTCTGTTTCCTTCTGTGACATTCATGTAGTGCTTTAGGAAATGCTGTACAGTTTCTCAGTTTTTACAGTGCAGGCTGGGAATTTGCCAAGGGAGAAAGTCATTTTACTTGTGACACTTCTCTTAAAAATTACGGTAATGCGAAAATAGCTTCAATGTTGGATTGAAGAACTTCAGAAATAATTCTGAGCGCTCATTCTTCAGGTAGACAGAACAAGTTAATGTTTCCTTTTAATTGCACTGTACTTCTTTGTAAACATTGTATGCTGTCAGTTTCCGTAGGATTAATGGAATTTTTTGTGCATTAACAGACAAAAAAAAATTGAGAACACCCCCGTTCATATTTAGACATATTATGCAGGGCAAGTTGTGAAAAACAGACCGCAGATTTCCTTCCATCATATCCTTCCCTGCCAGTTCAGTGGTTTTCTTTAGGGCAGGTGCAGATGGTCTTAGATTTCTTCATCCGAATAAGGCAGATAATGCAAATTACACTCTGATCAAACCCTAATCAGAGTTTGATTCGAGTGTGATCACAATGTCCTCCGATTCTCTCTGATGATATTAACATGTCCTGAAATTGCTACACATGAAGCCATACCATACCAGTTGCCAGTGTAAGAGTAATGGCAGTCCGTCAGTCCAATCTGGCCATATAAACTAAGTACATAGCCTTGTAGGAGATATATTGTAGCTTGTTTGAAAAAAAAAGTCAAATTTAGCACTGTAATCATTGCCTCTGTTCCTCAAAAACTGAAGTTTAATCAAATATCATAATTAGCTTTACTCAGTGTATCATGGGTGTGTCGAAACAGCTTAGTGCATGGCTTCGTCCACTGGTTTTACACGTTCACGCCTACTTCACTAGTGATTGACAGCAGTTTCTTGCCTACAGTGATCTGCAGGGAAAGTTACCCTCACGTCAAGGGTGCACTGAGCAGCCCAATTAAATTCTATTTCTGCAGAATGGAGGCAGAGACTAAAATACCAAAGGTGTGATTTTTATAAGGAGGAGAAAAATACAAGAAAAATATCAAGAAAAGACTGACATACTGCAGGAACTACAAGGATTAGACTGCAGAGCACTAGAGTAAAGTTATTTTCTCTGATGAAGGCCCCTTCAAACTGTTATGGACATCCTGAAGAATGATTTTCAGAAGACTAGATCAACACAACTATGAGTCCTGTGTCTTCCCAAAACTAAAGCATCCTGACACTATTCATGTGTAGGGACTTTTCATCCATAGAGTGGGCTCACTCACTATTTTCCCTAAGGACACTACCATGAATAAAGAATGGTATATACAATTTCTTGCAAAAGTATTTGGCTCCCTGGAACTCTCCAACCTTTCCCCACATATCATGCTTCAAACATAAAGATACCAAATGTAAATTTTTGGTGAAGAATCAACAACAAGTGGAACACAAGTGTGAAGTTGAACAAAATGTATTGGATATTTTACATTTTTGTGGAAATTCAAAAGTTGAAAAGTGGGGTTTGCAATATTATTTGGCCACTTTACTTTCTGTTAAGCAAACTCACTCCAGAAATTCATTGTGGATCTCGGAATGATCCAATGTTGTCCTAAATGCCTAATGATGATAAATATCCACCTATGTGTAATCAAGTCCCCGTATAAATGCACCTGCTCTGTGATAGTCTCAGGGTTCTGTTTGAAGCACAGAGAGCATCATGAAGTCCAAGGAACACAACAGGCAGGTCCGTGATACTGTTGTGGAGAAGTTTAAAGCCGGATTTGGATACAAAATGATTTCCACAACTTTAAACATCCCAAGGAGCACTGTGCAAGTGATCATATTGAAATGGAAGGAGTATCATACCTTGGCAAATCTAACAAGACCCCGCCATCCCTCTAAACTTTCATCTCAAACAAGGAGAAGACTGATCACAGATGCAGCCAAGAGGCCCATGATCACTCTGGATGAACTGCAGAGATCTACAGCTGAGGTGGGACAGTCTGTCCATAAGACAACATTCAGTCGTACACTGCACAAATCTGGCCTTTATGGAAGAGTGGCAAGAAGAAAGCCATTTCTCAAAGATATCCATAAAAAGTGTCATTTAAAGTTTGCAACAAGCCACCTGGGAGACACAACAAACATGTGGAAGAAGGTGCTCTGGTCAGATGAAACCAAAATCGAACTTTTTGGCAACAATGCCAAATGATATGTTTGGCGTAAAGGCAACACAGCTCATCATCCTGAACACACCAGCCCCACTGTCAAACATGGTGTTGGCAGCATCATGGTTTGGGCCTGCTTTTCTTCAGCACGGACAGGGAAGATGGTTAAAATTGATGAGAAGATGGATGCAGCCAAATACAGGACCATTCTTGAAGAAAACCTCTTGGAGTCTGCAAAAGACCTGAGACTGGAACGGAGATTTGTCTTCCAACAAGACAATGATCCCAAACATAAAGCAAAATCTACAATGGAATGGTTCACAAATAAATGTATCCAGGTGTTAGAATGGCCAAGTCAAAGTCCAGACCTCAATCCAATCGAGAATCTGTGGAAAGAGCTGAAAACTGCTGTTCACAAGCGATCTCTATCAAACCGCACTGAGCTCGAGCTGTTTGCCAAGGAAGAATGGGCAAAAATTTCAGTCTCTCGATGTACAAAACTGATAGAGACATACCCCAAGTGACTTGCAGCTGTAATCACAGCAAAAGATGGCGCAGCAAAATATTAAGTTAAAGGGGCCGAATAATATTGCACGCCCCACTTTTCAGTTTTTGAATTTCCACAAAATTTTAAAATAACCAATAAATTTTGTTCAACTTCACAATTGTGTTCCACTTGTTGTTGATGCTTCATCAAAAATTTACATTTGCTATCTTTATGTTTGAAGCATGATATATGGTAAAAGGTTGAAAAGTTCCAGGTAGCCGAATAATTTCACAAGGCACTGTAAATATACCCCAAGAGCAACTTCTCCCAATGATCAAGGAACAATCTTATGATGAGCAATGCTTTCTTTCCAGCATAGTGAAGACCAAGTCACAAGGCAAAAGTGATAACTAAGTGGCTCGGTGAAGAAAACATTAACATATTGGATCCTTGGTCAGGAAACTCACCAGATTATTAATCTTATTGGGAACCTTTCGATGATTCTGAAAGAGTGGGTGCACAAACAAAAACATTGAAATTGTGATAAAATCCAAGCACAAATTAGACATGAATGTGTTGTTTTCAGTCAGGATTTGGGTCAGAGGTTGATATCCAGATGACAGAATTAATTGTAGAAGTCTTGAAAAATAAGGGTCAACCTTGTAAATATTGAGTCTTCGCATAAACTTAAAATCAACATATAAATCAATATAATTTGAAAAACGTATTAAATGCTTATAATTGTCGTTCAGTAACCATAGAAACTTGATTAAAAAATCTGAAAACAATTTGTCAGTTCTAAATCTTTTTGCCACAACTGTACTCAGGCTGCTCTGATCTATCTGCTCTGAGCTCTAACCAGAGGTTCAGGAATACACATTTTCCCAAGAACAGAGAAACAGCATCGTCCAGCTCATCGATATCGGTCTCTTGCCGCCAAAAATTGCCAAACTGCATCATGTGAGTGCTAGGTCAGTTGGAAGAATAAAAAATGAAGTCCGTCCATCCATTCAAAACCAAAGGGGTGGACATCCAGTCAAAATTTTGGAGTCAACTAGTCGGCTCATCACAAGGTGCGACAAACAGCAGTGAAAGTGGCTCAAAAGATTTGCAATTGTTAGATCACAGATGTCCATGCAAGCACCGTGTGATGCACATTTCATATATCTGGAATGGTGGCCCAAGTAAAAGTGAAGAAACCCCAACTTCAATGTCGTAGTAAGAAGTGTCAGCTCGAGTTTGCAAAAAAGTGCAAAAAGTGGACAGTATAAGATTGGAAACTGGTGATTTGGAGTGATGAGATGAAAGTCAATAGACTAGGCTCTGATGGGTGTAAATGGGTCTAGAAAAAACAATGGAAAACGCGGCTAACGGCCTGAGAAAAAATCTTGACCAGTATTGATGGTGTTCTCAATGCTGAGCAATATGTGAGTATCCTATAAGATGAGTTACTTCGTACACTTGAGCACTATGGGTATGAAAAGTATCATATTCTACCTGGAAAACCTGAAGCATATGTCGAGATTGGCAAATAAATTTTTCAATGACAATGATGTAGAGGTGCTGGAGTGACCCCCACAGATCGCAGACCTCAAGCCAATTGAACACCTGTGGGTAGAGTTGAAGAAAAAGCTGTATACATACATGAGTCGACAAGTATGCTCCAACTTTAGGAACATGTAGAAGAGACTAGGGATCAGATTTTAGTCAAGACATGCTTGAATTTGATCAACAGCATGCCCAAAATGATCCAGGTAGTGTTGAAAGCCAAAGGTGGAACATAATGTATAGCTCTGGACATTGTAATGATTCTTTTTACTGTTTTTCCTGTTTAAAATTTCAATAAATATATTTACTGAAAGCCAAAGGTGGATTTACAAAATAATACAAATTTAAAAATGTTATTTTTTTAGGAGCAAAACAGTAACAATGCAGTGTCATGACAAGAACCTGCATAACTAATCATCTGCAAAATAGTTGCAAGTCAAATTTAGGTATGAGATAGTCAAGAGGATTGTCTATAAAATGATGTTAGTTTCACATTCGAAGCTGTAGTGGATGGTGAGACATGGAGCCTGAAAGTCAAACATTCAAAACATTGTTACCGTTTTGCTCATCAGTGTAGGTAACACCCATATTTGGGGTATTATCTCTCATAAGATGGAACCTTTGCTTTATCTCTTATTACTATTGATCTTTGAGAAGTTTGTTGAAATGACAGTGATCATTTAAATTCTTAAAACATGCAGAAAACAAGAATATTGTGTAGAAATGTTTTCACTTTTTGCTGATATGCCAGAAAGTAATGACAAACATCTCCAGTAATAAATTTACTTTAATCCAGAGATGATAAATATTATCTAGTCTTTTACCTGCAGTGTATCTGTTTAGAAAGCTAATAAAAATTATTGTTATGGCAACAGCCAAAAGCGATCATTCCATAGTGATTAATGAGAGTGCCATTCTAGAGGGAGAGCTGAGGAAGTTAATGAACTATATCACAATGATAGCACTCTGAATGCTTCGTATAGGACTCTTGGGGTCACATTAATAAATTACCAGATTGTTAGAAGGAAATATCTGTTTACATTAGAAGGAAAAATGTCTTGTCGCTTTCAAGGAAGAATGGTTATTTATAATTTTTTTGTTTTTGATACATTAGCATTAGATAGAAATAAAATCTTTTAAGTATTTTACCACTTGTACTTACAGCTTCAGTTCTGCATGCTGCTGTACATTAGAAAATCTGAATAGTTTGCACATGTGCTAATTATATTATCTAAATGTTTATTATTCATTTTAATAATAATTATTATTTTTAATACTAACCCCATTAAAAGCTTCATTCACCCACTCAATTTTGCAGTCACACCATCACCAGGATAGACATAACATGTGTGCAATCTGTAAGGATATCCATAAGAAATGAACTGATTAGGCAAAATTCCAATTCGTCTGTTCGTGCAAATTTTCTTGGGAAATTCGATTCATGGAGAAGTTATTCAATGAGATTTTAATGTCCCTTAAATGTAATAAGTAGAAAGTGAAATATTCTTATTCTCACATCATCGTTCACCTCTCCGGTCCCTCCGCTCCTTACCATCACCCATTCAGTCCCAAATGTGAAGTCATGATGTCTCAGCTTAGGCTGCAAATTTTACTGGCATATGCACAAAACTCTCCCAGGCCTACCAAGTCCAAAAGTCTTGACTTAGTGTGAGTCATCAGGGGGTTTCAGCGCTTTCTACGGAGATCCAAAAATGGACCAGGCCAATGAGAGTGAGGAGCATATGAGCCGGAGAGGTGAGTGGTGAGATGAGTATAGGGATTTTTCATTAACATTTTGATGGCCTTTTACATTTCAGAAAAATGGTAGAATTCATGGAGAAGTTGGGAATGAAGATTTTTGTAAAATAATAGAATTTATTCCTCCCAAAATTCTTCTCTCATCTCTACTAGTGAGGAGCGAGTATTCTTGTTACTCGAGTTTCTCCAAGCATGCTCAGGTTTTCTCCGAGTATTTCGGCGTGCTCAGAGATTTAGTTTATGTTGATGCAGCTTGAATACATGTGGGAATTGCCTGTTTGTTAGGCAATCCCCACATGTATTCAAGCTTTTTAGCAGCTGCAAATCATGCAGCTGCGTCGACGCAAACTAAATCTCCGAGCAAACCGAAATACTTCGAGACCACCCGAGCATGCTTGGAGAAACTCGAGTAACGAGCATACTCACTCATCACTAATCTCTTCCCATAAGGCAAGGAGCCCAATGTCATATTGTGGTTGCAAGTTATTGGTGATAATAAAATGCTTTGTCCCTTCTTGTAAAATTATGGCACATACTTAGGATATATCATAGCTATTTGGTAGACTGTTATGATCCGGTGACCTTGGAGCCGCATGAAAACTTTCTCTGGAGTCGGTGGAACCTGTACTGACCGCAAATCCTGAACTAACACCACAACTAGAAGTAGCCGTGGGGTGTGCCTAACAAACCCTAGACACCTCGACACAGCCGGAGGACTAAATACCCCTATAGATGGAAATAGGAATGCTATGTTGCCTCAGAGCAGACCCCCAAAGGATAGGCAGCCCCCCACGAATAATGACTGTGAGTAGGAGAAGAATAGACACACGCAGGTAGAAAACAGGATTTAGCAAAAGAGGCCACTCTAGCTAAATAGGAAAGGATAGGACAGATTACTAGGTGGTCAGTATTAAAACCCTTCCAAAAATATCCACAACAGATAATACAAAAAGTTCCACAATCTAACTAAAGACATGTAATGTATATCTGCCACTCCAGAGAATCCAGCAAGACTGAGAAAATACTGACACAATCTAAGCTGGACAAGAAAACACAAAGAATAGCACTGAATTGTGAAGCACACAGCATGTGTGCCACAGGAAAAAAAAACCAGACACTTATCTTTGCTGATTTGGCAGAAAGACAGGAGGAACCAGGCAGAGGTCCACACCTCCCAACAACAATTGACAACTGGCAAGGACTAATGAATCCTGCACACCTAAATACCCCAGTCAGAACTGTAATCAGCAGAAACACCTGACCAGGACTGCAACCCAGGGACAACTGCATTACCACCTACTACCACTGGAGGGAACCCAAAAGCAGAATTCACAACAGTAGACTCACATCTATTTGGGAATGGGCTTCGATACATGCTTTTATTGGTGAAGAGGTGGCCAGTGGCCACACAAGTGTGGCTCTGTCTTTTGATTTGTGTACGAATTGTTCAGCAATTTTTTGAAATTTATAGAAGTGAATTGACAGTGCCACATTGTCTTACCTTTCTGTCCTTAGCTGGCACTGCACAACAAGGCTCCAATTTTTACATAGTTCTGGGACGTGTATTTTTCATATAGATATCCAAGATGGGAATACGCTTTAATTTTATGACTCAAAATTACTGGTGGTCAACAGACATTTAAATGGCTACATCATGCAGAACTATAGAGAAACAAGGTTCTCATATACTAATCTTGTATTGGACACTCTTTTGTCTCTGTTCATCCCAGCATACAAATTCTAATATTCAGACATATTGTTATAGACCAATGAAGTCAATCATTATTAGATACATGCCTAGAAAGACCTGTAGTCAGCGCACACAACTCTCCAGTAGTTCAAGATCTTATATATTTAGTATGCTGGGTTTGTCGATAAACTAGTGATCATTCTGTAAGGGCAATCTTTTGATTATTTCCAGCAACAATTATCAGATATTAAATCATATGTAATACTACCAGGTAGAGAACATCCTAGAAAGAATATAAAAAAGTTAAAAAAATGCAAATTACTAGAAAACAGAAAATTGCACGTATCTCCGACAATCTGTCAATAGAGAAGCAACAGCTTCTTCTTGATTGAGAGTGGACAACAGCACTTACATATGCTTTGTCTTTGTTGTCAATCAATAAAAAAACCTAGGATAAAATCAAAATGAACATATACCCTGCTAAAAGTAAATTAGAAAAAGCAATAGTGCATATAAATAACTTTGGGTATTTCGTAAACACTGTTATTGGGGAAAAAAAAGCATAAAGCCATCCAACCAGAATCAAAGTGTACGCAAATCAGGATGGTCCTAACCTCTAGAATTAAAACCTTACCATGTGTCAAAGTAACGTCACTATGAACAAGGGTCAAGCAGGACTGGGTCCCGAATATGGACACACAGCAATTGGAAAGCTATATGAATGTAAAATCCAGCTCAAAGAAAGGCAGGCTCAAAGAAACCAGAAACTTGACGGAAAAAATGTAACTGAAGTCTAAGTTGGTATGCTTGCAAAATATTTTGCATGCATGCTAACTTTGACTCCAGTTAATTTATTTTGGCTGTCAATCAAGAAGCAGAGGTGGTGCCAGCTGAAAATAGCAGGAGACCTAGACTGGAAGTGCACTGATACACGCTGTGCACTTGCAAACTTAATTTGTATATTAGTAATATTTGAATTTCAGCACATTGGCACAGCGGATAGTGTGAGAATAGGCATCATGTTCTACACTACCCTATTCTGTTGTACCTTTGTTTGTACACGAGGGGGGTTGTCAGCCTCTCTTTGAGCAAGCTAAGAACAGATTTCTCTCGCAATCAACCTGGTCTACTGATATAAGGAATAATGGATCCATGGATTCAAATGACCTTTCTTTAACTCTGCTGTGGAACCATGAAAAAATCACTGCTTTGGTATCATGGGGTCTATATCACCCCAGGCTCAAAATCATCATATTTCATTAAAATGAACATGCTGGCTGTTCAGAATAATCAAATTTTATTCTGTCATCATTTCAGAACACAGTTATGAAATCAAACATAACTTTGAACTGATTTATTTGTCATCATCAAACACAAACTGAAATTTATACCAAAATGTTTTACTAATAACTAAAAGTATTCAAATTCAATAAAAAAAATGCACAATAACTGCAACTGTGTGGATTTTAGTAAAAACATAATGACAACGAATGATCTGGCAATAAATTTAGCCCTTGCATTCACTGCACGTCAGAGTGCCATGTTCTTCTCAAATGAACTTCTTGCAGACATTGCAAACAAATCTCGTCTTTTTGTCCTTCTATCGAGGACAAACATACTGTAGCACCCTTTGCGCTGTCCTGTAAGGCTATGTGCACACTTTGCGGGGTCCTCTGTGGGTTCTCCCGCAGCGGATTTGATAAATCTGCAGGGCAAAACCGCTGCGGTTATCCCTGCAGATTTATCGCGGTTTGTTTTGCTGTTTCCGCTGCGGGTTTACTCCTATACTATTGATGCTGCATATGCAGCAATATGCAGCATCAATAGTAATGTTAATAATAATAAAAAATGGTTATACTCACCCTCTGATGTCCCGATCTCCTCAGCGCTGCACGAGGCGGTCTGGTTCCAAAGATGCTGTGCGAGAAGGACCTTCGTGATGTCACGGTCATGTGACCGCGACGTCACGGTCATGTGACCGCGACGTCACCGCAGGTCCTGCTCGCACACCAACCCTGATACCGGACGGCCGCGTGCAGCGCTGAGAGGTGAGTATATCATTATTTTTTATTTTAATTCTTTTTTTTTTTCACTAATATGGTTCCCAGGGCCTGGAGGAGGGTCTCCTCTCCTCCACCCCGGGTACGATCTGCACATTATCCACTTACTTCCCGCATCGTGGGCAAAGCCCCATGCGGGAAGTAAGCGGTTCAATGCATTCTGCACAAAGAAGTGACATGCTGTGGAATGTAAACCGCTGCGTTTCTGCGCGGTTTTTCCCGCAGCATGTGCACAGCGGATTGCGGTTTCCATAGGGTTTACATGTAAATGTAAACGCTATGGAAACTGCTGCGGACCCGCAGCTACAGAAACGCTGCGGATCCGCGGTAAAACCCGCAAAGTGTGAACATGGCCTAACACTGCTGGTGTCACTTGGAAGTGACTAGCCATTGTTTATTTACAATTATATTACAAAACCTGTGAATAAACAGAAAATATTTTTTTTAAAAAGCCAGACAATAAAAGTATTATGGGGTCAGGAGAGTCCCAAACACAGAAAATTGAAAATTACTTTGAAACAAAATTGAAAAACAAATTCAAAATATCATCAACATAAGCAGAAATATTATTACTCTTATATTACTTGAAAATACATAGAAGGTCAATGTCTGAGATTGACCAGTTTTCAAAATATTTCAATTTATTCAGCGCTGGAGTCTATATGACCCCATGGTTCCACAGCAGGGTTAATAATAATGGCCCTGCCATTTGAACCATATAGCAGGAAACAAGATTCGCCAGACTAGCGACTTTTTTTGTTTTGCTTTTTCCTTTTTGGTGAGCTTTTGCCCAGGGTAGCTCATTTCATTTTCCTATAGCAGAGTAACTAGTGTGGTCTTGTGCTTCAGTAACCAAAGGATTAATATGCTGTTCATTATAGATTGCTCTTATCCATAGCAATGTTGTAGTATATATTTATTTGACTTACTGCTGCCTTTCAGTCAGCTTGAACCAGTCTGCTTTTTCTCCTCTGACCTCTGTCAGGGCATTTCTACAACTAAGTGTATAATATCATCATACACAGAATGCTCTCAGCTAATTCCCTTCTTTCTTTAGGATCTAAAAGTCACATCAATTTTCCAACCACAGCAGATCTGTGATTATCTTATGTTTGGGAGACTGGAATAAAACGTGCCTCCAGACATGATACAGAGACATTTCAGAACTTGTCATAACATAGGTTGCTGTGATTACAGAATAAAAACTTAAATTGTTACTTATCTTGTATATTTGAAGGTGAAATGGAGGGCCCGGTATTCTAATAAAGCAAGAAACACAACTATCTTCCATTACTTTTATCTATACAATAATGTCATTTCTATACAAAATCAACAATTGCTATATTAGAAGTTAGATACATCATGACCAAGCATGAACCAATCTGCCAGAATTCGAATTCAACAGATTTGTTCATTTTTATACTTTGAGTTCTCTCTGGACCCTAGGACATAGTAAACACAGGTAAAACAAAATAAAAAAAAATTATGCTCATTTGGTTCTCATTAATCTGCATTCTGGTCCGGTAGTCTTCTTCTGTTTGGTCACGGGGCGACACACGCCAAGATGACACATGAGACTTAGTCACAAGGCCTAACACGATGTCAAAACGTGTCTTACCGCTTCTGTAAAACTCTAATCTATCAAATAAAAAATTAATTAACTAGTACTGTAAAACCATAAAGATAAGAATCACTCAAACAACATAATGCGTTTATTTGGTTGATGTAGCTCCACCAAAATGCTCTTTTTTTTAAATGATGGAAAGGGGGATGATTTGAATTTTTCACTTTATTCTTAGCCTCTTAAAGGACCTGAACCTTCGATCACTTGATCTCTTGTTCTATACACTACCAAAGTTTACCAATATGTGGAGAAATATTAGTGTTTTCGTTGATGGGAATATCAATATGGTAGGCACGGTCAAGTACAGTATTTCAATAAACTTTTAAAATACAACTGGGGACCATAGTCGGAGGTAAGACTAGTCCAGCTTAACCCCCCCTATCAACTTGTCTCAATCCAGGTAATTGATGGGTCTCTATAAATGTCAGTACATATTAAATTCATAACATATGGGCTTAAGTGATTGGTAAAGTAGTTTTCTGCTCATTTTGTAACATTTAGAAGGTAATAATGCCTAAAATAGAAATTGACAGAAGCATCAGATGCCTGGTCATTGGGACGTGATCAACTGCATCTTCGGCAGAAACCATCGGAGCAGCGTTACTGTTGAATGTGGGAAAGTGGCATATTCTCAAGGTAAATATTTATTGTTACTTTCTTTTATAAGCATCCTAACAGTCGGTAATCTTAAAAAAAATGCTTACAGAAAACATCTTTAATTCTTGATTAAAATTATATTACTCCGTCCAAACAATATATTGACAGCCCCGTATGCTATTCTCTTTTTCTTCAATTTATTGGTAAAACCCGGTAAAATAAAATGACTTCTTGTATACACAGAGAACATTCCATGAAGATTGCATTTCAAGCTACTGTAATGTTTCTATAGATTTATGCCGTCCGTACAAACTAGTTTACATGCTAGTCAAATATTGACCCATGGGAGTGAAAACAAGTAAAATTACTCCACTGTTTTAGAAAGGAATCCCCAAGTAATATCATAAAATACTTTAACATCAACAAGAGGAATTTTCGTGATAGTAGCCATGAAGAGACATGCCACATTCTTGCAATTCCGATTATCTGAATGGTCTGTTTACATTATGAGAAACATCCTTTCATCCAAGCAATGCCAGATTGTAGAGTTATGAAGAAGTCTGGTAGGGATGAATACCACATTGAAATCTTCAGCATATCAGAATGAAATAACTCACAGACATGCAAAAGAAAAGAAAAAAAAATATAGAATACTTCTATAAAGCCATTTATAATTCTATTTTTAAATTAAAAGACACCCAAATAACATATATACATATTCCCACAAAAAATACAATTAAATGCACAAGGACACATATGCACACATGTACTAACACATAAGTTAACATATTGTAGGGATTTCGACTTTCAGGTAGCTGGTTGAATACACACAGGCACAGGATGTTTATATCAAAACAGAATGAAGTTTATTGTCCTTCATAAACTTTAGAGCTCAAATTGAAAACAGCATTTCTTCAACACAAATTAATAACAAAATGCTCCTTCCTTAAAGGGAACCTGCCACAAGAAATAGCACTGTTAACCTGCAGATTTGGGGTTGATCTGCAGGTTAACAGCATTATCATGCTGTCCGGTTTCTGCACTCTGCCAAATGTAGCGGGGAGAAAATGATCTTTTGGCTCTGGAGAGGTTTCACAGCATTATAAACATCCTTTACAAGCAATTCAATTTGCATCCAATAAATTTGAGTGAACCTTGCAAATCCAAATTTAAGCAGAGTTTCTCATCCTTGACAATTGGATGATGTCAGATTGTCTCAAGGATTGGACCCAAATACACAATGCCCATTAAAATCAGTAGGTTTTTTAATGCTGAACAGGTCCTCCAGAGTGATAGACACCGTTTGTAATTGACTTTTTACCAGGGTTACGCAAGCATTAAGATCCTGAAAAGAGGCCTTTTACTCAAAACCACCCAACCTCCCTTATAGAATCTTAGAATTTGTAGGGAAAATGAAAATAAATTGTCTAACCTAGAGAACTCATTTAATGTAATTGTTCGAATACATTAAATTTAACTTAAAAGGGTGTTTGTAAGTTGTACGTAGAACAACAGTTTTCCTGTCTCTTCCACTTCCTGGTATGTGGCAGGGTGGGTAATTCTTACAGGAGCTATAAATCTCAGCAAAAGTTGTTTACACTGGAGTCTACACTTACACTATAGTTACACATAGAGATGACAGGGCATTTGAACAAACACATAGCTCCAAACAGTGAGAGCCATTATTTATTAGAAGCCAATGCTGAGGGCTGGTGACATAGCAAGATTGGTAACATTAAATTGTTAGGAGCTTAGAGGGCATTGGATGGAAATGAGTAGCTAACTGCTGTATAGAAATCTATGGGCTAGAGAGAGCTGACTGGGATGTTAGGGGTTAACTCCTTTGCTTGAATATAACTACTGTGCACATTTGACCAGACACCAGGCAGGCACTAATGGAAAAACTCCATGGAAACCAGCCCCACACTATATAAGATAAAATCTCTCATTGAAGGAAAATTACAGCAGATAGAAAAAAAAAGTCAAGTGCAAACTTGCTTATATTTATTCCAACTAACTAAAGCAATTTCATTATTTGAGAATACCCCTTTAAATAAAAAAAGTACTATATAGACTAGAAATAATTTAACATAATGTTAGGGTTGGCAGAACGCACCGAGTATAAATATATGTAATAATAGGTGTGTTCGCAACCCGGGGTCTACCGTGCAGGAAAGGAACCTGCTGCTAGCAATTGGTGGCGCTATATGGTGGTATTAGCGAACTCTGTTACTTCACAGAATCGCTAGGATAGGGAAATGATGTGCCCTGTTAACCTTACAGAGGAACACAGCTACCAAACAGAGAAAAACTGTGGTCATGCCGTCAGCATAGCACACAAACAACTCCTCACCGGAGGTGCCGGTATTCTAGGGGCTTATGTCAGCCAAAACCTGAATCCAAACACACAAAACTCCTCACCAGAGGTGCCGGTATTCTAGGGGCTTATTTCAGCCAACCCTGACATCATGCAAACATAACCACACAGTAACAAGGCTCAAAACATAGGTTGATACTAGCGCATGGCTGTGCGGCCATGCAAACCTTTTATAGCTGTAGCAGACAAGGGCCTTCCTGGTGGTCCAATAGGAGCTACTACAGGACCTGAGCATGTGACCCCAGACCTCCAATGGGAGGTCGTCCCGTGGGCATGCTCAGTATGGGAAAAGCGGGACTTTGTCCCAGAAAGACCTGCTCGCTGCTGAACATTGCTCGCTACAATGACAGACCTGGAAGGGCAGTAGTAACCAGTCGTCCAGTATCAGCCTGAGCCAGACAATGGGACCGACATCTCTGCTGAGCAGGCTCCGCTGCGGCTGGAGGAGAATGGGAGACCGCAGCAGACATGGTTCGAGATTCCCCCTGTGCAGCGGTGGGAACTCGACACCTAACACATAATCCTTAAACTTGAAAGTTGTCATGCCGGGACAATATGCTATTTTTCTTTTTTTTTTAAATTAAGAAAATTCCTTTGCGGCGTCTATAGTAAACGAAAATGTCTACAAGAGGAAATGGATATCACTCATTTTCTTCTTCTTGATCATTATAACTATGATAGTCTGGGATTTTACTAAATGTTGATGTTTTAACTCTGCCTGTCAGATTTAAAATATTTTAACATAAATTTGTGTAAAAGTGTTTTTTTACAGAATCCCATCATAGCAGGTCAAACCTGCTGATGACCACACCAGTCATATAAAATACTTAACTGATCATGTAATACTTAGATGTGCTGTTCATGCCAATGTTGTAGCCATTCTTACTTAACCCATTTATCCTATCGATATGCTCAAAAAGAGTATATAAACTGCCTCAGTTTAGTAAGATCTGCACAAAGAATTAAAACTGGAAGAAAAAAAACAAAGCCATTGAAAAGTAATATACTTACCTCTCATCTGATGGAACTTTGAAGGTTTTGTTCGATCAGTGACCACTGATAAGCTGCAGCTCTCATAAGACAAAAACAATGTCACCAAATGGGGAGGCCACAGGGTTCAGAACGAATGAACAGTGCTGGTCTGGGAGGTATATATTTTTTAATATATATTTTATATATTGTGAAGTTCTGAGGTTGTGGGTTGTAATAGTCACCTAGGCAGGTTAACAATTCAACTATTTTTTTCCATATGTCCATGATCTTACCTCTGTCTCCAAACTTTTTATTTACCCATGGCTTGTGTCTCCCTCCACTATAGTCTGTGATCACAGACCATGCTGCTCCAGATGATGGATCCCACGATCGTGGCCTGTGTATCCAGCCTCAGCCAGCAACAAGACTACTCCCCTGGACGAAGCTTAACCGCGAAACGCGCGTCGGGGTCCATTTACTGTTCTGCTGGCACAGGTAAATACTTTTTCACCTCTCCCTATATCTTATGTTTGTGCGCTACTTGGTCAGCATATGTATATATAGTGGTATCATCTTATATATCTTCATTATGCCTCACACTTGAGCATTACCATGTGGCAAATATGTTCAGTTATACATAGTGATACCATTGTCAACATTATTTAGGGCTGATTTATATATTTTTTTTAGGTTTATATACCTCTTTTTACTATTATATACATGTAGCCCTAACTTAGATAAAGAAATACAGTGCAGACTTATGTATTTAGCCCATATATATGGGATAATATACATTTAAGCATCTATGCTACTCAGTATCTATATATCCTATAGACTCTCCCTGCTCTGAGCTGTAATTATTAGGGAACAATTTTTGTTGGATAGGTGTATTGACATATGTATTTTCTCAGCAGACAGTATATATTCTGTCTTATGCTTTACCACTGATTGTCATTTGGACTTTATTAGGATTTTAATGTATTATTATTAATAAAATTCATGTTTTGTTTTGTTTTTTGTTTTTTTTTAATTTTTTATTTTCAAATTTTAAATTCATGTTTTTACTGGCATAAAGCTTCCGTTCTGGTTCTAATTTTTTGGATATTTGCTTTATTTTGGAAGTGCCTGGAATATAGGCTATTGTTTGGGATAATGTAGTACAGTCCTAGCAAGTACACAAGATGGTGCAAATATCAGTCTCACCCCTCTGCTGGCTTGCAGGGAAATAAGACACCTGTGACTTGAGGGCTTCCAGGGCCAACATCCACAACTCATGACACCAGCTTTTGGCGGGCACCCACAGAGAGGAGGTAGTGACAAGCTTAGATGGCTGAAAGAGCACATTGATGTATGTAGCCAGGTAACCTGCTTGTCCCAACCTAGGTTCTCCAACCGTCCTTGTGGGTTCAGTGTTGGACTTTGAAGCAGTTATATGTGCCACCAGATGGGGCCATAGTTTATTTGAACTGTTTGTGAAGTGTGTCTGTTTGCAGAGGGAGACAGATATTATTTATATACACAGCTCCAATTCAGAACATTCTGGAGGGAAGTGATCCTTCAATGTTCTATTGTTCAAATAACTGGTATATTTGTCTTAAGTTGTGTAGGTTAGCAAGCTGCAGTGGGCTGATGTAATATGTATTATGATTACATTCACAAATTAATATATTAAAAGAGTCAACATACAGGTTCATATGAAACAATAACTCCATTGAGACCTCTCAAACACTAATAAGAGTAATGGAATGATTGCTTTGCCTGATTACCAATCTCATGCCTTATGTTCTGCCCATTAGTGCAAAAGACAAAGTTAAAATTACTTTTGCCACTTTAATAAGCTGCAATACTTTGTAAGTGATCTGTAATGTGGTAATATAACCATCTGGTAATGTTTAATTGTATTACATGTTGTTCTTCTGTTAAGCTGTCAATTACATTGTGGGAGAAACCAATGCACTTTGGGTAGGAAGGTCCTGGTGAAGCAGTCATTTTGTAACAAGCAGTCCAGCAGAACAGTTGTGTAAAACTTTCTCCTGCATTATGTTACTAAAACTACATTATCCTGGATAAAATACTGTATATCTGGTAAGGAAACTATCTCTGTTCTGTGGTATTGTGTATTCAGAAATGTTGTTATATCCGACGATGATTATTACTAACTAGATTGTTCACATGTAAAAGCTTCATCTTGCTGTGTGCTTTCACTGGAAATTGTAAATGTTATAATTATATGATATTCTAAGCTCAATACTTATACTTCTTATTTGTATTCTTGTAGTTTTACCAGATTCAAACATTTTTGTTCTATACATCCATCTGTTGACAAACAAGTTAGACTACAGAGAACAGTCTGCTTAGACAGCGAAGGTTTATGCTGTATGGCAGATTGCACATCATGAGAATGTGTGAGAAGACAGAATACCTTGACGATATTTAAGATCCAGCCTGCTTACTGTCACTGAGTGGTAACATTGATTCCTGAAGCTGAACACTTTCTAGGTGATATTTGTGCACTTAAAGGAAAGGTGCCGCATTTTATTTTTTGTATTAAAAATGATTGTTTATATATACAATTATTTTTAATACAAATTTACATTTTTTAACTTTAACATTTTTTTTATTATTAATTTTTTTTTTCAGCCACTGGGCGCCGCCATTTTGCTTTGCAGGAGTGTAAGTGTAGCTGCACGGCACTTTCACTCTGCATTTACGGCAGCCCAGGGCATAGAGATCTGCAGTCGGGAGCCGACTCTATACCTACCATTATAAGCTGCTTTCTGCTGTGTCTGGCCACGCCCCCTGAGCCGTCCACAGCACGGCAGAGGCAGGAGACCAGCGCCATCTTCCTGGAGCTCACACTGCCTCTGTGGGCTCCAGGCCAGCTTTCCAGGATGATCGCAGGAGCCCTGCAGTCATAGGAGGAAGAGGAGACCATGGACGGGAGGGAGAAGGACTCAGCAGGCAGCCGTGAGTATCAGTGGGGAGGGGGAGAGGGAATCTAATCCTCTCCTTTGTGGTGCTGACTCTGAGCAGTTATCTCCTCCCATGTATGTTACTGAGCTGTGTATCTACTCCTCTCCTGTGTGATACTGTCTGCTTAGCCATGCATCTAATCATCTCCTGTGTGATACTAACTGAGCTGTGTACCTAATCCTCTACTGTGTGCTGAGCCATGCATCTAATCCTATACTGTGTGATACTATGCTGAGCCATGCATCTAATCCTATACTGTGTGATACTTTGCTAAGCTGTGTACCTAATCCTATCCTGTGTGATACTGTGTGTTGAGCCATGTATCTAATCCTATACTGTGTGATACTGTATGCTGACCTGTGTATCTAATCCTATCCTGTGTGATACTATGTTGAGCTGTATATCTAATCCTATACTGTGTGATACTGTCTGCTGAGCCGTGTATCTAATCCTATCCTGTGTGATACTGTCTGCTGCGCCGTGTATCTAATCCTGTGTGATACTGTGTTGAGCCATGCATCTAATCCTATACTGTGTGATACTATGCTGAGCCGTGCATCTAATCCTCTCCTGTGTGATACTAACTGAGCCGTGTATCTAATCCTATCATGTATGATACTGTCTGCTGCGCAGTGTATCTAATCCTCTCCTGTGTGATACTATGTTGAGCCGTGCATCTAATCCTATACTGTGTGATACTGTGTGCTGAGCCATGCATCTAATCCTATACTGTGTGATACTATGCTGAGCCGTGTACCTAATCCTATCCTGTGTGATACTGTGTTGAGCCATGTATCTAATCCTATACTGTGTGATACTGTATGCTGACCTGTGTATCTAATCCTATCCTGTGTGATACTATGTTGAGCTGTATATCTAATCCTATACTGTGTGATACTGTCTGCTGAGCCGTGTATCTAATCCTATCCTGCGTGATACTGTCTGCTGCGCCGTGTATCTAATCATGTGTGATACTGTGTTGAGCCATGCATCTAATCCTATACTATGTGATACTATGCTGAGCCGTGTATCTAATCCTATCCTGTGATACTATGTTGAGCCGTGTATCTAATCCTCTCCTGTGTCATACTGTCTGCTGAGCCGTGTATCTAATCCTATCCTGTGTGATACTATGTTGAGCCGTGTATCTAATCCTATCCTGTATGATACTGTTTGCTGAGCCGTGTATCTAATCCTGTCCTGTGTGATACTGACTGCTGAGCTGTGTATCTAATCCTCTCCTGTGTGATACTGTGCTGAGCCGTGTATCTAATCCTATACTGTGTGATACTGTATGCTGACCTGTGTATCTAATCCTATACTGTGCTGACCTGTGTATCTAATCCTCCTGTGGAATACTGACTGCTGAGCCGTGTATCTAATCTGCTCCTGTGTGATACTGTCTGCTGAGATGTGTATCTAATAATCCTCTCCTCTGTGATACTGACTGCTGAGCTGTGTATCTAATCCTCTCCTGTGTGATACTCTCTGCTGAGCCGTGTATCTTATCCTATCCTGTGTGATACTATTACAGAGCCGTGTATCTAATCCTATCCTGTATGATACTGGCTGCTGAGCTGTATATTTAATCCTATCCTGTGTGATACTGTCTGGTGAACAGTGTATCTAATCCTCTCCTATGCATTCCTTCCCCCCCTGCATGTCTTTCCCCATTGCACACACAACTCTATGCGTGCGATAACAGGAGCTGCAGGGGTCATGCTGTATTATGGCATTATGTGAGATCTATATGACGGTATTATGTGATCTGTATGGTGGTATTATGCTTGATCAGAATTGTGAGAATTATATGGTGGTATTGTGTGTGATCTATATGGCGGTATTATGTGAGATCTATATGGCGGCATTGTGAGAAGTATGTGGCGGTATTGTGTGATCTATATGGCGGTATGCGAGAACACTGGCGGTATGTGTGATCTATATGGTGGTATTATGTGAACTGTATGACAGTATTGTGTGATCTATTTGATAGTATTGTGTGTGATTTATGTGGCGGTATTATGTGTGATCTATATGGCGGTATTATGTGAGAACACTATGGCAGTATTATCTTCAGAAAGCGGACCCATTCTATGGTGATTCTGGCTGAGCACCTGCACGCGGGTCTGGGGTAATAGAGGGGGCAGCATGACCTCCAGTTAGGTGCAGTCATGGCTGGTGAGGCAGCTTTAGAGAGGGGTCTCATTTTTATCGTTACTATATGGCTACATTTCCCCCCAGCGTCACCCCAGATTGCGCCTGTCGTCTCACTTTCACACATCGCCAAGACAGGATCTGAGGAGCCCGACGTACCGACGCATGCTGTGAAAGAAATGCCCGACGTGGGCAGCGGAAGCAGTCTTACAACGCTTCCGCTGCCCCATTGTAAGGTCTGGGTAGGAGGGGGCGGAGTTTCGGCCGTGCATGCACGGTCGAAAATGGTGGGACTCGACAAACAAAAAAAGTTACATGTAACTTTTTTTGTGGCGGTGGTCGCACGACGGTTGCGACGTGTGGCAATACATCGCAATGCGTCGGTAATGTTAGTCTATGGGGAAAAAACGCATCCTGCAGACAACTTTGCAGGGTGCGTTTTTTCTCCTAAACGACACATTGCGACGTATTGCAAACAACGCTAGTGTGAAAGTAGCCTAAGGCTGCGGTCCCACTATCAGTATTTGGTCAGTATTTTACCTCAGTATTTGTAAGCCAAAACCAGGAGTGGCTGATAACTGCAGAAGTGGTGCAGATGTTTCTATTATACTTCTCTAAGTGTTCCACTCCTGGTTTTGGCTTACAAATACTGAGGTAAAATAGTGACCAAATACTGCTAGTGTGACGGCAGCCTTACTCTGCAGTCACCAACAAAATGGCTGCACACTGGGTTCCTGAATATCATCCTCATCCCTTAGCAGACACCCAGAAGGGAAGGAGAGGAGACATCACACACACGTCAGCAGACTCCGCCCATAATTACTGCAGTGCAGTAATGTGAGCTAGTTGTACACGAGGTTTTTCTGAAATTTCAGCAGCTGCTCCCCCTAGTGTTTAAAAGTGGAAATTCCAAAACTTTTCAAATTATTTTTCATATTTTACTAAATTATAAACAAATGAAAATATTTTTTAAGAAAATGTAAACATTAATTCTTTACATTTTTACAATTGCTGTAAAAAAAATTTTTTGGATGGCACCTTCCCTTTAAACTGATGAGTAAGCAAATATCTCTTAAAACGCAGCAATTAAATCTCTAATAAAACACAACAATAAGATCAATGTAACCGGTGTTCTGTGCTGGAAACAGTCTGCATCACTTAGAGCCATGGATTCCACTCTACATGCATTGGTCAAGTAGTCTTTAATCTGTGGCCAGCTCCTCACTTATGTATTTTACTAGCTGAAGAGCCCGGCGTTGCCTGGGCATAGTAAATATCTGTGGTTATAGTACCTCACTTCTCTTATTTTCCCATTACGCCTCTCATTTTCCCCATCACATCTTTCATTTTCCCCCTCACATCTCTCATTTTCTCCCTCACACCTCTCATTTTCCCCCTCACTCCTCTTATTTTCCCCCTCACTCCTCTCATTCCCCCCTAACACTTGTCATTTCGACCTCACATCTGTCATTTTCCGATCACTCCACTATTTTCCCTCACTCCTCTCATTTTGCACTCACACCTTTTCATTTTCACCTCACACCTCTCATTTTCACCTCAGTATATACATGTTTGTCATCTCCCTTATATATAGTATACACCTGTATGTCATCTCCTGTATATAGTATGTACCTGTATGTCATCTCCCCTGTATATAGTATATACCTGCTGTGTGTCATCTCCCCTGTATATAGTGTATACCTGCATGTCATCTCCTCCTATGTATAGTATATACCTGTATGTCATCTCCTCCTGTATATAGTATATACCTGTGTGTCATCTCACCTATATATAGTATATATCTGTGTGTCATCTCCTCCTGTATGTAGTATATACCTGTATGTCATCTCCTCCTATACATAGCATATACCTGTATGTCATCTCCTCCTGTATATACTATATACCTGTAGGTAATCTGCTCCTGTATATAGTATATACCTGTGTGTCATCTCCTCCTGTATGTAGTATGTACCTGTATGTCATCTCCTCCTTTATATAGTATATACCTGTGTGTCATCTCTCCTGTATATAGTATATATCTGTGTGTCATCTCCTCCTGTATATAGTATATACCTGTGTGTCATCTCCCCTGTAAATAGTATATATCTGTATGTCATCTCCTCCTGTATTAGACCTCGTTCAGACGTTATTTGGTCAGTATTTTTACCTCAGTATTTGTAAGCTAAATTGGCAGCCTGATAAATCCCCAGCCAACAGTAAGCCCACGCCCTGGCAGTATATATTAGCTCACACATACACATAATAGACAGGTCATGTGACTGACAGCTGCCGGATTCCTATATGGTACATTTGTTGCTCTTGTAGTTTGTCTGCTTATTAATCAGATTTTTATTTTTGAAGGATAATACCAGACTTGTGTGTGTTTTAGGGCGAGTTTTGTGTGTCAAGTTGTGTGTGTTGAGTTGCGTGTGGCGATATGCATGTAGCGACTTTTGTGAGATGAGTTTTGTGTGGCGACATGCATGTAGCAACTTTTTGTGTGTCGAGTTGCATGTGACAGGTTAGTGTAGCAAGTTGTGTGCAGCAAGTTTTGTGCATGGCGAGTTTTGCGCGTGGCGAGTTTTATGTGTGGTGCCTTTTGAGTATGTGCAAGTTTTGTGTGAGGCAACTTTTGCATGTGTTGCAACTTTTGTGCATGTGGCAATTTTTCCACGTGTGCAAGTTTTGCGTGTGGCGAGTTTTCCATGAGGTGAGTTTTGCACGTGTGGCGAGTTTTGCATGTGGAGAGTTTTGCGCATGGTGAGTTTTGAGCGGTGACTTTTGTGTTTTGACTTTTATGTGGCGAGGTTGGTGTATGTGTGGTGAAATGTGTGCTGAGGGTGGTATATGTGTTTGAGCGTGTGGTAGTGTGTGGCGCATTTTGTGTGTGTGTTCATATCCCCGTGTTGGTGTGGTGATTATCCCATGTCGGGGCCCCACCTTAGCAACTGTACAGTATATACTCTTTGGCGACATCGCTCTCATTCTTTAAGTCCCCCTTGTTCACATCTGGCAGCTGTTAATTTGCCTCCAACACTTTTCCTTTCATTTTTTCCCCATTATGTAGATAGGGGCAAAATTGTTTGGTGAATTGGAAAGCGTGGGGTTGAAATTTCACCTCACAACATAGCCTATGACGCTCTCGGGGTCCAGACGTGTGACTGTGCAAAATTTTGTGGCTGTAGCTGAGACGCCTCCAACACTTTTCCTTTCACTTTTTCCCCATTATGTAGATATGGGCAAAATTGTTTGGTGAATTGGAAAGCGCGGGGTTAAAATTTCGCCTCACAACATAGCCTATGACGCTCTCGGGGTCCAGACGTTTGACTGTGCAAAATTTTGTGGCTGTAGCTGCGACGGTTCAGATGCCAATCCCGGACATACACACATACACACATTCAGCTTTATATATTAGATTTAGCATATTGGGAACACTAAAACGAGGTTGTCCAATATAGGACAATTCTTTTAAAGAAAACCTGTCACTTGAAAAGAAAAGAGCAATATGACTTGTAAAAATCCCTGAGCCTACCTAATTCTTCTGTTCTTTTCCAATTTGCCTTCTGTCACTTCATTGTAGAGATATTCACATTTGTTTCTTCGGGAGCACAGTATGTGAAATCTCTTCTTGTAATAAACTGGGTATTTCTTCAGAGTCTTTCCAGGAGGTGTGCGTTTTTATCCCTCCATTCCAGACACTGCCCATCACGGTCTAATAGTCTCTGCAACACTGGGAGGAAAGGTTGAAAGTGCATCCTTCTGACGAAATGCCCTGTTGTGCTGCAAGCTGAAATTTCCCATACCGCATTTCAGAAGAAACAAATGTGTATATCCGTGCAATGGATCAACACAGTGCTAAATGGAAAAGAGTGGCAGAACGAGGGGAACTCAGGGATTTTTATAAGATATTTAACTAATTTTTTTTGAGCAAATGACAAATCCTTTTTAAATTGAAAATAAAAGTATTATATGAAAGTGTAATTAAGCACCTACATCAAGATTCTAAAGATATGTTCCCACATTGAGCTTTTGGTAAGTTTTTCATGCTGCATATTTTTAAAAAAATGCATGTAACCTATTTTACTTAATGGGTGAAGAACTGCAGCAGAAAATCTGCAACATCAAAACCGCACCAAAAGCTCATTGTGAGAACGTAGCCTAATACACTGAAAAAGGGCAAAAAAATGTCAAAGTCATGCACATTTTTACAACTAAAATTTTACAACAGTTGTATAAAATAAAAAGTTTCATGGAGAAATATTAACAGTACATGTTTTGCTAACTTTATTTTATATACCGTATATACTCGAGTATAAGCCGACCCGAGTATAAGCCGACCCCCCTAATTTTGCCACAAAAAACTGGGAAAACTTATTGACTCGAGTATAAGCCTAGGGTGGAAAATGCAGCAGCTACCGGTGAATTTCAAAAATAAAAATAGATGCTCCATACCATTCATTATTGCCCCATAGATGCTCCATATAAAGCTGTGCCATATATAATGCTCCATACCATTGATTTTTGCCCCATATATTATCCATATATAGCTGTGCCATATACAATGCTCTGCACCGTTCATTATGGCCCCATAGATGCTCCATATAAAGCTGTGCCCCATATACAATGCTCTGCACCGTTCATTATGGCCCTATAGATGCTCCATATAAAGCTGTGCCATATATGCTCTGCACTGTTCATTATTGCCCCATAGATTCTCCTTATAAAACTGTGCCATATATGCTCTGCACCGTTCATTGCCCCATAGATGCTCCTTATAAATCTGTGCCCTATATGCTCTGCACCGTTCAGTTTGGCCCCATAGATGCTCATTATAAAGCTGCCCCATATGGAATGCTCTGCAGCGTTCAGTTTGGCCCCATAGATGCTCCACATAAATCTGTGCCATATATAACGCTGGTGCTGCTGCTGCAATAAAAATAATAAAACACATACTCACCTTTCTTGCTTGCAGCTCCTCAGCGTATCGTCCCGGCGTCTCTCCGCACTGACTGATCAGGCAGAGGGCGGCGCGCACACTATATGCGTCATCGCGCCCTCTGACCTGTACAGTCAGAGCGGAGAGACGCCAGGAAGATGGAGCGGCGTGTGGATCGTGGACAGGTGAATATGCGATACTTACCTGCTCCCGGTGTCCTGCTCCTTCCCCCGGACAGCTGGTCTCCGGTGCCGCAGCTCTTCCTTTGTCAGCGGTCACCAGCACCGCGCTGATTAGAGAAATGAATAGGCGGCTCCGCCCCTATGGGAGTGGAGTCCATATTCATTTCTCTAATGAGCGGTCCCACGTGACCGCTGTACAGGGGAAGAGCTGTGGCACCCGGAGACCATGTGACGGGCAGGGGAGCGTCAGGATCGCCGGGACTAGGTAAGTATGCCTCAGCGCCCTCTCCCCCTCACCCGCCGACCCTGCCACAGACCGTGACTCGAGTATAAGCCGAGAGGGGCACTTTCAGCCCAAAAATTTGGGCTGAAAATCTCGGCTTATACTCGAGTATATACGGTATTATTCTGTTTCCATTACCACACTTTCTTAATCAAGACAGAAATTTTGTAATACATGCAGGATAACCTAACCACACAGCTAACATATGAACAATAAATTTTCTAAAACTGCAGCTGTATCTCAGAAATATTTAATATTTCCTTCTTGTGCACATACAAAATTAAATATTATAATATATAATTACTTAATTCTGTTAGGCATTTTGTTTTCACCTTCCAAACATATTTTTACCAAACTTATTTTTTTCCTTCTGTTTAAATTTCTTTCCTGTTTTATGTTTTGTACTTACATCCCCAATATGTTATTTCACATAAGAATTGAAATCCCCTCCATGAAGTCTTCTTATTTCCTCTATTGATTGTTTCAGCTTAAGTTCATCTTCTCTCATTGATTGTTTTTTTTTTACAGAAATGTGCTTTCCAAATTTATATTTTTTAAGATTAGATCAACTTTATAGAGGTCCTAAAATATTTTTTTTTTATTTGTACTATAACAATCTATCTCTACACATCTGATAAAAATAAAATATTTTCTTTGTGTTAGAAAACAATGATATAATAGATTGCTTTAACCTAATTAAATTAGCTCTTCGTTGCCTAAATTGATCCATTTAAGGCCTTTTTCACATGTCTTGAAATTACTGGTGCTGAAAAAAACAGTACTGGTGCTATCCGTGTCCGCGTGTTACATATGTGTGGCATCCGTGTGCTGCATCAGTGTGATATGTACCGGTGCCTGGAAAAAATACAGTTGGCACTGTTCCTTGGTGTCGGGTGCTGAATGCAACTCTCATCGTCGGCTGTTTTCCTGCAGTCATTGAGACCAGGCAACGCTGATGAGACTTGTAGTCAGCAACACCATCTGTGTATCATGTATATTAAATAAATAAATATAGAGTAGGGTCCCACATTATTTTCATAACCAGCTGAGGGAAAGCTGATGTTAATATTCTGGGAAGGGGCCACTAGCCATGGACCAGGGATCATCCCACCGAACGCCTGCTCTCCTTTTATACTGGGCATAATACTACTCAGACAACCCAGGGTGAGGGTAAAACAAAGTGGCAGTACTTTAGTGAACCACAAAACAGGCAAATTACACATAGAACAGTCCCAGCAAAATACCTAAGATGTTGCAAAAATACAGAGTCTCACAATTATTCTTTCTTCACTGCCCAGTGGTATAAAATTCTGTTAAGCACACGTGGTGTCAATATACTGACTGTACCCAGCCATCTTCAGGGGGTGGGGGATAGATGGATATAGTGAAAGAGCTACACACACACAAACATAAAATGACCTTGATTAGTTAATGTGGTAGGCAGCTCTGAACAAATGTGTTTTGAGGGAGCGCCTAAAACTATGCAAGTTGTGGATGGTCCTAATATCTTGTGGTAGAGCATTCCAGAGGATAAATGCTGGTGTGTAGGCTCCTGCAGGCTGCACAAGCGTCCCCATAAACCAGTGTATGGCGTGTGTGCACCAAGTGGCTGGTACATAGGCCTAAACTCACCAGAAAGCAGATGTGGCGATATCAGAGGTGGATTTAGTCATCCGGTCCTGTGGAGGGGTATCCGGCGTGGGGTACCAGATGGAAGCGCAGGCAGGTGAGCGTGAAACGGCCACAGCTGTACACTGCGGAAAAGCTACGCAGAGCCCCAGCCGGTGGCATCTCTGGGTGCGAGCATGGTGGAAAGATGGCTGACAGAGGTGCCTAGCGTGTGATGTCACAGGGGCTACAGAGCGGCACTGGAGACATTTTATTGACCTTGTCTTGCAGTCATGCTTTTGCTGCCTGTAGGAGCCCATATACTAGGTCAGCATTTATCCATTGCAAGCCTTGCACATCACCAGCTCTGTTGTTTTGGTAATTATTTTAAGGTTTAGTTTGCTACAGGCACAGTACCGGCAACAGGCACGCTACTTTGTCTTACAGTCACGCTTGTACAGCCTGCAGGAGCCTACACACCAGGTCAGCATTTATCTACTGCGGGCCTTGCACACTACTAGCTGTTTTGCTTTGCTAATTATTTTGTACGGTTTACATGTTGCAACAGGCACGTTACCAACGTTAGGCACGCTAGGCACGTTAGGCACATTTATCCAATGTGGGCTCTCTAGTCTATCATTTATCCCCCCTTTTCAGGTAATATATTTGTTTGGGGATTCCCCCACTAGATCTCCATAGGGTGATCCTCATTATTTGTTTATGTTTTCTGTGCACACCTGCTCTAGAGCTTTCATTCCCTCAAGGGCGGTTTCGATTTTCTCTTGTTATTTAGTGAAGCTGCCAGTTGAGGACCTGTGAGGAGTCGATTTCTCAAACTACAGACTCTACTGTACTTGTCTTGTTGCTCAGTTGTGCAGCGGGGCCTACCACTTCTCTTTCTACTCTGGTTAGAGACTATTTGTGCTCTCCTCTGAAGGGAGTAGTACACACCATTGTAGGAAATCTTCAGTTTTTTGGCAATTTCTCGCATGAAATATCCTTCATTTCTAAGAACAAGAACAGACTGTTAAGTTTCACATGAAAGTTATTTTTTTCTGGCCATTTTGATAGTTTAATGGAACCAACAAATGCAATGCTTCAGATTCTCAACTAGCTCAAAGGAAGGTCAAGTTTATAGGTTCTCTAATCAGCCAAACTGTTTTCAGCTGTGCTAACATACTTGCACAAGGGTTTTCAAGGGTATTCTAACCACCCATTAGCCTTCTTACACAGTTAGCAAACACAAAGTACCATAAGAACACTGGAGTGATTGTTGTTGGAAATGGGCCTCTATACACCTATGAAGATATTACATTACAAACCAGACATTTGCAGCTAGAATAGTCATTTACCACATTAACAATATATAGAGTGTATTTCTGAATCATTTAATGTTAGCTTCATTGGAAAAAACTGTGCTTTTCTTTCAAAAATAAGGAAATTTCTAAGTGACCCTAAACTTTTGAGCGGTAGTGTATGGGTATTGGCGCACCCAGAAGAAATTGCATAACAAATTTTACTGTTCAGTTTTTCCTATTGCCTCTTTTGAAAATTAAAAATGGAGCCAAAGCAACATTTTAGTGGAAAAAATGGTAATTTTCCATGTACTCAGCCCAATGTTATACAATTTTGTGAATTGCCTGAGGGTTAAAAATGCTTACTACAAAGCTAAATGAATTCCTCTAGAGGTGTAGTTTCCAAAATGGAGTCACTTGTGTGGATTTATTTTTGCTGTTTTAGCATGTTAGGTGCTCTTTAAATGGGACACTTGCAATCTGTTCTAGTCAAAATGGCTCTCCAAAATTTAAATAGCACTCCTTCCATTCTGAGCTCTGCCATGCGTCAAAACAGTAGTTTACTACCACATATGAGCTATCAGTGTACTTAGGAGATATTGCATAGCAAATTGTATAGTCCATTCTCTCTTGTTAGCCTTGAGAGAATTTAGTTTTAGTTTTCATGAACGTTTCTTAAATTCTGTGAATCACCTGTGGGTTGAAGGTGGTCACCATTGTTTAGAAACATCAGGGGCCCTGTAAACATGACATGGTATCCTCTATCTATTCCTGCCAATTTTTCTCCCAAAAAGGCAAACTGTGCTCATTGCCTTCAGAGCTCTTTCATGTGCCCAAACAGTAGTTTTCCACCACTTATGGGGTCTCGGCGTACTCAGGAGAAATTGAACAAACTGTATGGTCCATTTTCTCCTGTCACCCTTGTGAAAATGAAAAATGTGGCGAAAAAGTAAAATTTTTGTGGGAAAAAATTAAAATGTTCATTTTTCCTTGAACATTGCTTTAATTTGTGTGTAGCATCTAAAAGGTTAATACATTTCTTGATATTTTCATAAATAATTGCAAAACATGTCAATCAAAATTTACCACTAAAATAAAGTAAAATGTGTAACAGAAAAACAATCTCAGAATCACTGAGATATGTTGAAGTGTTCCACAATTATTACCACATAAAGTGACACTTGTCAGGAAGGATTGTAAAATTTGATCTAATGATAATAATAATCTTTTTATTTATATATCGCCAACATATTCCGCAGCGCTTTGCAGTCTGCACACAATATCATTGCTGTCCCCAATGGGGCTCACAATCTAAATTCCCTATCAGTATGTCTTTGGAATGTTGGAGGAAACTAGAGTGCCTGGAGGAAACCCACGCAAACACGAGGAGAACATACAAACTTCTTGCAGAACATATAAACTCCTTGGTCTGGTCAGGAAGGTGAAAAATTGTAAAATTTGTGATGGTGACCTCAATTCCACTATAATTTATTTGATCACCTCTGATATTATATATTATTTATTAATATTATTAGGCAGTGAGGGGAATCATATACAAGTTCATTGTAATTACAGCCACAGCTGTGGTTACAATGCAAAATGAAAGAGTGTGGATTTGGTCAAACTATTTGACTAAGTCAGATTTAAGAAAACCTGACATTGGCTTTTATTTTTGGAAAGATCTGTAGGATGGTAGTGGGATGGATCTCTCCCTCCACTTCAGGTCTTGGGAGTAACCCATGTCCATGATTCCCATTTAAACTTTCAGTTAAGGTTTAGGTGTGTTAGTTTTGGTTTGCAAGCATCAGAGCAGGAGGCTCTGCGTAGGACACGTCTGTGTGAGACTAAACACAGGCCAGAGCCAGAGAAAGCAAAGCCACTGATGCACACATGAGTTATATGGTAACTCCTTTGATACAGACTGCTACGGACGATCCGGCTGCAAACCCGAGGATAACTTTTGGGATATTTTTGTAAGTTGACAAAATGAAGATGTTTAATTTGAACTAACCTGGGTCACTGTCTCATTCCTGCAATGTCGTGAAAGCCGCTGCCATATATATTAAAAAATAGAGAAAATAATATATATTACTATTATTTTCTTTTTAAATTATTATTTAAGGATAGTGTAGTGCAGCGGTGTTCACACAGTTTGACAGACAGGCAGGCACCCAAGAAAGTTCAACCTAAAACATCTTTATTCCAGAAAACTCACAAAACAAGGTAAGCAGTATCCTCCGATTTGCAATCGGGTCATCCAGAACATTCTGTGTCCAAACCTGTTGTCTCAGGATCTGCGTCCAACCTCACACAGGCTAGGGTTGCATAGAGCCTCCTGCTCTGCAGCTTGTAATCAAACACTGACACACTCAAGACAAAACTGAAAGTTTATATGGGATTTGTGGACATGTGACACTTCCAAAACCCAGATAGGAGGGAGAGATTCTCCCCAATACCAAAACTGCAAAATCCCTCCAAAAATAAAAGCCCATGTCGGGTGTTCCTAAAATCTGACTTGGTCAACTACTTTGACCAAATCCACACTCATTTTTAGTCTGCCTTGTAATCACAGACAGTGCTGTAATCACAATGCGCTCCAGTAGGTTCAATATGTCTCTATATGCATCCTGGGGGACACAGATGGTTATAAGAAATCAAAATCTATAGGGAAAATATATAATCATTCAATTGTACATATTTGTCCAAATATTAGTAATGTGAGTGTTGTGTAAATATGATATTCATAATGAATGCTATTTTGCACATTTTGTCATGTATTTGTTATTTGTTTATATGCTAGTTTGGCTCAATTTTCTGCAAATTTCCTGGAAATCATATTATAATAATAATATAATTAGTCACATCACTTTACATGTAAGCGCTGTCTTTTGCATGACTCATTGTTTTCTACAAAAACACAAGCTTCTAGCTACACAGGTAAATGAAGATGTGTACTTGTTTCTAGTTTTACTGAGAATTCTTGCCATCCCTTAAGAACCGCCAATTGCAGCACATTAACCAACATCAAAGCTAATTTAAAACCAGTGCACCATGTACTTTCTGTGGATGATGAGCTTCTCAGTCCCTATCCTGTCATAGTAAATATAATTTAATACCCAGTTCTCCAGAATGACCATTGCAACTTGAAAATAATTTTTTGAGAATATAACTATTTTTAAACGCAGCAATCATTCCAAAATGACCAAACTGCCAACAAAAAATATTTCAAAGACAATGTAATGGGTTGAGCTAGCTTACTGGAAGTACGGCTACAGGAAAAAATGTAATCTTAAATCTCCTTGTGATTACCTAACCACTCATATCGTGAACATGACTGTAATCACTCCCTTTGATTGACAGCCTACATTGAACACACACTGCACACGCTGTAGAGCAGGCTGTCCATGAATGTGTGGGGAAGTGATTACAGGGCGCTCACAGTCTAGGGAGTGCTGATATATTCATTCCCCTGCACTGCCCCTTTGACTCAGAGAGAGTAGTAATCAGGAGATTAAAACTTCATTTTCTCCCAGTAGTCACACTTCCAAAAAACTGGCTACTTGGAATTTAATCACTATTTGCCTGAAGATTGCTCTTTAAAAGGGTATTCCAGTAGACAGACTATCACTTATCCAGAGAATAAATTACATTTTTAGAGAGGTCTGACCAATGTCCAAGTGACCTCAACATATTTAGCTATGAGTAATCGGATGATAGCTGGTGGAAACCAACAGCCTGTTTAATAACCCGCTGCGCTGACTGACTTTTCATACTTTTAAAAACTTAAAATGGTTCAGACATCATCCATCATGGGAGGGTCAGATGACTGCCATGCAGGAACAATGCTGCTCAGTTGAATACTCCTAGATGCTGGTCCCTGATGGCTTGTTCCCTTTATGCTCACTTTGAGTGTCGGGTCACTATCTAGGATCCAAGTTTATCCTAAGCCATGTGGCAAGTTTCGTTAGAAGGTTAATATTGACTTTTAGGATTGCTACTTCCAGTAGAGATCTAGTCCTCTTCCTCTCTGAAGAGGCAATTTGTATAGGTCACTACCAATAGGCACATATAAGGTGAGACTGAAGTGCCTCTGCATGATTCGGGCAGCATGTACAGTACCAACCATCAGGTATACTTTACGTTAAACAACTCATTTATTATTTCCCTGATATCTGCCATCTAGAAACTAAACTGTCCCTTTAAATTGTGTTAAATGTGTGGAAATTAGGAGACCAATTCTCCAGCTGAGCTTTCCTCTTAGCACAGTAAGCGTTGAAAAATCTGTTAAAATCATTCTTCCAGATCTACGTTACAGTCATTAACTCTGTAAGTGTTCTTGTAAGGGGGGCTTTGTATTTGAAATTGTAAGCATGAGAGATCAGATGCATTCCAATAATGAACCAGATAATCTGTCACATGTGCGATAGGAAGGTGTTAGAATTACATACGGCACAATGTGATAATGACCTGGCATTATCAGTGCTTGTAAAGCAGCTTTGGCCAGAAACCAACATGAAATTGATCTACTTGCAGTGTCGATGCCTTTAACATTGTAGAAGAGCAAATGGAATTTTCATTATACTATTACCTACAGGACTGAGATTTTTATTTAACACATTTATGTCATGTTGATATGTTCCATGTGTTTTCAGATCTATCATAGGCCTCATAAAATCTATAACTTGACCCATTATGTGCCATTTCTCATGCTAGCGTCCGCTTAAGTAGCATAGGTGAACTTTGGCTCCAGTATACACTAAGATCCAGGTGCTACCTTCTCAGCCCCTGTAACTTTGAACCTGCTTGCATTATTTATTTTTACATTAAATAGGTTCCCCTTAAATATAGAAAACTGTGAGAATGTGCAGTCGAAAGTTGGAGATGATCCATGCAATGTACTCTCAAGGTATTTCCAGGTTTCAGCAGCCAATTAGCATTTAGACAGATAGGGCTGGCAGCCTCTTCTTGCCTCGGCACCCCTGCTATTTCTAAAATTACACCAGGAAGACAGGGTGGATAGCAGTGTGAGCAGCCTCTTCTTACCTCAGCACCCTGGTATCTCCAGTATTAGATCAGATATACAGGGTGGACAGCAGTGTGAGCAGCCTCTCCTTACCTCAGCACTCTTGGTATCTCCAGTATTAGATCAGATATACAGGGTGGGCAGCAGTGTGACCAGCCTCTTCTTACCTCAGTATTCCTGGTATCTCCAGTATTAGATCAGATATACAGGGTGGACAGCAGTGTGAGCAGCCTCTTCTTACCTCAGCACTCTTGGTATCTCCAGTATTAGATCAGATATACAGGGTGGACAGCAGTGTGACCAGCCTCTTCTTACCTCAGCATTCCTGATATCTCCAGTATTAGATCAGATATACAGGGTGGACAGCAGTGTGAGCAGCCTCTTCTTACCTCAGCACCCTGGTATCTCCAGTATTAGATCAGATATATAGGGTAGACAGCAGTGTGACCAGCCTCTTCTTACCTCAGTATTCCTGGTATCTCCAGTATTGGATCAGATATACAGGGTGGACAACAGTGTGAGCAGCCTCTTCTTACCTCAGTATCTCTGGTATCTCCAGTATTAGATCAGATATACAGGGTGGACAGCAGTGTGAGCAGCCTCTTCTTACCTCAGCACTCTTGGTATCTCCAGTATTAGATCAGATATACAGAGTGGACAGCAGTGTGAGCAGCCTCTTCTTACCTCAGTATCTCTGGTATCTCCAGTATTAGATAAGATATACAGGGTGGACAGCAGTGTGAGCAGCCTATTCGTACTTCAGTACCCCTGGGATCTCTAGTAGTGATGGTCGAGCAGTATAACTGTGTGTGAAAAACAAGATAATCTTGTAGTTATCCCGTGGACTGTAAGTCTGCAAGGACAGGGTCCTCTCCCCTCTGTACCAGTCTGTCATAGTAAATTTGTTTACTGTAAACGATGTCTATAACTTTGTATGTAACCCCTTCTCGTGTACAGCACCATGGAATTAATGGTGCTATATAAATAAATAATAATAATAGTTATGATACGTTTTAATGGCTTACAAAAATAAAATAAATTGTCCAGCCACCTATTTACAGGACACCACAGATCTTTTAAAAAGCTATCTACAATAGGTCCTCTCCCTAAGAATGCAATCTTAGCCACTATGGATGTGGAATCCCTATATTCAAACATCCCACATGAGGATGGACTATCTTACTGCCAAACATTTCTTGAAGCTAATGGGATCCATTCTAAATCTGTATTAAGACTCACCAGATTTTTCCTTGCATACAAATTTTTTTCTTTCGGAGAGGAGATATATCTACAATGCATTGGAACTGATATGGGCAGCAAAATGGCACCCCAGTATGCCAACCTTTTCATGGCTAAACTGGAAAATGATTATTTAGTATCCTGTGCCAGCAAACCCTTGGCTTATTTCCGTTATATCGATGATATCTTAATAATCTGGACTGAGTATGAACAAGAGCTTCTAAAATTCCATAACAAATTTAATACATTTCACTCCACAATAAACCTGACATTGGACCACTCAAAAACGGAAATCAACTTTCTGATACAACCATAAAATTTCAAAATGGTTCAATCCAGACATCCCACATACCTCACATAGGACAGTTTCCATCCGAAACACATTAAAAGTCCATCATCTACAGCCAGGCCCTTAGATATAATCATATCTGTTCCAGCCCAACGGATTGCGATGAACACTTAACACATCTTTAAAAGACATTTTTAAATCAAGGCTACCACCCAACCTCCCTTGATGATCGAATCATTAGAGCCTCAAGGATCCATAGAAGTCAATTAGTTCAATACAGAGAAAGAGACAAATAATTGTGCACCTCTGGTGATGACCTACAACCCACAGCTTGAGGTACTTAGAAAACCTCCTAAAAAAACTCACCCCATCTTACACAAGGATAACCGGCTAAAGACAATATTCAAAGATCCTCCCTTGCTGTGTTACAGGCAACCTCCAAATTTAGGAAACCTCATGATCTGAAGTTCAATGCCCTCAGTTACATTGAGAGGAACTTATCCGTGCAATGTGAAGACCTGCAAAACCTGCACTTATGTAGACACCAAAGACAGGATATTGATTCCCAACACACAGCAGGACTATAAGAGTCCTGGGACATTCACATGTTCTTCTTTCAATGTGGTGTACTAAATTCTGTGCACTATATGTCCTCTACATGGGAGAAACAGGGCAGAAACTGAGAGCAAGGATGAGGTCTCATCTCTACACAATTGCAGATAAAAAAAAACATTTACCAGTGGCGAAACATTTCAGTAGTCCAGGACCCATCATAAACAATAAGAAAGTTGTCATATTGAAAGCCAATTTTAAATCACAAAAACATTGCAGTGTTTGGCAATACAAACTTGTTAAAGTCTTTGATTCCATCCACACAGAACTAAACCTGTCAGGATTCATGACTCACTACAGAATCTGAAGAATCTGCTCCAAAGAAGTTGAGGGCACCAGGCCTCTGATCTGACTTGGATATTGAGAATATAAAACTTTTACACCACTAATCTAATCCAACTAAGAATTCAGTCTCTGAGCACAGTTTGTTTATTCAAAGGTCCATTTATTATCCCATGTCCCTCTTATTTTGTTTTTTTTTTCATTTGTTTTTTTTATTATGTTTATGCATATATTTGTGTTTCTTCAGAAACTTTGTTATACCATGCCTGAGGAAGGAACCAAAGAAGTCCTAAAAACTTGCTTTGTAACATCATTTATTTTATTTTTGTTAACCATTAAAAGGTATCATAACTACAAGATTATCTTGTTTTTCACACTGAGAGCATAATTTTTTCAACTGGCTAACATGGTAGCCTTTAAGCAAATCATTGGACGCAGTGGTGGCTGCACTAGTCATGTGCCATCCAATGGCCATAGTGATGGAATCAGCTTCTGTGGTTCGTCTAACCCCTATTCATCCACCCTCATGGTGTCAATAGAATATATAGCTATGAGAGTCCTATTTCAATAAAATTTAACTTTTATTGACCAAAATTAAAAAGGTTCCTCCAAACCAACAAACACACAAACACACACACATAAACCAGTACAAATAAAGTGCTCGTGTATAAACAGTGGTCAATTAAAAGATTGGTTTGATCTCATCAAATCACTTCTTCCCATAGCAGATGCAGTCTGGACAGGAGCAGGGAATATAATCCAAATAGGTTGGGCTTGAAAAATTGAAATGGATATTTCTATTCTTCCCTGTCATGCCCCTGTATTGCTCCTGTCCTGACAAGGACAGTCCCCTAGTGTGTACTGCTATAGGGTTCCCACCATCACTTTATAGCTTTATTTTCCCTATGTGTTTCTTCCCTGCTCCTGTCCAGACTGCATCTGCTATGGGAAGAATTGATTTGGTGAGATCAAACCAATCTTTTTAATTGAGCACTGTTTATGTATGAGCACTTTATTTGTATTGGTTTATGTGTGTTTGTTGGTTTGGAGGAACCTTTTTAACTTTGGTCAATAAAAGCCACAGTGGTGGAAGCATCGGTCATATGCCATCCAATGGCCGGAGTGGTGGCTGTGCTAGTCATATGCCATCCAATGGCCATAGTGGTGGCAGCACAGGTCATATGCCATCCAATGGCTGCAGTGGTGGCAGCACCAGTCATATGCCATCCAATCTGGAAAAGACAGAGTGTTTGCTTTTTCTTCCTGTTTGGTATCATGGCAGTTACTGTACATGAAGTCCTTGTCCATAATAAATGAGCAGACCAGAGGGTGTGAAAAGACAGCAGTAAGGGAACAGGGAAGATCTGGTGGTGAGTCTGTTTTAATCTTTTCAGAACACCATTTTGTAGATTAATATCATGTATAGTAAAGTCAACTAAAATATATGCCCCCATAATCGCTGGTTCATATATCATACTTGTAGTTTTCAGAACCTTCACACACAAAATTGTATCCATATCTTAATAATATTAGCAGCTCTTTTTTAACTGTAGGCTGCACTTTAAGGAGTTTCAAAGCCCTTTAATGTCACAGCACTGGCCAGAAGATCTTTAACATGCCTCAATCATGCTGAACCAGCAGACACTGCACAGAGTCTTCATATACTGTCAATGTTGGAAAAATAATCTGCTTGGCGATCCTCCTTGGCTTTCTTTTTCCTATTTGCCATTTTTTTCCTTGTGGCAGTCGGGATTGTAAATGCTGGAGGCGCCACTGCTTATCAGACAGCGCAGCTCAGAAATTATTCATTACAGTTTTCATTCAATTAGAATAAGAAATTGTAGATTTTACAGAAGTTTCATTTTGAATGGAAAGTGCTGAAATAATATAAGGATCCACTTATAAGGCAAAGTTACAGCTTTAATGCGTAATGTAGGCACTCTTTTTATCCTTCCGAACAACTGAACATACTTTTATGCAGCTCAGTTCACACTCCCATCATTAACTCCCATTCTCAGCCTGAGCATAGAACAAAGGTAAAATGAACAGGAGCTTGTCAGTAATGTCACACGTCAACCTAGGTCACTAATAATACATGCATACTATATGCACTGGTAAATTCTGGATTAGGTCATGCAATTGTTCCATCTCTCCCTAAGTCCTGAATGACATTAGATCCCTTTAATTTATGCAAATTAGCTACTGTTCAAGAGAATGAAAGCCAGCTCGCTAGCGCCACATATTGGAAGAACAAATTTAGCATTTCATGACCTACAGTAACACACATACCACAATAAAGAAAAATATCTTGATGTAGCAAAGTGTAACGTAACACCTATCTTGACATGCTGAAAGCTTCTACTATGTTGAAAGGCAGGTCAACAGTATGATCCATAGGGGTCTGACACTTGACAACATCAGGTGCGTATTGCTCCAATGGCAGCTAGATGTATAAATGAGAAAAGACTGACTGGTACTTACATGCTAGTGTGAACATGTGTTTATTGTATATGAAGATGTGTTTGTTCCTAATATGCACCTGTTCACGCTAGGTTGGAAGTGCCAGTCAATCTTTTGTCATTTGTATATTAGCTCTCAGACCGAGCACTCCGCCCTTCAGCATGGGGTGGTTTTTAATTGCAACAGGATCCTAACTATCCATAAATTCAGGTTTAAAGAGAGATAGTTACATCTACCCAGAAATTCAGACTTCAATCTTAGAGAGGTGTTCACACTACATACGTAGGTTCCCAGAAGTTCTGAGACCGCCTTGTCTTTGGCTGCTGGGCATGCATGAATTGGCCAAATTATATGCTAAGCGTCTCATTTTTTTCCTATCATCCAGAAGCAGTATAGCTATTCATATTTCATATATTTCAAATTGACAAGTGCAACTTTTTCATTTATTTTAACTTAGATTTATAAGTGTGCAAACCACAACACTGGATGAAGAGAGAAAGGAAACATCTAACATCATAGCCTGAAGAACAACAAAGGAGATCACTATTAAGCCTGTGGATAAAGGTGATGACATTGTCCTCCTCAAAACAACGGACTACATTAAAAAAGCACACAGACAGCTCTGACAGACAGTACTACACCAAACTGGATGATGACCCAACTCTAAAATATATGACAGCATTGAAAAGGGTAATCAGTGGCATGTGTACAGATTCCACAAACCTTTTTTTACTTTATTCCTGAAAATACTAGGATAGGAATTTTCTATATGATTCCCAAGATTCATAAGCCTGTCAACCCAGGGAGGCCAATCATCTCAAGGGTGAACACTCACTGAAAAAAAAAATCTCAGGATGGGTAGACAATGCTCTTAAACTGCTGGTAATAAAAACATTAAGCTATTTAAAGGAAACAACTGTATTTAAAAAAAAAAAAACTATCTACAATAGGTCCCCTCTCCAAGAGTGCCAACTTAACCACCATGGATGTGGAATTCCTCTATTCTATCATCCCACATGAAAATGGACTATCTGCTCAAATGTTTTTGGAAGCTAATGGGATCACTTTTGAGTCTGTATTAAAACTCACCAAATTTATCCTGACGCATAACTCATTCTGTTTAGGTGAGGAGCTACAGTGCCTACAAGTAGTATTCAACCCCCTGCAGATTTAGCAGGTTTAATAAGATGCAAATAAGTTAGAGCCTTCAAACTTCAAACAAGAGCAGGATTTATTAACAGATGCATAAATCTTACAAACCAAAAAGTTTTGTTGCTCAGTGAAATTTTTATAAATTTTAAACATAAAAGTGTGGGTCAATTATTATTCAACCCCTAGGTTTAATATTTTGTGGAATAACCTTTGTTTGCAATTACAGCTAATAATCGTCTTTTATAAGACCTGATCAGGCTGGCACAGGTCTCTGGAGTTATCTTGGCCCACTCCTCCATGCAGATCTTCTCCAAGTTATCTAGGTTCTTGGGGTGTCTCATGTGGACTTTAATCTTGAGCTCCTTCCACAAGTTTTCAATTGGGTTAAGGTCAGGAGACTGATTAGGCCACTGCAACACCTTGATTTTTTGCCTCTTGAACCAGGCCTTGGTTTTCTTGGCTGTGTGCTTTGGGTCGTTGTCTTGTTGGAAGATGAAATGACGACCCATCTTAAGATCCTTGATGGAGGAGCGGAGGTTCTTGGCCAAAATCTCCAGGTAGGCCGTGCTATCCATCTTCCCATGGATGCGGACCAGATGGCCAGGCCCCTTGGCTGAGAAACAGCCCCACAGCATGATGCTGCCACCACCATGCTTGACTGTAGGGATGGTATTCTTGGGGTTGTATGCAGTGCCATCCAGTCTCCAAACGTCACGTGTGTGGTTGGCACCAAAGATCTCGATCTTGGTCTCATCAGACCAGAGAACCTTGAACCAGTCAGTCTCAGAGTCCTCCAAATGATCATGAGCAAACTGTAGACGAGCCTTGACATGACGCTTTGAAAGTAAAGGTACCTTACGGGCTCGTCTGGAACGGAGACCATTGCGGTGGAGTACATTACTTATGGTATTGACTGAAACCAATGTCCCCACTGCCATGAGATCTTCCAGGAGCTCCTTCCTTGTTGTCCTTGGGTTAGCCTTGACTCTTCGGACAAGCCTGGCCTCGGCACGGGAAGAAACTTTCAAAGGTTGTCCAGGCCGTGGAAGGCTAACAGTAGTTCCATAAGCCTTCCACTGCCGGATGATGCTCCCAACAGTGGAGACAGGTAGGCCTTGGAAAGGGTTTTGTACCCCTTGCCAGCCTTGAGACCCTCCACGATCTTGTCTCTGATGGCCTTGGAATGCTCCTTTGTCTTTCCCATGTTGACCATGTATGAGTGCTGTTCACAAGTTTGGGGAGGGTCTTAAATAGTCAGAAAAGGCTGAAAAAAGAGATATTTAATCCAAACTGTCATGGATCCCAATGGCTAGGGATCGCACTGGACAAGCAAAATAACATAAATAACGGACGAGCTCTAGGGTGATGGAACCTGGGCTGACCGCTGCCCTACTCCTGACAAACACAACTAGAAATAGACAGGGAGCGTGCCTACGTTGATTCTAGACGCCACGCGCCAGCCTAAGAGCTAACTAGCACTGCAGAGGAAATAAAGACCTAGCTTGCCTCCAGAGGAATGAACCCCAAAAGGTATAGTTGCCCCCCACATGTATTGACGGTGAAATGAGAGGAAGGCACGCACATAGAGATGAAAATAGATTTAGCAAAATGAGGCCCGCTATAACTAGAAAGCAGAATGATACAAAAGGGGTCTGAGCGGTCAGCAAAAAACCCTAATCAAAAACCATCCTGAGATTACAAGAACCCATGTGCCAACTCATGGCACATGGGGAGAACCTCAGCCCACTAGAGCTACCAGCTAGCATAGAGTCATAATTAGCAAGCTGGACAAAAAACCAAACAACTGAAAAACTGAACTTAGCTTATCCTGAGAGATCTGGGAGCAGGTAGTCAGGAACCAAACTGAGCACATCTGAGTACATTGATAGCCGGCAAGGGAATGACAGGAAAGCCAGGTTAAATAGGAAACACCCAGCCTCTGATGGACAGGTGGAAACCAGAGACCGCAACCCACCAAAGTCACCCAGTACCAGCCGTAACCACCAGAGGGAGCCCAAAAACAGAATCCACAACAGTACCCCCCCCTTGAGGAGGGGTCACCGAACCCTCACGAGAACCCCCAGGGCGATCAGGATGAGCTCTCTGGAAGGCGCGGACCAAATCAGTCGCATGAACATCAGAGGCGACCACCCAGGAATTATCCTCCTGACCATAACCCTTCCACTTAACCAAATACTGGAGTTTACGTCTGGAAACACGAGAATCCAAGATCTTCTCAACAACATACTCCAATTCTCCCTCCACCAGCACCGGAGCAGGAGGCTCAACCGAAGGAACAACGGGCACCTCATACCTCCGCAATAACGACCGATGGAACACATTATGAATAGCAAACGATGCTGGGAGATCCAAACGAAAAGACACAGGGTTAAGAATCTCCAAGATCTTATAAGGACCGATGAACCGAGGCTTGAACTTAGGAGAAGAGACCTTCATAGGGACAAAACAAGAAGACAACCACACCAAGTCCCCAACAAGAAGTCGGGGACCCACGCGGCGACGGCGATTAGCAAACTGCTGAGTCTTCTCCTGAGACAACTTCAAATTGTCCACCACCTGATTCCAAATCTGATGTAGCCTGTCCACCACCACGTCCACTCCAGGACAATCCGAAGGCTCCACCTGACCAGAGGAAAAACGAGGATGAAACCCCGAATTACAAAAGAAAGGAGAGACCAAAGTAGCAGAACTAGCCCGATTATTAAGGGCAAATTCGGCCAGTGGCAAAAAGGCAACCCAGTCATCTTGATCAGCAGAAACAAAACACCTTAAATAAGTTTCCAAGGTCTGATTAGTTCGCTCCGTCTGGCCATTCGTCTGAGGATGGAATGCAGACGAGAAAGACAAATCAATGCCCATCTTAGCACAAAACGTCCGCCAAAATCTAGACACAAACTGGGATCCCCTGTCAGAAACGATATTCTCCGGAATCCCATGCAAATGAACCACGTTCTGAAAAAATAAAGGGACCAACTCAGAGGAGGAAGGCAACTTAGGCAAGGGTACCAAATGAACCATCTTAGAAAAGCGGTCACACACAACCCAGATAACGGACATTTTCTGTGAGACAGGGAGATCTGAAATAAAATCCATGGAAATGTGCATCCAAGGCCTCTTCGGGATAGGCAAGGATAACAACAACCCACTGGCCCGAGAACAGCAAGGCTTAGCCCGAGCACACACTTCACAAGACTGCACAAAGGTGCGCACATCCCTTGACAAGGAAGGCCACCAAAAAGACCTGGCCACCAAGTCTCTAGTACCAAATATTCCAGGATGACCAGCCAACACAGAAGAATGGACCTCGGAGATGACTCTACTGGTCCAATCATCCGGAACAAACAGTCTTTCTGGTGGACAACGATCAGGTTTATCCGCCTGAAACTCCTGCAATGCACGTCGCAAGTCTGGGGAGACGGCGGACAATATTCCCCCATCCCTAAGGATACCAGTAGGCCCAGAGTCTCCAGGAGAGTCAGGCACAAAACTCCTGGAAAGAGCATCTGCCTTCACATTCTTTGAACCTGGCAGGTATGAAACCACAAAATTGAAACGAGAAAAAAACAACGACCAACGAGCCTGTCTAGGATTCAGACGCCTGGCAGACTCAAGGTAAATCAGATTTTTGTGATCAGTCAAGACCACCACACGATGTCTAGCACCCTCAAGCCAATGACGCCACTCCTCAAATGCCCACTTCATGGCCAAAAGCTCCCGATTACCCACATCATAATTGCGCTCGGCGGGCGAGAATTTTCTAGAAAAGAACGCACATGGCTTCATCACCGAGCCATTGGAACTTCTCTGTGACAAAACCGCCCCCGCTCCAATCTCGGAAGCATCAACCTCAACCTGAAAAGGAAGTGAAACATCTGGTTGACATAACACAGGAGCAGAAGAAAACCGGCGCTTAAGTTCCTGAAAGGCCTCCACAGCCATAGGAGACCAATTAGCAACATCAGCACCCTTTTTAGTCAAATCAGTCAAAGGTTTAACAACACTGGAAAAATTAGTAATGAACCGACGATAAAAATTAGCAAAACCCAAGAACTTCTGAAGACTCTTAACAGATGTAGGTTGTGTCCAGTCACAAATCGCCTGAACCTTGACGGGATCCATCTCAATAGTAGAAGGAGAAAAAATGTACCCCAAAAAAGAAATTTTCTGGACTCCGAAGAGATATTTTGAGCCCTTCACAAACAGAGAATTGGCCCGCAGGACTTGAAACACCTTCCTGACCTGTAGAACATGAGACTCCCAGTCATCAGAAAACACCAAAATATCATCCAAATACACAATCATAAACTTATCCAGATATTCACGGAAAATATTGTGCATAAAGGACTGAAAGACTGAAGGAGCATTAGAAAGTCCAAAAGGCATTACCAAATACTCAAAATGGCCCTCAGGCGTATTAAATGCGGTTTTCCACTCATCACCCTGTTTTATCCGCACAAGATTATACGCACCGCGAAGATCTATCTTAGTGAACCACCTAGCCCCCTTAATGCGAGCAAACAAATCAGTCAATAATGGCAATGGATACTGATATTTGACTGTAATCTTATTCAGAAGGCGATAATCTATACAAGGCCTCAGGGAACCATCTTTTTTTGCCACGAAAAAAAAACCTGCTCCCAGAGGGGACGAAGATGGACGAATATGTCCCTTTTCCAAGGACTCCTTAATATAATTCCGCATAGCAGTATGCTCTGGCACTGACAGATTAAAAAAACGACCCTTAGGGAACTTACTGCCAGGAATTAATTCTATAGCACAGTCACAATCCCTATGAGGAGGGAGCGAATTGAGCTTAGGCTCCTCAAAAACATCCCGATAGTCAGACAAAAACGCAGGGACCTCAGAAGGAGTAGATGAAGCTATTGAAATCAGAGGTGCATCATCATAAACCCCCTGACATCCCCAGCTTAACACAGACATTGCTTTCCAATCCAGGACAGGATTATGAGTTTGTAACCATGGCAGACCAAGCACTAGTACATCATGTAAATTATACAGTACAAGGAAGCGAATCACCTCCTGATGAACGGGAGTCATGAGCATGGTCACTTGTGTCCAGTACTGCGGTTTATTCATAGCCAATGGTGTAGAGTCAATTCCCTTCAAAGGAATAGGAACTTCCAGAGGCTCCAGACTAAAACCGCAGCGTTTGGCAAATGACCAATCCATAAGACTCAGGGCAGCGCCCGAATCCACATAGGCATCGACGGAAATGGAAGACAGTGAACAAATCAGAGTTACAGACAAAATGAACTTAGACTGCAGAGTACTAATGGCAAAAGATTTATCAACCTTTTTTGTGCGTTTAGAGCATGCTGATATAACATGAGCTGAATCACCACAATAAAAACACAATTCATTTTTCCGCCTATAATTTTGCCGTTCACTTCTGGACTGAATTCTATCACATTGCATAGTCTCAGGTGCCTGTTCAGAAGACACCGCCAACTGGTGCACAGGTTTGCGCTCCCGTAAACGCCGATCAATCTGAATGGCCATAGCCATAGACTCATTCAGACCTGTAGGCGCAGGGAACCCCACCATAATATCCTTAATGGCCTCAGAAAGACCATCTCTGAAGTTTGCAGCCAGGGCACACTCATTCCTCTGAGTAAGCACCGACCATTTCCGAAATTTTTGACAATATACTTCCGCTTCATCATGCCCCTGAGAGAGGGCTAATAAAGCCTTTTCAGCCTGAATCTCCAGGTTAGGTTCCTCATAGAGCAATCCCAGTGCCAGAAAAAACGCATCCACACTGAGCAATGCAGGATCCCCTGGTGCCAATGCAAATGCCCAATTCTGAGGGTCGCCCCGCAGGAAAGATATTACAATCTTAACCTGCTGAGCAGGGTCTCCAGAGGAGCGAGATTTCAACGAAAGAAACAATTTGCAATTGTTCCTGAAATTCAGGAAGGTAGATCTATCTCCAGAAAAAAACTCTGGAATAGGAATTCTAGGTTCAGACATGGGAGTGTGAACAACAAAATCCTGTATGTTTTGAACTTTTGCCGCGAGATTACTCAGGCTGGAAGCCAAACTCTGGACATCCATGTTAAACAGCTAAGGTCAGAGCCATTCAAGGGTTAAGAGGAGGTAAGAAGCAGCTAGACAGCAATTAAGGGCTAGGCAGCAAAACTCTGAGGGGAAAAAAAAAAAAAATTTCCCTTAAACACTTCTTTTTCTCCTGCTTCAGCCCAAACAATTAACACTTTGTGGGCCGGCTATACTGTCATGGATCCCAATGGCTAGGGATCGCACTGGACAAGCAAAATAACATAAATAACGAACGAGCTCTAGGGTGATGGAACCTGGGCTGACCGCTGCCCTACTCCTGACAAACACAACTAGAAATAGACAGGGAGCGTGCCTACGTTGATTCTAGACGCCACGCGCCAGCCTAAGAGCTAACTAGCACTGCAGAGGAAATAAAGACCTAGCTTGCCTCCAGAGGAATGAACCCCAAAAGGTATAGTTGCCCCCCACATGTATTGACGGTGAAATGAGAGGAAGGCACGCACATAGAGATGAAAATAGATTTAGCAAAATGAGGCCCGCTATAACTAGAAAGCAGAATGATACAAAAGGGGTCTGAGCGGTCAGCAAAAAACCCTAATCAAAAACCATCCTGAGATTACAAGAACCCATGTGCCAACTCATGGCACATGGGGAGAACCTCAGCCCACTAGAGCTACCAGCTAGCATAGAGTCATAATTAGCAAGCTGGACAAAAAACCAAACAACTGAAAAACTGAACTTAGCTTATCCTGAGAGATCTGGGAGCAGGTAGTCAGGAACCAAACTGAGCACATCTGAGTACATTGATAGCCGGCAAGGGAATGACAGGAAAGCCAGGTTAAATAGGAAACACCCAGCCTCTGATGGACAGGTGGAAACCAGAGACCGCAACCCACCAAAGTCACCCAGTACCAGCCGTAACCACCAGAGGGAGCCCAAAAACAGAATCCACAACACCAAACATGTGAAGCTCATTGTTCTTTGTGCCTGAACTACTTCTTAATACTTTAGGGGAACCAAACAGAATTCTGGTGGGTTGAGGGGTTGAGTGTTGTGAATTTGGTTTCTGGGCTCCCCCGGTGGTTTCTGGTGGTACTGCACTTGTGTGCTTCATCTCCTCTGTTCACCTGTTTCCATCAGGATGTGGGAGTTTTCTATTTAACCTTGCTCCTCAGTCATTTCTATGCCGGCCAACAATGTTACCAGAAGCCTTTCTGTTGCATGTTCCTGCTCCTAGACTACTATCAGCTAAGTTGGACTTGTAGTCCTAAGTTTGTTTGCATTTTTGTTCCAGTTCTCTGTGTTTGAATATTTCAGAGGCTGGAAGCTCTTGTGAGCTGAAATTGCCACTCTGGTGTCATGAGTTGATATTAGAGTCTTAAAGTAATTTCAGGATGGTGTTTTGAAAGGGTTTTCAGCTGACTGTGAAGTTCCCTTTTCTGTCTTCCTACTATCTAGTAAGCGGACCTCAATTTGCTAAACCTATCTTCATACTTCGTATGTCTATTTCGTCTAAAATCACCGACAATATATGTGGGGGCTACTGTCTGCCTTTTGGGGAAAATTTCTCTAGAGGTAAGCCAGGTCTGTATTTTCCTCTGCTAGGGTCAGTCAGTCCTCCGGCTGGCGCTGGGCGTCTAGGGATAAAACATAGGCACGCTACCCGGCCACTGTTAGTTGTGCGGTAGGTTTAGCTCACAGTCAGCTCGAGTTCCCATCTTCCAAGAGCTAGTCCTTTTTGTATGCTTTACTGCGGTCTCTTGCCATTGAGAACCATGACAGTTTGGCCGGCCAAGGGTTAAAATAATTGGCAGAAGAAAGGAGAGAAAAGAAGTCTGCAGAGAATTTTTTTTTTTTTCCTGAGTTTGCTCATTAGTTGATTCACTAGCATCTCTGCTTACTGCAGCCTTCGTCTCTCTCTCCTTCTAATCCTTGAATGGTTCTGATTTCACCTGATTAATATGGATCCTCAAAGTTTAGCTACAGGTTTGGATAATCTCGCTGTGAAGGTTCAAAGTTTACAGGATTTTGTTATTCATGCTCCTATATCTGAACCTAGAATTCCTTTACCTGAATTTTTCTCCGGGGATAGATCTCGCTTCCAGAATTTCAAACATAATTGTAAATTATTTTTGTCTCTGAGATCTCGCTCCGCTGGAGATCCTGCACAGCAGGTCAGGATTGTAATTTCCTTGCTCCGGGGCGACCCTCAGGATTGGGCATTTGCTTTGGCACTAGGGGATCCTGCGTTGCTCAATGTGGATGCATTTTTCCTGGCTTTGGGGTTGCTTTATGAGGAACCTCATTTAGAGATTCAGGCTGAAAAAGCCTTAATGGCCCTGGCTCAAGGGCAAGATGAGGCTGAAATATACTGCCAAAAATTTCGTAAGTGGTCTGTGCTTACTCAGTGGAATGAGTGCGCCCTGGCGGCGAATTTCAGAGAGGGTCTCTCTGATGCCATTAAAGATGTTATGGTGGGGTTCCCTGTGCCTACAGGTCTGAATGAGTCCATGGCAATGGCTATTCAGATTGATCGGCGTTTGCGGGAGCACAAACCTGTGCACCATTTGGCGGTGTCTACTGAGAAGGCGCCAGAGATTATGCAATGTGATAGAATTCTGTCCAGAAGCGAACGACAGAATTTTAGGCGAAAAAATGGGTTGTGCTTCTATTGTGGTGATTCAACTCATGTTATATCAGCATGCTCTAAACGTACTAAGAAGGTTGATAAGTCTGTTTCAATTGGCACTTTACAGTCTAAGTTTATTTTATCTGTGACCCTGATTTGCTCTTTATCGTCTATTACCGCGGATGCCTATGTCGACTCTGGCGCCGCTTTGAGTCTTATGGATTGGTCCTTTGCCAAACGCTGTGGGTTTGATTTAGAGCCTCTGGAAGTTCCTATACCTCTGAAGGGTATTGACTCCACGCCATTGGCTAGTAATAAACCACAATACTGGACACAAGTAACTATGCGTATTAATCCGGATCACCAGGAGATTATTCGCTTCCTTGTGTTGTATAATCTACATGATGTGTTGGTGCTTGGATTGCCATGGCTGCAATCTCATAACCCAGTCCTCGACTGGAAAGCAATGTCTGTGTTAAGCTGGGGATGTCAGGGGACTCATGGGGACGTACCTTTGGTTTCCATTTCGTCATCTATTCCCTCTGAGATTCCGGAATTTTTATCTGATTATCGTGACGTTTTTGAGGAGCCTAAAATTGGTTCACTACCTCCGCACAGAGAGTGCGATTGTACTATAGATCTGATTCCGGGCAGTAAGTTTCCAAAGGGTCGTTTATTTAATCTATCTGTGCCTGAACATGCTGCTATGCGGGAATATATTAAGGAGTCCTTGGAAAAGGGACATATTCGTCCTTCGTCATCTCCCTTAGGAGCCGGTTTTTTCTTTGTATCTAAAAAAGATGGCTCTTTGAGGCCGTGTATTGATTATCGGCTTTTGAATAAAATCACGGTTAAATATCAGTATCCTTTGCCACTGCTTACTGATTTGTTTGCTCGAATAAAGGGGGCCAAGTGGTTCTCTAAGATTGATCTTCGCGGGGCGTATAATTTAGTGCGAATTAAGCAGGGGGATGAGTGGAAAACCGCATTTAATACGCCTGAGGGACATTTTGAGTATTTAGTAATGCCTTTTGGTCTTTCAAATGCCCCTTCAGTCTTTCAGTCCTTTATGCATGACATTTTCCGTGAATATTTGGATAAATTTTTGATTGTGTATCTGGATGATATTTTGATTTTTTCGGATGACTGGGACTCTCATGTCCAACAGGTCAGGAGGGTTTTTCAGGTTTTGCGCTCTAATTCCTTGTGTGTAAAGGGTTCTAAGTGCGTTTTTGGGGTTCAAAAGATTTCGTTTTTGGGGTACATTTTTTCCCCCTCTTCCATTGAGATGGACCCTGTCAAGGTTCAGGCTATTTGTGATTGGACGCAGCCCTCTTCTCTTAAGAGCCTTCAGAAGTTTTTGGGCTTTGCTAATTTTTATCGTCGATTTATAACTGGTTTTTCTGATGTCGCTAAACCGTTGACTGATTTGACTAAGAAGGGTGCTGATGTTGCTGAGTGGTCCCCTGCTGCTGTGGAGGCCTTTCGGGAGCTTAAGCGCCGCTTTTCTTCCGCCCCTGTGTTGCGTCAGCCTGATGTTACTCTTCCTTTTCAGGTTGAGGTCGACGCTTCAGAAATCGGAGCTGGGGCGGTTTTGTCTCAGAAAAGTTCCGACTGCTCCGTGATGAGACCTTGTGCGTTCTTTTCTCGTAAATTTTCGCCCGCTGAGCGAAATTATGATATTGGTAATCGGGAGCTCTTGGCTATTAAGTGGGCTTTTGAGGAGTGGCGTCATTGGCTTGAGGGGGCTAGACATCAGGTGGTGGTATTGACCGACCACAAGAATTTGATTTATCTTGAGTCTGCCAGGCGCCTGAATCCTAGACAGGCGCGCGCTGGTCGTTATTTTTCTCTCGGTTTAAACTTGTGGTTTCTTACCTACCGGGTTCTAAAAATGTGAAGGCGGATGCCCTTTCTAGGAGTTTTGAGCCTGATTCCCCTGGTAATTCTGAACCTACAGGTATCCTTAAGGATGGAGTGATATTATCTGCTGTTTCCCCAGACTTGCGACGGGTCTTGCAGGAGTTTCAGGCGGATAGACCTGATCGTTGCCCGCCTGGTAGAATGTTTGTTCCTGATGATTGGACCAGTAGAGTCATCTCGGAGGTCCATTCTTCTGCGTTAGCAGGTCATCCTGGAATCTTTGGTACCAGGGATTTGGTGGCTAGGTCCTTCTGGTGGCCTTCCCTGTCGCGAGATGTACGAGGTTTTGTGCAGTCTTGTGATGTTTGTGCTCGGGCCAAGCCTTGTTGTTCTCGGGCTAGTGGATTGTTGTTATCCTTGCCTATTCCGAAGAGGCCTTGGACTCACATCTCCATGGATTTTATTTCTGATCTCCCTGTTTCTCAGAAGATGTCTGTCATCTGGGTGGTGTGTGACCGTTTCTCTAAGATGGTCCATTTGGTTCCCTTGCCTAAATTGCCTTCCTCATCCGAGCTGGTTCCTCTGTTTTTTCAAAATGTGGTGCGCTTGCATGGTATTCCGGAGAATATCGTTTCTGACAGGGGAACCCAATTCGTGTCTAGATTTTGGCGAGCGTTCTGTGCTAGGATGGGCATTGATTTGTCTTTTTCGTCTGCTTTCCATCCTCAGACTAATGGCCAGACCGAGCGAACTAATCAGACCTTGGAGACTTATTTGAGGTGTTTTGTGTCTGCGGATCAGGATGATTGGGTTGCCTTTTTGCCCTTGGCGGAGTTTGCCCTCAATAATCGGGCTAGTTCTGCCACCTTGGTTTCTCCTTTCTTCTGTAATTCGGGGTTTCATCCTCGTTTCTCTTCCGGTCAGGTGGAGTCTTCGGATTGTCCTGGAGTGGATGCTGTGGTGGAGAGGTTGCATCAGATTTGGGGGCATGTGGTGGACAATTTGAAGTTGTCCCAGGAGAAGACTCAGCATTTTGCCAACCGCCGTCGTCGTGTTGGTCCTCGTCTTTGTGTTGGGGACTTGGTGTGGTTATCTTCTCGTTTTGTCCCTATGAAGGTTTCTTCTCCTAAGTTTAAGCCTCAGTTCATCGGCCCATACAAGATATTGGAGATTCTTAACCCTGTGTCCTTTCGTTTGGACCTCCCTGCATCTTTTTCTATTCATAATGTCTTCCATCGGTCATTGTTGCGCAGGTATGAGGTACCGGTTGTGCCTTCCGTTGAGCCTCCTGCTCCGGTGTTGGTTGAGGGTGAGTTGGAGTACATTGTCGAGAAGATCTTGGACTCCCGTGTTTCCAGACGGAGACTTCAGTATCTGGTCAAGTGGAAGGGCTACTGTCAGGAGGATAACTCTTGGGTGACAGCCTCTGATGTTCATGCCTCCGATTTGGTCCGTGCCTTTCATAGGGCTCATCCTGATCGCCCTGGTGGTTCTGGTGAGGGTTCGGTGCCCCCTCCTTGAGGGGGGGGGTACTGTTGTGAATTTGGTTTCTGGGCTCCCCCGGTGGTTTCTGGTGGTACTGCACTTGTGTGCTTCATCTCCTCTGTTCACCTGTTTCCATCAGGATGTGGGAGTTTTCTATTTAACCTTGCTCCTCAGTCATTTCTATGCCGGCCAACAATGTTACCAGAAGCCTTTCTGTTGCATGTTCCTGCTCCTAGACTACTATCAGCTAAGTTGGACTTGTAGTCCTAAGTTTGTTTGCATTTTTGTTCCAGTTCTCTGTGTTTGAATATTTCAGAGGCTGGAAGCTCTTGTGAGCTGAAATTGCCACTCTGGTGTCATGAGTTGATATTAGAGTCTTAAAGTAATTTCAGGATGGTGTTTTGAAAGGGTTTTCAGCTGACTGTGAAGTTCCCTTTTCTGTCTTCCTACTATCTAGTAAGCGGACCTCAATTTGCTAAACCTATCTTCATACTTCGTATGTCTATTTCGTCTAAAATCACCGACAATATATGTGGGGGCTACTGTCTGCCTTTTGGGGAAAATTTCTCTAGAGGTAAGCCAGGTCTGTATTTTCCTCTGCTAGGGTCAGTCAGTCCTCCGGCTGGCGCTGGGCGTCTAGGGATAAAACATAGGCACGCTACCCGGCCACTGTTAGTTGTGCGGTAGGTTTAGCTCACAGTCAGCTCGAGTTCCCATCTTCCAAGAGCTAGTCCTTTTTGTATGCTTTACTGCGGTCTCTTGCCATTGAGAACCATGACAGTTGAGTAATAAATGACCCTCTGAAAAGACTTTTCACAATTAAAAAAAAAAATAAACAAAGAAATAACATTCTTTTTTGCTGCAGTGCATTTCACACTTCCAGGCTGATCTACAGTCCAAATGTCACAATGCCAAGTTAATTCCAAATTTGTAAACCTGCTAAATCTGCAGGGGGTTGAATACTACTTGTAGGCACTGTATAGCTACAATGCAATGGAACTGCTATGGGCAACACAATGGCATCCCAGTATGCCAAAGTTTTCATGGCTAAACTGGTGATTTAACATTCTACTATATCAAACCGTTGGCCTACTTCCATTACATCGATGACATCTTAATAATCTGGTCTGAGTCTGATCAAGAAATTATAAAATTCTATGAAAGATTCAATACCTTTTATCCCACCATAAACATGACTTTGGACTACTCAAATACAGAAATAATCTTTCTTGATACGACTATACAAATTCAAAATGGTTCACTCCAGACATGTATCGAAGAACGATTGACCTGCCCACATACCTCATATGTGTCTGCTTCTACCAAAAGCACATTAAAAGTTCATTGTTTACAGCCAGGCCTACAGTTATAATCCTATCTGCTTCAACCCAGCAGACCAGGATGAACACTTAACTCATCTTAAAAGACATTTTTAAACAAAGGCTACCATCCCACCTCCATTGATAATCAGATTACTAGAGCCACAAAGATCCCTAGAAGTCAACAATTTCAACATGGAGAAAAAGATTAAAATAGTCGTGTTCCTCTGGTGGTGGCCTACAGCACACAGCTTGAAGTGCTCAAAAAAAGTCACCATATCCTACACAAAAATGATCGGCTAAAATTATATTCAAATGCCGTCCCTTGCTATGCTACTGAAAACCTAAAAATTTAAGAAGTATTGTGATCAGAAGGTCAATGCCCTCTAATACGCCAAGAGGAACATATCCTTGCAATGTGAAGAGTTGCAAAACCTGCACTCAAGTAATGACCACAGACAGGATACAGATCCCCAATGCACAGCAGGACTATCAGATTCATAGGACAATCATATGTTCCTCTTCCAATGTGGTGCTCTTAATTTCGGGCACTATTTGCCCAACTGGGGCTCTTTATGTTGGAGAAACAGGTCAGAAACTGAGAAGAAGGATGAGTTCTCATCGCCACATGATACAGATAAAAACATCAATGTGTGGGGAAACATTTCTGTGGTCCAGGACACAACATAAACAAAATTAAAGTTGCTATATGAAAAGGCATTATATATCAAAAAAGGGATGCGCAGCCTGGGTAATACAATAAGGTGCGTCATCATGTAGAAAACATGAGCAAGGGGACAAAGAAAGGTAAGAAATGCAATCGTGATGCGCATCACTATTATATTTCTTGCCTTTCTTTTTCTCTTTGCTATATTAAAAGGCAACTCAAAAAACACAAAAACAACAAAGTGTCTGTGAACAAACATTTATGGCAGTCTTTGATAACCGCCATATAGGACTAAATCTGTCATGAGGATTTATGACTTACTGCAAAATCCGCTTCAGAGACAGTGAGGGCTTCAGGTCTCTGATCTATGGATTTTGGGACAATGAAACTTTCACATCACTTCTCTAAGCTAATGAAGGATTCATTTTCTCAGGTCTGTTTGTTTTTTTAAAATATCCATTTATTGTGTCATGTCATTGACTTTTTGTGTGTATATTTGTGTTTCTTCAGACACTTTGCTATACCATGCCTAATGAAGAGGCCCGAGTAGTCTTGAAAGCTTGCTTTGTAACATCACTTATATTATTTTTGTTAGCCATTAACCCCTTCCCGACCTGTGACACAGCGTATGCGTCATGAAAGTCGGTGCCAATCCGACCTGTGACGCATATGCTGTGTCACAGAATGATCGCGTCCCTGCAGATCGGGTGAAGGGGTTAACTCCCATTTTACCCGATCTGCAGAGACAGGGGGAGTGGTACTTCAGCCCAGGGGGGTGGCTTCACCCCCCCGTGGCTACGATCGCTCTGATTGGCTGTTGAAAGTGAAACTGCCAATCAGAGCGATTTGTAATATTTCACCTATGAAAATGGTGAAATATTACAATCCAGCCATGGCCGATGCTGCAATAGCATCTGCCATGGCTGGAGACCCCGATCTGCCCCCACCCCACCCCACCGATCGCCTCCCCAGTCGTCCTTTTTGCCCCGATCTCCGTTCCGCTCCCCTCCTCCCTCCTGTCGGCTCCCCCGGTCCTCCGATCCCCCCCCGTGTTCCGGTCCCACCCCCCCATACTTACCTAGCTCCGATGTCCCTCCCGGTGTCCGGCCGTCTGCTTCATGGGCGCCGCCATCTTGGAAAATGGCGGGCGCATGCGCAGTGCGCCCGCCGAATCTGCCAGCCGGCAGATTCGTTCCTGCACATTTTGATCGCTGTGATAAGTTCTATCACAGCGATCAAAATAAAAAAAATAGTAAATAAATCACCCCCTTTATCACCCCCATAGGTAGGGACAATAATAAAATACAGAAAATATAATTATTTTTGTTTTTCCATTAGGGTTAGGGTTAGGGGTAGGGTTAGGGGTAGGGTTAGGGGTAGGGTTGCACTTAGGGTTGCACTTAGGGTTGCACTTAGGGCTAGGGTTGCACTTAGGGTTGCACTTAGGGTTGCACTTAGGGCTAGGGTTGCACTTAGGGTTGCACTTAGGGTTGCACTTAGGGTTGCACTTAGGGCTAGGGTTGCACTTAGGGTTGCACTTAGGGTTGCACTTAGGGTTGCACTTAGGGCTAGGGTTGCACTTAGGGTTGCACTTAGGTTGCACTTAGGGTTGCACTTAGGGCTAGGGTTGCACTTAGGGTTGCACTTAGGGTTGCACTTAGGGTTGCACTTAGGGCTAGGGTTGCACTTAGGGTTGCACTTAGGGCTAGGGTTGCACTTAGGGCTAGGGTTGCACTTAGGGCTAGGGTTGCACTTAGGGCTAGGGTTAGAATTAGGGTTAGAATTAGGGTTAGAATTAGGGTTAGAATTAGGGTTAGAATTAGGCTATGTGCACACGGTGCGGATTTGGCTGCGGATCCGCAGCAGATTGGTCGCTGCGGATTCGTATCAGTTTTCCATCACGTTTACAGTACCACGTAAACCTATGGAAAACCAAATCCGCTGTGCCCATGGTGCGGAAAATACAGCGCAGAAACGCTGCGTTGTATTTTCCGCAGCATGTCAATTCTTTGTGCAATTCCGCAGCGTTTTACACCTGCTCCATAATAGGAATCCGCAAGTGAAATCCACACAAAAAACACTGGAAATCCGCGGTAAATCCGCAGGTAAAGCGCAGTGCGTTTTACCTGCAGATTTTTCAAAAACTGCGGAAAAATCCACACAAATCCGCAACGTGAGCACATAGCCTTAGGGTTGGAATTAGGGGTAAGACTAGGGTTAGGGGTTTGTTGGGGTTACGGTTGTGGTTAGGGTTGGGATTAGAGTTAGGGGTGTGTTGGGGTTAGTGTTGGAGTTAGAATTGAGTGGTTTCCACTTTTTAGGCACATCAGGGGGTCTCCAAACGCGACACGGCGCCACCATTGATTCCAGCCAATCTTGCGTTGAAAAAATAAAATGGTGCTCTCTCCCTTCCGAGCCCCGACGTGTGCCCAAACAGTGCTTTACCCCCACATATGGGGTACCAGCGTACTCAGGAGAAACTGATCAACAACTTTTGGGGTCCAATTTCTCCTGTAACCCTTGGGAAAATAAAAAATTGCGGGCTAAAAAATTATTTTTGAGGAAAGAAAAATGATTTTTTATTTTCACGGCTCTGCGTTATAAACTTCTGTGAAGCACTTGGGGGTTCAAAGTGCTCACCACACATCTAGATAAGTTCCCTTGGGGGTTTAGTTTCCAAAATGGGGTCACTTGTGGGGAGTTTCTACTGTTTAGGCACATCAGGGGCTCTGCAAACGCAACGTGATGCCCGCAGAGCATTCCATCAAAGTCTGCATTTCAAAACATCACTACTTCACTTCCAAGCCCCGGCATGTGCCCAAACAGTGATTTACCCCCACATATGGGGTACCATCGTACTCAGGAGAAACTGATCAACAACTTTTGGGGTCCAATTTCTCCTGTAACCGTTGGGAAAATAAAAAATTGCGGGCTAAAAAATTATTTTTGAGGAAAGAAAAATGATTTTTTATTTTCACGGCTCTGCGTTATAAACTTCTGTGAAGCACTTGGGGGTTCAAAGTGCTCACCACACATCTAGATAAGTTCCCTTCGGGGTTTAGTTTCCAAAATGGGATCACTTGTGGGGAGTTTCTACTGTTTAGGCACATCAGGGGCTCTGCAAACGCAACGTGATGCCCGCAGACCATTCCATCAAAGTCTACATTTCAAAACGTCACTACTTCACTTCCGAGCTCCGGCATGTGCCCAAACAGTGGTTTACCCCCACATATGGGGTATCACCGTACTCAGGAGAAACTGGACAACAACTCTTGGGGTCAAATTTCTCCTGTTACCCTTGGGAAAATAAAAAAATCAGGGCTAAAAAAAATTTTTTGAGGAAAGAAAACGTATTTATTATTTTCACGGCTCTGCGTTATAAACTTTTGTGAAGCACTTAGGGGTTCAAAGTGCTCACCACACATCTAGATAAGTTCCCTTGGGGGTTTAGTTTCCAAAATGGGGTCACTTGTGGGGGGTTTCTACTGTTTAGGCACATCAGGGGCTCTGCAAACGCAACGTGATGCCCGCAGAGCATTCCATCAAAGTCTGCATTTCAAAACATCACTACTTCACTTCCAAGCCCCGGCATGTGCCCAAACAGTGGTTTACCCCCACATATGGGGTATCAGCATACTCAGGAGAAACTGGAAAACAACTCTTGGGGTCAAATTTCTCCTGTTACCCTTGGGAAAATAAAAAAATCAGGGCTAAAAAATTTTTTGGGAGGAAAGAAAATGTATTTATTATTTTCACGGCTCTGCGTTATAAACTTCTGTGAAGCACTTAGGGGTTCAAAGTGCTCACCACACATCTAGATAAGTTCATTTGGGGGTCTAGTTTCCAAAATGGGGTCACTTGTGGGGGGTTTCTACTGTTTAGGCACATCAGGGGCTCTGCAAACGCAACGTGACGCCCGCAGAGCATTCCATCAAAGTCTGCATTTCAAAACGTCACTACTTCCCTTCCGAACCCCGACGTGTGCCCAAACAGTGGTTTACCCCCACATATGGGGTATCAGCGTACTCAGGAGAAACTGGACAACAACTATTGGGGTCAAATTTCCCCTGTTACCCTTGGGAAAATAAAAAATTCAGGGCTAAAAAAAATTTTTTGAGAAAAGAAAAATTCTTTTTTATTTTCATGGCTCTGCGTTATAAACTTCTGTGAAGCACTTGGGGGTTCAAAGTGCTCACCACACATCTATATTAGTTCCTTGGGAGGTCTAGTTTCCAAAATGGGGTCACTTATGGAGAAGCTCCAATGTTTAGGCACACAGGGGCTCTCCAAACGCGACATGGTGTCCGCTAATGATTGGAGCTAATTTTCCATTCAAAAAGACAAATGGCGTGCCTTCCCTTCCAAGCCCTGCCGTGCACCCAAACAGTGGTTTACCCCCACATATGGGGTATCATCGTACTCAGGACAAACTGGACAACAACATTTGGGGTCCAATTTCTCCTGTTACCCTTGGGAAAATAAAAAATTCTGGGCTAAAAATCATTTTTGAGGAAAGAAAAATTATTTTTTATTTTCACGGCTCTGCGTTATAAACTTCTGTGAAGCACTTGTTGGTTTAAAGTGCTCACTATGCATCTAGATAAGTTCCTTGGGGGGTCTAGTTTCCAAAATGGGGTCACTTGTGGGGGAGCTCCAATGTTTAGGCAGACAGGGGCTCTCCAAACGCGACATGGTGTCCGCTAATGATTGGAGCTACTTTTCCATTCAAAAAGTCAAATAGCGCGCCTTCCCTTCCGAGCCCTGCCATGCGCCCAAACAGTGGTTTACCCCCACATATGAGGTATCGGCGTACTCAGGAGAAATTGCCCAACAAATTTAGGACCCATTTTATCCTGTCGCCCATGTGAAAATTAAAAAATTGAGGCTAAAAGAATTTTTTTGTGAAAAAAAAGTACTTTTTCATTTTTACGGATCAATTTGTGAAGCACCTGAGGGTTTAAAGTGCTCACTATGCATCTAGATAAGTTCCTTGGGGGGTCTCCTTTCCAAAATGGGGTCACTTGTGGGGAAGCTCCAATGTTTAGGCACACAGGGGCTCTCCAAACGCGACATGGTGTCCGCTAACGATGGAGATAATTTTTCATTCAAAAAGTCAAATGGCGCTCCTTCCCTTCCGAGACTTACCATGTGCCCAAACAGTGGTTTACCCCCACATGTGAGGTATCAGTGTACTCAGGAGAAATTGCCCAACAAATTTTAGGATCCATTTTATCCTGTTGCCCATGTGAAAATTAAAAAATTGAGGCTAAAATAATTTTTTTGTGAAAAAAAAGTACTTTTTCATTTTTACGGATCAATTTGTGAAGCACCTGGGGGTTTAAAGTGCTCACTATGCATCTAGATAAGTTCCTTGGGGCGTCTAGTTTCCAAAATGGGGTCACTTGTGGGGGAGCTCCAATGTTTAGGCACACGGGGGCTCTCCAAACACGACATGGTGTCCGCTAAAGATTGGAGCCAATTTTTCATTCAAAAAGTCAAATGGCGCTCCTTCCCTTCCGAGTTCTGCCGTGCGCCCAAACAGTGGTTTACCCCCACATATGAGGTATCAGCGTACTCAGAACAAATTGGACAACAACGTTCGTGGTCCAGTTTCTCCTTTTACCCTTGGGAAAATAAAAAAATTGTTGCTAAAAGATCATTTTTGTGACTAAAAAGTTAAATGTTCATTTTTTCCTTCCATGTTGCTTCTGCTGCTGTGAAACACCTGAAGGGTTAATAAACTTCTTGAATGTGGTTTTGAGCACCTTGAGGGGTGCAGTTTTTAGAATGGTGTCACTTTTGGGTATTTTCAGCCATATAGAACCCTCAAATTGACTTCAAATGTGAGGTGGTCCCTAAAAAAAATGGTTTTGTAAATTTTGTTGTAAAAATGAGAAATCACTGGTCAAATTTTAACCCTTATAACTTCCTAGCAAAAAAAAATGTTGTTTCCAAAATTGTGCAGATGTAAAGTAGACATGTGGGAAATGTTATTTATTAACTATTTTGTGTCATATAACTCTCTGGTTTAACAGAATAAAAATTCAAAATGTGAAAATTGCAAAATTTTCAAAATTTTCACCAAGTTTCCATTTTTTTCACAAATAAACGCAGAAATTATCGACCTAAATTTACCACTAACATGAAGCCCAATATGTCACGAACAAACAATCTCAGAATCGCTAGGATCCGTTGAAGCGTTCCCGAGTTATTACCTCATAAAGGGACACTGGTCAGAATTGCAAAAAACGGCAAGGTCATTAAGGCCAAAATAGGCTGGGTCATGAAGGGGTTAAAGGGTATCACAATTATAAGATTGTTCTCAGTGGGAGAAGCAAAATAATAATCAAAGCGGGAAGAGCATAGCCACGCATGCTGTGAGGTGACTGTTCTCAGATATTGCAGTTTAGCTGCCATTCAATTTAATAGCATTTCAGCTACATTACCTGAGAACGACCACTACACAGTGTATGTAGTTGTGCTGCTCGGGTTCTTAGCGCTGCATCCACTTCACCTACTGTGGGAGCTTCAAATACCTTAATGCTGAGGGTGACAGGTGTTCAATGGGATAAGTCATCAAGCCCCGAAAACCCCTTTTAAGTGTCCAGTTACAGCTTCCTACATCATGATATCTATTCTGTGACATGGTATAGATAATGCTTTGTTTGCTAGATTAAAAAATTACTCTTATCAAAATTTTGCTCCTCTTAATACATTCCAGTCATCATAGTATATAACACTATGTACTTACAATTGCTCATTTTGTCTTTCTACCCAGTTAATTATTCTCTTTTTAATTCGTTTTATGACATCACGTTATTAAAAACAGACTAGCTAAATCCTTCTAAGCTTGTATATATGCATGTATGTAGTGCTTGTATGTTTAGAAGGATTCAGCTAGAGATGAATTATCTGGGTAGAAAGGCAAAATAAGCAATTTTAAGTACATAGTGCTATATAATAGGAAATCTGCAATATATTAAGAGGATAAACATTTTGATGGGAGTGCTTCTGTAGAAATGTTGCATTTGTAGCCACCCTATAAATCAGTGACACATCACTTAGATACTTAGGCTTTTTAGCCAACCTAGAATATTTTCTAAAATGATGACACTCATACACATACAGATGTTTCATATTTCTTGTTTCTCATAATTCTAGAATAGGTTATCATACTGGTAAGCTACGTTAGAGGCCTTTAATGGCATGGAGAGGCATAAAGGGTAAGCAATGTTCCATGGAATAAGGCAAATTATTACTCCTCCATGATGAAAGCTTGCTGTCTTGTGCCAACTATTGGATCCTTTTTAGCAGAGAGCATTGCAAGGCCAATAAGTCTCCTTACGTCATGAGGAGAAACCGTTCCTCCCTTAAAAGAACAGGAAGCTGATATGACAACCACATTCTGTCGCTATTAAAAAAAATAAACAGTGAATGAGGAAAGTGGCAAAAGAGGAAAATAATGTAGAGTTTATATTGAATGTCTAAATTACCGTATTTCCTTTTTCCATGGTGACGTATATTATCTGCAGGTCTCTAATGGCAAACCAAGCCAAGCAGCCCATTGCCATTACCCACTTTTGGGCTGTCATAGTAACAGTCTGATCCTTCTAGTGTGACAGGAATCTGAAATAATTTGTTCCCTCTCACTAACAACCCTAAAATGTTTCAGTGCATGTTAGATGCCACTTTAGGACATTGCTATGGTGACCAGTAATGTCATTTGGGGCTGGGAGGAAATCTAATGGATATTTCCCGTTAGATCACTGTGACTTGGAAGACACAAATCTTATATTCCCCGTTTCCATAATCCTCATTAATGGCAAAATAAAACCAAATATTGTATTACATTATATATATGTTAATATTTGTAAATTGAAAAAAATATAATTTATAACATGTAAATAATTGCATCTGCCAAAATAAAACAAAAACACAGAACAGTTAAAAACAAATTCTGCCCATGACATACAGACTACATGACAAGGACATATTTCACATTCTTTTCAGGACAATGTAAGTAATATCCACTTCGAAAAATGGTTCTTAGTCGCAATTTTTTTCTGTCCCAACCAAGTAAAAAATGGCTGGACATGGGTGTTTTACACTCAAAATAAGAGGCCAAAAATGAACATAGAAAGGGAGACAATGAAAATGGACCTGGGATCTTTTTTCTAGTGGTGTTTTCAATGCCAAATGTTGGACAACATTAACAATTTTGGCAGGTCTATGTTTTGTGGCACTAATTGATTTTTGTATAAAATATTTATTGGTAGACTAAGTACTGAAATAGAGCAAAAATAGAGAAAAAATGTGTCCAGGCTCTAATTTAATTTGATAAAAAGCTCCTAGTAAGAAAACAAAAAATGTCAAAAACCACTTATAAAAAAATGCCTCTAGAACGAAGCAAAAAGTGATGTTTTGTCCTTTAGGTCTCATACTCATCTGCATTTAAATTGGACGAATGCAATCTGATTTTCTATTGGCTAGCACTCTGAATAATTTCATTGAATAATTATGTGTTCATCTGCGATTTTTTTTCTCAGCTCAGATCGAACTAAAAAAATTGCAGCAAGTTGCAAGAGGCTGCAAGTATTGGATGAGACTCACCAATGCAAGTCAATGGGTGCGAGAAAAAAATCTCACGGTGCTCGGTCCATGCATATGCCATCAGTATAGCGTCCGTATAATACGCACCTATGTAAAAAAAAAACAAACAGGTAATTTAATTTGCCCAGCCCAGGAAACTCATCATTTGGTACAAGGGATATTAAAAAGGGTAAAAAAATAAAACACGCCTCCACGGAAACCAACAATATGGCTCACACCATCAATGTCGAAGTGATGCGGGTTCTTTTTCAGCAAAGGCCAGAATTGTGGGACAGCAAGTATGATGGCTATGGGGACCAGAGTCGCGGGCTGATGCCAACTGTATCCTGATTTTGAAGGCAGCTCGCAGCAGGTTCAAGATGATAAAAGAAAGTATGGCAAATATAAATGATACATCATGATTGTCTAAATATGTGCTATTGACTCAGTGGTTAGCACTGCAGCCTTGCAGCGCTGGGGTCCTGGGTTCAAATTCCACCAAGGACTACATCTGCAGGGAATTTGTATGTTCTCCCTATGTTTGCGTGGGTTTCCTCCAGGTTCTCCAGTTTCCTCCCACACTCCAAAGACATACTGATAGGGATTCTAGATTGTGAGTCCCATTGGGGAGAGTGCCAATAATGTCGGTAAAGGGCTGGGGAATTAATGGTGCTATATAAGTGAGCAAAATAAATAGGTAAATAAAAATTTTGAAGGTGAGGTCAAACCCCAATAACTACTGAAACCAAAACATTATATGTCCAATTTTTTGAACAAGAAATTTCGCCACCAAGCGCAAAAACATTGCAAGCCAGCATACACACGAAAAAAGACATAAAGAAAAATAACCACCATACTATCAGTGTAGGGTTGAGCGAAACGGGTCGATCATTTTCAAAAGTCGCCGACTTTTGGCTAAGTCGGCGTCTCATGAAACCCGATCCGACCCCTGTGCTTGTCGGCCATGCGGTACGCGACTTTCGCGCCAAAGTCGCGTTTCAATGACGCGAAAAGCGCCATTTCTCAGCCAATGAAGGTGAACGCAGAGTGTGGGCAGCGTGATGACATAGATCCTGGTCCCCACCATCTTAGAGAAGGGCATTGCAGTGATTGGCTTGCTGTCTGCGGCGTCACAGGGGCTATAAAGGGGCGTTCCCGCCGACCGCCATCTTACTGCTGCTGATCTGAGCTTAGGGACAGGTTGCTGCCGCTTCGTCAGAAGCAGGGAGAGCGTTAGGCAGGGTCCACTAACCACCAAACCGCTTGTGCTGCAGCGATTTGCACTGTCCAACACCACCTTCGGTGTGCAGGGACTGTGGAAGCTATTTTTTTTTTTTTTTCCCCTCAGCGCTGTAGCTCATTGGGCTGCCCTAGAAGGCTCCGTGATAGCTGTATTGCTGTGTGTACGCCACTGTGCAAACCAACTGCTTTTTTCAAAGCACATATCCTCTTGTTCCTTCCTTTCTGCACAGCTATCTTTTTTGTTTGTCCACACTTTTTATTTAATTTGTGCATCAGTCCACTCCTATTGCTGCCTGCCATACCTGGCTTAGATTACTGCAGGGAGATAGTAATTGTAGGACAGTCCCTGTTTTTTTTTTGTTTTTTTTTGTGGGAGATTAAGATTGGCATTTCTGCTACAGTGCCATCCCTGTGTGTGCCATCTCTCACTGAGTGGGCCATAGAAAGCCTATTTATTTTTTCCGTGATTTGTGTTCTAAATTCTACCTCAACACAAAAACACTACATCAATCAGTGGGAGAAAAATATTGGCCTCAGTCAGGGCTTGTGTGTCACTGCTGTGTGTGCTATCTCTCATTCAGTGGGCTATAGCCTATTTATTTTATTTTTTTTTTAATATTATTTGGTTTCTAAAGTCTCCCTGAAAAAAAAAAAAAACCTAAAAAAACAGTGAGAGAGTAATATTGCCCTTTCAGCTTGTGTGCCAGGCTTGACTCCTGGGTGTGCCACCTCTCTCTCTCATTCAGTGGGCCATAGAAAGGCTATTTTTTTTTTTGGTTTTTTTAATATTATTTGGTTTCTAAAGTCTCCCTGAAAAAAAAAAAAAAAAAAAAAAACAGTGGGAGAGTAATATTGCCCTTTCAGCTTGTGTGCCAGTCTTGACTCCTGGGTGTGCCACCTCTCTCCCTCTCATTCAGTGGGCCATAGAAAGCCTATTTATTTTTTTTTTTAAATATTATTGGGTTTCTAAAGTCTCCCTTAAAAAACAAAAAATACATAAAAAAACAGTGGGAGAGTAATATTGCCCTTTCAGCTTGTGTGCCAGTCTTGACTCCTGGGTGTGCCACCTCTCTCTCTCATTCAGTGGGCCATAGAAAGGCTATTTTTTTTTTGTTTTTTTTAATATTATTTGGTTTCTAAAGTCTCCCTGAAAAAAAAAAAAAACATAAAAAAACAGTGGGAGAGTAATATTGCCCTTTCAGCTTGTGTGCCAGTCTTGACTCCTGGGTGTGCCACCTCTCTCCCTCTCATTCAGTGGGCCATAGAAAGCCTATTTATTTTTTTTTTTAAATATTATTGGGTTTCTAAAGTCTCCCTTAAAAAACAAAAAATACATAAAAAAACAGTGGGAGAGTAATATTGCCCTTTCAGCTTGTGTGCCAGTCTTGACTCCTGGGTGTGCCACCTCTCTCCCTCTCATTCAGTGGGCCATAGAAAGCCTATTTATTTTTTTTTTTAAATATTATTGGGTTTCTAAAGTCTCCCTTAAAAAACAAAAAATACATAAAAAAACAGTGGGAGAGTAATATTGCCCTTTCAGCTTGTGTGCCAGTCTTGACTCCTGAGTGTGCCACCTCTCTCCCTCTCATTCAGTGGGCCATAGAAAGCCTATTTATTTATTTTTTTAAATATTATTGGGTTTCTAAAGTCTCCCTTAAAAAACAAAAAATACATAAAAAAACAGTGGGAGAGTAATATTGCCCTTTCAGCTTGTGTGCCAGTCTTGACTCCTGGGTGTGCCACCTCTCTCCCTCTCATTCAGTGGGCCATAGAAAGCCTATTTATTTTTTTTTTTAAATATTATTGGGTTTCTAAAGTCTCCCTTAAAAAACAAAAAATACATAAAAAAACAGTGGGAGAGTAATATTGCCCTTTCAGCTTGTGTGCCAGTCTTGACTCCTGAGTGTGCCACCTCTCTCCCTCTCATTCAGTGGGCCATAGAAAGCCTATTTATTTATTTTTTTAAATATTATTGGGTTTCTAAAGTCTCCCTTAAAAAACAAAAAATACATAAAAAAACAGTGGGAGAGTAATATTGCCCTTTCAGCTTGTGTGCCAGTCTTGACTCCTGGGTGTGCCACCTCTCTCCCTCTCATTCAGTGGGCCATAGAAAGCCTATTTATTTTTTTTTTAAATATTATTGGGTTTCTAAAGTCTCCCTTAAAAAACAAAAAATACATAAAAAAACAGTGGGAGAGTAATATTGCCCTTTCAGCTTGTGTGCCAGTCTTGACTCCTGGGTGTGCCACCTCTCTCTCATTCAGTGGGCCATAGAAAGCATTTTTTTTTTTTCCTTGATTTGTGTTCTAAAATCTACCTCAACACAAAAACACTACATCAATCAGTGGGAGAAAAATATTGGCCTCAGTCAGGGCTTGTGTGCCACTGCTGTGTGTGCTATCTCTCATTCAGTGGGCTATAGAAAGCCTATTTATTTATTTATTTTTTTTCTTATTATTTGGTTTCTAAAGTCTCCCTGAAAAAAAAAAAATAAATAAAAAAACAGTGGGAGAGTAATATTGCCCTTTCAGCTTGTGTGCCAGTCTTGACTCCTGGGTGTGCCACCTCTCTCCCTCTCATTCAGTGGGCCATAGAAAGCCTATTTATTTTTTTTTTTAAATATTATTGGGTTTCTAAAGTCTCCCTTAAAAAACAAAAAATACATAAAAAAACAGTGGGAGAGTAATATTGCCCTTTCAGCTTGTGTGCCAGTCTTGACTCCTGGGTGTGCCACCTCTCTCTCATTCAGTGGGCCATAGAAAGCATTTTTTTTTTTTTCCTTGATTTGTGTTCTAAAATCTACCTCAACACAAAAACACTACATCAATCAGTGGGAGAAAAATATTGGCCTCAGTCAGGGCTTGTGTGCCACTGCTGTGTGTGCTATCTCTCATTCAGTGGGCTATAGAAAGCCTATTTATTTATTTATTTTTTTTCTTATTATTTGGTTTCTAAAGTCTCCCTGAAAAAAAAAAAAAATACATAAAAAAACAGTGGGAGAGTAATATTGCCCTTTCAGCTTGTGTGCCAGTCTTGACTCCTGGGTGTGCCACCTCTCTCCCTCTCATTCAGTGGGCCATAGAAAGCCTTTTTTTTTTATTTTTTTAAATATTATTGGGTTTCTAAAGTCTCCCTTAAAAAAAAAAAAATACATAAAAAAACAGTGGGAGAGTAATATTGCCCTTTCAGCTTGTGTGCCAGTCTTGACTCCTGGGTGTGCCACCTCTCTCCCTCTCATTCAGTGGGCCATAGAAAGCCTATTTATTTTTTTTTTAAAATATTATTGGGTTTCTAAAGTCTCCCTTAAAAAACAAAAAATACATAAAAAAAACAGTGGGAGAGTAATATTGCCCTTTCAGCTTGTGTGCCAGTCTTGACTCCTGGGTGTGCCACCTCTCTCTCTCATTCAGTGGGCCATAGAAAGCCTTTTTTTTTTTTTTTTTTTTTTTTTTAAATATTATTGGGTTTCTAAAGTCTCCCTTAAAAAACAAAAAATACATAAAAAAACAGTGGGAGAGTAATATTGCCCTTTCAGCTTGTGTGCCAGTCTTGACTCCTGGGTGTGCCACCTCTCTCTCTCATTCAGTGGGCCATAGAAAGGCTATTTTTTTTTTTGGTTTTTTTAATATTATTTGGTTTCTAAAGTCTCCCTGAAAAAAAAAAAAAAAACATAAAAAAACAGTGGGAGAGTAATATTGCCCTTTCAGCTTGTGTGCCAGTCTTGACTCCTGGGTGTGCCACCTCTCTCTCTCATTCAGTGGGCCATAGAAAGGCTATTTTTTTTTTTGGTTTTTTTAATATTATTTGGTTTCTAAAGTCTCCCTGAAAAAAAAAAAAAAACATAAAAAAACAGTGGGAGAGTAATATTGCCCTTTCAGCTTGTGCGCCAGTCTTGACTCCTGGGTGTGCCACCTCTCTCTCTCTAATTGTGGGCCATAGAAAGCCTTTTTTTTTTTTTTTTTTTAATATTATTTGGTTTCTAAAGTCTCCCTGAGAAAAAAAAAAAAATAAATTAGGTGGGAGATTAATATTGACATTAGTGCTTGAGTGACAGTCCTGCGTGTGTGTCATCTCTGTGATTTTGTGCCACAGAAAACAGAGTGTGTAACATTGTGCCTGATTTTCCTTGTGGTCTCACCAACCTGTTAAGGGATATTGAAATCATACTGAAGTTATAGCTCACCGTGTAAGTTGTTTGACAGCAACAAATAAAGTTACTTTGGTTAAGATTTTAAAACAATGAGGAAGTCTGGTGCAAGAGGTCGTCGTGGGCGTTCATTGTCAGCTGGTAATGATGGTAGTGGTAGTGGAGCATCAGGTGGTCGTGGGGATAAAAATATTCCACCTAAGTCTGGAGCTGTGGAGCCAGTTTCGTCGTCAGGCTACACAAGGCCTCGAACGCTCTCTTTTCTGGGAGTAGGAAAACCGCTTTTAAAGGCGGAGCAGCAACAGCAAGTTTTGGCTTACATTGCAGACTCAGCCTCTAGCTCTTTTGCCTCCTCTTCCGAAACTGGTAAATGTAAAAGCAGCGCGTCGCTTGTGGATGTTCACGGTCAGGGACAAGTCGCTTCCTTGTCCTCCTCAGCAAAAACTACAACAAGAGAGAAGGATGCAGCAGGCGACACAACGGGTCACTCCATGGAGCTCTTTACACATACCGTCCCTGGCTTAGAAAGTGAAACATTTAACAGGCCATGCCCATTACAAGTAGATTCTGACATGGAGTGCACTGATGCACAGCCACAGCCAGAGTACTATGCTGCTCCTTTGACTCAGACCACCACATTGCCCTCTCAGGGTACAGATCCACAATCAGACCCTGATGAGACTATGTTGCCCCGCCACGAACGCTATACCACCGACCGACACAGTGACACAGACGAAGTTGCACACGAGCTCGAAGAGGAGGTAATAGATGACCCAGTTATTGACCCCGATTGGCAGCCATTGGGGGAACAGGGTGCAGGCGGCAGTAGTTCAGAAGCGGAGGTGGAGGAGGGGCCGCAGCAGGCATCAACATCGCAACAGGTTCCATCTGCCGGGCCCGTATCTGGCCCAAAACGCGTGTCAAAGCCAAAACCTGTTGGAGCACAGCGTTGCCATCCGGTTAAAGCTCAGTCTGCAATCCCTGAAAAGGGATCCGAGTCTAGGAAGAGTGCAGTCTGGCATTTTTTTAAACAACATCCAACTGATCAGCGCAAAGTCATCTGTCAAAAATGTTCAACTAGCTTAAGCAGAGGTCAGAATCTGAAAAGTCTAAATACTAGTTGCATGCATAGACACTTAACCACCATGCATTTTCAAGCCTGGACTAACTACCAAACGTCCCTCAAGGTTGTAGCACCCTCGGCCAATGAAGCTAGTCAGCAACGCAACATCCCTTCCGTCACTGTAAGGCCACCATTTTCTGCACCACCGGCAGTATCTGTGCAGGTTTCTTTGCCAGCCAAAAGCAGTCAGGGTCAGGGAACCACCAGTTTTGTAGGAGGAAATATTGCATCTAGGGCACCGGCGGAAACAATACCGTCTCCAACCGTCTCTCAGTCTGCCATGTACACCGGCACACCCGAAAGTTCCACGATCTCCAGCTCTCCAGTCCAGCTCACCCTACATGAGACTCTGGTTAGAAAAAGGAAGTACTTATCCTCGCATCCGCGTACACAGGGTTTTAACGCCCACATAGCTAGACTAATCTCGTTAGAGATGATGCCCTACCGGTTAGTTGAAAGCGAAGCTTTCAAAGCCCTGATGGAGTACGCTGAACCACGATACGAGCTACCCAGTCGACACTTTTTTTCCAGAAAAGCCATCCCAGCCCTGCACCAGCATGTTAAACAGCGCATCGTCCATGCACTCAGGCAATCTGTGAGTACAAAGGTGCACCTGACTACAGATGCATGGACCAGTAGGCATGGCCAGGGACGTTATGTGTCCATCACGGCACACTGGGTGAATGTGGTGGATGCAGGGTCCACAGGCGACATCAATTTAGGGACAGTTGTGCCTAGCCCACGGTCTAGGAAACAGTTGGCTGTAGGCGTTCGCACCCCCTCCTCCTCCTCCTCCTCGTCCTCCTGCAGAAGCTACAGCTCTTCCACAGAACGCAGTCTGCCAACCACTCCATCGGCAGATGACACTGTTGCACACCAGTTGTCCCATTATGGGCCAGCTACTGCCAAGCGTCAGCAGGCTGTATTGGCTATGAAGTGCTTGGGCGACAACAGACACACCGCAGAAGTTCTGTCCGAGTTCTTGCAACAAGAAACGCAGTCGTGGCTGGGCACAGTAGATCTTGAGGCAGGCAAGGTAGTGAGTGATAACGGAAGGAATTTCATGGCTGCCATCTCCCTTTCCCAACTGAAACACATTCCTTGCCTGGCTCACACCTTAAACCTGGTGGTGCAGTGCTTATTGAAAACTTATCCTGGGTTCTCCGACCTGCTCCTCAAAGTGCGTGCACTTTGCTCACATATCCGACGTTCGCCTGTACACGCCAGCCGTATGCAGACCTATCAGCGGTCTTTGAACCTTCCCCAGCATCGCCTAATCATAGACGTTGCAACAAGGTGGAACTCAACACTGCACATGCTTCAGAGACTGTGCGAACAGAGGCGTGCTGTTATTTATTTGTGGGAGGATACACGGGCAGGCAGTAGGATGGCAGACATGGAGTTGTCAGGTGTGCAGTGGTCTAAGATACAAGACATGTGTCAAGTCCTTCAGTGTTTTGAGGAATGCACACGGCTGGTTAGTGCAGACAACGCCGTAATAAGCATGAGCATCCCCCTAATGCGTCTGCTGATGCAAAGTTTGACGCACATAAAGGAGCAGGCGTCTGCACCAGAGGAAGAGGAAAGCCTTGATGACAGTCAGCCATTGTCTGGTCAGGACAGTGTACAGGACGAGGTAGCGGGCGAAGAGGAGGTGGAGGACGAGGAGGATGATGGGGATGAGTATATTTTTAATGCCGAACCTTTCCCGGGGGCACAGGAAATTGGTTGCGTGTCACGGCCGGGTTCTGGTTTTTTGAGGGACACAAGTGACGTAGATTTGCCTGCAACTGCCCCTCAACCAATCACAACCGGAGATTTGACAACTGGAACTTTGGCCCACATGGCGGATTATGCCTTACGTATCCTAAAAAGGGACACACACATTACGAAAATGATGAACGATGACGATTACTGGTTGGCCTGCCTCCTTGATCCACGCTATAAAGGCAAATTGCAAAATATTATGCCACATGAGAACTTGGAACTAATATTAGCAACCAAACAATCAACTCTTGTTGACCGTTTGCTTCAGGCATTCCCAGCACACAGCGCACGTGATCGTTCTCACACGAGCTCCAGGGGGCAGCAGACTAGGAGTGTTAGGGGTGCACACATCAGAAGTGGCGTTGGACAGAGGGGTTTTCTGACCAGGTTGTGGAGTGATTTTGCTATGACCGCAGACAGGACAGGTACTGCTGCATCAATTGAAAGTGACAGGAGACAACATTTGTCCAGTATGGTTACTAACTATTTTTCATCCCTTATCGATGTTCTCCCTCAACCGTCATTCCCATTTGATTACTGGGCCTCCAAATTAGACACCTGGCCAGAATTGGCAGAATATGCATTGCAGGAGCTTGCTTGCCCGGCAGCAAGTGTCCTATCAGAAAGAGTATTCAGTGCTGCAGGTTCAATATTAACCGAAAAAAGGACTCGTCTGGCTACCCAAAATGTTGACGATCTAACATTCATTAAAATGAACCACAACTGGATTTCGAAATCTTTTGCCCCACCTTGCCCGGCCGACACCTAGCTTTCCTATGAAAGGCTCTTGACTGTGAATTACTTTTCTAATGTCTAATTTGCTGCAGCTGATTGTACAGCATACGACATGTTTACACCTCCCTAAATGGCCAAACTCCCCACACGGGGCCGTGGTATCGCGACTTGGCGCAAGCACCCGTGAGACTGCTGTTTGTCTGAAGAGGTGGGTGTGCTCGCTTTTGGTTGACGGCATTGCTACTGGGTCCCTCATAGTACAATGTAGTGTCTCTGGCGGTGGTGGTGCGCACCCAACGTCAGACACACCGTTGTAACATGAGGGGCCCTGGGGCGGTCCCGCCGGCCTCTAGAGAGTTCCCCCCTACCCCAGCTCAAAATGTGCTCTACCACATGCAAAATTATGTCGCACAGCTCCACCAATCTTTAGTCTATTCGCTGACATCATTCAATGTCTGGCACTGACAATACAAATTTGTAGACATCTATGATGCAACTTAAAGTAGTCTGTGTCTGTGTCCTATATTGGCACCATTAAATAGTTACTGCCAAATTACTATGTCAGAAACTCAGCAGATGAGCCCACCCCTGTACCTAAGTATGCCACCTTTTTTTTTGTTTTGGTTGTTTTGCGAGACATTAACATCTATTTATATTTTGGGAGTACTGGGACAGACACTCCTTGCACTACTCCTCCACTCACCACCAAGCTGCCCGTGTATCCATGTAACCGCTGTAAAACTGCCATGAGCCTATTGTTTGTTATTTTAGGCCTTTGAAGCCTGTCTGCGGTCCCTCCTTCCACTAGTCCTCCACTGGCCAGACCACTGCTGCCCGTGTACCCCTGGAACCAATTATAAAGTGCCTACAGCCAGCCCATTTTTTTATGTTAGGCCTTTGAAGCCTGTCTGCGGTCCCTCCTTCCACTAGTCCTCCACTGGCCAGACCACTGCTGCCCGTGTACCCCTGGAACCAATTATAAAGTGCCTACAGCCAGCCCATTTTCTTATGTTAGGCCTTTGAAGCCTGTCTGCGGTCCCTACTTTAAATACTCCTCCACTCACCACCAAGCTGCCTGCCCGTCTATCCATGTAACCGCTGTAAAACTGCAATGAGCCTATTGTTTGTTATTTTAGGCCTTTGATAGCCTGTCTGCGGCCCCTACTTGCAATACTCCTCCACTGACCACAATGCTGCCTGGAGTGCCTGCCTGTGTATCCATGTAACCGATGTAAAACTGCCATGACTGCCTACTGTTTGTTATTTTAGGCCTTTGATAGCCTGTCTGCGGCCCCTACTTGCAATACTCCTCCACTGACCACAATGCTGCCTGGAGTGCCTGCCTGTCTATCCATGTAACCGATGTAAAACTGCCATGAGTGCCTACTGTTTGGTATTTTAGGCCTTTGATAGCCTGTCTGCAGCCCCTACTTGCAATACTCCTCCACTGACCACACCAATGCTGCCCGTGTACCCCTGGAACCTATTTAAAAGTTCATAGAGCCTAGTTATATATTTTATTTACTATTAATAAGGCCATGATGGACTACGCTGTACCACGCTACAAGCTAACAAGTCGACACTTCTTTTGCGAGAAAAGCCATCCCAACCCTCCACCAGCATGTAGAAGACCGCATTGTCCATGCACTCTGGCAATCTGTGAGTACAAAGGTGCACCTGACAACAGACGCATGGACCTGTAGGCATGGCCACGGAAGATTACGTGTCCATTACGGCGCAATGGGTTAATGTGTTGGATGCATGGTCCACAGGGGACAGCCTACTAAGTCTGTCTGCAGTCCCTAATTCAAATTGTCCTCCACTGTCTAAATCGGAGCTTCCACCTTCTGGCTTTCGGCCTATAGTATCAGAAATTAAACTGCATTTGGCCTTCAACTTTGGTTAGGGCCTACTAACGGCTTCTGCCCCTCCCTGGTGTTGCCCTCAACTAAATAAAGCTGAGCTTCAACCTTCTGCTCCAAATTACCATTTTAAAAAATGCAATAGGCTTTTCCGGCCTACTAAAGGTGTCTGTCTGTGTGCCCCTGCCTGGTGTTGTCCTCAACTAAATAAAGCTGAGCTTCAACCTTCTGCTCCAAATTACCATTTTAAAAAATGCAATAGGCTTTTCCGGCCTACTAAAGGTGTCTGTCTGTGTGCCCCTGCCTGGTGTTGTCCTCAACTAAATAAAGCTGAGCTTCAACCTTCTGCTCCAAATTACCATTTTAAAAAATGCAATAGGCTTTTCCGGCCTACTAAAGGTATCTGTCTGTGTGCCCCTGCCTGGTGTTGTCCTCAACTGAATAAAGCTGAGCTTCAACCTTCCGGCTCTCATTAAGTGGTTTTTAAAAAACAAAATGGTGGTTAGGGCCTACTAACGGCTTCTGCCCCTCCCTGGTGTTGCCCTCAACTAAATAAAGCTGAGCTTCAACCTTCTGCTCCAAATTACCATTTTAAAAAATGCAATAGGCTTTTCCGGCCTACTAAAGGTGTCTGTCTGTGTGCCCCTGCCTGGTGTTGTCCTCAACTGAATAAAGCTGAGCTTCAACCTTCCGGCTCTCATTAAGTGGTTTTTAAAAAACAAAATGGTGGTTAGGGCCTACTAACGGCTTCTGCCCCTCCCTGGTGTTGCCCTCAACTAAATAAAGCTGAGCTTCAACCTTCTGCTCCAAATTACCATTTTAAAAAATGCAATAGGCTTTTCCGGCCTACTAAAGGTGTCTGTCTGTGTGCCCCTGCCTGGTGTTGTCCTCAACTGAATAAAGCTGAGCTTCAACCTTCCGGCTCTCATTAAGTGGTTTTTAAAAAACAAAATGGTGGTTAGGGCCTACTAACGGCTTCTGCCCCTCCCTGGTGTTGCCCTCAACTAAATAAAGCTGAGCTTCAACCTTCTGCTCCAAATTACCATTTTAAAAAATGCAATAGGCTTTTCCGGCCTACTAAAGGTGTCTGTCTGTGTGCCCCTGCCTGGTGTTGTCCTCAACTGAATAAAGCTGAGCTTCAACCTTCCGGCTCTCATTAAGTGGTTTTTAAAAAACAAAATGGTGGTTAGGGCCTACTAACGGCTTCTGCCCCTCCCTGGTGTTGCCCTCAACTAAATAAAGCTGAGCTTCAACCTTCTGCTCCAAATTACCATTTTAAAAAATGCAATAGGCTTTTCCGGCCTACTAAAGGTGTCTGTCTGTGTGCCCCTGCCTGGTGTTGTCCTCAACTGAATAAAGCTGAGCTTCAACCTTCCGGCTCTCATTAAGTGGTTTTTAAAAAACAAAATGGTGGTTAGGGCCTACTAACGGCTTCTGCCCCTCCCTGGTGTTGCCCTCAACTAAATAAAGCTGAGCTTCAACCTTCTGCTCCAAATTACCATTTTAAAAAATGCAATAGGCTTTTCCGGCCTACTAAAGGTGTCTGTCTGTGTGCCCCTGCCTGGTGTTGTCCTCAACTGAATAAAGCTGAGCTTCAACCTTCCGGCTCTCATTAAGTGGTTTTTAAAAAACAAAATGGTGGTTAGGGCCTACTAACGGCTTCTGCCCCTCCCTGGTGTTGCCCTCAACTAAATAAAGCTGAGCTTCAACCTTCTGCTCCAAATTACCATTTTAAAAAATGCAATAGGCTTTTCCGGCCTACTAAAGGTGTCTGTCTGTGTGCCCCTGCCTGGTGTTGTCCTCAACTGAATAAAGCTGAGCTTCAACCTTCCGGCTCTCATTAAGTGGTTTTTAAAAAACAAAATGGTGGTTAGGGCCTACTAACGGCTTCTGCCCCTCCCTGGTGTTGCCCTCAACTAAATAAAGCTGAGCTTCAACCTTCTGCTCCAAATTACCATTTTAAAAAATGCAATAGGCTTTTCCGGCCTACTAAAGGTGTCTGTCTGTGTGCCCCTGCCTGGTGTTGTCCTCAACTGAATAAAGCTGAGCTTCAACCTTCCGGCTCTCATTAAGTGGTTTTTAAAAAACAAAATGGTGGTTAGGGCCTACTAACGGCTTCTGCCCCTCCCTGGTGTTGCCCTCAACTAAATAAAGCTGAGCTTCAACCTTCTGCTCCAAATTACCATTTTAAAAAATGCAATAGGCTTTTCCGGCCTACTAAAGGTGTCTGTCTGTGTGCCCCTGCCTGGTGTTGTCCTCAACTGAATAAAGCTGAGCTTCAACCTTCCGGCTCTCATTAAGTGGTTTTTAAAAAACAAAATGGTGGTTAGGGCCTACTAACGGCTTCTGCCCCTCCCTGGTGTTGCCCTCAACTAAATAAAGCTGAGCTTCAACCTTCTGCTCCAAATTACCATTTTAAAAAATGCAATAGGCTTTTCCGGCCTACTAAAGGTGTCTGTCTGTGTGCCCCTGCCTGGTGTTGTCCTCAACTAAATAAAGCTGAGCTTCAACCTTCTGCTCCAAATTACCATTTTAAAAAATGCAATAGGCTTTTCCGGCCTACTAAAGGTGTCTGCCCCTCCCTGGTGTTGTCCTCAACTGAACAAAGCTGAGCTTCCACATTCTGGCTTTCGCCCTATACTATCAGATATTAAACTGCATTTGGCCTACTAGTGTGGTTAGGCCCTTGAAACAGTGTCTGCTGCTCTTGGGTTTGCTACTCCACTGAACAAAGCAATGCCGCCTGTTTAGTCCTGTTACCAATTTTGAACTGCATTTAGCCTACTTTATTCTTTGGCCCTATATCTGTTTCCTCCTCATCCTGCCCATTGCCCAGCCACTGCTAAATGAGTCTGCTGGTACATTGACCTAGACCACTACATTCCCCTTGTACTCTACACAGCCAGAATCTGACCCTGCTGAAAGTAAGGTTCCCCTTCCCGCATGTTATACCACCTTACACAGGGACAAAGAGGAAGGTGCAGATGAAAGTGCAGGTTCCTTCATCAGGTGGGGGGGCATACTCGTTGGCGACGTCACTGGCACAGGGCCCCTCAGAGTACGCAAAAGTGTCGCTGCTGGTGGGAGGCGCCCCCGCCATGCAAACACACCGCCGTACTTTGAGGGGCCCTGTGCCAGTGCCAATGCAAACGAGTGGGCCCCCCCCTGCTTGCTCAGGATCACAGCACTTGCAACGTTTAAATACTTACCTTTCCCTGCAACACCGCCGTGACGTAGTCCGCATTTCCTGGGCCCACGAAAAACTTGAGCCAGCCCTACTCCCCCCACAACTTTCCCCCAATTCCCTATGCCCAACTATTATTATACAGTTAATTAAGATTGGCAAGCTTCAGAAACAAGAATGGATGTTTTTGGCATTAAAATGGGCACTGTAGGTGTTTTCCTGGCCTCCACTCACTGCCGACTATGCTTCCCCATTGACTTGCATTGGGTTTCGTGTTTCGGTCGATCCCCGACTTTTAGCGATAATCGGCCGACTGCACTCGACTCGACTCTGGACAAAATCGGGTTTCCCAAAACCCTACTCGATCTTAAAAAAATGAAAGTCGCTCAACCCTATATCAGTGTTCTTATAATACATACTATAAATGTTATTGCATACAGCGTCCTTTACCTATATACATTTCATTTCTTACACTTTTCTTTACAGTTTTTGTTGTGACAAGACGATGGAGCAGTTGCAGGGACCAGTTTCGCTGCAAGTGCTAAAAGCACACCAGGAGTGGTGGTGTGGCTCTTAAAAAAAAGACCATACCCATACCTATATTATGACAGACTCCAGTTTTTGGCCCCAGTCCTAGATCTTCAACAGTAAGTGGCTACTTTTTTCGATTTATTTGTTGGAAAGTTTTGTATATTATTTTGCCTACTAAGAATGTTTTTTTATCTGTCATACCTGAAATCTGAATGGACCAAAAAAGGAAATACCTCCTGTTTGAAGGTGCTGGGGCCCGGAGAGGAATCAGAAGTGGATGCCAGAGCTGAGGGCCAGGAAGAAGAGGAGCCTGTGGAGAACACCAGCACGCCAAAGCCCCTCAACACCTCCCCCCATTCACCAATAAGCCAGCGATGCTACCACCAAAGATGGGCCTACAAACCTTCACTCGCATATGTGATGAGGGAATACCTGTGAGTAAGGATTGAAGGAGGATTTTTGATTGAGCCTTGCCCATTATGTCAGGTATGTTAACTTTTCTTTGAGGCTGTGGACCAGGACCGCCCTCCAAATTGTTTTGGCTGCCGCCATGCCAACAAATTCCCAATGACCATTTTTTTATTCATCAAAAAGTGGCAGTTTTCTAAGGCCAACAAAAACAGGCCATTTGACCCCAAAGAAGGGCACTCAGTAGCCCCAGCATCGCGCCAGGCACTACTACCTCCAGTGACAGCATCACATCAACCACCACCATCTACAGTGACACTGTCTTGGCAACCACCTCCAGTGACAGCAACTTTATTTAATAGGTTTAAAGAGGCTAAACACCCTTTAGTGCCATACGAAAGGCAATAAAGGGTTATGTATGGGGCTTGTGACATGAAATATCTACAGGACAGCTATCCTATTTATTATATCTATCCATCCAATCTATCTATATCTATATGACAGAGAATGACAGTATGTAAAAGCTAATGTTAAAAACACATTGCATACTGATTGCATACGCATGTCATAGGAATAATACTTGATAAATAGTCCCTCTTCCACGTCCATCTTCAAGGTTGGTTTTGCATTCATGGTTTGATCACTCTGTCCTCCTTTTTCAGCCAACATTACACGTGTCTGTCTCCTTTATAAAAGAGGTGTATTATGGCAATACATCAATTATGGGGTTTCTCAGTTACTTGATAAATATCCCATTGTACTTGCATGACACTTGTCCTACTTTTCAAGAAGCATATTGGAGCGATTTTATTATTGCTGATGAGTGCGAGTCCTTATACAAAGTTTCAAAAGTTTTCTGATCTTGAAAAGTGCAAAAAGTGGGTTAAAATATATTGAAAGTTTAATACCTCACCTACATTTTCCTTTTTTTCTGTACCCTCTGAACAACTTTCACGACGAAGATTTATTTAAAGTTTCTTGAAATGTCATCTTCTAAGATGACCAGGAAGAAATAAATGAGTCAGTACTTTCTCTAAAAGGTTCTTTCCAAGTTTTTGAAATTCCATCACTAATTATACTAACTATATTGCTAGCACCTACAGAGAACATGTAGCACTAGCGACACGGAGATTTGCCAGAAGTACTTATTGGATAGATGTATTCTTAGCAAATAAGGCCGGAGACACACTAGCGTATCACATCCAATGCGAGAGCACCGGATGCGATATGCTAATGACACTCGGCTCATGCTCTGCTGTGAGCGGGAGCTGAGTGTCAGTGCTCTGTGCTCTGAGCCTTTCGCATGAGAGAATCGGAGCACAGGTCCAGAAAAAGCAGAGAAAGTAATTTCTCCAACCTCTCTGTTGACGACGTCCGCGGGAATATCACTACATTCGGGTGATATCGGAGTGCAGTGCAATGTTTTACACACATCCATAGACTCACATGGGTGTGTGCGACACCTTTTCTACAGGTCACCAGCAGCCAATTAGTGACCATTTCAACAAAGTAGGAAACTTGACAGGCCATGCCTTTGTGTAGGAGTTAATGGTGAACAATGAGGAAATTTCTTAGATAATGCAGCTCAATGTAAAGTGCACCAGACTCAACTGATTATGGTTCCATTTCTCCAGTCTGAAGCACCCCGAAGTGTCATTATGGTTGTCATTAAAATCAACTGCTTATCTGTGTAATGCAGAACAGGACTGTTTCCCCAGAGCAAGAAACAAAGTTTGTAAATGGTCTTTAGTTTTTACTCTGTATTGTACTTATTTGTCTCTTTTGGTCGTACTCACATTGAATTACAGTTAGGTCCATATATATTTGGACAGAGACAACATTTTTCTAATTTTGGTTATAGACATTACCACAATGAATTTTAAGCAAAAAAACAATTCAGATGCAGTTGAAGTTCAGACTTTCAGCTTTCATTTGAGGGTATCCACATTAAAATTGGATGAAGGGTTTAGGCGTTTCAGCTCTTTAACATGTGCCACCCTGTTTTTAAAGGGACCAAAAGTAATTGGACAATTGACTCCAAGGCTATTTCATGGACAGGTGTGGGCAATCCCTTTGTTATGTAATTCTCAATTAAGCAGATAAAAGGCCTGGAGTTGATTTGAGGTGTGGTGCTTGCATTTGGAAGGTTTTGCTGTGAAGTAAACATGCGGTCAAAGGAGCTCTCCGTGCAGGTGAAACAAGCCATCCTTAAGCTGTGAAAACAGAAAAAACCCATCCGAGAAATTGCTACCATATTAGGAGTGGCAAAATCTACAGTTTGGTACATCCTGAGAAAGAAAGAAAGCACTGGTGAACTCATCAATGCAAAAAGACCTGGACTTTGCTAAAAAACATCTAAAAAAGCCAGCACAGTTCTGGAAGAACATTCTTTGGACAGATGAAACCAATATCAACCTCTACCAGAATGATGGAAAGAGAAAAATATGGCAAAGGCGTGGTACAGCTCATGATCTAAAGCATACCACATCATCTGTAAAACACGGCGGAGGCAGTGTGATGGCTTGGGCATGCATGGCTGCCAGTGGCACTGGGTCACTAGTGTTTATTGATGATGTGACACGGGACAGAAGCAGCCGAATGAATTCTGAGGTATTCAGAGACATACTGTGTGCTCAGATCCAGCCAAATGCAGCCAAACTGATTGGTCGTCGTTTCATACTACAGATGGACAATGACCCAAAACATAAGGCCAAAGCAATCCAGGAGATTATTAAAGCAAAGAAGTGGAATATTCTTGAATGGCCAAGTCGGTCACCTGATCTCAACCCAATTGAGCAGCATTTCACTTGTTAAAGACTAAACTTCAGACAGAAAGGCCCACAAACAAACAGCAACTGAAAACCACCGTAGTGAAGGCCTGGCCGAGCATCAAAAAGGAGGAAACAGCATCTGGTGATGTCCATGAGTTCAAGACTTCCGGCAGTTATTGCCAACAAAGGGTTTTCAACCAAGTACTAAAAATGAACATTTTATTTTTAATTATTGAATCTGTCCAATTACTTCTGGTCCCTTTAAAAACAGGGTGGCACATGTTAAGGAGCTGAAACTCCTAAAATCTTCATCCAATTTTAATGTGGATACCCTCAAATGAAAGCTGAAAGTCTGAACTTCAACTGCATCTGAATTGTTTTGTTTAAAATTCATTGTGGTAATGTCTATAATCAAAATTAGAAAAATGTTGTCTCTGTCCAAATATATATGGACCTAACTGTAAGTGGTACTGTGCAATATATGATCCATTGTGTCCTCTCATGAATGGAACTGGGGACTTTCCTTCTGCTAATTTTGAAGGTTCCTTTAAGCTAATTTCAATAAAGACAAAACAACAAATATAAATTCTACTAATTCATCATAAACTTTTATAATTTATCCTAGCTTAATCCAGACCAAATATTAATAAATATGGTATCTAGGAAATTCTGCCAAGCCTTGAGCATCCCCAACTTAGACAATACATAAGGAACAAATGTCATATTTGTGATCTGTGTATTATTCTACAGCACCTGGATACCATGTTATAGCACACAGCCATTAGTCTTTGAGCACCTCAAATCTGGGCAAGCTCTATACATACATTTTATGAGGGCATTGTCCTTGGACTATTCATAGTTAATGCATCTATTCATCATACTAAAAGTTATGTATGACCTTAGGAAAAGTAATTCATCATTCCGAATGACGAGACATTATTTACACAAACCCAACAGTCAAGTGATTCAAGAGAAGAGATTTTCATGATAGTATTGGATCATAGAACTTGTCAGAATAGATTCTATATTCTAATGGGTAGTCTGAATAACGATATTGATGTGTTTTCATGAAAGGTAAACTACTCTTTTTTTATCATTGCTTTCCGTCATGGTCCGCATCCAGTTCTTGAAAAGGACATGGAAGAGTTGGTTCATGACCATATATACGGTACTGTGCAAAAGTTTTAGGCTAGTGTGTAAAAAATGCTGCAGGGTAAGAATGCTTTAAAAAAATAGAAGTGTGAATAGTTTATTTTTATCAATTAACAAAATGTAAAGTGAATAAATGAAAAGAGAAATCTAAATTCAATCAATATTAGGTGTGACCTCTTTATGCATCAATTATTCTAAGGACTTTCACAAAGGTTTTGAAGGAACATGACAGGAAGGTTATACAAAACATCTTGTAGAAATAATCACAGATCTTCTGTGGATGTAGGCTTCACTCTCTCTCCATAGAACATATAATAGTACTCTATAAAAGTATACTTCCCTCATACAGAAGAACACGTAAAGCCTACTGAGTCCAAAGACAGATAATGGGATCCAAATTCACAAAACCAATATCAAAATATATTTATAAATAGTACATACAATGGTATACCTAAATAGGTAACCACATAAATAGTTTACAAATAATAAAAAAAGAAGAAAAAATGCTGTATATCCCACTATTATGAAGGCATGTATTCTCATAAGTATATAGACAGTCACATGACAGATATACGGTATGGCTACCCCACATAAATTGTGCTAAAACATTATCAAAAAGAGTATCTGTATAGTAGCCATTATATATATTGCATCAAAAAATGCCTACATAAATACCAGATCATAAACATAATAGTAAAGCGTATGGGTAATGTGGCTATAGTAGTCTCCACAGTTAAATCACATACATAATGCAACCATGTACAAACATAAAGAGAAAGTATATGCTAATTGTGAGGCAGTGACCCCTGTTACAGCTAGGGGGTGCTGTTTTTTTTCCTCAGGATGCGCACAGAGGCGTAGTGAGGCCATGAGGGGGCATTGTAGTCGCAGGTGTAGCTGTGATTACAATTGTTAAGAGCCCTGTAGTATAGAGAAGTTTTAGAATTGAGTCTGTGGAGTCTCAGGTGTGTCAGGGCCAGAGTGAGGCCTGAAAACCCACAGCATACACAGTGGTGCTGCTGTCCACGATGACTGGTCACAGATGTGGACAGGGGGTGAACCGGAGGTAGACTGTCCTGTGCCCGAAGGAAGGACCAACATGTGTCACAGCTGCAGACAGGAGGACGTCAAGGTCTGTGTACGGCTGTGAGTAGAGACTGTGACACCCACAGAACTAGTCAGAGGAGGACTAGCATGTATAGTGACTGCAATCTAAAGGATGCTGTTATGAACTGGTGTGAATGGAACACTGAAGTTATATGCATTGAAGTTATATGCTTGGAACCTTTTCTGTGTGAAGATAGCGCATTAAAGAAACTTTTATGTCTTTTATGTTTGAACTTTGTGGGTCACTGCATCTTCACTGCTACCGGTGCCATATAATATATATGTCTCATAGCAATGAATTAGAAAATATTTTTTACAAATTATATTAGCTGCAGTCATGATGCATACAAAGAAGAGGATACTGAACTGCCTCGAAGCGCATTTCACCGCCTCTGCTACAATAATGCCTGTTTTGTACTAATCTCATACGCCAGTGAAGAGAATTCAATTTTTGAAGTCACATGCAAATTAGTTTGGATGTGCGCTGTGGGCGTGTGTGGTCTCAAGTGCACTTCAAGGTTGAATTTGCATATTGTTTCAAAGATTCTCAGCGCGGGCACATCAAATTATTACAAGGCCACATTGTGTATTTGGTGATTTTTTTTAATCTCAGTATTTGTAAGCTAAAACCAGGAGTGGGTGAAAAATAAATGCCTATATACAGCCAAATATAGCAGGGCACTTTCATGAAACAACAAAAAACCAAAAGGAAAGGAAGTACAAAAACCCAAATGTCAAAAAGTATAACAATTTTATTAGTTTAATCAAGACAATCCATGAAAATAGTAAAAAATGAGAATGTAAAACACAGACAATAATACCTCTGCTCGATATCAAGAGCTAACTAAATACAGGTTGCATCAGTGCTTGTGTAAAAGTAAGTACAGTGAACTTTGTGTCTGTTTGGAATTTAGAAGGTACTGCACCAATCTGTATGCCTCAAAGCTGACAAAGAAAAACTAAAAATCATAGGCACAAAGGACAGCTTGAGAAGTCAGAGAGGACGGGTGGACAAGGAGGTCTCGACATGCATTTCACATAGGCTTCTTCCAAAGTCTCCTTTGCACGCCTGGCCTCTCTGACTTCTCAGGTTGTCCTTTATCTTTATGATATTATTGCTGGAAATATCTTGTACTGTTATGTAATCACTGTGAGTTTTACTTTTGCCTGCCATTTTTTATGGTCATATCTGATACATGATAGTATGACTAAGGGCGTATTGTAACGCTGAGAACGCATCAGAGATGTCTTGGTGAACTGACAGAACTGATTTTAATGGATCAATAATAAAGGATATTGTTTTATATAAGTGGAAGTTTCTGTTACTCCCAAGCACTCTTAATACATCATCATTTAAGGTTTTTTCACCAAGGACTAGCAAATTTGATGTAATACCTTCTGGCAACCAGTAGATATCACTATCACTGTTGCAATTTATTGATTACTGTAATGCGGAAGGCATTTGAATAGACACAATATCAATTGCACTTGTGCAGAATAGTGAACAGTGACATCTGCTGTGTGGTCTGCAACATGAAATTATTGTTAGAAATCAAGAATGAAGTGCATCATTGCTTACGTGTAATTGTCGAGCCCACGCACTCACAGATTTTATAGGGCTCCTTGGGTAGCTATCCCGTAGAGCCTCTACAGACTTGTCACTGACTCATGGCCTACCAGAACGAGGTTTCTCCACCAATCTGCCGGCTTCCTTGAACTGCTTATCGCACCAAGTAATGTTATTCCTATGTTGTGGCGCTTTGTTTTAAACGCGCCGATATTCATATAGCACTTTGGTCATGGATTCAAATATAGCAAGCCACAGAACACACTGAACTTTCCTCTGTACCATCCACATCTCGACTGGCATGGAAAACCACACAGCTGGCGTAAGCTTGTGGTTGCATGATGTCACAGACCTGGCAGTGCATTAATCAGAGTTCAGTTTATCAGGAATTAATCTGTGCGGGGGCTCAGCAACAGCTTAAATGAGTTTGTGTTGTTTTATTGGTTCTTGTTATCTCTCCTCATGAACAGGTTTGATATGATTGGGCCAGAGAAAGGGCGCCAAAATGTAAGCTATAAAAGTGCACCATGACTTTATGGACACACTGTAGTCTAGTTAATAAAATTCCTTGGATGGATGATCTGGTTAGATTGTCTGTTAACATACAACACTGGTTGCATCAAGTGGCATTGATGTTTAAAAGGGGTTGTCCAATATTACATTTTTTTCATAGGCGTAGGCTGTTATTAAAAAAAACAGACAAAAGCATAGTAACCTCTTTTCACCCCCAACCAGGCTGTTTCAGTAGTCGGGGCTGGCTCCAGCAGCAATTACTTTGTCCGGTTGTCACAGGAACGCTGAAATCTGTGCAACGATCAGGTGATTCAAACAGCGTGTCATCTGTAAAATACCTGATTTATTAGATATACTTAGTATTAACCTCTGAAAATATTTATCTCTTAACCACCACATACTATGAATGTTGTCAATCACTCAATCAGAGTTTCTTAGCAGGGACATTGCGTACTTACTAGTTTGTACATATAAAGATGTTATTTGGGTATTATAATTCCAAAATATCCATATACAACTAAACATACTAAATTTGTTATACCACACCCATAAACATCACGGCCCATCATTTCAGTGATCATCATGTAATAGACCCTCTCAGGTTTACATCTGTGTATGTACTTGATGCTAACACGTGAATCGTGCATCTGGCAGTCTATTAACCTCCACATCTTCCTCCTCCTCCTCCTGCACCTCCTCTGTTGAGCTATTCAGCTTCATACCTCTGGGTTTATACTAAGTGGGATCTAGAATATCATCTTCATCTCCTCTGTTCTCACACTCTTCACCCTGAGAGCCACCTTCCTCCTCTTTCTGCCCTGAAAGTGGAACACCCGCTAGGGCTGTGGGGTACTCGGTACAGGACTGGTTCTGTTCTTAAAGGGGTGGTCATGATGGCAGTAACCCGGTCCGTGGCCCTGGGCATCCAGTTAAAAGGGGTTAATGAAAATGGGAATAAAGCCTAATATAGGAATGTTCGTAATGCCACCTGTAGTATTCGGTCAGGGATGACTGATGGTGCTGAAAGGGGTCCACTGGGGATGATGGTTCTGCAGCAGGGATGGTATGGCTTCTCAAAGGTGAAGCTTAGTCCCCAGGGCTCCCGGTGTAGTGGGTAAAGATGGTAAATGGTGTGGTGCCAAAAAGAATTAGAGTACACAATATTGCAGTCTCTTTACCTTTTACTGGTAGTATGCAGCCACAGTCCAGGGTATGGATCACAGGTAATGGTGAGGTCCGGCCAGCCTGGAAGCGATTTAGAATCCCCCTAGCCAGGTGGAGTTGGAAGCCTTCCTTACTGCGCTGTGTTGTAGTCCCTTGCTGCCTAAGGCTTCACACAAGGTTCTCTCTTTCTCTCTGTCCTATTAATAGGACAATATCTGTATGGCAGGCAACTCAAGCCTTTTTACAGGTGTATCTATTTGCTGTGACTCCGGGCTCTATATGCTGCTGTGCCTTCGGATGTAATGGTGGACAGGAGACTTAAAATCTCCTGCCCTCCGATTTCTGCTGTGGGGCATACAGTTACCCCCACAGCCTCGGTCATCTGGCCACCGGTTTCTTGCGCTGATTCTGGAGTGAGCTCTCTCGCAGCTCTACTCCCAGTATCTTTCCTCTACTTTGCCTCTTCTCCCTTCACAGTCTCTCACAGACTGCTCTGTCAGGAGCTGCAGAACCTCGTGTCTGCATGGCTCCAGCTCTTCTCTAGACTGACCACCTAACTCCTTATCCAGCCAGAAACATAGGGAAGCCACCCACAAACTGGATCAGAGCTCCACCTTCTGGACTGGAGTCAGAACAGTGTTGTATGTATGTGTTACCTGTAATAGGGATCTTTCCTCGCTTCCAGGCAAGTCATCACCCTCCCTGTGAGGAAGGCAATACGACTGTGACAACCAAACTCCTGGGGTGTCACAAAACCACAATACTATCTGCGTAAGCCTCAGGTATCTGAGTTTCATCAGGATTAACTCCACCTCCGGGGCTTCACATCTGGTGATGAGGGTCTGGATTCTGCTTGGACCCTACTTCATTCCGCCCTGGTTCCAACTGAATAAAATGTTGGACATCTGTGATTCTGTGATTCGTTGGAACACACCTCTGATACCCATGGAATAGAATGTGTGAACAGCTCTGCAGACTCGCCCATCTGTGGTTCCCCACAGTCAGTTAGGTGGTTAAAGAGTTGTGACGGAAGGGGATAACAAGGGTAATTGGGGTGCCACCTCTGAGAATTGTAGCATTTGTGATACTAAGATGGAGGAAGAGGAGTTGAAACCACTTGATGCAGCGCTTGCCATCCACTGGAGCACAAGCTCTTTCTGGCCCTGATCCACAAGGCTGTGAGGTTACCAAAAGAAAGGGAGTTGAGTAGCCTGTCCAATAACAGATGTTGTCAGTTATCTTTGGACGAGACAGTGTTTCTTTAGTAAAGCTTTCAGTAACATAGCCACCTAACCCATGTAGACCTTCAACACCAGGCCTATTTCCCCTTCCATCAAGACCTCGCTTTTTCCCATTCATGTTGGATGCACCCTTGCCCTATTTTAACCAGCTGATTCACAAACCTAGGCCCAGACCTATCAGTTACCTTTCACTAAATTAACACTCAGTATTTATTTGCTGAGATAGTGTTTCTGGACCACACTATTAGCAGAAAGGAGTCAGATTCAGAAATGTGAGCTGGTGTCTGAACCACACGATTAGCAGACAGTATTTAGATTCAGAAATGTGGGCTGGTGTCTGGACCACACTATTAGCTGAAAGGATTTAGATTCAGAAATGTAGCCTGGTGCCTGGACCACACTAATAGCACAAACGATTTAGATTCGGAAATGTGGCCTGGTGTATGGCCCACAGTATTAGCAGAAAGGATCTAGGTTCTGAAATGTGGCCTGGTGTCTGGCCCACAATATTAGCACAAATTATTTAGATTTTTAATGTGGGCTGGTTTATGGCCCACACTATTAGCAGAAAGGATTTAGATTTGGAAATGTGGCCTGGTGTATGGTCCACACTATTAAACCTACAAGAGAAAAAATGAGCAAAAACCCTGTTGTAACTAAGTAAATAAAAAGCAAAAAGTGCATTTAAATAACACAGAGTAGAAAGGATTTAAATTCTGCAATGTGTATTAGTACAAACTATTTAGATTCTGAAATGTGGCCTAGTGTATAGCCCACACTATTAAACCTACAAGAGAAAAAATGAGCAAAAATCCTGCTGTAACGAAGTAAAAAAAAAAGCAAAAAGTGCATTTAAATAAAACAGAGTAGAAAGGATTTAGATTCTGCAATGTGTATTAGCACAAATGATTTAGATTCTGAAATGCGGCCTAGTGTCTTGCCCATACTGTTAGCCCAAACGTTTTAGATTCTGAAATGTGGTCTGGTGTATGGCACACCCTATTAGCAGAAAGGATTTAGATTCTGAAATGTGGACTCCTGGCTGGACCACACTATTAGCACAAAAGATTTAGATTCTGAAATGCGCCTTGGTATCTGGCGCACACTATTAGCAGAAGTTATTTAGATTCTGGAATGTGGCCTAATCTCTGGCCCACACTATTAGCACAAATGATTAAAGATACCATTACATTAAGCGACGCTGCAGCGATATAGACAACATGCCGATCGCTGCAGCGTCGCTGTTTTGTCGTTGTGTGGTTGCTGGAGAGCTGTCACACAGACAGCTCTCCAGCGACCAACGATGCCGAAGTCCCCGGGTAACCAGGGTAAACATCAGGTTACTAAGCGCAGGGCCGCGCTTAGTAACCAGATGTTTACCCTGGTTACCAGTGTAAATGTAAAAAAAACCAAACACTACATACTTACATTCCGGTGTCTGTCGTGTCCGCCGGCATCCGCTTCCCTGCACTGTGTAAGCGCCGGCCCTAAAGCAGAGCGGTGACGTCACCGCTGTGCTTTGCTTTACGGCCAGCACTGACACATTCAGTGCAGGAAGCTCTGAGCAGCAGCGCGGACGCCGGGGGACGTGACAGACATCAGAAGGTGAGTATGTAGTGTTTTTTTTTTTACTTTTACAATGGCCCTTCGCTTAGTAACCCGATGTTTACCCTGGTTACCATTGTAAAACATTGCTGGCATCGTTGCTTTTGCTGTCAAACACAACGATACACGCCGATCTGACAACCAAATAAAGTTCTGGACTTTAAGCTCCAACCAATGATATCACAGCAGGATCCAGATCGCTGCTGCGTGTCAAACACAACGATATCGCTATCCAGGACGCTGCAACGTCACGGATCGCTATCGTTATCGTTGGAAAGTTGGTCAGTGTGAAGGTACCTTTAGATGCTGAAAGGTCAATTTCACACAGGATCCAATCTATTTGAACTATCTGACAACTAGCAGCAGCAGCCTCTCTGCACTGCTACACTGACAAAATAGCGCAAAAACAACATGTCTGCTTTTTATATGGAGAGGGACATGTGACTTCAGCAGCCAATGACAGAAGCCCTTGTGTCTGGAAATTGTGGAAGGTTTCTGTGCCTTGATTGGCTGCTGGAATCTCCACACATTAAGTTAATTTAAAAAATATTTTAAAAATACAGTCCACCGCTACTCTGACCTCTCCTTACTCCCTTCCCTCATCAAACATGTCACCCCCGCTCATCATACAGCACCACTATTCTAGCCAAAGTCCTAACAAATGCATTAGTGGAAATTCAATAATTTTGCAAACTTTGGCCAAATTTTCCTGATTTTGAGTAAAATGCTCTGGAATCCAAACACGAATCCGAATGTGCAACGTTTGTGCCAAATTTGAGATTGGAGACTTTTCCCAAAAAGTTTGCTTTTCCTAGTGTTAATAACTCAGGAAATGAACGTTCGCCAGGGACATAACTATAATAGGCACAGAGGTTGTAATCGCACTCAGGCCCTGGAGTCTGGGGAGCCCCAAAAGTGCCTCCAGACCCATATGAAAAGATCATTACGATTAAACACTTGCAATAGTTGGGGACCCCGTTGAAGCTTTTGCATTGAGACCTATGAGGTTCAAGTTACGCTACTTCACCTGCAGTAAGCAGTTTGCGTAGCTGAGCCTCAATATCACTAAAGTGGGCTTAGGGCTGTATTTTTGGTGTTCAAGTTCTTAATTGTGCAGAATGTGATATGACATCCACAGAAGTGTATGGGGAAATCCTTTACTATTTTATTCTGTTGAATGCAGTATCTCTCTGTATGAAATTGGAGACCTAAACAATTGAACAAAGAAAAAAACATCATGTAGAAATAATCAAAGAGATTTGTAGGATGCTGGTTCAGCATCGGACTGCACCTGTAACTATCAAGTAAAGTTAAAGAAAACTGCAGTCTTTGTGTCCTCCAGTCATTTCCCGCACCCTCAGTCCTGCACCCCAATGTCTACAATCCCTTACAAACTATACAGGAATCCCTGGGGCCCCGCTCCACCTCTGGGGAGAAGAACCATCCCAGCTGCGTCACCATCGGCCCCAGCGGTCCCCTTAAGCACCGTCGGCCACTCATTGCTGAACACCACAGGTGGCGTCACGTTAATTCCCCTACAAACTGCCCCTCATCATTTTAATTATGCGCCCACGGCCACTTACCAGGTCACTGCTGCCGTGACAACTCCCTGAAGAACTGTCCGACCCGGTTCCGAGTACCCCAAGGCCCTAGCGGGTGTAACATAGGCCTGACTCAACATCATGCGATTGTACAGTGGGGGCAGAGCAGTAGTCGTGACCAAGTTGCAGTACAGCTTCACTCTGGCAGTTCACAGACAAGTGGTGTCCCAGTCTCAATGTGCTGTAGGGTGAAGGGTACATCACACTTACTTGTAGGCCGCAGTTGTCCGCTGTCACCAGGCTTCTGTCCTCAGGAGCTGCAGCACACAATACATGGGACACCATGTATCAGTCAAACTTTTACCCGGGACCAGCCACACCTTCCTTATATGCAGGCCCCTGTCCATCTTCCACTGTGCTTCAGAACACACGATGTCAGGCTGCCCCTTTGCCAGACCTTAGGCTCTGGACGTGACAGGAGTGATCGTTCAGGATCCCAGTAGTGCCTCCCACTGCCTGGAACAACCGACACAAGCTGCCCCTAGCAACCCACCGCACCTGAACTTGGCCTTTGCTACCCCGTCTAACAGGAAGTGCCACCTTTTTTATTGACACTAGTGCCCACCCACTGGGCTAGTTCTATTCTTAACCATTTCCTATCTTTTATGCTACACCTATTATCCTTATTCGATTTCTTATGCTATACTTCACTTATCCTTATGCTATACCCACATTATGCATTAACACTTCACATAATGTACATCATAATACATTACATTGGACATTTATTACTTCTACACATGAAACCGCACGACAGTATTCACATGACACATTTGTTGTCTTCAGGGGTAGGAATAGGGTAAGACAGTCCACATACACCACCATACTAAACAAAAGAAACATTGGGGATGAAAGTAGGTAGGAGGAGGTTTGCAGGGCTCTGGTCAGAGGGTCTTGCAAATGTTTTCGAAAAATTTCTAATGCGATGTTCTGTTATCTGCTGCTTGTAGGGGTATGGGAGAATAACTTTGCGATATGGCGCTATATTGCAGCACACTACTCCATGATATTGAGCTGTAGTTACTCCATATGCGGAGGTACAAGCTTTTTGCCCCCTGGTTTATGAGTGCTAAGTATGGTGACGAGGGGAATGCATACATTCATAGTTTGGGTTTGTGACTGATGAGTATACTCGGGAAGCAGCTGGATGATATTTCTCCCTTTTTCTCTAGCTCTTTTGCATGTGTTGTTTTTTATTCCCTGTGCATCTGTTTCCTTTCCTCCAGTATATTGATGATATTTTTCTGTAATAAGATTTCCCCTTACCTCGCTGGATATTAGCACAGTTCACTTTAGGTATCCAGCTGCTTATTATTTTTAGCCGTATTAAAACATGTGATAATTAATTTTTTTTTTCTTCACAGCTTCCAATCTGTCTGGTAACAATGCATCGTTAAAATGGCAAAAAAGAATTTCTAAACATCCTTCAAGTATTTTGTTCCCATGCTAACGAGAGAAAAAAAAAACGCTTTGTTTATAGGATCTGATATATATGGTTAAAATGGAAGGGTTTATATTTTTGTCTATACTCGCACATGTAAGACAAGTGTGTGCCATCGATACACTATGGACTCACATCCTTATTTTCAGTCGTTTCCATGGAAACCGTCATTCAGCTCAAGTTAACCTATATCCTCTTTATCTCATTCTAAGGCCTGACTCAATTGTCACCCTGTTGCCAGGTAACGCAGTACATCGCCTCTTCAACTGCTGTGATATCGATTGACGGTTTGTAATGGTAGCGATATTAACGTTGATTTTGTGCAGTGAGTTGAAGTGATTAAGTCTGCACATATTTCCATAAGGACATGTTATACTCGTATTATTGTTCATGATACATGGCATTCATAGGCATGAATAGCAACCGTAATTGACATCTTTAGCCATGCCAAGAGTGAATTATAACGTACTTGACTGAAAAATTGAAGTCACGATCCCCATGTTCAATTATATACAATTGAATTAACATTAAATTGTAAATTCACGGCTTTATGTGAAATTGGTATATAGTATATACATATTGCTGTATCGCTATGTTCTTACATAGAAAATACGCTCTGGATTTTTCACTGCAGATTACAGTAACAGTGTTTGAGTGCTAATAGGGAGCACAAGCTTGTTGGCGCAATACTTTTAGTAGCCATATAAGAAAGTAAATAAGGGGTTAACATATCAGGGCAACTTGCAGGATTTTTGCTCTATGTCCCATCGGCTAGTGACATCAGGCGGCATTGCCACTTAGAAGGAATATAGGGTCTGATTCATTACTGCCTATTTTTTTAAAAATTTTGTCGGGTTTTTAGTTTTTAGTGTTTTGCGCCTTTTTTTGTGTATGTCCCATTTATCTTTCCAGTTGCGTTTTTTTTTAAATTCTATTTTATACGTGTTCATTTGTTGTTTTTTCTTAGGATCACCATAGTGTGTGAGATTTGGGGTTTTTCTACTAGTCACTTTCTGATTAACCACCAAGGGATGAGCTGCGTTTATATTGTTTGCTTTATATTTAGGATTATGAATAAAGGTTAAGTTCCATCCTTTTGTCAGTGAGTTGTCGAATTGAGGGATATTTGATATAAATATTTTCAGTGAACTCTTTTTTTTTCTTCTTGAGGTTTGGGGTTGACAGATGTTTTCGCCCGATTTAACTTTTTGAAAATTTGTCACAAACATTTATAGCAAACGTGCTCCAATCACACCCCTCCTTCTGGAGTGATATATTGTACGGCAGATATTTTGGCAAAATTTTTGCACCAATTTGTGAAACGTTCATCTTTTGAGCAACAATGTACAAAAAAAAAGTTAAAGTAAAGATAAAGAACATTTTTTTTACTTTGAGCAAAATTTTACGTTGACCATGTTAAAGAATGCTAAAAAATGGCAATGAATACCACAAGACAATAAAAAAGGGACTTTAAAAAAATCGCAAATTATGTGTCGGGCCATAGTATTTGATGGGAGAAGTCATGGTGTATCTTTGGATCGCCGCCGCCTACCAACTAAAGTACAGGACGCCCATCAGACCGTTCAGTTCTCATTAGAATGCAGTGATGAACAACTTCAATTTATTTTTTTAGATCTCTGGTGCTGTTCACATGCCTGTGTTTTTTTCTGTAGACCAAGTGTCTACCAAAGGGGGAAAAAAATGGAAACATAAAAATGACAGATCAAATTTACAAATGCAAGACTATGGGTCTGTGAATAACTTTGACAGCACATGGGTCCCAAGTCCCATCCTGTTTGCATCCTAGTGCGGTTTTTATTGGCTGTTGATTAGGGGAAGCTTGGGGGCTTTTCTCTGTACAAGATAAAAATTGATGAAACACTGATGAAAAAACAAAAACTGATACACTGACCAAAAACAAAATCAGTAGCAAATCTGCAGCAGCAAAACCAGCAATGTATTGTGTGCAGATTCCACTGCAGAGATTCACCACAAAAGCATCTGTAGCATAAACTGACAGGTTGGGGACAAATATTCATCAATGGTCCATTTCAGGCCACCATTTATTTCCACAGCATATAGATCACTTTTTTCTTATTCAGCCAACAGTTATTGAAGGTGATGGATAGATAGGTAGATAGATACAGTAGATAGATAAATAAATAGATAATAGATATAGACAAATAGATATATAGATAGATAGATAGATAGATAGATAGATAGATAGATAGATAGATAGATAGATAACAGATAGATAGATGATGGATAGATAATAGATAATTATTAGATAAAGGATAGATAGATAGATAGATAGATAGATAGATAGATAGATAGATAGATAGATAGATAGATAGATAATAGATAGATAATAGATGATAGATAGATCGATAGATAGATAATAGATAGACAGACAGATGGGATAGATAGATAGATAGATAGATAGATAGATAGATAGATAGATAGATAGATAATAGATAGATGGATAGATAGGTAGATAGATAGATAGATAGATAGACAGACAGACAGACAGATAGATAATAGATAGATGGATAGATAGACAGACACATACATAGATAGATAGATAGATAGATAGATAGATAGATAGATAGATGTCCTACTTGCCAGCTGGAGTCATTATTTAACTGGAACAAATGACAACAGTGACATCTATTGACCACACATGGGCATAACAATATCTTCGGTCAGTCTATTTAGGACAGATTTATTAAAATTTTTAAAGACAAATAATAAAAGTTTGCATTAGTCACTACTTATGTGTAACATATATAGTTGCCAGAGGTTACTAATTAAAGGATTCTATTTGAAAAAAAACTGTGAAAAATAGCAGCGTCCAACAATATCCACACAAGGTCACACAGCGCTAATCCCCATTGTTTCAGCAGAGAAAACAGCAGCACTTATTTCTAGAGCATGAGCTTAATTATGGTGCTACATAGAGGTAACGTATGGTGATAAACTAAATTATAGACATAATGTTACACATTTTTAAATAAAGATGGTTGTTCCTGTGTACCAAACAAACACATATACATATACTGTACATATATATACTGTAGTATAGTGACCCCTGTGGCAGCTAGGGGGCGCTGTGTGTGCTCCTTGGGATATGCATTGAGGCATATCTGTTGTGATAATGGTAGTAGAACAGTGATTGGCAGTGTAGTGAGTGGCCGATGTGTGTCGCAGAGGGAGTCTGTGTGGTAAGTCTGATGCAATGTTGTTGTTCTGGGACCTGTAGTCCCTCAAGAGTTTGTATAGTTGTAAGGGAGATTTACTAGCCTAGTTGTGTGAGATGGGCAGGACAAACTAGCCACACATCCACACTCCTACCTGTGGGAGTGGTTAGTACTATATAATGTGACTGAGGGCTGGTCACATGAGCTCTGAGTGTGGCTCTGAATGGTCTATGCCGGAAGGTCCTGGAAGCCTGTGTTGGAAGTCCTGGAGAATAGGATTCCTGAAGAGCACATGGCAGGGGCTCTGGACCTTGCACAGACCAGGCTGTGGAACGGATGGAGATCCGTGTTGTACTGACCGGGGTCAGAGTGAAAGAATGTCTGAAGGATGCCTCTAGTGAAGAGAGGTATCCGAGAACCTGTGCGGCAATGGCAGGTAACGAATGGAGATTCATGTTGTACTGACCGGGGTCAGAGAAAAGGAAAGATAGAGTGTGAACATCTGAAGGATGCCTCTGGTGAAGAGAGGTATCCGAGAACCTGTGCGGCACGAACAGGTGACGGATGGAGATCCGTGTGATATGCTAACCGGGGTTAGAAGAGAGAGACATTGTGTATGGGGCACCTCTGAGGCTAGAGGTGTCCAGAAACCCATGAAGGTTGCCAACAGGTAACGGTCTGAAAACCGTGTGTAATGCTGACCGGGGTCAGATACGAACTGTGGTAAAGTTGAATATGTCCAGATGGTGTTCAAACTGTTACTAAGTTCTTGTGGACGTGGTTTATAGTGTTGAGCGATACCGTCCGATACTTGAAAGTATCGGTATCGGAAAGTATCGGCCGATACCGGCAAAGTATCGGATCCAATCCGATACCGATACCCGATACCAATACAAGTCAATGGGACTCAAGTATCGGACGGTATTCCTGATGGTTCCCAGGGTCTGAAGGAGAGGAAACTCTCCTTCAGGCCCTGGGAACCATATTAATGTGTAAAAGAAAGAATTAAAATAAAAAATATTGCTATACCCACCTCTCCGACGCAGCCTGCACCTTACCGAGGGAAGCGGCAGCGTTCTTTGTTTAAAATTCGCGCGTTTACTTGGTTACGTGAAGTCCCGGCTTGTGATTGGTCGCGGCGGCCAGGTTGCCGGGACGCGGACCAATCACAGCAAGCCGTGACGTAATTTTACGTCCTGCAGGATTTTAAAATTACGTCCCGGCGTTGTGATTGGTTGCGCCGCAGTCACATGGGCACGCGCGTATTTTAAAATGCGCGCTTGTCCAGCCTCCCGTGACGTCACGGCTTGTGATTGGTTGCATCGCGGTCAACCAATCACAAGCCGGGAGGCTGGACGCGCGCCGCATTTTAAAATGCGCGCTTGTCCAGCCTCCCGTGACGTCCCGGCTTGTGATTGGTTGCATCGCGGTCAACCAATCACAAGCCGGGAGGCTGGACGCGCGCATTTTAAAATGCGCGCTTGTCCAGCCTCCCGTGACGTCCCGGCTTGTGATTGGTTGCATCGCGGTCAACCAATCACAAGCCGGGAGGCTGGACGCGCGCATTTTAAAATGTGCGCGTGTCCAGCCTCCCGTGACGTCACGGCTTGTGATTGGTCGCGGCGGCCATGTTGCCGGGACGCGGACCAATCACAGCAAGCCGTGACGTAATTTCAGGTCCTGCAGGATTTTAAAATTACGTTCCGGCGTTGTGATTGGTCCGCGTCCCGGCAACATGGCCGCCGCGACCAATCACAAGCCGGGACGTCACGGGAGGCTGGACACGCGCGCATTTTAAAATGTGCGCGTGTCCAGCCTCCCGTGACGTCCCGGCTTGTGATTGGTTACGTCGCCCATGTGACCACGACGCGCCCAATCACAACGCCGGAACGTAATTTTAAAATCCTGCAAGGACCTGAAATTACGTCACGGCTTGCTGTGATTGGTCCGCGTCCCGGCAACATGGCCGCCGCGACCAATCACAAGCCGGGACTTCACGTAACCAAGTAAACGCGCGAATTTTAAACAAACAACGCTGCCGGTTCCCTCGCTGAGGTCCGGGCTGCGTCGGAGAGGTGAGTATAGCAATATTTTTTATTTTAATTCTCTCTTTTACACATTATTACATTAATGTTGTTTCGATACCCGATACCCGATACCACAAAAGTATCGGATCTCGGTATCGGAATTCCGATACAGCAAGTATCGGCCGATACCCGATACTTGCAGTATCGGAATGCTCAACACTAGTGGTTTATATTGTGTGAAATAAACCTAAAAGACTCTGTTTTGATAGAAAACTGTGCCCAAGTGCGCTAATCCCGTGCCAAGTGAGTGTCCCCCAAGACACGTGGTAGGCGCTATGCTACAATACATACAGTACATACTCCTATTTCTTTATAGATTGCTCTTAAATGGGTTATGGTGGGAACTGGGGTGTATGTCCTTGCCTAGAACTGGACCGTCTGCACCTGATTGAATAGTATGGATGTAACCAACAGGCTGTAAACCAGCTTAGTGCACTTTATATGTCTCTGTGATTTGCACTTTATGTAAGCATTTATAATACTAAGCAACTCTCTCCCTTTCCCCATGGATGATAGGTATGCGAGTCAGTATTTTGCATGTGTGCTACATCTATAATATATCATTGGGGCCTGTCTATATCCTGCAGCATATTAGTATTTGACCACAAAAAAACACCCTCTAATCACATTTTACAAAAGAAAACTCCTAACCAAATATAATAAACCTACATAGAACAAACAAGGAGGTATAAAAGTAAAATATAAAATTTTATTAGGCACAAAAATTAATAACACATATAATAAAATATATATATAAGGCCTCTTTCACACGTCCTGATATTTCTGGTACCAGAAAAAACGGTACTGGAGATATCCGTGTCCGTGTGTGTACTACGTGTAGCACATGTGTGACAACCGTGTGCCACCCATGTGCCGCATCAGTACCACACGGACAGCCACCTGGGAAGAAGTGCTACAGTAGGTGCGGAGGATGGGGGTATTCCACAACTGCCGTCTGTCATCGTTCAGAAACAAATGAATGAAAAACCTGATGTTTGTTACCCCCTATTTTACTAACCAACCAGATGAAACTCACAGCTGGGGGCTGCAACCCCCAGCTGTCAGCTTCTGCAAAGCTGGTTATCAAGAAGAGAGGGGTCCCCACGCTGTTTTGTTAATTATTTATTTAAATAATTTAAAAAACGGCATGGGGTCCCCCCATTTTTGACAACTAGCCTTGCTAAAGCTCACAGCTGGGAGTTGCTATTCTCAGACTGGTAAGGGGCCATTGATATAGCCCCCCCAGCCTAAAAACAGCAGCTTGCAGCTGCCCAGAAAAGGCGCATCTATAAGATGCACCAATTCTGGCGCTTTGCCTGGCTCTTCCCAATTGCCCTGTAGCAGTGGCAAGTGGGGTAATATTGGTGGGGTTGATGTCACCTTTCAGGTGACATCAAGCCCCCGGCTTAGTAATGGAGAGGCATCTACAGTGGGGCAAAAAAGTATTTAGTCAGTCAGCAATAGAGCAAGTTCCACCACTTAAAAAGATGAGAGGCGTCTGTAATTTACATCATAGGTAGACCTCAACTATGGGAGACAAACTGAGAAAAAAAAATCCAGAAAATCACATTGTCTGTTTTTTTATCATTTTATTTGCATATTATGGTGGAAAATAAGTATTTGGTCAGAAACAAACAATCAAGATTTCTGGCTCTCCCAGACCTGTAACTTCTTCTTTAAGAGTCTCCTCTTTCCTCCACTCATTACCTGTAGTAATGGCACCTGTTTAAACTTGTTATCAGTATAAAAAGACACCTGTGCACACCCTCAAACAGTCTGACTCCAAACTCCACTATGGTGAAGACCAAAGAGCTGTCAAAGGACACCAGAAACAAAATTGTAGCCCTGCACCAGGCTGGGAAGACTGAATCTGCAATAGCCAACCAGCTTGGAGTGAAGAAATCAACAGTGGGAGCAATAATTAGAAAATGGAAGACATTCAAGACCACTGATAATCTCCCTCGATCTGGGCCTCCACGCAAAATCCCACCCCGTGGGGTCAGAATGATTACAAGAATGGTGAGCAAAAATCCCAGAACCACGCGGGGGGACCTAGTGAATGAACTGCAGAGAGCTGGGACCAATGTAACAAGGCCTACCATAAGTAACACACTACGCCACCATGGACTCAGATCCTGCAGTGCCAGACGTGTCCTACTGCTTAAGCCAGTACATGTCCGGGCCCGTCTGAAGTTTACTAGAGAGCATTTGGATGATCCAGAGGAGTTTTGGGAGAATGTCCTATGGTCTGATGAAACCAAACTGGAACTGTTTGGTAGAAACACAACTTGTCATGTTTGGAGGAAAAAGAATACTGAGTTGCATCCATCAAACACCATACCTACTGTAAAGCATGGTGGTGGAAACATCATGCTTTGGGGCTGTTTCTCTGCAAAGGGGCCAGGACGACTGATCCGGGTACATGAAAGAATGAATGGGGCCATGTTTCGTGAGATTTTGAGTGCAAACCTCCTTCCATCAGCAAGGGCATTGAAGATGAAACGTGGCTGGGTCTTTCAACATGACAATGATCCAAAGCACACCGCCAGGGCAACGAAGGAGTGGCTTCGTAAGAAGCATTTCAAGGTCCTGGAGTGGCCTAGCCAGTCTCCAGATCTCAACCCTATAGAAAACCTTTGGACGGAGTTGAAAGTCCGTGTTGCCAAGCGAAAAGCCAAAAACATCACTGCTCTAGAGGAGATCTGCATGGAGGAATGGGCCAACATACCAACATCAGTGTGTGGCAACCTTGTGAAGACTTACAGAAAACGTTTGACCTCTGTCATTGCCAACAAAGGATATATTACAAAGTATTGAGATGAAATTTTGTTTCTGACCAAATACTTATTTTCCACCATAAAATGCAAATAAAATGATAAAAAAACAGACAATGTGATTTTCTGGATTTTTTTTTCTTAGTTTGTCTCCCATAGTTGAGGTCTACCTATGATGTAAATTACAGACGCCTCTCATCTTTTTAAGTGGTGGAACTTGCACTATTGCTGACTGACTAAATACTTTTTTGCCCCACTGTATAAGACACCTATACATTACTAATCCTATAGTTGTAATGTTAAGTAAAGGCATGGCCAGAATAATGTCTTTTAATGAAATAAAACACAACACAGTTTTCCCATTTTATTATTTCTCCTAATCCATGTGACGCCCTTGATCTCCTGTAACAAAAATAAAATAATGAACCATCAATTTAAAAAACCTGTCCATCGTTCTGTCCCAAGCTGTAATCCAAGTCTGGGGGCTAAATAGTTTTCAACCAGGACAGTGCCAATATGCGACCGTCCCAACTTAAAACCACTGGTGAATGAGCTGCAGAAAGCGCAGCATCATTCACCAGTGGTGACACAGCGGGCTGCTGTTTTTAGGCTGGGGGGGCTATACCAATGGCACCTTGCCAGTCTGAGAATAGCAGCCCCCAGTTATGAGCTTTAGCAAGGCTGGTTGTCAAAAATTGGGGGGAGCCCACACCTTTTTTTAAATTTTTTCTATAAATAATTAAAAAAACAGCGGGGGAACCCCTCTATTCTTGATAATCAACCTTGCAGAAGCTGACAGCTGGGGTTTGCAGCCCCCAGCTAGGAGTTTCGTCTGGTTGGCTAATAAAATAGGGGGGAACCCACATCGAGTTTTCATTCATTTATTTCCGAACGATCGCAGCCGGCGGCTGTGGAATACCCCCATCCTCCGCAGCTACTGTCACTGTTATTAGCAACAGCTGGTGTCAGATGGGGGTAACAGTCCCAAAAGTCACCACCTCTTGTCGTTTGGACTTTAATTTAACGCTCATCATTGTCCTCTGCTCGCCGGCAGAGCAGGGGAGATGATGACAGCCGACTTCAGCACCAGCTGCCGAGGAACAGCGCTTACAGTAGCGCTTCTTCCCCGGCGGCCTTCCGTGTCACACGAAGGACATCAAAGTGTGTTCTCCATGTGCACGTGAGTGGGACATTTTGCCCTCCATGATGACGGCAAAAAACGGACATGTCAGCGTGTTTTGCCCACAGACACACGGTCCGTGGAAACACACTAACATGTGCATAGACCCATTCATTTGAATGGGTCTACGTGTGTATGTGTCTCCGGAACGTATGAAAACTGTCAATACACGTACCGGACACACTGATGTGTGAAAGAGGCCTAATAGTGAATAAAAACACAGAGATATGAATCGTGCTCTACCACTAAAGCAATCAGTTCAACGGGTTACCAATATTACGGTGTGAATGCCGCCATGGAACACAGATCAGAAAATCACTAGTCACTAGTGTTGAGCATTCCGATACCGCAAGTATCGGGTATCGGCCGATACTTGCGGGTATCGGAATTCCGATACCGAGATCCGATACTTTTGTGGTATCAGGTATCGGTATCGAAACAACATTAATGTAAAAATGTGTAAAAAAGAGAATTAAAATAAAAAATATTGCTATACTCACCTCTCCGACGCAGCCTGCACCTTACCGAGGGAAGCGGCAGCGTTCTTTGTTTAAAATTCGCGCTTTTCTTTCCTTTACGTGAAGTCCCGGCTTGTGATTGGTTGCGTCGCAGTCACATGGGCGACGCAACCAATCACAGCAAGCCGTGACGTAATTTCAGGTCCTTAAGGATTTTAAAATTACGTCCCGGCTTTGTGATTGGTTGCGTCGCAGTCACATGGGCGACGCAACCAATCACAGCAAGCCGTGACGTAATTTCAGGCCCTTAAGGATTTTAAAATTACGTCCCGGCTTTGTGATTGGTTGCGTCGCGGTCAACCAATCACAAGCCGGGAGGCTGGACATGCGCGCATTTTAAAATGCAAGGCGTGCATTTTAAAATGCGCGCGTGTCCAGCCTCCCGGCTTGTGATTGGTTGACCGCGATGCAACCAATCACAAGCCGGGACGTCACGGGAGGCTGGACAAGCGCGCATTTTAAAATGCGCGCGTGTCCAGCCTCCCGGCTTGTGATTGGTTGACCGCGACGCAACCAATCACAAGCCGGGACGTCACGGGAGGCTGGACAAGCGCGCATTTTAAAATGCGCGCGTGTCCAGCCTCCCGGCTTGTGATTGGTTGACCGCGACGCAACCAATCACAAGCCGGGACGTCACGGGAGGCTGGACAAGCGCGCATTTTAAAATGCGCGCGTGTCCAGCCTCCCGTGACGTCACGGCTTGTGATTGGTTGCGTCGCCCATGTGACTGCGACGCAACCAATCACAAAGCCGGGACGTAATTTTAAAATCCTTAAGGGCCTGAAATTACGTCACGGCTTGCTGTGATTGGTTGCGTCGCCCATGTGACTGCGACGCAACCAATCACAAAGCCGGGACGTAATTTTAAAATCCTTAAGGACCTGAAATTACGTCACGGCTTGCTGTGATTGGTTGCGTCGCCCATGTGACTGCGACGCAACCAATCACAAAGCCGGGACTTCACGTAAGGAAAGAAAAGCGCGAATTTTAAGCAAACAACGCTGCCGGTTCCCTCGGAGAGGTGAGTATAGCAATATTTTTTATTTTAATTCTTTCTTTTACACATTAATATGGTTCCCAGGGCCTGAAGGAGAGTTTCCTCTCCTTCAGACCCTGGGAACCATCAGGAATACCGTCCGATACTTGAGTCCCATTGACTTGTATTGGTATCGGGTATCGGTATCGGATTGGATCCGATACTTTGCCGGTATCGGCCGATACTTTCCGATACCGATACTTTCAAGTATCGGACGGTATCGCTCAACACTACTAGTCACAAAAAAACATGGATTCTCTTTGTAATTCAAATATGGAGTACCAAGAAATATAACTAGAGTAATAATGTGAGTAGAACATATATCAATGTCCAAATAAAAAGTGTGCCCAATGTATAAAATAAAAAACTAAATCCTCAAAAGATTAGCAGAGGAAAAGGAACCAGGAAAGATCTGTTGCTTGAGGGACTTAAGGGACAATTTGTTAAGAATTCTCTGCAGAGTTTCCTAAAATAAAACCTAAGTATTCAGGAAAATCCAGTTGTAAAAACAATACAGCAGAGCTCAATGTAAAGTTGGAAATGGAACTACTCAGTTGAGTTTGAGTTTGTCATAAGTCAATTGTAGACCTGTCAGATGTACAGAAGATTTGATTCAGCACTATAGCAGAGCTGAGTTTGGTTCAGAGTCAAATGGAGAGTTGACAGTGATATAGCAGAAGTAACCAGCAGAGCTGAGTTTGTCACACAGTGCAAAGCAGAACTGGTAAGCAATATGGCGGCGTCTCCTTGCTATATAGCAGTGGCAGATTGGTCTTTGGAGCACCTTAAGCAGTAGGGCCTGAATGTGACTCATACCAAAGCCTTGTCTTGCATTGTAATGGCCTACTTGGTTCCTAATTTAGCGCTATATCCTGCTGATAACAGCTTATTTCACTGTATTAGCTAAGAATCCACATTCAGAACCCTAGGTAATTCATTTATGAGACTATTACAGTACATGTGCCCAGCACATGACATGCTCCTTATATCGTTTCCAGAAAGGCGCCTTTAATCTCAGAAAATATGACAAATCTTTGGGAAATGTCATATGACCCCTTATGACCTGATAAGGTAAAATCCGTCAGGTGTAATTTGGTCACTTTCACATTTCAAAATCCCAATTTTGATATCTTCCCTGCATATTTGCACAGTCACAACACATTTGGATGGTTTCTGTGGTCAGCGCCAAGATGCATCATTGTCAGATGCACATGTAAGGTATGGGAAAAGGGGCAGGGGATGGTAAAAGCTTTAAAAATATAGGTGATATCGAGAAAAAAAATTCTAAGTCTTCCCCAGGAATTAATCTGAAAAATTCTTCACGACCCAAGATAATATTTACAGAAGGGGGTTCCGTTCACAAATTCTTACCTGCGGCCTCATGGGTGACTACAGGGAACGCACAAGTCTCTCTGCCATATAAGAAGATACGGGTGTTATGAATTGGGCATAGTGGTGTCTGGTGACAGGTTACATATTTGGGCTCAGCATGTTCAGGTTGTGCCTCTATGGGATCAATTCAATTTCATTTTGAATTACGGAGATAATCTTCTCTAAAAGTTTTTTTATGCTGAGAAATAAACCTAACCCTTTAACCCCATGTACCACCTGAAAATTATTCCGGATATAAATAAGATGGCTGCAGACTGACAGCGATGTTTATATGGTTATTAGCTGGAACTCAGTGCCAACCGCAGCTGTTAGAGACAGATGCAGGCTACTTAAAGGGAATCTGTCAGTAGGATCAACCATCCTAAAATGCCTATATGGCCTTGTAAGTCATAGAAAGTTGAATAAAATGACATCTTGATATCAGCGATCCGATGTCTTATTCCTGAGAAATAAAACTTTTTTCTTATATGTAAATGAACTGTTAAGATCTATGGGACAGACATAGATCTCTATGCAAATCTGCCTCCAGAGCTTATTTTAAATGATGAGGAGTGTTACCAGTGTGAGACATGTAATGACTGACAGTCTGCTCTCTTGATCTACATGTCTCACACTGGTAACACACCTTATCATTTAAAATCAGCTCTGGATGCAGATTCTCAGGGAGATCTATGTCCAGCCCATAGATCTTAACTGTTTATTTTCATATTAAGAAAAACATGGATTTCTCAGAAATAAGTCATTGGATCACTGATAACAAGGCATAATTTAATGCAACATTTTATGACCTCCATGTTCATATAGATGGATTAGGAGGGTTGATCCTACTGACAGACTACTACTACTGATCACCCTCCACACATAGTCACCCCAATAGAGACCTACAGTAAGGCCCATATTCACAAAGGGGAACAAAAAAACCCCCAAAAAATGCGCAAAATTTAAAACTCTTCCTGAAATTTTACTGCAGGGAAACTGGAGAGAGAAGCACTAAAAATGTGATATTTGGTAAAAGTCGCATTTTATGAATCTGTCTAAAACATCTGGATAAGAAAAGTCTTAGAGGAAAAGTAAAAAAAAAAAAAAGACTTACATATTTTATATTTCCAGCAATCTGCGGCTCTGAAATACATATACATGCAGAATCGTTTCCATAAATTAGATAAAAATAGGACTGTTCCGTCAGAATTGCTTATGTATTCAATTTTGTTATTTGGGTAGATTACATAGCTTATAGCATTTGTCACAAGATTGTTCTGACTTCTTAGTAATGATACTGATAATTTAACCTTTTCACATTTCCATTTAGTTTAAATCATTCACATGCATATTTCAGACTGGAAAATGTAGTATTGTTCAATCAAAATGCTAATGAGTCAAATTGTTATGATGCGGTTGTGTGCTGATCAGACAAGGCTGCAACGCAAATGAATTCATGTTTCTGTGCCATATACTGAGAATAAATCATACAATAAATAAAGAAGAATAATTCACATGAATAAACAACACGTAACAAGAGTGGAGGAAAAGTGCAACATTATTATTTGCAGGAGACCAATATGAATCATACTGTTTGGGTAGGCTCGTAACTTGAAGAATCTGCCCTCCTTCACCCTTATAAAACTAATATCTTATTGTATGGGAGATACAAGGTCCCAGGTCCGACTGTTACCGATGCAACCTGTATGGCTATACCTTTGTGTTTTGATATCACACATTTGAAGTTTTTCATAAGTTGAATCCAATCAATACCGTTTATATGTTCTTGACATTTTCAGACAGGATCCCTAACCCATATATTTTGGGACTCCATTGTAAGACTTAAAAATGGTTTAAGAATATGTTAGGTTTGGTCCTTTATGTGGATATCTCATTGGATCTGCTAATGTCAGGATGTAACATAATATACGGTAACTCAAAATCAATAAGGAGATGAATTCTCCACCTCTCTAAATTAGAGAGCCCTACAAGGGTACATGACTTGCAGTATGCTTAGGGAGAACCTTCTATGTGTCAGTGTCTTCATGATCTGGAGCTCAACGCCTAAGTATGCAATAGAACAAAGAAATCTGATGGCTACACAAACCCAAACTAGACCATCATGAGGGACAAACATAAGGGCACTGCACCCTCAAAAATCCTTGTGACAAACACGAAGTGCACAAAAATATATTAAAAAATACTTGTGTTGTGTGATAGCAGCCTAAACATCTGGCTGAAATTATTAAAACTCTTTATTACTTCTATTAGGCTAACCTGGTGAGGTGGATTCATGAAACCACATGTCAGAATAGACATACAGGCCCTGGAATTTGGCACGGCAGCTTGGAAGACACATGGAATTGCAATTATGAGGAAAACAAGCTATGCTGGACAGCAGACACAAAAACAAGGCAGGACACATCGGGAGCCAAAGAATCCAGAGGGCAGATGTAGAGGAAAATGGCAGACCAAGGGCAGCAGACAAATGAAAGATGATAGCTTATTGTGAACAGTCTCTAATAACAGTTTGTGATGCTTACTGCAAACGATGGGTTAAGCTGCAGGTAGAAAATGGAGGGTTAACCAGCAGGTCTTAGGATTTGTAGAAATTACAGGAATTTGCAATGATGAATGCAGAGTAATGTAAACAGTCTCTACAAAGAAGTTCAAGATGCTTCCAACCACATATGATGGGTTCAGCAGCAGGTCTTAAGGAGCAAATTGTAGAAAACACGGCTTTAATAATATATACCCATTTTAAAATTAGCCTCACTTTAGTTATATCAAGGGAGCTTGTCCCAAGGAATCTGGCCTTTGGGTTTATATTGTACTCTATGGGTCAATGTGACATATACAAGACAAAAAATAGGTGGGAATTTTAAATTATTGCAAAGAAGTAAAAATATTTGGTTACACAACATAAATTATAGTATGCTAAAATAGTAATATTACCTCAAATGGTTGTGCCCAGTATACTGTTGGCTTTTTATGTAACTGTACCATATGTATGCAAATTAGTTCTATTGCTGAATGAAAAACCTCTCTCACAAATACAAACTAGGAAAAGTGACAACCCAATGTCCCATTACAGAGCCAGTCAACATGACCGAAGAGTCCCAAAAAATACTTATCTGTCAACAGCCTGTTTTTGGGGTATTTGACCTTCATCAGTGTAGAGCAGAGTCTGGCAGGCCACATGTGATGTAAGTGAGACAATATGGAAAATAAAGTATTGGTTGTTAACCCCTTCACAATTGTTATGTGCAATCACAGAGACCAGGCAATACATGTACCAAACCAACAAAGGCTCAGCCACAGAGGCACTTGGAGCAATCTGCCACAGCTAATGGAGCCTTAAAGAGCCAGGGGGACTTTAGCGGAGCACTTCCTATGCCCACTGTTACTGAGCAGCTGGCGTCTGGTGATGCAGCTGGAGCCTTCTCTAGATCAGGTAAATACCTCTTCAATGGAGACTGCAAGCACAACTCACCACCACGACACATAAAAACTGCAATAAACAGCAAAGACCTGAGCTGGGAACAGGGTTGAATAGCCCGCCTGATGCTGAATGAAATGATCAGGTGTTGAATACCTCCCAGTCACCCCCAGACAACCATTCCCTGCTAACCCACACAGCAGAATTGACACAATCCCACCACCGCCTAGCACCAGACATGGCAGCGTCCTTCGTTGCCGGAGAACACAGCATCCCACGTTCAATGGGTACTGAAATCCATGGTAAATATGAAGTCCTGCATTCCCACACATCCTACTACTCCAGAACGCAACACTCCATGAGATTGGGACGTTTCCCCTGCATGTATGGCAGCTCTGCCTCCAGGGTCAGGACAATGGCGGCTCTTGCGAACAGAGTAGCATAGCCCCCATCCATTCCCAAGTGGGAGCACAGAACCACAATTCCTAACAACGACTTGTGATGTACAAGTATGGCACAAGTTGGAAGCGTGTGTGGAGTGGATTCATGGGGTGATGGCTGTGTGTTACAGCCAGGACCTGCCTTTACTAATCATGGGTGGAGCGGAACTCCACCCACGACTGTTAACCTGTGAAATGCCGCTGTCAAACTCTGAAAGCAGCATTTAACACAAGCAAGACATGGGGATGCATCATTCCATGCACCCATCAGCGCGCCTGTGACATGACCGCTGGTTCCTGATGGATTTGGGTGACAGCAGGTAGTCTACTGAAGACCTTTGTGCTTTTGTGATTTTTATTATATGCAGCAATGCTGAGGCATACACAATCAGACAATCACAGCTTCAGGTCCCCTAAGGGTAATGTTAAGAATAGTGAAAAGTAAAATGAATGTTTTTAAAAAATGTAAAAAAAAAACAAACCATAAGTTTGAATACCCACTTTTTCCACTATTAAAAATAAATGTAATCAAACATGTTTTTTTTTTAAAATCACACATGGTATTGCTCAGAAAAGTCAGAGCTATCAAAATACAAAAATAATTGATCCAATCGGTAAACGCTGTTAACGGAAAAAAAATTTAAGAACACCAAAATCACATATTTTTGGTTGCTGCAATACCACATAAAATGGTGTAACAAGTGATCAAAATGTCATATCTATCCAAAAATGGCATCAATAAAAACAAGAGCTCGCCCCGCAAAATATAAGCCATCATACGGCTCCATCAACTGCAAAGTAAAAACGTTACGGGTCTCAGAAAATGTTATATCATTATTCATAAATGTTATATAGCAGTATTATTGGAAATATAGGTGCTAGTCTTGATTTCCTGTGGCAGGGTAAAATAAAGAAGTCAATCTGAGGAACTGTACTAGTACGGTATAGGCCTGTGTGCTTTCAAATGCCAGGGCTGAATTTTAGTCCCAGTCCGTCCCTGCTGATAGGGAATTTAGATTGTGAGCCCCATTGGGGACAGTAATGATAATGTCTTTAAAGCGCTGCGGAATATGATGGTGCTATATAAGCATAATAAATAATGTATCTCTATTGCCCATGTAAAATCTCAAAGACATTCTCTTTAGGGGAGGATACAAATGAGACGGTATTCATATACAATATAACTGTGATCTCTGCGTGACAGAAGTAAGTTGTTATATCTGGTACTCGCTGTACTTCTTCACATTAACATGCTCTGCGCTACATGACCCATTAGAACACTTTTACCTTGACAATGCATCAGACAGTGCAAGAGTCTGGTATACGTCCTCACATGAACTCCTACCTTGTAAAGCAGTTACCTTCATAATTGGGCCTGTGCAAACGAAAGAAATTCAATTCCACAGTCAATCTAGAGATTGCTACCTTAACCCCTTTATCTCTGAGGCCTCGGTGGATCATAGCCTGCATTTATCATGTCTTTGTATATACTATTTAGTATACAACTAATATATTTGTATATTAAAAAATGTGTCCCAAACTTCTTATGAAGTGAAATAAATAGATATATTGCAAGTGGAAATCATGAGAGATCGATTACATATTAAAGGGATCTGCCAGCAGGTTTTTGCTACCCAATCTGACAGCATCATGATGTAAGGGATAGAGACCCTGATTCCAGCAAAAAGCCAATTACTTTACTGGTTATTGCAGAATCTCTGATTTCTTTGCTGCTGATCTACCGTTCTCTGAATGCTGAGCTCTGTATAACCCCTCCCCCCATTACTGATTGGCAGCTTTCTGTGTACACTGTGCATAGGTAGAAAGCAGCCAATTAGTGATGGGGGTTGGATCAAGTTACCAAGCAGTAGGTTTACTAATCTTTGATTGATAATCTTCTGCTGATAAAACAGTGATTTTATCAAGACTACTGCAATCAGCCCAGTAAGTGACACATCGCTGGAATCAGTGTCTCTGTCTCTGTGTCATGCTGTTCTAAAATTAAGTGGCAAAAACCTGGTGATGATTACCTGTAACGCATTCCATTTTTACTACTTCTACAGAAGTCATGACTGATATAATGTGTTAGGAAGAAAGCAAAAAAAAAATTGGGTGGGGGGGAAGAGGACAGTACCTCATGTGATATGTTTGAGGTGAGATCACTCTACCATTCTAGGGTCAATAAGGGACAACTCATCTTTTTTATTTAGTTATGTCACATATGTCCCACATATGGGGAAGGAGTGGTGGGTTATATCGCTGCTGCCCGGTAAGACAAGTGTAAGACCCCTAGTATGAGTTTAAAATAGTCAGGTATGCACCTATGGAGCTGGAGATTATGTTTTTGGAGAAAATACACCTTTTGGGAGCTGCTGGATAACCAAGTAGAGTGCCAGTATTACATAAGATTTATTGTGGAGATGCCTTTTCTACTAAAAAGTTCCACTCAAAAAATTTTTCCTGTTGAACTGAACTGGTTGCACAGTGGAATAAAACATTTTTTATCAACTTTACGTTACAGATATATTAGCAATCAAGCAATTTGGCACTTAGTGAGATAACTTTTATTAAGATCAAGCGGGTGTTATCAGAGAGTTTTCATTGGGGAAGTATTCTGATTCTCCCTGTATGAGTTGCCCAATCATAAACAGGCAGCTAAACACTGGAGAAAGAACACGCCCCCACAATACCTTAGCTTTCTCATTGTGTGAGATGTAAATAAAAAAAACGCTGGATTGGTGCTTTAACGATAATAAACTTAGAAAAAAACTATAAAACAATATAAGGACACTCAATAAAGCAAAAAATAGGACATTGTGTCATGATCCAGGTTGGAGTTTGCTTCTTGCTTTTCCTTCCCCGGCCTGGTTATGGTGGGGTTAACCTTTCCTGCCTCTCTTTGGTTCGTGGGTGGCTATTTTTTGGTGCCACTCCTGGTAGCATGTGTCAGTGATAGTTCCAGTCCCTGGCTTGATCAGCTGACCTGTATACCCTAGTGATCCTTCTGCCTCTGATTACCCTTATTTGTGCCTAACCCGGTCCCTGTCCCCGACTTAGTATGTGTTTGGTGGTTTCCTACAGTGCATGACTCAGCTTGTATTTTGAACCCTGCCTTCTGCTTTCCGTCTCTGATACTACGTTTCCCTTTCGGCTTTGACTCTCTGGCTCGTACCCCGACTATGTCTTGTGCCTCACGTTTTGGACCCGTGCTCCCGTCTGGTTCCGATTTCTGGCTTGTCTCTGACCTGGTGCATTGCTGTGACCTCTAGTACTTTGTCTTCCTGTTTGTTGCTGACCGGCCTGTCTGACTACTCTGCCGCCTCCTGGTGGTGCTCCTTACTTTGCACTGTGGTGCTACACTGTGAGTGCTACCTTTTTCCCCTTACCTGTGCCCCCTGGTGGAGGTTGCCTTGCAGTTGCATTACACATTGCACGTGAGCCTAGTATAAATGTTAGAAAAACTTTGAGTCTGTTGATTTTTGTTACCCGTTACGCACCATCTTGACAACCCTGACAAAGCCGGTACGAAGTGTGCAATTCACGCTTTAACAGGTATTTTTGATATTGTTCTGACAACTGTGTTTTTGAAACACATTAATATATTTTTTGGGTGGCAATGGAGGGGGGTTTACTTTGGAGCCCTACTGGTAATGCTCTGTGGGAAAAAGTATGCAAAATAGTTCTGATAGTGCCGCCTATTGTCATAGGTCCCCTAATATGTTTCTATAATATAATACTGATATCTTTAAAAATATTGTCTGGGATACTTACAGACGGAGGTCAACATACTCATCCTCAGCTCCCTTTGTTGTCTTTGGGACAAATCAGAGTATAGCACTTGGCTTTTTCTGGCAGTCCCATGCCCAACTGTAGAGTCAAGTTCTCAGCTATCAGCTAGTAAGTTGTAATTTTGGGGAATAATCCTTTAAGTTAATTTTTTGGGTAACTGATGAAAATATGTTTTTCCATAATAATGTATTGTGGGAGTGCAGCACACAGATATAGGTATATTTGGTGATAAGTTGTTACTACACGCTCTTGACATCAGAGTTGAGCTAATTCACTGTCTCGCTTCTAGCACCACCACAAAAGTTCCTAAAGAAGCTACTATATGTAAGTAAATAGATAAAATAAAATGAAATAAGAAAACTGGGACAGAAACAATCAAATAAATCTTCTTGTTTGTAATAGTTTTAGCTATGACCCTTCAGACTCCTGTTGAAGCACAGGCTTACAGTAATGACTGATCATTTCATTAGCATAAGATATTTGCATTTTCAGACAGCTATTTTCTTTGAACTCGATTTTTCTCTGAAATGCTTTTAAATGATTGTTTTAGCTTTCAAATCTTTGCTTGCTGCTTTTTAAAAGAAAACCACTCACATCACGGAGCACAAAGGGGCAAGGTTAATGTAAGCTAATGCTACCTTTGTTTAAGTAGAAATAAATAACTGTGAAAGGCTGTAATTAAGAACGCTGAAGATCAGATCGCTGTTTTAATCTGTAGAATACTTTGCTAAATTACACATTTCAAGAGTAAGATAACTGGAAATCAAAGCAAGAGAAAAATAATGCGCAGCAAAATTAAATTCTACTTTAACGCCAAATGGTCTGCTTTTTATTTTTTTTTATCTTTGAAATGGATTTGCCACCACATTTCATTATATAAACTGAATACTTTATTAAATACATCTTTTAGGCCTGATGCAACTGGTGAACTTGCTTTGAGAATGTGTAATCCAAGCTACTTAAGTCTTTCTGTTAGGGCTCTTTCACACGTCCTGATATTTCCGGTACCGGGAAAAACCGGTACCGGAGATATCCGTGTCCGTATGTCCGTGTGCTCAAGTGGCACATACGTGCGGCATCCGTGTGCCGCCCGTGTGCCCCTTGAGGACCACACGGACCGTGCCGGAGAGACAGCGCTACACTAAGCGCTGTCCCCCCCGCATGTGGTGCTGAAGGCAGAATTCATCTCTTCTTCCCCGCCGGAGAGAAGAGATGAAAGATCTTTTTTTTTTTTTTTTTCTGGGGGGGGGGGGGGGGGGTGAAAAATAAAGTTTGCATGTGCCCCCGCGTCCCCCCCCCCCCCAGTGCGCCGCCTGGCCTCTTGCCGCAGAAATACTCACCCGGCCAGCTCCTGCGATGTCTCCTGTGTCCTCTCCGCGCTGCCAGCTTCTCCTGTGTGAGCGGTCACGTGGTTACAGTCAGTGAATAATCCCTGACTGTAATGAGCGGTCCCACGTGACCGCTCACACAGGAGAAGCTGGCAGCGCGGAGAGGACACAGGAGACATCGCAGGAGCTGGCCGGGTGAGTATTTCTGCGGCAAGAGGCCAGGCGGCGCACTGGGGGGGGGGACGCGGGGGCACATGCAAACTTTATTTTTCACCCCCCCCAAAAAAAAAAAAAAAAAAAAAACAAGAAAAAAAAACTTTCATTTCTTCTCTCCGGCGGGGAAGAAGAGATGAATTCCGCCTTCAGCACCACATGCGGGGGGGACAGCGCTTAGTGTAGCGCTGTCTCTCCTGCGGGCGCTACGTGCACACGGAGGAGGGTGCACACTGTTCTCCGTGTGCACGTGTGCAGGACGTATTGTGGTCCGTGCTGCCGGTGGAAAACGGACATGTCGACGTGTTTTCAGCACGGACATACGGTCCGTGTGAAAACACGCACATGTGCATAGACCCATTCATTTGAATGGGTCTACGTGTGTCAGTGTCTCCGGTACGTGAGAAAAATGTCACTACACGTACCGGAGACACTGACGTGTGAAAGAGGCCTTAGAGACAGTTGATGGCTGAATACTTCAGCAATCATCAGCCAAGAAACATGCAGGCTCAGCTTGCGAGCCTGAATCAAAGTCAGGGGCGCAACAAATTACGTAAATGTACGTCTTATGTCGTAAAGGGGTTAAAGATCACTTAGGAATATGATTACAGTTTGTCAGCAAAATACTATAGAAATTAAAAGTATAGAATAAGAGAAAAGCTAAAAAGAAACAGACAAAAAGACATGCTGCTGCTTTCTAGTGCATATTTTGTCTCCACCCCCCTTACTGCCACCCCTCTGGTTACTGCTGTTTAATGATCTCCGAAGGTGCGCTACAGAGAGATAGTGGTTCAGGATCTCCTCTTATCTATGTGTTGTGTTTGGGAGATATCATAGCAGCTAGTTTTCACCCACTAGCTCAGGGAAAACTGACAATAAGGGCTCATTCGTATGAGTGATGATTCTCTCTTCAGAGATTGATTATGGTAATAAAACTGTGATCAGAGTTTGATCAGAGAGTCACTTTTTTGTGATCTGATTCTTTTGGCTGAGAGAATTGTATCACAGGTGCGGAGATGATGGAGAACTTAATTTCTCCATTTTATCCATTCTATGTGTCCTCGTCAATCAGACTGCACTCGAATGACATCTGAGTACAGTCTGATGTTTTACATGCACCTACAGACTTAAATGCGTGCGCGTGATCGGATTTGCCGGGCCATTTTTTAAGAACACAGATCTGCACTGCCCTATAGTGTAACATTGGTCCTGGTGCTATCCGAAAAAACATTGGATAACTCTCGCCCGAGCCAGCCCTTAGAGATAAAGCCTGTAGAGGTGAAAACTGGTAAAAAAAAAGCCATACACAAGATCGCATAAGGGCATAATTACGGTATAATTGTATGATTGACCAAGCTCAGAAAGGTAAGCAAAAAGCAACAGTAAATGGCAAAACATACGGAAATTCCAAATGTCCTTGGGAAAGATGAGTAAGATGTATAAACCTATTAATCTTCCTTTTCCTAATAAATGTGGGATACTAAGCTGCTATATATATTATGTTAGTACAAGATAATTAGCACTAATTAAAAAGAACCTGCCAAAACTAAATTACTAAGTCCCATAGCACTCGTCCTGGGTGCAACAAAGACTGTACTATGATTTATGGCCTCAAATACAGTAACAAAACCTGGTATTACAACCCACTGATAAATCCATGAATACTTGTAGTGGATGAACAGGAACCAAAACAAAGGAAAACTGGTTTAGCAATTGTTATGTGGAAAGGCTCTAATGAGGGTCATTGTAGACGCGACAGCTGCAAACGGGCGTGAAATATTTATGATGCCGTTACCTGAATTCTCTGTACATGTAAATATTAGCAACTAATGGGCTAAATTATACAAGATGTGCAGGAACAAAACACACAGCGTTCTGTAATGTATCTTCAAAAAAAAATTAATTCATCTTGAAAAATTATTTTATAATTTAGAGTTTTGTCCTCATAAGGAACAATGGGGGAAAACAATGTTAATTTTTTTTTGCTTTTTGTGATTTCATACAATTTGTTTCATAAGGGTATATTCACACGTTCAGTATTTGGTCAGTATTTTTCATCAGTGTTTGTATATCAAAACCAGGAGTGGCACTAACACAGAAAAAATATAAATGAAAGATTGACACCTGTGTTTTGGAGACACACCTGGTTATGGCAGTGATAAAATACTGATAAAAAATACTAATGTGTGAATAAAGCCTAAAATAAATTTATGCCCACAAGATAATCCTCTCTGTCTACAGCAACGCAAGACTCCATCTTGCATTGAAGTCAACTGCTAAACTTAGCAACTTCTGTAGGACTCAGTATGTCCAATATTCACACTGACTGATGCGTCATTTCAGTAGGAACTGTGTCATTTTTTCAGCATTTTTATCTGCAGCAAAATTTGATCTCTTGGCAGGAAAGAAGTTGCAGAAGTAAAAGCATGTTTTTCTTGTTTTTTCTTGCATTTTTTATGCATCTTTTGCAGCAGTTTTGGCATGCTAGATTTGTCTCCTGTGCATGCTGATAAAGTTTAGTTTTGGAAAAAAAAGTCCTATTCCATAAAATCAGGTTTTGGCACAAAAAAAAACACAGCAAAACATTGTACCTACATTTTTGGTGCCTTTTGTCAGCATTTTTTCCAAGTCAGTGGGTGAAAAACGCTGAAAGAAGTGACATGCTCTGTGTCCAAAAAAAACAAGCAAAGCACAAATACTGATCACAAAAAAACAATGTGTGTGCATGAGATTTCTGAAATGTCATAGGCTTTGCTGTACTGTAAAACACAGCATAAAAAATACAGCAAAAACGCAATTTGTGAACTTGTCTGATTCTTCATTTATAGAGATTTAGTGAATCTTATGAAATTTGCAAAATTCACCATACACCATATTTTTGCTGGAAATGTAAATTGCGGCAAATCAGAAGTACTACAAAGCCTTGAAAAAAGTGTACAAGACTATGATTTTAATATAATGTACTACTTCACTGTTGTGCTGAAATCTTTAGGGCTGTCCCACACGTCCAGATAATTCCGGTACCGGAATAAATCGGTACCGGAGTTATCCGTGTCCGTGTGCCTGGGAACTCACGGAGGCCATACCTGCGGCACACGTGTGCCGCCCGTATGGCGAGTGGGTACCACACGGAGCGTGTGGTACCCACTCTGCATGGTGCTGAAGCTGCGATTCATATGTTCCCTGCAGCAACGTTTGCTGCAGGGAAAATATGAAGAATAGTGTTTAAAATAAAGATCCATGTGTCCGCCGCCCCCCCACCCCCTGTGCGCCCCCCCGCTGGTCAGAAAATACTTACCCGCTCCCTCGCTCCTTCCTGGTCTGGCCGCGCCTCCTACTGTATGCGGTCACGTGGGGCCGCTCATTTACACTCATGAATAGGCGGCTCCGCCCCTATTGGAGGTGGAGCCACATATTCATGAGTGTAATCGGCCGCATACAGTAGAGAAGCCGCGGCCAGACCAGGAAGGAGCGACTGCCGACGGGGGATCCGGGTGAGTATTTTCTGACCAGCGGGGGGGCGCACAGGGGGTGGGGGGGCGGCGGACACATGGATCTTTATTTTAAACACTATCATTCATATTTTCTCTATAGCAAACGCTGCTACAGGGAACATATGAATGGCGGCTTCAGCACCATGTGGGGGGGACAGCGCTTACTGTAGCGCTGTCTCCGGCACGCACACGGACCCCAGACGGAGAATGTCCGTGTGAGGTGCGTGTTTTACGCGGACCCATTGACTCTATTGGGTCCGTGTAATCCGTGCGCTCCCACGAACACTGACATGTCTCCGTGTTTGGCACACGGAGACACGGTCCGCACACGGTCCGCACAAAATCAATGACATCTGAACAGATGCATTGATTTTTATGGGTCTACGTGTGTCAGTGTCTCCGGTACGGGAGGAAACTGTCACCTCACGTACCGGAGCCACTGACGTGTGAAACCGGCCTTAGGCTGTGTTCATACATTTATCCCAAACAGTAGCCTATATCACAGGCACTTCCAAAGTAAAGCAAATATCCGAAAAATAGAACCAAAACGGAAGCTTAATGCCAATTAAAAAACATGAATTTTATTAGTAATACATTAAAAATTCTGGTAAAGTCCAAATGACAATCAGTGGAGAAACATAAGACAGAAAATATACTGTCTGCTGAGGAAATACATACCGTATTTTCCGGCGTATAAGACGACTTTTTAACCCCCGAAAATCTTCTTAAAAGTCGGGGGTCGTCTTATACGCCGGGAATCGACTTGTACGCCGGTGTATATGGTGGGTGGGGAGGGGGAGTGATCCTGATGACGAGGGGGCGTCTCACAGGAAAGTGAGTAATCCCCATTACCTTATCCTAGCGGTGCAGCGTGGGGGTGTCAGTGCTGGGAGCGGCGGCGGCTGCTGTGTTCTGGTGCGGCGGCTGCTGTGTTCTGGTGCGGCGGCTGCTGTGTTCTGGTGCGGCGGCTCCTCTTCTGTGTGGGGCCTCTGTGCTGTGAGGTGGCGGCGGCAGCGGCGTATCTTTATCCAGTTGGGGCTCCTCCGGCATCTCCTTAGCCCTGGAGGCCCCGCCGCAACTCCATCGGTGCAATGTGGTGGCCTCCGGGAAAATGGCCGCTGCTCAGATTCAGATCTCGTGTCCCGAGATTTCGGGACGAGATCTGAATCTGAGCAGCGGCCATTTTCCCGGAGGCCACCGCATCGCACCTATTGAGCTGCCTCCGGGAAAATGGCCGCTGCATTGCACCGATGGAGTTGCGGCGGGGCCTCCAGGGCTAAGGAGATGCCGGAGGAGCCCCAACTGGATAAAGATATGCCGCCGCCACCGCCACCGCACAGCACAGAGGCCCCACACAGAAGAGGAGCCGCCGCACCAGAGCACAGCAACCGCCGCACCAGAGCACAGCAGCCGCCGCCGCTGCCACTCCCAGCACTGAGACCCCCACACTGCACCGCTACGATAAGGTAATGGGGGATACTCACTTTCCTGTGAGACGCCCCCTCGGCATCAGGATCACTCCCCCCCCCCCCCCAAAAGGCACATATTCACCGGCCCTATAAGACGACATAGGGTGTATAAGAAGACCCCCGACTTTTAAGAAGATTTTATATTTTAACTGGTAAAGTTGGGGGGTCGTCTTATACGCCCAGTCGTCTTATACGCCGGAAAATACGGTATATAAATACACCTATTCAACATAAAGTGTTCCCTAATAACTAAGGCCCAGTAAAGAAAGATAAAATATGTAGATAGTTCAAACAAATAATAGCCTAGGTGCTAAAAATGCACAGTATTCCATATATGTGGACTAAATAGACATGCATGGGTCAGTGCTGCATGTCATATATAAGCTGGGGCTACAAAATATATATAATACAATAAAGAGGTATATTAACCTAAAAGAGTATAAATAAGCCCTAGAGAAGTTGACAATAGTGTCAATGTATATAACTTAACATACTGACCACATGGCAAATGCTCAAATATAAGGCATAATAAAGGTATATAGAATAATGCCACTATGTATATCAATATACTGACCACATGCTAAATAATACACAAACATTAGGCATAGGGAGAGGTGAAAGTATGTAGACTACTCCCCTGGACGAAGCTTAACCGCAAAACGCGCGTCGGGGTCCATTTACTGCTCTGCTGTTACAGGTAAACATACTTTCACCTCTCCCTATGCCTAATGTTTGTGTATTATTTAGCATGTGGTCAGTATATTGATATACATAGTGGCATTATTCTATATACCTTTATTATGCCTTATATTTGAGCATTTGCCATGTGGTCAGTATGTTAAGTTATATACATTGACACTATTGTCAACTTCTCTAGGGCTTATTTATACTCTTTTAGGTTAATATACCTCTTTATTCTATTATATATATTTTGTAGCCCCAGCTTATATATGACATGCAGCACTGACCCATGCATGTCTATTTAGTCCACATATATGGAATACTGTGCATTTTTAGCACTTAGGCTATTATTTGTTTGAACTATCTACATATTTTATCTTTCTTTACTGGGCCTTAGTTATTAGGGAACACTTTATGTTGAATAGGTGTATTTATATATGTATTTCCTCAGCAGACAGTATATTTTCTGTCTTATGTTTCTCCACTGATTGTCATTTGGACTTTACCAGAATTTTTAATGTATTACTAATAAAATTCATGTTTTTTAATTGGCATTAAGCTTCCGTTTTGGTTCTATTTTTTGGATATTTGTGTTCATACATTGCAGCGGCTTTGTGGGTTTTTGCAGTGGTAGCAGTAGAACCCTAATGTTTTTACAGCAATTTTTCTAAAAGCAAGGCAAAAAGATGTTGTGTTTCCTGCATTTCCTTTAAAGGGGTTGTCCGGGACTTTAACATTGATGACCTATCCTTAGGATGGGTCATTAATGTTTGATCGGTGGGGGTGCGACACCCGGCAATCCCGCTGGCCAGTTCGGGACAACCCTTTAATATAGGCTGATGATCGGGCCTCCTGATTAACTATACTACACTATGGAATGAAATGTGATTGCGTCATTATGTGTACATCCACCCGCCTGGTCGTGCCCCGGGTCATCTGCGCCTTCTGTGACTGGTGAAATCCTTCTACATTGTGGAAAATGGAGGCGGCCACTTTTGGCGATTTGCATATGATGAATTGCAAATTTTTGAATTTACAATAATTGACACAAATTCAATTTGCAGTGAATCAATTTGCTGATCTCTATTCATTTTACCTGTGGCGGTGCTGCAGGGTTATAGACCATGGAAATTTACCAAGGAAGTAACAAAATGTAATATTTTCTTTTGTTTTACTGGTACTTGGTGCGCATTTCAATTTCTCGGCTCAATTCTATCACGTGGAAGTTACCTCGCATGCGCCTTGCCTCCAATGGCAATAATGGTGTTGTCATGAGATTTTGGCCCGAAGAAGTAGATCACTGAAAAAGAAGTGAGCTGGTAACCTGTCAGCCACAGACCAGAGGCAGGTGGAGGGGCTGGTTAAGACCCAGAGTGACAGGAGAAGACCAAGTACAAAATTCAGCCCCATGTGTCTCATTAGCATATAACGTCAACAGGTGATTACTGAAAGGAAATCTGTCAGCAGGTTTTTGCTATGTAATCTGACAGAACCATGATGCAGTGGAAGAGACCTTGATTCTAGTGATGTTACTAACTAGGTTGTATTTTGCTGTTTGAATACAATAAGTGTATTATTAGCAGGAGATTATCACTTCAGGACAACTGGTCTCATGTCTCTTAGTCAAATCACACCCCCACTGCTAATTAGCAGCTCTCTCTCTCACGATACAAATGTACACAGAAAGCTGCGGTGCATGCGAGTTTGTACACAACTCAACTGCTGAGCTCTGCTAGGTCTGCAGCAGGAAAAAACTGTGATTCTATCATAACTCCTGCACTAAGTAAACTAAGTGACACATCTCTGGAATCAGGCTCTCTGCCTCGACATCATGCTGGCATCAGATTACATAGCAAAAACCTGTTGACAGATTCCCTTGAGGAAAGAGAAGATGTATTTCTTCTATAAAAAAAACTATCAATATAATCTGCATTAAAGCCCTATTGTATCCATGTTTTTACTTTACAATGCCAAATCCTGCTGATGAGTCGCCCGCCAGAGCCGTGGGGTACTCAGTACCGGGTCCAGTACTTAAAGGGGATGTCACGGTGGCTGTGACCCGGTCCATGGCCCTGGATGCCCAAGTAAAAGGGAAAGGTCTTTTAAGGGAGTTGTAATAAAGTTTGTGTTCGTGATGCCACCTGTGGTATTCGGTCAGTGGGGACCGTCGCTTAAAGGGGTCCTCTGGGGTGATGTTATGGCAGCTAAGATGGTATACTTCCCACCAGTGAAGTTGGGTCCCCAGGGATCCCGGTGTATAGATGGAGATGGTGAGTGGTGCAGTAAGAAACGGAGGACACAGGACTGCAGTTTCTTTACCTGGTTTACTGAAGACTTCAGGTATCCACCTTCCAGGGCACCAGATCACAGGAAGCGGCAGGGTCCGGCCAACTTTGAAGCAAGTTCAGAATCCCCTTTACCAAGTGGCGTTAGAAGCCTTCCTACTAGCACGGTGGTGTAGTCCCTTGCTGCCTATGGCTTCTAGCAAGATCCTCACAGTCTCTCTGTCCTCCTTAAAGGTGGAACGCTAACCCATATGACAGGTGGCTCGAGCCTTTTTAAGGGTGTCTATCACGACCCAGGCTCTATGCACCACTGTGCCTCCTGGGTATTAAGGTGGACAGGTTTCATATAGTCCAGCTGTCCTGCCGGTTTCTGCTGTGCCCCTTAGAGTCCGACACAACCTCGGTTTTCTGAATACCGGAATCTGCGCTCTGCAGGGAGGTAGCCCAATTGCAGCTGTCCTCCCCAGTTGTCACTCTCCTCTGCTTTGCTCGCCTGCATGCTCTCTACAATCTGTTCTTTCCTTCTGTATTCTCTCTATCCAGGAGCTGCAGTGCCTCTGGCTGCATGGCCCCTCACATGTCTCTTTGCCTCAGATTGCTCCAGTCTGCTGTCTGGCACCAACTAACTAACTTTCCCTACAAGCCAGAATATAGTACAGTACAGACCAAAAGTTTGGACACACCATCTTATTTAAAGATTTTTCTGTATTTTCATGACTATGAAAATTGTACATTCACACTGAAGGCATCAAAACTATAAATTAACACATGTGGAATTATACACTTAACAAAAAAGTGTGAAACAACTGAAATTATGTCTTATATTCTAGGTTCTTCAAAGTAGCCACCTTTTGCTTTGATGACTGCTTTGCACACTCTTGGCATTCTCTTGATGAGCTTTAAGAGGTAGTCACCGGGAATGGTTTTCACTTCACAGGTGTGCCCTGTCAGGTTTAATAAGTGGGATTTCTTGCCTTATAAATGGGGTTGGGACCATCAGTTGTGTTGTGCAGAAGTCTGGTGGATACACAGCTGATAGTCCTACTAAATAGACTGTTAAAATTTGTATTATGGCAAGAAAAAAGCAGCTAAGTAAAGAAAAACGAGTGGCCATCATTAATTTAAGAAATGAAGGTGAGTCAGTCCGAAAAATTGGGAAAACTTTGAAAGTGTCCCCAAGTGCAGTGGCAAAAACCATCATGCGCTACAAAGAAACTGGCTCACATGAGGAAGAAAGACCAAGAGTCACCTCTGCTTCTGAGGATAAGCTTATCTGAGTCACCAGCCTCAGAAATCGCAGGTTAACAGCAGCTCAGATTAGAGACCAGGTCTATGCCACACAGAGTTCTAGCAGCAGACACTTCTCTACAACAACTGTACAAGATATATGATCTAATTCCACATAAAGCCATACAGATATCATAGGGATCTTTGCATTCATTTTGGCCTTATCTACTTTCTTATTTTTACATTAACTCGAACGTGCAAATATTCTGGAAACCATTTTCCAGTCTGTCCCAGTTCATAAAAAAGGTTAATATTACATCTCTATATGTATATAAAATAATAAAATACTGTAGTCTATTATGGGGCTGCTGGACTCCTGTGGAGCTGTCTAAGCTCTTCCACGCTGGATGTATATTTGATTTGGTAATGTATGTATTAGATGTTTTACCTGAAAGGCAATTACATAAAATATATCAAAACTAGAAATGTGAATTTTCCTAATGTAGTGACTTTTCTATTTAACATAATTATAATATCACCTAAAGCTTTTCAATAACTGCACATTGTACATTACACTACAAGGATTCATTCAAATGTCCGGCACCTTATCACAACTAAGCTAGATTTTACCTTAAGTTTGAGGAAATTAAATGTGAGATTGTAAAACACGCATTCAGTGAAGCATGCTGGAAGTAAGTACATTAATGCTTGTCTACATCAGCCTGTTTGCTAAAATGATACAGATGAATATAATAATGTAGAGACATAGAAACAAAGAAGATTGATTTCAGAAAAAAATATGGTCCATCAGGTACCCATATAAATATATATATATATATATATATATATATATATATATGTTTCTACATTATTATATTCATTTGAATCATTTTAGCAAATAGGCCAATGTAGACAAGCATTAATGTACTTACTTCCAGCATGCTTCACTGCATCTATATACAGTATATATATATATACATACATATGGTATATTTTTTTAAAACTGTGTGTGCAGACATTGATCCAACCCAATATACTGATACATTTAATTATTAATCTGTCAGCAGGATTTTGCACCCCAAACAACTTACATGCGCATATATCTCTTTTAAAGTCAAGTCCCGCAATACATTTACAAGCCAGTTCTTTCATCCTTTACTGAGAAATCAGTTTGTATTGATATGAAAATGATAATGAATAGCTTGCGTAGATCTGAAGCCTCTGTCACTCCAGCTCTATTCGCAGCCCAGTGCAGCCTCATCCTGCTTGCCTGATTTTTTTTTTGTCTTTAGTCATGCAGCATAGAGGCTGTCAGTCAAGCAGGAGAAAGTGGTGCTGGCCTGGGAATAAAGCTGGAATGACCGAGGTTTCAGATCTACTTTAGCAGTTCATCCTCATTTGCATATTAATTCAAAAGCCAATTTTTCAGTAACAGAGGAACACACTGGCCATGGAGAGCATTTTCTGGATGTGTATTTGATATAGCTACATGGGGTACACATAGTTTGTGGGGTAACAGATTCCCTTTAAGCATCTAGACCTTTATCATTATGCATGAAGCTCTGGACTACAATACTGACTGTAATTCATGTATTTTTTTTGTTTGCAGGTGACCTGTCGTGTTAGACACCTAGACATTTGCAGCATATACTTTTCAGTCCAGTACGTTTCCATGACTTCTTTCTCCGGCAGTCGACACCTTGAACTCTTTCTCATGTTCCTTATACCATTTGTGGACATTTTATTCAGTGTGACAGGGTATATTAAGCCACTGAAAGGTTGCACTTGGCAGGTGGTACGTGTCAAGGTAACATCCAAATAAATGCCAAGATGCAGATCATTGCCCCAAGCATCTCCAACGGTCTGCCAACTTGTTTCCATGCTGGTGCCATCACTGTGATTAATAAATCCATGAGTTCCAATATCGCTATACACGTAAAAACATACAAGGTGAGAAGTTACCTTCTATTGATCAAGAAATTATAAAGCCATCCAACCAAGACTAGAAGAACCTTAATTTTGGATAGTCCCTAACTCTAATGTCTCGCCTCTCAATGTGCCCCCCAAAAAAATTGTGTCACATGGGGAGGAGATGATATCCAGGCTTAGGAGCTTCTGATGCATGTGATCAGCCATCATCTGGGGTCCCACACTTATTACCTGCTGTCTAATATATCCCACCCTTTCACACTTGATATAGTCTCAAGATAATTAAAGGGTTTGTCCACTATCATGAAAATTCCCTCTCGATCTGAATGTTTACCCCTGTGAAAACAAACACCTATACTCACCTCCCATGCCGGCGCTGTTCCAGTGGTGATGACCACGCCCAGTTGTTATGACATGTGAGCCTTGCGCCCAATGAGCGATGGCGTCACTGACCCCACCTTCTGCCGTATTAGTAAGAGGAAGTGAGTGACCAGCTCTCACTTCCTCCTGATTATTTATGCGTCTGGAGGCGGAGACAGTGATGCCAGTGCTGATTGGGCGTGGGAGTCACATGTTATAACAACCTCATGTGAGCCCCGGGAACATGAGTGTTGACACTGTTGGAAGGGCACCGGAAGGGGAGCTGAGTATAGGTGTTTTATTATCACAGGGGCAAATATTCAGACTAAGAATTGCTTATCCTACTAGTGGACAAAATGTTATTCACTTCAATGTTATGACTGATTGATAAATACACTAGAATGGTTTACAAACGTGACCTTACAATAACTTTACAATAACTTACTAATTACTTAATAACTTAATAATTCACTTTACAATAACTTCTTCATAGTTTGGTACATCTTATGCTATCAGTGTCAATATTCCCTAAATTCATTCACTTCTGCATTGTATCAGAGATATTTAAAAATAATGCAAATGTCGGCACTTTTTCTGTGGAGATTTATGGCAGGTTAGCACAATTGTAGCGTTTTTTTTCACACCAATTTAATAGTTCTTCGTTGCACCATTAAAACCAGACCTGTGTGTATCTATCTAGCTGACTATGACAATCTGGATGCTCGGTAAGGCTACGTTCACATTAGCGTTAAGCTAATGTGCGTCGGGTTTGCGTCGGCGACGCAGCGGCGACGCATGCGTCATGCGCCCCCTATACTTAACATGGGGGACGCATGCGTTTTTTTGTGTTGCGTTGTGCCACACATGCGTCTTTTTTGCCGCAAGCGTCGGACCAAAAAAACGCAGCAAGTTGCATTTTTCTTGCGTCCGATTTTCGGCAAAAAACGACGCATGCGTCGCAAAACGCAGCGTTTTTGCGTGCGTTTTGCCGCGTTTTTGCGTGCGTTGTGCGTTGCGTCGCCGACGCAGCGGCGCACAACGCTAGTGTGAACTTAGCCTAATACATCAGGCGGAGTGATTAAATGTATTATGCATTCACTTGTAAAGTGTCCCTATCTGCATCTTGGCAAATTCGTTTCTATGAATTTACAATTTTAGTTGCAATTCAAATGTTATATTTTTTGGATGGATATAAAGTAATAGTAAATCATATATCTCCGTCCTTTTGTGTCACAATTGCCATCATGGAAGGGGAATGATCACATGAATATGACAATTGCTTTTATTATGGGACCAAATGAGTGTCCGTGATTTGATATTACAGGCGTCTCCATTTATTGGGTTCAGGCAGTGTTTTTCCGGTACAGTATCAGCATAGAAGGGCTACAGATGGTCGGCTGTCTGTCCGCAATTTCCAATACAGATGAAATGATCTTAAAAGCATTCTCCAGTCCAAATATCTTGACTGGTGGACCATTTATTGCTACAACGGCACTTAGGGGTTGTCAGCTTTGCCATACTCTGCAATTTGCCTTTTATTGTGTGAAGGCAGCTGTATAGCAGCCCACTCAGGATATATAAGAGCACGATGATTATACTCATATACTGAACCGTCTCTAAACAACACAAGCTACAGGGTGCAAATAACAGAGCAGGCTGCAAATATAACAAATTATAAAAAAAAAAACGGGGTTGGTTTTTTGGTTGAGTTAATTAGAGTTTATTATACAGCATGTACGGCACCATGGAATCAATGGTGCTATATAAATAAATAATAATAATAAATAGTGATGATGAGCAAATATACTTGTTACTCGAGATTTCCCGAGTACGCTCGGGGGTCCTCCGAGTATTTTTTAGTGCTCGGAGATTTAGTTTTCATCGCCGCAGCTGAATGATTTACATCTGTTAGCCAGCATAAGTACATGTGGGGGTTGCCTGGTTGAGAGGGAATCCCCACATGTACTTATGCTGACTAACAGATGTAAATCATTCAGCTGCGGCAAGAAAAACAAAATCTCCGAGCACTAAAAAATAGCGTGCTCGGGAAATCTCGAGTAACGAGTATATTCGCTCATCACTAATAATAAATAATAATAAATAAATATATAAATAATAATATTAATAATACTTCACAAACGATCTGAGTTAGATGAGATGAGATACAGTATAAAGCATGGAAAAGTGCCAGGAAGGTAACCTAATTTTCTTATAAGACTCTCATATTTCTCCCAGAAAAAGGAATCTGTCACCGGGTTTTTGTTTTTTCCTTCCCCATCTGAAAGCAGCATGATAGGCACATACTGGAATGCTTACTATGCAATTCTTTGAAAAAAAAAAAGTTGTATCTGCTGCAGTTCTCTGAATGCTGAGCTCTGTATAACCCCGCCCTCCTCACCACTGATTGGCTGCTTTCTGTATACACTGTACATACAATCAGTGGTGGGGGACAGGGTTATACAGAGCTCATTAATAAAAATATCATTGTAAAAGAAAGGAGTGCAGGTGAGGCTGTGTGAATAAAGATGTTACCTATCATTGGAATTCTACCTGTGATGATAATGAGACTGCTGAAAACTCTTCCTGAAAGAACAATGTGAACATTCCGCTATTCTATTTTACTACTGACTGTTATATGAAGAAAAATATTTAAAAAAATATATAAAATATTATCAGTAGTTTTAAAAATATTTTTAGCAGAAAAAAAAAACAGATTTAAACAAAAGGTCTCATGTTTTATAATTTATTCCCTTTAGATATAAAAAAAAGATAAACACCATCATTCTCCCTAGAGATTCTGTACGTAAACTGTTACTTCCTTTAACATCTGTGACCTTTATGAAATAAGATCATTTAATTCAGAATCAAACATTTTTCTCTTTCGCCGTACTATATACAACTGTTTGAATTTCTACTTACAACTTGCTATAGAGGAGATAAAAGAGATAATGAACTGAAATATGGTATCAAGTGCTCAGTTTAAGAAGTCCCAGCATGGGAATATCTATAAAAGAGCTGCACATTCGACTTCATAAATGCAAGACCTGAATAAAGATATTAACTTGCAAAAAAAGAACAAAAAGCTTTGATTTATATCTTTCATCATTTCTTCATTACACTGACAGCTCGAATGGAACACAGCGTGATTTATTTATTGCCGGATTGCAAATCTTTTGAGCGTAAGAAAAAAAAAAAGTGAAATTGTTTTAAAGTTTTATAAATTACAGAATAAAACATACATTAGTTTGCAGTCTGCAAAATGTTGAGTTGTAAGCCCTAAATCAGACGTTCATGACAATTAAAACGGTACAGTTTTATTTTTTAATAAAACAATAAATCTGTTTGTTATAAATAGCAGACAGTGTTAATATATTTTGGTACGGCGTTACGTAATGCATTTTCATTTCCAAGACCTTTATATCCAGCTTAAGCTATCAATGATACCATTAAAGGGAGCCTGTCAGCAGATTCATACCGTGCTGCTGACCATGAGCATCATAAAATATCAGCTGATAACAAGTTCTTATGTTGTACTTTGAAACATTGTATCATTTCACAAACGAAAACATGTAAAAAAATTAGTAAACAGCATAAGACAGAAAAAAAATGGAAAATTAAGAGACAAATATAGCATGTACCATTAGGGCTTAGTCTTTCCTACCAGAATTCTGGCGTACTGTTAATAAACTTCTACCATAGTTTTCAAAAGTATTGCTCTCGGAAAGAAGTGCCTACAAGGCAATTACCCTCTGGCTTCATGCTACCTAACCTGACTTTTTATACCTAAATATGGAAAGGCCATACGTTGGTCCGTACCCTTTCACTCTCCATAGGTCTGGGTTACCATCCTGAACTTTTCCTCAATCAGCCAAAGTTCTCCCCAACACTACTGGCATCCTGGAAGCCACCCCACTTAAATGTGTCAAGTATCGGAATAAGGGTAATTGGCCGAGATTCAGGGGCTTCAGTGTCCTCTAGATCTTCATCAACACTCTGAGTTGGTAATCCTATGGAAACTCGATAGAGCACATCAGCGTTTCCATTCTCCCTTTCTGACTGGAACCAGATGCGGTATTAATACTTGGAGAGGCAATCTATCAACCTCTGCTCAAGCAACCCTAGCTTGGCATTCTACAGATGCAATAACAGGTTATTGTCCTTCATTATGATCACTTGGGAACACGTCAGGTACTCTGCAAACTTTTTGGTCATGGCCCAAACCAGCTCCAAGAGTTCCAATTTAAAAAAGCTAAAGTTGTCGGGGTTGAGCTCCGATTCCCTCAGAGACTGGCTGCCGTAAGCAATTATTCTCTCTTGTCCATCGTGAATTTGATTAAGCACGGCCTCCAGACCATGTAGACTCCCGTCAGTAGGTCCTGAACACTACACATCGTTCAGATATATCAATACTGACTCAAAGTTGAGATCACCCAGACAGTGCTCCATCAACCGCTGGAATGTTCCCGCAGCATTGGACAGGCCGAATGGCATCCAATTGAACTCATAGAGATGGCATCCAGACTATCCCTTGTATGTCTATTTCACTGTTATTGGCAACTGTCAGCCTAATGACTCTCCTGTCTTCTGGGTCTATCATGTGCCCAAAATGTCTCTCAAAAAACTGCAGAGGCATAATGGTGCACTCTGACCATGTCGACTATGGCAGTGTACCTGCTGGTCTCCTAACACGGCTTCCATAAAGGGGCTACTGGCATATAGGTCATGTTCCTTGCACATGGGGCTTCGCATTCGGTGAACTGCCGCAAGACACCAAACTACTGCGGCAGGAGAATGTTTAATGCTGACTCAGACTTCATCTGTACAGGACACTCTCTGGCGATATCGGCAGCGCCAGCCTTGTGGACCCAGGAGGGGTCGCTGTTTTGATGTGTCATGAATCACGAGATTCTGCATCCTGGTTGGCCATGCCATAAAATAAAGGGGTTGCAGTGCTTTTTGCAGTGTATGGGGTGGCTGAGTCCTTATCTGAGCTATTTCTAGACAGAGCTCCTGCACTTGCTCCAGAGGTCAGTCGTCAATGTCTGGACTGCTTCCTTCAGGACCACTGCCTCTTTGGATCCTGTCTGAGCTTCTGTGATTTTGGCACTGTCCACCAATTTCTTGATCACCAGATTTGACTCCTCCTCCTGTTCTAGAGCGGCCAGGTAGTGGTCCTCGAACGTCAAAGCCGAGTTACCCCGAATCGTCTGTCGGAGCTTGTCTTTTAAAGACTTATTAGCTATCCCAACAATTAACTGGTCCTTCAGAAGCTGGTCCATAGTCATGCTTATCCTTTATATATCAGATACAGTTAATATGGGAATCAACTGGGATTAGATGACATTAAAAACAAGCAGTATGAAAATATCACGTCTTTGGTGACATTCAAACACAATTAAACTTAATTCTTTAAATGAGAAACTTGGTGATCATTTCAATGAGCTCAATTTACTTCTAAACTGCCTTGAGTTGCTACATTCATTTCCATTAAAATTATTACTATTTAATGATAAAATAAATCCTAAATAGCAGAAGGTAAAATGATCCGATATATCTGAATTATGTTCATTTATGTAGCATCCAACAACTGGCAAAATAAACATTTTCATTTTGTATCAGCAAATTGCTGCCTTTTTTCCTGATTAATTGTGTTGACATATTAAGCAAAATTAGTTCCTCCAAAGCCAGACATCATTATTGCTTCAGACGAAGAGCCCTCGAAAAAATACAACTTGCTTAGCTTATTAGACTGTTTATGCTTTTAGATGGTGGGAAGGTCAAAAGAAGTAGACGTGGATCCTTTATACAGTATATTCCACGCATGGACTGGAGATAAAGATTTAAGATGTTTTATGTAATAAGGGAAAGTCTTCAGTAAATATTATTTTTAATTCTAATTGAATCAAGAATTTTGCAATTTAAGGGGGCTTAAATTTGCGGGACAAGTTGTACGTTTGAACGACATCATTGGTTTTACCATCCATGACGTGTACTAGAAAATGGGAAAAAAATTCCAAGTGCAGTGAAATTGCAAAAAAAGTGCAATCCCACGCGTGTTTTTGTTTGGCTTTTTTGCTAGGTTCACTAAATGCTAAAACTGACCTGCCATTTTGATTCTCCAGGTCATTATGTGTTCACAGACACCAAACATGTCTAGGTTATTTTTTATCTAAGTGGTGAAAAAAAATTTCAAACTTTGCTAAAAAAAAAAAATTGCGCCATTTTCTGATACCTGTAGCGTCTCCATTTTTCATGATCTCGGGTTGGGTGAGGGCTTATTTTTTTGTGTGCCGAGCTGACGTTTTTCATCACCCATTATTGCATTTTAATGCAATGTCGCGGTGACCAAAAAAACGTAATTCGGGCATTTCAAATGTTTTTCTCGCTCGCCATTTAGCGATCAGGTTAATCCTTTTTTTGTTATTAATAGATCAGGTGATTCTGAACGTGGCGATACCAAATATGTGTATATTTGATTTTATTTTTATTGTTTTATTTTGAATGGGGCGAAAGGGGGGTGATTTAAACTTTTATATTTTTTTTATTTAATTCATATTTTTTTAAACATTTTTTTTAACTTTTGCATGCTTCAATAGCCTCCATGGGAGGCTAGAAGCTGGTATAACTGGATCGGCTCTGCTACAGAATCATATACTGTATATAGATCGCCTCTATGTAGTAGAATTACAGGCTTGGTATGAACGCCGACCACAGGGTGGCACTTACAGCAAGACGGCATCAACAACCATAGAGGTCTCAAGGAGACCTCTGGTTGTTTTGGAGACGCATCGCTGACCCTCGATCATGTGACAGGGGTCGGCGATGAGCGCATTTCCTGACGGAAGCAGTAGTTAAATGCCGCTGTCAGCATTTGACAGCGGCATTTAACTAGTTAATAACGGTGGGTGGATCGCGATTCCACTCGCCGCTATTGCGCGCACATGTCAGCTGTACAAAACAGCTGAAATGTCCCGGCTTTGATGCTGGCTCACCGCCAGAGCCCACATCAAAGCAGGGGATCTGACCTTGGATGTACTATTCCATCTGAGGTCTGAAAGGGGTTAAAATAAATAAACATTTACATAATTTCAAATATTATTCCCTGCAATATTATTTAGACACACACAGCATAACTAGATTATGATGCACATTATTCTGTGGCATCCCCATATTCATCACACCACAGCAATTACCCATCCCCCATTCACGAGTTTATGACGGCGCAGCACACCCACCTCCTACTCGTCATCTTGGCATGCTGCAGCACACCCTCTTAATTGTCAGCTTGTCATTCAGAAACTTTCCACTGCCCACTAATCATTCTGCGGCACTATCCCATCAGCTTGTCATTTGGCAGCCATCTTACCGCCTCCCCCTCAACCAACCAGACTTCTGCCTTTGTCTGTGCGAGCCCCCAAAAAATTAAGGTTGCATCCCTTGTGACGATAATAATTACATCTCTGACAGCAGAGGACTCCATGCTGGATAAGCATAATTTAACTACTTGCTTACCACCCAACATCTTAACCTGTTTCTGCCTGTCTCATTGCATATTGGCAACTCAATAGCCAATGAATGACATATGACATAAGTCTACAGGAGTGATTCAGGGCTTATTTCGAACCTTTCTCACTATAAGGCCGGGGTCACACTTGTGAGTGCAATGTGAGAAACTCGCGCGAGTGTCTCGCATCAATACTCGGCACTGCCGCCGGCACTCAGGACCGGAGTGTTGTGAATTTGGATTCTGGGCTCCCCCGGTGGCTACTGGTGGAATTGAACTGGTGTCTTCATCTTCTCTGTTCACCTGTTCCCATCAAGATGTGGGAGTCGCTATATAACCTTGCTGCTCTGTTAGTTGCTTGCCGGTCAACAATGTTATCAGAAGCCTCTCTGTGCTTGTTCCTGCTCCTAGACAACTACTAGATAAGTTGGACTCTTGTCCATGTTTGTTTTTGCATTTTTGTTCCAGTTCACAGCTGTAGTTTCGTTACTGTGTCTGGAAAGCTCTTGTGAACAGGAATTGCCACTCTGGTGTTATGAGTTAATGCCAGAGTTTTAAAGTAATTTCTGGATGGTGTTTTTATAGAGTTTTTTAGCTGACCATGAAAGTGTCCTTTCTGTCTTCTGCTATGTAGTAAGTGGACCTCAAATTTGCTAAACCTATTTTCATACTACGTTTGTTATTTCATCTTGATTCACCGCCAATACATGTGGGGGGCCTCTGTCTCCTTTCGGGGTATTTCTCTAGAGGTGAGCTAGGACTAATATTTTCCTCTGCTAGCTTTATTTAGTCCTCCGGCTGGTGCTGGGCATCTAGAATCAACGTAGGCATGCTACCCGGCCACTGCTAGTTGTGCGTTAGGTTTAGTTCATGGTCAGCTCAGTTTCCATCTTCCAAGAGCTAGTTCCTATATATGCTGATGCTATGATCTCTTGCCATTGAGATCATGACAGTTTGACCGGCCCACTAAAGGGTTAAAATCCTTGGCTGAGAAAGGAGAGAAATAAGTAGTCTGCTGAAATTTTTTATTTTTTTTTTCTCTCCTTTGAATGGCTCTGTGTTCACCTGTTTGCAATGGATCTTCAGAGTGTAACTGCAGGTTTGAATAATCTCGCCACGAAGGTACAAAATTTGCAAGATTTTGTTTGTCATGCACCTGTATCTGAGCCGAGAATTCCTTTGCCGGAATTTTTCTCGGGGAATAGATCTGGGTTTCAGAATTTTCGAAATAATTGCAAATTATTTTTGTCCCTGAAATCTCGCTCTGCCGGAGATCCTGCACAGCAGGTCAGGATTGTGATTTCCTTGCTCCGGGGCGACCCTCAAGACTGGGCTTTTTCATTGACACCAGGGGATCCTGCGTTGCTCAATGTGGATGCGTTTTTTCTGGCCTTGGGGTTGCTTTATGACGAACCTCATTTGGAGCTTCAGGCAGAAAAAACTTTGATGTCCCTATCTCAGGGGCAAGATGAAGCGGAAATTTACTGCCAAAGATTCCGTAAATGGTCTGTGCTTACTCAGTGGAATGAGTGCGCCCTGGCGGCGACTTTCAGAGAGGGTCTCTCTGATGCCATTAAGGATGTTATGGTGGGGTTCCCTGTGCCTGCGGGTCTGAATGAGTCCATGACAATGGCTATTCAGATCGATAGGCGTTTGCGGGAGCGCAAACCAGTGCACCATCTGGCGGTGTCCACTGAGAAACCGCCAGAGAGTATGCAGTGTGATAGAATTCTGTCCCGAAGCGAGCGGCAGAATTTTAGACGGAAAAATGGGTTGTGTTTCTATTGTGGTGATTCTACTCATGTTATATCAGCATGCTCTAAGCGCACTAAAAAGCTTGGTAAATCTGTTTCCATTTGCACCTTACCGTCTAAGTTTATTCTATCTGTGACCCTGATTTGCTCTTTGTCATCTATTACCACGGACGCCTATGTCGACTCTGGCGCCGCTTTGAGTCTTATGGATTGGTCCTTTGCCAAACGCTGTGGGTATGATTTAGAGCCTTTGGAGACTCCTATTCCTCTGAAGGGGATTGACTCCACCCCATTGGCTAATAATAAACCACAATACTGGACACAAGTAACTATGCGTATTAATCCGGATCACCAGGAGATTATTCGCTTTCTGGTGCTGTATAATCTACATGATGATTTGGTGCTAGGATTGCCTTGGCTGCAATCTCACAACCCAGTCCTCGACTGGAAAGCTATGTCTGTGTTGAGCTGGGGATGTAAGGGGGCTCATGGGGATGTACCTGTGGTTTCCATTTCATCATCTATTCCCTCTGAAATTCCTGAGTTCCTGTCTGACTATCGTGACGTCTTTGAAGAATCCAAGCTTGGTTCGTTACCTCCGCACCGAGAGTGCGATTGTGCCATAGATTTAATCCCGGGTAGTAAATACCCAAAGGGTCGTTTATTTAATCTGTCTGTACCTGAACATGCTGCTATGCGTGAATATATAAAGGAGCCCTTGGAAAAGGGACATATTCGTCCATCGTCATCTCCCTTAGGAGCCGGTTTTTTCTTTGTGTCAAAAAAAGACGGCTCTTTGAGACCATGTATTGATTATCGGCTTTTGAATAAAATCACGGTTAAATATCAATACCCATTGCCGTTGCTGACTGATTTGTTTGCTCGCATAAAGGGGGCCAAGTGGTTCTCTAAGATTGACCTTCGTGGGGCGTATAATTTGGTGCGAATCAGGCAGGGGGATGAGTGGAAAACCGCATTTAATACGCCCGAGGGCCACTTTGAGTATTTAGTGATGCCTTTTGGTCTTTCAAATGCTCCGTCAGTTTTCCAGTCCTTTATGCATGACATTTTCCGCGATTATTTGGATAAATTTATGATTGTGTATCTGGATGATATTCTGATTTTTTCGGATGACTGGGACTCTCATGTCCAGCAAGTCAGGAGGGTTTTTCAGGTTTTGCGGTCTAATTCTTTGTGTGTGAAGGGTTCTAAGTGTGTTTTTGGGGTACAGAGGATTTCCTTTTTGGGATATATTTTTTCCCCCTCTTCCATTGAAATGGATCCTGTCAAGGTTCAAGCTATTTGTGATTGGACGCAGCCCTCTTCTCTTAAGAGTCTTCAGAAATTTTTGGGCTTTGCTAACTTTTATCGTCGATTTATTGCTGGTTTTTCGGATATTGCTAAGCCATTGACCGATTTGACTAAGAAGGGTGCTGATGTTGCTGATTGGTCCCCTGATGCTGTGGAGGCCTTTCGGGAGCTTAAGCGCCGTTTTTCCTCTGCCCCTGTGTTGCGTCAGCCTGATGTTGCTCTACCTTTTCAGGTTGAGGTCGACGCTTCTGAGATCGGAGCTGGGGCAGTGTTGTCGCAGAAAAGTTCTGACTGCTCCGTGATGAGGCCTTGTGCCTTCTTTTCCCGTAAATTTTCGCCCGCTGAGCGGAATTATGATGTTGGGAATCGGGAGCTTTTGGCCATGAAGTGGGCTTTTGAGGAGTGGCGCCATTGGCTTGAGGGGGCCAGATATCAGGTGGTGGTATTGACTGACCACAAAAATTTAGTTTATCTTGAGACCGCCAGGCGCCTGAATCCTAGACAGGCGCGCTGGTCATTATTTTTCTCTCGGTTTAATTTTGTGGTGTCATACCTACCGGGTTCTAAGAATGTTAAGGCGGATGCCCTTTCTAGGAGTTTTGAGCCTGACTCGCCTGGTAACTCTGAGCCCACAGGTATCCTTAAGGATGGAGTGGTATTGTCAGCCGTTTCTCCAGACCTGCGGCGGGCCTTGCAGGAGTTTCAGGCGGATAGACCTGATCGTTGCCCACCTGATAAACTGTTTGTTCCTGATGATTGGACCAGTAGAGTCATCTCTGAGGTTCATTCTTCTGCGTTGGCAGGTCATCCTGGCATTTTTGGTACCAGGGATTTGGTGGCAAGGTCCTTCTGGTGGCCTTCCCTGTCACGAGATGTGCGAGGCTTTGTGCAGTCTTGTGACGTTTGTGCTCGGGCCAAGCCTTGTTGTTCTCGGGCTAGTGGATTGTTGTTGCCCTTGCCTATTCCTAAGAGGCCTTGGACGCACATCTCGATGGATTTTATTTCAGATCTGCCTGTTTCTCAGAAGATGTCTGTCATCTGGGTGGTGTGTGACCGTTTCTCTAAGATGGTCCATTTGGTTCCTCTGCCCAAGTTGCCTTCTTCTTCCGAGTTGGTTCCTCTGTTTTTTCAAAATGTTGTTCGTTTGCATGGTATTCCTGAGAATATTGTTTCTGACAGAGGGACCCAATTCGTGTCTAGATTTTGGCGGGCATTCTGTGCTAGGATGGGCATAGATTTATCTTTTTCGTCCGCTTTCCATCCTCAGACGAATGGCCAGACTGAGCGGATTAATCAGACCCTGGAGACATATCTGAGGTGTTTTGTGTCTGCTGACCAGGATGATTGGGTTGCTTTTTTGCCATTGGCGGAGTTCGCTCTCAATAATCGGGCCAGCTCTGCCACTTTGGTGTCCCCGTTTTTCTGTAATTCGGGGTTTCATCCTCGATTTTCCTCTGGTCAGGTGGAATCTTCGGATTGTCCTGGAGTGGATGCTGTGGTGGAGAGATTGCATCAGATCTGGGGGCAGGTGGTGGACAATTTGAGGTTGTCCCAGGAGAAGACTCAGCTTTTTGCTAACCGCCGTCGTCGTGTTGGTCCTCGTCTTCGTGTTGGGGACTTGGTGTGGTTGTCTTCTCGTTTTGTCCCTATGAGGGTCTCTTCTCCTAAGTTTAAGCCTCGGTTCATCGGCCCGTATAAGATATTGGAGATTCTTAACCCTGTTTCCTTCCGTTTGGACCTCCCTGCATCCTTTTCTATTCATAACGTTTTTCATCGGTCATTATTGCGCAGGTATGAGGTAACGGTTGTGCCTTCCGTTGAGCCTCCTGCTCCGGTGTTGGTTGAGGGTGAGTTGGAGTACGTTGTGGAGAAAATCTTAGACTCTCGTGTTTCCAGACGGAGACTCCAGTATCTGGTCAAGTGGAAGGGATACGGCCAGGAGGATAATTCTTGGGTGAATGCATCTGATGTTCATGCCTCTGATCTGGTTCGTGCCTTTCATAGGGCCCATCCTGATCGCCCTGGTGGTTCGGGTGAGGGTTCGGTGCCCCCTCCTTGAGGGGGGGGTACTGTTGTGAATTTGGATTCTGGGCTCCCCCGGTGGCTACTGGTGGAATTGAACTGGTGTCTTCATCTTCTCTGTTCACCTGTTCCCATCAAGATGTGGGAGTCGCTATATAACCTTGCTGCTCTGTTAGTTGCTTGCCGGTCAACAATGTTATCAGAAGCCTCTCTGTGCTTGTTCCTGCTCCTAGACAACTACTAGATAAGTTGGACTCTTGTCCATGTTTGTTTTTGCATTTTTGTTCCAGTTCACAGCTGTAGTTTCGTTACTGTGTCTGGAAAGCTCTTGTGAACAGGAATTGCCACTCTGGTGTTATGAGTTAATGCCAGAGTTTTAAAGTAATTTCTGGATGGTGTTTTTATAGAGTTTTTTAGCTGACCATGAAAGTGTCCTTTCTGTCTTCTGCTATGTAGTAAGTGGACCTCAAATTTGCTAAACCTATTTTCATACTACGTTTGTTATTTCATCTTGATTCACCGCCAATACATGTGGGGGGCCTCTGTCTCCTTTCGGGGTATTTCTCTAGAGGTGAGCTAGGACTAATATTTTCCTCTGCTAGCTTTATTTAGTCCTCCGGCTGGTGCTGGGCATCTAGAATCAACGTAGGCATGCTACCCGGCCACTGCTAGTTGTGCGTTAGGTTTAGTTCATGGTCAGCTCAGTTTCCATCTTCCAAGAGCTAGTTCCTATATATGCTGATGCTATGATCTCTTGCCATTGAGATCATGACACCGGAGCTTGCATTTGCATGTATTTCTATGCGGCTGAACGCTCCGGTCCCGAGTGTCGGTGGCAGTGCCAGGTATTGATGCGAGTTTCTCACATTGCACACGCAAGTGTAACACAGGCATAACAAATAATATCTTGGGTTGGGTTGCGAATAAAATTTTTACCCAAATGTATTCCTCCCAACATCCTCAAACCCACTCCCCACTCTGAGTAATTTTTTGTAAACCAAAACTACATCACAGGTGCATGCAGCATTTAATTGTATCATGCTGCTTTTTGGTTTAAAATGTGCAAAAAAATTTAAAAACATGTTTCCTAGTACTTCAAATTTCCCTTAAAGATGCTCTATATGGGTATACCTTGACATTTGGTGGAGCAGCTTAGTATACATTTTTTGCAAAAAAGGTATCAACCAAATACCCTGTTTTTTACATCCTTTTACTAGCACTTGCTGATTACTGTGATTTTATTTCAACGGAGTGTTTTTGGTTGTACTGTGCTCTTTTGTGTCTTCAAGTTTCTTGGTGGTGTGTGAACATGTTCCTACAGACTTGTTCACTGTGTAAGTAGCCCATGTGTTTCTGTTTCTTTATTTAATTGTGTCATGTTGCTTTTTGGTTTAAAAGGTGCAAAAAAATTTAAAAACATGTTTCCTAGTACTTCAAATTTCCCTTAAAGCTGCAGTTTTGTTTCTAGAATTGATTCCTGAAAATTCTGATCTACAATTCCTTGTGCTCGTCCTTCAAACATACAGAAATTGATCATTTCCAATTTTGGTCGCATTATAAACAGTAATGAGCAAACATGGTGGAATAAGGTTTTATTCGAGCATGCTCAAGTGATAACCAAGTGTCTTCGGAGTGCTTGAAAAATATGTTCAAGTCCCTGTGGCTGTGTAGCGGCTTTCAAACAGTTAGGCCTCTTTCACACGTCAGTGTCTCCGGTACGTGTAGTGACAGTTTTCTCACATACCGGAGACACTGACACACGTAGACCCATTCAAATGAATGGGTCCATGCACATGTCTCCGTGTTTTCACGGACCGTGTGTCCGTGTTGAAAACACGGAGACATGTCCGCTTATCTCTGGCAGCATGGTCCGCAAAGCGTCCCGCACACGTGCACACAGAGAACAGTGTGCACTCTCCTCCGTGTGTATGTACCGCCCGCAGGAGAGACAGCGCTACAGTAAGCGCTGTCCCCCCTGCGTGTGGTGCTGAAGGCGGCATTCATCCCTTCTCCCCTCTTCTCTTGTGCATATTCATCACTGTAATGAGCGGTACCACGTGACCGCTCACACAGGACAGGCTGCCGGCGCTGAGAGGAGACATCGCAGGAGCTGGGTGAGTATTTCTCTGCAAGTGGGCGGGCGCACAGGGGATGGGAGGCAGGAGGTGACCCCCAAACTTTATTTTTAACAAAAAAAACAAAAACTTGATCTTTCATTCCTTCTCTCTTGCAAGCGCTGCTTTCAGCCGAGCAGGACAGAAAGGATGAATGCCGGCTTCAGCACCACAAGCAGGGGACAGCGCTTACTGTAGCGCTGTCTCTCCTGCACGGTCCATGTGGTCCTCAGGCGGCACACGGGTGGCACACGGCTGCCGCACGTGTGCCACACTGATGTGTCACATGAGCACACGGACACACGGACATGGATAACTCTGGTACTGTTTTCTCCGGTACCAGAATTATCTGGACGTGTGAAACCGGCCTTAAAAGACATGCTGGAACAGTTATTTGAGCATATTATTCGAGCACGCCGAAGACACTAGGTTAGCACTCGAGCATGTGGATAACACCTTATCCAAGCATGACCACTCATAACTAATTATAAACTGTTATTATCATTGAAAGCACTGGATATAGCAATAAAATACAATGAGTATGGGGGAGTGAGGATCTCGCCGACCAGAAGAGCTTACACTCTACAGAAGAGGTCTGCACTGATCATAAGAGCTTACACTGTACACTACAGAAGAGAGACTTATCCAGTTATTTTAGCGGATTATTATACCTTGTACTGTGGTCATCAGTACCTGGGGCATCACAGATCAGCGGTTCAGGGTTTTTTTTTGCAACCCACAATTCGAATCTTAAAATGTTAGAATTTGCATGAGATTTCAGAAAAATGTGACCTGAACTTGATCCTCTGCAGATCGATCATCTCTAATTCGGACACTTTATTTTATTATATAAGTATCTAATTTAAAATAGTTAAGAAATATACATAGACCATTTTTTTGCATTTTGAACAGTTAATCCATAATTAAAATAAAATAGAAAAACAAATCTAAAAAAGTGCTTAAAACTGCCCAACGTGTCATGGAAAAATGGTTTATAAATTATTTCAGCTGCTTAACAAATAAATATGATAAGGCCAATAAAACACCATGTGTGCAAAATCTGTCAAAACTGTCTGGGACAAAGAACAGTAATTCTACACTTCCATGACATGTTTACAAAAATTACTCTGAAACCTCAGAGAGGTAAATGAATCTGTCAAGCAGTATTTTTTTGGGTGGTAGCATAATGTGATCATTTCATTTCCTGCCCACAAGCCTTACAAAGTGCTTTACTAGAGGAAATAGTCTAAACATGCGGTTTACACACTAGGGTTCAAAGGATTGTATATAATTTAATGCAATGAATATATGACATGTAAATACAAATTTATATAGGATGGATTAATATAATATTCTTTGTAAATGGAGTCACATTTCAGAATGACTGTGTAATCGTAATATTAAAATGAGCATGAGAGAGCATCAGTACAGATGGGAGAATCGATTTGCAGGACTCTGGTCCATGGCCAGGTCATTAATCTGTGACCACAGAATGGGAGGACTGCAAATCTCCTTACCTTCCCAGCATTCCCAGCTCTTCTTTTCACTAATCAGTCTGGCTCGACGTCGTGTGTGCGTTACTCTGCAATGATGACATTGCACCAAACCAACTAATCAAAAGAAGAGTTGGGAAAATGAGAATTACACAGATTCACAAAACTCCCTCCTGTGGTCAGAAACTAGTGACCTGTCCAATTGACAGGAGTCATGTAAATAAATTCTCCCATTTCTACTTAAGAGTCCGAGTGTATTCAATCTACATCCAGCCTGACAGCTGCAGCTTGTACTGAGCAGTGTAAGATCTCAGTAGAAGCAAGGAGGAGGGACACTGAGGAGCTTATTTTTCCAGGTACTGATGACATTTGCTGTTCATTTCCATAGCAGTGGCACTAACTGACACCAATCAAATGAATAGATACCCATGGGGACATGATGTCCTGGTACTTACCTACATGCAACCTCTGATCCTCACAAGATCTCCTTCTCTACTCCCCTCTCATCTCTTCTTCCCATAACCGCATCCAAGACTTCTCCCGTGCTTCCCCCATACTCTAGAATTCTCTACCCTAACACATCAGACTCTCGCCTACGATAGAACCTTCAAAAAGAACCTGAAGACTCACCTCTTCTGACAAGCCTACAGCCTGCAGTGATCCTCAACCTACTGAACCGCCGCGCAACCAGATCTAACCTCTCCTAGTGTATCCTCACCCATCCCCTTCAGACTGTGAGCCCTCGCGGGCAGGGTCCTCCCTCCTTCTGTACCTGTGTGCCTTGTTTTTTGCTCATGTTTAATGTATTTGTCTATATTTGCCCCCATTTCACATGTAAAGCGCCATGGAATAAATGGCGCTATAAAAATGTATAATAATAATAAAAATAATAATAATGGGGTACATGTATAAACTATGTCAGCTAGAGAATAGCATGCTACAAGCTAGCAACCTTCTGCTTTGGCTCATTTAGAGGTATAACAACTATACCTCTGTTCTATGAGACCTAAAGACAGGAGTTGTCTTGATGAAACAACCCTTTTCAATGAATGTCTTCTACTGTGTACACTATATGATCAAAATTATGTATAAACCTGAACATCACAACTACAGTATATGAGCTTATTGGACATCATATTGATAAACCATGGATATTACTATACACCTGGGACCCAAAATTTGTCTATATCAGTCCTCACTCACATTATGCTATATATAAGGAGACGCAGGGCCACAATACAATGTATAAAGGGCTGTGAGGACTATCATACTATATATAAGGAGCTGTGGGGGGCCATCATACAGTATAAGTAGAGCTGTGTAGACCATTATACAGTACATACAGTAATGCTGTCTGCAGAGCAAGTGTTAGAAGAGCTAAAGCCAGTAATGAAGTGAGGCTCGCAAGAGAAACCAAAATCAATAATAAATTATTTTGAGGGAACGTCAAAAGCAAAAGAAAAGTCAAAGCTGTTATAGGAATTTTACAGGATGAAATTAAGTGGCTAAAAATGATGTTGAGAAGGCCAAACTTTTAAATTCCTATTTTGCATCTGTGTCCTCTAAGAAACAGTTTGTAGCATCAATTGATCTTCATGGTGCTATCGAAGGAATTAAAGAATCCACACTATCTATATAAAGAGATATTTTAAATTAATTTAAATCTCCTGGCCCAGATGAATTGCATCCTAGGGTACTGAAAGAGTTAGCAGAGGAAATTGCAGAACCACTAGCCAGAATCTTTGAAAAAACCTGGAGGACAGAAGTCCCAGAAGATTGGAGAAGGGCAAATGTTGTCCCAACCTTCAAAAAAGGAAAGAAGATGGAGCCAGGAAATTACAGGCCAGTGAGACTAAAGGCCCCGTCACACATAGCGAGATCGCTAGCGAGATCGCTGCTGAGTCACAAGTTTTGTGACGCAACAGCGACCTCAGTAGCGATCTCGCTATGTGTGACACGTACCAGCGATCAGGCCCCTGCTGTGAGATCGCTGGTCATGTCGGAATGGCCTGGGCCGTTTTTTGGTCATTGAGGTCCCGCTGACATCGCTGAATCGGTGTGTGTGACACCGATCCAGCGATGTCTTCACTGGTAACCAGGGTAAACATCGGGTTACTAAGCGCAGGGCCGCGCTTAGTAACCCGATGTTTACCCTGGTTACCAGCGTAAATGTAAAAAAAAAAAAACAGTACATACTCACCATCTGATGTCCGTCAGGTCCCTTGCCGTCCGCTTCCTGCTCTGACAGATCCGGCCGTACAGTGAGAGCACAGCACAGGACACCGAAAGGCGAGTATGTACTGTTTGTTTTTTTTGGTAACCAGGGTAAACATCGGGTTACTAAGCGCGGCCCTGCGCTTAGTAACCCGATGTTTACCCTGGTTACCCGGGTGCTGCAGGGGGACTTCGGCATCGTTGAAGACAGTTTCAACGATGCCGAAGTCGTTCCCCTGATCGTTGGTCGCTGGAGAGAGCTGTCTGTGTGACAGCTCCCCAGCGACCACACAACGACTTACCAACGATCACGGCCAGGTCGTATCGCTGGTCGTGATCCTTGGTAAATCGCTATGTGTGACGGGGCCTTTACGTCTATACCAGGAAAGATCTTTGATCAAATTATTAAACCGCATGTATGTAAGTGCTTGGATAAAAATACAGTAATTAACCAGAGCCAGCATGGGTTTGTAGCAATCAAGTCATGCCAGACTAATCTAATTTCTTTCTATAATGGGTGGCTTAGGGAAATGCAGTATAGTATATCTCGACTTCAGCACAGCATTTGATAAAGTATATCATACTATCCTCATTTAAAAAATGACCAAGTATGGGATTGACAAGGCTACAGTTTGGTGGATTCATAATGGCTCAGTGGCTCAGTGATTGTACTCAAAGAGTGGTGATAAATGGTTGCACATCTAATCTGGAAGAATTTTTCAAGTAGAGCACCACAAGGCTCTGTCTTGGCCCCAGTGTTGTTCAAAATTTTTATAAATGATCTAGAAAAGGGAACTGAAAGTAAAGTAATCAAATTTGCAGACTATGCAAAGCTAGGAGGGATAACTAACACTAGAGAAGACAGAGAAAGGATTCAGAAGGATCTAGATAAGCTTGAACAATGGGCAGTGACTAATAGAATGGTATTTAAATGGCAAATTCTTCTGAGCAAGGAAAATGAAAATTACATCTGCAGAATGGGAACAACAGAAGCAACATCATGTGTAAAAAAGACTAATAAATCACAGACTGAACATGAGTCAACAGTGTGACGCAGCAGCAGAAAGGCTAACACAGTTCTATGATGTATTAAGAGAAGCATAGAGTCTAGATCACTTGAAGTAATTATCCCACTTTACTCCTCCTTGGTCAGGGCTCATCTGGAATACTGTGTCCAGTTTTGGGTACCACATTTTAAAAAAGGCATTGAAAAACTGGAGCAAGTTCAGAGAAGAGCTACCAGGATGGTGAGCAGACTAAAAAGTATGTCCTACAAGGAAAGGTTAAGGGATCTTCTTTCTTAGCTTACAAAAAAGAAGGTAAAGATGAGACTTAATAGCTGTCTACAAATATCTAAAGGGATGTCTCAGTGTAAAGGGATCATCATTATTCTCATTTAAACATGGAAAAACAAGAAGCAATGGAATTAAACTGAATGGGAGAAGATACAGATTAGATGAGTGAAACAGGCTGTCATGAGAATTGGTGAGTTCTCCTTCAATGGAAATCTTCAAACAGAGGCTTAACAAAGATGGCTTAGTGAATCCTGCATTGAGCAGGGAGTTGGACATGATTACCCTGGAGGTCCCTTCCAACTCTAAAATTCTAGGATTCTATGACATAAGAGGCTGTGGGGTCCACCATACAGTATATAGTGAGCTGTGGGAGCCATCATAAAGTATATAGGGGGCTGTGGGGTTCATTATACAGGATATAGAGAGCTGTTGGGGCCATCATACAATTTATAGTGAGCTGTGGGGGCCATATAGTGGTACTGGTAGAGGACATTCTGTGGAAGTATTATTTTATCTTTGTGTATCAATAATTTGGGTAATATTGGTCTCTGTATGTATTTTACAGTTAGCAACAGTGGTATATTGTAATTATATATTTATGGATCATCTTTTAACACATTGGCCGCTGCCCACTTATATAGCAGAAGCTGAGTTTATTCTTTTATTCTTTCAGCGCCGCCTACAGATATATACGTACCCCATTGAATCAAAATTATACGGTACTAGATGGTGGCCCGATTCTAACGCATCCGGTATTCTAGAATATGTATGTAGTTTATTTATGAAGATTCAATCAGTGAAGCGGTGTTTAAATCCCGCGACCAATCAGCAAAGTGTGGTTCAAATCCCATGCCAATTCGCGGCCGGACTGCGCCTGTCGCCTATTGGTTGCGGCCGGCCGGGCGCGACCAATCAGCGAAGCGGTGTTTAAATCCCACGCCAATATCGCTGATTGGTCGAAGCCGGGCACGACCAATCGGCGAAGCGTGATTCAAATCTCACGCCAATTCGCAGCTGGACTGCGCTTGTCGCTGATTGGTCGACCAATCAGCGAAGCGTGGTTCAAATCCCACACCAATTCGCGTCCGGACTGCACCTGTTGCTGATTGGTCACGGCCGGCAGGGCGCAACCAATCACCGAAGTGGTGTTTAAATCCCGCACCAATATCGCTGATTGGTCGCAGCCGGGAGCGAACAATCAACGAAGTGTAGTTCAAATCCCGGGCCAATTCGCGACCAGACTGCGCCTGTCGCTGATTGGTCGCGGGCGGCTTGCGCGACCAATCAGAGAGGCGGGATTTCCGTTACAGCCAAACAGACAGAATTAGACAATTATATAGTAGATTATATGAACAATATTAGCATCCTAGGGACTTTCCCTTAGCGTCTCAGTAATGTCTTCAGCCGATAGTCACTAATTGGGGGGCAATAATGACGTCAGCAGTCAATGTGTCAAGTGGTCTGGGGGTCGTATGAGGAGACATGTAATTTGGGCTTGGGCCCCTGATCTTTTAGAAGTTTAGCAGCGCCCCCAAGGTATGGGTTTTGTGTAGGCCTTCACACCAAACTCATTAAACCACATATATATGGACCTGCCTGGTAGTAAGACATTTACATTGCTGCTATGGCAGTGGGCTTCATACCACTCAATTTTGACCTCATGGTGGTCTTAGGCTTGAGTGTAGTTGCTCAGACTTGGAAATCCATTTCATGAAGCTTTAGGATCCTGTAGTGAGTAATGCAGCAGAGAAAAGTGATTTTTATGAGCCAGGTTCTTCAGCATTCAGAAGCAGTGGTCCAGTAACTTGTGTATAAGTGTTTTTCTACTGCAAGATCTATCTCACAGTAATAGCACAAATAATAGCACAGTAATAGTATAAATCACAAATCTTTACTGATCACATCTCAAAATTACTACTCAATATTGTTTGACTTCTTTCTGTCTCTGTGATTTGAAAAAGGGGCCCCTGAGCCTTGAAATTAGTAGTATTTTTGAGATACACTCAATAAAATAGATTAGCGATTGACTAGTCATTGTCACCGGTACTTCTGTTGAGCCAAGATCTGTCTGACAGCTCGCATTGGAAACCCACCCACAAGCACCATACTTCTGGATCCTGTGTCAGTGCCATCTTTAAAGCTACTATAACCCATGGCAATTTCTATGGGAAATGTATGGTGTGCTTGATTAAATGCACATATGTGCAATCAATGGCATATTTTAAAGCTTGTGGGCCCTAATGCAAAATTCCAACAGAGCCTCCAACTATCACAAGTGTATAATAGTAATAGTTTTTTCCAATGGGGAAAAGGAACCTTTTGGTCCCCACTAGTCTCCATGGCCAGATGTGATTGCAATCAGTGGCGTAGCCATAATAGGTGAAGGGTTTACAATGTGCTGAATGGCCTAACTCAATTGATAAGATGGTGTCCACATAATTTTGGCTATATGAACACATCAGTGGAGTTACGAAAAGGTTAGACATTGTTCTCTCTTGCTCCCTACCAGAAGTGGTGACTGGCATAAATAATCATTGACCTATAATTATTATTATTATTTATTTATATAGCACCATTAATTCCGTGTTGCTGTACATGTGAAAGGGGTTACGTACAGAGTTATAGATATTGTTTACAGTAAACAAATTTACAATGACAGACCGGTACAGAGGGGAGAGGACCCTGTCCTTGCGGGCTTACATTTTATTATCATAAATACATGGGCCTAGAACAAAATAAATTTCTAATAATTTCCTTGGTAGAATCATAATTGCCTGGTGCAAGAACCGCAAGCTGGGTTTTATCTTGGAGAATCAACGAAAAGGAAGAATTTTGTTAATATATTCTCTAGATTCAGATTGTCAGGTATGAGACCAATGATAAATCAATCTCATTTACCTCCTGGAAAATGAGCTGAGAAGAATTTGTAACACATATTGGTCGTCTCTGCTTAGGAATTCATTGTGTGATATATCAAGAACGTTGTTGCAAGAGAGCTTGTCCAGAACTAGGAAAAAAAGCACATCGGTAAAATAAACATAACCACATCAGGAGCTTGTTTATAACAGAGCGATTGTGCCATCTTCTGGTCCGCTGTTTTCACTACAAAGCCAATATCATGTACAGTCTATATATATATTAATACACCCCTTTTAAAAAGTAAGATTTGAATCAATATCTCATTGAACGCAGGAACAATTTCCACAATTTTGACAAGACTTATTTTCTAGAACATTTTTTAACCCATAATTTACTCAATTTAGTTTATGCAAAAATTGAACAAAATGAAAAACTATTATTTTCTATGACCTCCATAATTTTTAAGGACAGTGCTAAGTCTTCTAAGCACGGAATGAACAAGCTGACGACATATTGCAAGGCTCTTTAGCCCCTTTAGTGACAGAGCCAATTTGGTACTTTATGACCAAGCCAATTTTTACAATTCTGACCACTGTCATTTTATGAGGTTATAGTTCTGGAACGCTTCAACAGATCCTACTAATTTTGAGAATGTTTTTTCATGACATATTGTACTTCATGTTAGTGGTAAAAAAAATTTTGATATGATTTGTGTTTTTGAAAAAATGGAAATTTGACAAAAATTTTGAAAATTGTGCAATTTTCAAATGTTTTACATTTGTGCCCTTAAATCAGAGAGTCATATCGCTCAAAATAGTTAATAAATAACATTTCCCACATGTCTACTTTACATCAGCACAATCTTAGAAATGTAATTTTTTATGTTAGAATGTTATAAGGGTTAAAAGTTAACAAACGATTTCTCATTTTTCCAACAAAATTTACAAAATCATTTTTTTAGGGACCACCTCACATTTGAAGTAAGTTTGGGGGGTCAATATGACAGAAAATACCCCAAAGTGACACTATTCTAAAAACTTTACCCCTCAAGGTGTGCAAAACCACATTCAAGAAGTTTATTAACCCTTCAGGTGCTTCACGAGAACTAAAGCAACGTGGAAGGAAAAAATGAACATTTTACTTTTTTCACAAAAAATTTACTTTGGAACCAAACTTTTTTATTTTCACAAGGGTATCAGGAGAAAATGGACCACAATATTTGTTGTGCAATTTCTCCTGAGCAGGCCAAAACCAAATATGAGGGGGAAAGCCACTGTTTGGGCACATGGCAGGGCTCAGAAGGGAAGGAGCACCAGTTGACTTCTTGAGCCCAAAATTGGCTGGAATCAATGGCGGGCACCATGTTGTGTTAGGAGACCCTTTGATGTACCTAAACAGTGGAAACCCCCCAATTCTAACTCCAACCCTAACACAGCCCTAACCCTCACCCCAACACACCCCTAACCCTAATCCCAACCCTAGCCATAACCCTAACCACAACCCTAACCCCAACATCACCCTAACCCCAACACCACAACCCTAACTCTAACACAACCGTAACCCCAACACAACCCTAACCTTAGCCCCAACCCTAATCCTAGTCCCAACGCTAACCCTATCCCAACCCTAACCCTAGCTATAACCTCAACTATAAACCCAACCCTATCCCTAGCCCCAACCCTAACCCTAGCCCTAACCTTAACCCTAGCTATAACCTCAATTATAATCCCATCTATAACCCTAGCTATAACCCCAACTATAACCACAACCATAACCCTAACCCTAATGGAAAAATGGAAACAAATCCTTTTTTTATTTTATTATTTTTACCTAACTAAGGGGGTGATGAAGGGGGGTTTGATTTACTATTTTTTTTTGTTAATCCCTGTGATAGGGTCTATAACAGGGATCAAAATTAACCAATAGGAGAAATCTATTGTTGCTGGGTGCCAGCCGGTAGAGCTTGGCGGGCGCACTATGAATGCTGAGGGCCGGGGGACACAACCAGAGTTATCGGGGGACATCACAGGTAACGGAGGGGCTTGGGGGACCCTATTTCTCTCTCAGAGGAAAGAAATAAATGGGAAATCTGACTTTTTTGCGGTCGCCATTATTCGGGGAATAACAGCGATCGCAACACCGGGGACAGTAAAAACTGACTTCAATCATGTTTTACGGGGTCTCAGCTAACCCCGGTAGCCGAGACCCTGGAGAAATTCCGACGCTGGGGGGCGCTATACACTTATTTCTCAGCACCATTAAAAAGTGGTGCTGAGGAATAAGCACCCTTAACTGCTGCCTTTAAAAGGTGTATCGGCGGTCGTTAGGGGTTAAAGAGTTTTTGTTTGCTTCTTTTTTGAATAGGCCATTTCCTTATATTTCTACGTTACATTTTGGAAAGGGGCTAAAGCTTTTTTTTTTTAAATATTAACTTTGCCATAATTAGTTGACTGTGAAAACAAAAACATTTTTACTATTAGATACGTAAAGAGTGCTCCCACACACTGTGCTTATTCTCCGCAAACCAGAATCAAAGAGTGTCTTTAACCAGAGCTTAAGGTTTCCCAAAGCTTGGCATTGAGTTATTGTGAGTTACTTATATGCCTTAGACTCTAACCACCGTAACATCATTACTATACGTACAAGTACCATTGTGGCAACCATTACATTTTGAGTCAGGGTTAGGGTTGAGCAAACCAGCGGATGTTCAGATTCGTCGGGTTCAGCAAAACAGAGCTAAAAGTTTAGTTCAATATACGTACTTAACTCTGAATCTGAACCCACTACAAGTTAATGGGAACGCGAACTTCATATCAATTTGTATAGGGAAATGACTTAAAGTAACATAGAATAAAAAAAATTTAAAATTTAATCTTGAACCAAGAGGTGGAGGTCCAAGTGGAGGAGGAGGTGGAAGAAATGGTATAGGTGGAAGAGATGTAAGAAAAGAAGGTATCCAACATTTTTGTGTTTTGTTTTTTTTTTCATTAATTTTTTTAGGTGGTACTCTGAAATCAGCTGAAAATAGGCAGTGTAATAATCTGCTTTTCACTCTCTCTCTCTCTGTATACAGGTCGTGTATTACTCTGCACTTTCTTGAGTTGAAGAAAATGAGGAGAGCATCAAATGGGGGACTGTTGTGAATTCTGCTTTTGGGCTCCCTCCGGTGGTTGTAGGTGGTAATGCAGTTGCCCCTGAGTTGCAGTCATGGACAGGTGTATCTGCTGATTGCAGTTCTGACTGGGGTATTTAGGCGCGGAGGATTTATTAGTCCTTGCCAGTTGTCAATTGTTCTTGGGAGGTGTAGGACCTCTGCCTGGTTCCTCCTGCCTTTCTGCCAAATCAGCAAAGATAAGTGTCTGGTTTTTTTTTTCCTGTGGCACACATGTTGTGTGCTTCACAATTCAGTGCTATTCTTTGTGTTTTCTTGTCCAGCTCAGATTGTGTCAGTATTTTCTCAGTCTTGCTGGATTCTCTGGAGTGGCAGATATACATTCCATGTCTTTAGTTAGATTGTGGAACTTTTTGTATTATCTGCTGTGGATATTTTTGGAAGGGTTTTTGTTATGACCCCAGTGGACAGGGTCTCAGAGGAACGTGTAAGTCTGCGAGATTCAAAAATCCAGCTCATAGGGCTGTGGTAACTGGGTTGACCAAATAGCTACTCCTAACGCCAACATTAGAAGTAGCCGGGGATCATGCCTACGGTGATCGCTAGATGACTCGCGCCAGCCGGAGAATCTAACTACCCCTAGGAGAAGAAAACAAAGACCTCTCTTGCCTCCAGAGAAAGGGACCCCAAAGCAAGATACAAGCCCCCCACAAATAATAACGGTGAGGTAAGAGGAAATGACAAACACAGAAATGAACCAGGTTCAGCAAAGAGAGGCCAGCTTACTAATAGCAGAATATAGCAAGATAACTTATCTGGTCAATAAAAACCCTATAAAAATCCACGCTGGAGATTCAAGAACCCCCGAACCGTCTAACGGTCCGGGGGGAGAACACCAGCCCCCTAGAGCTTCCAGCAAAGGTCAGGATACAGATTGGAACAAGCTGGACAAAAATACCAAACAAAACAAAAGCAAAAAGCAAAGAAGCAGACTTAGCTTGAAATACAGGAACCAGGATCATAGGACAAGAGCACAACAGATTAGCTCTGATTTCAACGATGCCAGGCATTGAACTGAAGGTCCAGGGAGCTTATATAGCAACGCCCCTGAACTAACGGCCCAGGTGAGGATATAGGAAAAGACAGAAGCTCCAGAGTCAAATCACTAATGACCACTAGAGGGAGCAAAAAGCAAAATCACAACAGTACCCCCCCCTTAGTGAGGGGTCACCGAACCCTCACCACGACCACCAGGGCGATCAGGACGAGCGGCGTGAAAGGCACGAACTAAATCGGCCGCATGAACATCAGAGGTGACCACCCAGGAATTATCTTCCTGACCATAGCCCTTCCACTTGACCAGGTACTGAAGCCTCCGCCTGGAGAGACGAGAATCCAAGATCTTCTCCACCACGTACTCCAACTCGCCCTCGACCAACACCGGAGCAGGAGGCTCAGCAGAAGGAACCACAGGCACAACGTACCGCCGCAACAAGGACCTATGAAACACGTTGTGGATAGCAAACGACACAGGAAGATCCAGGCGAAAGGATACAGGATTAAGGATTTCCAATATCTTGTAAGGACCAATAAAACGAGGTTTAAATTTGGGAGAGGAAACCTTCATAGGAACAAAGCGGGAAGAAAGCCACACCAAATCCCCAACACGTAGTCGGGGACCCACACCGCGGCGGCGGTTTGCAAAGCGCTGAGCCCTCTCCTGTGACAACTTCAAGTTGTCCACCACAAGATTCCAGATCCGCTGCAACCTATCCACCACAGAATCCACCCCAGGGCAGTCAGAAGGTTCCACATGGCCCGAAGAAAAACGAGGGTGGAAACCAGAGTTGCAGAAAAACGGTGAAACCAAGGTGGCGGAACTAGCCCGATTATTAAGGGCAAACTCAGCCAACGGCAAGAAGGTCACCCAATCGTCCTGATCAGCAGAGACAAAACACCTCAAATAAGCCTCCAAAGTCTGATTAGTTCGCTCCGTCTGTCCATTAGTCTGAGGATGGAAAGCAGACGAAAACGACAAGTCAATGCCCATCCTACTACAAAAGGATCGCCAGAATCTGGAAACGAACTGGGATCCTCTGTCTGACACAATATTCTCAGGGATGCCGTGCAAACGAACCACGTTCTGGAAAAACACAGGAACCAGATCGGAAGAGGAAGGCAGCTTAGGCAAAGGAACCAAATGGACCATCTTGGAGAAGCGATCACATATCACCCAGATAACAGACATGCCTTGAGACACCGGAAGATCAGAAATGAAATCCATGGAGATATGTGTCCAAGGTCTCTTCGGGACAGGCAAGGGCAAGAGCAACCCGCTGGCACGAGAACAGCAAGGCTTAGCTCGAGCACAAGTCCCACAGGACTGTACAAATGACCGCACATCCCGTGACAAGGAAGGCCACCAAAAGGATCTGGCCACCAGATCTCTGGTGCCAAAAATTCCTGGGTGACCTGCCAACACCGAGGAATGAACCTCGGAAATGACTCTGCTGGTCCACTTATCAGGCACAAACAGTCTGTCAGGTGGACAAGAATCAGGCCTATCAGCCTGAAATCTCTGCAACACACGTCGCAGATCTGGAGAAATAGCTGACAAGATAATACCATCCTTAAGAATACCAACAGGTTCAGCGACTCCAGGAGCATCAGGCACAAAGCTCCTGGAAAGAGCATCGGCCTTCACATTTTTAGAACCTGGTAAATACGAGACAACAAAGTCAAAACGAGAGAAAAACAATGACCAGCGGGCCTGTCTAGGATTCAGGCGTTTAGCAGACTCGAGATACATCAGATTTTTGTGATCAGTCAAGACCACCACACGATGCTTAGCACCCTCGAGCCAATGACGCCACTCCTCAAATGCCCATTTCATGGCCAACAACTCCCGATTGCCCACATCATAATTTCGCTCCGCAGGCGAAAACTTCCTAGAGAAAAAGGCGCAAGGTCTCATAACAGAGCAACCAGGGCCTCTCTGCGACAAAACGGCCCCTGCTCCAATCTCTGAAGCATCCACTTCAACCTGAAAGGGAAGCGAGACATCAGGCTGGCACAAAACAGGCGCCGAAGTAAACCGACGTTTCAACTCCTGGAAAGCCTCCACGGCAGCAGGAGCCCAATTAACCACATCGGAGCCCTTCTTGGTCATATCCGTCAAAGGTTTCACAATGCTAGAAAAGTTAGCGATAAAACGACGGTAGAAGTTAGCGAAACCCAAGAACTTCTGAAGACTCTTAACTGACGAGGGCTGAGTCCAATCAAGAATAGCTCGGACCTTGACTGGGTCCATCTCCACAGCAGAAGGGGAAAAAATGAACCCCAAAAAGGGAACCTTCTGTACACCAAAAAGACACTTTGAGCCCTTGACAAACAAAGAATTTTCACGCAAAATTTTAAAGACCATCCTGACCTGCTCCACATGCGAGTCCCAATTATCAGAAAAAACCAGAATATCATCCAGATAAACGATCAAAAATTTATCCAGATAGTTCCGGAAAATGTCATGCATAAAGGACTGAAAAACTGAAGGGGCATTAGAGAGCCCAAAAGGCATCACCAAGTACTCAAAATGACCTTCGGGCGTATTGAATGCGGTTTTCCATTCATCCCCTTGCTTAATGCGCACAAGGTTGTACGCACCACGAAGGTCTATCTTGGTAAACCACTTGGCACCTTTAATCAGGGCAAACAAGTCAGACAACAGCGGCAAAGGATACTGAAATTTGACAGTGATTAAATCAAAGTTACAGACAGAATAAACTTAGGATGCAAATTACCAACGGTGACAGGACTAACAACCTTAGATATACGTTTAGAGCATGCTGAGATAACATGTGTAGAATCACCACAGTAGTAGCACAAGCCATTCCGGCGTCTATGAATTTTCCTCTCATTTCTAGTCAGGATTCTATCACATTGCATCAAATCAGGTGTCCGTTCAGACAACACCATAAGGGAATTTGCGGTTTTGCGCTCCCGCAACCGCCGGTCAATTTGAATAGCCAGGGACATGGTATCATTCAGACCTGTGGGAATGGAAAAACCCACCATAACATTCTTAATGGCCTCAGAAAGGCCATTTCTAAAATTAGCGGCCAGTGCACACTCGTTCCAATGTGTCAGCACGGACCATTTCCGAAATTTTTGGCAATACACCTCAGCCTCGTCCTGGCCCTGAGACATAGCCAGAAAGGCTTTCTCTGCCTGAATCTCAAGATTGGGTTCCTCATAAAGTAAACCGAGCGCCAGAAAAAACGCATCAATATCAGCCAATGCCGGATCTCCTGGCGCCAACGAAAAAGCCCAATCTTGAGGGTCACCCCGTAAGAATGAAATAACAATTTTTACTTGTTGAGCAGAGTCTCCAGACGAACAAGGTTTCAGGGACAAAAACAATTTACAATTATTCCTGAAATTCCTAAACTTAAATCGGTCTCCTGAAAACAGTTCAGGAATCGGAATCTTGGGTTCAGACCTAGGATTTCTGGTAACATAATCTTGTATACCCTGCACACGAGCGGCAAGCTGGTCCACACTTGTAATCAAGGTCTGGACATTCATGTCTGCAGCAAGCTTAAGCCACTCTGAGGTAAAGGGGAAAAGAAAAAAAAAAAAAAAAAAAAATGAGAGAGGGAAAAAAAAAACTCAAAATTTTCTTTCTTATAATCCCACTTCTGCAATGCATTAAACATTTAATACTGGCCTGGCATACTGTTATGACCCCAGTGGACAGGGTCTCAGAGGAACGTGTAAGTCTGCGAGATTCAAAAATCCAGCTCATAGGGCTGTGGTAACTGGGTTGACCAAATAGCTACTCCTAACGCCAACACTAGAAGTAGCCGGGGATCATGCCTACGGTGATCGCTAGATGACTCGCGCCAGCCGGAGAATCTAACTACCCCTAGGAGAAGAAAACAAAGACCTCTCTTGCCTCCAGAGAAAGGGACCCCAAAGCAAGATACAAGCCCCCCACAAATAATAACGGTGAGGTAAGAGGAAATGACAAACACAGAAATGAACCAGGTTCAGCAAAGAGAGGCCAGCTTACTAATAGCAGAATATAGCAAGATAACTTATCTGGTCAACAAAAACCCTATAAAAATCCACGCTGGAGATTCAAGAACCCCCGAACCGTCTAACGGTCCGGGGGGAGAACACCAGCCCCCTAGAGCTTCCAGCAAAGGTCAGGATACAGATTGGAACAAGCTGGACAAAAATACCAAACAAAACAAAAGCAAAAAGCAAAGAAGCAGACTTAGCTTGAAATACAGGAACCAGGATCATAGGACAAGAGCACAACAGATTAGCTCTGATTTCAACGATGCCAGGCATTGAACTGAAGGTCCAGGGAGCTTATATAGCAACGCCCCTGAACTAACGGCCCAGGTGAGGATATAGGAAAAGACAGAAGCTCCAGAGTCAAATCACTAATGACCACTAGAGGGAGCAAAAAGCAAAATCACAACAGGTTTTAATACTGACCGCCTAGTAATCTGTCCTATCCTTTCCTATTTAGCTAGAGTGGCCTCTTTTGCTAAATCCTGTTTTCTACCTGCATGTGTCTATTCTTCTCCTACTCACAGTCATTATTCGTGGGGGGCTGCCTATCCTTTGGGGGTCTGCTCTGAGGCAAGGTAGCATTCCTATTTCCATCTATAGGGGTATTTAGTCCTCCGGTTGTGTCGAGGTGTCTAGGGCATGTTAGGCACACCCCACGGCTACTTCTAGTTGCGGTGTTAGTTCAGGATTTGCGGTCAGTACAGGTTCCACCGACTCCAGAGAAAGTTTCATGCGGCTCCAAGGTCACCAGATCATAACAGTACAACTGGCCCATAATGAGTTAAATGCATCTCAGAAGAAGGGAAGAAAGGTGTTGAGCCATTTTTTTTTCTGCAGTCTGTTTTGTCTTTTTTTCCCCTCTTTATTTATGGGTGGCTGAGGAGTCTTGTGCCAGCATGGATGTTCAGGAATTAGATTCTCGTGTAGACCAGCTTGCTGCTAGGGTACAGGGTATTTCTGATTATATTGTTCAGACTCCAGCTTTAGAGCCGAAGATTCCTACTCCTGATTTGTTTTTTGGGGATAGGTCCAAATTTTTGGGGTTTAACCCTTTCCTGACATCAGACGTACTATCCCGTCGAGGTGGGGTGGGCCCGTATGACCGCCGACGGGATAGTACGTCATCACCGATCAGCGGCGCTCACGGGGGGAGCGCGGCCGATCGCGGCCGGGTGTCAGCTGCATATCGCAGCTGACATCCGGCACTATGTGCCAGGAGCGGTCATGGACCGCCCCCGGCACATTAACCCCCGGCACACCGCGATCAAACATGATCGCAGTGTACCGGCGGTATAGGGAAGCATCGCGCAGGGAGGGGGCTCCCTGCGGGCTTCCCTGAGACCCCCGGAGCAACGCGATGTGATCGCGTTGCTGCGAGGGTCTCCTACCTCCTTCCTGGCTGCAGGTCCCGGATCCAAGATGGCCACGGCATCCGGGTCCTGCAGGGAAGGAGGTGGCTTACCGAGTGTCTGCTCAGAGCAGACACTTGGTAAGCCTGCAGCCCTGCACAGCAGATCGTCGATCTGGCAGAGTGCTATGCACACTGACAGATCAATGATCTGTGATGTCCCCCCCTGGGACAAAGTAAAAAAGTAAAAAAAAATTTTTTCCACATGTGTAAAAAAAAAAAAAAAAAAAAATCCTAAATAAATAATAAAAAAAATATATATATTATTCCCATAAATACATTTCTTTATCTAAATAAAAGAAACAAAACAATAAAAGTACACATATTTAGTATTGCCGCGTCCGTAACGACCCAACCTATAAAACTGCTCCACTAGTTAACCCCTTCAGTAAACACCGTAAGAAAAAAAAAAAAAAAACGAGGCAAAAAACAACGCTTTATTACCATACCGCCGAACAAAAAGTGGAATAACACGCGATCAAAAAGACTGATATAAATATCCATGGTACCGCTGAAAACGTCATCTTGTCCCGCAAAAAACAAGCCGCCATACAGCATCATCAGCAAAAAAATAAAAAAGTTATAGTCCTGAGAATAAAGCGATACCAAAATAATTATTTTTTCTATATTTTAGTTTTTATCGTATAAAAGCGCCAAAACATAAAAAAATGATATAAATGAGATATCGCTGTAATCATACTGACCCGACGAATAAAAATGCTTTATCAATTTTACCAAACGCAGAACGGTATAAACGCCTCTCCCAAAAGAAATTCATGAATAGCTGGTTTTTGGTCATTCTGCCTCACAAAAATCGGAATAAAAAGCGATCAAAAATGGTCACGTGTCCGAAAATGTTACCAATAAAAACGTCAACTCGTCCCGCAAAAAACAAGACCTCACATGACTCTGTGGAGCAAAATGTGGAAAAATTATAGGTCTCAAAATGTGGAGACGCAAAAACTTTTTTGCTATAAAAAGCGTCGCTGGTTTCACACTTGCGTTTTTGTCTGCAGCGTTTTTTGCACAAAAAAACACATGTGTTTTTTCCCTATATTTAACATTGAAAACGCATGCGGTTTTTTTGTACGCGTTTGGTCGCGTTTTCAAACGCATGCGGTTTTTTTCTGCATGCGTTCATTTTCAGAAATACAACCTGCAGTATTTTCTTGCGTTTTTAAGCACATGCGTTTGTTTGCGTTAAAAACGCATGCATTTTTATCGAAAAAAAACAGAAAACACACTGAAAAGCCACCCACCACCATCAAGGTGATAAAGGGATCCAAACCCTAACCCTAACTCTACCCCTAACCTCACCCCTAACCGTTTAATGAACATTTTCTGACAGTCATAGTGCCACGTATTTCAGTGCCACGTATTTCAGTGCCACGTATTTCAGTGTCACGTGTTTCAGTGCCACGTATTTCAGTGCCACGTATCACGTATTTCAGTGCCACGTATCACGTATTTCAGTGCCACGTATCACGTATTTCAATGCCACATATTTTAGTACCACGTATTTCAGTTGCACGTATTTCAGTGCCACGTATTTCAGTGCCACGTATTTCAGTGCCACGTATCACGTATTTCAGTGCCACGTGTTTCAGTGCCATGTATTTAAGTGCCACGTATCACATATTTCAGTGCCACGTATTTCAGTGCCACGTATCACGTATTTCAGTGCCACGTGTTTCAGTGCCACGTATTTAAGTGCCACGTATCACGTATTTCAGTGCCACGTATTTCAGTGCCACGTATTTCAGTGCCACGTATTTCAGTGCCACGTATTTCAGTGCCACGTATTTCAGTCACGTTTAGGGTTAGGGTTAGGGTTAGGGTTAGGGCTAGGGTTGGAGGTAAAGTTAGGGTTGGGGCTAAAGTTAGGGTTGGGGCTAAAGTTAGGGTTAGGGTTTGGATTACATTTACGTTTGGATTAGGGTTGGGATTAGAATTATGGGTGTGTCAGGGCTAGGGGTGTGGTTAGGGTTACCGTTGGGATTAGGGTTAGGGGTGTGTTTGGGTTAGGGTTTCAGGTAGAATTGGGGAGTTTCCACTGTCCAGGCACATCAGGGGCTCTCCAAGCGCGACATGGCGTCCAATCTCAATTCCAGCCAATTCTGCGTTGAAAAAGTAAAACAGTGCTCCTTCCCTTCCGAGCTCTCCCGTGCGCCCAAAAAGGGGTTTACCCCAACATATGTGTTATCAGCGTACTCGGGACAAATTGAACAACAACTTCTGGGGTCCAAGTTCTCTTGTTATCCTTAGGAAAATAAAAATTTGGGGGGCTAAAAATCATTTTTGTGGGAAAAAAAAGATGTTTTATTTTCACGGCTCTGCGTTATAAACTGTAGTGAAGCACTTGGGGGTTCAAAGTTCTCACAACACATCTAGATAAGTTCCTTGGGAGGTCTAGTTTCCAATATGGGGTCACTTTTGGGGGGTTTGTACTGTTTGGGTACATCAGGGGCTCTGCAAATGCAACGTGACGCCTGCAGACCAATCCATTTAAGGCTGCATTCCAAATGGCGCTCCTTCCCTTCCGAGCTCTGTCATGCACCCAAACAGTGGTTCCCCCCCACATATGGGGTATCAGCGTACTCAGGACAAATTGGACAACAACTTTTGGGGTCTAATTTATCCTGTTATCCTTGTGAAAATACAAAACTGGGGGCTAAAAAAATCATTTTTGTGAAAAAAAAAAGAATTTTTATTTTCACGGCTTTGCGCTATAAACTTTAGTGAAACACTTGGGGGTTCAAAGTTCTCAAAACACATCTAGATAAGTTCCTTGGGAGGTCTAGTTTCCAATATGGGGTCACTTGTGGGGGGTTTGTACTGTTTGGGTACATCAGGGGCTCTGCAAATGCAACGTGACGGCTGCTGACCAATCCATTTAAGTCTGCATTCCAAATGGCGCTCCTTCCCTTCCGAGCTCTGTCATGCGCCCAAACAGTGGTTCCCCCCCACATATGGGGTATCAGCGTACTCAGGACAAATTGGAAAACAAATTTTGGGGTCCAATTTATTCTGTTACCCTTGTAAAAATACAAAGCTGGGTGCTAAAAAATCATTTTTGAGAAAAAAAATAAAAATTATTTTCATGGCTCTGCGTTATAATCTGTAGTGAAACACTTGGGGGTTCAAAGCTCTCAAAACACATCTAGATAAGTTCCTTAGGGGGTCTACTTTCCAAAATGGTGTCACTTGTAGGGAGTTTCAATGTTTAGGCACATCAGGGGCTCTCCAAACGCAACATGGCGTCCCATCTCAATTCCAGTCAATTTTGCATTGAAAAGTCAAATGGCGCTCCTTCCCTTCCAAGCTCTGCCATGCGCCCAAACAATGGTTTACACCCACATATGGGGTATCAGCGTACTCAGGACAAATTGCACAACATTTTTTGGGGTCCAATTTCTTCTCTTACCCTTGGGAAAATAAAAAATTGGGGGCAAAAAGATCATTTTTGTGAAAAAATATGATTTTTTATTTTTACGGCTCTGCATTATAAACTTCTGTGAAGCACTTGGTGGGTCAAAGTGCTCACCACACATCTAGATAAGTTCCTTAGGGGGTCTACTTTCCAAAATGGTGTCACTTGTAGGGAGTTTCAATGTTTAGGCACATCAGGGGCTCTCCAAACGCAACATGGCGTCCCATCTCAATTCCAGTCAATTTTGCATTGAAAAGTCAAATGGCGCTCCTTCCCTTCCAAGCTCTGCCATGCGCCCAAACAATGGTTTACACCCACATATGGGGTATCAGCGTACTCAGGACAAATTTCACAACATTTTTTGGGGTCCAATTTCTTCTCTTACCCTTGGGAAAATAAAAAATTGGGGGCGAAAAGATCATTTTTGTGAAAAAATATGATTTTTTATTTTTACGGCTCTGCATTATAAACTTCTGTGAAGCACTTGGTGGGTCAAAGTGCTCACCACACATCAAGATAAGTTCCTTAGGGGGTCTACTTTCCAAAATGGTGTCACTTGTAGGGGGTTTCAGTGTTTAGGCACATCAGGGGCTCTCCAAACGCAACATGGCGTCCCATCTCAATTCCAGTCAATTTTGCATTGAAAAGTCAAATGGCGCTCCTTTCCTTCCGAGCTCTGCCATACGCCAAAACAGTGGTTTACCCTCACATATGGGGTATCAGCGTACTCAGGACAAATTGTACAACAACGTTGGGGGTCCATTTTCTCCTGTTACCCTTGGTAAAATAAAACAAATTGGAGCTGAAATAAATTGTGTGTGAAAAAAAGTTAAATGTTCATTTTTATTTAAACATTCTAAAAATTCCTGTGAAACACCTGAAGGGTTAATAAACTTCTTGAATGTGGTTTTGAGCACCTTGAGGGGTGCAGTTTTTAGAATGGTGTCACACTTGAGTATTTTCTATCATATAGACCCCTCAAAATGACTTCAAATGAGATGTGGTCCCTAAAAAAAAATGGTGTTGTAAAAATGAGAAATTGCTGGTCAACTTTTAACCCTTATAACTCCGTCACAAAAAAAAATTTTGGTTCCAAAATTGTACTAATGTAAAGTAGACATGTGGGAAATGTTACTTATTAAGTATTTTGCGTGACATATGTCTGTGATTTAAGGGCATAAAAATTCAAAGTTGGAAAATTGCAAAATTTTCAAAATTTTCGCCAAATTTCCATTTTTTCCACAAATAAACGCAAGTTATATCGAATAAATTTTACCACTAACATGAAGTACAATATGTCACGAGAAAACAATGTCAGAATCGCCAAGATCCGTCAAAGCGTTCCAGAGTTATAGCCTCATAAAGGGACAGTGGTCAGAATTGTAAGAATTGGCCCGGTCATTAACGTGCGAACCACCCTTGGGGGTGAAGGGGTTAAAAATAATTGTAAACTGTTTTTTGCTCTGAGACCGCGATCCTCCAGTGATTCCATTCAGCAGGTTAAAATTGTCATCTCACTGCTGCGTGGCGATCCACAGGATTGGGCATTTTCCCTGGAATCTGGGAATCCGGCCTTGCTTAATGTAGATTCCTCTTTTCAGGCTTTAGGATTATTATATGATGAACCTAATTCTGTGGATCAAGCGGAGAAAACCTTGTTGGCCCGGTCTCAGGGTCAAGAGGCGGCAGAATTGTTTTGTCAGAAATTTAGAAAATGGAATGTGTTGACTAAATGGAATGATGATGCTTTGGCGGCAATTTTCAGAAAGGGTCTTTCTGAATCCGTTAAAGATATTATGGTGGGGTTTCCCACGCCTTCCGGTCTGAGTGATTCTATGTCTCTGGCCATTCAGATTGATCGGCGCTTGCGGGAGTGTAGAACTGTGCGCGCTGTGGCGTCGTCTTCAGAGCCAATTCCTGAGCCAATGCAGTGTGGTAGGATTTTGTCTAGAACGGAACGACAAGGATTCAGACGTCAGAATAGGTTGTGTTATTATTGTGGCGACGCTTCTCATGTCATTTCAGTCTGCCCTAAGCGGACAAAGAGGATCGCTAGTTCATTTACCATCAGTACTGTATAACCTAAATTTCTGTTATCGGTGTCCTTGATCTGCTCATTGTCATCATTTTCTGTCATGGCGTTTGTGGATTCAGGCGCCGCCTTGAACTTAATGGATTTTGAGTTTGCCAGGCGTTGTGGTTTTCCCTTGCAGCCTTTGCAGAACCCTATTCCTTTAAGGGGGATTGATGCTACACCTTTGGCTAAAAATAAGCCTCAGTTTTGGACACAGGTGACCATGCACATGGCGCCAGCCCATCAGGAAGATTGTCGATTTCTGGTGTTGCATAATTTGCATGATGTTATCGTGCTGGGTTTCCCGTGGTTGCAGGTACATAATCCTGTGTTGGATTGGAAATCTATGTCTGTGACTAGTTGGGGATGTCAGGGGGTTCATAATGACGTTCCTTTGATGTCAATCTCCTCTTCTTCCTCTTCTGAAATTCCAGAGTTTTTGTCTGATTTTCAGGATGTATTCGATGAGCCTAAGTCCAGTTCCCTTCCACCGCACAGGGACTGTGATTGTGCGATTGACTTGATTCCAGGCAGTAAGTTTCCTAAGGGTCGACTTTTCAACTTGTCTGTGCCTGAACATACCGCTATGCGGAGTTATGTTAACCCCTTCATGACCCAGCCTATTTTGGCCTTAATGACCTTGCCGTTTTTTGAAATTCTGACCAGTGTCCCTTTATGAGGTAATAACTCAGGAACGCTTCAACGGATCCTAGCGATTCTGAGATTGTTTTTTCGTGACATATTGGGCTTCATGTTAGTGGTAAATTTAGGTCGATAATTTCTGAGTTTATTTGTGAAAAAAACGGAAATTTGGCAAAAATTTAGAAAATTTCGCAATTTTCACATTTTGAATTTTTATTCTGTTAAACCAGAGAGTTATGTGACACAAAATAGTTAATAAATAACATTTCCCACATGTCTACTTTACATCAGCACAATATTGGAAACAAATTTTTTTTTTGCTAGGAAGTTATAAGGGTTAAAATTTGACCAGTGATTTCTCATTTTTACAACAAAATTTACAAAACCATTTTTTTTAGGGACCACCTCACATTTGAAGTCAGTTTGAGGGTTCTATATGGCTGAAAATACCCAAAAGTGAGACCATTCTAAAAACTGCACCCCTCAAGGTGCTCAAAACCACATTCAAGAAGTTTATTAACCCTTCAGGTGTTTCACAGCAGCAGAAGCAACATGGGAGGAAAAAATGAACATTTAACTTTTTAGTCACAAAAATGATATTTTAGCGAATTTTTTTTTATTTTCCCAAGGGTAAAAGGAGAAACTGGACCACGAACGTTGTTGTCCAATTTGTCCTGAGTACGCTGATACCTAATATGTGGGGGTAAACCACTGTTTGGGCGCACGGCAGGGCTCGGAAGGGAAGGAGCGCCATTTGACTTTTTCAATGAAAAATTGGCTCCAATCTTTAGCGGACACCATGTCGCGTTTGGAGAGCCCCCGTGTGCCTAAACATTGGAGCTCCCCCACAAGTGACCCCATTTTGGAAACTAGACACCCCAAGGAACTTTTCTAGAAGCATAGTGAGCACTTTAAACCCTCAGGTGCTTCACAAATTGATCCGTAAAAATGAAAAAGTACTTTTTTTTCACACAAAATTTCTTTTAGCCTCAATTTTTTCATTTTCACATGGGCAACAGGATAAAATGGATCCTAAAATTTGTTGGGCAATTTCTCTTGAGTACGACGATACCTCATATGTGGGGGTAAACCACTGTTTGGGTGCACGGCAAGGCTCAGAATGGGAGGCGTGCCATTTGACTTTTTGAATGGAAAGTTAGCTCCAATCGTTAGCGGACACCATGTCGCGTTTGGAGAGCCCCTGTGTGCCTAAACATTGGAGCTCCCCTACAAGTGAGCCCATTTTGGAAACTAGACCCCCCAAGGAACTTATCTAGAAGCATAGTGAGCACTTATAACCCCCAGGTGCTTCACAGAAGTTTATAACGCAGAGCCGTGAAAATAAAAAATAATTTTTCTTTCCTCAAAAATGATTTTTAGCCCAGAATTTTTTATTTTCCCAAGGGTAATGGGAGAAATTGGATCCCAAATGTTGTTGTCCAGTTTGTCCTGAGTACGATGATACCCCATATGTGGGGGTGAACCACTGTTTGGGCGCATGGCAGGGCTCGGAAGGGAAGGCACGCCATTTGGCTTTTTGAATGGAAAATTAGCTCCAATCATTAGCGGACACCATGTCGCGTTTGGAGAGCCCCTGTGTGCCTAAACATTGGAGCTCCCGCACAAGTGACCCCATTTTGGAAACTAGACCTCCCAAGGAACTTATCTAGATGTGTGGTGAGCACTTTGAACCCCCAAGTGCTTCACAGAAGTTTATAACGCAGAGCCGTGAAAATAAAAAATAATTTTTCTTTCCTCAAAAATGATATTTTAGCCCACAATTTTCTATTTTCCCAAGGGTAACAGGAGAAATTGGACCCCAAAAGTTGTTGTCCAGTTTCTCCTGAGTATGCTGATACCCCATATGTGGGGGTAAACCACTGTTTTGGCACACGTCGGGGTTAGGAAGGGAAGTTGTGATGTTTTGAAATGCAGACTTTGATGGAATGCTCTGCGGGTGTCAGGTTGCGTTTGCAGAGCCCCTGATGTGCCTAAACAGTAGGAACTCCCCACAAGTGACTCCATTTTGGAAACTAGACCCCCAAGGGAACTTATCTAGATGTGTGGTGAGCACTTTGAACCCCCAAGTGCTTCACAGAAGTTTATAACGCAGAGCCGTGAAAATAATAAATGTGTTTCCTTTCCTCAAAAATATTTTTTTAGCCCAGAATTTTTTATTTTTGCAAGGGTAACAGGAGAAATTTGACCCCAAAAGTTGTTGTCCAGTTTCTCCTGAGTACGCTGATACCCCATATGTGGGGGTAAACCACTGTTTGGGCACATGCCGGGGCTCGGAAGGGAAGTAGTGACGTTTTGGAATGCAGACTTTGATGGAATGGTCTGCGGGCATCATGTTACGTTTGCAGAGCCCCTGATATGCCTAAACAGTAGAAACCCCCCATAAGTGACCCCATTTTGGAAACTAGACCCCCCAAGGAACTTATCTAGATGTGTGGTGAGTACGTTCAACCCCCAAGTGCTTCACAGAAGTTTACAACGCAGAGCCGTGAAAATAAAAAATCATTTTTCTTTCCTCAAAAAAGATGTTTTAGCAAGCAATTTTTTATTTTCACAAGGGTAACAGGAGAAATTTGACCCAAAAGTTGTTGTCCAGTTTCTCCTGAGTACGCTGATACCCCATATGTGGGGGTAAACCACTGTTTGGGCACACGTCAGGGCTCGGAAGGGAAGTAGTGACATTTCAAATGCAGACTTTGATGGAATGGTCTGCGGGTGTCACATTGCATTTGCAGAGCCCCTGATGGTCCTAAACAGTAGAAACACCCCACAAGTGACCCCATTTTGGAAACTAGACCCCCCAAGGAACTTATCTAGATGTGTGGTGAGCACTTTCAACCCCAAGTGCTTCACAGATGTTTATAACGCAGAGCCGTGAAAATAAAAAATAATTGTTCTTTCCTCAAAAATTATGTTTTAGCAAGTAATTTTTTATTTTTGCAAGGGTAACAGGAGAAATTGGACCCCAACAGTTGTTGCCCAGTTTGTCCTGAGTACGCTGGTACCCCATATGTGGGGGTAAACCACTGTTTGGGCGCACGTCGGGGCTTGGAAGGGAGGGGGCACCATTTGACTTTTTGAACGCAAGATTGGCTGGAATCAATGGTGGCGCCATGTTGCGTTTGGAGACCCCTGATGTGCCTAAACAGTGGAAACCCCTCAATTCTAACTTCAACACTAACCCCAACACACCCCTAATCCTAATCCCAACTGTAGCCATAACCCTAATCACAACCCTAACCCCAACACACCCCTAACCACAACCCTAACCCCAACACACCCGTAACCCTAATTCCAACCCTAACCCTAATCCTAACCCTAATCCCAACCCTAACCCTAATCCCAACCCTAACCACAACTGTAACCCCAACACACCCCTAACCCTATCCGTAACCCTAACCACAAGCCTAATCTTAACCCTATTTCCAACCCTAGCCCTAATTCCAACCCTAACTCTTATTCCAACCCTAACCCTAAGGCTATGTGCCCACGTTGTGGATTCGTGTGAGATTTTTCCACACGATTTTTGAAAAATCTGCAGGTAAAAGGCACTGCGTTTTACCTGCGGATTTACAGCGGATTTCCAGTGTTTTTTTGTGCGGATGTCACCTGCGGATTCCTATTGAGGAACAGGTGTAAAACGCTGCGGAATCCGCACAAAGAATTGACATGCTGCGGAAAATACAACGCAGCGTTTCTGCACGGAATTTTCCGCACCATGGGCACAGCGGATTTGGTTTTCCATAGGTGTACATGGTACTGTAAACCTGATGGAAAACTGCTACGAATTCGCAGCGGCCAATCCGCTGCGGATCCGCGGCCAATCCGCTGCGGATCCGTGGCCAATCCGCTGCAGATCCGCGGCCAATCAGCTGCGGATCCGCTGCGGATCCGCAGCCAAATCCGCACTGTGTGCACATGCCATAACCCTAACCCTACCCTAACCCTAACCCTACCCTTAACCCTAACCCTAGTTCTAACCCTATCCCTAGTTCTAACCCTAACCCTAGTGGAAAAAGAAAAAAAAAATATTTTCTTTATTTTATTATTGTCCCTACCTATGGGGGTGATAAAGGGGGGGGGGTTGATTTATTATTTTTTTATTTTGATCGCTGTGATAGAACCTATCACAGCGATCAAAATGTACTTTTAACGAATCTGCCGACTGGCTGATTCGGCGGGCGCACTGAGCATGCGCCCGCCATTTTGGAAGATGGCGGCGCCCAGCGAGGAGGCGGACGGACACTGGGAGCCTCGGTGAGTATAAGGGGGGGAGATCGGGGCACGGGAGGGCGTCGGAGCACAGGGGGGTGGCATAGCAGCACGGGGGGAGCGGGCAGGAGCACGGGGCAGCGGAGCACAGGACCGAGGGGAGCGGAGCACAGATCGGTCACTTGGGGGGGCGATAGGTGGGGTGGGGGGGTCACATTAGTGTTTCCAGCCATGGCCGATGGTATTGCAGCATCGGCCATGGCTGGATTGTAATATTTCACCAGTTTTTCAGGTGAAATATTACAAATCGCTCTGATTGGCAGTTTCACTTTCAACAGCCAATCAGAGCGATCGTAGCCACGGGGGGGTGAAGCCACCCCCCCTGGGCTGAAGCACCACTCCCCCTGTCTCTGCAGATCGGGTGAAATCGGAGTTAACCCCTTCACCCGATCTGCAGGGACGCGATCATTCCATGACGCCACATAGGCGTCATGGGTCGGATTGGCACGGGTTTTCATGACGCCTACGTGGCGTCATGGGTCGGGAAGGGGTTAAGGAGTCTTTGGAGAAAGGGCATATTCAGCCATCTTCTTCACTGTTGGGAGCGGGATTTTTTTTGTTGCTAAGAAGGATGGCTCCTTGAGACCTTGTATTGATTATCGCCTCTTGAATAAGATCACGGTCAAGTTTCAATACCCTTTACCTTTGCTTTCTGATTTGTTTGCTAGGATTAAGGGGGCTAGTTGGTTTATGAAGATTGACCTCCGGGGGGCATATAATCTTGTTCGTATTAAACAGGGTGATGAATGGAAAACTGCATTTAATACGCCCGAAGGCCATTTTGAATACCTTGTGATGCCATTCGGGCTCACTAACGCTCCATCTGCTTTTCAATCCTTCATGCATGATATCTTCCGGACTTATATTGATAAATTCTTGATTGTATATTTGGACGATATTTTGATTTTTTCCGATGATTGGAAGTCTCATGTGGAACAGGTCAGGATGGTATTCAGATCCTTCGTGACAATGCTTTGTTTGTGAAGGGGTCTAAGTGTCTCTTTGGGGTGCAGAAGGTTTCTTTTTTGGGCTTTATTTTTTCTCCCTCATCTATGGAGATGGATCCGGTTAAGGTTCAGGCCATTCATGATTGGCTTCAACCCACATCCGTGAAGAGCCTTCAGAAATTTTTGGGTTTTGCAAATTTTTATCGCCGTTTCATTGCTAACTTCTCCAGCGTGGTTAAACCCTTGACTGATTTGACGAAAAAAGTCGCTGATGTGACGAAATGGTCCTCTGCGGCTGTCTCTACCTTTCAGGAGCTTAAACGCCGATTTACTTCTGCCCCTGTGTTGCGTCAGCCAGATGTTTCTCTTCCTTTTCAGGTTGAGGTTGAGATTTCTGAGATTGGGGCAGGGGCCGTTTTGTCTCAGAGGGATTCTGTTGGTTCTTTGATGAAACCGTGTGCCTTCTTCTCCCGCAAGTTTTCGCCTGCTGAACGCAATTATGATGTCGGCAATCGGGAGTTGTTGGCTATGAAGTGGGCGTTTGAGGAGTGGCGACATTGGCTTGGGGGAGCTAAGCACCGTATTGTGGTCCTGACCGATCATAAGAATTTGATTTACCTCGAGTCTGCCAAACGGCTGAGTCCTAGACAGGCTCGATGGTCCTTGTTTTTTTCCCGTTTTGATTTCGTGGCTTCGTATGTTCCGGGTTCTAAGAATATTAAGGCTGATGCCCTTTCTAGGAGTTTTTTGCCTGATTCTCCTGAGGCCCTTGAACCGGTCGGCATTCTGAAAGAAGGGGTGGTCCTTTCTGCCATTTCCCCTGATTTACGGCAGGTTCTTCAGGAATTTCAGGCTGATAGACCTGACCGCTGTCCTGTGGGGAAATTGTTTGTTCCTGACAGATGGACTAGTAGAGTGATTTCTGAGGTTCACTGTTCTGTGTTGGCTGGTCATCCTGGTATTTTTCGTACCAGAGATTTGGTTGGTAGGTCCTTTTGGTGGCCTTCATTGTCACGTGATATGCATTCTTTTGTGCAGTCCTGTGGGACTTGTGCGTGGGCCAAGCCTTGTTGTTCCCGTGCTAGTGGGTTACTTTTGCCATTGCCGGTCCCTGAGAGGCCCTGGACGCATATTTCTATGGATTTTATTTCTGATCTTCCGGTTTCCCAGAGGATGTCGGTTATCTGGGTTGTTTGTGACCAGTTTTCTAAGATGGTTCATTTGGTGCCTTTGCCTAAATTGCCTTCCTCTTCAGAGTTGGTTCCGTTGTTTTTTCAGCATGTGGTTAGTTTGCATGGTATTCCGGAGAATATTGTGTCCGACAGAGGTTCCCAGTTTGTTTCTAGGTTTTGGCGGGCCTTTTGTGCTAGGCTGGGCATTGATTTGTCTTTTTCTTCTGCATTTCATCCTCAGACAAATGGCCAGACTGAGCGAACTAATCAGACTTTGGAGACTTATTTGAGATGCTTTGTGTCTGCCGATCAGGATGATTGGGTGGCCTTTTTGCCATTGGCCGAGTTTGCCCTTAATAATCGGGCTAGTTCGGCTACTTTGGTTTTGCCTTTTTTTTGTAATTTTGATTTTCATCCTCGTTTTTCTTCTGGGCAGGTTGAGCCTTCTGACTGTCCTGGTGTGGATTCTGCGGTTGACAGGTTGCAGCAGATTTGGGCTTATGTGGTGGACAATTTGGTGTTGTCTCAGGAGGAGGCTCAACGTTTTGCTATCCGTCGTCGGTGTGTTGGTTCCCGGCTTCGGGTTGGGGATTTGGTTTGGTTGTCTTCCCGTCATGTTCCTATGAAGGTCTCTTCCCCTAAGTTTAAGCCTCGGTTTATTGGTCCTTTTAGGATTTCTGAGATTATTAATCCGGTGTCTTTTCGATTGGCGCTTCCGGCCTCTTTTCCTATCCATAATGTCTTCCATAGATCTTTATTGCAGAAATATGTGGTGCCCGTTGTTCCCTCTGTTGATCCTCCGACCCCTGTTTTGGTTGATGGGGAGTTGGAGTATGTGGTTGAGAAGATTTTGAATTCTCGTTTTTTGAGGCGGAGGCTTCAGTACCTTGTCAAATGGAAGGGTTATGGTCAGGAGGATAATTCTTGGGTTTTTGCTTCTGATGTCCATGCTGCTGATTTGGTTCATGCTTTTCATCTGGCTCGTCCTGATCGGCCTGGGGGCTCTGGTGAGGGTTCGGTAACCCCTCCTCAAGGGGGGGTACTGTTGTGAATTCTGCTTTTGGGCTCCCTCTGGTGGTTGTAGGTGGTAATGCAGTTGCCCCTGAGTTGCAGTCCTGGACAGGTGTATCTGCTGATTGCAGTGTGTAGGTGTAGGACCTCTGCCTGGTTCCTCCTGCCTTTCTGCCAAATCAGCAAAGATAAGTGTCTGGTTTTTTTTTCCTGTGGCACACATGTTGTGTGCTTCACAATTCAGTGCTATTCTTTGTGTTTTCTTGTCCAGCTCAGATTGTGTCAGTATTTTCTCAGTCTTGCTGGATTCTCTGGAGTGGCAGATATACATTCCATGTCTTTAGTTAGATTGTGGAACTTTTTGTATTATCTGCTCTGGATATTTTTGGAAGGGTTTTAATACTGACCACCTAGTAATCTGTCCTATCCTTTCCTATTTAGCTAGAGTGGCCTCTTTTGCTAAATCCTGTTTTCTACCTGCGTGTGTCTATTCTTCTCCTACTCACAGTCATTATTCGTGGAGGGCTGCCTATCCTTTGGGGGTCTGCTCTGAGGCAAGGTAGCATTCCTATTTCCATCTATAGGGGTATTTAGTCCTCCGGCTGTGTCGAGGTGTCTAGGGCATGTTAGGCACACCCCACGGCTACTTCTAGTTGCGGTGTTAGTTCAGGATTTGCGGTCAGTACAGGTTCCACCGACTCCAGAGAAAGATTCATGCGGCTCCATGGTCACCAGATCATAACAGGGGATGTGGCCATGTTGCTGGTTGTGTAGATGCTCAGGGAGAGGCCGTGGTCGATCTGCGCCTGCTATGCACCCAAATTAAACACATTCCTTTGGTGCAAGAAGGCAACAGAATGTTCTGTGTAATTTCATAGGCCCAAGTCCCGCTGGATGAATAGTGAGTACAGAACAAGTAGAGGTGGTTTTAGATCGGTTGACTGAGAGTGCCTTCAGTTCCGTCGCTTTGTCTTCTACCCGGTCCCCTGCTGAAAGTATAAATTTTTCCTTTTCGGCCCATAGGCATCTGTCTTTTACCTCACCCACTTGCAAATCAGGAAAACAGTCTGAGCCCCAAGTCATGCAGCATTCAATTCTGATTTTTGATGATCTGCTGGCTGTGGTTCCATAGGCCATCCACCTGGTCCTGGCCATCAATTGGAAGAGATTGAGCACACTGATTCCCAACCACCTTTTCTGTTTGAGTATAAGTACGTGGGAGGGGTAGTGCAAATGGTCAGCGGACCACTGCAGCGCATCTCTGATGATGATGATGATGATGATGATGATGATGATGAAACACAGGTGCCAACTGCTGCAGATTTCTGGTGTGCGCAGTCCTGTAAGAAGGACAGGTTTGAGGACTGGGTGGAACATGCAGAGGATTATTATTAGAATTTTTTTATAGCACCATTAATTCAATAGTACTGTACATACATACACAAATACAAATTACGACGAACAAACTAATAATCACAGACAGGTGCGAAGGGGAGAGAACCCTTGCGGCCTTACATTCTACATGATAATGGGGAAGGAGACAGCAAATTCAGGGGTTGTAGCAGCACTGGTGTTAGTGAGGTGGAAGTAGCATTGCAGGCTGAAAGCTGTTCTGAAGACATGGGTTTTCAATTTCCGCTTGAAATTTCCAGATGTAGGAGATAATCGGATGTGTTGGACCACACAATTCTACAGGATGGGGGATACTTGGGGAAGTCTTGCAGGCGATTTTATGAGGAACGTACAGTTGTGAAGGAAAGAAAGAGGACTTGAGAGGACCAAAGATTACATGGTGGGAGATATTTGGAGATTAGTTCAGGGCTATATGTGGAGACAAATTATGGATGGCTTTGTAGGTCAGTGTTACTAGCTTGAGGTGGAGATATTGTAGAATTTGGAGACAATGAAGGGATTTGCAGAGGGGAGAAGCGTAAGAGTAGGAGGACAGATGAGTCACCAGCCAGGGCAATGGGGATACATGGCACCAGGTCCAGTCGCAATTAAAGGAGATGTCATGGTGGCTGCGATCCAGTCCGTGGCCCTGGGCACTCAATTAAAAGGGGAAAGGTGTTTTAGGGGAGTTGTTATAAAGTTTGTGTCTGTGACGCCACCTGTGGTTCTCGGTCAGAGGGGACCGACGCTGCTTAAAGGGGTTCTCTGGGGTGATGTTACTGCAGCAAAGATGGTGATGCTTCCCACAGGTGAAGCAAGGTCCCCAGGGCTCCCTGTGTGCTGGGAAGGGATGGTATATGCCGGGAAATAAATGGAGGACAAAGTTGTAACGTCTTTACCTGGTTTACTGGTGGTAGCAGGCCACAGTCCAGGGTATCAGCAACAGATGGTGATATGGTCCGGCCGGCCTGGAGGCAAAGGTAGATCCCTCTCGCAGGTGAGGTCCGTAAGCCTTCCTACTCACACTCGTATGCGAGGTCCTTGCTGCCTATGACTTCCATACAAAGTCCTCTCTCCTGTTCTGGGACAGTTACCCATATGGTGGACAGTGTGAGCCATTTTATTGGGTCTCTATCATGACCCGGGCTCTTAGTGTATTGCTGCACCTTCCGGTCTGGGTGCGGGAAAACTACATAAAGTCCTATGCCCTCCGGTCCTGCCGTGTGACCTGGAGTACAACACAGTCTTGGGCTCCCATTGCCCGGTTCCTGCACTTCGGCTCAGAGGGTGCCCAGTCACAGTTCCCCTCCAAGATATTTCCTGCTCCTGTGCTTCTTCTCTCTAATGCTCACTGACATGCAACCCTTCAGGTTATCTTCCTTTTCCTGGAGCTGCAGCACAGTCCTGGCTGCATGGCTCTGTTCTCTCTGCTCCCTTCCTCTCTCCTCCACTGTCTGCTCCAGACTCACTTCCTTGGTCTCCTTGGACCAACTAACTAACTCCTCCAGACCAGAATACATAAAGCTGGGGAAGCTCCCCTGAATCTGGGTTCAGAGCTCCCCCTCTGGCCTGGATTCAGAATGTGCTGTATGTAGGTGTGTTACATGGTAATTGGAATCATCCTTGCCTCCAAGCATGATATCGCCCTCCCCGAAAGGAAGGCAACATCGCTGTAACAACCAGTTACCTGGGGTTTTACACAGAGATCTGAGATGTCCAGAGGAAGACAAGAGGGTCATGCTGCCCCAGCTGCACAGCAAACGATGGAGCAGGGTACAAAAGCATCGAGGCCGGCCCCTAGCCATTAAGTTGGCTGCTACTGTGCACCACGTTCAACCCTTAGGCTTTTCTCTTTCCATGTTTCTTCCTCCTCCTCCTACAGCGCTTCCTCCACCATCTCCTCATCTGGTCTGAAAGTGTGGGCCATCTGTGCACACTTTTGGCGTTCTCACCTTCCTGATCCCACCTCATATGCGAGACACCAACAAGGTGGAACTCCATCTTGCACATGCTGGAAAGACTGCGACCAGCAACAGGCAATTCTAGAGTTTGAGCTGCAACATGCTGGGAACATCACTACTTCACTACCAACGAGTAGGACTTCATGCGGGATGTGTGTCCCATGTTGCGCTGTTTCGAGTTCTCCACAAACATGGCCAGCGCTAATGACGCCATCATCAGTATTACTATCTCACTTGTATGCCTCCTAGAAAAAAAATCTTCAGGCGACGATGAATGAGGTGGTGGCACAGGAGAAAAAGTAGGAGGAACAGGGAACAGTGACGCCATTATCCAGCCAGGTGTCCACACATCTTTTGGAGGATATCTTCCTGTACCAAAAAGGGCAAGGTACACAAATGTGCAGACAGTTTTGGAGGATGAGGATCAACTGTGTTCACAGCAGGGTGGCACTTAAAGCAGCTCTCTGGAGCGTGGCTGGAGGGATAGAATAGAGAAGATTCAGAAGACCCAGGCAATAGACTTCCCATTGAGAACAGCTTGTCATTACCAATGGGCAGCCTGACACACATGAGGTAATACATCTTGCTGTGCCTGTGCAATGACCTCCAAGTTGCTCGGATTGTTACAAGTGTTGATTACTGGGTGACCATCCTGATGGATCTCCGTTACAAGTACAACATATCATCCTTACTTCCATCACTGGAGCGTGATCAGAAAATGCAGAAATACAAGCGTACCCTAGTAGATGCACTACTGAAGGCATCCTTACCTGATAGAGGGGGCTCAGTGAAAAAATAAGGCAGAAGAGGATGAAGTCGCCAACACAGCTTGGGCACTGTCACCACCTCAGAAGGGATGGTTAGCATGTGGAAAACCTTACTCAGCATGTCACAAAATCCAGCACCACCAACTAATATGGTCCCTATTTTGGTATAGTACAAACAGATATACTCCCAGATGCTTTTTGGTAAAGTAGAAGCAGAGGCTTTGTAGCACAGTACTTCAAGAGGTTATTTGGTACAGTACTCCCACAGGCTTTCTGGTAAAGTAGAATCAGAGGCTATTTGGCACAGTACACACAGTGGCTTTTTGGCACAGTACTCCCAGAAGCGAACATGCTCGTTGATACTCGGAAATCATTTGAGTATCCGGATGCTCAGATGTGTTCGGCACTCAAGAAGCATTGGCTGGTGCTCTGATTTGAAGCTCAAATTCACACCCCACATGTTTAGAGCCTGTTACACAGCCAATAAACATGCAGGATTGCCTGTCAGTCATTGTAATGTTGCAGCCATCTTTGGAGTGACATTACTTTGATTGGATGGCCACATTACCTCATCAGACGTTATAAAATGACAGGCACCACCATGCTTGGCACACTGACGCCATTGCAGAGCTCAGGGATAGTTGTAATTGGAGAGAGAGATAGTAGTTATCCAGGCCTATGGGTGCACAGTTTAAATAATCAGAGTCCACTAGTGTTGATACTGGTGCTGATGCTGAGCCATCATACTAACAGTCCTCCTAAGGGCTAATCTTGTACTTTGCTGTTTGTGCGAGAGTGTATCAGGGACAGGGGCGGGCTGGGCTGGGGGCAGAGAGGCAATTGCCCCTTGGGCTGGTCTCCTAGCTGCAGATTTGGGCCGTTCAGCCACACATTACTTTAGAAGCCGCACTGTACCTTAATTTGCTCTTCCCAACATGCAGCATCATGCTGATTGGTGGAGCAGAGGTCATTCGAGGCTGCAATGTCCTTCCAGCTCTCTGATTGGTGGAGAAGCAATCCCTAGAGGCTGCACTGTATTCCCAGTGTGCTGTGCTCCCTCACCAATTGGAAAGCAGGAAGCAGACAGTGCAGCATCGCTGAGGAGGCTGCTGGTTGCCACACACCATCTGTAAAAACCTTACTGCAGAAGTGTGAGTAGCTTCAGATGATTAATCAAGGAGGCTTATGGCAAGCTGTCTCTGCTTCTTAGTTGTTTGGGGGGGATGCATGGTTGAAACTCAGCTCGAGGGGAGGAGTTAGGGTACATATCTTTGGGGCAGGCAGAAATAGGAGTGGAAATTTCTGTGTGATTAAATGCAGTCTCAAGTTCCCAATTCAATGTATTCCCGTGTATGTTGTGTGTGTGATGACATGTGTATGTGTACATGCATGTTCTTGGTGAAGTGTGTATGTGTGCATCTGTGTATGTGGTGAAATGTGTGAGTATATGTGGTGATATGTGTACATGCGCGTCTGTGTGTGTGAACTGTGTATATGCACATATGTGGTGACCTGCATGGGTGAGTGTGTACGTGGTGACGTATGTGTATGTGGTGATGTGGGTGTGAGTGTGTACGTGGTGACCTGCGTGGGTGAGTGTGTACGTGTGTATAGGTGTGCATAGGTGTGCATAGGTGTGCACATGGTGACATGAGTGTGTATGTGGTGATGTGGGTGAGTGTGTACGTGTGTATGGGTGTGTACATGGTGACCTGAGCACTTATGTGGTGATGTGGGTGTGAGTGTATACGTGGTGATGTGTGTGTATGTGGTGATGTGGGTGAGCGTATATGTGGTGACGTGTGTGTATGTGGTGATGTGTGGGGTATATGTGGTGATGTGGGTGTGATTGTGCACGTGGTGACGTGTGTATGTGTGTGTACATAGTGCCATGAGGGTGATGTGGGTGTGAGTGTGTACGTGGTGACATGTTTATATCAGTGTGTGTGTGGTGACGTGTGTATGTGGTGATGTGTGCATCCGTGTGCATGGTGACGTATGTGCGCTTGCGGTGACAAATGTATACGTGCATCCGTTTACATGGTGATGTGCATATGAATGTGCAGCACCGCAGGTAACTGGTTGCTGCAGTGATGTTGCTTTTCCTTCGGGGAAGGTGATGTCATGCTCAGAGGCAAAGGACTTCTCTTCACCAGGTAAGGCACTTAAATGCAACACATTCTGAATCCAGGCCAGGAGGGGGAGCTCAAGACCTGGATTCAGGGGAGCTTCCCTATGCTTTATGTTTCCTGACCTGGAGGAGGAGTGAGATCAGTTGCAGAGAAACACAGAAGGAGAAGGACGTCTGGAGCAGACGTGAGAGGCCTGGCAGCCACGTGGAGCTGCAGCCTCTGGGAAGGAAAAACCTGTTGGGTTGCATGTGGAGCAGCTGGAAGGGAAGGAGCACAGGAGAGAGACAGAGCTCAGAGGGGAACTGTGTCAGGGCACCCTCGGAGCTGAAGCGCAGTAATCCGGGTACCGGGAGCTCGAGGCTTTCATGGACTATAGCACATGGAGCAGAAGGGCACTACACTATACATCAACTGCCCGCACCACGCCTGAGACGCAGCAGCACTGGAGGAGCCCGGGGCATCTAAGAGTCCCTGTAATAATGCTCAAGCTACCTGTCGTGCAGGTACCTGTCCCAGGACAGGGGGAAACTGGAGGACCTTGTAGGAGGGTTAAAGCAGCAAGGGCCTCACTTAGAAAGGCGGTAGTAGGAAAGGCTCATGGACCTCTACCTAACTTGCCTCTGAGCCGGAACTCTAACTTGCCTCTGAGTCAGCCGGACCACCATCAATCCATGCATTGTATCCTGGACTGTGGCCTGTCAACCACAAGTGAACCAGGTAAAGACTTATCACTTGTTTCCTCCATTTATTCACCAGCTACACCCACCATCTACGCCACACACCATAGGACCCCTGGGGACCCTGCTTCACCTGTGGGAAGTGTAACATCTGGGCTGCCGTAACATCCCCCAGGGGACCCCTTTACCCCCAAGGGTGGTTTGCATGTTTATGACCGGGCCAATTTTTACAATTCTGAGCACTGTCCATTTATGAGGTTATAACTCTGGAATGCTTCAACAGATCCTGATGATTCTGAAATTGTTTTCTCGAGATATATTGTACTTCATGATAGTTGTAAAATTTATTTTATATTACCTGCATTTATTTGCGAAAAAAACGGAAATTTTGAGAAAATTTTGAAAATGTCACAATTTTCCAACTTTCAATTTTTATGCCCTTAAATCACAGAGATATGTCACACAAAGTACTTAATATGTAACATTTCCCACATGTCTACTTTACATCAGCACAATTTTGGAACCAAAATTTTTTTTGGTTATGGAGTTATAAGGGTTAAAATTTGACCAGCAATTTCTCATTTTTACAACACCATTTTTTTTAGGGACCACATCACATTTGAAGTCACTTTGAGGGGTCTATATGATAGAAAATACCCAAGTGTGACACAATTCTAAAAACTGCACATCTCAAGGTGCTCAAAACCACATTCAAGAAGTTCATTAGCCCTTCAGGTGTTTCACAGGAATTTTTAGAATGTGTAAGAAAAATTAACATTTAACTTTTTTTCACAAAAAATTTACTTCAGCTCCAATTTGTTTTATTTTACCAAGGGTAACAGGAGAAGTTGGACCCCAAAAGTTGTTGTAAATTTTTTCCTGAGTACGCTGATAACCATATGTGGGGGTAAACCACTGTTTGGTTGCATGGCAGAGCTGGGAAGGCAAGGAGCACCGTTTGACTTTTCAATGCAATATTGACTGGAATTGAGATAGGACGCCATGTCGCGTTTGGAGAGCCCCTGATGTGCCTAAACATTGAAACCTCCACAAGTTACACCATTTTGGAAACTGAACCCCCTAAGGAACTTATCTAGATGTGTGGTGAGCACTTTGACCCACCAAGTGCTTCACAGAAGTTTATAATGTAGAGCCATAAAAATAAAAAATCATATTTTTTCACAAAAATGATCTTTTCGTCCCAAATTTTTTATTTTCCCAAGGGTAAAAGAAGAAACTGGACCCCAATCGTTGTTGTGCAATTTGTCATGAGTACGCTGATACCCCATATGTGGGGGTAAACCACTGTTTGGGCACACGGCAGAGCTCGGAAGGGAAGGAGCGCCATTTGACTTTTCAATGCAAAATTGACTGGAATTGAGATGGGACGCCATGTTGTGTTAGGAGAGCCCCTGATGTGCCTAAACATTGAAACCCCCCGCAAGTGACACCATTTTGGAAAGAAGACCCCCTAAGGAACTTATCTAGATGTGTTGTGAGAACTTTGAACCTCCATGTGTTTCACTACAGTTTATAACGCAGAGCCAAGAAATTAAAAATATTTTTTTTCCACAAAAATTATTTTTTAACCCCCAGTTTTGTATTTTCCAAAGGGTAACAGGAGAAATTGGACCCCAAAACATGTAGTCCAACTTCTCCTGAGTGTGCTGATACACCCTATTTGTGGGGGAACCAGCATTTGGGCGCATGGCATAGCTCGGAAGGGAAGGAGCGCCGTTTGGAATGCAGACTTAGATGGAATGGTCTGCAGGTGTCACATTGCGTTTGCAGAGCCCCTGATGTACCTAAACAGTAGAAACTCCCCACAAGTGACTCCATATTGGAAACTAGTCCCCCCAAGGAACTTACCTAGATGTGTTGTGAGCACTTTGAACCCCAAAGTGTTTCACTACAGTTTATAATGCAGAGCCGTGAAAATATATATAAAATAAAAATTTTCACACAAATTATTTTTTAGCCCCCAGTTTTGTATTATCCCAAGGGTAACAGGAGAAATTGGACACCAAAAGTTGTTGTCCAATTTGTCCGGAGTACGCTGATACCCAATATGTGGGGGGAAACCACAGTTTGGGTGCATGGCAGAGCTCGGAAGGGATGGAGCGCCGTTTGGAATGCAGACTTAGATGATTGGTCTGCAGGCGACACGTTGCATTTGCAGAGCCCTGATGTACCTAAACTGTAGAAACCCCCACAAGTGACCCCATATTGGAAACTAGACCCCCCAAGGAACTTATCTAGATATGTTGTGAGAACTTTGAACCCCCAAGTGTTTCACCACATATTATAACACAGAGCCGTGAAAATAAAAAATCCTTTTTTTCCACAAAAAAACTTTTTGCACCCAGTTTTTTATTTTTCCAAGGGTAACAGGAGAAATTGGACCCCAAAAGTTGTTGTCCAATTTGTCCTGAATACGCTGATACCCCATATGTTGGGGTAAACCCTTGTTTGGGCATACAGGAGAGCTCGAAAGGGAAAAAGCACTGTTTTACTTTTTCAATGCAGAATTGGCTGAAATAGAGATCAGACGCCATGTCGTGTTTGGAGAGCCCCTGATGTACCTAAACAGTGGAAATCCCCCAATTCTAACTGAAACCCTAACCCCAACACATCCCTAACCCTAATCCCAACCATAACCCTAACCACACCCCTAACCCTAATCCCAACCATAAATGTAAACCAAACCCTAACTTTAGCCTCAACCCTAACCCTAACTTTAGCTCCAACCCTAACCCCAACTTTAGCCCCAACCCTAACCATAAATTTAGCCCCAACCCTAACCCTAACTTTAGCCCAACCCTAACCCTAACTCTAACCCTAACACCAACCCTAACCCCAACCCTAACTGTAGTCCCAACCCTAACCCTAACCCTAACTTTAGTCCCAACCCTAACTTTAGCCCCAACCCTAACCTTAGCCCCAACCTAAGCCTGACTCTAACCCCAACCCTAACCCCAACCCTAACTTTAGCCCCAACCCTAACCCTAATGGGAAAATGGAAATAAATACATTTTTTTAATTGTATTATTTTTCCCTAACTAAGGGGGTGATGAAGGGGGTTTGATTTACTTTTATTACGGTTTTTTTTAGCAGATTTTACGATTGGCAGCTGTCACACACTAAAAGACGCTTTTTATTGCAAAAACTATTTTTTGTGTCTCCACATTTTGAGAGCTATAATTTTTCTAGATTTTGGTCCACATGATCATGTGAGGTCTTGTTTTTTGCGGGACGAGTTGATGTTTTTATTGGTTCCATTTTGGGCATGTGACATTTTTTGATCGCTTTTTATTCTGATTTTTGTGAGGCAGAATGACCAAAAACCAGCTGTTCATGAATTTCTTTTGGGGGGGGGCGCTTTTACCATTCCACGTTTGGTAAAATTGATAAAGCAGTTTTATTCTTCGGGTCAGAATGATTACAGCGATACCTCATTTATATTATTTTTTTATGTTTTGGCGCTTTTATATGATAAAAACTCTTTTATATAAAAAATAATTATTTTTGCATCGCTTTATTCTGAGGACTATAACTTTTTTTTTTTTCATTGATGACACTGTATGGTGGCTCGTTTTTTGACGGACAAGATGACGTTTTCAGCGGTACCATGGTTATTTATATCCGTCTTTTTGATTGCGTGTCATTCCACTTTTTGTTTGGTGGTATGATAATAAAGCGTCGTTTTTTTGCCTCGTTTTTTTTTTTTTACGGTGTTCACTGAAGGTGTTAACTAGTGGGACAGTTTTATAGGTCGGGTCATTACGGATGCGGTGATACTAAATATGTGCGCTTGAAAGCCACCTCCCTGTAGGACCCGGATGGCCCCCCGCTGCCATTTTGGATCCGGCCTGCAGGGAGGAGGAGGTAGGAGACCCTCGGAGCAATGTGATCACATCGCGTTGCTCCGAGGGTCTCAGGGAAGCGTGCAGGGAGCCCCCTCCCTGTGCAAGGCTTCACTGTGCCGCCGTAACGCTGCGATCATCTTTGATCGCAGTGTGCCGGGGGTTAATGTGTCAGGAGCGGTCCGTGACTGCTCCTGGTACATAGTGCCGGATGTCAGCTGCGATAGTCCCCCCTTGAGCGCGGCTGATCGCGTTAGACGTACTATCCCGTCGGTGGTCATATGGGCCCATATCACCTCAACGGGATAGTACGTCTAATGTCAGAAAGGTGTTAATGCAGCGTCTGTCCCACTACTTACCGAACTCCACAAGTGGCGTCATGACAAACTTTGAACGTTTAACCCCCTTTAACGTTGATGCCCAGGGCCACGGACCCGGTTGCATCCACCGTGACGTCCCCCCTTTGCGACAGGACCCGGTACCGAGTACCCCACTGCCCTGTGGGCGCCTCAAATGCATTTGTATGAGTGCATAGTGTCATGTGTATGTGTGTGAGTTTATATGTGGTGATTAGTGTTGAGCGATACCTTCCGATATCGGAAAGTATCGGTATCGGAAAGTATCGGCCGATACCGTCAAAATATCGGATCCAATCCGATACCGATACCCGATCCCAATGCAAGTCAATGGGACGAAAATATCGGAATTAAAATAAACCCTTTATAAACTTGTAGGTTCACTCTACATGAAGGAAAACAACTAAGAATAATGTAGGATGTATTGGGGGACGTGGCGGAGATATTAAAGGCACAGAGGTTTAGCCCAATGTAATAGAATAGCAGGATTTTTTTTTTTTTTATGACGTTCGGCGTTAGAAAGAATTTGACTATGTTAATTTTTTTTTTTTTTATGTCAGATATTGATGTTTCACTACTTCCACGCCCTTCACCTTCTTTTTTACTTCTCCCACGCTTTCTTCTTCATTATCCTCATCATCAGCTTCTTTGACATCAACTTCTTCACCTTATTCATCTTCTTCTTCATCTTCTACCTATTATTTTTTGGGTTACATTGTTCATATTCTTTTTATTTTAGTATTATCTTCATCATATTCTACTTCTTCATCATATTCTTATTTGTGACAGGCATTCCCGTAGTTGTTATCTATAAAAGTTTGAAGATTACACCTTCCGTTCTGCCTGTCACAAAACAGTTACATTTGTCCGCGTTCAGTTTGGCCTGCAGCATCAGGCTTTATCCAGGGGCACCACGAGGAGGAACGGACTCACCCCCATACACTGCTTAGTCTTCTTCTGCTTATAATTTAGATAATATTTTTTGCTCTGATATTTAGTGTTATGCTTAATGTTCTTCTGCTCTTTGTTCTGCAGCCTCTTGTTCTTCTGCTTCTCGGTCTTCCAGGTCGTCGTCGTCTCCAGGGTCGTCGTCTCCGGGGTCGTCGTCATTGGGGTGGTCTTCAGGGTCATCGTCTCCAGGGTCGTCGTCATCACGGTGGTTGTCGTCTCTGGTGTCGTCGTCATCTTAGGGGTGGTCTTCCGGGTTATCGTGTTTAGTCTCTTGAACTTGGCAATGTAGCAGAAGGTACAAGAAGGCTGAGAAAATGCCGAGAACCAGCTGATGGAACTGGAACTCGGATGGCTACCCGAAGGTCCAAGAGCCAATGGAACTACCGAGGACCAGCTGACGTTACTGGAACCCGGTTACTAAGCAGGAGGTACCCGTGCCTGAAAGCACTACCAAGGACCACCTGACGTTGGTGGAACTCGGATACCCAGAGGGAGGCACCTAAGCCAAAGGCTCTGCCCGGAACCAGCTGACGGTACTGGAACCAGGATGGGGAGCAGAAGGTACAAGAGCAAAAGACACTGCCGAGAACCAGCTGACGGTGCTGGAACCCGGATGGGTAGCCGAAGGTCCAAGAGCCAATGGAACTACTGAGGACCAGCTGACGTTACTGGAACCCGGTTACTAAGCAGGAGGTACCCGTGCCTGAAAGCACTACCAAGGACCACCTGACGTTGGTGGAACTCGGATACCCAGAGGGAGGCACCTAAGCCAAAGGCTCTGCCCGGAACCAGCTGACGGTACTGGAACCAGGATGGGGAGCAGAAGGTACAAGAGCAAGTGTCTGCGTGGCTTTTGCAGGACACGATGCCGGCTGCACAGCAGGGGAACAGCTGGCGGTGCTGAACCCCACTGACACATTGGCTGGTGTTTTTCTCTGTGCAGCTAGCAGTACCGGGCCCCAACTGGCGGTGTTGGAGCCCGGGCTCTGCAGGGGGAGCAGAGTGTAGGCCGAAGCCTAATTGAACCAATTTCAAAGGTAACCTTTAACCCCCCCTCAGGGGTTACAAAGTAGAAGAGCCACAGCTTATGCAGCAGTAGTGCTGCACAAGTCAAAGGTTGCTCTTTTAATTTCGCTCCTTGCACACGCTGAATGAAACACGTCTAACATTTAGCCCTTTATACAGTCAAACTGTGTTGGAGGCGCGAGTTCCCTTTGTAATGAGACGCAGCACAGATGTCAAGAATCCCACCTTGGTGCTGGGTGCAGCCTCCTGAGCGTTGTTATTTGCTGTACAGGAGTCTGCGCTGTCGTGTTATCCCCTGGCCTAGCGCTGTTAGCGCTGCCCATCTTCTGACATCATTTAATGTCGGCCGGTGCGGTTCGCGATGACCATGAATCCCAGCCCCGCAGTGTCTTAACATTGTTAAAACACTGCGGGGCTGGGATTCAGGGCCTGGCGCAGCACATATGTTCGCCTCTCACACTCGGGTCCTTACACCCGCTTCAGACTGTGCGGCGTCATCTGATCCCTTATCGCATGCCACGGCCATGAAGCCGCACAGTCCGAAGAAGGCGGAAGGAGAGGAGGGACAGGCGAACTGATGCACTGATCATGCCCATCAATCACACCCTCGCAGTCCCAATAAATAAGACACCGAGGGGCGTTGTGTGGGTCAGGGCGGCCGCAGAGGCGCAGCCAGCCAAACAATGATGCCAGAAGACGGGCAGCGCTACCAAGGGGGTTGCAGCGTGTCATTACAAAGGAAAGTCACACCACCGGGACGGTTAAATGGTCACACAGAGGACACATTTCAGACGTGTTTTCAGTTCCACATGTGCGAGGAGAATACGTTTATGAGCCACCTTGCACACATGCAGCATTACCGCTGTACAAGGTGGCTGGATAACGTAAAAACGCCTGGGGGAGGGGGGACAGGTTCCCTTCAATTTCAGTTCTGGTGTCTGCGTGGCTTTTGCAGGACACGATGCCGGCTGCACAGCAGGGGAACAGCTGGCGGTGCTGAACCCCACTGACACATTGGCTGGTGTTTTTCTCTGTGCAGCTAGCAGTACCAGGCCCCAACTGGCGGTGTTAGAGCCCGGGGTCAGCAGGAGGAGGAGATGGAGCAGAGTGTAGGCCGAAGCCTGCACTGGCGGCAGCTTTGGGTCTGTTTTGCCTGCGTGGCGGTCGCAGGACACGTTGCCGGCTACACAGCAGGGGAACAGCTGGCGTTGCTGAACCCCACTGACACATTGGCTGGTGTTTTTCTCTGTGCAGCTAGCAGTACCGGGCCCTAACTGGCGGTGTTGGAGCCCAGGGTCAGCAGGAGGAGGAGAGGGAGCAGAGTGTAGGCCGAAGCCTGCACTGGAGCAAGTTGAAAGGGAAACTTTAACCCCCCCCCCAGGCGTTTGTAGCTGAAAGAGCCATCGTGTACAGCACTAATGCTGGAAAAGGTAAACTTAGCTCTTTTAATTATGGTCCTTGCACATGCTGAACCTAACACTTATGAAAAGTGTCCTCTCCTACCGTGATACCGTCCGGTAGGTGGAACTTTCCTTTGTGATGTGACGCAGCACAGCCGTCATTCTTACCCCCTTGGCGCCGTGCGCCGCCTCCTCAGCGTTGTTTGAATCAGTCCCGGAGCCTGCGCTGTTAGGTTAGCCCTTGGCCATGCACACATTTTGCGCTGCCCGTCTTCTGACATCATTTGGTGTCAGGCTGGCTGCGCCTGTGCGGCCGCGCTGGCCGAGATCCTGCCTCGTACTGTCTTCTGATTTCATCCCACTGGGGGCCTGAGATCCGTGGCCATGCGCAGTGCATATCCTCGCCTCTCACTCCCCTCCCTACGGCTTCTTCAGACTGTGCGGTGTCACGGCCGTGGCATGCTATTAGGGACCAGCTGACACCGCACAGTTTGAAGAAGCCGTAGGGAGATGAGTGAGAGGTGGAGGTTCAGATATGCACTGCGCATGTCCACGGATCTCAGGCCCCCAGTGGGATGAAATCAGAAGACAGTACGAGGTGGGATCTCGGCCAGCGCGGCCGCACAGGCGCAGCCAGCCTGACACCAAATGATGTCAGAAGACGGGCAGCGCAAAATGTGTGCATGGCCAAGGGCTAACCTAACAGCGCAGGCTCCGGGACTGATTCAAACAACGCTGAGGAGGCGGCGCACGGCGCCAAGGGGGTAAGAATGACGGCTGTGCTGCGTCACATCACAAAGGAAAGTTCCACCTACCGGACGGTATCACGGTAGGAGGGGACACTTTTCATAAGTGTTAGGTTCAGCATGTGCAAGGAGCACCACGAAAAGAGGCACTTTTTCCCTTTGCATCATTACTGCTGCACAAGGTGGCTCCTTCAGTAACAAACGCCTGGGGGGGGGGACAGGTACCCTTAAATTTAACTTGTTGTGCCTGCGTGGCGGTCGCAGTACACGTTGCCGGCTACACAGCAGGGGAACAGCTGGCGGTGCTGAACCCCACTAACACATTGGCGAGGTGTTTGGCTCTGTGCGGACAGCACTTCTGGACGGCAACTAGCGGTGTTGGAGCCCAGGGACAGGTGGAGGAGGAGGAGGTGGAGGAGATAGGAGGGATTGCCACAAATACAGCAGGGGAACAGCTGACGTTACTGAACCCCAATAACAGAGGAGGGACTGTTGACTGTGCGTACAGCACTTCTGGACGGCAACTGGCGGTGTTGGAGCCCAGGGACAGGTGGAGGAGGAGGAGGTTGGAGGAGGTAGGAGGGATTGCCACACACACAGCAGGGGAACAGCTGACGTTACTGAACCCCAATAACAGAGGAGCGACTGTTGACTGTGCGTACAGCACTTCTGGACGGCAACTGGCGGTGTTGGAGCCCAGGGACAGGTGGAGGAGGAGGAGGTTGGAGGAGGTAGGAGGGATTGCCACACACACAGCAGGGGAACAGCTGACGTTACTGAACCCCAATAACAGAGGAGCGACTGTTGACTGTGCGTACAGCACTTCTGGATGGCAACTGGCGGTGTTGGAGCCCAGGGACAGGTGGAGGAGGAGGAGGTTGGAGGAGGTAGGAGGGATTGCCACACACACAGCAGGGGAACAGCTGACGTTACTGAACCCCAATAACAGAGGAGGGACTGTTGACTGTGCGTACAGCACTTCTGGACGGCAACTGGCGGTGTTGGAGCCCAGGGACAGGTGGAGGAGGAGGAGGTTGGAGGAGGTAGGAGGGATTGCCACACACACAGCAGGGGAACAGCTGACGTTACTGAACCCCAATAACAGAGGAGCGACTGTTGACTGTGCGTACAGCACTTCTGGACGGCAACTGGCGGTGTTGGAGCCCAGGGGCAGGTGGAAAAGCAGAGGAACACAATGTAGGCCGAAGCCTGAGAAAGTCGAAAGGGAACCTTTAACCCCCCCCAAGGCGTTTGTAGCTGAAAGAGCCAGCTTGTGCAGCACAAAAGATGCAAAAGGAAAAGGTGGCTCTTTTCATCATGCTCCTTGCAAACACAGAACTAAACACTTATAAAATGTGTCCCCTGAAGCCGTGAAACCGTCCCGGAGGTGGGACTTTCCTTCGTAATATGACGCAGCACAGCCGTCATTCCTACCCCCCCGCCGCCGTGCCCCGGCTCCTCAGCGTTGTTTGATTCCGTCCCGGAGCCTGCGCTGTTATGTTATCCCGTGGCCAGGCACACTTAGCGCTGCCCGTCTTCTGACATCATTTGGTGTCAGGCTGGCTGCGCCTGTGCGGCCGCGCTGGCCGAGAGCCCGCCTCGCAGTGTCTTCTGATTTAATCCCACTGGGGGCCTGGGATCCATGGACATGCGCAGTGCATATCTGAACCTCTCACTCCCCTCCCTATGGCTTCTTAAGACTGTGCGGTGTCACGGCCGTGGCATGCTATTAGGGACCAGCTGACACCGAACAGTCTGAAGAAGCCATAGGGAGATGAGTGAGAGGTGGAGGTTCAGATATGCACTGCGCATGTCCATGGATCCCAGGCCCCCAGTGGGATTAAATCAGAAGACACTGAGAGGCGGGCTCTCGGCCAGCGCGGCCGCACAGGCGCAGCCAGCCTGACACCAAATGATGCCAGAAGACGGGCAGCGCTAAGTGTGCCTGGCCACGGGATAACATAACAGCGCAGGCTCCGGGACGGAATCAAACAACGCTGATGAGCCGGGGCGCGGCGCCGGGGGGGTAGGAATGACGGCTGTGCTGCGTCATATTACGAAGGAAAGTCCCACCTCCGGGACGGTTTTACGGTATCAGTGGACACATTTTATAAGTGTTAAGTTTTGCGTGTGCAAAGGAGCAAAACCAAAATAGCTACCTTTCTCCTTGTGCAGCATTACTGCTGTACAAGGTGGCTCTTTCAGTAACAAACGCCTTGGGGGGGGGGGAAAGATTCCCTTACATTTCAGTTGTTGTGTCAGCGTGGCGGTCGCATGACACATTGCCGGCTACACAGCTGGGGATCAGCTGACGTTACTGAAACCCAATAACACTGGGTCGTATGTTTTGACTGTGCAGACGGCACTTCTGAGCCTCAACTGGCGGTGTTGGAGCCCAGGAATTTAAGTTCAGGTGGTAGAAAGATGAACACAACAGGAGACCTGGATAACGTATACAGTGACCTAATTATTTAATCAGGAGGAGGAGTGGCAAATTCCTGCGAGATCCAGGCCTTGTTCATTTTCAGGAAAGTAAGCCGGTCAACATTATCGGAGGATAGTCGCATGCGACGGTCAGTTAGTACACCACCTGCAGCACTAAAGACACATTCCGATAATACACTGGCCGCAGGGCAAGACAGCACCTCCAATGCATACTGGCTTAGCTCTGGCCATGTATCCAGCTTTGAGACCCAAAACTTGAAAGGGGAAGAGCCGTCTGGGAGTACAGCAAGAGGGCAAGACATGTAGTCTGTCACCATCTGATGGAACCGTTGCCTCCTGCTGACTGGAGCCGTCTGTGATGGTGTAGACTTTTGTGGGGGGCACAGAAAACTGTGCCACAGTTGGGCCATACTGGTCTTGCCTTGGGCAGAGGCACTGCTTCTGCTCCCTCTTTGTGCAGAGCCTCCACCACTGCCTGGACGCACTGAGCTGCTTTGGAATGCACTAGCAGCACTTCTCTCAGTTGGAATGGAGAAGATGATGGAATTGACCAGTATGTCTTGGTACTCCCGCATTTTTCGCTCCCGGTTCAACGGTGTGATGAGGCTTTCTACGTTGTCCCGGTAGCGAGGATCGAGGAGGGTGAACACCCAATAATCAGACATGTTGAGAATGTGGGCGATGCGGCGGTCGTTTCTCAGGCACTGCAGCATGTAATCCACCATGTGCTGCAGACTGCCAACTGCCCAAGAAACGCTGTCCCCTGCTGGAGGCGTGATATCTGCCCGCTCGTCATCACCCCACCCTCGCTGTACACACTGAGTACTGGACAATTCGGTAACTCCCTCCTCTGGACGGATGTCTTCCTCCTCCATTGACTCCTCCTCATCCTCCTCACAAACTGTCCCCTGCCTACGCGTTTGTGAGGAACCACGTGGCGCTGACTGTCCAGAAGATGATGGAAATGGTGAATCCTCATCCTCCACCTCTTCCACAACATCATCCCTTAGCGCTTGCAGTGATTTTTCAAGCAGGCAGATAAGGGGGACAGTCATGCTGACTAGTGCATCATCTGCACTCGCCATCCGCGTGGAATAATCAAAGGGACGCAAAACCTGGCAGACGTCATTCATAGTGGCCCACTCTGTGGTTGTGAAGTCTGTACGGCGCTGACTGCGACTTTTTTGCGCCTGAAGCAGCTGGTACTCCATTACAGCTTGCTGCTGCTCACACAACCGCTCCAACATATGTAACGTGGAATTCCACCTGGTAGGTAGGTCACATATGATGCGATGTTCCGGCAGGCGGTGTCGGCGCTGCAGAGCCGCAATGCGCGCTTTTGCCGTGCTGGAACGCCGCAAGTGAGCACACTCTAGGCGGACCTTGTGCAGCAGTGCATCAAGATCCGGATAGTCCCTCAAAAAGCTCTGCACGACCAAATTGAGCACATGTGCCAGACATGGGATGTGAGTGAGGTTGCCGAGGCCCAGAGCTGCCACCAGATTTCGGCCATTATCACACACTACCATGCCTGGCTGGAGATTCGCTGGCACAAACCACACATCGCTCTCCTGCTTGATGGCATTCCAGAGCTCCTTCGCTGTGTGGCTACGATTCCCCCAAAAAATTAATTTCAAGACGGCCTGTTGACGTTTGGCCACGGCTGTGCTCATGTCGGTCGTAACAGGTACACGTTCATCACGGGTCCATGTGGAGGTGGACTGTGACGGCTCCTGCAGCGATGATTCTGAGGAACTGGTGTAAGAGGAGGAGTCAATGCGTACAGAATGGATTCCTGCAATCCTTGGAGTGGGCAGGACACGTCCTGCGCCACTCGCACGGTCTGTACCTGGCTCAACAACATTAACCCAATGGGCAGTGAGGGAAAGGTATCGCCCCTGTCCATGTTGACTGGTCCACGCATCGGTGGTGAGGTGGACCTTGCTACTGACGGCGTTCAGTAGCGCGTGTTTTATGTGTCCCTCCACATGCTTGTGCAGGGCAGGGACGGCTTGCCTGCTGAAGTAAAAGCGGCTGGGCACATTGTACTGTGGGACTGCCAATGACATCAAGTCACGGAAGCTGTCAGTCTCCACCAGCCTGAATGACAGCATTTCCAGTGACAGAAGTTTGGCAATGCCTGCAGTCAGAGCCTGTGCTCGTGGGTGGTTTGACGAGAAAGGCCGCCTTTTCTCCCATGCCTGTACTACCGATGGCTGTAGACTGGGCTGGGAGTGTGTGGATGACTGGGAAAGTGGCGCTGCGGGTGGAATTACAGCGGGTCTCTGGACAACAGGGCCAGAGGTTCTTCCACGGCGATCCTGGGAGGAAGCCGAACCAGCTGCGTGTGAGCTAGAGGAAGAGGCAACACGAGCTGAAGAGGTGGTAGCTGCCGCTGTTGGTTGGCCTACCTCTTCAGTGTGTTTTTCTAACTCCGCCGGGTGCCTGTTGCGCACATGTTTCCACATGTTGGAGGTATTGAGGTTGCTGACATTTCGACCTCTTTTGACTTTTTGATGACACACGTTGCATCTGACATAGCAAATGTCATCTGCAACTGTGTCAAAAAAGGACCAGGCACTGCAAGTCTTGGGAGCGCCCTTTTTGGCTTTTGGAAGAGACATGCTCCTAACGGGTGCCAAAGCGGAGGCTGCAGGATCCGCAGTCTTCCCCCTCCCTCTCCCTCTTTGGGCCGTACGGGGAATCTCTTCCTCAGAGCTGCTCCCACCACCTTCCTGTCCCTCACGCCAAGATGGGTCGAGGACCTCATCATCTACACTACCCTCTGCCCCCAACTGCTCCTCCTGGGTAGTCTCAGCAGCAGAGCACGCACCAGTAAGTGGCACCTGAGTGTCATCATCAGCTGATGCGGCCTGCGATGTGGTGACCGGAGCCACTGGCCCACCCGCCTCTTCAGAGGAAGACAGAAAAAGCTGTTGGGCATCACTGCACCCTGCCTCTTCTTCCATTTCTCCAATGCTGCTTGGCTGGCCCCCTGTTTCCAAGCCAAGAGATTCAGAGAACAGAAGTAGAGACGGCTCCTGTCCTGGGCTCTCTGTCTGCCTGGGCAATTTGGCAGGTGGTGAAGAGACAGATGGCTGCTCTCCAGTGCTCTGTGTCTGAGAGGATGTGGCACTAATGGAAGTGGATGCATTAGCTGCCATCCATCCGACAACAGCTTCAATTTGTTCTTCACGCAGCAGCGGTGTACGGCGCTCTGACACAAAGCTACGCATGAATGACTGTTGCCTGGTGAAAGTGGGTGCTGATGAGTCACCGGTGCCCGCAGCAGGCACAGAATCCCCACGTCCCCTCCCTGCTCCGCGACGGCTCCCACGCCCACGTGCCTTACTCACTGCCTTCTTCATCTTGGTTGACTGATAAAGATAAGCAGAAAAGTACTAACGGATTTGTGTGCTTATTCCTGAGCAACTCCTCCTAACAGGTATAAGAAACACTAATTTTCTAAAGTGTGGACTAGACTTTAATATGAGCTAATGTGGCCTACACAAATGTAAAGTGGTGTAACTGGTGTGTTTGGTGAACTTTATTATTTATTTATTTTTTTGGGGCTGAACTGACAACAGATAGAGCTGCAGTCACACGGAGACCGTGCAGACAGACGTAAACGGCGCTACAAGGCCCAAAAACCCTCCTCTACGTTATCCTATGTAGTGTTTTTCCACAAATTAGCTGGAGACGGGTGGAAAGACACTAATAGGATTTTTTTGAATAAATTAGCAGCAGACTACACTACTTGAAAAAAAATGAAAATTGATTTGGCGGTATGACGCAGTGAACAACCCTGAGCTGGAGACAACCAGGCTACGGCTGCTCACAGACTACAGGGCGAGCTGCAGTCACACGGAGACCGTGCAGACAGCCGTAAACGGCGCTGCAAGGCCAAAAAACCCTCCTCTACGTTATCCTATGTAGTGTTTTTCCACAAATTAGCTGGAGACGGGTGGAAAGACACTAATAGGATTTTTTTGAATAAATTAGCAGCAGACTACACTACTTGAAAAAAAATGAAAATTGATTTGGCGGTATGACGCAGTGAACAACCCTGAGCTGGAGACAACCAGGCTACGGCTGCTCACAGACTACAGGGCGAGCTGCAGTCACACGGAGACCGTGCAGACAGCCGTAAACGGCGCTGCAAGGCCAAAAAACCCTCCTCTACGTTATCCTATGTAGTGTTTTTCCACAAATTAGCTGGAGACGGGTGGAAAGACACTAATAGGAATTTTTTGAAAAAATGTGCAGCAGCCTGCACTACTTAAAACAAAATGAAAATTGATTTGGCGGTATGACGCAGTGAACAACCCTGAGCTGGAGACAACCAGGCTATAGCTGCTCACAGACTACAGGGCGAGCTGCAGTCACACGGAGACCGTGCAGACAGCCGTAAACGGCGCTGCAAGGCCCAAAAACCCTCCTCTACTTTATCCTATGTAGTGTTTTTCCACAAATTAGCTGGAGACGGGTGGAAAGACACTAATAGGATTTTTTTGAATAAATTAGCAGCAGACTACACTACTTGAAAAAAAAAAAAAAAAAAGAACAGTATGAGGCAATGAACCACCCTCCCTGAACTGAATACAACCAGCTATGGATGGCCTATGTGGCTGCACTCAGACTAGAGAGTGGGCTGCACTCACACACACACACACACAGACCTTGCAGATCGCTGTGAAAACAGCGCTACAAGGCAAAAGCAAGGTGAATAGTAGGTGAACACAGCGGTTGCTAAATTAGCCTTTGGAAAGCACAAAGAAGCAAATCGCTATCTCTAAACTGTCCCTCAGTCAGCAAACAGCGTCCTGTCACTAACTGAATTCACAGCAGAGTGATCGCAAAATGGCGCCAGCGACTTTTAAACTGCATCATGACATCATTTCAGCAGCCAATCACAGCCTTGCCAGTACTTTCATGCCCTCCATGCTAAACAGGATGTGCCCACACTTGGAATCATTCTCATTGGCTGAATTTCTGAATTTTGAATCTTGGAACTTCCGATTCCGGTATCCGATACGCGGCAAGTATCGGAATCCCGGTATCGGAATTCCGATACCGCAAGTATCGGCCGATACCCGATACTTGCGGTATCGGAATGCTCAACACTAGTGGTGATATTTGTGCCACTGTGGTGACGTGTGTATGTGTGCATCCGTATATATGGTAATGTGCGTGTGTCTGTGTATATGGGGATGTGCAGTTGCAAATCTCTGTTAATGCACAGTAAGCTGGGTGTATGCACACCAGATTTATCAGCGCACTTTGTGTTCACAGTAAAGCAGAGGTGACACAGGACTCTGTCAGCCATTAGCGCCAACTTTGAAAATCTTGCGTTTGGCTGTGTCCTACATAACTGCTACCTCCCTGGGCATGCGCAGGGCGACATTGAAGCTGCGGTGCCTGCATACAGCTTCACTGCGTATTTCGAGGGTGGTGGTAGAAGCTGTGGGGTGTCACTAATGTCACTCACTCCTACTATCTCCGACCCCTTACAACCTCTTGTTTCACAGTTAGAAGATGTGATGGCAGAGATAGAAGCACATCTCCCACAGACTTTGCCACCATGATTACAAGCTTCAGCGGTTAATCTTAAAGGGAACCTGTCAACAGAAAAAATGCTATCAACCTGCAGATATGGGGTTAATCTTCAGGTTAATAGCTTTCCTAACCTGCCCGGCGCCTGCACTTAGCATAAAGCTGCACGGAGAAAATTAGCTTTATTCTCCATATAGCATTCGCATTTTAGTTATGGAGACGGTGCCGACACAGGTTTAGTCGCCTCTCTGAGTCTACAGAGTGGCGGCTGTTACCGCACCTTCGCATTGACTGATCCTCTGCATTGGGGAGGGCTGTCAGTCAGGGCCGGGGTTACAGTTACAGCCATCACTCTGTATACTCAGGGCGGAGACTGAACCCGGGCTGGTGCTTCCTCCACCCCGTGACTGAAACCCGAATCCTGGAGGTGGGAATAAAGTTAATTTTCTCCCGTGCAGCGTTCGGCTAAGTGCGGTCACTGGGCAGATTAGTAACACTATTAACCTGCAGATTATTCCCATATCTGCAGGTTAATAGCGTTTTTTTGCAGTCAGGTTCCATTTAAACAAAACTCCACAAGAAATGAAGTAAAAAGAATACTTTTAGAGATTAGATAGGTAGAGAGTAGTGATGAGCGAGCATGCTCGGGTGTTCTCCAAGTATCCTGGGCGTGCTCGTAGATCATGTTTGTGTCCCCCGCAGCTGCATGACTTACAGCTGCTAGACAGCTTGAACACATGTGGAGATTCCCTAACAAACAGGTAATCCCTGCATGTTTTCAGGTTGTCTAACAGCCGCAAATCATGCAGCTGCAGAGACACAAACATAATCTATGAGCACGCCCAAGATACTCGGAGAACACCCAAGCATGCTCGGAAATCTCGAGTAACGAGCACACTCGCTCATCACTAGTAGGGAGCAGTGTAGGGTCTTGTGTAAGAAAGCTCATTACAAAGCAGTTAGGATGTAGGGTTAGAAATTTACAAAGGACATTTTAGGTACTGGACCATCCCTCTAATGTTAGCAGTGCAGGTGTAAGATTCATTAAGAGGCGCACTTAGCACTTAATGAAATAGGCACATCTTATCACTGGTGTGCGCCTTGCCAAAAGTGTACATTTCTGGCTTAAGTTAGGCCACTAAAGAGTTGTAAACTTTTGAAGAATTTGGTTAACGGGCTTCGCCATACCACTTGCCGCCCATGTTCTCTGTTATGATCCTAATGGTAGAGGATCTCTGGTATTCTGGCTCAGTGTGCAAAAAACATAGAACTGCTCTAGGGAGGTGGAAACTGGGCTAACCGCATACCTGATCCTAACACACAACTAGAAGTAGCCGGTGAACGTGCCTACGTTGATTCTAGACGTCTCGAGCCAGCCGGAGAACTGACTACCCCTAGAGGGAAAATAAGACCTCACTTGCCTCCAGAGAAATTAACCCCAAAGATGTAGAAAGCCCCCAACGAATAATAACGGTGAGGTAAGAGGAAAACACAAACGTAGAGATGAACTAGATTAAGCAAAGTGAGGCCCACTAATCTAGATAGGCAGAAAATAGAAAGTGAACTATGCGGTCAGCAGAAAACCCTGCAAAAACATCCACACTGAATATTCAAGAACCCCCGCACCGACTGACGGTGTGAGGGGGGAATATCAGCACCCTAGAGCTTCCAGCGAGTTAGAAAATCACATTTTGTGCAAGCTGGACAAAAAACACTGATAATGCAAATGATCCAAAGTATGCAAACAGGACTTAGCTTTTCTTGCATGAGACAGATGGCAAGGAATCCAGAGGAGTCAGAATAGGACTGAATACATCGATACCAGGCAAGAGACTGAGTCATAAGGAGGACTAAATAGGGAACACCCACAGATTAATGGAACAGCTGAAGTCCAAGCCTGCAGAAAGACATGACTTATACAATACCATTAGTGACCACAAGAGGGAGCCCCGAAACACAGTTCACAACAGTTCTCCCTACTTTGGTGTATCTGGCTAGCACTGGGTGAAAATGGCAAAGCCACAACGTTTTTTTAATAAGTTCGAGATGTACACACATTTTCTGACTTTTCAAAGTGCATTATGCCAGAATTCTAGCAAAAATACTTTGATGAATTGTGGCCTAAGTGCATTAGTGGATTCAGTACACAAATAAAACTAAAGTGTCTTAGGGATTTGTCATGTCTGTATATCAATCTTACATTATGTGTGACTGTGCACACTGGAGAGTTCCTGCAAGGAGGCTTGTAATTATAGACATAAGCATGATAAGGTTGGCATTTCAGGTAGCATTTGTTGTGTAACACTTTACGGTATAGCTGCTGACAAGTAGAGTTGAGTGAATATGTTCAAAATTGGTCACTGAATCTGAATTTGCCATATTTCTACCATACTGGTACCAACATATTCGGTCGTTTCTACTCCCATTGACTCCAATGACGTTTGGCTGCATTCGGCGAATATTGCAAATACAATATTTGCCGCTGATCATAATCAGAACCGAATTTTGAAAAATTCGCTTAACTCTACTAAGAAGGCAATTTAAGTTTAGTAGGTATGAAATGGTTTCTTCTTCTCAGTTGCACCTCGCATGCGCACTACTTAAGCTGAAAGGATTGTGTGACCTTAGACTCCTTAACATAAAGATGGGCAACCACTCCTAGGCCAGTGCTTTGTGTTTGCCCCCTAGGATAAAATTTGCCAGCCAGCCCCTAATCAGGGACAAACACGCTTTGTCCCTTCCTAATATAACAGGTACACTGTTCGCAACAATCTGAATAGTGTTGTACAGTAGAATATTTATATATTTTGACAACTGTCTGTTGTGGATGATTAATGTTTATTACTCTCTCCACTATGACTAGCACCCTGGGCATCTTGCATTTGTATCAGATACATTCAGAATTTAGCTTAGGGACAGTTGCAGGAGCATGGAGAGTGGCAGAATACAGCCTCTAGGCAGGGCTTAGAGCTTTGTAGTCCGTTGCTATATAGCTGCTGCACATGACCACATTGTTGTTTTTGGGGGATGAAAAAATTTAATATATTGGTATCCATAGAATATTACGTGCTTTGTGTTACAGTATGGTGTTATACACTCACTGGCCACTTTATTAGGTACACCTGTCCAACTTCTTGTTAACACTTAATTTCTAATCAGCCAATCACATGGCGGCAACTCAGTGCATTTAGGCATGTAGACATGGTCAAGACAATCTCCTGCAGTTCAAACCGAGCATCAGTATGGGGAAGAAAGGTGATTTGAGTGCCGTTGAACGTGGCATGGTTGTTGGTGCCAGAAGGGCTGGTCTGAGTATTTCAGAAACTGCTGATCTACTGGGATTTTCACGCACAACCATCTCTAGGGTTTACAGAGAACGGTCCGAAAAAGAAAAAAAATCCAGTGAGCGGCAGTTCTGTGGGCGGAAATGCCTTGTTGATGCCAGAGGTCAGAGGAGAATGGGCAGACTGGTTCAAGCTGATAGAAAGGCAACAGTGACTCAAATCACCACCCGTTACAACCAAGGTAGGCCTAAGAGCATCTCTGAACGCACAGTGCGTCGAACTTTGAGGCAGATGGGCTACAGCAGCAGAAGACCACACCGGGTACCACTCCTTTCAGCTAAGAACAGGAAACTGAGGCTACAATTTGTACAAGCTCATCGAAATTGGACAGTAGAAGATTGGAAAAACGTTGCTTGGTCTGATGATTCTCGATTTCTGCTGCGACATTCGGATGGTAGGGTCAGAATTTGGCGTAAACAACATGAAAGCATGGATCCATCCTGCCTTGTATGGAGCATCTTTGGGATGTGCAGCCGACAAATCTGCGGCAACTGTGTGATGCCATCATGTCAATATGGACCAAAATCTCTGAGGAATGCTTCCAGCACCTTGTTGAATCTATGCCACGAAGAATTGAGGCAGTTCTGAAGGCAAAAGGGGGTCCAACCCGTTACTAGCATGGTGTACCTAATAAAGTGGCCGGTGAGTGTATAGCACTCCCCAAAAAATGTCCAACATGCTTTCTGGATTTAATTAGCCATCCATGAAGTATTACATGTTTTGTGTTACATTTCGGTGGTATATAACACTCAAAAAAAGTGTTCAAAAATTGTTCTGGATTCAATTAGTCATTCATAGACTATTACGTGCTTTGTGTTACATTTCAGTGGTATATAGCTCTCCATTCAACAATCATTCAAAAAAAAAATTCTGAATTCAATTACAGTGCCTACAAGTAGTATTCAACCCCCTGCAGATTTAGCAGGTTTACACATTTGGAATTAACTTGGCATTGTGACATTTGGACTGTAGATCAGCCTGGAAGTGTGAAATGCACTGCAGCAAAAAAGAATGTTATTTCTTTGTTTTTTTGTTTTTTAAATTGTGAAAAGTATTTTCAGAGGGTCATTTATCATTCAACCCCTCAACCCACCAGAATTCTGTTTGGTTCCCCTAAAGTATTAAGAAGTAGTTCAGGCACAAAGAACAATGAGCTTCACATGTTTGGATTAATTATCTCTTTTTCCAGCCTTTTCTGAATATTTAAGACCCTCCCCAAACTTGTGAACAGCACTCATACATGGTCAACATGGGAAAGACAAAGGAGCATTCCAAGGCCATCAGAGACAAGATCGTGGAGGGTCACAAGGCTGGCAAGGGGTACAAAACCATTTCCAAGGAGTTGGGCCTACCTGTCTCCACTGTTGGGAGCATCATCCGGAAGTGGAAGGCTTATGGAACTACTGTTAGCCTTCCATGGCCTGGACAGCCTTTGAAAGTTTCCTCCCGTGCCGAGGCCAGGCTTGTCCGAAGAGTCAAGGCTAACCCAAGGACAACAAGGAAGGAGCTCTGGGAAGATCTCATGGCAGTGGGGACATTGGTTTCAGTCAATACCATAAGTAACATACTCCACCGCAATGGTCTCCGTTCCAGACGAGCCCGTAAGGTACCTTTACTTTCAAAGCGTCATGTCAAGGCTCGTCTACAGTTTGCTCATGATCACTTGGAGGACTCTGAGACTGACTGGTTCAAGGTTCTCTGGTCTGATGAGACCAAGATCGAGATCTTTGGTGCCAACCACACACGTGACGTTTGGAGACTGGATGGCACTGCATACGACCCCAAGAATACCATCCCTACAGTCAAGCATGGTGGTGGCAGCATCATGCTGTGGGGCTGTTTCTCAGCCAAGGGGCCTGGCCATCTGGTCCGCATCCATGGGAAGATGGATAGCACGGCCTACCTGGAGATTTTGGCCAAGAACCTCCGCTCCTCCATGAAGGATCTTAAGATGGGTCGTCATTTCATCTTCCAACAAGACAACGACCCAAAGCACACAGCCAAGAAAACCAAGGCCTGGTTCAAGAGGCAAAAAATCAAGGTGTTGCAGTGGTCTAGTCAGTCTCCTGACCTTAACCCAATTGAAAACTTGTGGAAGGAGCTCAAGATTAAAGTCCACATGAGACACCCAAAGAACCTAGATAACTTGGAGAAGATCTGCATGGAGGAGTGGGCCAAGATAACTCCAGAGACCTGTGCCGGCCTGATCAGGTCTTATAAAAGACGATTATTATCTGTAATTGCAAACAAACGTTATTCCACAAAATATTAAACCTAGGGGTTGAATAATAATTGACCCACACTTTTATGATTTAACTGAGCAACAAAACTTTTTGGTTTGTAAGATTTATGCATCTGTTAATAAATCCTGCTCTTGTTTGAAGTTTGAAGGCTCTAACTTATTTGCATCTTATTAAACCTGCTAAATCTGCAGGGTGTTGAATACTACTTGTAGGCATTGTAGTAATCCATACAGTGTAACGTGCGTACAAGGCAACAGAGATGGCAGAATCTTGCAAGACTCCAGAGGGAGTGACCAGAGGAATATCGGAGCCAGGCCAAGCTGGAGAGACTACAGTGGGGGCAGGAACTATCCGCTTTTCCGAGACCACCAGGGCCCAAACCCAGGCTGCAGCCTTCGCTGCTAGGGTTCTTGTGGACTGGAGAGCCAGGATCCAGCAACTGGTGAGTGAACTGCGGGGCCTAGGCTGGTCAAAAGAGAGAAGGAGGCGAGCCAGGACCAGGGCTGAAGACATGCTAGCGGGCCCGCTAGCCGCAAAGTACCAAGAATTGGCATCCCAGGTGGGAATGTCGTTACGTATGACCGCCAGTGGAGATGGGGGTCCGTAGAAAATTTTGGAACCCCTCATAACATCTTGTTCTACCATCGGGCAGTAGAGACGGAACACTTGCCTCAAAGGCTGCAAGAGCTGATGGCTGGAACCAGGATCACGTACCTCAAAATGCAGGGGCACCATCGCTGTGGGTGTGTCTGAGAAGGAAGGGAGCAGGATGAACCCTTCTTAAGGAATGATCGGGCCTGGGAGGGGCTCTGCGAGGTTGGCTGGGATGAGGCTACCACCCCCGAGAGATTGGAGTGTCCTTGTGGTTCCCCACCTCCTATGCTGGAGTAGGCGTTGTGCAGGTGATGCAGGGGGTTATTGCCCATTTCTGCATGTCAGGATCTCCGGCACTACCCAAAGCTGGGACACTTACAGCCCAGGCACCTAGGAATCAGGCTCAACATTTGAATGAAGCTCTACAGTTGGTGCCTTCAAGAGTGTATAGATGACCCTGCTTCTAATTTTTGGAAGGCTTTGCACTTAGTGCATAGCCTTTATGAGTCTAGGAGTACTACTACATGAAAATTTGAACATAATGTTCATGCGGCTCTCCTTTATGTCTACAGGGTGTATCTGAGTCCCTCATCCATCTAATTTTTAGCAGTTCTTGCTTCCTTAATAAATTGCACTAAAATTTCCAATTTTTTTTTTTTTAAATAAAAATTTGATAAAAAAAATACTCTTGTTTTTTCCAGCAGGCATATAAGTGGTATCGGAATGCTGATGATCGAATCATCAGTGCTGGCTATAGTGGTGGAGTATTCAAAGCAGCACAACACAACACACATGTCCCACATGCAGGTCCTCTCATTGGTGGTGGTGAAGTAGTGTTGTTTTGCAGAGCAACTCACCTGTGTGTGCTGCAGTGGACACTCCACTATTGCCTGCTACTGCTTGCATAGTCTCTCCAGCAAGGTGGGGTTCCATCTTGCTGGTACATAACATATCAGCTAGTGAGTGGGAAGGCAATAGTGACGCTGCAGTGCAGACAGATGAGCAGCTTCAGGATGAGAATGACAAAAGAACACACACACTGTGCAGACTTTCAGCAGCAGACCTGACATATGTGGGTAGTTTTCAAGGAATCTCTGCACCACCTAGTTCAGCACATGTCCCAGTCAAGGGATGTGCATCAAACCAGCTAGGCCCAGAGATGCTATGAGATTTTTCCCGTTATGGCACACCACCCGGCCGGCCCTGAGGTTTACCAACATAAACCACTGATCTGTGTGCTGTTTGATCCGCTTCCACCTGCATGGTGTGGGATTTTTCCCTCAAACAGGAGTTAAGGAAAAGCATGCTCTCACTTCCCCCTTGCTGTGCTGATGTTGGTGGTGCAAGTGTTTTTGTGACTGGATGAGGAAGAGGTGGAGGAAGCGGAGTAGGAGGTTGATGCAACCTCGACTGAGAAATATTCAGCAATCCTCGTTAGTGGCAGGACATTTGTAACAACTCAGGTAACCGGTTGTTACAGTGATGTTGCCTTCCCTTCAGGGAGGGAAATATCATGCTTGGAGGCAATGGATTCTCTTTACCAGGTAAGGCACCCACACACAACACATTCCAAATCCAGGCCAGAAGGGGGAGCTCAGGACCCGGATTCAGAGAAGCTTCCCTTAGCTATAGGCATCCTGGTCTGGAAAAAGAGTCAGTCAGTAGGTGGAAGTCTCCAGGAGGGAGAGATAGGAGAAGTACGTCAGACGGAGAGAGGCCTAGCAGCCACGTGGGAGCGGTAGCCTCTGGAACGGCAGATAACCCGAGGGGTTGAATGTGGTGGAACAACAGAGGGAAGGAGCAGAGGAGAGATAAAGGGCTCAGAGGGGAACCACGACCGGGCACCCTCAGAACCAGAGTGCAGCAACCGGGTACTGGGAGCCCGAGGCTTTAGTGGGACTCTAGGACACTTAGCAGAACCGGAGGGCTAAGAACTTTAAGTGATCGGCCCGCACCACGCCTGAGATGCAGCAGCACCTGAGGAGCCTGAGGCATGATAGGGTCCCTGTAAAATGGCTCAAGCTGCCCATCATGCAGGTACCTGTTCCAGGACAGGGGAAAAGAGGACTTTGCCAGTAAGCTTCAGGTAGCAGGGACCTCATACAACAGCGCAAGGAGGAAAGGCTCATGGACCTCAACTGGGAAGAAGATTCTCCCATTGCCTCCGAGCCGGCCGGACCACAGGACACCTGTACCTGGTACCCTGGACTGTGGACTACTACTACCAGTAAACCAGGTAAAGACTTTACAGCTTGTGTCCTCCACTTATTCGTTGGTATACAACATCCTTGCCACACACCTTGGGAGCCCTGGGGACCCCGCTTCACCTGTGGGAAGCATCACCATCCAGTCACCATACCATCACCCCAGAGGACCCCTTTAAGCAGCGTCGGTCCCTACTGACTGAGAACCACAGGTGGCATCACAAACAATATACTTTATTCACAACTCCCCTTAAAAGACCGTTCCCCTTCAAGTGAGCGCCCAGGGCCACGGACTGGGTTGCAGCCATCGTGACATCCCCTTTAAGACTGGACCCGGTACTGAGTACCCCACTGCCCTGGTGGGCGACTCACATTGGCTAGAATGCCTTCAGACTCTGTCATAGCCGCCAGTACATTTACCCTAGTAGGCAGTTAGGGAGATGTGACATCCCTGGCTATCCTTACTGGTCCACGTATCTGTGGTTATGTGGACCTTGCCACAGATGTTGTTGCTCAGTGCACACCTTATTTTGTCCACAACATGCATCTATAGGGTAGTGATGGCACGTCTGAAAAAGTAGTGGGGGCTGGGAAGACAGCCACCTCTATCATTTTAAAAAAAAAGTCCGTCTCCACCAGCCAGAATGGCAGCATTTCAAAGGGCAGTAATTTGGAAGTGCTGTCATTCAGGACCATGATTCGTGGGCAGGGGGGGGCATTTCCTCTTTCTCTTGAGGGTTTGGGAGATAGAAAGCTGAACATTTCCAAGGGATGGTGTGAAGATGCTTGGTGACAATAGTGATGGTGGTGGTGATGTCAAATCCGATCTTTGCTGGGAGGCAGCTGGCCCTGTTGATCGTGAGCAGGAAGAATAAGCAAAGGTCACAGCAGAAGAGGGAGCAGGAGGAGGCTCAGATCTGTCATGCTTTCTAAGGTGTGTACTCCATAGCACCTCATGCTTGTAATTCAGATGCCTCATCATGCAGGTGGTGCAGTTTCAGAAGATGTATGCTTCTCTTGAGGCCCTGATAGCACAGCATGCAAGCCACCTGTCACTTGTCATCAGGACATTCCCTTAACTAATGCCATGCCAGGGAGCTCTTTTGAGCTGGTTTTGGTGTGTTGATTTCAATGACATAGTGGGCAGTAGCAGTTAACATACTGGCTAGGGGCCGCCTGCTGAGGCTTTGCACCCTGCTCCCTATTTTGCTGTGCTGCTGGGTAGTGTGACCACCTACTCTTCCTCTGAACTGTGCATGTCACTAGGATGACCTCCTCTCCATGTGTGATCTAGTACTTCATCATCCCTCACATCATCTTTCACCCACTCCTCACCCCTGCCCTCCTTGCCGGTCTGCACACTGCAGAAAGATGCTACAGTTGGCAACTGTGTTTGGTCATCCTCTGACATGTGCTGCCATGGTCCACTGACCTTGTACACTAGCCCTACCTTGTACTCATGCTGTTACCTAACAAGTGGCTGGGTACCAGTGCACTCAGTCTCTTTCACTTCTGGGACAGAGGTAGGTGGATGGGCCACGGAACCCCAGCCAGCAGAGTCATCAAAAAGCAGAAGACACTGCTTCATGACTTTGGGCTTAAACTGCTTGGCAGATTTGCTGGGGGTGAGGTGGAAGCCGGATGACCATAGTGCTTCAATGCCAACTAGGCACTTTCTGCAGTGGAGTGGGTGGAAGATAATGCGAAGGAACTGGAACCACTGTCAGCCATCCAATGTATCAATGCCTTAACATATTCTGGCCTCACAATTCGTGTAGCGATGTTTGGCCCTATGAAATGCATGCACCAGAGAAAGGTGTTGTATTTGGGAACATAACAGGCATAGAATGACCACATTCTCTCCTTGCAGCAGCTACACCACCATCAGCAGCAACTACACCAGCACCATCACGGCCACATCCTCGTCCCCTATTTGATGCTCTTCTCAATTTTGCAAGTGGTTTCTCGGCACACTACTCGCACAGAGATGGAGGCAGAGTAAATTTATTTTTTTGCCATGCTATTCGTATAGACACAGTGATACAGTAACATTTTTTTGTTTGGCCAACAAATTGCAAAGAGACAGCTTCAGAAAAGAATTACATGTTTGGAGCAAAAATGGCAAAGACACGGGTTCAGAGAAGAATTTTTTTTTTTGGCCAGCAAATAGCAAAGAGATGGCTGCAGAGTTTATTTATTTTTTAAGCACTCTGCAGTGGTACAGTAAATTTATTTGTTTGACCTACAAATGCACACTACAGTGGTATAGTAAATTTATTTGTTTGGCCTATAAATAGCAAAGAGACGACTGCAGAGTAGCAACAGTGTGAGCATTCTTATCTGCCGGTTCTTTTTGATTTTTTTTTCTTCCCTACATATAGTCTTATTGACTGCAGTTCGATATACATCTCTATTTAGTTATCTTTTGGCATATTAATTAAAGTTAGCAATTCATATTAATATAGTTCAGTAAGTGGTCTCTCATTTGCACATGATCTTACTGGTACCCTGTATTATGTTACTTTTCTAGGGCAAATTATTTGATAGCTCAACTGTGACTTTCTCATGTCATAGTTATAATTACCAGGGACTTCTATCCATTATGTGTATATTAGCACTGTGCACTTTAGAATTTTATTGTCCACATTGACACATGGTCTGAGCTTTAAACATTTTTATATGGCTGACTACATATGTAAATGGTTCCTGGATGCATTATTGTGTATATTGTTAAGGTTGACACCATCCATTAGGTCATAAGATTGGCAGTGTTTCAGCCCTAATGTGGGCTTTTGTATGTTTTCATGTAATTTCTTGAAAACTTTTAATTGTTTTAACGGGTTGCAGTTTATTTCAATAAAATATTTACATTTATATGGTGATCCCTGTGTACATAGCATGCTTCTTTTTTCTTTGTTTCTTCGTATAGATTTATTTTTTAGGCACATCACTCATGCAGACATGGCTGAAGAGTACACAGTGGCTTAAAGGCACAGTACTCCCACAGGCTGGGGTGCAGAGTACACACAGTGGCTTTTTGGCACAGTACTCCCACAGGCAGGGGTGCAGAGTACACACAGTGGTTTTTTGGCACAGTGCTCCAACAAATATGGGTGCATAGAACACACAGCAGCTTTTTGAAAGACTACTCCCACTGAGACACATGCAGACTACACAAAGCAGCTTTTTGCAGAGTGCACTTCCTAACACTGTCCCTCTCTCCAGCTGCGCCCTGTGCCTACACTAATCAGAGCAGAATGGAGGCGACACTTGTGATCTGGCATTTATATACATCCAGACCGGTGATCGGAAAGTGCCCACAGCCTAAAAGCTTTTTGATTGGCTGTGCTGCAGCCTTTCAATAAACTTTATTTTTCACCGGAACCCGAACAACAAACCGAACATCCTGTTAAAAGTCCGTGTTCAGGGTTGGGTACCGGACACTTTACAGTTCTCGTTCACTAATACCTACTCTTTACTCTCCACTCTTTGCTCCTATTTCTTCACAGATTGTGTTACACTCTGGTGTCCGATTGTGAATATTGTTTGCTCTTTCCCCTTTCTGAATTGTAAAGAGCATTTTATTATTAACTATTATTATTTATAATATTAAATTGGTCAAGGCAGTACAGTGTCTGTATAATTTTTGCAATATGGATTATATTATATAATTAACCTGTAAAAAGAAAAATCCCTTGCAGCATGCACAGATAACCACCAGATAGCTGTTCGTCCATCTGTAACCCTCTGAATCCAACTGAAGCATTGTGCACGCTCAGCAGTGATCCCCTCTCTGTATCAGACAAGTATTCATTTTTACTTCTCGTAGGTTCAGCAGTCAGTGTTAAATCATCTTAACAATTACAGTGGTATCTCACTTGTCACAGAATTTCACCATGCCCTTCAGTTGTCACACAGAATTTCCTGCATTTTCTCATTAGCTTTACCTGCACCCTCCTTCCTACAGTAGTCAGAGTAGGGGCATTAAAATGCAGACATACTTACAAATACTAACAGTGCTGTGCACCTTTCTGTCATTTTCTATTTACTGTATTCACAATAAACCTTCTTGTGTTGTTTTCATTTTAGGTCACACACTTTAAAAAGTTCACTAACTTTCTTGCATTGTACGAACCTTAAATGATAACAGTGCAATCTGCAAAGTGTCCACCAGGTGTCTGTATAACATCGGGGAAAAAAGTACAAGCACATTTTTCTACTTGCTGGAACTCGTCTGATGGGACATCATCATTTGTCAAAGTTCTCAGATATATAAATTATTTTTACAACGTTCTACAATATTATTTATGATAATGAGGATAATTATTACTTTTACAACATTAATAATCACCAAATTAAAAATTACTCAATCCGTCACTGACATTTTCGATCACATGTGCCTTACTTATTGCTCACATTTGTCATTCTGGCATCCGACATATCAAGACAGCTATAACTTTTTATAACTTTTTTATTTTGTGGTCCTAATTATGTTGAAAACGGTCTTTGTTTTTAAGGTGGGGGGGAGGCAAGTTCTGCAGTATTTTGTTCTCACTGAATGGGATGTTCAGATTGCTTCAATACCAGATTTCTGTACCTTTGTGCATCATCATTCCCATCACTTTTATTCTATTGTTATTCACTATTTATTTATGAAAAATATTTATGTTGAAAAATGTGTCTATAACAGACGCAGATTTATGAGTGCATTTGCTGCCAATGTGCCTGAAATTTGAGTATGGTTCTGGAAAGAGTCAGATACATCAGATACTCCCCATATTGATTGTTTTTAGTCTTAAAAAAATATTGTGTTGTATTTCATTGCATTCTAGCCTGTCAGTGCATTGCTGCCAGTGTTCCCTCCCTTTATTTATAGTGACCCTACACCCAGGGACTGAGTAAGGCCTTCTCTTCCCTTCTCTGATGAGACCACTATTCTCCTGGACCCAAGATAGCCCTCTGTGTCACAGGAAGCAGTGGTAAGTCTAAGCTTCACTTCCATAAGGCGTAATTCCGACATACTACTTATCCCCAAACCAGTCAGAACCTAAGATAGAAACAAAATGAGCAAAAACCCTGTAGTAGTTAAGAATTAATAGTCCATGTAAATAACATAGCTGACACTATTTTGATCAAAAATGCATAAAAGCCATCCCACCACGATAAGGTGTACCCAATCGGGACAGACCCTATACTTCACCCCACTATATGTCAGCAGACCTTATAGATAAGGGCAGGGCAGGACCATCCTGATTGGGTTCACCTTGTCGCTGTGGGATGGCTTTTATGCTTTTTTTTAATCAAAATTGTGTCAACTAAGTACCCTGCATTATTTACATGTGTTGTTACTATTTAATTATCTATTGCAGGGTATTTGTTCATTTTGTTTTTATTTTGAGGTTTGTCTGCTAAATGTGAATATGCACCTAGAGATTGCACTTATATTAGCAATTAGCAAAGATTCCAGCTCTTTTCTTTGGTGTTGCTGCCCATATCATTAGCGGCCATTTTAAATTCTGGATGACCAGAATGCCAATCTCATTGGAAGAGGCAGTAGGAGACAATCAAACATCATTATTTTGGATAGATACCATATACATGACATATATATAGCCATTTTTCAGTGTCAGGGTAGAGGGTCACATTAAATGACATTTGTCAGTAGCATCAACCCTTATTACCTAGTCTTTATGGGTATTTAGGTCATAGAAAGTTGAATGAAATGATACTGTGATTTCTGCAATCCAATGAATGGTTCCCGAGAAATCCACATTTCTTATATGTAAATGCCTTGAAAAGATCTCTGGGCTAGATTTCAGTACAATCCCTGCTGCAAAGAATCCTGTATGACTTCAGGACTGAATTCTATAAAACTGTGAATGCAACTCGGGATCAATAATACACTAGTAATGCAGTGAATAGTGTTGAGCATTCCGATACCGCAAGTATCGGGTATCGGCCGATATTTGCTGTATCGGAATTCCGATACCGAGTTCCGATATTTTTGTGATATCGGAATCGGAAGTTCTCAGTGTATGGTTCCCAGGGTCTGGAGGAGAGGAGACTCTCCTTCAGGCCCTGGGATCCATATTCATGTAAAAAATAAAGAATTAAAATAAAAAATATGGATATATTCACCCCTCCGGCGGACCCTGGACCTTAGCGATGTAACCGGCAGCCTCCGTTCCTAAGAATGCAGTGAGTATAGGACCTGCGATGACGTCGTGGCTTGTGATTGGTCACGTGAGCAGTCACATGAGCGGTCACGCGACCAATCACAAGCCGCAACGTCATCGAAGGTCGTTCACTCTGCATTCTTAGGAACGGAGGCTGCCGGTTACATCGCTAAGGTCCAGGGGCTGTCCGAGGGTGAGTATATCCATATTTTTTATTTTTATTCTTTATTTTTTACATGAATATGGATCCCAGGGCCTGAAGGAGAGTTTCCTCTCCTTCAGACCCTGGGAACCATCCAGGATACCTTCCGATATTTGTGTCCCATTGACTTGTATTGGTATCGGGTATCGGTATCGGCGAGATCCAATATTTTGCCGGTATCGGCCGATCCAATCCGATACCGATACTTTCGAGTATAGGAAGGTATCGCTCAACACTAGCAATGAAATGTTTTTAGAGTTGGTTGACCTTTTACGTAGAATTATTAACATATATATGTGAATACATTACACACACACACTCACATGTATATATATATATATATATATATATATATATATATATACACACGTGTGTAATGTATTCACATATACATTATTATTATTCATTATAGCGCCATTTATTCCATGAAAAGGGGAAGCACAGGGGCATACATAGACAAGTACAATAAACATGAGCAATACAAGGCACATACAAGTACAGAAGGAGAGAGGACTCTTCCCGCTAAGGCTCACAGTCTACAGGGGATGGGTGAGGAATGGATACATGTTAATAATTCTACATAAAAGGTCAACCAACTGTAAAAACATTGCATTGCATTACTAGTGCATTATTGATCCTGAGTTATATACATATATACACACACATAGCATAACACCTTGGCATATCAAAGTTCAGGTCACTTCTAAAGTATTTTAGAATACAAGGTACACTGTAAATATAGGGTTTGGAAGCAAAAAGGAACATGAGAATGTGAATCCCAAAGTTTGGATGGTAGAGGTATATAATTTCATAAATTATAATCTGGATTTATAATGTGTCTTCTGCAGGAACACGTAAGCAAGGCCTTCAAAAACATTGCAAAGTACAAACACATCAACACCTCGGGGTCTCTGTCCAGTGTCAGTACAAATGACACATCCACAGTGCCCTCATTCAGCACTCTGGGGGCTAACAAAATACCAATGCATTATTTATGTTGTTTGTATATCAACATTCCAGCCCCTAATGCAGCCCGAGGAAGATCCCAGAGGATCAGAAATGATGACATAAACGTCTCTGAAATAAATCACTTTGAATTTTGCTAGCCTGGACTGCTGAATGAATGCTCCCATGACTGCGACTTCTTTGCTTTTTGGAACTCAGGGAGGTTTGTTCCATTTTAATGTCAACAAGTAGCCAAATGAAATCCAAAAATTCATCATAAACATGTAAAAAAGTTAAACAAGCAAATATAGCTGCAGTAATGTTCCTGGCAATGTCACATCATGGTAGACATTCACTACCACTGTTGAAGTTATTTGGATATTTTTAGGTGCCATATTAAAATATGTATTTATTTTCATTATTATTGACTATTTAAAATGTGTAACGGACTTAAATGAACTTTTCAGACTAGGGATGAGCGAATGCGCTCGGCATTTAATGTACGGTGCTCGATGTAAAACTCAAATCCCTGTTCTCTGCGTCTTTGGCACCTGTTACGCAGCCAATAAGCATGCAGGGATTGCCTGTAAGTCACTAAGATGCCATAGCCATCTTGGTTGTGGCATTACTGTGATTGGCTAGCCGTCTGACATCATTAGGGATTATGAAAGGATACGTGCCTCCTGGCTTTGCCCTCTGAAGCCATTGCACAGCTCTGTAATACTTCATAATGGAGGTAGAGAGGAGAGTGCTTGTCTAGGCCTGTGTGCATAGTATAACGAATCAGAGGCATGTAGTGTTGATTCTAAAAACTTGATTCCAGCTTGCCTAGTAGCTCTAAGCTCACTGGGGCTCAGACACTGGCCTTGCCCTGGCCTCACATCAAAGAAAACAGAAAAAATTGGAGTCCGGCTCAACAGGACTGGATTTTCCTTATCTTTTTCTTTTACAAAAGAAAATATAGTGCATACAAAAGATAAATTTACATGGTCAACATGACCCAGTCGATGCGTTTTGAATGCACTTTGCAGTCTTACTCATGAGTAAGACTGCTTAGCTGCTTAGTGCAGTCGAAACTCGTCAACTTGGTCGTGATGACCATGTAAATTTTTCTTTTGTATGCACTATATTTTCTTTTGAAAAATAAAAAGAAAAGGAAAATCCAGTCCTGTTGAGCCGGACTCCAATTTTTCTATTTTCCTGTAGTGTTGATGTAGGCTCTGTTCTAGGACCCCTACTCTTCTCAATCTATACACTTGGCCTGGACAACTCATAAAGTCCCATGAAATCCAGTACCACCTATATGCTGATGACACTCAGATCTACCATTCTGGCCCAAACGTCACCTGTCTACTGTCCAGAATCCCGGAGTGTCTATCAGCCATATCCTCCTTCTTCTCCTCTCGCTTCCTCAAACTCAATGTGGACAAATCTGAACTCATCATCCTTCCTCCATCTCACAGATCTTCCTTACCTGATCTATCTATCACCATTAATGACATTATGCTTTCCCCCGCACCGGAAGTTCGCTGCCTCGGAGTAACCCTTGACTCTGCCCTGTCCTCCAAACTTCACATCCAAGCACTTTCCACCTCATGTCGCCTCCAGCTAACACTATTTTCAGAATCCATCCTTTCCTCAAGCCTCAATCTATTAAAATGCTTGTGCATGCCCTCATCATCTCCCGCCTCGACTACTGCGACATCCTTTTCTGTGGCCTCCCTGCTAACACTCTTGCACCTCTCCAGTCCATCCTCCCTGCTAACACTCTCGCACCTCTCCAGTCGATCCTTAACTCTGCTGCCTGACTAATTCCTCTCTCCTCACTACTCTGCCGCTTCCCCCCTCTGCAAATCTCTTCACTGGCTCCCATTGCCTCAGCGGATCCAATTCAAATTACTCATACAGACCTACAAAGCCATCCATAACCTGTCTCCTCCATATATCTCTGAACTAATCTTCCGATATCTTCCCTCACGTAATCTCCGGTCCTCCCAAGACCTTCTCTCCTCCACACTTATTCGCTCCTCACCTAATCGCAGCCAAGACTTCTTCAGAATATCCCCCATCCTCTGGAATTCTGTGCCCCAACACATCCGACCATCAACCACATTCGGATCCTTCAGACGGAACCTGAAAACCCATCTCTTCAAGAAAGCTTACAGCTTGCACTGACCCCACTGCCTTTTCACCACTACCGGAGCTACTGCCTCACCAACACCAGAGCTGCTGCAACCCCCCAACCTACTGTCTCCTTCCCCACCATCCTGTAGAATGTAAGCCCGCAAGGGTAGGGTCCTCTCCCCTCTGTATCAGTCTGTGATTGTTATTTTGCTTACTGTAAGTGATGTCTGTAATTTGCATGTAACCCCTTCTCATGTACAGCACCATGGAATCAATGGTGCTATATAAATAAATAATAATAATAATTTTTGTGTTATATAACACACTCATAAATAGTTGAAATATTTTTCTGGGCTACATTTCTCAGAAATACACCATAAACTGTTCTGTAGTGTGGAGTACATTTCTGTGATCTCTAAAAGTGACCAAAAGCTTTTACAAATTTTGTTGGCTTCCTGTAGATTTCTCAGACATACAAGGTTACTTATACTGTGAATATTTCTGTGATCTCTTAAACTGAGAAAAAGCATTGACAGGTAGAGTTGAGCGACTTTCATTTTTTTAAGATCGAGTCGGGTTTTGTGAAACCCGATTTTGTCCAGAGTCGAGTCGAGTGCAGTCGGCCGATTATCGCTAAAAGTCGGGGATCGACCGAAACACGAAACCCAATGCAAGTCAATGGGGAAGCATAGTCGGCAGTGAGTGGAGGCCAGGAAAACACCTACAGTGCCCATTTTAATGCCAAAAACATCCATTCTTGTTTCTGAAGCTTGTCAATCTTAATTAACTTTATAATAATAGTTGGGCATAGGGAATTGGGGGTCATTTGGCAAAAGTTGTGGGGGGAGTAGGGCCGGCTCAAGTTTTTCGTGGGCCCAGGAAATGCGGACTACGTCACGGCGGTGTTGCAGGGAAAGGTAAGTATTTCAACGTTGCAAGTGCTGTGATCCTGAGCAAGCAGGGGGGGCCCACTCGTTCGCATTGGCACTGGCACAGGGCCCCTCAAAGTACAGCGGTGTGTTTGCATGGCGGGGGCGCCTCCCACCAGCAGCGACACTTTTGCGTACTCTGAGGGGCCCTGTGCCAGTGACGTCGCCAACGAGTATGCCCCCCCACCTGATGAAGGAACCTGCACTTTCATCTGCACCTTCCTCTCTGTCCCTGTGTAAGGTGGTATAACATGCGGGAAGGGGAACCTTACTTTCAGCAGGGTCAGATTCTGGCTGTGTAGAGTATAAGGGGAATGTAGTGGTCTAGGTCAATGTACCAGCAGACTCATCTAGCAGTGGCTGGGCAATGGGCAGGATGAGGAGGAAACAGATATAGGGCCAAAGAATAAAGTAGGCTAAATGCAGTTCAAAATTGGTAACAGGACTAAACAGGCGGCATTGCTTTGTTCAGTGGAGTAGCAAACCCAAGAGCAGCAGACACTGTTTCAAGGGCCTAACCACACTAGTAGGCCAAATGCAGTTTAATATCTGATAGTATAGGGCGAAAGCCAGAATGTGGAAGCTCAGCTTTGTTCAGTTGAGGACAACACCAGGCAGGGGCAGACAGACACCTTTAGTAGGCCGGAACAGCCAATTTTAAAAAAAAACAGCAGTTAGTAAGAGGCAGAAGGTAGAAGCTCAGCTTTATTCAGTTGAGGACAACACCAGGCAGGGGCAGACAGACACCTTTAGTAGGCCGGAACAGCCAATTGCATTTTTAAAAATGGTAATTTGGAACTGAAGGTTGAAGCTCAGCTTTATTCAGTTGAGGACAACACCAGGCAGGGGCAGACAGACACCTTTAGTAGGCCGGAACAGCCAATTGCATTTTTAAAAATGGTAATTTGGAACTGAAGGTTGAAGCTCAGCTTTATTCAGTTGAGGACAACACCAGGCAGGGGCAGACAGACACCTTTAGTAGGCCGGAACAGCCAATTGCATTTTTAAAAATGGTAATTTGGAACTGAAGGTTGAAGCTCAGCTTTATTCAGTTGAGGACAACACCAGGCAGGGGCAGACAGACACCTTTAGTAGGCCGGAACAGCCAATGGCATTTTTAAAAATGGTAATTTGGAACAGAAGGTAGAAGCTCAGCTTTATTCAGTTGAGGACAACACCAGGCAGGGGCAGACATTCACCTTTAGTAGGCCGGAACAGCCAATTGCATTTTTAAAAATGGTAATTTGGAACTGAAGGTTGAAGGTCAGCTTTATTCAGTTGAGGACAACACCAGGCAGGGGCAGACAGACACCTTTAGTAGGCCGGAACAGCCAATTGCATTTTTAAAAATGGTAATTTGGAACTGAAGGTTGAAGCTCAGCTTTATTCAGTTGAGGACAACACCAGGCAGGGGCAGACAGACACCTTTAGTAGGCCGGAACAGCCAATGGCATTTTTAAAAATGGTAATTTGGAACAGAAGGTTGAAGCACAGCTTTATTCAGTTGCAGCTTCTTGGCAATAATATAAAGAAGACGCGACAGGACAACACTCGGTGTATGCCATATCTGTGTTTTCAATGGAAAAAAACCTTTCAGTTAACTACTTGCAGGAGAAAGTTTTTGTAGCTGGTGGACAATTTTTTTAAAAAAAAGCAGTTAATAAGAGGCAGAAGGTAGAAGCTCAGCTTTATTCAGTTGCAGCTTCTTGGCAATAATATAAAGAAGACGCGACAGGACAACACTCGGTGGATGCCATATCTGTGTTTTCAATGGAAAAAAACCTTTCAATTAACTACTTGCAGGAGAAAGTTTTTGTAGCTGGTGGCCAATTTTTGTACTGTACCAGTTTTTTGTTGTATGTGTTTTTGTTTTTAATGTTAAAATGTCTGCATTTGATATATCTCCAGTATTTTCTTTTTTATAAGCAAAATACTGCAGTTTTACATCGGTTACATGGATACACAGGCAGCTTGGTGGTCAGTGGAGGAGTATTTAAAGTAGGGACCGCAGACAGGCTATCAAAGGCCTAAAATAACAAACAATAGGCTCATGGCTGTTTTACATCGGTTACATGGATACACGGGCAGGCAGCTTGGTGGTCAGTGGAGGAGTATTTAAAGTAGGGACCGCAGACAGGCTATCAAAGGCCTAAAAATAACAAACAATAGGCTTATGGCAGTTTTACATCGGTTACATGGATACACGGGCAGGCAGCTTGGTGGTCAGTGGAGGAGTATTTAAAGTAGGGACCGCAGACAGGCTATCAAAGGCCTAAAATAACAAACAATAGGCTCATGGCTGTTTTACATCGGTTACATGGATACACGGGCAGGCAGCTTGGTGGTCAGTGGAGGAGTATTTAAAGTAGGGACCGCAGACAGGCTATCAAAGGCCTAAAATAACAAACAATAGGCTCATGGCTGTTTTACATCGGTTACATGGATACACGGGCAGGCAGCTTGGTGGTCAGTGGAGGAGTATTTAAAGTAGGGACCGCAGACAGGCTATCAAAGGCCTAAAATAACAAACAATAGGCTCATGGCAGTTTTACATTGGTTACATGGATACACGGGCAGGCAGCTTGGTGGTCAGTGGAGGAGTATTTAAAGTAGGGACCGCAGACAGGCTATCAAAGGCCTAAAAATAACAAACAATAGGCTTATGGCAGTTTTACATCGGTTACATGGATACACGGGCAGGCAGCTTGGTGGTCAGTGGAGGAGTATTTAAAGTAGGGACCGCAGACAGGCTATCAAAGGCCTAAAATAACAAACAATAGGCTCATGGCAGTTTTACATCGGTTACATGGATACACAGGCAGCTTGGTGGTCAGTGGATGAGTATTTAAAGTAGGGACCGCAGACAGGCTATCAAAGGCCTAAAATAACAAACAATAGGCTCATGGCTGTTTTACATCGGTTACATGGATACACGGGCAGTCAGCTTGGTGGTCAGTGGAGGAGTATTTAAAGTAGGGACCGCAGACAGGCTATCAAAGGCCTAAAATTACAAACAATAGGCTCATGGCTGTTTTACATCGGTTACATGGATACACGGGCAGGCAGCTTGGTGGTCAGTGGAGGAGTATTTAAAGTAGGGACCGCAGACAGGCTATCAAAGGCCTAAAATAACAAACAATAGGCTTATGGCAGTTTTACATCGGTTACATGGATACACGGGCAGGCAGCTTGGTGGTCAGTGGAGGAGTATTTAAAGTAGGGACCGCAGACAGGCTATCAAAGGCCTAAAATAACAAACAATAGGCTCATGGCTGTTTTACATCGGTTACATGGATACACGGGCAGGCAGCTTGGTGGTCAGTGGAGGAGTATTTAAAGTAGGGACCGCAGACAGGCTATCAAAGGCCTAAAATAACAAACAATAGGCTCATGGCTGTTTTACATCGGTTACATGGATACACGGGCAGGCAGCTTGGTGGTCAGTGGAGGAGTATTTAAAGTAGGGACCGCAGACAGGCTATCAAAGGCCTAAAATAACAAACAATAGGCTCATGGCAGTTTTACATCGGTTACATGGATACACGGGCAGGCAGCTTGGTGGTCAGTGGATGAGTATTTAAAGTAGGGACCGCAGACAGGCTATCAAAGGCCTAAAATAACAAACAATAGGCTCATGGCAGTTTTACATTGGTTACATGGATACACGGGCAGGCAGCTTGGTGGTCAGTGGAGGAGTATTTAAAGTAGGGACCGCAGACAGGCTATCAAGGGCCTAAAATAACAAACAATAGGCTCATGGCTGTTTTACATCGGTTACATGGATACACGGGCAGGCAGCTTGGTGGTCAGTGGAGGAGTATTGCAAGGAGTGTCTGTCCCAGTACTCCCAAAATATAAATAGATGTTAATGTCTCGCAAAACAACCAAAAAAAAAAAAAGGTGGCATACTTAGGTACAGGGGTGGGCTCATCTGCTGAGTTTCTGACATAGTAATTTGGCAGTAACTATTTAATGGTGCCAATATAGGACACAGACACAGACTACTTTAAGTTGCATCATAGATGTCTACAAATTTGTATTGTCAGTGCCAGACATTGAATGATGTCAGCGAATAGACTAAAGATTGGTGGAGCTGTGCGACATAATTTTGCACGTGGTAGAGAACAGTTTGAGCTGGGGGAGGGGGGAACTCTCTTGAGGCCGGCGGGACCGCCCCAGGGCCCCTCATGTTACAACGGTGTGTCTGACGTTGGGTGCGCACCACCACCGCCAGAGACACTACATTGTACTATGAGGGACCCAGTAGCAATGCCGTCAACCAAAAGCGAGCACACCCACCTCTTCAGACAAACAGCAGTCTCACGGGTGCTTGCGCCAAGTCGTGATACCACGGCCCCGTGTGGGGAGTTTGGCCATTTAGGGAGGTGTAAACATGTCGTATGCTGTACAATCAGCTGCAGCAAATTAGACATTAGAAAAGTAATTCACAGGCAAGAGCTTTTCATAGGAAAGCTAGGTGTCGGCCGGGCAAGGTGGGGCAAAAGATTTCGAAATCCAGTTGTGGTTCATTTTAATGAATGTTAGATCGTCAACATTTTGGGTAGCCAGACGAGTCCTTTTTTCGGTTAATATTGAACCTGCAGCACTGAATACTCTTTCTGATAGGACACTTGCTGCCGGGCAAGCAAGCTCCTGCAATGCATATTCTGCCAATTCTGGCCAGGTGTCTAATTTTGATGCCCAGTAATCAAATGGGAATGACGGTTGAGGGAGAACATCGATAACGGATGAAAAATAGTTAGTAACCATACTGGACAAATGTTGTCTCCTGTCACTTTCAATTGATGCAGCAGTACCTGTCCTGTCTGCGGTCATAGCAAAATCACTCCACAACCTGGTCAGAAAACCCCTCTGTCCAACGCCACTTCTGATGTGTGCACCCCTATCACTCCTAGTCTGTTGCCCCCTTGAGCTCGTGTGAGAACGATCACGTGCGCTGTGTGCTGGGAATGCCTGAAGCAAACGGTCAACAAGAGTTGATTGTTTGGTTGCTAATATTAGTTCCAAGTTCTCATGTGGCATAATATTTTGCAATTTGCCTTTATAGCGTGGATCAAGGAGGCAGGCCAACCAGTAATCGTCATCGTTCATCATTTTCGTTATGCGTGTGTCCCTTTTTAGGATACGTAAGGCATAATCCGCCATGTGGGCCAAAGTTCCAGTTGTCAAATCTCCGGTTGTGATTGGGTGAGGGGCAGTTGCAGGCAAATCTACGTCACTTGTGTCCCTCAAAAAACCAGAACCCGGCCTTGACACGCAACCAATTTCCAGTGCCCCCGGGAAAGGTTCCGCATTAAAAATATACTCATCCCCATCATCCTCCTCGTCCTCCACCTCCTCTTCGCCCGCTACCTCGTCCTGTACACTGCCCTGACCAGACAATGGCTGACTGTCATCAAGGCTTTCCTCTTCCTCTGGTGCAGACGCCTGCTCCTTTATGTGCGTCAAACTTTGCATCAGCAGACGCATTAGGGGGATGCTCATGCTTATTATGGCGTTGTCTGCACTAACCAGCCGTGTGCATTCCTCAAAACACTGAAGGACTTGACACATGTCTTGTATCTTCGACCACTGCACACCTGACAACTCCATGTCTGCCATCCTACTGCCTGCCCGTGTATGTGTATCCTCCCACAAAAACATAACAGCCCGCCTCTGTTGGCACAGTCTCTGAAGCATGTGCAGTGTTGAGTTCCACCTTGTTGCAACGTCTATGATTAGGCGATGCTGGGGAAGGTTCAAAGACCGCTGATAGGTCTGCATACGGCTGGCGTGTACAGGCGAACGTCGGATATGTGAGCAAAGTCCACGCACTTTGAGGAGCAGGTCGGAGAACCCAGGATAAGTTTTCAATAAGCACTGCACCACCAGGTTTAAGGTGTGAGCCAGGCAAGGAATGTGTTTCAGTTGGGAAAGGGAGATGGCAGCCATGAAATTCCTTCCGTTATCACTAACTACCTTGCCTGCCTCAAGATCTACTGTGCCCAGCCACGACTGCGTTTCTTGTTGCAAGAACTCGGACAGAACTTCCGCGGTGTGTCTGTTGTCGCCCAAACACTTCATAGCCAATACAGCCTGCTGACGCTTGCCAGTAGCTGGCCCATAATGGGACAACTGGTGTGCAACAGTGTCATCTGCCGATGGAGTGGTTGGCCGACTGCGGTCTGTGGAAGAGCTGTAGCTTCTGCAGGAGGATGAGGAGGAGGAGGAGGAGGGGGTGCGAACGCCTACAGCCAACTGTTTCCTAGACCGTGGGCTAGGCACAACTGTCCCGAAATTGATGTCCCCTGTGGACCCTGCATCCACCACATTCACCCAGTGTGCCGTGATGGAAACATAACGTCCCTGGCCATGCCTACTGGTCCATGCATCTGTAGTCAGGTGCACCTTTGTACTCACAGATTGCCTGAGTGCATGGACGATGCGCTGTTTAACATGCTGGTGCAGGGCTGGGATGGCTTTTCTGGAAAAAAAGTGTCGACTGGGTAGCTCGTATCGGGGTTCAGCGTACTCCATCAGGGCTTTGAAAGCTTCGCTTTCAACTAACCGGTAGGGCATCATCTCTAACGAGATTAGTCTAGCTATGTGGGCGTTAAAACCCTGTGTACGCGGATGCGAGGATAAGTACTTCCTTTTTCTAACCAGAGTCTCATGTAGTGTGAGCTGAACTGGAGAGATGGAGATCGTGGAACTTGCGGGTGTGCCGGTGGACATGGCAGACTGAGAGACGGTTGGAGACGGTATTGTTTCCGCCGGTGCCCTAGATGCAATATTTCCGCCTACAAAACTGGTGATTCCCTGACCCTGACTGCTTTTGGCTGGCAAAGAAACCTGCACAGATACTGCCGGTGGTGCGGAAAATGGTGGTCTTACAGTGACGGAAGGGATGTTGCGTTGATGACTAGCTTCATTGGCCGAGGGTGCTACAACCTTAAGGGACGTTTGGTAGTTAGTCCAGGCTTGAAAATGCATGGTGGTTAAGTGTCTATGCATGCAACTAGTATTGAGACTTTTCAGATTCTGACCTCTGCTTAAGCTAGTAGAACATTTTTGACAGATGACTTTGCGCTGATCAATTGGATGTTGTTTAAAAAAATGCCAGACTGCACTCTTCCTAGCATCGGATCCCTTTTCAGGGATTGCAGACTGAGCTTTAACCGGATGGCAACGCTGTGCTCCAACAGGTTTTGGCTTTGACACGCGTTTTGGGCCAGATAGGGGCCCGGCAGATGGAACCTGTTGCGATGTTGATGCCTGCTGCGGCCCCTCCTCCACCTCTGCTTCTGAACTACTGCTGCCTGCACCCTGTTCCCTCAATGGCTGCCAATCGGGGTCAACAACCGGGTCATCTATTACCTCCTCTTCGAGCTCGTGTGCAACTTCGTCTGTGTCACTGTGTCGGTCTGTGGTATAGCGTTCGTGGCGGGGCAACATAGTCTCATCAGGGTCTGATTGTGGATCTGTACCCTGAGAGGGCAATGTGGTGGTCTGAGTCAAAGGAGCAGCATAGTACTCTGGCTGTGGCTGTGCATCAGTGCACTCCATGTCAGAATCTACTTGTAATGGGCATGGCCTGTTAAGTGTTTCACTTTCTAAGCCAGGGACGGTATGTGTAAAGAGCTCCATGGAGTGACCCGTTGTGTCGCCTGCTGCATCCTTCTCTCTTGTTGTAGTTTTTGCTGAGGAGGACAAGGAAGCGACTTGTCCCTGACCGTGAACATCCACAAGCGACGCGCTGCTTTTACATTTACCAGTTTCAGAAGAGGAGGCAAAAGAGCTAGAGGCTAAATCTGCAATGTAAGCCAAAACTTGCTGTTGCTGCTCCGGCTTTAATAGTGTTTTTCCTACTCCCAGAAAAGAGAGCGTTCGAGGCCTTGTGTAGCCAGACGACGAAACTGGCTCCACAGCTCCAGACTTAGGTGGAATATTTTTATCCCCACGACCACCTGATGCTCCACTACCACTACCATCATTACCAGCTGACAATGAACGCCCACGGCCACGACCTCTTGCACCAGACTTCCTCATTGTTTTAAAAAATTAACCAAAGTAACTTTATTTGTTGCTGTCAAACAACTTACACGGTGAGCTATAACTTCAGTATGATTTCTATATCCCTTAACAGGTTGGTGAGACCACAAGGAAAATCAGGCACAATGTTACACACTCTGTTTTCTGTGGCACAAAATCACAGAGATGACACACACGCAGGACTGTCACTCAAGCACTAATGTCAATATTATTCTCCCACCTAATTTTTTTTTTTTTTTCTCAGGGAGACTTTAGAAACCAAATAAGATAAAATGTTTTTTTCAGGGACAATTTAGAAACCAAATACTAATAAAAAAAAATAAAATAAATAAAATAGCCTTTCTATGGCCCACAATTAGAGAGAGAGAGGTGGCACACCCAGGAGTCAAGACTGGCACACAAGCTGAAAGGGCAATATTACTCTCCCACTGTTTTTTTATGTATTTTTTTTTTCAGGGAGACTTTAGAAACCAAATAATATTAAACAAAGCAAAAAAATAAATAGGCTTTCTATGGCCCACAATTAGAGAGAGAGAGGTGGCACACCCAGGAGTCAAGACTGGCACACAAGCTGAAAGGGCAATATTACTCTCCCACTGTTTTTTTATGTATTTTTTTTTTCAGGGAGACTTTAGAAACCAAATAATATTAAACAAAGCAAAAAAATAAATAGGCTTTCTATGGCCCACAATTAGAGAGAGAGAGAGGTGGCACACCCAGGAGTCAAGACTGGCACACAAGCTGAAAGGGCAATATTACTCTCCCACTGTTTTTTTATGTATTTTTTTTTTCAGGGAGACTTTAGAAACCAAATAATATTAAACAAAGCAAAAAAATAAATAGGCTTTCTATGGCCCACAATTAGAGAGAGAGAGGTGGCACACCCAGGAGTCAAGACTGGCACACAAGCTGAAAGGGCAATATTAATCTCCCACTGTTTTTTTATGTTTTTTTTTTTCAGGGAGACTTTAGAAACCAAATAATATTAAACAAAGCAAAAAAATAAATAGGCTTTCTATGGCCCACAATTAGAGAGAGAGAGGTGGCACACCCAGGAGTCAAGACTGGCACACAAGCTGAAAGGGCAATATTACTCTCCCACTGTTTTTTTATGTATTTTTTTTTTCAGGGAGACTTTAGAAACCAAATAATATTAAAAAAAGCAAAAAAATAAATAGGCTTTCTATGGCCCACAATTAGAGAGAGAGAGGTGGCACACCCAGGAGTCAAGACTGGCACACAAGCTGAAAGGGCAATATTACTCTCCCACTGTTTTTTTATGTATTTTTTTTTTCAGGGAGACTTTAGAAACCAAATAATATTAAACAAAGCAAAAAAATAAATAGGCTTTCTATGGCCCACAATTAGAGAGAGAGAGGTGGCACACCCAGGAGTCAAGACTGGCACACAAGCTGAAAGGGCAATATTAATCTCCCACTGTTTTTTTATGTTTTTTTTTTTTTTTTCAGGGAGACTTTAGAAACCAAATAATATTAAACAAAGCAAAAAAATAAATAGGCTTTCTATGGCCCACAATTAGAGAGAGAGAGGTGGCACACCCAGGAGTCAAGACTGGCACACAAGCTGAAAGGGCAATATTACTCTCCCACTGTTTTTTTATGTATTTTTTTTTTTCAGGGAGACTTTAGAAACCAAATAATATTAAACAAAGCAAAAAAATAAATAGGCTTTCTATGGCCCACAATTAGAGAGAGAGAGGTGGCACACCCAGGAGTCAAGACTGGCACACAAGCTGAAAGGGCAATATTACTCTCCCACTGTTTTTTTATGTATTTTTTTTTTTCAGGGAGACTTTAGAAACCAAATAATATTAAACAAAGCAAAAAATAAATAGGCTTTCTATGGCCCACAATTAGAGAGAGAGAGGTGGCACACCCAGGAGTCAAGACTGGCACACAAGCTGAAAGGGCAATATTACTCTCCCACTGTTTTTTTATGTATTTTTTTTTTTCAGGGAGACTTTAGAAACCAAATAATATTAAAAAAAGCAAAAAAATAAATAGGCTTTGTATGGCCCACTGAATGAGAGATGGCACACACAGGAGTGGCACACAAGCCTTGACTGAGGCCAATATTTTTCTCCCACTGATTGATGTAGTGTTTTTGTGTTGAGGTAGATTTTAGAACACAAATCAAGAAAAAAAATAAATAGGCTTTCTATGGCCCACTCAGTGAGAGATGGCACACACAGGGATGGCACTGTAGCAGAAATGCCAATCTTAATCTTCCACAAAAAAAAAAAAAACAGGGACTGTCCTACAATTACTATCTCCCTGCAGTAATGTAAGCCAGGTATGGCAGGCAGCAATAGGAGTGGACTGATGCACAAATTAAATAAAAAGTGTGGACAAACAAAAAAGATAGCTGTGCAGAAAGGAAGGAACAAGAGGATATGTGCTTTGAAAAAAGCAGTTGGTTTGCACAGTGGCGTACACACAGCAATACAGCTATCACGGAGCCTTCTAGGGCAGCCCAATGAGCTACAGCGCTGAGAGAAAAAAAAAAAATGTAGCTTCCAGTGTCCCTGCACACCGAAGGTGGTGTTGGACAGTGGAAATCGCTACAGCACAAGCGGTTTGGTGGTTAGTGGACCCTGCCTAACGCTCTCCCTGCTTCTGACGAAGCGGCAGCAACCTCTCCCTAAGCTCAGATCAGCAGCAGTAAGATGGCGGTCGGCGGGAACGCCCCTTTATAGCCCCTGTGACGCCGCAGACAGCAAGCCAATCACTGCAATGCCCTTCTCTAAGATGGTGGGGACCAGGACCTATGTCATCACGCTGCCCACACTCTGCGTTCACCTTCATTGGCTGAGAAATGGCGCTTTTCGCGTCATTGAAACGCGACTTTGGCGCGAAAGTCGCGTACCGCATGGCCGACAAGCACAGGGGTCGGATCGGGTTTCATGAGACGCCGACTTAGCCAAAAGTCGGCGACTTTTGAAAATGAACGACCCGTTTCGCTCAACCCTATTGACAGGTTTTTCTAGATTGAATTTGATTGTTATCCATACACTTTTACGTTCTTTCTGTTACATTATGATGGAGCAAACTCACAAATGGTTTGATTGCTGCAGGTGACCAATTCTTTTCTTTTATTAAAAATAAATTGATTTCAAGAGACAATAAATCAAGCAAAGGGACTTTTTACCCAGAACCAATAGTACTAAATATAGCAAAAATTGGGATAAATTTAAAACATACCTTTTATTTAAATATCTATAAAAAAAAACTATGGGTGCGATCAGTAGTGCTGTAACAAAGACAAACAACAAGAAACAGACAGTAAAATACCTAGTGTCTTGAATGCACGTATTGGGTCTAATAGTCGGAGAGGGCTCATATAAGGGTGACTGCGCCTTTCTTATACACCCATGAAATTTCTACAGTATAGGCCCATTAGCAAATAATAGTCTTGATAAACAATAATAGCTCTTTTCTGTTTGAATTGGCTATATACACTCACCGGCCACTTTATTAGGTACACCATGCTAGTAACGGGTTGGACCCCCTTTTGCCTTCAGAACTGCCTCAATTCTTCGTGGCATAGATTCAACAAGGTCCTGGAAGCATTCCTCAGAGATTTTGGTCCATATTGACATGATGGCATCACACAGTTGCCGCAGATTTGTCGGCTGCACATCCCAAAGATGCTCCATACAAGGCAGGATGGATCCATTCTTTCATGTTGTTTACGCCAAATTCTGACCCTACCATCCGAATGTCGCAGCAGAAATCGAGACTCATCAGACCAAGCAACGTTTTTCCAATCTTCTACTGTCCAATTTCGATGAGCTTGTACAAATTGTAGCCTCAGTTTCCTGTTCTTAGCTGAAAGGAGTGGTACCCGGTGTGGTCTTCTGCTGCTGTAGCCCATCTGCCTCAAAGTTCGACGCACTGTGCGTTCAGAGATGCTCTTAGGCCTACCTTGGTTGTAACGGGTGGCGATTTGAGTCACTGTTGCCTTTCTATCAGCTCGAACCAGTCTGCCCATTCTCCTCTGACCTCTGGCATCAACAAGGCATTTCCGCCCACAGAACTGCCGCTCACTGGATTTTTTTTCTTTTTCGGACCATTCTCTGTAAACCCTAGAGATGGTTGTGCGTGAAAATCCCAGTAGATCAGCAGTTTCTGAAATACTCAGACCAGCCCTTCTGGCACCAACAACCATGCCACGTTCAAAGGCACTCAAATCACCTTTCTTCCCCATACTGATGCTCGGTTAGAACTGCAGGAGATTGTCTTGACCATGTCTACATGCCTAAATGCACTGAGTTGCCACCATGTGATTGGCTGATTAGAAATTAAGTGTTAACAAGAAGTTGGACAGGTGCACCTAATAAAGTGGCCAGTGAGTGTATATATATATATATATATATATATATATATATATATATATATATATATATACTTTGTACAAAAAGAAAAAAAAAAAAAGAGCATGAACCGCACATCCCAAAATCATACGTTGATCTAAAGCCGCTAGGCAAAAATTTAAATACTGAACATGAGGTTTTCAGTTTAACATTCTGATCAGACTGTATGAAGCCCACTGCCCCTTCACGGCAAACCTCGTAGTGGGTCCTAACGCCCTAACGGAGCGGAGCCGTGCGGCGACCACCGCCGCAGCGGCCATGCACCAGCAGGGCGGACGGCCTGTTGCCCCACAGCACCCCTGCTGTGAGACTGAGCCCCCATGACTCCAGACCGCGCCGCCCCACCAGCACAAAGCCACAGCAACAATGGCCGCCACACAGCACCAGCACCAAAATGAAGGGAGCATTTAAACTCACCTTCCTCCAGCTCTTCAGTGAGAGCCAAAATGGGCTAGACCCCTTACTTTGCAGTCTCCTGCTAATTAAAATCACCTGAGCCACTATGAGGTTTGCCGTGAAGGGGCAGTGGGCTTCATACAGTCTGATCAGAATGTTAAACTGAAAACCTCATGTTCAGTATTTAAATTTTTGCCTAGCGGCTTTAGATCAACGTATGATTTTGGGATGTGCGGTTCATGCTCTTTTTTTTCTTTTTGCACATAGCATGTACTTGTCTCTTTTTTTGGACCAGCACTCCTCCCATTTGGCTCAGGTGATTTTAATTAGCAGGAGACTGCAAAATAAGGGGTCTAGCCCATTTTGGCTCTCACTAAAGAGCTGGAGGAAGGTGAGTTTAAATGCTCCCTTCATTTTGGTGCTGGTGCTGTGTGGCGGCCATTGTTGCTGTGGCTTTGTGCTGGTGGGGCGGCGCGGTCTGGAGTCATGGGGGCTCAGTATCGCAGCATGGGTGCTGTGGGGCAACAGGCCGTCCGCCCTGCTGGTGCATGGCCGTTGCGGCGGTGGTCGCTGCACGGCTCCGCTCCTTTAGGGCGTTAGGACCCACTACGAGGTTTGCCGTGAAGGGGCAGTGGGCTTCATACAGTCTGATCAGAATGTTAAACTGAAAACCTCATGTTCAGTATTTAAATTTTTGCCTAGCGGCTTTAGATCAACGTATGATTTTGGGATGTGCGGTTCATGCTCTTTTTTTTTTCTTTTTTTTTTTTTTCTTTTTGCATATATATATATATATATATATATATATATATATATATATATATATATATACAGTATATATATAAACACCAAATGCATATCAGCTTTGTATCCTTTAATCATAAGTCATGCATGGATCTTTTCTTGATCCTATTACATAAAGCATAGACTGATTTTTCTGCACACATCAACTACTTACGGTATATCCAGACATGTACCTGCCCATCTGGTACCACATCTATTGGTTGACATGAGCAATTACAGCTGATAGTATAAGGTAGACAACTTATGCCCAATAATCATGTATTTTAATACAGAAACAAAATGTTATCCAGCCATAAACACATAAGTTACACCTTTTATAAAGTAGGATAGATGTCATATTATATACATGACCATCCTAAACATGTATAAGAGGATTGACCTCACCCAATTAGTTAATGGTCCTGTATAAGAATCATGCCAGGCACTCTATCCACACTGGGAGAGGAGGGGTGTATCATCCTCAAGCTTTTTCCCGACGCATTTCCTCAAATCCTTAGATTCATCAGGGGAGCTTTTTCAAATAGTGGTCCATCACCATAGGATCTAAAGTGCTTGTCAGTGTTCAAAGTCTCATGTTCGCTGCCACAGAGGACTTACTGACCTGCCTCTCTTTAAAGAACGTTCTGCGCCATCATATCTCCGCCTTCGGCAAGTAATGGATATCCGGTCAGTAGACCGCATTTCTGGTACTTGAAACGCATTTCTGGTACTTGAACCGCACTTCCGGCTGCTGGCACTCAGGAGGAGCCGGAGGTGGGACACAAAACGTCACCTCTGGCAATTGCATCCTGCAGATCGGCTTTTTTACATGATTATCATGCCGGAAAAATAGATAGGGAAAGGAGACCCTCCCCTCCGAAATACTGAAACAAATGTGTCCAGCTGGGGGACAGCCATAAATCATGTACATCCAAAAGGTAACTTGAATGGAGATGGAAAACGGCCACCCTGATTACATGGGTGCATATTAGTGGATTCCATACGGCATCCCCAATATAGCATGGTACAGGGATAGCCACACAATAAAAGATCTTATTCCAACAAAGTGTTTCTGTAGAGGGGAAAAAGGACAAATACCTTCAAATTAGCTCTAAAGGATGGGATAAGGTGAAATGTAATAATACCCACAATAGGGATTAGGCATATGTCTAACATCGATTGTGATATCATGATATGATTGACAGAAGACAAGAGGGAAATGATTCATGTGTGCGCCACATCACAGACCAATGAAATATTGAAACTAGTGAGACCACATTGGATGGTCTATGGTGCTACACAAGAGACAAAAAGGAGGGAACTCCCTGTATTCGGTGCTATTCTACAAAAGACCCTACCTAATACAGAAGTTGGCATGCAAGGTTCCTACGCAAATAACAGAAAACTTGTGTATACAGGTGTGAACTAGGAGTAGCAATCTCTCTATATAACAAACAAATAAAGTTGCACTTTGTAGTGCTAAAGCATGTAAATATGTAATATATAAAACATGAATAGCATTACTGATCTAGAAAATAAGAAAAAAGGGAGACACTTAGCACATAATTTGGCCAATTCACGCATGTCCAGAAGCCAATGATAAGGCTGTCTCCGATCTGCTGGGAACCTATGTGTCTAGTGTGAATACCTCTCTTAGGCCATGTGCACACATTCAGGATGTTTCACGTTTTTTCGCTATAAAAACGTGATAAAAACGCGAAAAAAACACTAACCTATGCCTCCTATTATTTACAGTGTATTCCGCATTTTTTGTGCAAATGTTGCGATTTTTTCCGCGAAAAAATCGCATCACGGAAAAAAAAGCAATATGTTCATTAAAAATGCGGAATTGCGGGGATTCCGCACACCTAGGAGTGCATTGATCTGCTTACTTCCTGCACGGGGCTGTGCACACCATGCGGGAAGTAAGCAGATTATGTGCGGTTGGTACCCAGGGTGGAGGAGAGGAGACTCTCCTCCACGCACTGGGCACCATATAATTGGTCGAAAAAAAAGAATTAAAATAAAAAATAGTCATATACTGACCTTTGATGTCCCCGGAGTGTTCCCGCCTCTCACCGCTGCATGCTGCCGCTTCTGTTTCTATAGATGGTGTGGTTCAGGACCTGCGGTGACGTCACTGTCTTGTGATTGGTCGCGTGACCGCTCATGTGACCGCTCGCGACCAATCACAAGCCGTGACGTCACCGAAGGCCCTGAACCACACCGGCATCTATAGGAACGGAGGCTGCAGAGGGTGAGTATAACCATTTTTTTATTTTTTTTATTATTTTTAAACATTCTATCTTTTACTATAGATGCTGCATAAGCAGCATCTATAGTAAAAAGTTGGTCACACTTGTCAAACAGTATGTTTGACAAGTGTGACCAACCTGTCAGTCAGTTTTCCAAGCGATGCTACAGATCGCTTGGAAAACTTTAGCATTCTGCAAGCTAATTACGCTTGCAAAATGCTAAAAAAAACCGCGAAAAAAACGGAAAAAAAACGCAAACAAAAAATGCGGATTTCTTGCAGAAAATTTCCGGTTTTCTTCAGGAAATTTCTGCAAGAAATCCGGACGTGTGCACATACCCTTAGACTAAAGCTTGAATTTATGGATAGGTAGGATCCTGCTGCAAAAGCATACAAATCTAATATGCATTTGGTATATCTTGTATATAGCCAATTCAACCAGAAAAGAGCCATTGTTGCAGTTAAAGCCTATTCTTTGTTAGTGGGCCTGTATTGTTGAATTTACACGGGTGTACAAGAAAGGTATAATCACCCTCATATGAGCTCTCTCTGGCTATTAGTCCAAATACGTGAATTCAAGATGCTAGGTATTTTACTGTTTGTTTCTTGTTGTTTGTCTTTGTTGCTGCACTACTGGTCATACCAATAGTTTTATTTTTAGAGATATGAAAATAAAAAGTATGTTTTAAATTTAGCCCAATTTTTGCTATATCTTGGTTTCAACAGACCTCGCAATTCAAAATGCGTAAGGCGTGCTTTAAGGGACGGCGAAGTGTAAGTGCTGATGATGGTGCACACAGATGCTGAGGACATGGGGCAGGTGCGACTATGCCTGTTGCTGGAGCACAAGAAACACACCCATCCACAACACACAGTTTCCTGTCCCACTTTGCAAGGAAGCACGGTACACCACTCCTGAAATCAGAGCAGTGCGAACAGGTGATCATTTGGCAGCACCACACCCACATGGCCACAAGAACATGATGGTCGGACACGTCAAATGTGGAATAAGGAGAAAGATGATGATGAGACACAGTTGCCGCTAAGTTTTGTTGTTGTTAAGTCACGATGTCAGGAGGGCTGGGGTGCGATTGTGGAAGACGAGGTGGTGGATGACAAAGTCACCGACCAACCTGGGAAGCTGGCATACAGAGTAAGGACACCAGTGCTGAGGGGGAGATATAAGCATCACCAAAACAGACAGGAAGAGGCAGTGGGGTGCCCACAGGGAGAAGGCAGGCAACTGTTCCGCAGTGCACCGACGCTCCTAAATTTCTGTGTCAAAGAGTTAGGTGTTCTAAAGTCTGAAATTTTTTTAAAGAGAGTTCTGAGACAAATAAAATGGCCATTTTTAAGCTGTGCCATACCAAGATGAGCACATCATCATGATCAGGCAAATGTCATCTAAGCACCCAACTAAATGGTCCACAATTTATGCCATTGGGTGACATCACTGCCTCTGTCCCTGTGCTTCCCAATTCCCTGTCCAAAACACTGGCACAGATGTCTCCCACCCTGCACCTATCCTTGTACATTGTAACTTATCATCATCAGGGACTTCCAAATCCTTTTCCCAGCCCAGCATCCAGCTGTCACCACCCCATGCCTTGTAATGAAAAAAAAGTTCCCAGTCACCCATCCGCAGGCCTAAGGGTATGTGCACACGTCCGGATTTCTTGCAGAAATTTCTACACTGTGTTCCAAATTATTATGCAAATAATATTTCCTCATATTTTCTCTAAATTACCTATCTGAATTGCAGTCATTGTTATTTTCCAGTCATCTACTATTCTATTATAATTGCAATGTTTTGTAACAAACTGCCTATGAAAATAGTATCTTATAAAAAAAAAATAAACACTCAAAATGCATGTTCCAAATTATTATGCACAGCAGAGTTTTCAATCTTTTTTATTTTATTTTGAACAAAAAAATGGTCAATTGTGAAGTTATAAGCATTATCAGCTTATTACAAAATGAAATCAAACAGTTTTCAAGTGAAAACTTTATTCTAGGTGATGTTACATTTGCACATAGGACCCCTGGTTCGAAAGAAGCTTCTGAACTCTCTCGTCCATTGAATTTGTCAGTTTTTGGATGGTTTCTGCTTCAATTGTTTTGCATGTGGACAGAATACCCTCACAGAGCTGTTGCTTAGATGTGAACTGCCTCCCGCCATCATAGACTCTCCTTTTGATGATGCTCCAGAGGTTCTCAATGGGGTTGAGGCCAGGGGAAGATGGTGGCCTAACCATAACTTTGTCCTTTTTTATGCCCATAGCAGCCAGAGATGCAGATGTGTTTTTTGCAGCATGAGATGGTGCATTATTAAGCATGAAAATGATCTTGCTGCGGAAAGCACGGTTCTTCCTCTTGAACCATGGCAGGAAGTGTTTTTAGAAACTCCACATAGATTATGGAGTTCATCTTTACCCCTTCAGGGATCATAAAGGGGCCGACAATCTCTCTCCCCATGATTCCAGCCCAAAACATTACTCCACCTCCTCCTTGTTGGCGCCTTAGCCGTGTTTTCATGGGGTGTCCATCAACCAGCCATCCTCCACTCCATCCATCTGGACCATCGAGCGTTGCATGGCACTCATCGGTGAACAAAACAGTTTGGAAGTCAGTCTTCATGTATCGTTTGGCCCACTGGAGCTGTTTCTGCTTGTGTGCAGTGGATAGAGGTGGTCGACAGGATGGCTTACGCACCTCTGAAGGACCCTGCATCTTGTTGTTCTGGGGATGTTGGAGGCACCAGCAGCTTCAAAAACTTGTCTTCTGCTATGACCAGGCATTTTTGCAGCTGCTCTTTTAACCTTATGCAATTGCCTGTTGGAAAGGGTCCTCAATTTTTCCTTATCAGCACGCACACGTGTGTGCTGGGAATCAGCTACATTCTTCTTGATTGTGCGATGATCACGATGAAGTGTCTTGGCAATGTTGATTGTAGTCATGCCTTGACCTAAATACTCCACAATTTGTTGCTTCTCAGCAGCCGACACATCCTTTTTCTTTCCCATTTTGGCCAAAAATGGTTATACTCACCCAGACGATCTCAGCGGCGTCCGTTCCTATAGATGCCGGTGTGGTTCAGGACCTGTGATGACGTCGCGGCTTGTGATTGGTCGCGTGAGTCACATGAGCGGTCTCGCGACCAATCACAAGACAGTGACGTCATCACAGGTCCTGAACCACACCATCTATAGGAACCGAAGAGAGAGCATGCACCGGAGAGGCGGGAACACTTCGGGGTCCATCAAAGGGTGAGTATAGGACTATTTTTTATTTTAATTCTTTTTTTTTGACCAATTATATGGTGCCCAGTGCGTGGAGGAGAGTCTCCTCTCCTCCACCCTGGGTACCAACCGCACATAATCTGCTTACTTCCCGCTGGTGTGCACAGCCCCGTGCGGGAAGTAAGCAGATCAATGGACTCCTAGGTGTGCGGAATCCCCGCAATTCCGCATTTTTAATGAACATGTTGCTTTTTTTTCCGCGATGCGATTTTTTCGCGGAAAAAATCGCAACATTTGCACAAAAAATGCGGAATACCCTGTAAATAATAGGAGGCATATGTAAGCATTTTTTTCGCATTTTTATCATGTTTTTATAGCGAAAAAACGTGAAAAAAACGTGAAAAATCCTGAACGTGTGCACATGGCCTAAATGCTAAATGGGCACATTGTCAAGCTGATTGCCTTGTAAATATTGCCATTTAGACTGATAGATAGGGAGGATTTCTGCTGACTTTAGGGGCAGCCGTAGTCAGTACTTCGTACCCAGCCACAATTTTTTATCCCAGTGTGGCATCCCTGCCTTGCACCAGCACGTGTCCAGCAATATCACCTATGCATACCAATATACCAATGCACTTACTGGCATTGTTCACTTTAACGACTGACATGTGGACATGCACTTGCGGCCAGGGACACTACATTTCACTGATAGCACAGTGGGTGAACATTGTGGAGGTTGGGGCTGAGTCACACCCTGACACGGTGTATGTGCTCCTGACTCCGAGGATTGTTGGCCCTACTTCCTTCAGGGTTTACTCCACCTCCTACAGCAGTTTCTGCACACCCCTCCTGCTCCTCCTCCATCCATCCTCTATTTCTAATGTGGTATCTCAGGGCATGTCATCCACATTGGAAGCTGTGCAGCACTGCCTCAGCGAAGTGGCAGCAAGCTCTGCTGAAGCTAATTTGTCTAGGAGACAAACCACATACTGCAGCAAAGTTACTTAAAGGAATACCAGACCAGACTGATCTGTGGATTTTGTTGTTGATCTCGATTTTCAATTTAAAGGGGTTATTCAGGCTATCTTTTTTTTTACAATATGTCTAAGAGCTAACAGGCTAACTACCTGCCTGTTGTACCCATCGCCGATATCTGCTGGCACAGAGCAGTCACAGACTGCTCCTGCCAGTGATTCAGCGGGTTCTGCTGATCTCACATCGACAGAGCAGCAGCTTCTCTTCCACTCTGCTCTATTGATTGGGCATCACTGTCACGTCATGCTGATTGACAGCCACCTCCCTGCTGACTAACTGCGAGAAGCCAGCAGTCAATCAGCATGATGTCGCCAGTCATAGCCCATCGACACAGCATCCCGGGAAGAAGATCGGTTCTGTTGATATTGAGTAGCTGAACCGCCTGCAGGACCGCCCTGCCTGTTAATTTTTAGGCCCACTGTAAAAAAAGAAAACCCTGGATGATCCCTTTAACAACATTAATTTGCAGTGAATAAAATCAGCAGCATTAGATCAGGGAAGAAGATGATTTAAAATTCCACTGCATTCCAAATACCTGCTCCTGAATTTTTATGCTACAAATATAAGTGGGGTTGTTACTAGCGTTTTTTTAATGGAATTTTGATGCAGATTGTAGATCACTACCAGGAAGGTAATGTAATGTCCTTTGAAGACGCAGAACTATGTACAAGCTACACCTTGTACATATTAATATACTGCTCTATACTATTATTCCATTGCTAATAAGGTTATGTTCACATAAAGTTTTTTTTAGAAGTATTTTTAATCAGACCTGCACCAAAATCCTCCCCAAATTTCGCTTCAAAAACTCTATGAATAATCTTTCTATCCAATTAAATGTGAAACTTACTTTGATGTTCAAACATTGAATTTTTTTAGCTTTTTTGTTTCCGACGAGGTTTGAAAACCTCAACAATGTAAAATAGATGTTACATGTTACTTTTTTGTTTCATGAAATGCTTCAGGGAAGAAATGTCTTTTAAGGGAACCAGTCAGCAGGATTGTGCTGAGTAACCTACAGACAGTGTCAGATCGGGGCCGTTATACTGATTAAAATGATACGTTGGTTGATGAACTCCATCTTGTGATTGTTGTTCAATCATTATTTTCTGTTTTAAGTTAATGATATGCTCGTTCTTCGGGCGACCCAAAGGGGGGGTCTTCATGTGGTGTTCTGATTAGCTATTCATGTGTATGGCTTTTGACAGGTCACTGATCCCTCAGTGATCTGTCCCCTATTTTACATACTGAATATTATATATATTGAAAAAAATAATAATAATAACCTCCAGCAGGCAGGCGCCGACTGTAGCACCTGCTCTGCAACATGATCTAATGTGTAATGTGCATTTAATTATTTTATTTGCTGGTATAAATAAATTCATTAAAAAAAAAAAATCTGTCTGATTGGCGATCTGATAGATGCTACTGCGCAGACATCTTAGTGGAGACATTTTTTTTTCCTTAGCAAAATGGAGCCGCCGGCACCTGTGTGGTAGCATCTATTGGATCTTTCAGATTTTTTTTTCTGAACTTATTTATACCTAAAACTAAAATAATTAAATACACATTATACATGTGATGGTGCTACAATGCAGGCACCGCCACCTGCCTGCTGAAGGTGATTTTTTTCAATATAAATAATATTTCGTATGTAAAATAGGGGGCAGGTCATTGACAGATCAGTGACCTGTCAGAAGCCATCAATATGAATAGCTAGTCAGAGCACCACATAAAGACCACCCTCCACAGGCGCCTTGAAGCATGAGCATATCATTAACTAAAAACTACAAAGAAAGATTAAACAACAACCACAAGACAGATATCATCAACCAAGGAATCATTAATCAGTATAATGGAGCCGACTTGACACTGTCTGTAGGTTACACAGCACAATCCTGCTGACCAGTTCCCTTTAAAAGCATAAAAGCGCTGAGTGCACATGGAGTCTTTTCACTGATTTTTTTTTTTAGAGGAAACTAAGCAGAATCTGTAGAGTTTAGTGCCGCCGACGTTCCTGCACGTCAGGGATGCTGATTCATTCACTGCTGTGGCCCCAGTCCTGCACATCCTCCTTCTTCTCCGGCTGCTGCTCGAGGCTTGCGCACTGCTCGCAGATTCTGGGGCACTGTCCTTAGGGTGCACACGTGCCTTCTTACAGGGACCATGCGCACCATCTTAAAGTGTCCTCAGTCAAAGCCTGGGAGACACTTATTATTTAAGGCACCTTCACATGCATGGAGGTGACTATGCAACGTTATTAGTTTATTCCCTACACGCTGGCTAGTTCTCAGGTCCTTTTCCGCAAGTACCGGCTAGTTCTGCTAGTTTCCATCCATCCCGAACCTCCTTGCTAGTATCCTTGCCTCTGCATTTCAGACGGAACCTGCATGGAACCTTCTGTGCCAATCTGGAGATCAGCTGGGCCCACCTGCACCTGCCGGGCCAGAATGTATATCAGACAGACCCATCTGTACCTGGTGTGCCAGTCTGTATATCAGTTAGACCCGCCTGCACCTGCCATGCCAGTTTGTATATCAGCTATACTTTTCTACTGGTCTGTTCTAGCTACCTGTCTCTTGGGGGTCAGATGCAATGCGTGCATGGTCTGTCTTGGAGTAGAACAAGGTTTCCCTCTGGAGCCAAGTCTAACCCCACCATCACTGGCTTTAGTGAAGAGTCAGGTGCTCACCTAGTCATGTCCTTCCAGGCTCTTATTTAATCATGGCTCAGTGGTTCCACCACTCCCGTTACACAGTGTTTGAGGAGTTTGGCATTTTTGTGGACAATTTGAAAAGTCTCCTCTAGGATTTCCTGACAGTTTCTGCTTCAAAAATCTCCTTGAAATACTCCGTGTACACATAGCAAAGGAGTATTTTTAAAGTGGATTCCTCTTGAAAAACGTATTTCTAAGGAAAAACTGCATTTCTATGTAAAATTAGCTTCCTGTAAATATGTTATGTCCTTTGAGCACTTTATAACCGTTTCAGGTTTCCAAAGACACCAAAGTGGTTAAAAGAAGTGAGCCGACTATTATTCTCATGCTTAGTGATAAGCGAACCTTTTCAGGTTCGGTTCGGTTAGGATTGGCAAACTTTCCAATTCAATGGGAGGCAAAACCACGTGCATAGAAAACACCTTCAGGGGAGCCCAAAAGCTGCCAAAACAGCTCAAATTAGGGGCAGACACCAGGGAAAGTGGCATCATTTGACTCACAATAGAAATTTATAATGGCTCAGCAGTCAGGCATGGACCATGCATGAGACAGGGTCTGGGCCATCATTTACACCTTTGAAATTAAGTTGAAATTAAGAGGTGTGTGAGGGACCAGTGTAAGCCTGCTGCGTTGGGAGCCCTCATACCTCATACAACAGCTCAAACTGCTTCCTGCAGTTTGGCTGACACACTCAGGTGGTACAAATATCAGTTTCATAGACTACTATTGTTAGAAACATTTAAGGATAGTAAAACAGGTAGTTGATTGAAAGTAAGTGTAGACCTGCCGGTCTGGGAGCCCCACTGCTACAGGCAACCCAAATGAAGGAGACCCAACTTGGAGTCAAAATAGTTCTAAAAAGTTAGGATCAAACACCAGGAAAAGTGGCATCAATTGACCCACAGTAGAAATGTTATAATGGCGCAGCATGGATGGATGGGACAGGGCCTGGCGCAGCATTGCTAGCTTACAAATTAATTAGTAAGATGTAGATGAGTGACAGGTGTAGGCCTGGTGCTCTGTGACTCCTTCCACTACAGGCAACCCACCAGATAGAGATCCAACTTGGAGTATCCACATTTCAAAAAATTATTGGCACACACCACTAAAGTGGCAGCAATTTCCCCAGAGTAGAAATAGTATAATGATGCACGGAGACCCGTGTCACTGCAGGCAACACACAATAATGAGACCAGAAAAATAGTGTCCATTTACCAAAAATTTGGCTTATCGTAACTTGGGAGGAAGCAAAAGGAGGAGGAAAATGAGGAATATTAGGTGCTTTAAAAAAAGGCAAATTGTAAAAGTAACAGCGATGGACATACCTTCTAATTGTTGCGCCACAAAGGAATTTGTTACTAACATCAGCAGCAGTAGCAACAGCAGCTACGACAAAGGTGTCGCAGATTGCAATAACGCAAGATCAATGCAGCACACTGAAAACTACACCATCACCTAGTCTGCCCAGTCTGCAACTGGGGTGCAAAAGCCATTAGAGATCCATGACTTGTTCATCTTGATGAACTTGATGAAAGTTAGGCGGGCTACACTTTCAGGGAACAGCCGGATGCACTTATTGGTCAGGACACAACCAGCAGTGCTAAAGTTCAGAGAGAACGCTGGCTGCTGGGCATGACATAACCTCCAAGGCATGACTTGTGAACTCAGGCCACTCTTCTATTTTTGAAGACCAAAATACAAAAGGGACCAAACCCCCTTGATTGCATCGATATTAAACTTGAGATACTCCTGCACCATTCTCTCCAGATATTCACTATGTGTCAGACTTGTACTCTGCTCTGCTAGTGCACCGGATGGTGCAAAAAATGTGTGAAACAACTCACAGAAATTGCTTCTTTTGCATACACTACTGCTGCTGCTAATGTTTTTGCATTAACAACTCGACGTTCCCGGGGTTGGAAGTCTAGAACTGGGATGCACACTGTGTGTCTTACTGCGGCCTTAATAAAAACCACTCTTAAGATTGTCTGCAAGCATGTTGCAATCCTCCAGCATGCCCACATCCCTTTCCAGGAGGGAAAGCATCTGGAAAAATGCACTGTTTTTCCATGGATCTAACAGAGGGGCAACCCAGTAGTCCGCATTGTTTTGAATCCTAACAATACGGATGTCATGTTGCAGATAGTGCAGCAAGAAGGCGCTCATGTGTCAGGTGCTTCCATGAGGTCCTAGTCCATGGTGTGTTGGTGGCGGAATAACACTTAAGTTTGCTTCCTCTGTCCCCTCCCACCAACCACAGACAATAGAGAGGGGATAGTTATCCTCTTCATGTTCTGACTGTTGTGTGCCCATCACCTCTTACTCTTTGTCCTCCTTCATTTGGCCCCCCTTGGCTCCTGCACCTTCACTAAAAGTTTGCCTGGTACCATAAATCCCCCTCAATTGCTGTAATCCACTCTCCCATGGCACCTGCCTCTGCGACAAAAGTCTGGAACTTAGAGATATTGTTATCCCTCCTCAGCTTAATCCTCTTCCTCTGTGATCACCACATCCTCCCTCAGACTATTTAAAGTATGCTCTAGCACAGTGTTCCCCAACTCCAGTCCTCAAAAGCCACCAACAGGTCATGTTTTCATTATTTCCTTAGAATTTCACAGGTGATGGAATTATTGTCTCTGAAGGTGGTGCAATTATCACCTGGGCAATACTAAGGAAATCTTGAAAACATGACCTGTTGGTGGCACTTGAGGACCGGAGTTGGGGAACACAGCTCTAGAATGTAGATGACCAGAATAGTGATGCTGATGACAGCATCAACAGTGCTGTCCATCTTAGTAGCCATTTTTAGGAAAATGCTGGGGAATCCGAACACAAATTCGAATGTGTAAGGATCATGCCAAATTTGAATTTGGCAAACATTTTCAGAACAAGTTTGCTCATCTCTACTGATGTTCTGAAGACACTATAGACTTTACAAAACAAGATAATGGGATGGCTGAAGAAAGCATACTGTATGCAGACAGCCAAAAAGTGCTCAGGAAACAACAAAAAGAAACACAAAAAAGACACTTAAGGAAAAAGTTTCCTGAAGAGTCTTCCTCTTGGTCAACTTGGTGGTTCACCCACAAAAAAAAATGTTGTGTGCAAATATACTTTTGCTACTTTCACACTTATTTTATTTTGTAGATGCCAAAATGTGCCACTTGTATTTATATTAAACTTAACCTTTCAGCTTTCTTGAGCAATTTTACAGTCACCTATTTAAATATATGGCACAAAATATGTGCTTATATTTACATGCAAATGTTTCTCGGCCTCATTTTATCTTCTGGTGTGAATGGGTGCAAATAAGGACTGGGCAATAAGTCCCATGTTAATACAATGTTTCTTTATTATATGATGAGCGGCTGCTTTTCACTACTGATGGTAGTCTGGTCACATCGAAAAGTATCAAAATGGGCTAATGTAATGTAAAGCAAAAAATCCTGACATTAGCTTTAGTGCCAGCATGCAATACATCCCTTCTGATCTCCTTGCTCCAGAATATTTTCTTTCTACTTGCTGGAGGAAAGCCAAGTGGTGTTAATTAAGAGACCAATTAAAGTGGTAAGGTTAAATTTTGTACTCCAGCCATTAACATCTATTCACATTTAAAATTAGCAAAAGATGGAAATAAAAAATGATCTGAATACAATTCATTTGGGAATGACTTCATCAGTAACACCGGCCTGCGGTAATAGCCTCCGCTGCACTGTAGGAAATAACAGAAATAACAGTTTTAACGAGAAATGCTGAATTCTTTTTTTATTTTAATGTATTGGGTGAGTTCTATTTAATTCATTGTCCTTGCATCCTTTTAATATGGCAGTACCGGCTGATAGACTTTGTTGCAGAGTGACAGTCTAACAATTCACATGGCGCTCCCCTTGAGGCTTACTGAAATGCCATGAAAGGTTTCAAGCAATCACTATTCAGATAACAAGTGATATCTACTCAATGTGCTGCCTTTCATTTCTTTTCCCCCAAATTGCAGCTAATTTAATCCCAAACAAATGGCTAAGGAGTATAAATGAGGATTAGAGGGAAAAGAACATCTTGACCACTTTAAAGAATGTTTTGTATGGAGTATAATATATTACTTTAGTCTGTGGCCAAGTTTTGTAGGTGTAGCGCCCTTTTTTCTAGCTTGCTTACGAGTTCATGATGTTTTCAACATCATGTCAGTTTATGTTTCTTATGACTTTAAGATTATTGAAGAAATTTAAGAATTGATCCATTGATACTTATGACCTTTAAGGTAAGACCATCTAGCAAAGTGCATAGACTGAGGTCCAGTGGATTAAGAACTAGAGTTGAACAAATTTTTCAACATTTGATTCAGATTACGATGTGCGGCGAATATTGTATTTGCAGTATTTGCCTAACACAGCTGAACATCGTTGGAGTCAGTGGGAGTAGAAATTACCAAATATGTTCAGAACCGATCATCGAACATAAATTCAGCACGAATAGGGTACCAATATTGCACGAATATGGTAAATTCTGATTCGGTGACTCCAAAAATATTCCCTCAACTCTATAAGGGATGTGTTGAAAATGATAGTAGACAAAGACTTGGGAAAAACTTGCAGGAAATTAGGTATTCTGGAGAAAACAGAGATGTGATGTCTCATGAGCTCCAAAGCTGTAGCTTTTTCACCCAGTTATACATTTTGATTTTTGGACCTTACCCTATATTTAATGAGCATGACCATTAATTAATAGCTTGTTAACACCCCTGGCACTCAATACCTTGCACCCAGTGAAAATGCCTCAGTAGGCAACCCAGCTATTACTCGTTAAAGAAGCTCTACCATCAAAATGTTTATTCTCTTTATGTATTGCAATGATCATGTTATATAGCGCTGTGCACATACAATTTCTCATTTTGCTTTTCCACCCAGATAATTCTAGAGTTTTCCATTAGGTCTGTTTTATCACTTGATAAAAAACAAACTAGTAGAAATCTTGGAATCTCTGTTAAACACCTACAGCAACAATCCATATATACACTGCCTTTATGCACCATAGCTTAGAAAAGGAACCTCAACATTTAAAAGTGTAAGCCAAAATGTAATGGAAAAATCAATTTTATTAATACATAAAAGGACAATTAAACACACAATAATATCGAGACAGGTAAGTAAGAAGAAATGGGGACATCTGGTAACCTGACGTGTTGTAATCAATAATAGCATATACAAATATAGACATATGCATAAGCCCGTGCATAAGTATATGCATATATTCAGAAAGTACGGCAAGGATTGGAAGTAAGATCCAGTCAATGTATTCCTTCCAAACAGTGTGTTTCGCATAGAAATACTTTGTCTAGGAGTGAGAAAGGGGGAGAGTCCTGATGAAGCCGTGCAATCACATGACATCATATTAATGGTACCACCAGAGCTGTAATCTGTTGTGCCACAGGCCCCTGTGACTTGATTTATATCGGTATCACATCACAGCAAATCCAATGAAGAATCCATAAACATGTTCTCAATATTGAGGGTGCCAATCAAGAAGAGGATCTTTCCAAATTAAAATCCACTCCACAACGTTTTAAATGGACACAAAATTGTGACAGTAGTATTTTTTATGTGAAAGGCATTGATAGGAAACTGATTGGACTAAGGGGAGGCAACTGGAAGTGCCTATTGGCACAGAGGGAATCCATTTGGATTAACAAATTAAAAACATTGACCCCTAAAAGCCTTAATGACCATAAGAGTTTTGTACCCTTTCTTCCCATTTAAATGTCCGTTTCATGCTATGTATGATGAATATACTCAGGATGCCAATGTTGACACATGGTAAGGTTTTAATATTAGACAGTGTAGGACCGTCCCAATCAGAGTTACCGTGTCGTGGTGGGATGGCTTCTATGCTATTTTTGATCAAAAACAGTATTACTAAAACCTCTGTGTTATTTAAATGTACTTTTTGCTTTTTATTGACTTAGTTACAGCAGGGTTTTTGCTCATTCTCTTGTAGGTTTTATATGTTTTATGGCCAATGTGAACATGCGCTTATGAGCTGCATGTGTACTTACTCAAGTGAACCTCAATTTTTTGTGTTTTTACATATGATATAATTGTATTACCTCTACTCAGTAGCCTCAGTTACACCAAAATCAAAGAAGAAGGATGTGGGTGATCAGACGGTTCCCCCTGCCCTGACGTGCGTTTAGCCCTTAGCTTCCTACGGGGGTGAAATGCTAAATATTGTGTCATTCTTTCAATTAAATGACTTTCTTCTGGGTGTCTGTGTTTTCTTACAATGTGACTATGGGGTTAGTAATGGGGCATCTTATTGATGCCTCTCCATTACTAGCCTTTGGGCTTGATGTCACCTGACAATACAAAGGTGACATCAACCTCCCAACTATCACCCCACTTACCACCGCTAGAAGTCAAGTGGGAAGAGCGAGGTTAAGTGCCAGAATTGTCGCATCTTAGAGATGCACTTTTTCTGGGTCAGCTGAGAGATGATGTTTTTAGCCTGGGGGCCAAGTATCCATAGCCCCTTCCTATGCTATTAATATCAGCCTGCAGCTGTCTGCATAGCCTTTGCTAGTTATTAATCATAGGGGACCCAATGTCATTTTCTTAGGGTCCCACATTTTAATAGCCAGTAAAGGCTAAGTATACATCTGTGAGCTGACATTAATATCCTGGGAAGCTCCATGGGTATTGCCCCCTTCCTAGGCTATAAACATCAGCCCCAGCCATTGTCTCTTCCTCTGCTAGTTATGAAAATTATGCTGGAGCCCATGCCATTTTTTTCAGAAAAATAATATTTTATTAATTAAATACATGTACAGTAAGCTGCACACATGCTCTACTAATTGTATTTGTCACTGACATTTATATATCTACCTATTCTATTTGTATTTAATGTATGTAAGCACTGTGAGGTCTATATAGACCCTATAAGTTTAATTAAACACAGCTGGACTCCAATGAAGTAGTAGAACCAAGTATGCTAATTGCACTCTGATGAGACTGATCAGAGTTTGATCAGAAGGTGATCCGATTTTCTTGAAGGTGGAGAGAAGAAACAAGTTTCTCTACCTTCTCCATTCAGTCTGTTCTTGAAAATTGGATGTCATACAAGTGAGGTCTGATGTTTTCCTTGGACCTATAGACTTGAATGGTTGAGTCCGATCCGATAATAGGAGGCAAATTGTGCATGCTGCTTTTTTTTTTTCAGGTCACTTGGTCCAAGGAAAAAAAAAATTGGACATGTGCATAGCCTCATTGAATAACATGGGAATGAATGCCATCCAACAAAATGACTAATACCACGATAGTGTGCACGAGCCTAATAACCAACACACTGGCAAATACTAATACAACTCTGATAAAAACGCTGATGTTTAATGGTCAGTTTTTTGCATATAAGAAAAATTGCTGATGTCTGAAATAACCCTTACTTACAGGAAAACTTTCGAAGTACATAATATATTTCATACGAAAAATTAATTGAAGCTAAATTTATTCAAGAATTAACAGAAAACCTCATTTCTCCTACTAGTAGTTTGCACAATATTCAGAACCTGATATCTTCTTACAGGGAGTTTGTAATTGTTCAGGATTAACACAAAGGTCCAGTCACCTTAATTAAATATAACTCGGCAAACAATTGCCATAATCCCACAAAATCCCTTCCTGCATTTCCTTATTTCAACCAGAAACACAAGCTTCAGTGCGTACTCACAATTACATGGAAATCACTGATAGATCCCTAATGGCTTTCAAGGCAATTGGAGCAGTGCAATTAATATTAACACACACTGGTCTCCTTTTACCACCTTGGCATTTAATCAAACATTTACCATTGATTGAGAAGACCTACTAATTTGGTTCTCTTATGATGTGTTTTGTTAATGAGACAAGGCACTCATTTCCTGTAGTATTATATATCTGGTCTGAACCCTCATCAGGCTATTGGTAATCATCGCCGGGCGCTTTGCCTGTCACCTGTCACTTTACTCCGTGTTTTAACAGGTGTTTAGTTCGGTTTTATTTCACATTGGTTGAAAGAATCGTGACATCCCCTCGTCCCTAATCACATAATCATTTCAAAAACATGTCACTTTAATTGTTTTTTGCTTTTCCTTACCCTACGAAGAAGAAGAAAACTCGGCTTTGATTACAAAGCAGAAGCCCGCAGATGAATTTCTAGAAATTGTGCTCAAGTTTCCTTCTTGTTAACAAGTCATCACTTTGATAAATGTCATATAAAAGGTTTTGAAGTTGAGAGTTGAACAAGATTAGAAAAAAAGCTTTCTTTCATAAACAGTGCCACACCAGTCTACAGGTTGCGTGTGGTATTGCAGCTCAGTAGCACTCACTGCAGTGCTGATGAGCTGCAATAGGTGAAGCACCCTGAAACGGCTGTCTGTAGATGAGTGCTGCTTGGTTAATATTTCTGGTTATGCCAGAACATTTGTAAAAGGGTTGAACATTGACTTAAAGTATCAGCGGATGACATTTCTGATTTGCATTCTTGCTTCTCACAAAGCATTTGCTATAATATTTGATCTCCACCCCTCCCCCCACACCTAAAACGAAATTGGGAGAAAAGAACAGAGGATAAACATTGATGGGCTTCTCACCTCTCTTGCCACAAGCGCCATGCCTGGCTCTATGACACCATCAGGGTACGCCTCTTAAGGTTGGCTTTGGCAGGGGTCAGGTGCTTGGATGTTAAGTACCATTGTTTTAGTTGCCACCAGTTTCAGTAGCTTACAGCCACTTCACTTCATCTAGCTCCAGCTAGGTCTCTGGCGCTTCTTCAGACTTTCATGCTACAACCAGCAATTTTTCCAAACTCAGTCCAGTTTACCTCTCAGCAGGTTACCATCTTCTCACAACCATTCACACCTGGCCTTTGTAAATCAGAGAGCATACATTTTAAAGACAATCTCCATTTTGACTATACTTTGCGTTCCTGCAAATAATCATTGTTTCGCTGGAAGATACCAGACTGAATATGATTCTCTATTACATTGCTGCTGTTAACCATTGCCCTGCTGAAAGCAAAAAACTGCATTCACTTTTTTGATTAATTGGTGCTAGTAACAATTGCAAGGCTGGAAGATATCAGATCCGCATTGCTTCTTTGGTACACCAGTGTTTAACCACCACCCTGCTGGGAGATACCAGACTGCACTAATGTGATTAACTGCTTCCCTGCCAGAAGCTACTTATTTCCTATATTGCTGTTCTCATATGTATTCACTTTTTTGCCCTCCTGCATACCCTGTTGTCACCTCCAGTACACACTGCTTACCTATATATACACATGGATTATATCTTATAGAATTCTCCCCATCAGTTGAGGTCATAGCATTATATAATTGAACAGATATCAAGCTGACTTGCAATAAAAATCTCAAATACACAATCTTCATCTGTAGAAAATATAAATACAATAATACTAGCACTTTTATACCTGGTATTAGCCACTTTTGGAAGCAACAACCTCTAGCAGGTATTTATTTTAACCATCTACCATTCTGTGACATTTATCAGATGTAAGATGATTCAATGCACATCACATCATCTCATAAGGACCTCCTTGCTGATTGACAGGTCACTTGCTCTTGAACATGGCTAGCAGCCTATCTATCTGCCAGGGGAGAGTGCTGCTAGTGCACATTAAATGCACATCAAATTTCACATTTTCTCAATATCCTGATGACTGACAAGACTGCAAGCTTACATTCATTGGTAGATTTACTGGTAAGTTTAACATCATAGTTGTGTTGTGAGGTCCACTTCCAGCTGAGCTTCAATTTTCCTACAGACATCCTGACATTTAAGTGCCTTCTGGAACACTGAAAAATTCATAGGGTATTCCCATATAGGCTACGTTCACATTTGCGTTGTTGTGTGCTGCGTCGGCGACGCAATGCACAACGCACGCAAAACGCATGCAAAACGCAGAAAAACGCAGCGTTTTGTGATGCATGCGTTCATTTTTTTAGCGCAAAAAAATGCAACATGCTGCGTCCTCAGCGCCCTGACGCTTGCGCCAAAAAACGCATGCGTCACAAAACGCAACACAACGCATGTCCATGCACCCCCCATGTTAAATATAGGGGCGCATGACGCATGCGTCACCGCGGCTGCGCCCGACGCAACGCAAATGTGAACGTAGCCTTACATGGATGTAGACTGACACAGGGGCCCTGGGGTCAATCCTTGGATTAGTCATTGGCTGGTGGTGCAAGCTGGTAGAAATGGTCATGTCACTGGGTCAGAACCACTAGGACATACAAAATAAAAAGACAGACAAATGGTCAGGAAATGGGCCAAAGTCAGGGTGATTAACAGAGTGCACAGGTCAGCAATATGTTTCTAGCAGGATTTATAAAAAATATTGGGAATCGGAAAGGAGGAGGGTTTCAGCTGGAAAGCTACTGGAATAACAACCTTAGATATCTCATAAGGACCTCCTTGCTGATTGACAGGTCACTTGCTCTTGAACATGGCTAGCGGCCTATCTATCTGCCAGGGGAGAGTGCTGCTAGGTATGAAATACATTAGTGAGACTGAGAAGATAGAAATTCATTATCGCACCCCAATGCACTTCCAAAAATAACTTCAAAAATAGATTTCTCGTTGCTGGAGCAGCAACTTGGGGTCATAAAAGGATTGACTTACTTATTTTTTACTGATCTACATGATCATGTTAATAGTTTGAGGGGAATAAAAGTTTCTGACATCCTCCCTTTAAACCTGTCTCAGGCAACTGTATGGTGTTGGTCTCCACTTCGACAAATACAGCTGCACAGAATGTGGATCCCACAATGGTAGCATTACTTCTAGGGGAGAAGACAATGCCTCATGTAAGTGCCATATAGCACCACATGTGGTAATGGTCTTCAACTCAAATCCTTTGCGAAATGTCTGACATATTTAGCAGGCTTGCAGAATAGCATGCAAATACTAAGCAGTTGGAGGAAATATTTAAATATTTCCTACATTGCATAATTAGTATCATTTATCAGTGCACCCTAAGTATATACGGTACTTGGGAGTAATTATACTATGCTAATGTCCAACGAGGGCTATGATAATTATTTATCAGACTCCAAGACCGGGTATACTAATAATAGCATAATGTTTTAATCCTAAGTAAACACAGATGCTTCTCTACAGCTCCTTTTACTAAGACACTTTTCGCTTTATTTATTCAAAGCCCATTGCACAGTACGTATAATAAGATTCAAGTGTTTATAGAAGTGAATAAATAAAGATTCTGTTAACAGATCACTCAATTTATATATTCAACAAGTCAAATGAGACTCATTTACACTTTTATTACATTTCTGAGACCACTGTCATTAATCTGACATTTTTTAGCCATGCTCTTCAACCATAATACCGTGATGTTGTTTTTAGAGCACCTATTTATCCAGACAAGATTAATCATCATGAAAAAAGCTACCTAGAAGCTTAGTACTCAAGCAATGTTAGATGGTTGTCACAAAGAGTTTTGATTGCATATCTTTTATAGCATCTGGAGCATTTTTTTTCATGAGAAGAGCTCATCTAAATCCCCTACATTGACAAAACACAACTATGGTTGCCTATTGCATACTACCACTGGGTGAGCTCAGTCTATAGGTAGTATGCAGTAAGCTCCCTCAATGGTGGCTAAAGTCAGCCAGTAGGGATGAGAACAACAATCTACAGTGGAACGAGTTGACGTCGAATTTCCTGAAATTCTCAGTTTCACGCAAATTCAAACACTTTGATGTTCACTTTGCGAAAGAAAACAAATGTATTTCTCACACCTTTTCTGTAGAATATAAGCTGCTATAGTCAGCAAAGTTCTCTCTCCCTCTCCCACTCTCCTCTTGCTCACTTTCATTTCTCCTCTCCCTTCCCCTCACTATCACCTTCTCCCTCTCCCTCTCTCTATCTTCAGTAGAGTCTAAGCTCTTATGGTCAGTGGGATTCTCTCTCTTCTGTAGAGTGTAAGCTCGTATGGTCCACACGGTTCTCTCTGTCTTCTCCGCCATGTTTATTTTCTGAGCAATTACAATCTTTCCATTAATGAGACTTATTGAAATTTAAAAAAATCTGCTCATCTCTAGCAATCTGAATTTTTTTAATCAATTAAATATCTGTGCTACATATTCACAGCTTTGTATAAGAAAAATATCGATCTGACAGCGGTATACATATGAACTAGCACAGAATTTTAGAACTTTTTGGATTTGGGCATTTACTTTAAAATAACGTAACAGCAAAGGTTAGTTTAGCACATTTTTCTTACTTTTACAGTAGTTTAAGTCAAGTGGTGTTGAATAAATTAAAGGAGTTATCACACAATTACAATGGATCACCTGCCATTGGATAGTTGATACGTTTTTGATGGGAAGACATCCATGAGTCCCCATGAACCATGGGTAGACTTGAAAATCCCCTAAATTCGTTTTGGGCAGATGTGCTTTAAACGGCTGGGAAATTCAACTCAGACCAAATAAAATTTGTCAGAATTGATGTTGTCGTGAAAAGACATTTAATGTGCACATAGGTCTCGCTAGACCAGAAATAAAATAAAATGCATGAAAAAAGTTTAAAAGAATCAAAAAAAGCTTATACTCCCCTGTCTGCCCTGCCACTGCAGATCCCTGCCGAGTCCACCGATTGCTCCCCTCAGTCACTCTTTGCTTCATGCACTAGGACTCAAATATAGGGATGAGAGAACATGCTCGGTGATACTCAGAAATCTGGGTGCTCGGTGTCCCATATATACCGTTTAGTCCCCCAGCAATCAGACACGTATCAACTATTCTTTTGAGGTGATTAACTATAACTGTGGAACAGCCCATCTCATCTATTTCATCCCATTCAAAAAAATAATCCCTTGTACAGTTCTGTTGATGGAAGAATGTAAAATGTATGGCTCTCGGAAAAATGAGACGCAATAACACGTTATTTTTTAAAATAATATTTATTGTTCAAAAGACATAAGATGCAAATAAAATTTTATGAATTTGGTATTGTTCTCACTGGGCTGACGCACTGAATAAAGATAACACTTTATTTGTGTGATTACTATAAAATCTAAAATGTCAAAAGACAACAGCAGGATTATGGTTTTTGCATTTCTCCCCATAAAAAGGACAGTATGGGGAAGGAAAAAAGTGTGAGGGGATAATATTGAGGGAAAGGAAAGTGCAAGACACAATATGGGAGAGAAAAGGGAAAATAACTAGGAGGGTACAGTAGGTGGGAGAAAAGTGTGTGGGAACTGTATGGGGAGAAAAGTGTGAGGAGACAGAATAGAAGGAAAGTGTGAGGAGACAGTTTAACGGGAAAGTGTGATGGGACAGCATGGAGATATACATGTGTGAGTAGAAATTGAGAGATGACAGGGTGAAAATAGTGTAAAGGGACAGTATGTTGGGAGAATAGTGTGATGGGACAGTATGAGGGAAAAAGTCTGAGGGATACTATGGGGAAGAAGAAAAGTGTGAGGGAAGAATATAGGGGTGAAAAGTGGGAGGGTACAGTAAGGGTGAGAATGGTGTGAGGGAACAGTATGGTATGAGAAAAGTGTGAGGGAATAATACCTGGGAAGAAAACTGTAATTAAACAGAATGAGAGGGTATGACTAAACAGTATGGGGGAGAAATATATGGGGGAATAGATGTTTGAGGAGAAATTAAGAGGTTTCAATATGTGGGTAAAAGTGTGAGGGGATATTATGGAGAAGTGTGAGAGGACAGTATGGGGGAAAAGTGTGATGTGATAGTATGTGGGGAAGTGTGAGGGGATAATATGGAAAAAAAAGTGTGAGGGGTGTCAATGTAGAGACTGGGTAGTGTGGGGAGCCAGAGTGGGGAGACAAGATGAGGGCACAGCAAATACAAGAAAGTATGTAGAGGGGGAAGTAAGCACACAAATGGAGCACAGGATGAAGCATAATATGGAAACTGCACAGTGTAGGGGGACACAGTGTGAGGGAACAATAAGAGGTGGTCTAGTATGGAAAGGGGATGTATGTCGAGGGACACTTAAGATAGGGACAGTGTGGTCATCACAGCTAATAGGGACAGACAGTGGTGATGAGTTATAGATCATTAAAGCCAGTATGGAGGCAATATTTTATAGGAGAGGACAGTGTGAGGGTCATATTTACTGCATTGAGCACAGTGAGGAGCAGTTATTGAATAGACGCCCAGCATAGGGCAGCTAGTTTATTCAGGAGCATTATAATCGCACTGTTATTTTTAAAGGCACTGTGTGGATGTGAGCTGCAGAACAGAGAAGACCGAAGTCTACAGAGACAAGCTATGGATATGAAAAGACATCATGGTGTCTGGACAATATGGAGAAAAAAAGAAAGAGAATTACTTCAATCAAACAAGACTTCATCTTTAAAGTACCTTGATGTAAATGTTTACTTGTTATACTGACTCATCAGTACTGTGGTTCTTGTATGATTCACAGTCTGATGTTGACTGTTAACAACAACTCCCACTATCTCCTTACCATTCTTGAGGACATAGTGGAAGTTGTAGGTTAATACAATACAATTGTATATGGGGCTGACCGTACACTGCAATTGATTGCTGTATTAAACTTGGTACTGTATTCATGTGCTAATGATGGTTCTAGTGATGTATTAATGTACTGATGGTGGTTCTGGTGATATATTCATGTGCTGATGGTGGTTCTCATGAGGTATACTTGTACTGATTGTGCTTCTGGTGATCTATTACTGTAGTGATGGTGTTTGCAATGCTGTATTTCTGCACTGCTGATTTGTTCTTGTGATATAATCCTGTCCTATTGTGTTTCTTGTTATGTATTTCTGTACTGATGGTGGTTCAGGTGATATGCTTATGTGTTGATGGATCTTCCAGTGATGTGTTCATGTACTGGTGATGCTTCCCTTGGTGTAGTCACGTACTGATGATGGTCCTAGGGAGGTATTCATTTATTGATGTTGGTTGTTGTAATGAATTCTGCATTAATGTTGGTTCTAGTGATATATCCAGGTACAAATTGGAGTTCTGCTGATGTATTCATTTACTGATGCTGGTTCTGGTGAGGTATTCATGTATTGATTGTGGTTGTGGTGATATATTACTGTATTGATGGGCATTCTGGTGATATATTCATGTGCAAATGAGGATTCTGGTAAGGTATTCCTGCACTGATGGTGTTTCTGGTTATGTATTTGTCAAGAGTCTGCCACTCACTATGTCCTAGGGATGCAGTGAATGACAGCTCAGTCGCTGAATAGTGGCAGGGGCATCCTGGGCGGTCAGTATTGTGTATGGCATTACCCAGCCACCCAATAAGGGATTGGAGTGTGCTAACTATTCTCATGCTAATTAGGGATAGTCCAGCCATCCAGTCAGGGGCTGGGGTATGCTCGGCTGTCCTCATGCAAATTTAGGTTTCCCCATCAGCCCAATCACAGTCTGGGCCTTCTGCTCTGGCTATTCAGCTGGCTGGCAATGGTCAAACCATTGTCAATCATAGCTTTACTCGATGGAGTGTGTTTCTTGTGCTTTAGTGTTATGAGGTTCTGATTTTTTGCTGCCTGACCTCTGATCTCGCCTTTGACTATTTATTTTCCTAGCGCTTTTGAGTCCATCTGCACAATTTTGGACTGCTGACTTTGGACTGTGACCTGTTTACTCTTTTGTCTTGGCCCTCTGCCTTTGATGTATATTCTTTGCATTTGACCTCGGACTTCTTGACTCCCCTGTCTCATTGCTTGTCCTTGAAAAGTGACGATAGTCATCTACACACAGTATTATATACACAGTATTTCCATACTAATGATGGTTGTGTATTGTTCCATGTACTGTTATTGGTTCTATTACTGTATAGAATTAGTTATCCATAACTTGTCAGATATTGTGATACATGGCTTGATTATTAAAGCTTTGTGCCATCCGACGAGTTTAGGGTTGCCACTTCTGTATTTATGTTAAGAGTATTAACTATAACATTAAGCACTGTGCTCTAAAATTGTGCCATTGAAAAATACAGCCAATCCCGCAAAAAGAAGCTGTCATATAGTTGATGAAAAAAAAATGTCATGGCTCCAAAAACTTGACGATGAAAAAGCAAAAGAAAAAAAATGTTTTGTCTAAAAGTCCCAAATTAAAACAGTCCTTAAGGCGTTAGGATTACCTCATATCTCAATGCTGACTACCCGTACAGTTAGTTTTCATATGACATATTTCATGTGTGTGATATGTTTCTCCATGTCATGTAAACAGCAAGGACTTTAAATATACAAACAATTGCTGAATTTATTGTGGTTTGTGATGTTTAAACTGTGTTGCAATTTGTAAATGCCAAGTGTATTTTATTTCTTAAACAAATTTATCTGGAAATGTCAAGGCTATTTAGCACAGTAGTAAAAATTATTTTTGAATTTCAAAATATTTCATTTTCTTCAATTTGATTTAGTATGAAATATTTGCATTTCTCACCTCTCAGACTATACTACTATTTATGAGCACAGAATTTCAACTTGATACATGTGCTGCTAGTCAATGCTGGTTCACAACTAGTGGACATCAAAAAGATCAGTTGCAAATCATTGTAATCTACAGTATGTTCATACGTAGCGTTTTTTCTGTTTTTTTTTCTACAAATTAAAAGCTGTTTTTACATTACCAGCAAAAGCTATGAGATTTCAGAAATCACATGCACACACTTGCTTTTTTTCCTTACTGAATTGGATGGCTTTTTTTAAAATTGCAGCAGGTCAATTCTTTCAGCATTTGTGCAATGTTTTTGCAAAAAATTTTTAAGCCATAGAAAGCAATGAGTGCAAAAATAGCAGCAAAAACACAGAAAAAAATTGCTGCTATCAGTTTTTGCAGCATTTTTGGTGAAAAAAAACACAGGTACAGCAGGATGTGAAATCCATTTATTTTTGTAATTTTCCCAAGCTTAAACCATAATGTTTTGGCATCCTGACATGAGAATGGATGGTGTACAGTTTAATTAAATTAGTTATAAGGGATGATTGAACGTGCTCTGTAATACTTGGTTATCAATCGAGTATCACAGTGTCCAGATGTGCTCGTTAATCAGAGAATAATGGGTGGTGCTCGATGTAAAACTCATATTTGCGCCCCGCATCTTTGGCGCCTGTTACACAGTCAATAAGCATACGGGGATTACCTGTGAGTCACTGTAATGCCGCAGCCATCTTGGCATGCGAATGTCTGGCAGAGTGACATCATCAGAGGTTATAAAAAGTCAGAGCCACCCGGCTAGGCACACTGATGCCATTGCACAGCTCTGTGACACTTCGTGCTGGAGGGAGTGCTTGTCAAGACCTCTGTGCACAGTATAACGAACCAGAGGCCTGTAGTGTTGATACTGGTGCTGATGCTGAACCATCATACTAACAGTCCTTCTAAGGGCTAATCCAGTAGCGCAGCTATCAGGGGGCAGAGGGTGCGGGTGCCCCAGGCCCAGCCGGGCCCAGTGCTCTGAGGGGGCCCACCCGGAGCTACGCTACTGTAACTGTATCGGCACGTGCAGCGCGCTGATACAGTTACATTCTGTGACAGAGAAAGGAGAATCGATTTCCCTGCTCTGCCACCTGGCCACTATGGGGCCCCTGAGCTGGCGGGGGGGGCCGGTGCCAGCAGTGGGCCCCCGCCATCATCGGAAGATCAGCTGTACCGGCATTTAGCCGATACAGCTGATCGCATTGATGGGAGAAGGAGCGCTGCGCTCCTTCTCCCATCAACCCCCTGTCAGTGTCGGTGTCTGACATCGCCGACCCTGACAGCGGGTGCGATGACGTCACTGCCCGGTGCTCGCTGTCAGGAGATCAGAGGGAGCAGCGCAGGAACCAGGAATAAGAGAGGTATTTACTGTATTTATTTATTTATTTTATGGGTGCTGCTGCCTTATTAAAGGGTCTGCCTATGGGGATCTGCCGCCTTATTACAGGGTCTGACTATGGGGGTGCTACCTTATTACAGGGTCTGCCTATAGGGGTGCTGCCTTATTACAGGGTCTGCCTATAGGGATCTGCCGCCTTATTACAGGGTCTGACTATGGGGGTGCTGCCTTATTACAGGGTCTGATTATGGGGGCTGCCTTTTACAGGGTCTGACTATGGGGGCTGCCTTATTACAGAGTCTGACTACGGGGGTGCTGCCTTATTACAGGGTCTGCCTATAGGGATCTGCCGCCTTATTACAGGGTCTGACTATGGGGGTGCTGCCTTATTACAGGGTCTGCCTATGGGGGCTGCCTTATTACAGGGTCTGACTATGGGGGCTGCCTTATTACAGGGTCTGCCATTAGGGGTGCTGCCTTATTACAGGGTCTGACTATGGGGGCTGCCTTATTACAGGGTCTGACTATGGGGGCTGCCTTATTACAGGGTCTGCCATTAGGGGTGCTGCCTTATTACAGGGTCTGACTATGGGGGCTGCCTTATTACAGGGTCTGACTATGGGGGCTGCCTTATTACAGGGTCTGCTTATAGGGGTGCTGCCTTATTACAGGGTTTGACTATGGGGTGCTGCCTTCTTACAGGGTCTGTCTATAGGGGTGCTGCCTTATTACAGGGTCTGACTATGGGGGTGCTGCCTTATTACAGGGTCGGACTATGGGGGTGCTGCCTAATTACAGGGTCTGACTGTGGGGGTGCTGCCTTATTACAGGGTCTGCCTATAGGGGTGCTGCCTTATTACAGGGTCTGACTATGGGGGCTGCCTTATTACAGGGTCTGTCTATAGGGGTGCTGCCTTATTAAAGGGTCTGACTATGGGGGTGCTACCTTATTACAGGGTCGGACTATGGGGGTGCTGCCTAATTACAGGGTCTGACTATGGGGGTGCTGCCTTATTGCAGGGTCTGCCTATAGGGGTGCTGCCTTATTACAGGGTCTGACTATGGGGGCTGCCTTATTACAGAGTCTGATTGTGGGGGTGCTGCCTTATTACAGGGTCTGCCTATAGGGGTGCTGCCTTATTACAGGGTCTGACTATGGGGGTGCTGCCTTATTACAGGATCTGCCTATAGGGGTGCTGCCTTATTACAGGGTCTGTCTATAGGGGTGCTGCCTTATTACAGGGTCTGACTATGGGGGTGCTGCCTTATTACAGGGTCGGACTATGGGGGTGCTGCCTAATTACAGGGTCTGACTGTGGGGGTGCTGCCTTATTACAGGGTCTGCCTATAGGGGTGCTACCTTATTACAGAGTCTGATTATGGGGGCTGCCTTATTACAGGGTCTGACTATGGGGGCTGCCTTATTACAGAGTCTGACTACGGGTGTGCTGTCTTATTACAGGGTCTGCCTATAGGGATCTGCCACCTTATTACAGGGTCTGACTATGGGGGTGCCGCCTTATTACAGGGTCTGACTATGGGGGTGCTGCCTTATTACAGGGTCTGATTATGGGGGCTGCCTTATTACAGGGTCTGACTATGGGGGCTGCCTTATTACAGAGTCTGACTACGGGTGTGCTGTCTTATTACAGGGTCTGCCTATAGGGATCTGCCACCTTATTACAGGGTCTGACTATGGGGGTGCTGCCTTATTACACGGTCTGCCTATGGGGGCTGCCTTATTACAGGGTCTGACTATGGGGGCTGCCTTATTGCCTTATTACAGGGTCTGCCTTTAGGGGTGCTGCCTTATTACAGGGTCTGACTATGGGGGCTGCCTTATTACAGGGTCTTACTATGGGGGCTGCCTTATTACAGGGTCTGACTATGGGGGCTGCCTTATTACAGGGTCTGCCTATAGGGGTGCTGCCTTATTACAGGGTTTGACTACAGGGTGCTGCCTTATTACAGGGTCTGTTTATAGGGGTGCTGCCTTATTACAGGGTCTGACTATGGGGGTGCTGCCTTATTACAGGGTCGGACTATGGGGGTGCTGCCTAATTACAGGGTCTGACTGTGGGGGTGCTGCCTTATTACAGGGTCTGCCTATAGGGGTGCTGCCTTATTACAGGGTCTGACTATGGGGGCTGCCTTATTACAGAGTCTGATTGTGGGGGTGCTGCCTTATTAAAGGGTCTGCCTATAGGGGTGCTGCCTTATTACAGGGTTTGACTATGGGGTGCTGCCTTATTACAGGGTCTGCCTATAGGGGTGCTGCCTTATTACAGGGTCTGCCTATAGGGGTGCTGCCTTATTACAGGGCCTGCTTATAGGGGGGCTGCTTTATTACAGGGTCTGACTATGGGGGTGCTGCCTTATTACAGGGTCTGCCTATAGGGGTGCTGCCTTATTACATGGTCTGTTTATAGGGGTGCTGCCTTATTACAGGGTCTGACTATGGGGGTGCTGCCTTATTACAGGGTCGGACTATGGGGGTGCTGCCTAATTACAGGGTCTGACTGTGGGGGTGCTGCCTTATTACAGGGTCTGCCTATAGGGGTGCTGCCTTATTACAGGGTCTGACTATGGGGGCTGCCTTATTACAGAGTCTGACTATGGGGGTGCTGCCTTATTACAGGGTCTGCCTATGGGGGCTGCCTTATTATAGGGTTTGCCTATAGGGGTGCTGCCTTATTACAGGGTCTGACTATGGGGGCTGCCTTATTACAGAGTCTGATTGTGGGGGTGCTGCCTTATTACAGGGTCTGCCTATAGGGGTGCTGCCTTATTACAGGGTCTGACTATGGGGGTGCCTTATTACAGAGTCTGATTGTGGGGGTGCTGCCTTATTACAGGGTCTGCCTATAGGGGTGCTGCCTTATTACAGGGTTTGACTATGGGGTGCTGCCTTATTACAGGGTCTGCCTATAGGGGTGCTGCCTTATTACAGGGTCTGCCTATAGGGGTGCTGCCTTATTACAGGGCCTGCTTATAGGGGGGCTGCTTTATTACAGGGTCTGACTATGGGGGTGCTGCCTTATTACAGGGTCTGCCTATAGGGGTGCTGCCTTATTACAGGGTCTGTCTATAGGGGTGCTGCCTTATTACAGGGTCTGACTATGGGGGTGCTGCCTTATTACAGGGTCGGACTATGGGGGTGCTGCCTAATTACAGGGTCTGACTGTGGGGGTGCTGCCTTATTACAGGGTCTGCCTATAGGGGTGCTGCCTTATTACAGGGTCTGACTATGGGGGCTGCCTTATTACAGAGTCTGACTATGGGGGTGCTGCCTTATTACAGGGTCTGCCTATGGGGGCTGCCTTATTACAGGGTTTGCCTATGGGGAGTGCATTATACTATATTGTGGACTATTTGGTGCATTATGCTACTGTATATGGAGGCTATCTAGGGGGCCATCATACAGTATTGAGATTACAGTGTGGGGGTCATTATACATTGTTGAGCCATCAACCAGTTTGAGGGCTACTAAGGAGTCAGTATACTTTGTGGGTAGTACTATACAGTGAGGGGGCATTGTACTGTGTATAAGAGAGCATCATACTGTGTATAGGGGAGCTGCACAGGGGGAGACTCGGCACATTATTAAATGTAAAGTGGGCACTTATTGTTATAGGGGAACTCAGGTTACTGTGGCTAGCAAAGGGGCACATAGGGCAATATTACTTTCTAGGGGCAAAATATGGGCACTGTTTTCTAGGGCACTTGCACCCAGCATTACTATGTTATAGAGGGGTGCTTTAGAATTTAGAGGGCACAGAGAACCACACAGCAGGTGCAGTAATAGGGACACATACGGCAGCAGTGGCTCAGTATTGGGGTATCTGTTATGATCTGGTGGCCTAAGAGCAGCATGAGACTTACTCTGGAGAAGGTGGTATGTCATGATCTCAATGGCAAGAGAACATAGCATAAGCATATATAGGAACTAGCTCTTGGAAGATGGGAACTGAGCTGACCATGAACTAAACCTAACGCACAACTAGCAGTGGCCGGGTAGCATGCCTACGTTGATTCTAGATGCCCAGCCCAGCCGGAGGACTAAATAAAGCTAGCAGAGGAAAATATTAGTCCTAGCTCACCTCTAGAGAAATACCCCGAAAGGAGACAGAGGCCCCCCACATGTATTGGCGGTGAGTTGAGATGAAATAACAAACGTAGTATGAAAATAGGTTTAGCAAATTTGAGGTCCACTTACTACATAGCAGAAGACAGAAAGGACACTTTCATGGTCAGCTGAAAACCCTATCAAAAACACCATCCAGAAATTACTTTAAAACTCTGGCATTAACTCATAACACCAGAGTGGCAATTCCCGTTCACAAGAGCTTTCCAGACACAGTAACGAAACTACAGCTGTGAACTGGAACAAAATGCAAAAACAAACATGGACAAGAGTCCAACTTATCTAGTAGTTGTCTAGGAGCAGGAACAAGCACAGAGAGGCTTCTGATAACATTGTTGACCGGCAAGCAACTAACAGAGCAGCAAGGTTATATAGCGACTCCCACATCTTGATGGGAACAGGTGAACAGAGAAGATGAAGACACCAGTTCAATTCCACCAGTAGCCACCGGGGGAGCCCAGAATCCAAATTCACAACAGTACCCCCCCCTCAAGGAGGGGGCACCGAACCCTCACCAGAACCACCAGGGCGATCAGGATGGGCCCTATGAAAGGCACGAACCAGATCGGAGGCATGAACATCAGATGCATTCACCCAAGAATTATCCTCCTGGCCGTATCCCTTCCACTTGACCAGATACTGGAGTCTCCGTCTGGAAACACGAGAGTCCAAGATTTTCTCCACAACGTACTCCAACTCACCCTCAACCAACACCGGAGCAGGAGGCTCAACGGAAGGCACAACCGGTACCTCATACCTGCGCAATAATGACCGATGAAAAACGTTATGAATAGAAAAGGATGCAGGGAGGTCCAAACGGAAGGAAACAGGGTTAAGAATCTCCAATATCTTATACGGGCCGATAAACCGAGGCTTAAACTTAGGAGAAGAGACCCTCATAGGGACAAAACGAGAAGACAACCACACCAAATCCCCAACAGAAAGCCGAGGACCAACACGACGGTGGCGGTTGGCAAAAAGCTGAGTCTTCTCCTGGGACAACCTCAAATTGTCCACCACCTGCCCCCAGATCTGATGCAATCTCTCCACCACAGCATCCACTCCAGGACAATCCGAAGATTCCACCTGACCAGAGGAAAATCGAGGATGAAACCCCGAATTACAGAAAAACGGGGACACCAAAGTGGCAGAGCTGGCCCGATTATTGAGAGCGAACTCCGCCAATGGCAAAAAAGCAACCCAATCATCCTGGTCAGCAGACACAAAACACCTCAGATATGTCTCCAGGGTCTGATTAATCCGCTCGGTCTGGCCATTCGTCTGAGGATGGAAAGCGGACGAAAAAGATAAATCTATGCCCATCCTAGCACAGAATGCCCGCCAAAATCTAGACACGAATTGGGTCCCTCTGTCAGAAACGATATTCTCAGGAATACCATGCAAACGAACAACATTTTGAAAAAACAGAGGAACCAACTCGGAAGAAGAAGGTAACTTGGGCAGAGGAACCAAATGGACCATCTTAGAAAAACGGTCACACACCACCCAGATGACAGACATCTTCTGAGAAACAGGCAGATCTGAAATAAAATCCATCGAGATGTGCGTCCAAGGCCTCTTAGGAATAGGCAAGGGCAACAATAATCCACTAGCCCGAGAACAACAAGGCTTGGCCCGAGCACAAACGTCACAAGACTGCACAAAGCCTCGCACATCTCGTGACAGGGAAGGCCACCAGAAGGACCTTGCCACCAAATCCCTGGTACCAAAAATGCCAGGATGACCTGCCAACGCAGAAGAATGAACCTCAGAGATGACTCTACTGGTCCAATCATCAGGAACAAACAGTTTATCAGGTGGGCAACGATCAGGTCTCTCCGCCTGAAACTCCTGCAAGGCCCGCCGCAGGTCTGGAGAAACGGCTGACAATACCACTCCATCCTTAAGGATACCTGTGGGCTCAGAGTTACCAGGCGAGTCAGGCTCAAAACTCCTAGAAAGGGCATCCGCCTTAACATTCTTAGAACCCGGTAGGTATGACACCACAAAATTAAACCGAGAGAAAAATAATGACCAGCGCGCCTGTCTAGGATTCAGGCGCCTGGCGGTCTCAAGATAAATCAAATTTTTGTGGTCAGTCAATACCACCACCTGATGTCTGGCCCCCTCAAGCCAATGGCGCCACTCCTCAAAAGCCCACTTCATGGCCAAAAGCTCCCGATTCCCAACATCATAATTCCGCTCAGCGGGCGAAAATTTACGGGAAAAGAAGGCACAAGGCCTCATCACGGAGCAGTCAGAACTTTTCTGCGACAACACTGCCCCAGCTCCGATCTCAGAAGCGTCGACCTCAACCTGAAAAGGTAGAGCAACATCAGGCTGACGCAACACAGGGGCAGAGGAAAAACGGCGCTTAAGCTCCCGAAAGGCCTCCACAGCATCAGGGGACCAATCAGCAACATCAGCACCCTTCTTAGTCAAATCGGTCAATGGCTTAGCAATATCCGAAAAACCAGCAATAAATCGACGATAAAAGTTAGCAAAGCCCAAAAATTTCTGAAGACTCTTAAGAGAAGAGGGCTGCGTCCAATCACAAATAGCTTGAACCTTGACAGGATCCATTTCAATGGAAGAGGGGGAAAAAATATATCCCAAAAAGGAAATCCTCTGTACCCCAAAAACACACTTAGAACCCTTCACACACAAAGAATTAGACCGCAAAACCTGAAAAACCCTCCTGACTTGCTGGACATGAGAGTCCCAGTCATCCGAAAAAATCAGAATATCATCCAGATACACAATCATAAATTTATCCAAATAATCGCGAAAAATATCATGCATAAAGGACTGGAAAACTGACGGAGCATTAGAAAGACCAAAAGGCATCACTAAATACTCAAAGTGGCCCTCGGGCGTATTAAATGCGGTTTTCCACTCATCCCCCTGCCTGATTCGCACCAAATTATACGCCCCACGAAGGTCAATCTTAGAGAACCACTTGGCCCCCTTTATGCGAGCAAACAAATCAGTCAGCAACGGCAATGGGTATTGATATTTAACAGTGATTTTATTCAAAAGCCGATAATCAATACATGGTCTCAAAGAGCCGTCTTTTTTTGACACAAAGAAAAAACCGGCTCCTAAGGGAGATGACGATGGACGAATATGTCCCTTTTCCAAGGACTCCTTTATATATTCTCGCATAGCAGCATGTTCAGGCACAGACAGATTAAATAAACGACCCTTTGGGTATTTACTACCCGGGATTAAATCTATGGCACAATCGCACTCTCGGTGCGGAGGTAACGAACCAAGCTTGGATTCTTCAAAGACGTCACGATAGTCAGACAGGAACTCAGGAATTTCAGAGGGAATGGATGATGAAATGGAAACCACAGGTACATCCCCATGAGCCCCCTTACATCCCCAGCTCAACACAGACATAGCTCTCCAGTCGAGGACTGGGTTGTGAGATTGCAGCCAAGGCAATCCTAGCACCAAATCATCATGTAGATTATACAGCACCAGAAAGCGAATAATCTCCTGGTGATCCGGATTAATACGCATAGTTACTTGTGTCCAGTATTGTGGTTTATTATTAGCCAATGGGGTGGAGTCAATCCCCTTCAGAGGAATAGGAGTCTCCAAAGGCTCTAAATCATACCCACAGCGTTTGGCAAAGGACCAATCCATAAGACTTAAAGCGGCGCCAGAGTCGACATAGGCGTCCGTGGTAATAGATGACAAAGAGCAAATCAGGGTCACAGATAGAATAAATTTAGACGGTAAGGTGCAAATGGAAACAGATTTACCAAGCTTTTTAGTGCGCTTAGAGCATGCTGATATAACATGAGTAGAATCACCACAATAGAAACACAACCCATTTTTCCGTCTAAAATTCTGCCGCTCGCTTCGGGACAGAATTCTATCACACTGCATACTCTCTGGCGACTTCTCAGTGGACACCGCCAGATGGTGCACTGGTTTGCGCTCCCGCAAACGCCTATCGATCTGAATAGCCATTGTCATGGACTCATTCAGACCCGCAGGCACAGGGAACCCCACCATAACATCCTTAATGGCATCAGAGAGACCCTCTCTGAAAGTCGCCGCCAGGGCGCACTCATTCCACTGAGTAAGCACAGACCATTTACGGAATCTTTGGCAGTAAATTTCCGCTTCATCTTGCCCCTGAGATAGGGACATCAAAGTTTTTTCTGCCTGAAGCTCCAAATGAGGTTCGTCATAAAGCAACCCCAAGGCCAGAAAAAACGCATCCACATTGAGCAACGCAGGATCCCCTGGTGTCAATGAAAAAGCCCAGTCTTGAGGGTCGCCCCGGAGCAAGGAAATCACAATCCTGACCTGCTGTGCAGGGTCTCCGGCAGAGCGATATTTCAGAGACAAAAATAATTTGCAATTATTTCGAAAATTCTGAAACCCGGATCTATTCCCCGAGAAAAATTCCGGCAAAGGAATTCTCGGCTCAGATACAGGTGCATGACAAACAAAATCTTGCAAATTTTGTACCTTCGTGGCGAGATTATTCAAACCTGCAGTTACACTCTGAAGATCCATTACAAACAGGTGGACACAGAGCCATTCAAGGGTTAAGAGGAGGTAAGAAGCAGCTAGACAGCAATTAAGGGCTAGGCAGCAAAACTCTGAGGGGAAAAAAAAAAAAATTTCCCTTCAACACTTCTTTTTCTCCTGCTTCAGCCCAAACAATTAACACTTTGCGGGCCGGTCAAACTGTCATGATCTCAATGGCAAGAGAACATAGCATAAGCATATATAGGAACTAGCTCTTGGAAGATGGGAACTGAGCTGACCATGAACTAAACCTAACGCACAACTAGCAGTGGCCGGGTAGCATGCCTACGTTGATTCTAGATGCCCAGCCCAGCCGGAGGACTAAATAAAGCTAGCAGAGGAAAATATTAGTCCTAGCTCACCTCTAGAGAAATACCCCGAAAGGAGACAGAGGCCCCCCACATGTATTGGCGGTGAGTTGAGATGAAATAACAAACGTAGTATGAAAATAGGTTTAGCAAATTTGAGGTCCACTTACTACATAGCAGAAGACAGAAAGGACACTTTCATGGTCAGCTGAAAACCCTATCAAAAACACCATCCAGAAATTACTTTAAAACTCTGGCATTAACTCATAACACCAGAGTGGCAATTCCCGTTCACAAGAGCTTTCCAGACACAGTAACGAAACTACAGCTGTGAACTGGAACAAAATGCAAAAACAAACATGGACAAGAGTCCAACTTATCTAGTAGTTGTCTAGGAGCAGGAACAAGCACAGAGAGGCTTCTGATAACATTGTTGACCGGCAAGCAACTAACAGAGCAGCAAGGTTATATAGCGACTCCCACATCTTGATGGGAACAGGTGAACAGAGAAGATGAAGACACCAGTTCAATTCCACCAGTAGCCACCGGGGGAGCCCAGAATCCAAATTCACAACAGTGGTACCTGTACTGACCGCAGACCCTGAACTTAACATCGCAACTAGAAGTAGCCGTGGAATGTACCTAGCACTCCCTGGACATCTCGACACAGCCGGAGGACTAATTACCCCTAGAGATAGAAAATGGAAAACTATCTTGCCTCAGAGAAAATTCCCAAAGGATAGGCAGCCCCCCACAAATATTGACTGTGAGAGGAGAGGAAAAAAACATACACAGACTGAAATCAGAATTTAGCAAAGGAGGCCACTTCTAGCTAAATAGAAAGGATAGGACAGAGTACTATGCGGTCAGTATTAAAACACTAGAAAATATCCACCACAGAAAATACAAAAACTCCACAGCTAACTAAAGATATGGAGGGTATATCTGCATCTCCAGATATACCAGCTTGGCTAAACAAATCCTTATACAGACCAAGCTGGCAAGACAAAAAACATGGAAACGAACTGAACAATAAGGCCACAACATGTGGACAGCAAAAAAAATCAAGGCCAGAACTTATCTTTGATGAAAAGAACTGCAAAGCAGGAGAGACCAGGCAGAGATGTGAATCCTCCAGGAACAATGGACAACTGGCACTGACTAAAGGGTGAGGCAAGACTAAATAGCCCAGTCAAAATTGCAAAAAGTGAACACACCTGACAAATGCTGTGATTCAGAGACAGCAGCGCTACCACTTACAACCACCGGAGGGAGCCCAAGAGCAGAATTCACAACAGGTATCAGGTGGAGTAATAGGGACTAGAGTTGAGCGACTTTTACTTTTTTAGGATTGAGTCAGGTTTCGCGAAACCCGACTTTCTCAAAAGTCGGGTCGGGTGAAATTGGCCGATTATTGCGAAAAGTTCTTAATTTACTTTATAATAATAGTTAGGCATTGAAAACTGGGGGTCATTTGGCTAAATTTGTGGGGGGGTAGGGCTGGCTCAAGTTTTTCGTTGGCCCAGGAAGCGCGGAATACGTCACGGTAGTGGAGCAGGGAGAGGTAAGCAATTAAACTTTGCAAGTGCTGTGATCCTGAGCAAGAAGGGGGGGCCCACTCATTCGCATTGGCACTGGCACAGGGCCCCTCAAAGTACGGCGGTGTGTATGACGGCGGAGGCGCCTCCCACCAGCAGAGACACTTTTGCGTACTATGAGGGGCCCTGTGACAGTTGTCATGAATCCCCAATGGCTAGGGATAGCACAGGACAAGCAAAGTACAAATAAATAACGGACGAGCTCTAGGGTGATGGAACCTGGGCTGACCGCTGCCCTACGCCTGACAAACGCAACTAGAGATAGCCAGGGAGCGTGCCTACGTTGGTTCTAGACGCCACGCACCAGCCTAAGAGCTAACTAGTACTGCAGAGAAAATAAGACCTCACTTGCCTCCAGAGGAATGAACCCCAAAAGATATAGTTGCCCCCTCACATGTATTGACGGTGAAATGAGAGGAAGGCACACACATAGAGATGATATATATAGCTTTAGCAAATTGAGGCCCGCTGTAAACTAGAAAGCAGAAAGATACAAAAGGGGACTGAGCGGTCAGCAAAAAACCCTAATCAAAAAAACCATCCTGAGATTACAAGAACCCATGTGCCAACTCATGGCACATGGGGAGAACCTCAGTCCACTAGAGCTACCAGCTAGCATAGAGACATAATAAGCAAGCTGGACAAAAAACCAAACAACTGAAAATCAGCACTTAGCTTATCCTGAAAGATCTGGGAGCAGGTAGGCAGGAACCAAACAGAGCACATCTGAATACATTGATAGCCGGCAAGGGAATGACAGAAAGGCCAGGTAAAATAGGAAACACCCAGCCTCTGATGGACAGGTGGAAACCAAAGGCCGCAACCCACCAAAGTCACCCAGTACCAGCAGTAACCACCAGAGGGAGCCCACAAACAGAATCCACAACAGTACCCCCCCCTTGAGGAGGGGTCACCGAACCCTCACGAGAACCCCCAGGGCGATCAGGGTGAGCACTATGGAAGGCGCGGACCAAATCAGTCGCATGAACATCGGAGGCGACCACCCAGGAATTATCCTCCTGACCATAACCCTTCCACTTAACCAAATACTGGAGTTTGCGTCTGGAAACACGAGAATCCAAGATCTTCTCAACAATATACTCCAATTCTCCCTCCACCAGCACCGGAGCAGGAGGCTCAACCGAAGGAACAACGGGCACCTCATACCTCCGCAACAACGACCGATGGAACACATTATGAATAGCAAACGATGCTGGGAGATCCAAACGAAAAGATACAGGGTTAAGAATCTCCGAGATCCTATAAGGACCGATGAACCGAGGCTTGAACTTAGGAGAAGAGACCTTCATAGGGACAAAACGAGAAGACAACCACACCAAATCCCCAACAAGAAGTCGGGGACCCACGCGGCGACGGCGATTAGCAAACTGCTGAGTCTTCTCCTGAGATAACTTCAAATTGTCCACCACCTGATTCCAAATCTGATGTAGCCTGTCCACCAACACGTCCACTCCAGGACAATCCGAAGACTCCACCTGACCAGAGGAAAAACGAGGATGAAACCCCGAATTACAAAAAAAAGGAGAGACCAACGTGGCAGAACTAGCCCGATTATTAAGAGCAAATTCGGCCAGTGGCAAAAAAGCAACCCAGTCATCTTGATCAGCAGAAACAAAACACCTCAAATAAGTTTCCAAGGTCTGATTAGTTCGCTCCGTCTGGCCATTCGTCTGAGGATGGAATGCAGACGAGAAAGACAAATCAATGCCCATCTTGGCACAAAACGTCCGCCAAAATCTAGACACAAACTGGGATCCCCTGTCAGAAACGATATTCTCCGGAATCCCATGCAAACGAACCACGTTCTGAAAAAATAAAGGGACCAACTCAGAGGAGGAGGGCAACTTAGGCAAGGGCACCAAATGAACCATCTTGGAAAAGCGGTCACACACAACCCAGATAACGGACATTTTCTGTGAAACCGGGAGATCAGAAATAAAATCCATGGAAATGTGCGTCCAAGGCCTCTTCGGAATGGGCAAAGATAACAACAACCCACTGGCCCGAGAACAGCAAGGTTTAGCTCGAGCACACACTTCACAAGACTGCACAAAGGTACGCACATCCCTAGACAAGGAAGGCCACCAAAAAGACCTGGCCACCAAGTCTCTAGTACCAAATATTCCAGGATGACCAGCCAACACAGAAGAATGGACCTCGGAGATGACTCTACTGGTCCAATCATCCGGGACAAACAGTCTTTCTGGGGGACAACGATCCGGTTTATCCACCTGAAACTCCTGCAATGCACGTCGCAAGTCTGGGGATACGGCGGACAATATTACCCCATCCCTAAGGATACCAGTAGGCCCAGAGTCTCCAGGAGAGTCAGGCACAAAACTCCTGGAAAGAGCATCTGCCTTCACATTCTTTGAACCTGGCAGGTATGAAACCACGAAATTGAAACGAGAAAAAAACAACGACCAACGAGCCTGTCTAGGATTCAAACGCCTGGCAGACTCAAGGTAAATGAGATTCTTGTGATCAGTCAAGACCACCACACGATGTTTAGCACCCTCAAGCCAATGACGCCACTCCTCAAATGCCCATTTCATGGCCAAAAGCTCCCGATTACCCACATCATAATTGCGCTCGGCGGGCGAGAATTTTCTAGAGAAGAATGCACATGGCTTCATCACCGAGCCATTAGAACTTCTCTGTGACAAAACCGCCCCCGCTCCAATCTCGGAAGCATCAACCTCAACCTGAAAAGGAAGTGAAACATCCGGCTGACACAACACAGGAGCAGAAGAAAACCGGCGCTTAAGTTCCTGAAAGGCCTCCACAGCCGCAGGAGACCAATCAGCAACATCAGCACCCTTTTTAGTCAAATCAGTCAAAGGTTTAACAATACTGGAAAAATTAGCAATGAACCGATGATAAAAATTAGCAAACCCCAAGAACTTCTGAAGGCTCTTAACAGATGTAGGTTGTGTCCAGTCACAAATAGCCTGAACCTTGACGGGATCCATCTCAATAGTAGAAGGAGAAAAAATGTACCCCAAAAAAGAAATCTTCTGGACTCCGAAGAGACACTTTGAGCCCTTCACAAACAGAGAATTGGCCCGCAGAACCTGAAACACCTTCCTGACCTGTAGAACATGAGACTCCCAGTCATCAGAAAACACCAAAATATCATCCAAATACACAATCATAAACTTATCCAGATATTCACGGAAAATATTGTGCATAAAGGACTGAAAGACTGACGGAGCATTGGAGAGTCCAAAAGGCATTACCAAATACTCAAAATGGCCTTCAGGCGTATTAAATGCGGTTTTCCACTCATCACCCTGTTTTATCCGCACCAGATTATACGCACCGCGAAGATCTATCTTAGTGAACCACCTGGCCCCCTTAATGTGAGCAAACAAATCAGTTAATAATGGCAATGGATACTGATATTTGACTGTAATCTTATTTAGAAGGCGATAATCTATACAAGGCCTCAGGGAACCATCTTTTTTTGCCATGAAAAAAAAACCTGCTCCCAGAGGGGACGAAGATGGATGAATATGTCCCTTTTCCAAGGACTCCTTAATATAATTCCGCATAGCAGTATGCTCTGGTAGTGACAGATTAAATAAACGACCCTTAGGGAACTTACTGCCAGGAATCAACTCTATAGCACAGTCACACTCTCTATGAGGAGGGAGCGAATTGAGCTTAGGCTCCTCAAAAACATCCCTATAGTCAGACAAAAACGCAGGGATCTCAGAAGGAGTAGATGAAGCGATTGAAATCGGAGGTGCATCACCATGAACCCCCTGACATCCCCAGCTTAACACAGACATTGTTTTCCAGTCCAGGACAGGATTATGAGTTTGTAACCATGGCAGACCAAGCACTAGTACATCATGTAAATTATACAGTACAAGGAAGCGAATCACCTCCTGATGAACGGGAGTCATGCGCATGGTCACTTGTGTCCAGTACTGCGGTTTATTCATAGCCAATGGTGTAGAGTCAATTCCCTTCAGAGGAATAGGAACTTCCAGAGGCTCCAGACTAAAACCGCAGCGTTTAGCAAATGACCAATCCATAAGACTCAGGGCAGCGCCCGAATCCACATAGGCATCGACGGAAATGGAAGACAGTGAAAAAATCAGAGTCACAGACAAAATGAACTTAGGCTGCAGAGTACCAATGGCAAAAGATTTATCAACCCTTTTTGTGCGTTTAGAGCATGCTGATATAACATGAGCTGAATCACCACAATAAAAACACAATCCATTTTTCCGCCTATAATTTTGCCGTTCACTTCTGGACTGAATTCTATCACATTGCATAGTCTCAGGTGCCTGTTCAGAAGACACCGCCAACTGGTGCACGGGTTTGCGCTCCCGTAAACGCCGATCAATCTGAATGGCCATAGCCATAGACTCATTCAGACCTGTAGGCGTAGGGAACCCCACCATAATATCCTTAATGGCCTCAGAAAGACCATTTCTGAAGTTTGCAGCCAGGGCGCACTCATTCCACTGAGTAAGCACCGACCATTTCCGAAATTTTTGACAATATATTTCCGCTTCATCATGCCCCTGAGAGAGGGCTAATAAAGCCTTTTCAGCCTGAATCTCCAGGTTAGGTTCCTCATAGAGCAATCCCAATGCCAGAAAAAACGCATCCACACTGAGCAATGCAGGATCCCCTGGTGCCAATGCAAATGCCCAATTCTGAGGGTCGCCCCGCAGGAAAGATATTACAATCTTGACCTGTTGAGCAGGGTCTCCAGAGGAGCGAGATTTTAAAGAAAGAAACAATTTACAATTGTTCCTGAAATTCAGGAAGGTAGATCTATCTCCAGAAAAGAACTCTGGAATAGGAATTCTAGGTTCAGACATGGGAGTGTGAACAACAAAATCCTGTATGTTTTGAACTTTTGCCGCGAGATTACTCAGGCTGGAAGCCAAACTCTGGACATCCATGTTAAACAGCTAAGATCAGAGCCATTCAAGGGTTAAGAGGAGGTAAGAAGCAGCTAGACAGCAATTAAGGGCTAGGCAGCAAAACTCTGAAGGAAAAAAAAAAAAAATTTCCCTTAAACACTTCTTTTTCTCCTGCTTCAGCCCAAACAATTAACGCTTTGCGGGCCGGCTATACTGTCATGAATCCCCAATGGCTAGGGATAGCACAGGACAAGCAAAGTACAAATAAATAACGGACGAGCTCTAGGGTGATGGAACCTGGGCTGACCGCTGCCCTACGCCTGACAAACGCAACTAGAGATAGCCAGGGAGCGTGCCTACGTTGGTTCTAGACGCCACGCACCAGCCTAAGAGCTAACTAGTACTGCAGAGAAAATAAGACCTCACTTGCCTCCAGAGGAATGAACCCCAAAAGATATAGTTGCCCCCTCACATGTATTGACGGTGAAATGAGAGGAAGGCACACACATAGAGATGATATATATAGCTTTAGCAAATTGAGGCCCGCTGTAAACTAGAAAGCAGAAAGATACAAAAGGGGACTGAGCGGTCAGCAAAAAACCCTAATCAAAAAAACCATCCTGAGATTACAAGAACCCATGTGCCAACTCATGGCACATGGGGAGAACCTCAGTCCACTAGAGCTACCAGCTAGCATAGAGACATAATAAGCAAGCTGGACAAAAAACCAAACAACTGAAAATCAGCACTTAGCTTATCCTGAAAGATCTGGGAGCAGGTAGGCAGGAACCAAACAGAGCACATCTGAATACATTGATAGCCGGCAAGGGAATGACAGAAAGGCCAGGTAAAATAGGAAACACCCAGCCTCTGATGGACAGGTGGAAACCAAAGGCCGCAACCCACCAAAGTCACCCAGTACCAGCAGTAACCACCAGAGGGAGCCCACAAACAGAATCCACAACAGACAGTGACATTGCCAACGAGTATGCCCCCCCACCTGATGAAGGAACCTGCACTTTCATCTGCACCTTCCTCTTTGTCCCCGTGTAAGGTGGTATAGTATGCGGGAAGGGGAACCTGACTTTCAGCAGGGTCAGATTCTGGCTGTGTAGTGCAAGGGGAATGTAGTGGTCTTGGTCAATGTACCAGCAGAGTCATCTAGCAGTGGCTGGGCAATGGACAGGATGACGAGGAAACACAGATATATGCCCAAATAATAAAGTAGGCTAAATGCAGTTCAATACTGGTAACAGGACTAACAGGACAGGCAGCATAGCTTTGTTGAGCGGAGTACAACTTTAATGAGATGCTGACAATTAGTAGGCCCAATAAAGTAAGTAGGCTAAATGCAGTTCAAAATTGGTAACAGGACTAAACTGGCGGCATAGCTTTGTTCAGCGGAGGACAACTGTAATGAGAGGCTGGCAGTTAGTAGGCCCAATAAAGTAAGTAGGCTAAATGCAGTTCAAAATAGGTAACAGGAGTAAACTGGCGGCATAGCTTTGTTCAGCGGAGGACAACTGTAAGGAGTGGCGCAGACAGACTTAGTAGGCCTAAAATAAAAAAGTAGGCTAAATGCAGTTAAAAATCGGTAACAGGACTAAACTGGCGGCATAGCTTTGTTCAGCGGAGGACAACTGTAATGAGAGGCTGGCAGTTAGTAGGCCCAATAAAGTAAGTAGGCTAAATGCAGTTCAAAATAGGTAACAGGAGTAAACTGGCAGCATAGCTTTGTTCAGCGGAGGACAACTGTAAGGAGTGGCGCAGACAGACTTAGTAGGCCTAAAATAAAAAAGTAGGCTAAATGCAGTTAAAAATCGGTAACAGGACTAAACTGGCGGCATAGCTTTGTTCAGCGGAGGACAACTGTAAGGAGTGGCTGGCAGTTAGTAGGCCCAATAAAGTAAGTAGGCTAAATGCAGTTCAAAATAGGTAACAGGAGTAAACTGGCGGCATAGCTTTGTTCAGCGGAGGACAACTGTAAGGAGTGGCGCAGACAGACTTAGTAGGCCTAAAATAAAAAAGTAGGCTAAATGCAGTTCAAAATTGGTAACAGGAGTACACAGGTGGCATAGCTTTGTTCAGCAGAGGACAACTGCAATGAGAGGCTGACAATTAGTAGGCCCAAAAAAGTAAGTAGGCTAATTGCAGTTCAAAACTGGTAACAGGAGTGAACTGGCGGCATAGCTTTGTTCAGCGGAGGACAACTGTAATGAGAGGCTGGCAGTTAGAAGGCCCAATAAAGTAAGTAGGCTAAATGCAGTTCAAAATAGGTAACAGGAGTGAACTGGCGGCATAGCTTTGTTCAGCGGAGGACCATTGTAAGGAGTGGCGCTGACAGACTTAGTAGGCCTAAAATAAAAAAGTAGGCTCAATGCAGTTCAAAATTGGTTACAGGATTACACAGGCGGCATAGCTTTGTTCAGCGGAGGACAATTGTAAGGAGTGGCAGACACAGTTAGTAGGCCCAAAAAAGTAAGTAGGCTAAATGCAGTTCAAAACTGGTAACAGGAGTGAACAGGCGGTAAAGCTTTGTTCAATGGAGGACAGCAGTAATGAGTGGCGCAGACACAGTTTGTAGGCCCACATTAAAAAAGTAGGCTCCAAGCAGTTAAAAAATGGTAACAGCAGTAAACAAGCGGCATAGCTTTGTTCAATGGAGGACAGCTGTAATGAGTGGCGCAGACAGAATTAGTAGGCCTAAAATAAAAAAGTAGGCTAAATGCAGTTCAAAATTGGTAACTGGAGTACACAGGCGGCATAGCTTTCTTCAGTGAATGACAGCTGTATTGAGTGGCGCAGACAGACACAGGTAGTAGGCCTAAAATAAAAAGTAGGCTATATGCACTTCAAAATTGGTTACAGGAGTACACAGGTGGCATAGCTTTGTTCAGTGGACGACAGCTGTAAGGAGTGGCACAGACAGACTTAGTAGGCCTAAAATAAAAAAATGGGCTACATGCAGTTCAAAATTGCTTACAGGAGTACACAGGCGGCATTGCTTTGTTCAGTGGAGGACAACTGTAAGGAGTGGCGCAGACAGACTTAGCAGGCCTAAAATAAAAAAGTGGGCTACGTGCAGTTCAAAATTGGTTACAGGAGTACACAGGCGGCATAGCTTTGTTCAGTGGAGGACAACTGTAAGGAGTGGCGCAGACAGACTTAGTAGGCCTAAAATAAAAAAGTGGGCTACATGCAGTTCAAAATTGGTTACAGGAGTACACAAGCGCCATAGCTTTGTTAAGTGGAGGACAACTGTAAGGAGTGGTGCAGACAGACTTAGTAGGCCTAAAATAAAAAAGTGGGCTACATGCAGTTCAAAATTGGTTACAGGAGTGAACAGGCGGCATAGCTTTGTTCAGTGGAGGACAACTGTAAGGAGTGGCTGACACAGTTAGTAGGCCAAAATAATAAAGTGAGGTAAATGTCTGCCCAAAAAATGTTCATAAATAAACAGGTGGCATAGCTAGGTACAGGGGTGGGCTCCTCTGCTGAGTAGCAGACAGTGGTAGTTGGCGCAAAGTATTAACTGGTCTAAATGGAGGCCAGGGCCCCTGTTGTTATGACCCCAATGGCAGAGGGTCTCAGAAATAATTACTAAGTCTGCAAACACAAAAAACCAGCTCATAGGGAAGTGGTAACTGAGCTGACCATATATCTAATCCTAGCACCACAAATAGCAGCAGCCGGGGAACGTGCCTACGTTGGTTCTAGACGTCTCGCGCCAGCCGGAGAACTAACTAACCCTAGAAGGGAAAAGAAAGACCTTTCTTGCCTCCAGAGAAAAGACCCCAAAAGTTGGATACAAGCCCCCAACAAATAATAACGGTGAGGTAAGAGGAAAAGACAAACGTAAGAATGAGCTAGGTATTTAGCAAAGAGAGGCCCACTAGCTAATAGCAGAATAAGTAAGATGACTTATATGGTCAGCAAAAACCCTATCAAAATATCCACGCTGGATATTCAAGAACCCCCGAACCGTCTAACGGCCCGGGGGGAGAACACCAGCCCCCTAGAGCTTCCAGCAAAGTCAGGAATCACATTTAGTACAAGCTGGACAAAAATAAGAGCAAAGCAGATAACCAAAAAACAAAGAAGCAGGACTTAGCTTAATTTAGCATGAACCAAGACCAGCAGACAGGAGCAAACAGAAAGGATCTGATTACAACGATGCCAGGCACTGGACTAAGGATCCAGGAAGCTTATATAGCAACACCCCTGGACTAACGACCCAGGTGGGTGCCAAACTGGGGAAAGACAATCCCAGAGTCATATCACAAGTAACCACAAGAGGGAGCCAAAAAGTCTAATTCACAACAGTACCCCCCCCCTTAAGGAGGGGTCACCGAACCCTCACCAAGACCACCAGGGCGATCAGGATGAGCAGCGTGAAAGGCACGAACTAAATCGGCCGCATGCACATCAGAAGCAACCACCCAGGAATTATCCTCCTGACCATAGCCCTTCCACTTGACCAGATACTGAAGCCTCCGTCTGGAGAGACGAGAATCCAAGATCTTCTCCACCACGTACTCCAACTCGCCCTCAACCAACACCGGAGCAGGAGGCTCAACAGAAGGAACCACAGGTACAACGTACCGCCGCAACAAAGACCTATGGAACACGTTGTGAATGGCAAACGACACCGGAAGATCCAAGCGAAAGGACACAGGATTAAGGATTTCCAATATCTTGTAAGGACCAATGAAGCGAGGCTTAAATTTAGGAGAGGAGACCTTCATAGGAACAAATCGAGAAGACAGCCATACCAAATCCCCAACACGAAGTCGGGGACCCACACCGCGGCGGCGGTTGGCAAAACGCTGAGCCTTCTCCTGTGACAACTTTAAGTTGTCCACCACATGATTCCAGATCTGCTGCAACCTATCCACCACAGAATCTACCCCAGGACAGTCAGAAGGCTCCACATGTCCCGAGGAAAAACGAGGGTGGAAACCAGAGTTGCAGAAAAATGGCGAAACCAAAGTAGCGGAACTAGCCCGATTATTAAGGGCAAACTCAGCCAATAGCAAGAAGGTCACCCAATCATCCTGATCTGCCAAAACAAAACACCTCAAATAAGCCTCCAGAGTCTGATTAGTTCGCTCCGTTTGTCCATTAGTCTGAGGATGAAAGGCAGACGAAAACGACAAATCAATGCCCATCCTAGCACAAAAGGATCGCCAGAACCTGGAAACAAACTGGGATCCTCTGTCAGACACAATATTCTCAGGAATGCCGTGTAAACGAACCACATTCTGAAAGAACACAGGAACCAGATCGGAAGAGGAAGGCAGCTTAGGCAAAGGCACCAAATGGACCATTTTAGAAAAGCGATCACATACCACCCAGATGACAGACATGCCCTGAGACACCGGGAGATCCGAAATGAAATCCATGGAAATGTGTGTCCAAGGCCTCTTCGGGACAGGCAAGGGCAAGAGCAACCCGCTGGCACGAGAACAGCAAGGCTTAGCTCGAGCACAAGTCCCACAGGACTGCACAAATGACCGCACATCCCGTGACAAGGAAGGCCACCAAAAGGACCTAGCGACCAGATCTCTGGTGCCAAAAATTCCCGGATGCCCTGCCAACACCGAGGAATGAACCTCGGAAATGACTCTGCTGGTCCACTTATCAGGAACAAACAGTCTGTCAGGTGGACAAGAGTCAGGTCTACCAGCCTGAAATCTCTGCAAAACACGTCGCAAATCAGGAGAAATGGCCGACAAGATAACTCCCTCTTTAAGAATACCAACTGGTTCTGCGACTAAAGGAGAGTCAGGCACAAAGCTCCTTGAAAGAGCATCAGCCTTCACATTCTTTGAACCTGGTAAATATGAGACCACAAAGTCAAAACGGGAGAAAAACAATGACCAGCGGGCCTGTCTAGGATTCAGGCGTTTAGCAGACTCGAGATACATCAAATTTTTGTGATCAGTCAAGACCACCACACGATGCTTAGCACCCTCGAGCCAATGACGCCACTCCTCAAATGCCCACTTCATGGCCAGCAACTCCCGATTGCCAACATCATAATTCCGCTCAGCAGGCGAAAACTTCCTAGAGAAGAAAGCACATGGTCTCATTACCGAGCAACCAGGGCCTCTCTGCGACAAAACGGCCCCTGCCCCAATCTCAGAAGCATCCACTTCGACCTGAAAGGGAAGTGAGACATCAGGCTGGCACAAAACAGGCGCCGAAGTAAACCGGCGCTTCAACTCTTGGAACGCCTCCACGGCTGCAGGAGCCCAGTTAGCAACATCAGAACCTTTCTTGGTCATATCCGTCAAAGGTTTAACAACGCTAGAAAAATTAGCGATAAAACGACGGTAGAAGTTAGCAAAACCCAAGAACTTCTGAAGACTCTTAACTGACGTGGGTTGAGTCCAATCATGAATAGCTCGGACCTTGACTGGGTCCATCTCCACAGCAGAAGGGGAAAAAATAAACCCCAAAAAGGGAACCTTCTGTACTCCAAAGAGACACTTTGAGCCCTTAACAAACAAAGCATTCTCACGCAAAACCTGAAACACCATCCTGACCTGCTCCACATGTGAGTCCCAATCTTCAGAGAAAACCAGAATATCATCCAGATAAACAATCATAAATTTATCCAGATACTTCCGGAAAATATCATGCATAAAGGACTGAAACACTGAGGGAGCATTAGAGAGCCCAAAAGGCATCACCAAGTACTCAAAATGACCTTCGGGCGTATTAAATGCTGTCTTCCATTCATCTCCTTGCTTAATGCGCACAAGGTTGTATGCACCACGAAGATCTATCTTGGTGAACCACTTGGCACCTTTAATCCGGGCAAACAAGTCCGACAACAGAGGCAAAGGATACTGAAATTTAACAGTGATTTTATTCAGAAGCCGATAGTCAATACAAGGTCTCAAAGATCCGTCCTTCTTGGCCACAAAAAAGAATCCCGCACCAAGAGGGGAAGAGGATGGACGGATATGCCACTTCTCCAGAGACTCCTTGATATACGAACGCATTGCGGCATGCTCAGGTACAGACAGATTAAACAGTCTTCCCTTAGGAAATTTACTACCTGGAATCAAATCTATGGCACAGTCACAGTCCCTATGAGGAGGCAGAGCACTGGACCTGGACTCGCTGAATACATCCTGATAATCAGACAAATACTCAGGAACTTCCGAAGGAGTAGAGGAAGCAATAGACACCGGCGGGGAATCAGCATGAATTCCCTGACAGCCCCAACTTGACCCAGACATTGCCTTCCAATCCAAGACTGGATTGTGGGTCTGTAACATTGGCAGACCCAAAACGACCAAATCATGCATTTTATGCAGAACAAGAAAACGAATCACCTCCCGATGTTCAGGAGTCATGCACATGGTTACCTGCGTCCAAAACTGCGGTTTATTTTCCGCCAATGGCGTAGCATCAATACCTCTAAGAGGAATAGGATTTACCAACGGTTCAAGAACAAAACCACAGCGCTTGGCAAATGACAGATCCATAAGACTCAGGGCAGCACCTGAATCCACAAATGCCATAACAGGGTAAGAAGACAATGAGCAAATTAAAGTCACAGACAAAATAAATTTAGGTTGCAAATTACCAATGGCGACAGGACTAACAACCCTTGTTAGGCGTTTAGAGCATGCTGATATAACATGTGTAGAATCATCACAGTAAAAACACAACCCATTCTGACGTCTATGATTTTTCCGCTCATTTCTAGTCTGAATTCTATCACATTGCATTAAATCAGGTGTTTGTTCAGACAACACCACCAGAGGATTAGCGGTTTTGCACTCCCGCAAACGCCGGTCAATTTGAATAGCCAGCGCCATGGAATCATTCAGACTTGTAGGAATGGGGAAACCCACCATCACATTCTTAATGGCTTCCGAAAGGCCATTTCTGAAATTTGCGGCCAGAGCACACTCATTCTACTGAGTAAGCACGGACCATTTCCGAAATTTTTGGCAATACACTTCAGCTTCATCCTGGCCCTGAGAAATAGCCAGCAAGGCTTTTTCTGCCTGAACTTCAAGATTGGGTTCCTCGTAAAGCAATCCGAGAGCCAGAAAAAACGCATCAATATTTGCCAATGCCGGATCTCCTGGCGCTAGCGAGAAAGCCCAATCCTGAGGGTCGCCCCGTAAAAAAGAGATAACAATTTTAACTTGCTGAGCTGAATCTCCAGATGAACGGGGTCTCAGAGATAGAAACAATTTACAATTATTCCTAAAATTCCTAAACTTAAACCGGTCTCCAGAAAACAGTTCAGGAATAGGTATTTTAGGTTCAGACATTGGACTACTGGTAACAAAATCTTGTATGCCCTGCACACGAGCAGCAAGCTGGTCTACACTTGTAATCAAGGTCTGGACATTCATGTCTGCAGCAAGCACAAGCCACTCAGAGGGGGAGGAAGAGAGGAAAAAAAAAAAAAAACTCAGAATTTCCTTTCTTATTATCCCACTTTTGCAATGCATTAAACATTCAATGTTGGGCCTGGCATACTGTTATGACCCCAATGGCAGAGGGTCTCAGAAATAATTACTAAGTCTGCAAACACAAAAAACCAGCTCATAGGGAAGTGGTAACTGAGCTGACCATATATCTAATCCTAGCACCACAAATAGCAGCAGCCGGGGAACGTGCCTACGTTGGTTCTAGACGTCTCGCGCCAGCCGGAGAACTAACTAACCCTAGAAGGGAAAAGAAAGACCTTTCTTGCCTCCAGAGAAAAGACCCCAAAAGTTGGATACAAGCCCCCAACAAATAATAACGGTGAGGTAAGAGGAAAAGACAAACGTAAGAATGAGCTAGGTATTTAGCAAAGAGAGGCCCACTAGCTAATAGCAGAATAAGTAAGATGACTTATATGGTCAGCAAAAACCCTATCAAAATATCCATGCTGGATATTCAAGAACCCCCGAACTGTCTAACGGCCCGGGGGGAGAACACCAGCCCCCTAGAGCTTCCAGCAAAGTCAGGAATCACATTTAGTACAAGCTGGACAAAAATAAGAGCAAAGCAGATAACCAAAAAACAAAGAAGCAGGACTTAGCTTAATTTAGCACGAACCAAGACCAGCAGACAGGAGCAAACAGAAAGGATCTGATTACAACGATGCCAGGCACTGGACTAAGGATCCAGGAAGCTTATATAGCAACACCCCTGGACTAACGACCCAGGTGGGTGCCAAACTGAGGAAAGACAATCCCAGAGTCATATCACAAGTAACCACAAGAGGGAGCCAAAAAGTCTAATTCACAACACCCTGTATATTCTTGCTATCATCTATCATTTCAAAAAATTTGTATTGACAGTGCCATTGAAGGATTTAACAGCACAGACTACACAAAGGTGGAACAGGAAGAGGTTAGTTTGGCAAGTGGTAGAGCACTGTTCGACCTGGGGGGGGAACACTCTCTCGTGGGTGGCGGTACTGGCACAGGGCCCCTCATATTACGACGGTGTGTCTGACGTTGGTTGTGCACCACCACCGTCGGAGACACTTCATTGTACTATGAGGGAGCCTGTGCCAGTGCCGTCGCCCAAGAGTGGGCACATCCACCTGTCCAGGCAAACGGCACTCGCATGGGTGCTTACGCTAGGTGGTGACCACGGCCCTGTGGGGGGAGTCAGCCCATTTAGGGAGGTAAAAAAATGGCCTATGGTGGACATTCAGCAGCTGCAAATGGCGGAATTGGGTCAGTCAGTCAGAGGAGGCCAAAAGCAAGACATTTTCCAGGCAAGCTACGTGTCAGCAGGGGAAGGTGGGGCAAAATAATTTGAAATCCATGATTGGTTCATTTTAATGAAGGTTAGATCATCAACATTTTGGGTAGCCAGAAGAGTCCTTTTTTCGGTCAGTATTGAACCAGCAGCACTGAAGACTCTTTCTGATAGCACACTAGCAGCAAGGCAAGCGTTCTCCTGTAATGCATATTCTGCCAATTCAGGCCAGGTGTCTATTTTAGATGCCCAGTAATCAAAGGGGAATGACCTGTGAGGGAGAACATCGATAAGGGAGGAAAAATAGTTCATAACCATACTAGACAAATGCAGTCTCCTGTCACTTTGAATCGATGCAGCAGTACCTGTCGTGTCTGCGGTCATTGCGAAATCACTCCACAACCTGGTCATAAAACCCCTCTGTCCAACACCACTTCTGATTTGTGCACCTCTAACACCTCTGCCATGTTGCCCCCTACAGCTCGTGTGAGAACCGTCACTGCCGCTGTGTGCTGGGAATGCCTGAACCAAACGGTCTACAAGAGTTGCTTGTTTGGTAGCCAATATTTGCTCAAGGTTCTCATGTGGCATGATATTTTGTAATTTTCCTTTATATCGTGGATCTAGGAGGCAGGCCAACCAGTAATCATCATCGGTCATCATTTTGATAATGCGGGGGTCCCTTTTTAGGATACGCAAGGCATACTCAGCCATGTGGGCCAATGTTCCAGGTGTCAATTCACTGCTTGTGCTGGGTTGAGGAGCACTTTCTTGCAAATCAACATCACTTGTCTCCCACAAAAACCCTGTACCTAACCTTGCAATGCCACCAGTTTCTATTGCCCCCTGAGAAGCATCCTCCTCCCATAAATATTCATCCCCATCATCCTCCTCCTCCTCCTCTTCATCCACCACCTCGCCCAGGAGAGTTCCCTGAGCAGGCAATGGCTGACTGTCATCAAGGCTTCCCTCCTCCTCGGCTGCAGATGCCTGCTCCTTAATGTGCACCAAACTTTGCATCAGAAGACGCATTAGTGGGATACTCATGCTTATGATGGCGTCATCTGCACTTACCAGCCGTGCTCATTCCTCAAAACACTGAAGGACTTGACAGAGGTCTTGTAGCTTCGACCACTGCAAACCTGACAACTCCATGTCTGCCATCCAACTGCCTGCCCATGTATGTGTATCCTCCCACAAATACATTACAGCACGCCTCTGTTCGCACAGCCTCTGAAGCATGTGCAGTGTGGAGTTCCACCTTGTTGCAACGTCAATTATTAGGCGGTGCTGGGGATGCCAGGCAAGGTATGTGTTTCAGTTCTGAAAGGGCTATGGCAGCCATAAAATTCCTTCCGTTATCACTGACTACCTTGCCAGCCTCAAGATGTACACTGCCCAGCCATGACTGAGTTTCTTGCTGCAAGTACTCGGCCAGAACTTCCACGGTGTGTCTGTTGTCGCCCAAACACTTCATTTCCAACACAGCCTGCTGACGCTTACCACTAGCTGTTTCATAATGGGACACCTCGTGTGCAACACTGGCAGCTGTGGATGGAGTGGTCATGTGACTGCGCTCTGTGGATGAGCTCTCGCTTCTAGAGGAGGAGGAGGAGGGGCGAATGCCTACAGCCAACTGTTTCCTAGACCGTGGGCTGGGCTAGGCAGAACTGTCCCACTATGGCTGTCCCCTGTGGACCCTGCATCCACCACATTAACCCAGTGTGCCATGATGGACACGTAATGTCCCTGGCCATGCCTACTGGTCCATGCATATGTTGTGAGTTGCACCTTTCTACTGACTGATGGCCTCAGTGCATGGACAATGCGGTCTTTGACATGCTGGTGGAGGGCTGGGATGGCTTTTCTCACAAAGAAGTGTCGACTGGGTAGGTCATAGCATGGTACTGCGTAGGCCTTCAGGGCTTTGAAAGTTTCGCTTTCAACCAACAGGTAGGGCATCATCTCTAACGAGATTAGTATAGCAATGTGGGCGTTCAAACCCTGTGTACACGGATGAGAGGATTAGTAGTTTATTTTCCTAACGAGAGTCTCTTGCAGGGTGAGCTGGACTGGAGAGGTGCATATGGTGGAACTAGCAGTGGTGGTGGTGGACATGGCCGATTGAGAGAGGGTTGGTGATGGTATTCTTGATGTTGACCTACATACAGTGTTTCCTACTAAAAACCTTGTGATTCCCTGACTGCTTTGGCCTTGCGACGATACCTCCACATTTGCTGCTGGTGGTGTCCTAACTGGTGGGCTTACAGTGAGGGAAGCTATGTAGCGTTGCTGACTACCTTGATTCTGAGCAGGTGCACCAACGGTACAGGACGTTTGGTAGTTAGTCCAGGATTGCAACTGCATGCAGGTTAAATGTCTACTAGTGTTGAGCGATACCATCCGATACTTGAAAGTATCGGTATCGGAAAGTATCGGCCGATACCGGCAAAGTATCAGATCTAATCCGATACCGATACCCGATACCAATGCAAGTCAATGGGACACCAAGTATCGGACGGTATCCTGTATGGTTCCCAGGGTCTGAAGGAGAGGAAACTCTCCTTCAGGCCCTGGGATCCATATCAATGTGTAAAAGAAAGAATTAAAATAAAAAATAGGGATATACTCACCCTCTGACGTGCCCTGGACTTTACCGCCGTAACCGGGAGCCGTTGTACCTAAGAATGCGCGCTTGAAGGGCCTTAGATGATGTCACGGCGCTCTGATTGGTCCGTAGCGGTCGCGTGACCGCTACGTGACCAATCACAAAGCCGTGACGTCACCTAAGGTCTTTCAAGCGCTTGAAATACCTTAGAAGACGTCCGCAGCTTCTGATTGGTCGCGTAGCGGTCGCGTGACCGCTACGCGACCAATCACAAAGCCGTGACGTCACCTAAGGTCTTTCAAGCACTTGAAAGACCTTAGGTGACGTCACGGCTTTGTGATTGGTCGCGTAGCGGTCACGCGACCGCTACGGACCAATCAGAGCGCCGTGACGTCATCTAAGGCCCTTCAAGCGCGCATTCTTAGGTACAACGGCTCCCGGTTACGGCAGTAAAGTCCAGGGGCCGCCGGAGAGGTGAGTATATCCCTATTTTTTATTTTAATTCTTTGTTTTACACATTGATATTAATCCCGATGCCGATTCCCGATACCACAAAAGTATCGGATCTCGGTATCGGAATTCCGATACCGCAAGTATCGGCCGATACCCGATACTTGCGGTATCGGAATGCTCAACAATAATGTCTACGCATGCACATTGTATTTAAATTTAGGGGATTCTTCCCTCTGCTAAAGGTCTTTGAGCATTTCTTACAGATAACTTTGCACTAATCATTCGAATCTTGGTTAAAAAATTGCCACACTCCACTCTTCCTACTATGCAATACCTTTTCAGGCATTGCACGCTGTGCTACTTTCACTGGATGGCCACGCTGTCTTAAAACTGTTTTTTTGGTTGACAAACTTTTTTGGCCTGAGACGGGCCTGCCAGATGAAAGCTGTTGGGATGTTGATGGCTGCTCCTCCGCTTCTGAGCTACTGTCAGCGGCACCCTCTTCCCCCAATGGCTGCCAATCTGGGTCAACAACTGGGTCATCTATCACCTCCTCTTCAATGTCATGTGCACCTTTCTCTGTGTCACCGTGTAAGGTGCTATAGCATTCGGGACGGGGCACCATAGTCTCATCAGGGTCAGATTCTGGCTAAGTACATTGCGAGGGCAATGTAGTGATCTGAGTCAATGGAACAGCATAATAATCTAGCTGTGGCTGTGCATCAATGCACTCCATGTCCGATTCATCTTGTAATGGACTGTTAACAATTTCCCTTTCTAACCCAGGCACGGTATGTGTAAAGAGCTCCATGGAGTAACCTGTTGTGTCACCTGACGCATCCTTCACTTTTGGTTTGGGTGAAGGACACAAGGAAGCGACTTGTTCCTGACCGGGAGCATCCACTGACAAACTCGCTGCTTTTAAATTTGGAACTTTCTGAAGAGGAGGCAAAAAAGCTAGAGGCTGAGTCAGCAATGAAAGCCAAAACTTTTTCCTGCTGCTCTGGCTTTAAAACTTGTTTTCCTACTCCCAGATAAGGGAGCCTTCGAGGCTTTGTGTAGGCAGACGTTGACGCTGGCTCAACACCTCCAGCCTTAACTGCTATTTTGCTTTTCCCACTACCACCAGATGCTCCACCACCACCACCACCACCATCAGTACCAGCTGGCAATGACCGCCCACGGCCTCTTCCACCAGACTTCCTCATTTTTGGGAAAATCTAACCAAAATAACAACCGTTATATGGTACTGTAAAACAAGGTAGAAGGTGTATATAAACTTGTTGAGAATTTAATTCTCCCTTTTTTGGGGGGAGACTGTACCACAACTCAGGCCCAGTGTATAACACAACACAATTTGAGCGGCAGCAAGTGGCTGGCTGATACACCACAAACTAAGAGGACTGAGGTATATCCACTTTGTGAGAATTTCAATCTCACTTTTTTTTTTTTATACAGAACCCAAACTCAGGCCCAGTGTATTTTACAACGCAATGTGAGTGGCAGCAAGTGGCTGGCTGATACACCACAAACTAAGAGGACTGAGGTATATCCACTTTGTGAGAATTTGAATCTCACTTTTTTTTTTTGACACAGAACCCAAACTCAGGCCCTGTGTATTTTACAACGCAATGTGAGTGGCAGCAAGTGGCTGGCTGATACACCACAAACTAAGAGGACTGAGGTATATCCACTTTGTGAGAATTTCAATCTCACTTTTTTTGGGGGGAGACTGAACCCAAACTCAGGCCCTGTGTATTTTACAACGCAATGTGAGTGGCAGAAAGTGGCTGGCTGATACACCACAAACTAAGAGGACTGAGGTATATCCACTTTGTGAGAATTTCAATCTCACTTTTTTTGGTTGGAGACTGAACCCAAACTCAGGCCCAGTGTATTTTACAATGCAATGTGAGTGGCAGCAAGTGGCTGGCTGATACACCACAAACTAAGAGGACTGAGGTTTATCCACTTAGTGAGATTTTCAATCTCACTTTTTTGGGGGGGAGACTGAACCCAAACTCAGGCCCAGTGTATTTTACAACACAATGTAAGTGGCAGAACGTGGCTGGCTGATATATGACAAACTAACAGAACTGACGTATATCCACTTTGTGACACTTTGAATCTCCCTTTTTTTGGGGGGGAGACAGCACCACAACTAAGGCACAATGTGTAACACAACACAATGTAAGTGGCAGAAAGTGGCTGGAAGATTTCTGAAAAAAATGCAAGGACTGTAGTACAATTTCAGTCTCCATACAATGATCTCAGGACAAGTATGGCAGCAACAAAAAGGACTGCTGCACACAAAAGTGTGAACAAATAAACAAGATAACTGCAGAAAGGAGCAACCGGATTTTTGCTTTTAAAAAAGCAGTTGGTTTGCACAGCAGCGGTGCAAACAGCAATGCAGCTATCAGGGAGCCTTATAAGGCAGCCTAATAAGCTACAGAGCTGATGCACAAAGATATAGCCTCCACTGTCCTTGCAAAACAAAGGTGGTTGGACAGTGGAAATCGCTACAGCACAAGTGGTTTGGGGCTAATCTTCCCTCCCTAACTATAGCCCTTCTTTTGACGAAGCTGGAGCAACCTCTCCCTATGCTAAGATCAGCAGAAGTAAGATGGCGGTCGGCGTGCACGCCCCTTTATACCCCCTGTGACGCCGCAGAAAGCAAGCCAATCACTGTCATGTCGTTCTCTAAGATGGTGGGGACCGAGACCTATGTCATCACGCTGCCCGCACTCTGCGTCCTCCTTCATTGGCTGAGAAATGGTACTGAACACGTCATACGAAACGCGACTTTGGCGCAAAGATCGCCGACCGCATGGCCAATCCCACACTGGGATCGGGTCGGGTTTCATGAAACCCGACTTTGCCGAAAGTCGGCGATTTTTGAATTTGTCCGATCCATTTCGCTCAACCCTAATAGGGACACATACGGCAGCAGTGGCTCAGTATTGGGATATCAGGTGCAGTAATAGGGACACATACGGCAGCAGCGGCTCAGTATTGGGGTATCAGGTTCAGTAATAGGGACACATACGGCAGCAGCGGCTCAGTATTGGGGTATCAGCAGGATGAGGAGTTTGTGTAGGTTGGGAATATATGGTGATTGGGCTGGAATATGAGAAGTTAAATGTGTCTTTGTTGTATTCTCTGCAGACAAGTATTAGCTGGAAGAAGTCGTCATGTCGGTCTGGGCCAGATGGAATAGACGGGAAAAGTGAATGATTCCATTGGAGAACATCAGCAGTAAGTCATTATCTGTATCTGTGCTGTGATCTGTTATATGTTCTGTAGGACTGGTATCTACCACTGACCATATGGCAGTAATATCTATGTTGGTCGTTATATCTTCAGTAACAGTGCAGTCATCTGCTGAGGTTCTCCTACATCCACAATTAGGGCACATCACAGAGTTGTAATCAAGGTTACCTGGTTAAGGGCCCACTCAGAAGTTTCGCCCCCCCCGAAACAAAAGCCTAGCTACGCCTCTGGGTTCATCATATGTTCACATGCAATCTACATTTAGCTTAGGAAAAAAGAGAGCAGGGAGAGTGACAAAATCCAGTCTGCATACAAGGATTAGGCCTGTGCAGTTAATTGGCAAATACATAGCTGTAGTTTTCTTTGTGATGGCGAAAAAAATTAAATTTATCCATCAAGTATTACATGTTTTGAAGTCCTTTTTTGTGTTATGTAACACACTCAAAAATCATTGCAACATTTTCCTGGGCTATATTTCTCAGCTATACACTATTCCGTAGTGTGGAGTACATTTCTGTGATCTCTAAAAGGACCAAATAGCTTTTAAAAATTTTATAGGATTCCAGTTCTCAGGTATACAGTGTTATATGGTCTGTGAACATTTCTGTGATTGCTAAAACTGCTAAAAACCTTTTAAAAATGTTGTAAGCACTTGTGCTGTGTTCTCAGAAGCGTAATGTATAGCTCTGGACATTGTAATGATTCTTTTTATTGTTTTTCCTGTTTAAAAATTTTAATAAATATATTTACTGAAAAAAATTTTTTTGTAAGCTACCAATTCTCAGACATACAGTGTTAATTTCTGTGATCTCTAACAGTGAACAAAAGCTTTTAAAAATGTTGTAGGCCTCCATTTCTCAGCCATACAATGTTACATGGTCTGTGAATATTTCTGTGATCTCTAAAGCTGCTAAAAAGCTTTTAAAAATCTTGTAGGCTTCCATTTCTCAGACATACAGTTTTATGTGGTGTGTGAACATTTTTGTGATCTGTAAACTTGGTTTCAAAAGGCCTTCCAATTACAAAATGCTTAAGGAGTTGATTAAGGGACAAGGAAGTGGACGTGTTGACGATGATTCACACAGATGCCAAGGATGTCGGGCAGGTGTGACTACGCCTGTTGCTTGAGTACAAGAAACACGCCCATCCACAACACATAGGTTCCTGTCCCACATTGCAGGTAGGCACGGTACACCACTTCTGAAGCCAGAGCGGTCCAAACAGGTGGTCGGTTGGATAGCAGATAATGCTTCCAGCAGGCTTATTGGACCTCTCATTTTTCTACATGGTACAGTCTCACTAGCCTAAAGTCAGGATCACTTAGTCCTCACCCTAATCCTCTTTCCTCCCACCATGTTCAGTCCCAGAAGACTAATGAACCCACACTACAACACTCTGAGGAGCTCTTTACAACTTAATTTCTTGATTGTGGAATCTCATCCTCCATGCTCCAAGAGGGACAGGAGGACATGCTGTTTAGTGATGCACAAACCTTAGAGCAGCCACAAGAACATGACGGTTGGGAATGGCAAATTTGGGATAAAAAGGAAGATGATGATGGGACACTGTTGCAGCTAAGTCTTGTTTAAGTCAGGAGGACCAGGTTGCGGTGGTGGAGGACGAGGTGGTGGATGACAAAGTCATGTAAACCATGTAAATTTTTCTTTTGTATGAACCATATTTTCTTTTGGAAAAGAAAAAAGGAAAATCCAGTCCTGTTGAGCCGTACTCCATTTTTTTCTATTTTCCTTGATATATGATTGGCTTTAAGAGAACAATAATGTATATTATATTATCTCACTATAATAATAATATAATTATCTTAGAATATATCATTATATTAATATATCATTATCCCAGAATGATTTAATATGATACGATAGAAATTTTTCATTTATTTTTATATTTATAATACACATATTGTTATTGTATCATCTACCTAATACCATTATATATTAAATGCACTTCTCTGGTATCCGATGGACACTCCACTCATTCCAAATAGGAAATGCATTTAAACCTGCTCACTACTACTCTGTGCACACACCTGATGAATGTTGGACACAACTAAAACGCATTGTATTTTAAATACGTTTTCTTTTTAAAATTAAAGCATTTTTTCATCTGATGGTGAATGATTTAATGTAGTACCTAATTACCTGGTGAATTTCCCATATGGTCTTTTTTGGTCTCTGTGCTCTGATTTGGGGGAGACGCCAGTAGCTCACTGACAGCACCTTATTGCAGTGCAGCACCTTATTGCATTAATTTGTTACTACTGTCTGCTATGGAATTGTACCCTGTTGAAGCACAACCCCTAAGGTGTGAGTTGCATCTTTCCACTGTGCTGACTGATCTATACATTAATACTACATTTAGACAGTGCTAGAGGTGTATCGTCTATAGTGGCAGGCCACGTGACTGTCGAAAGCTGTGGAGACCCTTATTCTGTATGGGTGGTTGAGGGGGCCCTCAAACTGAGTAGGGGACTGTGGGAGCCCTCATAGGCCTGAGTAGGGTCCTCATACTGAGTGGGGGCATCATACTGACAAGTGCCACACTGTATGTGTGAGGTGAAACTGTGAAAGTGTGGTGTCACTGTGGGGGCACCACACTAAGCTTGTGAGTGGGGGCATTTTTGGAGCATCATATTCTAAAATAGCTATAAAATTGGTATTTCTTGTAAGAACACCAAGAGACTTCACTACGGATATATGTATGTAAATATATACACATGTTCACTTATGGTTTTTGAATTATTGTGAGGTGTGGGGCCTAATTAGAACTTTTGATATAGGGCCTATGATTTCTATGTATGTCACTGGATAGCACTGTCTTTCCCTTTTTCACTCAGTGAAAATCCTTCCATTTTTATTTATCTTTTCGATATAGAAGTCTATTGAGAGAGAGGAGGGAGAAGCTCGAGGGAGGCAGAAGCAGAGAGACAAGAAACCCAAGGAGACTTCTAGTGCAGAAGGAAAAACTGCTAAAAATGATAGAATACATGTAATTTTGGCCAGAAGTAATGGTAATCCTAAGGTGCACTCACACATGAGAATCCTTTCCTGAAAAGTCTCTAAATTAAAAAAGTTCTTCCTCTCTGCCATCGCCAGCAGAGAGCTCTTTGGAGCTTACGACATACTGTTTTATATAATAAATAATAATAATTATGCAGGAAGTTCCCACTAGTGGTGACTCTATTATACTTAATTTCTATACAGGAGTATTGGAGTTTTATGTATATATTATTTGTTACAATCCCTCAATTAAATTAATCAAAATAGAATTTTGGATTTATTAAAGAATTAAAAAAATAAATTAATAAATATGTTTTTCAATTATCAAAATTTATTAACCTAATCTTTCCTATGTCTTTTCTGTCTTTTTTTCCCCATTTAAAATCAATACATTTTTTCATGTATAACATAAAATCCTGTTTCTATTTAGATTCTCTGTATATTATGTTGCAATATTTGCTAGAGATTATTTCCTAGGCTGCTATTAATTGTAACATTGAACAGAAGCAGAAGGATATTTAGCGTGTACAAAGAAGATTAAGAACACTTATTCACCAAGTAAATTAGATTGCCCGTAATTACATTTTGTGAAGTAAACCGAAAGGCGAAAGGGTTCAATTTAACCACATTTCAGCTAAAAGAAGAAAAAAAACATGTTCTTGCATTCTAAACACATTGAAAGTAACAAAATTATAATTTTTTTGTCTTCTTTGAGGACTCAATGAAAAGATGGTCTTTACGGACAATGGCGTACTCTCTCTTTTTTTTCTTTTTTGCTTGTTCTCTAAATTAGTTCCATGTGTGAATATTTAGTAAAATATCACCCACAGCTGTTGTCAAATTAAGAGATGATTATTGTGTTAATGCTACATCTAGATTAGTAAGTGGTCAAGCATCTTGTGCAGGTGCAGCCGCCTCCCCGGTTCCCTCTCTTGTATAATAACATTAAGGAGTCTGCAGCTCTGCACTTCATCTTGTGAAGGGTGCTTGTCTGGCGGACAGATGGCACTAGATACATATACCATTTGTGCTCCTCACAAGAGCGCTGCTTAAGTAAACAAGATAATGCAGAAATTGTATGAATAGAGGATTACAGCCATTATGTAGGTTTGATTCAGTGACCTTCCTGATTTTCAGTAAATGCAGAAGAGCTTCTCAAAGTGTGAGATATTTCATGTTTCTCTGTAGGTTTAATTTTTAATGCACATTTAAATGGGTATCTTCAGCTCCAAGATCCTATCCCAATCTGTAGTAGGTGTAAGAATAATAATATTATCAAATACCTCCAGTTAGAAATGCAGTATAGTTTTTCTGATTCAAAATGTCTATTTCCTCATGTCACAGTGTCTGCAAATTGAGATTCTGGTTTGGCTATTATCTTAAGTCATGTGGCAAGGCTCGTTAAAGGGTCAACATTGACTTGTAGGATTGGTACCTTCCAATAGGTGACACTAGAGTTCTAGCTCTCTTCCTCTCTGAAGAGACAATTTGCATAATTAGCATATTACCCAGAGGAGCATTGCAGCTTTAAGTCTCCTCATCTCGGCATGCTTAGCATGTAGATCTCCGCAAGTAGAAACTATACTTCCTGGATAATTCCTCATGTGCAGGCATTGTAGGACCTTAGGTATCCATGGTTAGGACCACTGATGTACTGATAGTTAGTTAGCTAGTTGTTAAGTGGTTGTAACCATGGATGACTAAGGTCCTGTGATGCCTGCACATGAGATATAGTGAATCAGAAAACTATACTACATTTCTAATTGGAGGTATTTGATAATATTTTATTATTACACCTACTACATATTGGGATAGGATCTTGGAGATGGGAATACTCCTTTAAGTTTGGTATATAATATTTTTGTTTTTCTTCTGGAGATTGATGAAACAATTCAAGGAAAATTGAATTCAACTTGAATTTCCCCAAAAAAAATCTGATTCAAATATGATTTTGTTTTTTGTAATCTGTTTTTGCACAACCAGACTGACTTGGTGACCAGCCAGTCATGATGTCCAGAGGCCTAGCAAACACTGAAGACCAGATTTGACCTGTGAAGACCGATGACCTGCTGTAACTATGAGGACCGAGGTGGAAGCTGTGCAAAGAAAGTGAAGGCCGGGTGACTAATTTTTTTTAAATTTTTTGTTACCCTATATTTATTATGTTTTGGGTAAAGGAGAAACTCCAGAACATTGGAAGGTACATTCACATTCTGTTTGTCTTGATTAATTTTGGTGTATATTGAATTTCCTGCACAAATTTGAGCTAATGTGCAAATTTGAAATTATGCAAATTGTCTCTTCAGAGAGGAAGAGAAATAGAACTCTAGAGCCACCTATTGGAAGGTAGCTTGTAGGATTGTAGGATTGCTACCTTCCAATAGGTGGCACCAGAGTTCTAGTTCTCTTCCTCTCTGAAGAGATAATTTGCATAATTAGCATATTTCCTAGAGGAGCATTGTGGCTTTAAGTCTCCTCATCTCGGTATGCTTAGCATGTCACTCTCCACAAGGAGAAACGCTAGTTCTTGGATATCGATTGGATGCCTCTCACACAGCCAAACCACTACTCTACTTTGCACTGACGAGGGGCAGTACCCTGAAACACAATGTCGGCAAATTGAGATTCTGGTTTGGATATTATCCTAAGTCATGTGACAAGGCTCGTTAAAGGGTTGACATTGACTTGTAGGATTGCTACCTTCCAATAGGTGGCACTAGAGTTCTAGTTCTCTTTCTCTCTGAAGGGACAATTTGCATAATTAGCATATTAGACAAAGATGACACAAGTAAACACAAAATGCAGTTTTTAAATTAAAGTCTTTTTGATTAAGGGAGAAATAAATCCAAACCTACAGGGCCCTGTGTGAAATAGTGATTGTCTCCCTTCCCCTCAAAATATAAATGAACTATGGATTATCATATCTTTGGAAAGCTGAGTTGAAATTTCCTAGCCATATGCACACCTGATTACTGCCACAACTGTTCTCAATCAAAAACTAATTTACTTTGTACAACAAGAAAAAAAAGAGCATGAACCGCACCTCCAAAAATCATACGTTGATCTAAAGCCGCTAGACAAAAATTTATATTACTGAACATGAGGTTTCCAGTTTAACATTCTGATCAGACTGTATGAAGCCCACTGCCACTTCACGGCAAACCTCGTAGTGGGTCCTACCGCCCTAACGGAGTGGAGCCATGCGCCAACCACCGCCACAGCGGCAATGCACCAGCAGGGCAGTAGGACCCACTACGAGGTTTGCCGTGAAGTGGCAGTGGGCTTCATACAGTCTGATCAGAATTTTAAACTGAAAACCTCATGTTCAGTAATATAAATTTTTGCCTAGCGGCTTTAGATCAACGTATGATTTTTGGATGTGCGGTTCATGCTCTTTTTTTTCTCTCTTTTTTTTTTCTTGTTCTACAAAAAGTAATTTAAATAGGACCTGCCTGAGAAAGTGAAGCAGACCAAAAGTTACTGAAAAGCTAGATATCATGCTGCGATCCAAAGACATTATGGAACAAATAAGAAGCAAAATAATTAAGACTTATCAGTCTGGAAAAGTTTGTAAAGTCATTTCTCAACCTTTAGGACTCCAGCGAAGCACAGTGAGAGCCATTATCCACAAATGGCGGAAAAACGGAACAAAGAGGAACCTTCTCAGGAGTGGCCGGCAGACCGACCAAAATTACCCCAAGAGTGCAGCGACAACATATCCAAGAGGTCACAAAAGACCCCACAAAGCCATTCAAAGAACTGCAGGCCTGACTTGCTTCAGTTAAGTTCAGTTTTCATGACTCCACCATAAGAAAGAGACTGGACAAAAATGGCCTGCGTGGCAGAGTTCCAAGATGGAAACCACTGCTGAGCAATAAGAACATAAAGGCTCATCTCAGTTTTGTCAGAAAACATCTTGATGGTCCAAAAGACTTTTGGGAGAATACTCTGTGGACAGACAAGACAAAAGTTGATACAGGAAAGAAATATATCTTGGTACCGTGTTAGCCAGTAGATAGAAAAATATTTAGAATTGAGAGTCCTCAGTGGTTGATACCTTTTAATGGCTAACTGAAAAGATGGTAACAAATTGCAAGCTTTCGAGACTACATACGTCTCTTCATCAGGCAAAGACTAAAACAAATTCTGAAGAATCACATACTTATGCACAACATAGTATACGAAAAAAAAAAAAAGGGAGAGGGGAAAAAAACCATGGATAAGCCAGGTGGCATGAAGCAGAATTACCATGGGTGATAAACAGTTACATCCATAAATATTGGGCCAATTCTTAGATAAGGATTGTTTTATTGTCCTGTGATTAGGGTCTCTGTTGTGATAACCCCACATAGTCTGATGGGCAAGTTCCTTAAGCATGGTAATTCTGCTTCATATCACCTGGCTTATCCATGGTTTTTTTCCCCTCTCCCTTTTTTTTTTTTTTCCCTATACTATGTTGTGCATAAATATGTGATTCTTCAGAATTTGTTTTAGTCTTTGCCTGATGAAGAGACGTATGTAGTCTCGAAAGCTTGCAATTTGTTACCATCTTTTCAGTTAGCCATTAAAAGGTATCAACCACTGAGGACTCTCAATTCTAAATATTTTTCTAAGACAAAAGTTGAACTTTTTGGAAGGTGTATTTCCCAATAAATCTAGCGAAGTAACACAGCATTTCAGAAAAAGAACATCATACCAACAGTAAAATATGGTGGTGGTAGAGTTATGGTCTGAGGCTGTCTTGCTGCTTCAGGACCTGGAAAACTTGCTGTGGTATATGGAACCATGAATTCTGCTGTCTACCAAAAAATTTTAAAGAAGAACGTCCAGCCTCACGCTGAAGCGCACTTAGTTTGTGCAGCAGGACAATGATCCAAAACACACCAGCAAATCCACCTCTGAATGGCGTGAAAAAAACAAAATTCAGATTTTGGAGTGGCCTAGTTGAAGTCCTGACCTTAATCTGATTGAGATGCTGTGGCATGACCATAAAAAGGTGACTCATGCTCAGAAACTCTCCAATGTAGCTGAATTACAAAAATTCTGCAAAGATGAGGTGGCCAAAATTCCTCCAGAGCGTTGGAAAAAACTCATTGTCAGTTGTCGCAAATGCTTGATTGCAGTTGTTGCTGCTAAGGGTGGCCCAACCAGTTATTAGATTTAGGAGGACAATTATTTTCACACAGGACCCTGTAGGTTTGGATTTCTTTTTCCCTTAAATAATAAAAGACCTTCATTTAAAACCTGCATTTTGTGTTACTTGTGTTATCTTTGTCTAATATTTAAATCTGTTTGGTGATTTGAAACATTTAAGTGTGACAAACTTGCAAAAGAATAGGACATCAGGAAGGAGCAAACACTTTTTCATACAAATATATAAGGGGACTGTGAGAAAGAAAAGCAATCAATCAAAAATATACCACATCTATTTATATTATTGCCTTGCAATGTTTTCATTTCCTGTTCTGCCCAAATGTCACCGTATCCCAGAATTCCAAGTTCACCAACCGACATATTGGGACTACCAAGTGATGGGTGTCTCAATATGGAAACTGCTGCTGGTATCAACCTATTGCGCGGTACCACCAGCGGAACACCATCGCACCCCACACACACACTCTGCCGTACACACCACACAAACGCTCACACACACACACTCACACACTCTCACACACACACACACACATTCACATTCACTCTCACACACTCACATGCTCACACACTCACACACTCATGCTATCACTCTCTCACACTCATACTCTCACACTCATGCAGCCTATTGTGCGGTACCACCAGCGGAACATGGTCGCGAACACGCTGCCGCCGGGATCAGCCAAATGATTCACTGACGGCTGCCATCTTTGTATAGGAGGAGCGCATGCACAGTTTTAATGTGACCGCCGCTATCTGTCTGCACAAAGATGGCGGCGGTCTGATTTACTGTGCCTGTGCGAATTATACGCAGGTGCAGTGAATCATTCGGCTGATCCAGGCATCAAATGCGCAACATGTTTACAGGCAGAGGAAGCCGGTCACATTAAAGGGGTTTTCCCATGAACGAAAGTTCATCTTAAAAATTGACTGTGTCTGGCCGTGTACGGAGCGTACCACATATCCTTGGCAGGGGAGGAAGCAAAATACAATACTGACTTTACAGCAGGGGATCATGGTGGATTCATTTTGTGAGGTATAATATTTCACTGACTTTTTAAAAAATATTTTACCTCACAAAGTGTATCATCTGCGATCTCCTGCTGTAATGTCAGTATTGTCTTTTGCTTCCTCCCCTGCCCAGGAGCTGTTGTATGTTCTGTACACAGTCAGACACAAACAATTTTTAAAATGAACTTTTGCTCATGGGAAAACCCCTTTAAAAAGCAAATATCAATGCCAACATTGCTCCTCCTAAAAAGTATGCTAATGGCAATGAAAGGAAAGCAGCAAAGGCACTATGTCTAAGACAACAAAGGGCAAATGAGACTCTTGAAGAGCAGCAGCATTGCTGGGACAAAAACAATGCATATAAGCATAGGCATCAAGCACATGAGTCCCCTGATGCAAAAGTCATTAGATTATCACAGGATGCCATTAGGCAACAACAGTGCCACATGCCTGCCCCCATCGTGACATTCCTGCCCTATCGCATCGGGCCTCCATCTAGTGTAAAAGAATTAAAAATACAAGTTGTGAAAAAAATGTTTTTAGTGGTGGAGGCGTGCAGGACATGGACCATGTCCAGGGCTGGCTAAGATATATACTGTAGATGATATTCTGTTGTGGCAGGGAACAGTGGAGCAGCATGAATGCTTAATGTGTCAGCTACACAATAATTGTAAAGTAAGCTGCGGAGACACAATAATTGTCTTAACATTAGACTGATATATAAATACCTTACTCAATCCCTTAACCCCCGGGGCTTTTTTCGGTTTTGCGTTTTCGTTTTTCGCTCTCCTCCTTCCCAGAGCCATAACTTTTTTATTTTTCCGTCAATTTGGCCATGTGAGGGCTTATTTTTTGCGAGATGAGTTGTAGTTTTTAACAACATCATTAGTTTTACCATGTCATGTACTAGAAAACAGGAGAAAAATTCCAAGTGCTGTGAAATTGCAAAAAAAAGTGCTATCCCACACTTGTTTTTTATTTGGCTTTTTTGTTAGGTTCACTAAATGCTAAAACTGACCTGCCAATATGATTCTCCAGGTCATTACAAGTTCGTAGACACCAAAAATGTCTAGATTCTTTTTTGTCTAAGTGGTAAGAGAAAACTCCAATCTCCATTTTTCGTCATCTGGGGTTGGGTGAGGGCTTATTTTTTGCGTGCTGAGCTGATGTTTTGAATGATACCATTTTGGTGCAGATATGATCTTTTGATCGCCCGTTATTGCATTTTAATGCAATGTCGTGGCGACCAAAAAACATAATTCTGGCGTTTTGACATTTTTTATTACTACACCGTTTAGCAATCAGGTTAATCCTTTTTTTTATTGATAGATCGGGAACTTCTGAACACGGTGATACCAAATATGTGTAGGTTTGATGTTTTTATTGTTTTATTTTGCGGCGAAAGGGGGGTGATTTGAACTTTTTTTTTTTTTTTTCGAATTTGTAAAAATATATTTTTTTACTTTTGCCATGCTTCAATAGCCTCCATGGGAGGCTAGAAGCTGGCACAACTCGATCGCCTCTGCTACATAGAGGCAATGCTCAGATCGCCTCTGTGTAGGAGAATTGCAGCATTACTATGAGCGCCGACCACAGGGTGGCGCTCACAGCAATCTGGAATCAACAACCATAGAGGTCTGCAGGAGACCTCTGGTTGTTATGCCGATGCACCGATGACCCCCGATGATGTGACAGGGGTCACCGGTATGCGCATTTCCGGTCAGATGGCCGTAAGCGCCTGTTATATGCCGCTGTCAGAGTTTGACAGTGGCATTTAACTAGTTAATAGGTATGGGTGGATTGCGATTCCACCAACGCCTATTGCGGGCACATGTCAGCTGTTCTAAACAGCTGACATGTCCCGGCTTGGATGTGGGCTCACCGCTGGAGCGAGCGAGGGTTCTGCCATCGGACGTACTATTCCGTCAGATGGCAGAAAGGGGTTAAAAGATGTGAACATGGCTTTATACAGTAGCTCCTTTGAGTCATACTTTTGAAAAACTGTTGGGGTAAAAAAGTGTCTAAGCAAATAAAAAGTTTGGTGCACCCCATGTACTACACTATTTTTGCCAGAAATGTAGTGCTTTTTTAGTACTTTTCCTCAGTTAGTAAAAAAGTGAATATTTATTAACAATTCCTTTCTCTACAGTGTATTGCTGTTCTTTTGAATTGCACTTTATATTACTTTGCTCTCTACTCTGCCTAATTCTGTTATCAGTGAGCACAGGGTCTGATCAGGCTGCCAGGCTATCATCTATCATCAAGAGAGCAACTGGTGGGTCTGTCCATGGGGTCTCTTAGCAGCAGCTGTGTGAAATTTTCAGTATTCAATGTTGGCAAGACTCCAATGGTTAAGATGCTGCTTATACACCCAAATAGGCTGAGATACAGTATAGATCACGCTTCATAGCATGGCACATATCAAAGCCTGGCAAACCTGTAGTTTTCAGGGGGACACCAGATGGCGCCATAGTGTCGCTGAAAGCACAGAGCCCTGGATGCTTTAAATAAAAGTAAAGTTCACATGAAACATTAATGACTGCAAATCATTGCTGGTCAATGCTGACATGTAATTCCTGTCCTCGGCAGTGACAGTTTCCTTGTGTTATGCAATATATCTGACTAAACTGCTGAAAAAAAACAAGAGCCTAATAGATGTAGTTACAGCTGAAATATTTATTACCATCTCTCACTGCCAAAATGTAAAGACTTGAGGTGCCGTCACCCCGAACTAACTTAGAACTGTAGACTTTCTATACTATAAAGCTCCACACTAATTAAACCCTTTTTAATTGTTGAGCTATCAAAAGCTATATACTATCACAGAAGGAAAAACTCCGCAAGAATCAAAATGACCATAAGCCTGCTGTAACTAAATAAGTAAAAAAGCAAAAGAGCATTAAAATAACACAGGGTTCTTAGTAATACTGCTTTTGATCAAAAAAGCATAAAAGCCATCCCACCGCGACAAGGTGACCCTGATCAGGATGGTCCTACACTGTCTAATATTAAAAACCTTACCATGTGTCAGAGTTGACCTCAATATGTATGAGGGCAGACAAAGGATCGGGTGCCAAACTGTGCACACCGGCCATGGGAAGCTATTTAAATGTAATATCCAGCTTAAGGAAGGGAGGCCACGCCATGACTTGCACAAAATGCAAAAAAACAAAGAAAAAATGCCCAAAAAGTATGCTTGGGTTTAAGTTAATATACATACAGCACATAAACGCAAGTTCACATTGGTCATTAAACAGACAAAACCTATAAGAAGCAAAAGATCATTAAAATAACATAGGGTTCTTAGTAAATACTGTTTTCAATCAAAAAAAGCATAAAAGCCATTCCACCAGAGGCAAGGTGACGCTGTTCGGGACGGTCCTACACTGTCTAATATTAAAAACCTTGCCATGTGTCAGAGTTGATCTCAATGTGTATAAGTGCATTTAAATGACATACGGTTCTTACTAAACCCTTTTTTGATAAAACAAAGAATAAATGCCATCCCACCAGAGGCAAAGTATTACAGAAGGTTATTGGACAACTAAGGGCTTATTCATATGTAGCGTTCTGGATGTATTTTTTTTAATCTTGTTGGGTAACTTTTTCATACTGGAAAAAATGCAGCATTTTACAGTAATAGCAAAATGAAGATTTCAAAAATCTCATTCACGCGGTGCATTTTTTTACAGTGTTTTTTGGTGACATGTGGATCGGGTTTTTCTTTTAAACACAGAATCTCAATTATTTCAGCGTATTTACTGCAGTTTTTTCTTATTAGGGTTCGCTCACATCAGCGTATTTACTGCAGTTTTTTCTTTTTAGGGTTTGCTCACATCAACGTATTAAAAATCGCTTCGATATTCATCCTGAAAAGTTGGATGAGTGGAATCAATATGGTTTACCACTTGTCATGCAAGTGTGCATTTTTTCTCGACTAGCATCCTTATAACATGCGTATGCAATCCATATACATAGTCTTTTACACACTGTAATACTGTAATTCTCTATGTAACTTAAAGCAAAACTAATATAGCAATCTTATATACAGATATACAGTATATAGATGATAGAAAGATATTAGATATATAATATAGATAATATATAGATAGATAGCTCATCAGAGTCTCCGAGTCACGCTGCCCTCTATGAGACTCAGGGACTCTGATGAGCATTATCACTACTGACGTTTGCGCTGATCAGAGCAGCCGGATCTCATGGAGCGCAGTGTGAGTCGGGAGTAGCTGCTGTTAAACGCCTTTGGAGCCTTATAACGAATTTTCATGGGCTTTTAATGACGGCAGAGGCATGGCTAGCGGTTCAGCTCAGGGGGCGAAACACGTGAGTGGGCCCCTAACAGGCAGACATATCATTAGCGCAACCTGCACAGCCACACATGGGCCCAAGAGATAAGCGGGGCCGTTTCTACCTCTAAATAAGGTGCACTTTTGCATTTTTAGGACCTCTTGAGCTGCAAAAGGCTCATATATTGATCTTGCACATGGGCCCTTTTCTGTCTGTGTCCGCCTATGGACCCTAACCAGGTAACCATTATTAGAACTACAGTGTGTATAGGGGAACCTCAGGAGATGACCGCACTATTATTGAAAATAAATCTCTATACAAAGGCCAGCACTGATATTACCGCCATACGGCAACATACAGTGTTAGATATCAGTCATGCAGGACATATAGAGATCACAGTACAGTTACACATAGTGCCTTACAGGTGACGTCCTTTCTGGTGGAGCCATTCACTTTTCCCGTCTTTTCCACCTGGCCCAGACCGACATGACAACTTCTCCAGCCACGACTGATCTGCAGAGAATACAACAAAGACACATTTGACTTCACACACTTCCAGCACTGTTCCCATCTATTGCCAACCTGCACAAACTCCTCATCCTGCTGATGCCCCAATACTGAGCTGCTGCTGCCGTATGTGTCCCTATTACTGCACCTACTGTGTGGTACAAAAACAGAGCTCCACTTAGTGCTGCACATAGTAATGCCAACACTGAGCCCTTCACATAGTAATAATGCCTCTTCTGTGCTCCCTAAATGGTAAAACTGCCTCCTAGAAAATATTAATTTTGTGTGCATGTGCCCTCCACATTTTGTCCCTAGAAAGTAATAATACTCCATGTGCAACTTTGATAGTCACAATACCGAGTGGCCCTCTTTATAATAATGTTTAAGTGCCCACTTAAGATTTAATAATGTCCCCTGAGTTCCCCATGTACAACTCCCCTATACACAGTATGATGGGCCCACTGCTCCCCCAACACAGTATCCCACAGCTCCCCTATACACAGTATGATGGGCCCATAGCTCCCCTACATATAGTATGATGTCCCCCAGAGTTCCTCTACACATAGAATGATGTCCTCACTGCTCACCCAAAACACACAGTATAATGACTCCCACAGTAGTTCTCACACTTTTTGATGGCCACCGTACTGTATGTTGGCACCCACAGTAATCTCCACAAACTGTATAGTGACCCTCACGTTAGCTCCCTCTCTGACATTCTTTGCATGCCCTGGTGACTCAGCCAGTGCATCACCCTGTCGTTCTCTAGACCACAGGCATAAAGCGACATGTGGTTGTCTACAAAACGGGAGTGCAGGGAGCTCCTTCATAATATTCTCCCCACACAGCTTCTCTCCGTAATATTACTGCCCACAAAGCTTCTTTCCGTAATTCCGCCCACACACACACAGCTCCTCCCATAATTTCCCCCACACACAGCTCCTCCCGAAATTCCCCCCACACACACACAGCTCCTCCCGTAATTCCCCACACACACAGCTCCTCCCATAATTTCCCCCCCACACACAGCTCCTCCTGTAATTCCGCCCACACACACACAGCTCCTCCCGTAATTCCTCTCACACACACAGTTCCTCCCGTAATCCCCCCACACACACAGACAGCTCCTCTCCGTAATCCCCCACACACACACACAGCTCCTCTCCATAATCCCCCCCACACACACGCACAGCTCCTCCCATAATTCCCCACACACACACACAGCTCCTCCCGTAATCCCCCCACACACACAGACAGCTCCTCTCCGTAATCCGCCCCACACACACAGCTCCTCCCATAATTCCCCACACACACACAGCTCCTCCCGTAATTCACCACACACACACAGCTCCTCCCATAAATCCCCACACACACAAACACACACACACAGCTCCTCCCTTTATTTCTTCTTACACACACACAGCTCCACCCGTAAATCCCCACACAGACAGCTCCTCCCGTAATTCCTTTCACACACACACACACACAGCTCCTCTCTGTAATTCCCCACACACACACAGCTCCTCTCTGTAATTCCTCTCACACACACACAGCTCCTCCCATAATTCCCCACACACAGCTCCTCCTGTAATTCCCCACACACACACACAGCTCCTCCTGTAATTCCCCACACACACACAGCTCCTCCCGTAATTCCCCACACACACAGCTCCACCCGTAATTCCCCCCACACACAGCTGCTCTTGTAATTCCCCACACACACACAGCTCCTCCCGTAATTCCCCCCACACACACAGCTCCTCCCGTAATTCCCCCCACACACACAGCTCCTCCCGTAATTCCCCACACACACAGCTCCTCCCGTAATTCCCCCCACACACACAGCTCCTCCCGTATTTCCCCACACACACACACAGCTCCTCCCGTAATTCCCCACACACACACAGCTCCTCCCATAATTCCCCCCACACACACACACAGCTCCTCCCGTATTTCCCCACACACACACACACAGCTCCTCCCGTAATTCCCCACACACACACACAGCTCCTCCTGTAATTCCCCCCACACACACAGCTCCTCCTGTAATTCCCCACACACACACAGCTCCTCCTGTAATTCCCCACACACACACACACAGCTCCTCCCGTAATTCCTCACACACACAGCTCCTCCCATAATTCCCCACACACACAGCTCCTCCCGTAATTCCCCCCACACACAGCTGCTCCTGTAATTCCCCCCACACACACAGCTCCTCCCGTAATTCCCCACACACACACAGCTCCTCCCATAATTCCCCACACACACAGCTCCTCCTGTAATTCCCCACACACACAGCTCCTCCTGTAATTCCCCACACACACAGCTCCTCCCGTAATTCCCCACACACAGCTCCTCCCATAATTCCCCCCACACACAGCTCCTCCTGTAATTCCCCACACACACACAGCTCCTCCTGTAATTCCCCACACACACAGCTCCTCCTGTAATTCCCCACACACACAGCTCCTCCCGTAATTCCCCACACACACAGCTCCTCCCATAATTCCCCCCACACACAGCTCCTCCTGTAATTCCCCACACACACACAGCTCCTCCTGTAATTCCCCACACACACACACACACACAGCTCCTCCCGTAATTCCCCCCACACACACACAGCTCCTCCTGTAATTCCCCACACACACACACACACACACAGCTCCTCCCGTAATTCCCCCCCCACACACAGCTCCTCCTGTAATTCCCCACACACACACAGCTCCTCCCGTAATTCCCCCCACACACACACAGCTCCTCCCGTAATTCCTCACACACACACACACACACAGCTCCTCCCGTAATTCCCCCCACACACACAGCTCCTCCTGTAATTCCCCACACACACACACACAGCTCCTCCCGTAATTCCCCACACACACACAGCTCCTCCCATAATTCCCCACAGACACACAGCTTCTCCCGTAATTCCCCACACACAGCTCCTCCCGTAATTCCACACACACACAGCTCCTCTCCACAATATTACCCCCCACACACCCTGCCCTTCTGCATGCTGCTGCTCCTTCACAATCCTCTCCCTCATTGCCTCATAATGTGGCTTCATAGTAACAGCAACCTTCCTCCTCCTACAATAGGATGTTAAATCTTCTGCTCCTCCTGGAATGCTTACTTTTTCCAGCACTCCTTACCTTTTCTGCGCTGCGGCGCTGGTGACAGCAGCAGCGTGGCGTGGAATGATGACCTCATCATGCTGCTCTACATTGGCGCGGGGACTGAGGAGCGCTGTACAACTGTATTTGCATCTGTGAATCTCATGGTTTTCTGTGGGCTGCACAACATCCTTATGTCATGTAGGCCTGTGACAGAGAACTTAGTATACTGGAAATAACTCTTTAAATACTGTACAATTTTTTTTCAATGGTGAAGTTATTTATTCACCATCCTGTATGGCACTGGTAATTTGGCACTGAATATTACACTTATCTGTACACCATATAATAAGACCCCACCGGCAGGCACAGCATAGGGTACCATCCTCCATAAGGAAAGCTCTGTGTCAGACTATGTACTGTAAATTTAGCATTAAGTTGCATCATGGCACCATCGTACCTGACTCAGAGGGACTGCTGACACAAATAGCAGATGGCAGCTGAAAAGCTGATGACGACTTTATCACTTGTAGTCTATTTGTGTTCTAGATGTATCAAGGTGTAATTTTACCATTATAAATGGGTTCGAAAAAATATAGGACAACCATGAAAGCAATACCTCCAGTAAACACAGGTAGACAAAACTGCTGCCAGGTAATACTCAGGAGGTTCACTAAAATCATTGGAGAAAATGTACTATTATGCATTTACATAATCGCATGCTTCTTTGTACAGCGATTACCTATTTTTCTGGTACAAGCAACAGAGCAGATGTCTGATATATTGCAGAGAAATTATTTTTCTTAGCTTTTTTATTTTTTACTACCTATCATAAAAGATGACAGCAGCAAAATTAAATCACTCAAGCTAATATTTTTTTCAGACGATAATTGACATTTGCAAAATACTCTTAATTTGAGAGTAAGTGTAGATAGATAAATAGATAGATAGATATGAGATAGATAATAGAAAGATAGATACAGTAGATAGATAGATAGATAGATAGATAGATAGATAGATAGATAGCTAGATAGCTAGATAGATAGATAGATAGATAGATAGATAGATAGATAGATAGATATGAGATAGATAGATAGATAGATAGAAGATATGGAATACATAGATAATAGATAGATATGAGATAGATAGATAGATAGATAGATAGATAGATATGAGATAGATAGATAGATAGATAGATAGATAGATAGATAGATAGATGAGGAGTGAGGAGATAGATAGTTTAATTAATATTTACTAAATATACAATTGAATGTATTCATACACATGGATAAGATGTGGACGGTTCCTCTCTAGGATGGATTTGTAGCTGTCTGGGAATGGACATTGATGTCCGGTATAGAATGTGTGTGTTCCAGATACCATTGTATGCCTGTTTGGAATGACTCCAGTGTGTCTGCTATACATATAGAAATCTATTATATACTAAGCCCCTTGAAACAAGATTTTGGCGCTGTGGTGTAATGACTTCAGCAGCTGTGGCTGTTTTGTCAATAGCCTGTGTGGTCAACAGATACATATGGACAAACAACATCATCTAGTAGGGTTACAAAGTATAACTTGCATTGTGGAAATAAATATAAATGTATATATTCACATATATTGCACTGCCTTGAAAAATTAATCATACCCCTTGAACTTTTCCACATTTTTTCACGTTACACCCACAAATATATTTATTGGGATTGTATTGTGGTATACTAACATAAAGTAGCAAGTATTTGTGAAGTGTAAAGGAAATAATACAAGGTTTTCAAATTATTTAAAAAAAAAATATGAATCTGAAAATTGTGACGTGGATTTGTATGCCATCCCCCTGAGTCAGTGCTTTGTGGGACCACCTTTTACTGCATTTACTGCGGAAAGGCTTTTGGGGTAGGTCTCAACTCTCAAGTCTTTCCACTGATTCCCAATGCCATTTATATCTGAACTTTTACCGACTGAGCCATTCACACACATGAATATGCTTAGGCCTCTTTCACACTTCCGTCTTTTAGCTCCTGTTGAAATCTGTCGATTTTTCAAAAAACAGGATCCAGCAAATTTTTCTACTAAATCCTGTTTTTTCCCATAGACTTGTATTAGCGATTGTGATGGATGGCCTTCCGTTTCATCCGTCGTGCACTGGATCCGTCGGAAAATCGCTATCCGTCGGGCGGAGAAAACGTTCAGAGGAATGGTTTTTCTGCACGTCGGAAGATCGCTCAGCGACTAATCCTGCGCCCATAGGCTTCCATTATAGCCAACGATGGGCAGCGCAGGATCCGTCGCCGAGTGATTTTCCGACGTGCAGAAAAAACGTTCCTCTGTCACTGACTGTGTAAAGCAGGAATCCAGCGAAGGGTTCTGTCTTTTGAAACTGAGCACGCGTGGAAGAATTTCCAGTCAGGAAAATTCTCTCTCGCTCGCTCTCTCTCGTTTTTTACTATTCATGCTGCCTATGCAGCATCAATAGTAACAAGATATAATGTTAAAAATAAAAAAATAAAATAAATTGCAATATTCTTACCTTCCGGCGTCCCGCGCAGCGTTACTGATGCTCCCGGCATCTAGCGTTCCCAGTAATGCATTGCAAAATGACCCAATGACGTCGTGGTCTCGTGAGACCGCACATCATCAGAGGTCATTGCATGCAAGGCATTACTGGGAACGCTAGCTGCCAGGAGCATCGCGAGCATCGGTAATGCTGCGCGGGACGCCAGAAGGTAAGAATATTGCCATTTTTTATTTTTTTTATTATATTTAACCTGGGTTGTGTTGTGTATATGTTGTCGCAGTGGAAAACTGCTGCGAAGACGCATACACAACAGGTGCACATAGCCTCGACGGGTCCGTCAGACAAACGGGCCCAGTGCACCTTTTTTTTTACAATCTGCACAGGATCCGTCATTTCAACATTTTGACGGATCCTGTGCAGATTGTAAAAACGAAAGTGTAAAAGAAGCCTTAGATCTGAACCATCCATTGTAGCTCTGGCAGTATGTGTAGGGTAGCTTTCCTGCTTGAAGGTGAACTTACAAGCCCCTTGTAGTCTCTAACAGGTTTTCCTCCAGGATTGTCCTGTATTTAGTTCCATCCATCCTCCCATCAACTCTGACCAGCTTCCTTGCCCCTGCTGAAGAACAGCCTCCCCACAGCATGATGCTGCTACCACCATTTTGGACAGTGGGGTGGTGGTTTCACAGTGTGTGCAGTTTTAGTGCAAATAGTTTTTTACATTTATCCTAAATAGTTCTACTTTGGTCTCATCTAACCAGAGCACCTTCCTCCACGTGCCATGTAGTAGACACAGCTAGCACATGGAAGAAGGTGCTCACTGAGCTACAACTATTTTGTAAAGATTACAGCATCTAAATGTACAAAGCTGGTGGAAACATACCCCATAAGACTTGCAGCAGCAATTGCAGAGAAGGTAGTCCTACAGGGCATTGACTCTGGTGGGCTGAATACATATGCTTGTCCCAATTTTCAGATTTATATTTTTTAAATATTATGAATTCCATGTATCATTTACTTTATACTTCACAAGTACTTGCTATTTAGTGTTGGTATATCACATAAATTCCCACTAAAATACATTTAAAGAGAACCTGTCACCCCAAAAATCGAAGATGAGCTGCGGCCAGCGGCATCAGGGGCTTATCTACAGCATTATGTAATGCTGTAGATAAGCCCCCTATGTATCCTGAAAGATGAGAAAAAGGTTAGATTATACTCACCCAGGGGCGGTCCGGGTCCGATGGGCGTCGCGGTCCGGTCCGGGGCCTCCTATCTTCTTATGATGACGTCCTCTTCTTGTCTTCATGCCGCACCTCCGGCACAGGCGTACTTTGTCTGTCCTGTTGAGGGCAGAGCACAGTACTGCAGTGCGCAGGTGCCGGGCCTCTCTGACCTTTCCCTTTAAAGGGGTATTCCCATCTCCTATATCATATCCCAAAGTGTTATAGGTGTAGTAATAATAATATTTGCAAAAAACTCCAATTATAAATGTACTATAATTCTTCTGATTGGCTATGTTGCTTACCCTATATGTAGAACAGTAGCTTAAGTATCCATGGTTATTATCATTCATATAGTGACAGTTAGCTAAGGGTACCATCACACAGTACCATTTACATCACTACGACGGCACGATTCGTGACGTCGTAGCATCGTATGATTATCGCTCCAGCGTCGTAGACTGCGGTCACACGTTGCAATCACGGCGCTGGAGCGATGCCAAAGTCCCCGGGTAACCAGGGTAAACATCGGGTTACTAAGCGCAGGGCAGCGCTTAGTAACCCGATGTTTACCCTGGTTACCAGCGTAAACGTAAAAAAAAAAAAAACAGTACATACTTACATTCCGGTGTCTGTCCCCAGGCGTCTCAGCTTCTCTGCACTGTGTAAGCACAGCGGCCGGAAAGCAGAGCGGTGACGTCAGACGTCACCGCTGTGCTCGCTTTCTGGCTGGCCGGCGCTCACAGTGCAGAGAAGCTGAGACGCCGGAGGACAGACACCGGAATGTGAGTATGTACTGTTTGTTTTTTTTACGTTTACGCTGGTAACCACGGTAAACATCGGGTTACTAAGCGCGGCCCTGCGCTTAGTTACCCGATGTTTACCCTGGTTACAAGTGAACACATCGCTGGATCGCTGTCACACACAACGATCCAGCGATGTCAGCGGGTGATCAAGCGACGAAAGAAAGTTCCATACGATCTGCTACGACGTACGATTCTCAGCAGGATCCCTGATCGCTGCTGCGTGTCAGACACTGCGATATCGTATGGATATCGCTAGAACGTCACGAATCGTACCGTCGTAGCGATCAAAATGGCACTGTGTGACAGTACCCTAACTGTTAATGGTCATAACCATGGATACTTAAGCTACTGCACTGTTCTGCACATGGGGTAAGCGACATAGCGAATCAGAAGAACTACACACCATTTATAATTGGAGGTGTTTGCTAATATTATTATTACATCTACTACATATTGTGATAAGATCTCGGAGATGGGACTACCCATTAAATTTTGTGGGTGTAACATGAAAAAATGTGGACATGTTCACGGGGTATGAATATCTTTTTCAGGCACTGTATATATGTATATGTAAAATTTATATTCAGTGAAGATAGATAGTCCCATTACTAAGATAGGAGATGACGCACACAGACATTCTGCTGCAAGTTCTCCTGAAATGACAGCACAGTTCTCCATAGAACTTTATGAGCACCAAGATGAGAAATATGCAAATTTCTCTAATAAGATGTATTGCAAAGTTTCTTCCTTATTTTCTTGTGTAGTATTGATTTATGAAAAAAAATTCATGAGACGGTCACACTGTCATATTTATAGCTTTGCAGTTCTATAGGAAAATCTAATTAATATCTATATTTACATGACAAATGATAACTGCAATTTTTATGTATGAATCTTTACTTTTCATCAGTGACACTGACAATCATTACTTTCAGCATTGATTGTTTTATACATTACTTGGCCATTTTCGTTATGACCAGTTGGAGATATATCATTTTCATGTGTGAATGACTTTTTATCCTTAGAGTGGATCAATCCAATGACGTAGCCTGTCAATACTGAGCCTGCTACATTTGTTCGGATATCCTAGAGACTCTCTAGCAGTTCTATCCCTGAGGGTCATGGGGTCAGACTATTATACAACCAATTGCCTGAAATGTAAAACTACAGGGTATTTAATATACCATAGCCTTAGGCAGTGGCCTCCATTGCCTTGCCCTAGAGCTGTCCTAAATTAGATGTAACTGTTAGTGAAAACGACATGACAGATACAACTAAACCCTGAGTTACATTTCCTGACTTGTTTCCGGCTCCATACAAACATGCTGATCCTAAGACACATAGCATGGTAAGACACATGTCAATAAGAATCGTAGGCATTCCATTACTGACATTTTTGCTTACTTCAGACTATAATTGATCTGATCATCTTACAGACATGATCTTCAAAGTCAATTAAGAGCACAGATTTTCACATTAGCACATACAGAACAATGATTTTCTAGCTGTAATTCAAGCTCCCCAAACTTTGAATAATTATAATAATGAAATGGACACTTGGAATCTCCTTGTCAGATCAGGTCTTCATCCACAAGGACAAGACTTAGCTATAAAATACATTTATTCTCTATTTTACATAAGGACATGAACAGAGAAAAACTCTCCAGAGAGGAGTATTGCTGATCCAGGGCTGTGGGGTTTCAGCTCTTTTCATGTCTCTGGTAGAGCCTACAAAATGATCTTTTAACATGGTATAACACTAAAATGTGCAGCGTGCACAATCGTGAGTGAAAAGAACAATGAATAACGAGCAGCTGAAATTGTGAAAATGTCTTTTGGTCAGCAAAATGTAACAACCGAACATAATATGATATTTTTATTTCTCGATCTTGTACTATGCTTGTCTGTGCCTTAATATTTTTCTATGTTAACATTTGTTGAACTGTATACTATTCATACATTAAAACAGTTTTCTGATTCCAAAATGTCATCCAAAATATTGGTAAAAAAAAGTAAAAAAAAATTGACTTTTAAAAAACTTTTGACACATCATAGTAACATGTCAAAAATTTTGATCAGTGGTTGTCCAGGTATTAAGACCTCCACCGATAACTTGCATGGAGGGGCTTAACTTGTCAACTGAGCGCTGCTCTTCTCTGCGTCATAAAAACATGTACAATTTTTCAGTAATGGGTGTCCAAGTTTCAAAGGGAACCTGACCTGTAAAAAAAATGTTATCAACCTGCTGATATGGGGTTAAACGTTCTGACTGGCTGATTCGTCAGCACCGGGCATGCAGTTACAGCCAATGCTCACTATGCGCTGAGCTATTACTGAAGGCACCCCAGATGCACCCCTATGACTGAAACTGGAAGAATAAAGTTCATTAAAAGAGGTCAGGATACACATTATGAGAGCATTATACTGCCTCTGTACAAATCTCTGGTTAGACCAAACATGTAGTGCTGTGTACAGTTTTGGGCACCGGTGCTCAGGAAGGATATAATGGAACCAGAGCGAGTACAAAGGAGGGCAACAAAATTAATAAAAGGGATGGGGGAACTCCAATACCCAGAGAGGTTAGCAAAATTAGGATTATTTAGTCTAGAAAAAAGACGAATGAGGGGCCATCTAATAACCATGTATAAGTATATGAAGGGACAATACAAATATCTCTCTGAGGAACTGTTTATACCAAGGAAGGTGGCGGTAACAAGGGGGCATTCTCTGCGTCTGGAGGAGAGAAGGTTTTTCCACCAACATAGAAGAGGATTCTTTGCAGTTAGGGCAGTGAGAATCTGGAATTCCTTGCCTGAGGAGATGGTGATGGCGAACTCAGTCGAGGGGTTCAAGAGAGGCCTGGACGTCTTCCTGGAGCGTAACAGTATTGTATCTTACAGTTATTAGGTTCTTTAGAAGGACGTAGATCTGGGGATTTATTCTGACAGAATATAGGCTGAACTGGATGGACAAATGTCTTTTTTTGGCCTTGCTAACTATGCTACTGTGTTACTATTTACTCCCAGCAGCAGAACTCTTAGTAAAAACACCCCACCTATTGCTGGTATGAATCAGCAGAGATTCTCAACTGAGTGTTGCTCTTCTCATTGTGACATGTCAAAAGTTTTCTTCAGTGGTTGTCCAGGTGCTAAGACTACTGCTGATCACTAGTATGGAAGGGCAGAATCTGAGTGCTCCACTGTAATGACATTCAGAGTCTATATTCGGCGATGGAGTCCACATGCAATGTTATTGGGGAACTACTAGGGATGATTGAATCTTTCCAAATTTGAATATGCCAGCTTCACCAATTTTTTTTCGAAAAGTTCAATTATAACAAATTGTTTTGCTTCAAATTGAAAGTACCACAAGGCCTCTAATTACACTGCACTGCTAAAGACTTATGTAACTTTGAGATTTCCTAGGACTACGTTCAACTTTTTTCAAGTTCTTTAATGCAAAAACAACCTTAATGATGTGAGCTTACCAAATTTGGCTATGGATAGAAAGATGACAACTAGTAGTAACCAAGAGCCTATTTGTCATACACTAATCTTTACTGCTGTGCCAGCACCAGGGTTACCAACCATTCGAAAATTGCAGGAAAGTCCATCAAAATAGGGCCCTTTTTTGACATGTCCATTAAAAAAAATTTAAGGCGTGATTTTTTTTTAGCTGAAAAAATGTATCCAAATTATTTTAACTGTAATTATCACTATTTTACAGTTTAGTGAGAATGCAGCTAATGCCTTCATATCAAAATTATGGGCCGTAGACACATATCATTTATAATCATAATGACTTACTAGGGTTTTCCAATGTGTCTGTAAAAAATATTGTGTGTCAGTGATATTTTGATAAGCTTTCCAGAAAAAGAAAGAGTCAACCTGACACACCTGGCCATCACACACTATACACACACTATACAGTTTGCTCAGAGTGTTATGGCTTTCTATCTCTGTAGATAAGCTGTGAGATGTGATGTCTTTACATTATTCAGATTCACAACAAAGTGGCTGCTGCATTCTCTGACTTGGCTTTTATACAAGCTATGATAGTGCTTCCTGATTGGCTGTGTTGTACCATGTGATATGATATCTGCCATTTATTATGGGTAAATCTGCCTGGCTACATCCAGTGATCTTTCTCTGGATGATGTAATCCTCTACTATGTTTAAAATAGCAGCAGACATTTTAGGTGACACACGCACGCCAATCGAATCATAAGTTGATTACATTTGTTAGGTTCAGGAAAACTAAACATTACATGAATTTTAATAAAATCAAATCAATTTGCTTATTTCTAAGAACTATGACTGACTTTCCCCCTTCTTTGTGATCAGTGCTAAACTCAGCAACCATTTTCCCTTGGATCTAAACCTCTGACCAGAGGCGTAGCTAAGGTTTCAGCTTAGGGGGGGCGAAAAACCTGAGTGGGCCCCTAACCAGGTAATCCTGACTACAGCTACGTGGTGCACCCTAATTGTAAGTATAGGGGAACATCAGCAGATGATGTGCTGTGATTACAAATAAATCTACATACAAAATGAAAACTGATATTACTATATGGAGACCAGTCCTGCAGACCATATAAGAGATCACAGCACAGTTACAGATAGTGACTTAAAGGGAACCTGTCACCCCCAAAATCGAAGGTGAGCTAAGCCCACCAGCATCAGGGGCTAATCTACATCTAAAAAGAGGTTAGATTATACTCACCTGGGGGGACGGTTCTGGTACGATGGGCGTCACGGTCCGGGGCCTCCCATCTTCTTACGATGACGTCCTCTTCTTGTCTTCACGCTGCGGCTCCGGCACAGGCGTACTTTGTCCTGTTGAGGGCAGAGCAAAGTACTGCAGTGCGCAGGGGACGGGAAAGGTCAGAAAGGTCCAGCGCCTGTGCACTGCAGTACTTTGCTCTGCCCTCAACAGGACAAAGTACACCTGTGCCGGAGCTGCATCGTGAATACAAGAAGAGGACGTCATCATAAGAAGATGGGAGGCGCCGGACCGGACCACGACCGCCCCTGGGTGAGTATAATCTAACCTCTTTTTCTCATCTTTCAGGATACATCGGGGGCTTATCTACAGCATTTCAGAATGCAGTAGATCAGCCCCTGATGCCGGTGGTCTTAGCTCACCTTCGATTTTGAGGGTGACAGGTTCCCTTTAACAGCTGATGTTCCTTCTCATGGAGCCATTCACGTTTCCTGGTCTTTTCCATCTGGCCCAAACCGACATGACGACTTCCTCAGCCAGGACACGGCTGCAGAGAATACAACAAAGACATATCTGACTTCACACATTTCCAGCATCGTCCATATCTATGCCCAACCAGTGCAAACTATTCATCCTGCTGATTCCAATACTGAGCCGCTGTTGCCACGTGTGTCCTACAGCACCTGCTGTGTGGTACAATAACAGCTCCTCTTACCGCCGCACATGGTATTGCCACCATTGTGCCTCTCTGGATAGTAAAATTCCCCCCTAAAATATATTAATGCCATGTGCTAGTGCCCTCCACATTTTGTCTCTAAAAAGTAATAATACCCCATATGCCACTTTGATGGTCATAATACTCTGAGTGCCCCTATAACAATAATGCCGAAGTGCCCCCTGAATCCCCCCCATGTACAGTAACAATGGCCCCAGTATCACTGATGTCAGCAGGCGGTCATGTGACTACTATTTCTCTCAGTTCTCTTCTATTGAGAGAAACCAAACCTTTCTAGTCGACACATGTACATAGCAAACATTGGGTCCATGTCAGCCTGATAACACCAGTGATATTGGGGGCTCATGCAGCAGGCGCTCCGTGTCATGATTTGGCAACTGCAGTCACATAAAGTGACTGCAGACATTTATTCCAAGCCATAATTAAATTTATAATAACTAGTGTTGAGCATTCCAATACCGCAAGTATCGGGTATCGGCCGATACTTGCGGTATCGGAATTCCGATACCGAGATCCGATACTTTTGTGGTATCGGGAATCGGAATCGGAAGTTCCCAGTGTATGGTTCCCAGGGTCTGAAGGAGAGGAAACTCTCCTTCAGGCCCTGGGATCCATATCCATGTAAAAAATAAAGAATTAAAATAAAAAATAGGGATATACTCACCCTCTGACGCGCCCTGGTAGTAACCGGCAGCCTGCTTTGCTTAAAATGAGCGCGTTCAGCACCTTCCATGACGTCACGGCTTCTGATTGGTCGCGTGCCGCTCATGTGACCGCTACGCGACCAATCACAAGCCGTGACGTCATTCTCAGGTCCTAAATTCCTAATTCTAGGAATTTAGGACCTGAGAATGATGTCACGGCTTGTGATTGGTCACCTGGCGATCACATGAGCGGCACGCGACCAATCAGAAGCCGTGACGTCATGGAAGGCCCTAAACGCGCTCATTTTAAGCAAAGAAGGCTGCCGGTTAACAGCAGTGAGGTGCAGGGGCCTCCGGAGAGGTGAGTATATCAATATTTTTTATTTTAATTCTTTATTTTACACATTAATATGGATCCCAGGGCCTGAAGGAGAGTTTCCTCTCCTTCAGACCCTGGGAAACATCAGGATACCTTCCGATACTTGGTGTCCCATTGACTTGTATTGGTATCGGGTATCGGTATCGGCGATATCCGATACTTTTTGGGTATCGGCTGATACTATCCGATACCGATACTTTCAAGTATCGGACGGTATCGCTCAACACTGATAATAACAAATTGACTATTATTAATGCACCACTCTAGCAGGTTTTTTTTTTAAATCACCGCAAGTCCCTTTCCCCGGTCATATACACATCCTCCGGCGTATTCACCATTTTTTTGCACAGCTCCAGTCCCGCAACTCAATCTTGTGAGCACAGATTCTGATTGGCCGGAAGTTGGAAGCTACGTCACAAGTGCTCAATTTAAGTCTATGAAAGACAGAGGTGAGAAATAGGCCAGAACAAGGCCAGAACGAGGCCAGAAAGAGGCTCTCATAGACTCACATTGATTAGAGACCTCTGCGTCGCTCCATGAAACGCTGGAGTAGAGGACAGGTCACAAACTGCAGAATATGGAGCCGAGCGGAGGTGAAAACAGATGAAAATGCCAGAAGGTGAGTATCATAGAGTAGGTAGAGGTCTTGATGTTAAGGTGCCACTCAAGCAGTGAAATAAAAAAATGCTGGAGTGGTGGTTTAAAGTGAATTTGTCCCCCCCGGGACGTATAAGACCTATTAATATGGGCATACAGGTAATAGAAATGTTACACTGGTCCTACCTGTCTGCCTCATATTAATGGTCTTGTTGCTGAGAAATGTTATATTCTTTCCTTATGCTAATGATTTTGTTCCAGGTTCTGGGGTGTGCGGTGCTGCAAGAAATCCCTGCCTCCTGTCTTCATTGTAATACTACCTCCTCCCATGTGTGTCAGTTATGGCGTTGGAATCCTGCGAGACACAACAATCTGTACCTCTTCCTACCTTATCAGCATGCACACTGGAGATCACTGGAGCGGAAGTCGACGGCGCCTGCGCAGAAGATCCCTGAATGCATCACCCACAGAAGGGAGGATGAGGTATGTATCTCTAAGGGATTGCAGGGCGCAGGCGCAAGATTCCGGGGCCAGAACTGAGATACATGGGAGGGGGGTAGTATTGTAATAAAGAGAGGAGGCAGGGATTTCTTCCAGCACCGTACACCCCAGAGCCTGGAAGAAATCATTATCATAAAGGCAGAATATAACATTTCTCAGCAACAAGACAATTGATATCAGGCCGACAGGTAGGACTAGTGTAACATTTCTATCACCTGTATCCCATATTACTTTGGGTCCACTGCAATTTTATTTATATTTTTTTGTATGGAATATTTTTTAATTACTGTGGTTATGAATGGGCACATCTTTGCTTTAGTGCTACCGTTTACCACTGTTGTCTAATAAAGGTATTTTATTTTGATAAAAATCGCATTTGTACTTTTTTAGACCATTAGTTCGGGTTGGTTTCTCTTTAATCGTGAATGGTCTCCCATTCGTCCATTTAGCCACTACATATCATATATTATTTGTTTCTATTTTTACATAAATATTTTTTATTATTATTTACGATATATAGGTACTGCTGCATTCAGCTTGCTTTACATCATAGCAATGAGCTGACTAGAGTTGTCTCCGGGCTGGTCCCATCACCACAGTAATGGCGACCTGTATTCTGCAGAACAAGGGTCGTGGAGCATCCTGGCCACAGTCCTCTGGGAGAGCAGGCAGTGAGTGCAGAGACCCCACAGTTCGGGAGCAGCTTTTGGGGCACCCCCATTGTCAGATGGAAACCCTCTGGCAATACTGGGAGCTGTGACCACAACCTGGTCCCCAAAATGCTCCCTCAGGGCTGTATACCCACAAGTCGACCCTTCGGGGTCTTATAGATTCTACTTATATTCCGATGTAATTACATTGGGGTGATCACTTTTCTGATATATATAATTATGTCAGGTTGTTGTTACAGATTTTTACAATGGCATTTCACAGGGAAGTTAGAAAATGATGTATGGCACATCAGAGTCCAGAACCTTAAGAATGAACAAGAAATGTACAATGCTGCGGTCCTAGCACCAGGAACGTGCCAAATCATGAAAACATTCACCCCCAGTGCCCTGTTCCCCATCCCTCACAATACCCCATCCTCTAACATTCACCCCCTGTGCCCCAGTGACCATGACATGCCGCTTACCAAGTTAGCAGGCAGTGAGACTGCAGGACTAGGAAGTGTGTGAGAGAGAAATGCACGTGGGCACTAGGACCCAGCGTCCCTGAGCCAATCCCAGCGTGCACCAAGCTGCAACCCGGAAGAAGCCAGCACTGTACACCGCAGTCCCAGAAGAGAAACTCCACTGTGCTGCCAGCTGTTGCAGAGTCTCCGGCAGGCAGGGGAGCAGGCATTTCCCTGCTCTCCTCCTGTGAGGTGTTCTGTCTCATCAAAAAGTGGCAGGGGCTCTCGGTGGGCCCCTTCATGTGACAGGGCCCGGGGCGATGGCCCCCTCTGCCCCCCCCCCCCAGTAGCTACGCTACTGCCTCTCACACTTCTCTATCACATGCTAAAACAATTTTTTTAAAGTGCGCTTTAAAAGGGAATCTGTCTGCAGGTTTTTGCTATGTAATCTGAGGACGGCATGAGGTAGGGGATAAAACACTGAACTCAAGGATGTGTCACCTGTCCAGCTGTGTTCTGTTGTTTACTTATACTGAAGCTTTTATCACCTTGTGATCATTGCTCTGACTACTGAAAATACAGTTGCGCGTGCATGCTGGTCTGACTCTGCCTTCTTCTGTGATAAGAAAAAAATATAGCCAACTAACATGGTAACAATAATTAACTCAGAAATCTGTACCATTAATATCAAAAGGACCTAACGACCTATCATCAAAATACATATTAGCAACGAAAAAACAGATGATACAAGGTCAGACACAGTATCATATAAAAATATAAACTTTATTGAAAATTACTAAAAACCAATGCATGGTGGTGATACAGGTAATGGCGCCACAGCGAAATACGCCGCAAAAAATGCCAGAGGCGCGTGCACAGGGATACCAGTCCTCAATACCTAATATACATTTTATTTAAAGGTATAATCCAAAAAACAGAATAAACAGTGCAAAAGAAACCTAAAAAATAAGCAAAACAAACTAAGGATAACAATATGTAACCTAATCACTATGTAGTAAGCACTAACTGCTGGCAGGAATGCACTAAGAATAGAAGTAGTCAAAGACCTTACGCAGAGGTACACCTGATATATTAACAGTGTACTATATAAACATCCATTTTGGATATAAAACCACTGTCCCATGAGGTGTCAGTGAGAAACACCGCTACCGGTCTATAGTGTACACAAATACCGCCGCAGAAAAGTACCCACCGCAAGAGGACTGGAACTCCCGTGGACGCGCCTCCGCCCCAACGCGCGTTTCGGTAATAAACCTACGTCAGGGGGCGATAAGCAGCTCACTGTCTATAGACATTGTTTTTACAGAGCCCGGTGTGGGTGCATTTAATTTTCTCAGCTTTGCTGTATTGCTAAATCTGAAAACTCTGAATCTAACGAGGTATTGCTTAAATTACTGGGTGCGGCAGTTCTGACACTATCAAAGTTTCTTTGTCTACATTAGGCTGCTCTCAGATGAGGCAGCAAAAACCTGCTGACAGATTCCCTATAAATTATTTTGATCCAGTTTTGAACCAAATCCCCAAGCATGTACCTTTTGTTTCGTAGTCTTCTTCTGTAGGCCATGTTGGTAGTTTGAGCATGATGCTAAAAACTATATTGGTTTATAACTTTGCAGATCCAGTTTACTAACTCGTTTGAAGAAACATGTGTGGAACTCCAAAAGGGAGATGGAACTCTGCATTCAGAGCGTAAATTAAGTGATCCAGCCACCATAAAGCATTTAGATAGTGAATTGCAGGAAAAACAATCCATAGATTAATGTACAGGAAATGTAGACCGGAGAAAGCAGCAGTAGGTGAGTATATTAATACACTCACACTATGTATATTACATAAATACACACACAAATAACAAATGAAAAAGTTAGTTGGAGTACACCTTTAAATTGACTCTTTATTTTTGTACGTAACATTGACCTCCTTTCCCTGATCACGTCTGATCATGCATTTAATAAAGATATCTGGAATTTATTTACTGTAGACATTTTTTGCCTTAGGGATATTGTAGGCTTAGAGTTGCATTATAGGCATTGCCTGGTAAAATACTCGGAGGCATTTTGGTTTCTAGTTTTTTAGTCTTAGATTAATATGTTTATGAAAACTTCCTGTTGGTCTTAGGAAACACTCATCTGCTGCAAGTTGCATAAGAACAGATGGATGGGATTGGTCATTACTTTCTACAGAACCTGGGAGCAGTTTCTCAGTTTCTTTCACTGTACTCTGTCTCTGATTAATGTAAGACACATGTTCTAATAAAATTACTGGTAAAACAATGTTTTCTGCAGCTTGCTATCTGCTACAAAGTCCATAAAACTTCTGGAAACTGTATAAATTGTTGTAACACTAGGGAAATCATTACTTGCCTTTTCCTTATGTCAGTTAACGGTAATATTGTCAAAATTACCATGAGACTAGAGCGTAATGTGACTTAAGAGTCCAGCTGCCAGCTGCAGAGACTCACAGGTCTTCAGGACACTAAACCTATAAGGCTGAATTGTGACTTACAGAGCAAAAGATACCTTTCTATTAGGTGCAATAACTTCATTTACTCTGTGTAGGGTTTTAGAAGGTTAAAATAGCAGATTTCTGAATTTTAACACTTTTTAAGTAGAGTCAATGGTTTTAATAATCTGCGCGCAGTACAGGTGTATACATGTAATGAGCTGAACCAGAGTGTTAACCAGTGGGGATCAATTTTGAGGTTATAGTTTCAGGATATGACATAAAGAGGCAGCTTGTTAGCAAGATGATAATAAAGCAATTCACATCGGCTCATTAAGTTGATATGATAGAATAGTTTTTCCCTGAAGAACTAGACTTTTTTTGTCTTTAGGATGACTTGATTTTTTTGGCATTCGCTTCTCTGCCTTCTAATAATTATATTTTTTATTTAACCAGCTTTATACGTGTTGCAGGTCAAGTTATAGTTTTTGTTAGGAATTATTTTTATGTACATGAGTTTTTAACTTACACGCTATCATTTTGTGAATCTACAGTCATGGCCAAAAGTGCTGGCACCCTTGAAATTGATCTTGAAAATGAAGAATTTCTCCCAGAAAAGTATTTAGATTAAATATATTTTGGTATACAAATATTTATTTCCTTTGTGTGTGTTGGAAGAACACAAAAAAAAACCAAAGAAAAAAGAAAATTGTCCATAATTTCATACATAACCCCAAAAATGGAGAGGACAAAATTGTTGGCACCATTCCAAAATTGTGGGTAAACAACTTTGTTTCAAGCATGTGATGCTTGTTCAAACTCAACTGTGGCAAGTACAGGTGTGGGCAACGTGAAAATCACACCTGAAACCACATAAAAAAGGGGAGAAGTGTTAGAATTTCCCTGCCAGGTGAGCTGTATCACAGGCACTGTTTGTTGCTCTGGTCTCCCATTCAGGTCAAGCTGTCGGGTCTGCTGCTTAGCACAGACATTGGTCCTAGCATCTTACTCAGGCTCCTGTTATTCAAGTGTTTACTGCTGGCTCTCTAGCTAAAGTCTTTGGTAACCAGTGGTATTCAGAGGCAGCCCCACTCTCTGGAGTCTAAGTCCAGAAATCACCTGTTAGGACTGGCGGAATGCACCAAATATTAATTAGAGGTGATATAAGATGCGTTCGCAGTCGGGGTCCACCGTGCAGAAAACACAACTGCTGCTCGGTAATGACGAACTATATGGTGGTATTAAGAGAAGACACACATGGGTTAGCTTCACCCGGTATGAAGGAAGCGAACCCTGTTGCGTCACAGGGCCGCAATACGCGATAGAGCGCAAGCAAGGAGTCACAGAACTCTGCTGAAAGACTCAGGGTAATAGTCCCTCTAGACCTCTTGCGCTCAACACTGCTACAGTGGTGTCAGGGAAAAAACTAAACTAAATAGATTTAGCGCACACGGTGCATGCAGCGCTGCTCTGGCGGACACCACTAACCACCCTAACAAGGGACTGGAAAGCTTACTAGTTGCGCACAGTGACGCACTAGCTGATGCTGCTAATGGATGCTGTAAGATTGTGACTTGTGCTGGATGGCACTAACTGGCGCTAGGCAGCTCCAACATTCGCGAGCATTCAAAAACTCTAGGGATGGGTATGATTCGGAGCTTTCACCAGAACAGGCATACATCCACACACACACAATAACTGGTTTACACTAGCGCATGGCTGAGCGGCCATGCAAACCTTTTATAGTAGTAGCGCTCCGGGACCTTCCTGATCGTCCAATAGGAGTCGCAACAGGACCTGAGCATATGACCCCGACCCCAATGGGAGGTCGTTCCGTGGGCATGCTCAGTATGGGGAAAGCAGGACTTAGTCCCAAAAATTCCTGCTCACTGCTGATCAGTGCTGGCTACAAAGGCAGAGCTGGGGCATTACAAAGCCCAAAGGTTTGGCCCACGGGCGATGCCCCGTCCGACTGGGTGAGAGTGTTTGGGGTGGAGTCTGGCACATAAAGGGCTCAGCAAAGCACGCTGGCATGCTAGCGTCACTTGTGTTTGGTGTGTGTGTGGATACACTACCACAGAGCAAGTTCTACCATGTGTTCTTTAACAATGGTTCTAACGAGGTATTGCACACTTCCTATTGTCCCTGTACCCCTCATTGGTAGCTGAGTTGGTAATTACCTTCCCTGTGGTTAGTTGAGCTGGTACTTACTGTCCCTGTACCTCTCGGTGGTTAGCTGAGTAGGTACTCCTCTCCCTGTGCACCTCTGAGTTGTATTAGGATTTGATCTTCTGTGTTCCATTCACACTGTGTGGAGTTAAACTCATTGTGTTTAAGGAGGAACGTTCACTATTTTTTTATTCGTCATTATTCACTCGAGCAGCAGTTATCCATCTCGACACTGTGGACCCCGGGTTGCGGTTGCACTTTATAGTTTAATCTAATTTAGTACAATCCGCCAACCCTAACAGTACACTAGCACCATGGTCTGGCTAGTTATAATGGATGTACGGTTGGGGCAAAGGAAATCTTCGGCCTTCGAGAAAATGTTCTTCCCTGCCTCCCAGCTTATGGCAGCTTTCGGGGGGATCACTAGCCGCCGGCCAGGCAGAGCTGCAGCAGCATTTGCAACTTCCAGTTCACCAACTGGTGTGCGATGTCACCATGCATTGGAACATATATTGGCAAGGCTTATGGAGAAGCAGAGAGCAGTATTTAAATACCAGCTACACCATGGGCATCAGTATTCCGGTCAGCCTCTGCACGTAAGAGCTGATGAGTGGGCATGTATGTCTGACATCTGTGCACTTCTCCAAAACTTTGAAGACTCGACCAAGATGATGACAGACATTTGTGCTGATGACCTGGCCTCCCATTTTATAGAGAAAATAGATATTATCCGTCAGGAAATCCGCAGTTATTCCCATCCCTCCCTGCATCTCCCTTGGCTCACTCTCCACATTCGATCCCATTACAGAAGAAGAAGTCTCCAAGCTTCTCTCTTCTTCTCATCCGACTACATGCCCTACCGACCTCATTCCTCTCATCTCCTCCAGTCTCGATCTCCAGTCATCACAACTCACCTAACTACAATCTTTAATCTCTCCCTCTCCTCTGGCATTTTCCCCTCCTCCTTCAAACACTCTATCATTACTCCACTACTAAAGAAACCCGCTCTCGATCCATCCTGCACAAATAACTACAGACCAGTCTCCAATCTCCCCTCATCTCTAAACTCTTGGAGTGCCTGATCTACTCCCGCCTTACCCGTAACCTCTCCACTCATTCCCTCCTAGACCCTTCACAGTCCGGTTTCCGCACCCTACATTCGACAGAAACTGCACTCATCAAGGTGACCAATGACCTTCTGACAGCAAAATGTAAAAGTGACCACTCTCTGCTCATTCTTCTTGACCTCTCTGCAGCTTTTGACACTGTTGACCACCCTCTCCTACTATCTAGGCTTCAGTTACTAGGCATTAAGGACACTGCTCTCTACTGGTTCTCCTCCTATCTTTCTGACGGCTCCTTCGGTGTTCTGTTCTCTGGCTCCAGTTCATCTTTGTTTTACTGTTGGGATACCTCAGGGCTCAGTCCTTAGTCCCCTTCTCTTCTCCTTCTGCACGGCCCCAATTGGACCGACCATCAGCAGATTAGGCTTTCAGTACCATCAGTACCATCTTTATGCCGATGACACACAGCTATACACATCATCCGCTGACCTTACCCTCGCTGTACTACAGAACGCCACTGACTGTTTGCAGTCTCCAACATCATGTCCGCTCTCTATCTGAAACTCAACCTCTCCAAAACTTAACTTCTTCTGCTCTACTAATCTCCCTAAATCTGACATTTCCCTCTCCATGGGTGGCACCATAATAACGCCCTGGCAGCAGGCACGCTGTCTGGGTGTTATGTTTGACTCCGATCTCTCCTTCACATCCCATATACAATCTCTTGCCCGCTCGTGCCTCTTACACCTAAAGAACATCTTTTCTCACCATGGAAACAACAAAAACTCTAACTGTCGCCTTGATCCACTCCCACCTGGACTACTGTAACACTCTATTAATTAGACTCCCTCTCACTTGACTTTCCCCTCTCCAGTCTACCCTTAATGCAGCAGCCAGGGTTGTCCATCTAGCTAATCGGTATTCAGGCGTGTCCGCTCTTCGCCAGTCATTACACTGGCTGCCCATTCATTATAGCATCCAAATCGAAGTACTTGTTTTCACCCACAAAGCTCTCCACAGTGCGGCACTCCCTTACATCTCCTACCTCATTTCAGTCTATCGGCCTAACCGACCACTGCGCTCTGCAAACAACTTTCAACTAACCTCTGCACTAATCCGTACCTCCCACTCCCGACTCCAAGACTTCTCCCGTGCTGCGCCAATCCTCTGGAATGCTCTACCCCAAGATATTAGGACCATCCACAATTTACATAGTTTTAGGCGCTCCCTCAAAACACATTTGTTCAGAGCGGCCTATCACGTTCACTAATCAAAGTCATTTTATGTTTGTGTGGGTGTAGCCCATTCATTATTCCTATTCTATCCCCTATGCCCTGAACATGGCTGGACCATGATTGCAAATACATCATTGTAAATACACACCTGTACTTTGTATCTCCCCGACCTCATTGTAGATTGTAAGCTCTCACGAGCAGGGTCGTCTTATTTTTCTTTAATTATTGTCTTGCTAACGTTGTTACTTATGACTGTTGTGTTTGAAACTGTAAAGCGCTGTGGAATATTTTGGCTCTATATAAATAAAGATTATTATTATCATTATTAATAATCACGTCACCATTCCACTTCTCTGTCTACTGAAATACTCGCTGCTCACAATTAAAGAGAGGCTTTGCAGGCGGAGCAAGTTGAGATGGAGCAAGAAACTATACTGGGTGATAATGAAGAGGAGGACGAGGAGTGGGAACAGGAGCTGGTTGCCTGCACTACAGACAATAGTACTTAAACCACATTCATTCCATCTGTTCTGCATGGATGGCCTGAAGACAAGGAGGAGAGGTAGGACAACGAGGAGGACAAGGAGGACAACATGCACAGACTTCCTCTAGCTGGGAACAAGAAATTCTTGGCTGTTGGCAGTCTGGCACACATGGCTGAGTTTATGTTTTGCTGCTTTTCCCGTGATCCTCGCGATGTACGCATTTTGCCCAACACTAATTACTGGTTGGTCATCCTTCTATACCACCACTACAAGGAGAACTTTACATCTCTCCTTCACATGGCAGAGAGATCTAATAAAATGTTGCAGTACCAGAAATCCCTAGTTGAAGAATTATTTAAAAAATTCCATCTGACAATGCTGGCAGCAGAGGTCACAGTTCCTTGGACCACCAAGGAATGGAGACTAGGGAGACACACACCAAATGTAGTAGAGGCAAGGAAACATTCTCAAAGTTCTGGGACAGTTTTCTCTGACATTCCCATTGCCCAGGCCTTCATGCACGGGGTACTCTGGCAAGGAGTGAAAAACTTTTGAAGATGCTGAAGGAGTACTTTGCTGATCATACTAGCATCCTCTGTGATTCCTCTGTGCCTTACAACTATTGGGTATCCAAACTAGATATGTGGAATGAACTGTTTCTCCACACCTTTAAGGTGCTGGCCTGCCCTGCTGCTAGCGTTTTGTCACAGCGGGTTTTTAGTGCTGCCAGGTATATTATAACCGATAGGCCCATCTGCCTGTCAAATGAAAATGCTAACAAGACTGACTTTTATCAAAATGAACAAAGGCTGGATTGGGCCAGACTTCTGTATACCACCGGAAGACAGCAGCAGAACATAAACTCAAATCCAGTGGGTTTTTTTTTCTAGTCTATTTTCATGCACCCCTTCCCACCCAAACATAGGTATATGCTTCAGGATTTCATTGTTTTCGTGTCATCCTCCTCAACCACCACCATATCAACAGGGTGATCATGCTACCCTTGTTTCTTCTAGTTGAGGGAAATTTTTTTGAAACGAACTGAGGTCACTTTTCAATACAAATCTATGAAAGCCTTGTTCTGGCCTAGTTCTGGCTCTCATAGACTTGTATTTAGATGTTGTGAAGTAGCTTCTGACTTTCTGCCAGAAAGTCAGGGTGCTTACATTTAAAGCACCATTCCAGAGCTGAAGGTAAAAAAGTGCTTGAGTGGTACTTTAAAATTGCCTTTCCACACATTTTTTCAGACTTTTAAAAACTTTTTCATTGGTGTAGCTCAACAGTTTTAATGGCATTTTTGTGATTTGTTTTAATTTGGAAAATGCCTTTTTCTGCCATTGTACTTCTACTGAAAAAAACGCACCAGAAAATGACACCATACTGACTCTAAAAAGAGCATTTTTTTTAATAAAACTGAGAGATCTATGATTATTTCTTTGTTCTGACAATATATATATATATATATATTTTTTTTTTTTTTTTTTAAGGCGTTTAAATTGTATTGAATTATTTTCTTGCTTTTCTCACAAAGGAATTTTAAGGGTTTAAAATAACACTATTAACCTACACATATACGGTTGAGCTTCTTTTACACTTACCGTGATTTTGCGACCCAGTTTTGCGGCCCTAATAGATTTCTATGGGGCAGCAAATACAGGCCGCAATAATTCCACGGAGCGCCGTATGCTGTATGGCCGTGAGGGCCGTATTTACGGCCTTGAAATAACATCGAGCCTGCTTCATCTTTTTCACGACTTAAGGACACGGCCCCCATTGAAAATCAATGGGGCCACAAAAACAACGGAAGCTTGCTTTTGCAGTGCATCGTGACTTCCGCTTTTGCGGAATGGCGTTTTTTTTTCCAATCTTTTTCTATAGTATTGGAAACCCGAAAAATGGTGATCCACAAGTTTTTTGTGGTCCATTATTGCGGCAACCGTGAAAATTGCGGCGATACAGCCCGCAAAAAAGGCCTGCAATAACGGTCCGCAAAAAAACGGGTAACTGTGAAAGAAGTCTAAATCTGCAGATTAATAGTGTTCCGACACATGACATCATGACATCGTTACATTTCACGCAATTGGACAGAAAAGTTCTAGATTTCAGTGCAACCTTCAGTGATAAGAAGATGCGACAAGGACTGGAGTGGGGACAGTGAAGAGAGGAGGGGACAAAGAATTGAGCAGTAAAGTGAATATATATATATTTTTTTACATCTTATACATATTATGCTCTGTGGTCTAGTGAAAAGGCAGAGCATAATAAGTAACATTCGAATTTCCAGGGAAAATCCAAACAAACAGGCAAATTCCAATTTTGCCTTATCCGTTCATTTCTACATTTAGTCTTTTTCTCCGTTTTAAAGAAGTCTTATTAGACATAACTGTGTACTTTTGGAATCTGTATTGTTAGGTTATGTCAAAGTTCATCCTCATTTGCTAACCTCTCATATGAATATTCATTCTGGGGAAAAAAAAGACAACTTTCTCAAAGTCATGTAAAAAAAAAGTATCAAGAACCCAGAGGCAGACTTATTTAATTCTGTGAAATGAAATAGCTGGAGGCGAAATGTAGAATATCGGGTCTTAACTCTTGGCTTACAAAAAAATTCTCCAAGCTCTGCATTTTCCTAAATATCCATGAATAATGTGCAACGTTAGCCAAATGGATCTTACTTTATGTTATAGGAATTCTTAAATAAATAGTAATCAGTAATATTTTTCTTCCTTCAAAAAGTCAATGCTACCAAGTATTGTTTCTCTTATACAGTAATGCGAATTTTATTATGCTCTTGACACATCATTTTTGATAGTTCGGCTTCTGTTAACCACATAGTAATGCCCCAAAGTAAATAACATTATTCACTTTCACTGGAAAATAGCTTACAATTTTTTCATCAAATGACGTCCCTGAAGGGATATTGAACCCACGGTAGGATTCCTAATGAAAGATGTATTTCTTTAACACCACATAAGTAACCAATTTCATTGTGAGAATTATCATAAAGCTAGTAGGTAAACATGACTTGAGTGACAGTAAATGTCACCGCTTTAGGTAAACAAATGTTGCCCTACAATTAGAAACATATTTCCTTCAATTTGGCTGATGTCAAGTACCGGAGGGACAGCCTGGAAGAAAGGAAAACAATCTCTTTCCGTTTTCATCCTGATTGCCTCTCATGTTTTCCCATATTTGTTTCCCCACGTCTATTTCCATCTATTATGTTCTTTTTTTTATTTCATAAGAAAGAAATATTGAAAAGAAAAAAATAGGAAATTTGCAAATGGAGGGGTTTAATTTGCTTTATTTAATCATGCCAGGTTATTATATTGTATTGTTTTAAACATTTTTTTATAGCTGTTTTTTTTTCTGGCTAGATTTGTTTAATTTATAAAAGTGTGCAATTTAGATTAAATTGTGTTTTTTAGTGATGAGCAAAACTGCAGAATTTTGATTTCGATCAAATGTATTTGTTGTAAATGAAAGTGCCTTATTATGACCAGAGATCTCTCCAACTTCCAAAGTGTAATAAAAAAGGTAAGAAAAAATTATATCCATCTCGACCCTGCCTACTATTTTTAGTTCTTCAGGCTTCCATTTCGGTCTCATGTGCCTCATCCAAGCATTAGGTGTCAAAACATCATGACATTGCTGGTCGACACAAGTTATAATGCCGTCCTGCAATGCCTAGTCAGGCCTACATTGTCTGCAGAATTTTGACCATATTAAACTATTTCTTGACATTTCATCTTCTGTGCCTTGTTCAGTGGTGGCCAGGTTTCAGCCTTCCTTACCTTGGCCATATCTCTGAGCACCTTGTACTTATGTGTCTTGCTTAGTGGTGGTCAGGTTTCAGCCTCCCTTACCTTGGCCATATCTCTGAGCACTGAGCACCTTGTACTTATGTGTCTTGCTTAGTGGTGGTCAGGTTTCAGCCTTCCTTACCTTGGCCATATCTCTGAGCACTGAGCACCTTGTACTTATGTGTCTTGCTTAGTGGTGGTCAGGTTTCAGCCTTCCTTACCTTGGCCATATCTCTAAGCACTGAGCACCTTGTACTTATGTGTCTTGCTTAGTGGTGGTCAGGTTTCAGCCTTCCTTACCTTGGCCATATCTCTAAGCACTGAGCACCTTGTACTTATGTGTCTTGCTTAGTGGTGGTCAGGTTTCAGCCTTCCTTACCTTGGCCATATCTCTAAGCACTGAGCACCTTGTACTTATGTGCCTTGCTTAGTGGTGGTCAGGTTTCAGCCTTCCTTACCTTGGCCATATCTCTAAGCACTGAGCACCTTGTACTTATGTGCCTTGCTTAGTGGTGGTCAGGTTTCAGCCTTCCTTACTGAGCACTGAACACTATGTACTTCTGGACCATCCAGGTAGGTTACCGTTCTGGAATATGACAGCACTGAAGGATAATGCGTTCTTGGTCGCTTCGTGTTTGATTTTTCTCAAATCTTTGGTAGTTAATGTGCATCTTTTCTCTCAATATAATTTTGTGACCCTTTTGACTATTTAAGAAAAGTTTGATGGTTCTGTGATTGCACCCCAATATATTTGCAATTTCAAGAGTGCTGCATCCCTCTGTAAGACTCATAACAATTTTTGACTTTAGAGAATCTGTTAAATCTCTTTATTGCCCATTTTGCTTGACAAAAACAAGCTGCCTAATAATTCTGCACACCTTAATCAAGGGTGTTCGTTACACAAATACACATCATTTAATCTGCTTCATCGAATAAGCATTCAAGTTTCAACAGCACGAAGATGGAAAATCTGCATAAAAATGATGATATGCTCAAAATACTCGTCAAATAATTCTGCACACTGTTTAGTCATAAATAGTGTTGAGCGATACCGTCCGATACTTGAAAGTATCGGTATCGGATAGTATCGGCCGATACCCGAAAAGTATTGGATATCGCCGATACCGATACCCGATACCAATACAAGTCAATGGGACACCAAGTATCGGAAGGTATCCTGATGGTTCCCAGGGTCTGAAGGAGAGGAAACTCTCCTTCAGGCCCTGGGATCCATATTAATGTGTAAAATAAAGAATTAAAATAAAAAATATTGATATACTCACCTCTCCGGAGGCCCCTGCACCTCACCGCTGTTAACCGGCAGCCTTCTTTGCTTAAAATGAGCGCGTTTAGGGCCTTCCATGACTTCACGGCTTCTGATTGGTCGCGTGCCGCTCATGTGACCGCCAGGCGACCAATCACAAGCCGTGACGTCATTCTCAGGTCCTAAATTCCTAGAATTAGGAATTTAGGACCTGAGAATGACGTCACGACTTGTGATTGGTCGTGTGGTGGTCACATGAGCGGCACGCGACCAATCAGAAGCCGTGACGTCATGGAAGGTGCTGAACGCGCTCATTTTAAGCAAAGCAGGCTGCCGGTTACTACCAGGGCGCGTCAGAGGGTGAGTATATCCCTATTTTTTATTTTAATTCTTTATTTTTTACATGGATATGGATCCCAGGGCCTGAAGGAGAGTTTCCTCTCCTTCAGACCCTGGGAACCATACACTGGGAACTTCCGATTCCGATTCCCGATACCACAAAAGTATCGGATCTCGGTATCGGAATTCCGATACCGCAAGTATCGGCCGATACCCGATACTTGCGGTATCGGAATGCTCAACACTAGTCATAAAATAAAATGAGTAAAGTGACTTGTTATCACTGTGGAGCATTAAGTGAATTTGTTCGAGGTGAATTGCATTTGACTTAAATATCACAAAAAAAAAAACATATTCTACTTAATCTGAATTTCTTTGCAAGTAAAATAACGGCCATCTGGGCCAAGAAACATGGTTAGCAAAAAATTAATATCTACCTCATAATTCCACAACCTGCCATCTTGCCAATTCTTTCTGCTCTCCATGGAAATTCTGATGCTGAGTAAACCTCTGACCTTGCAGCTTAATCAGCTCACCCCAGAAAAATCTTGGAGGATTTTCTAATGTCTGTGACTAGAATTTCATTGTCTAGAACTCTTACAATCACTATGACTGAGGGGTCTGCAATACCAAGATAGGTTATTACACTTGGGGCTATTTAGTTTGGAAAAACGAAGACTAAGGGGTGATCTTATGTTAATGTATAAATATATGAGGGGACAGTACAAAGACCTTTCTGATGATCTTTTTAATCATAGACCTGAGACAGGGACAAGGGGGCATCCTCTACGTCTGGAGGAAAGAAGGTTTAAGCATAATAACAGACGCGGATTCTTTACTGTAAGAGCAGTGAGACTATGGAACTCTCTGCCGTATGATGTTGTAATGAGTGATTCATTAATTAAATTTAAGAGGGGACTGGATACCTTTCTGGAAAAGTATAATGTTACAGGGTATATACACTAGATTCCTTAATAAGGCGTTGATCCAGGGAACTAGTCTGATTGCCGTATGTGGAGTCGGGAAGGAATTTTTTTCCCCATGGTGGAGTTACTCTTTGCCACATGGGTTTTTTTTGCCTTCCCCTGGATCAACATGTTAGGGCATGTTAGGTTAGGCTATGGGTTGAACTAGATGGACTTACAGTCTTCCTTCAACCTTAATAACTATGTAACTATGTAACTATCTAACTATTATTATCTGACTTCTAGGCCTGCCTTTAACTTAATTTATTTGTTAAGTAATTTATTGAAAATCTCTGTTGCAGCTTACCATTAGACTATCCTTTCCATACGTCATATTTTTAAATTGAGATGACAAAGGGCATTTTTCTCATTCAGACTATGGGTCAGAGGAACCTATTCTGACTTTGACAATATGCACTTTTTACTTTAGGCTCTCAACGTTCTGTGGGGCATCTGGGTTGTTGCCCCTGCTGATGTAGTATCACTTTGGCCAACTTAATGACTGAGATCATGTGTAATTTGTTTTTAAATGCCTTACCCTTGGTCATAGAGAGGTGTGACGACTATTGTTGCTCTGGCGTTGTTCCTGTGGAGCCTTGAGGGCTTTGCCTTTAAATATAAGTGCTGTGGGGATTCTGGGTCATTCCTCCTGGTGATGGGGCATCACTTTGGCACTGGTCAATGCAAGGTCACACTTTTAAGGTTAGGATCCTACTACAAGGTTTGCTGTGTCACGACATCATACAGTCTGATCAGAATATTAACTAAGAGCCTCGTGTTCAGTTTTGTACATTTTTACTGAGCCCCAATTAATCAATGCATGAGTTTTGAATTTGCAGACCAACTCTTCTTTCTACAGTTATAGTACTCAACTTTCTATAGCCCTCTTATCCTGGGATTAGAATACGCTCCCCTATTTTTTTTACCAATTTCTCTTGGAAGCACTCAGAACAGTGCTGCTATATATACACTCACTGGCCACTTTATTAGGTACACCTGTCCAACTTCTTGTTAACACTTAATTTCTAATCAGCCAATCACATGGCGGCAACTCAGTGCATTTAGGCATGTAGACATGGTCAAGACAATCTCCTGCAGTTCAAACCGAGCATCAGTATGGGGAAGAAAGGTGATTTGAGTGCCTTTGAACGTGGCATGGTTGTTGGTGCCAGAAGGGCTGGTCTGAGTATTTCAGAAACTGCTGATCTACTGGGATTTTCACGCACAACCATCTCTAGGGTTTACAGAGAATGGTCCGAAAAAGAAAAAAAATCCAGTGAGCGGCAGTTCTGTGGGCGGAAATGCCTTGTTGATGCCAGAGGTCAGAGGAGAATGGGCAGACTGGTTCGAGCTGATAGAAAGGCAACAATGACTCAAATCGCCACCCGTTACAACCAAGGTAGGCCTAAGAGCATCTCTGAACGCACAGTGCGTCGAACTTTGAGGCAGATGGGCTACAGCAGCAGAAGACCACACCGGGTACCACTCCTTTCAGCTAAGAACAAGAAACTGAGGCTACAATTTGCACAAGCTCATCGAAATTGGACAGTAGAAGATTGGAAAAACGTTGCTTGGTCTGATGAGTCTCGATTTCTGCTGCGACATTCGGATGGTAGGGTCAGAATTTGGCGTAAACAACATGAAAGCATGGATCCATCCTGCCTTGTATGGAGCATCTTTGGGATGTGCAGCCGACAAATCTGCGGCAACTGTGTGATGCCATCATGTCAATATGGACCAAAATCTCTGAGGAATGCCTCCAGCACCTTGTTGAATCTATGCCACGAAGAATTGAGGCAGTTCTGAAGGCAAAAGGGGGTCCAACCCGTTACTAGCATGGTGTACCTAATAAAGTGGCCGGTGAGTGCATATATATATATATATATATATATATATATATATATATATATTAAACTACATCCCATAAAGCATGCTACAAGTTTTAATGATAATTCCACCAATTAATGCTTGTGTCAACGTAATTATTTAGTATGGGTTAAAATTTAACTTATGAACTGTAAAAAAATTAAATTGCCCATAATTTCTTCTCCAATCTCTTAGACCTCTTTTTATCAGGATAGCAGGACTTTTGGTTTCATATCAATTACATTTAGCCCATTCTACATGTAAATGTTAAATAGAGGGTACACTGGTTGCTTCCAAGAATAATTCTTTAGAAAGTATAAAAGTAAAATGACACCAAGTTTGCTATATACAAAGGAATTTTGAAGCTTCAGGCTTTAACCAATGGGTAAACACAATCTTACAATATTTTCTAAGGGTTTTGGCTTAAAACTAACACAAACTTCACACAGAATATTCTCTATCATGATCTGTAGGAATTTTACGAATAACTTTTTGTAATTCTTTTTATTTCTTATGTTCTTTCGTCATTTAATTTCTGGTGGACCACCCGGGGTTTTTGGAAGGTCTTCATACAGCTGTGTCCAATTAAAACAGAGAAAGCAGCTGAAAATAAATAAGGTGTTGATTGTAGTAAGAATGTTTTGATAAGAAACTGCAATTTCTAAAATCATGCAATTTATTATATCTATTGAAAGAATCTATTTTTGTAGACCAAAGCCAAAAAAGGAAATGGAAAAAATAAATGTAATAAAATAGTTGAAGATTGTCCTCATGAAAGGCAAGAAACATTGATATGACCATGTTAATGATCCCAGTATTGAAATAAATATCATTTTTCCCAGAAAATTTTAACTATTTGGTAATAGTGGGTGGTCTTATAAACACTGTAAATGTAAAAATCTTTTGTAGGTTTGTTTATAAATGTTCTTGAAATGTCAAACATATAAATATAATTAATATTCACTTGTGAAAAAAATTGAATGTTATGAATGGAAAATTATATATATAAACCATATTTAAATAAGGCTTAACAAAAAGTTAAAACATAAAAATACAGCGCTAAAAAAACAGGCTTTTATAATGAGTGAAAGATTATCTGCTAGGTCGCGTCCATACAATCTTAAATCGGAAGAGTGTTATCTGTCATTCTAACGTATATCACTCATCGCCATGTTATTCTAACATGTCCAATTTTTTTCATTGAATACTGTTAGTTCAAGGAAAAAACTGCAGCATGCATGAGTTGTATCCAAATATCGGATGGCACTCAGCCATTCATTTCTATGGTTGAGTCCGTGGGAAAAATCAGACAGAGTTTGGATGAGTGCTGACAGAATATAGAAATTGGAGATTTTTTTTTTCTTCTCCACATCCCAGAAAATCGGATCACAATCTGATCAAACTCTGACTAGAGTTTGATCAGAATTTGATTAGCATAATCAGACCTGTTTTCTGAGATGAGAGAAAAACGATTGTGTGACCCTAGCCTAAGAGCAATTTGCTACTGACAGAACAGTGATGCGTGACACTTTTTCAGGGAACCCTTATCAATATGTCAAAACACCTTCTTCTTTTACACACCAATGTTTTCATCTCAGCTATAGAAAAAACAACACAAAATATAGCTGGAAACTTTAATGTGTATATTCATATATATTTCCAGCTTAGCAATTTGACAAACAATTCTTTCACCAATGTTGCCATTTCATAGATTACTTATTATTTCAGTTCTGCAATGTGCCAGATCACATCTTTCCTAGTTTTAAGTACGAGTTGACAATTTCCCTACTTCTGCTAAATGCGAGATTATTCCCTCTCTAGCCCCACACCCTCTTAGTTATGTAATGTGCTACATCACTCTTTTCCTAGCACTGCTGTGTGCCAGTCCATTTCTATAATTTCACTATGTGCCTGATCACTCCTGTCTCAGCACTAGTGTGTGTCAGTTCACATCTTTCCTAATTTTACCATGTACCAGCCTGCCTCTTTTCCAATTCTGCTACATGCTAGAATAGACAATGCCTAATTCTGTTATGTGCCAGACCACATCTTCCCTAGACATGCTATGTGCTAGAAGATTTTTTTTCCTAAGGCCAAGTTCACGCATTCAGCATTTGGTCAGTATTTTACATCAGTATTTGTAAGCCAAAACCAGGAGTGGATGACGTGGTGACGTGTTTCTATTATACGTTTCCTCTAATTGTTCCACTCCTCATTTTGGCTTCCAAATACTGTTGTTAAACACTGACCCAATACCGAATGTATGAACATGACCTGACACTACTATCTGCAAGCCCACACCTTTCCTAGTTATCCAAGGTCCTTCCTCTACTAACTTATCTACTCTCAATATCTTCAATTCAATTTATGGTACTACTATAACTTGCAGGCAGCATGCCCGATATCTTGGAGCTATAGTAGACTCAAGTATTTTCTTTGCTCCCTATATTCAGTTGCATGTCATCGGCACCTCAGAAACTTTCCTGAATCCTCCCTTTCCTGACCATTGAAATTCAAAAAACTTACTGTTGCTCTGATTCACTATTCTATTAATTACTTTAAATCACTACTAGAAATGAGCTAATTCATTTATTACTACTCTAATTCATTATGAATGTCGTGAAAGATTTTAATTCACCAAAGTTCACATTTTTGGGGGATTTGATTAATTTAAATTCAGCAATATAGTGGCCAGCTGGATTCTGAGGGTTGGGAAAGAGATAAAAAAAAGTGCACTCTTATACTCACCTCACGCCAAATCTGTTACGCCACCAACTGGACTTCTCTTTGAGATGTTAGGAACATGTTGAGTCCATTCACACTCCTCTTCACTCTAGCTGTGGCTGCAGTCAATATGGATTGCATCTCCATACAAATGTTATGAATGTACTGAGAGACGCAGTTCACTGAGGGAGGTTGACTTTTAGATGCAATTGGCAGAGGAAGACCAGGCTCTCAACCATACACAATGGCAGAGATCTTACAGAAGACTCAGAAACTGAATGGTTGTGAGCAAATTTGGGCCATGGAAGTAAATCCAGAAAATGATATTGATCGGAGCTTGAGAATAGTTGTAGATATTGTTCCATGGTCTCATCGAATCTCTCAGTTTGCTCAATGGTTTGAGGATCATAGGCCGATGAAAAGTCTAAGTATATTTTTTAATTCTTGCATTGGGGAATCCAGAACATGGAAACAAACGGCATACCATGGTCAGATAATATTTTTGCTGGGAGACCATGAATTCAGAAAATACTTATACCAACTGTGGAGGGAATTAAGCAAAACCAGTCAGATTAGAGAAATGGTTCATTACAGCCTAGATAGTAGTAAACCCTTGTGCCTAAAGAAAATTTGTAACAGTCCTTCAGATCCTCAACATATTGGGTAGAAGTAGAATAGTGTTGAGATGTTCCCCAAAAAGAATGTCACAGGTAATAATTAGGCTATGGCATGTGTTGAAGAGTCAGAGGTGTAACCACAGGAGTTTGAAGCAGTGAGTCAATGCAGGCTAAGATGTGATGCATGACCTCCTCCTGTTAAGAAGACTTTCATGTCCAACGGCAATGGTGTTGTTGCTGCTAGACCTTTGGAATCCATTGTCTAAATTGTCTGGTGGGGCTCACCTGGTGAGGTGGATTTACTAAACTACAGGTCAAGGGGAACACATGGACTGACGGCAATAGGACAGTGGCAGTTTAACAAGTGGAACTGTGAGGACAGGGTAAGCTGAATGGCAGGCAGACAAGTGGAGAAGAACACACCTAAAAGCTCATAGCAGCAAAATAGACAAACACAGGAAATGAAGATATATAGTTAAACCTGTAATTTCTGCACTGTTTATAATGTGAGCAAGTCCAGATGAGAAAGCAGGTATTTACTTACTTTAGGGACTGATACAGTTACTGTATCGTCAAACAAAAATTACATAAAGACCAGAGAAAGAGATCATTGACACAGCTAAATTTCAACTTCCATACTATGACTGAAAGATCCAGATAATTCTGTAGCTGAGACGAACTTAGATCAGGATCAGAATTTTGGGGTGCTCTTATTTCTGTTACGTAGTACCCTGGTGATTCTGGACATGAATCTGCACATGAACTTTTATATTTTCCTGGAGTTTTTTTGGTATTGCATTGTAGACCATGTATTTCTTGCTTCATTGAATGTCTATTGCTTTCCAGAATAAATGGATTTGCTAACATATTCTGGCATGAGAATAAACATAATTGTCTGACTTCTACTGGTTGTGGGTAGTTCAGTTAAATATAACTAGATGGATGGTGCCTGCTTTCGGAAGTGGCAGATTTATGGTCACTTTAGTCTAACTTGCAGTCCTGTAGATGCCTGTTTTTAGTGACAGGCTATATGAGTATAGTAGGTCTAAATAAATCACTGCTGTCACTTCTAAAGCAGCTTAATATTATCCTATAAGAAATCGAAGAATGTAAGTGTAGTTTGCATTATAATGATATGGATCAAACGATTTCTCGCTTGTTTTGATAAATCCAAGTTGCCAGTTATTTTATTTACGAAAAAAATAAAAACATGGAAAATCTAATTTAAGCATTGAAATAAAGAGCGTAGGGGATACAAATCCATTACTTTGATAAGCTCCTTCCCCCAACTCCCTATACACAAGTCCTATGATCAAATGTGGCACATCATGTTATGTAGGAGCATTGGTAGATTAAAGGGGTAGTCCACTACTCAGACAACTCTTTGTTAAATGCTATGTTCCTCAATAAAATACCCTACACTCACCTCCTGTACCGACGTTATTCCAGTGATGCTGACAACCGGTCTCCCGAGACTCGGATGACATTTTGATTAGAGATGAGCAAATTTGTTCATTTTTTGTCCCCAAATCTGAGTTTGACATATTCGTGCCATATTCGAACACTATTTGTACCGAATGTATGTATGATGTTCGGTTCCGAACATATTTTTTTATTTCTACTCCCATTGCCTCTAATGACGTTCGGCTGTGTTTGTGAATATTGCAAAAACAATATAGGATGCCGTATTCGGAACCAAATTCATACAAATTCGCTCATCCCTAATTTTGATGCCATGTGAGCTCTGCACTCAACTAGTGTTTACTAATGGGCTGCAATTCTCAAACTTTCTTTGAATGTTTTAGGTTTTTCTGAAGGAAATTAAAGCACTAGATGGTTGTCTTCAGGGCTCACGTGGCATAGTAATGTCACACACCTCAGGAGACCTGGGGCCAATATTACCGGAATGTTGCAGATGCAGGAGGTCAGTATAGAGTATTTTTATTATAGGGTATGCAAAGTGTCTTCTGCCATATATGTCAATAAAGCAGTGTTTGCAGCTTTACATCACTGATCTGCCAGCAGTAGGCAACAAACACAGCTCAACTCCTCTCACCCCCTCTACATCTATTTCCATCTTGCAGTATGTCACTCCTCTCAGCTCCCAATATAAAGCCCTATCCTGAAATCTATCAATTCTATCACCCCCTCTACATATAGCCCCATCTCGCAATATATCATGCATCTTAATTCCCAATATACAGCACTATCCTGAAATCTATCATGCCTATCAACCCCTCTACATATATCCCCATTTTGCAGAACATCACCCGCTCAGCCCCAAATACACAGCCCTATCCTGCTATCTATCACTCCTATCACCCCTGTACATATAGCCCCATCTGGCAGTATATCATGCTTCTCAATTCCCAATAAACAGCCCTATCCTGCAATCTATTATTATTTTTTTTTTTATTATAGCGCCATTTATTCCATGGCGCTTTATATGTGAGGAGGAATATACATAGTAAAAACAAGAACAGTACAATACAAGTCACATTGGTACAGGAGGAGATAGGATCCTGCCCATGAGGGCTCACAATCTACAAGGGTTGGGCGAGGATACAATAGGCAAGGGTAAAGCTGGTCGTGCAGTGGCTTTCTCGAGCTGTGATTACTGCAAATTGTAGGATTGTCGTAAGAGGTGGGTCTTCAGGTTCTTTTTGAAGGTTTCTATGGTAGGCTATCACTCTTATCACCTCCTCTACATATAGCTCCATCATGCAGTATATCACTCCTCTCAGCCCTCATTATTAATTTATTATTATTATTTATTTATATAGCACCATTGATTCCATGGTGCTGTACATGAGAAGGGGTTACATACAAGTTACAGATATCACTTACTGTAAACAAACTAACAATGACAGACTGATACAGAGGGGCGAGGACTCTGCCCTTGCGGGCTTACATTCTACAGGATTATGGGGAAGGAGACAATAGGTTGAGGGTTGCTGCAGCTCCGGCGTTGGTGAGGCAGTAGCTTCAGTAATGATGAGGAGGCAGCGGGGTCAGTGCAGGCTGTAGGCTTTCCTGAAGAGATGGGTTTTCAGGTTCCGTCTGAAGGATCCGAATATGGTTGATAGTCGGACGTGTTGGGGCAAAGAATTCCAGAGGATGGGGGATATTCGTGAGAAGTCTTGGAGGCGATTGGATGAGGAGCGAATAAGTGTGGAGGAGAGAAGGAGGTCTTGGGAGGACCGGATATTACGTGAGGGAAGATATCGGGAGATTAGTTCAGAGATATATGGAGGAAACAGGTTATGGATGGCTTTGTAGGTCAGTATTAGTAATTTGAACTGGATACGCTGAGAGAATGGGAGCCAGTGAAGAGATTTGTAGAGGGGAGAAGCAGAGGAGTAACGAGGAGAGAGATGAATTAGTCGGGCAGCAGAGTTAAGGATGGACTGGAGAGGTGCAAGGGTCTTAGCAGGGAGGCCGCAGAAAAGGATGTTGCAGTAGTCAAGGCGGGAGAAGATGAGGGCATGCACAAGCATTTTAGTAGATTGACGATGGAGGAAAAGAACGGATTCTGGAGATGTTTTTGAGCTGGAGGCGACAGGAGATGGAAAGAGCTTGGATGTGCGTTTTGAAGGACAGGGCAGAGTCGAAGGTTACAGTCATATCCTGCAATCTATCATTCCTTTAGCCCCGTCTATACATAGCTCCATCCTGCAGTATATCACTCTTCTCAGCCTCCTTATACAGCCCTATCCTGCAATCTATCACTCCTTTTACACCCTCTACATGTAACCCCATCTTGCAAAAAATATGCTATCACTCCACAGCCCCTCTAAACACAGCCCCACTCTGCAGTATATCACTTCCTTCACTTATATCTTGTAGAATACCCCTTTTGTTACCCCCCTTTATATACCAGGAAGTGTTTTTATGCTGTTTTGATCAAAATAGTGTAAACTACTGTAAGTACCCTCTGTAATTTACATGTACTATTACTATTTGCTAATTTGTTTGCTATACAGTATACAAGAATTTTGTTTTCTTCTTGGATTCTCACTATCAGGCGGGTAGAGACAGCTCCACTGTATCTGCACCATGGCAGACATTGATAACATCCTCCAATTAATATATTATGAAAAAGGGTGAAGTCCCTAGCGCAAATGGTTCTGGCTTAATACTCCACAATAGTTCTGTTCATGAGGATCTAACCCCTTCCCGACCTGTGACGCCACGTAGGCATCATGAAAGTCGGTGCCAATCCGACCTGTGACGCCTATGTGGCATCATGGAGGGATCGCGTCCCTGCAGATCGGGTGAAAGGGTTAACTCCAATTTCACCCTATCTGCAGGGACAGGGGGAGTGGTACTTCAGCCCAGGGGGGGTGGCTTCACCCCCCGTGGCTACGATCGCTCTGATTAGCTGTTGAAAGTGAAACAGCCAATCAGAGCGATTTGTAATATTTCACCTATGAAAATGGTGAAATATTACAATCCAGCCTTGGCCGATGCTGCACTATCATCGGCCATCGCTGGAAACCCTGATGTGCCCCCACCACCTCCACCGATCACCTCCCCAGTCCTCCGTCCTGTGCTCCGCTCCCCTCCATCCCCCTGTCCGCTCCCCCATCCTCCTGTCCGATCCCCCGTGCTCCAATCCAACCCCCCGTGCTCCGATCCCCCCATACTTAATGAGCCTCTCGGTGTCCATCCGTCTGCTCCATGGGCGCCGCCATCTTCCAAAATGGCGGGCGCATGCGCAGTAACTGTTGGTTCTATGGCGCAATCACAGTCCCTATGAGGAGGCAGAGCACTGGACCTGGACTCGCTGAATACATCCTGATAATCAGACAAATACTCAGGAACTTCCGAAGGAGTAGAGGAAGCAATAGACACCGGCGGGGAATCACCATTAATTCCCTGACAGCCCCAACTTGACACAGACATTGCCTTCCAGTCCAAGACTGGATTATGGGTCTGTAATAGTGTTGAGCATTCCGATACCGCAAGTATCGGGTATCGGCCGATATTTGCTGTATCGGAATTCCGATACCGAGATCCGATACTTTTGTGGTATCGGGTATCGGTATCGAAACAACATTAATGTGTAAAATAAAGAATTAAAATAAAAAATATTGCTATACTCACCTCTCCGACGCAGCCTGGACCTCACCGAGGGAACCGGCAGCGTTGTTTGCTTAAAATTCGCACTTTTCCTTCCTTACGTGAAGTCCCGGCTTGTGATTGGTCGCGTGCCGCCCATGTGGCCGCGACGCGACCAATCACAGCAAGCCGTGACGTAATTTTAGGTCCTTCAGGATTTTAAAATTACGTTCTGGCTTGTGATTGGTCGCGTCGTAGTCACATGGGCGACGCGACCAATCACAAGCCGTGACGTCACGGGAGGCTGGACACGCGCGCATTTTAAAATGCGCGCTTGTCCTGCCTCCCGTGACTTCATGGCTTGTGATTGGTCGCATCGCGTTGCGACCAATCACAAGCCAGAACGTAATTTTAAAATCCTGAAGGACCTAAAATTACGTCACGGCTTGCTGTGATTGGTCGCGTCGCGGCCACATGGGCGACGCGACCAATCACAAGCCGGGACGTCACGGGAGGCAGGAAAAGCGCGCATTTTAAAATGCGCGCGTGTCCAGCCTCCCGTGACATCACGGCTTGTGATTGGTCGCGTCGCCCATGTGACCGCGACGCGACCAATCACAAGCCAGAACGTAATTTTAAAATCCTGAAGGACCTAAAATTACGTCACGGCTTGCTGTGATTGGTCGCGTCGCGGCCACATGGGCGGCACGCGACCAATCACAAGCCGGGACTTCACGTAAGGAAGGAAAAGTGCGAATTTTAAGCAAACAACGCTGCCGGTTCCCTCGGTGAGGTCCAGGCTGCGTCGGAGAGGTGAGTATAGCAATATTTTTTATTTTAATTCTTTATTTTACACATTAATGTTGTTTCGATACCGATACCCGATACCACAAAAGTATCGGATCTCGGTATCGGAATTCCAATACAGCAAATATCGGCCGATACCCGATACTTGCGGTATCGGAATGCTCAACACTATTACAGACCCATAATCCAGTCTTGGACTGGAAGGCAATGTCTGTGTCAAGTTGGGGCTGTCAGGGAATTAATGGTGATTCCCCGCCGGTGTCTATTGCTTCCTCTACTCCTTCGGAAGTTCCTGAGTATTTGTCTGATTATCAGGATGTATTCAGCGAGTCCAGGTCCAGTGCTCTGCCTCCTCATAGGGACTGTGATTGCACCATAGATTTTATTCCAGGTAGTAAATTTCCTAAGGGAAGACTATTTAATCTGTCTGTACCTGAGCATACCGCAATGCGTTCGTATATCAAGGAGTCTCTGGAGAAGGGGCATATCCGTCCATCCTCTTCCCCTCTTGGTGCGGGATTCTTTTTTGTGGCCAAGAAGGACGGATCTTTGAGACCTTGTATTGACTATCGGCTTCTGAATAAAATCACTGTTAAATTTCAGTATCCTTTGCCTCTGTTGTCGGACTTGTTTGCCCGGATTAAAGGTGCCAAGTGGTTCACCAAGTATCTTCGTGGTGCGTACAACCTTGTGCGCATTAAGCAAGGAGATGAATGGAAGACTGCATTTAATACGCCCGAAGGTCATTTTGAGTACTTGGTGATGCATTTTGGGCTCTCTAATGCTCCCTCAGTGTTTCAGTCCTTTATGCATGATATTTTTCAGAAGTATCTGGATAAATTTATGATTGTTTATCTGGATGATATTCTGGTTTTCTCTGATGATTGGGACTCACATGTAGAGCAGGTCAGGATGGTGTTTCAGGTTTTGCGTGAGAATGCTTTGTTTGTTAAGGGCTCAAAGTGTCTCTTTGGAGTACAGAAGGTTCCCTTTTTGGGTTTTATTTTTTCCCCTTCTGTAGTGGAGATGGACCCAGTCAAGGTCCGAGCTATTCATGATTGGACTCAACCCACGTCAGTTAAGAGTCTTCAGAAGTTCTTGGGTTTTGCTAACTTCTACCGTCGTTTTATCGCTAATTTTTCTAGCGTTGTTAAACCTTTGACGGATATGACCAAGAAAGGTTCTGATGTTGCTAACTGGGCTCCTGCGGCCGTGGAGGCTTTCCAGGAGTTGAAGCGCCGGTTTACTTCGGCGCCTGTTTTGTGCCAGCCTGATGTCTCACTTCCCTTTCAGGTTGAAGTGGATGCTTCTGAGATTGGGGCAGGGGCCGTTTTGTCGCAGAGAGGCCCTGGTTGCTCTGTAATGAGACCATGTGCTTTCTTCTCTAGGAAGTTTTCACCTGCTGAGCGGAATTATGATGTTGGCAATCGGGAGTTGCTGGCCATGAAGTGGGCATTTGAGGAGTGGCGTCATTGGCTCGAGGGTGCTAAGCATCGTGTGGTGTGTTGTGAATTCTGTTTGTGGGCTCCCTCTGGTGGCTACTGGTGGTACTGGCTGACTTCTGTTCCTTATTTCCAGTGCACCTGTTTCCATCAGGAAATGGGAGTTTTCTATATAGTCTGGCTTCTCAGTCATTCTAGTGCCGGCTATCAATGTTACCAGAGTTCCTCTGTTGCTTGCTACCTGCTCTTAAGTCTGCTGACTCAGCTAAGTTGGATCATTGTATTTTTGTATGTTTTGTCCAGCGTGCACTTATATAATCTTGCTGCTGGAAGCTCTAGTGAACTGAAATGACCACTCCGGTGTCATGAGTTGATATCGGAGTTAATGTAATTTCAGGATGGTATTTTGTAGGGTTTTAAGTTGACCGCGAAGTCCTCTTTTGTATTTTCTGCTATCTAGTTAGTGGGCCTCTCTGTGCTGAACCTGTATTCATACTACGTACGTGTTTTCCTCTCTGCTAACCGTTATTATATGTTGGGGGCTGCTATTACTTTTGGGGTTTCCCTGGAGGCAAGCCAGGTCTGTGTTTTCCTCTGTTAGGGGTAGCTAGATCTCCGGCTGGTGCGAGACATCTAGGGATAAAACGTAGGCATGTTCCCCGGCTATTGTTAGTTGTGCGTTAGGTTCAGTATCGCGGTCAGCTTAGATTCCATCTTCCTAGAGCTAGTCCTGTTTTGTCTATGTCCCTGCCATTGGGAATCATGACAGTATAGCCGGCCCGAAAGTGGTTAAAAGTATTGGCTGAAGAAGGAGAGAAAAGAAGTCCTGACACCTTTTTTTTTTTTTTTTTTTTGCTCTGAAGTTTTGTTTGGCCATAATTGCAGCCTGCTGCTTTTCTCTCCTCTTAATCCCTGAATGGCTCAGGTCTCAGCTGTTGAAAAATGGATATCCAGAGTTTAGCTTCAAATCTGAATAATCTTGCTTCTAAGGTGCAAAATATACAAGACTTTGTCATACATGCCTCTATGTCTGAACCTAAAATTCCTATGCCAGAGTTTTTTTCTGGAGATAGATCTCATTTTTTGAATTTTAAGCACAATTGTAAATTGTATTTGTCTCTGAGATCTCACTCCGCTGGAGACCCTGCTCAGCAGGTTAAGATTGTTATTTCCCTGTTGCGGGGTGACCCCCAGAATTGGGCATTTGCATTGGCACCAGGGGATCCTGCGCTGCTCAGTGTTGATGCGTTTTTTCTTGCGCTGGGGTTGCTCTATGAGGAACCTAATTTGGAGATTCAGGCAGAAAAAGCCTTGATGGCCCTATCTCAAGGGCATGATGAAGCTGAAATATATTGTCAAAAATTTCGAAAATGGTCTGTGCTTACTCAGTGGAATGAGTGCGCCCTGGCGGCGAATTTCAGAGAGGGTCTCTCGGACGCCGTTAAAGATGTTATGATGGGGTTTCCTACGCCCACAGGTCTGAATGATTCCATGACAATGGCTATTCAGATTGACCGGCGTTTGCGGGAGCGCAAACCTGTGCACCATTTGGCGGTGTCCTCTGAGCAGGTTCCGGAGAATATGCAGTGTGATAGAATTCTATCCAGAAGCGAACGGCAGAATTACAGGCGTAAAAATGGGTTGTGCTTCTATTGTGGTGATTCTACTCATGTTATATCAGCATGCTCTAGACGCACAAAAAAGGTTGATAAGTCTTTTGCAATTGGCACTTTGCAGTCTAAGTTTATTTTGTCGGTGACTCTGATTTGTTCGTTATCTTCTATTACCGTGGATGCCTATGTGGATTCTGGCGCCTCCCTGAGTCTTATGGATTGGTCCTTTGCCAGGCGCTGTGGGTTTGATCTAGAGCCTTTGGAAGTCCCTATTCCTTTAAAGGGTATTGACTCTACACCACTGGCTAGGAATAAACCACAATACTGGACACAAGTGACTATGTGTATGACTCCTGACCATCGGGAGGTGATTCGCTTTCTTGTGTTATACAACTTGCATGATGTCTTAGTGCTTGGATTGCCATGGTTACAAACTCATAACCCAGTCCTTGACTGGAAGACAGTGTCTGTGGTAAGCTGGGGATGTCAGGGGACTCATGGGGAAGGACCTTTGGTTTCCATTGCTTCATCTACTCCCTCTGAGGTTCCGGCATTTCTGTCTGACTACTGTGATGTTTTTGAGGAGCCTAAGATTAGTTCTCTCCCTCCTCACAGAGATTGCGATTGTGCTATAGATTTGATTCCTGGCAGCAAATTTCCTAAGGGTCGCTTGTTCAATCTGTCAGTGCCGGAGCATGCTGCTATGCGTGAGTACATTAAAAAGTCCTTGGAAAAGGGACATATTCGTCCTTCCTCATCCCCTTTGGGAGCAGGTTTTTTTTTCGTGGGTAAAAAAGATGGCTCCCTGTTGTGAATTTGGATTCTGGGCTCCCCCGGTGGCTACTGGTGGAATTGAACTGGTGTCTTCATCTTCTCTGTTCACCTGTTCCCATCAAGATGTGGGAGTCGCTATATAACCTTGCTGCTCTGTTAGTTGCTTGCCGGTCAACAATGTTATCAGAAGCCTCTCTGTGCTTGTTCCTGCTCCTAGACAACTACTAGATAAGTTGGACTCTTGTCCATGTTTGTTTTTGCATTTTGTTCCAGTTCACAGCTGTAGTTTCGTTACTGTGTCTGGAAAGCTCTTGTGAACAGGAATTGCCACTCTGGTGTTATGAGTTAATGCCAGAGTTTTAAAGTAATTTCTGGATGGTGTTTTTGATAGGGTTTTCAGCTGACCATGAAAGTGTCCTTTCTGTCTTCTGCTATGTAGTAAGTGGACCTCAAATTTGCTAAACCTATTTTCATACTACGTTTGTTATTTCATCTCAACTCACCGCCAATACATGTGGGGGGCCTCTGTCTCCTTTCGGGGTATTTCTCTAGAGGTGAGCTAGGACTAATATTTTCCTCTGCTAGCTTTATTTAGTCCTCCGGCTGGTGCTGGGCATCTAGAATCAACGTAGGCATGCTACCCGGCCACTGCTAGTTGTGCGTTAGGTTTAGTTCATGGTCAGCTCAGTTCCCATCTTCCAAGAGCTAGTTCCTATATATGCTTATGCTATGTTCTCTTGCCATTGAGATCATGACAGTTTGACCGGCCCGCAAAGTGTTAATTGGTTGGGCTGAAGCAGGAGAAAAAGAAGTGTTGAAGGGAAATTTTTTTTTTTTTCCCCTCAGAGTTTTGCTGCCTAGCCCTTAATTGCTGTCTAGCTGCTTCTTACCTCCTCTTAACCCTTGAATGGCTCTGTGTCCACCTGTTTGTAATGGATCTTTAGAGTGTAACTGCAGGTTTGAATAATCTCGCCACGAAGGTACAAAATTTGCAAGATTTTGTTTGTCATGCACCTGTATCTGAGCCGAGAATTCCTTTGCCGGAATTTTTCTCGGGGAATAGATCCGGGTTTCAGAATTTTCGAAATAATTGCAAATTATTTTTGTCTCTGAAATCTCGCTCTGCCGGAGACCCTGCACAGCAGGTCAGGATTGTGATTTCCTTGCTCCGGGGCGACCCTCAAGACTGGGCTTTTTCATTGACACCAGGGGATCCTGCGTTGCTCAATGTGGATGCGTTTTTTCTGGCCTTGGGGTTGCTTTATGACGAACCTCATTTGGAGCTTCAGGCAGAAAAAACTTTGATGTCCCTATCTCAGGGGCAAGATGAAGCGGAAATTTACTGCCAAAGATTCCGTAAATGGTCTGTGCTTACTCAGTGGAATGAGTGCGCCCTGGCGGCGACTTTCAGAGAGGGTCTCTCTGATGCCATTAAGGATGTTATGGTCTGGTTCCCTGTGCCTGCGGGTCTGAATGAGTCCATGACAATGGCTATTCAGATCGATAGGCGTTTGCGGGAGCGCAAACCAGTGCACCATCTGGCGGTGTCCACTGAGAAGTCGCCAGAGAGTATGCAGTGTGATAGAATTCTGTCCCGAAGCGAGCGGCAGAATTTTAGACGGAAAAATGGGTTGTGTTTCTATTGTGGTGATTCTACTCATGTTATATCAGCATGCTCTAAGCGCACTAAAAAGCTTGGTAAATCTGTTTCCATTTGCACCTTACCGTCTAAATTTATTCTATCTGTGACCCTGATTTGCTCTTTGTCATCTATTACCACGGACGCCTATGTCGACTCTGGCGCCGCTTTGAGTCTTATGGATTGGTCCTTTGCCAAACGCTGTGGGTATGATTTAGAGCCTTTGGAGACTCCTATTCCTCTGAAGGGGATTGACTCCACCCCATTGGCTAATAATAAACCACAATACTGGACACAAGTAACTATGCGTATTAATCCGGATCACCAGGAGATTATTCGCTTTCTGGTGCTGTATAATCTACATGATGATTTGGTGCTAGGATTGCCTTGGCTGCAATCTCACAACCCAGTCCTCGACTGGAGAGCTATGTCTGTGTTGAGCTGGGGATGTAAGGGGGCTCATGGGGATGTACCTGTGGTTTCCATTTCATCATCCATTCCCTCTGAAATTCCTGAGTTCCTGTCTGACTATCGTGACGTCTTTGAAGAATCCAAGCTTGGTTCGTTACCTCCGCACCGAGAGTGCGATTGTGCCATAGATTTAATCCCGGGTAGTAAATACCCAAAGGGTCGTTTATTTAATCTGTCTGTGCCTGAACATGCTGCTATGCGAGAATATATAAAGGAGTCCTTGGAAAAGGGACATATTCGTCCATCGTCATCTCCCTTAGGAGCCGGTTTTTTCTTTGTGTAAAAAAAAGACGGCTCTTTGAGACCATGTATTGATTATCGGCTTTTGAATAAAATCACTGTTAAATATCAATACCCATTGCCGTTGCTGACTGATTTGTTTGCTCGCATAAAGGGGGCCAAGTGGTTCTCTAAGATTGACCTTCGTGGGGCGTATAATTTGGTGCGAATCAGGCAGGGGGATGAGTGGAAAACCGCATTTAATACGCCCGAGGGCCACTTTGAGTATTTAGTGATGCCTTTTGGTCTTTCTAATGCTCCGTCAGTTTTCCAGTCCTTTATGCATAATATTTTTCGCGATTATTTGGATAAATTTATGATTGTGTATCTGGATGATATTCTGATTTTTTCGGATGACTGGGACTCTCATGTCCAGCAAGTCAGGAGGGTTTTTCAGGTTTTGCGGTCTAATTCTTTGTGTGTGAAGGGTTCTAAGTGTGTTTTTGGGGTACAGAGGATTTCCTTTTTGGGATATATTTTTTCCCCCTCTTCCATTGAAATGGATCCTGTCAAGGTTCAAGCTATTTGTGATTGGACGCAGCCCTCTTCTCTTAAGAGTCTTCAGAAATTTTTGGGCTTTGCTAACTTTTATCGTCGATTTATTGCTGGTTTTTCGGATATTGCTAAGCCATTGACCGATTTGACTAAGAAGGGTGCTGATGTTGCTGATTGGTCCCCTGATGCTGTGGAGGCCTTTCGGGAGCTTAAGCGCCGTTTTTCCTCTGCCCCTGTGTTGCGTCAGCCTGATGTTGCTCTACCTTTTCAGGTTGAGGTCGACGCTTCTGAGATCGGAGCTGGGGCAGTGTTGTCGCAGAAAAGTTCTGACTGCTCCGTGATGAGGCCTTGTGCCTTCTTTTCCCGTAAATTTTCGCCCGCTGAGCGGAATTATGATGTTGGGAATCGGGAGCTTTTGGCCATGAAGTGGGCTTTTGAGGAGTGGCGCCATTGGCTTGAGGGGGCCAGACATCAGGTGGTGGTATTGACTGACCACAAAAATTTGATTTATCTTGAGACCGCCAGGCGCCTGAATCCTAGACAGGCGCGCTGGTCATTATTTTTCTCTCGGTTTAATTTTGTGGTGTCATACCTACCGGGTTCTAAGAATGTTAAGGCGGATGCCCTTTCTAGGAGTTTTGAGCCTGACTCGCCTGGTAACTCTGAGCCCACAGGTATCCTTAAGGATGGAGTGGTATTGTCAGCCGTTTCTCCAGACCTGCGGCGGGCCTTGCAGGAGTTTCAGGCGGAGAGACCTGATCGTTGCCCACCTGATAAACTGTTTGTTCCTGATGATTGGACCAGTAGAGTCATCTCTGAGGTTCATTCTTCTGCGTTGGCAGGTCATCCTGGCATTTTTGGTACCAGGGATTTGGTGGCAAGGTCCTTCTGGTGGCCTTCCCTGTCACGAGATGTGCGAGGCTTTGTGCAGTCTTGTGACGTTTGTGCTCGGGCCAAGCCTTGTTGTTCTCGGGCTAGTGGATTATTGTTGCCCTTGCCTATTCCTAAGAGGCCTTGGACGCACATCTCGATGGATTTTATTTCAGATCTGCCTGTTTCTCAGAAGATGTCTGTCATCTGGGTGGTGTGTGACCGTTTTTCTAAGATGGTCCATTTGGTTCCTCTGCCCAAGTTACCTTCTTCTTCCGAGTTGGTTCCTCTGTTTTTTCAAAATGTTGTTCGTTTGCATGGTATTCCTGAGAATATCGTTTCTGACAGAGGGACCCAATTCGTGTCTAGATTTTGGCGGGCATTCTGTGCTAGGATGGGCATAGATTTGTCTTTTTCGTCCGCTTTCCATCCTCAGACGAATGGCCAGACCGAGCGGATTAATCAGACCCTGGAGACATATCTGAGGTGTTTTGTGTCTGCTGACCAGGATGATTGGGTTGCTTTTTTGCCATTGGCGGAGTTCGCTCTCAATAATCGGGCCAGCTCTGCCACTTTGGTGTCCCCGTTTTTCTGTAATTCGGGGTTTCATCCTCGATTTTCCTCTGGTCAGGTGGAATCTTCGGATTGTCCTGGAGTGGATGCTGTGGTGGAGAGATTGCATCAGATCTGGGGGCAGGTGGTGGACAATTTGAGGTTGTCCCAGGAGAAGACTCAGCTTTTTGCCAACCGCCACCGTCGTGTTGGTCCTCGGCTTTCTGTTGGGGATTTGGTGTGGTTGTCTTCTCGTTTTGTCCCTATGAGGGTCTCTTCTCCTAAGTTTAAGCCTCGGTTTATCGGCCCGTATAAGATATTGGAGATTCTTAACCCTGTTTCCTTCCGTTTGGACCTCCCTGCATCCTTTTCTATTCATAACGTTTTTCATCGGTCATTATTGCGCAGGTATGAGGTACCGGTTGTGCCTTCCGTTGAGCCTCCTGCTCCGGTGTTGGTTGAGGGTGAGTTGGAGTACGTTGTGGAGAAAATCTTGGACTCTCGTGTTTCCAGACGGAGACTCCAGTATCTGGTCAAGTGGAAGGGATACGGCCAGGAGGATAATTCTTGGGTGAATGCATCTGATGTTCATGCCTCCGATCTGGTTCGTGCCTTTCATAGGGCCCATCCTGATCGCCCTGGTGGTTCTGGTGAGGGTTCGGTGCCCCCTCCTTGAGGGGGGGGTACTGTTGTGAATTTGGATTCTGGGCTCCCCCGGTGGCTACTGGTGGAATTGAACTGGTGTCTTCATCTTCTCTGTTCACCTGTTCCCATCAAGATGTGGGAGTCGCTATATAACCTTGCTGCTCTGTTAGTTGCTTGCCGGTCAACAATGTTATCAGAAGCCTCTCTGTGCTTGTTCCTGCTCCTAGACAACTACTAGATAAGTTGGACTCTTGTCCATGTTTGTTTTTGCATTTTGTTCCAGTTCACAGCTGTAGTTTCGTTACTGTGTCTGGAAAGCTCTTGTGAACAGGAATTGCCACTCTGGTGTTATGAGTTAATGCCAGAGTTTTAAAGTAATTTCTGGATGGTGTTTTTGATAGGGTTTTCAGCTGACCATGAAAGTGTCCTTTCTGTCTTCTGCTATGTAGTAAGTGGACCTCAAATTTGCTAAACCTATTTTCATACTACGTTTGTTATTTCATCTCAACTCACCGCCAATACATGTGGGGGGCCTCTGTCTCCTTTCGGGGTATTTCTCTAGAGGTGAGCTAGGACTAATATTTTCCTCTGCTAGCTTTATTTAGTCCTCCGGCTGGTGCTGGGCATCTAGAATCAACGTAGGCATGCTACCCGGCCACTGCTAGTTGTGCGTTAGGTTTAGTTCATGGTCAGCTCAGTTCCCATCTTCCAAGAGCTAGTTCCTATATATGCTTATGCTATGTTCTCTTGCCATTGAGATCATGACAGCTCCCTTAGGCCTTGTATTGATTATCGGCTGTTGAATAAGATTACAGTCAAATACCAGTATCCTTTGCCACTATTGACTGATTTGTTTGCCCATATTAAGGGGGCAAGGTGGTTCTCTAAGATCGATCTTCGGGGTGCGTATAATTTGGTGCGGATTAAACAGGGAGATGAGTGGAAAACCGCATTTAATACGCCCGAGGGCCATTTTGAGTATTTGGTAATGCCTTTTGGTCTTTCGAATGCCCCTTCAGTCTTTCAGTCCTTTATGCACAATATTTTCCGTGAATATCTGGATGGATTTATGATTGTGTATTTGGATGATATTTTGATTTTTTTGGATGACTGGGAGTCGCATGTTCAACAGGTTAGGAAGGTTTTTCAGGTTTTACGGGCTAATTCTTTGTTTGTAAAGGGTTCAAAGTGCATTTTTGGGGTTCAGAAGATTTCTTTTTTGGGGTACATTTTTTCCCCTTCTTCTATTGAGATGGATCCTGTCAAGGTTCGGGCTATCTGTGATTGGACGCAGCCTACATCCCTGAAGAGCCTTCAGAAATTCTTGGGCTTTGCTAACTTCTATCGTCGATTTATAACTGGTTTTTCAAGTGTGGTTAAGCCTCTGACTGATTTGACTAAGAAGGGTGCTGATGTTGCCAATTGGTCCTCTGCGGCTGTGGAGGCCTTTCGGGAGCTTAAGCGCCGCTTTTCTTCTGCCCCTGTGTTACGCCAGCCTGATGTTTCACTCCCTTTTCAGGTCGAGGTTGATGCTTCCGAGATTGGAGCTGGGGCGGTTTTGTCGCAGAGAAGTTCCGATTGCTCAGTGATGAGACCATGTGCGTTCTTCTCTCGAAAATTTTCGCCCGCCGAGCGAAATTATGATGTTGGTAATCGGGAGCTCTTGGCTATGAAGTGGGCATTTGAGGAGTGGCGTCATTGGCTTGAGGGTGCCAGACATCAGGTGGTGGTCTTGACTGATCACAAGAACCTGATTTACCTTGAGTCTGCCAGGCGTCTGAATCCTAGACAGGCGCGCTGGTCGTTGTTTTTCTCTCGGTTTAATTTTGTGGTCTCATATCTGCCAGGTTCAAAAAATGTGAAGGCAGATGCCCTTTCTAGGAGTTTTGAGCCTGACTCCCCGGGTGATTCTGAGCCTACAGGTATCCTTAAGGATGGAGTGATATTGTCTGCTGTCTCCCCAGACTTGCGACGTGCTTTGCAGGAGTTTCAGGTGGATAGGCCTGATCGTTGTCCGCCTGGGAGACTGTTTGTCCCAGATCAGTGGATCAGTAGAGTCATTTCGGAGGTTCATTCTTCTGCATTGGCAGGTCACCCTGGAATCTTTGGTACCAGAGATTTGGTGGCCAGGTCTTTCTGGTGGCCTTCCCTGTCTCGGGATGTGCGTATTTTTGTACAGTCTTGTGATGTTTGTGCTCGGGCCAAGCCTTGCTGTTCTCGGGCCAGTGGATTGTTGTTGTCTTTGCCTGTTTCAAAGAGGCCTTGGACGCACATCTCGATGGACTTTATTTCGGATCTCCCGGTTTCTCAGAAAATATCCGTCATTTGGGTGGTGTGTGACCGTTTTTCTAAAATGGTTCATTTGGTACCCTTGCCCAAATTGCCGTCTTCATCGGAGTTGGTTCCTTTATTTTTTCAGAATGTGGTTCGGTTACATGGTATACCGGAAAACATCATTTCTGACAGGGGATCCCAATTTGTGTCTAGATTCTGGCGGGCATTTTGTGCTAGGATGGGCATTGATTTGTCGTTTTCGTCTGCATTCCATCCTCAGACGAATGGCCAGACGGAACGAACTAATCAGACCTTGGAGACTTATTTGAGGTGTTTTGTGTCTGCTGATCAGGATGATTGGGTCGCCTTTTTGCCGTTGGCAGAGTTTGCCCTCAATAATCGGGCCAGTTCTGCCACTTTGGTTTCTCCTTTCTTTTGCAATTCAGGGTTTCACCCTCGGTTTTCATCTGGCCAGGTGGAATCTTCGGATTGTCCGGGAGTGGACAATATGGTGGATAGACTGCACCGGATTTGGAGTCAGGTGGTGGACAATTTGAAGTTGTCTCAGGAGAAGACTCAGCAGTTTGCTAATCGTCATCGTCGTTTAGGTCATCGTCTTCGTGTTGGGGACTTGGTGTGGTTATCTTCTCGTTTTGTCCCTATGAAGGTCTCTTCTCCTAAGTTTAAACCTCGGTTCATAGGTCCTTATAGGATTTTGGAGATTCTTAATCCTGTATCTTTTCGTTTGGACCTATCAGCTTCCTTTGCTATTCATAACGTCTTCCATCGGTCATTGTTGCGGAGGTACGAGGTACCGGTTGTTCCTTCTGTTGAGCCTCCTGCTCCTGTGCTTGTGGAGGGGGAATTGGAGTATGTTGTGGAGAAGATTTTGGACTCTCGCGTTTCCAGACGGAGACTTCAATATTTGGTTAAATGGAAGGGATACGGTCAGGAAGATAATTCTTGGGTGACTGCTTCTGACGTTCATGCCTCTGATTTGGTCCGTTGTCATGATCTCAATGGCAAGAGAACATAGCATAAGCATATATAGGAACTAGCTCTTGGAAGATGGGAACTGAGCTGACCATGAACTAAACCTAACGCACAACTAGCAGTGGCCGGGTAGCATGCCTACGTTGATTCTAGATGCCCAGCACCAGCCGGAGGACTAAATAAAACTAGCAGAGGAAAATATTAGTCCTAGCTCACCTCTAGAGAAATACCCCGAAAGGAGACAGAGGCCCCCCACATGTATTGGCGGTGAGTTGAGATGAAATAACAAACGTAGTATGAAAATAGGTTTAGCAAATTTGAGGTCCACTTACTACATAGCAGAAGACAGAAAGGACACTTTCATGGTCAGCTGAAAACCCTATCAAAAACACCATCCAGAAATTACTTTAAAACTCTGGCATTAACTCATAACACCAGAGTGGCAATTCCTGTTCACAAGAGCTTTCCAGACACAGTAACGAAACTACAGCTGTGAACTGGAACAAAAATGCAAAAACAAACATGGACAAGAGTCCAACTTATCTAGTAGTTGTCTAGGAGCAGGAACAAGCACAGAGAGGCTTCTGATAACATTGTTGACCGGCAAGCAACTAACAGAGCAGCAAGGTTATATAGCGACTCCCACATCTTGATGGGAACAGGTGAACAGAGAAGATGAAGACACCAGTTCAATTCCACCAGTAGCCACCGGGGGAGCCCAGAATCCAAATTCACAACAGTACCCCCCCTCAAGGAGGGGGCACCGAACCCTCACCAGAACCACCAGGGCGATCAGGATGGGCCCTATGAAAGGCACGAACCAGATCGGAGGCATGAACATCAGATGCATTCACCCAAGAATTATCCTCCTGGCCGTATCCCTTCCACTTGACCAGATACTGGAGTCTCCGTCTGGAAACACGAGAGTCTAAGATTTTCTCCACAACGTACTCCAACTCACCCTCAACCAACACCGGAGCAGGAGGCTCAACGGAAGGCACAACCGGTACCTCATACCTGCGCAATAATGACCGATGAAAAACGTTATGAATAGAAAAGGATGCAGGGAGGTCCAAACGGAAGGAAACAGGGTTAAGAATCTCCAATATCTTATACGGGCCGATAAACCGAGGCTTAAACTTAGGAGAAGAGACCCTCATAGGGACAAAACGAGAAGACAACCACACCAAATCCCCAACAGAAAGCCGAGGACCAACACGACGGTGGCGGTTGGCAAAAAGCTGAGTCTTCTCCTGGGACAACCTCAAATTGTCCACCACCTGCCCCCAGATCTGATGCAATCTCTCCACCACAGCATCCACTCCAGGACAATCCGAAGATTCCACCTGACCAGAGGAAAATCGAGGATGAAACCCCGAATTACAGAAAAACGGGGACACCAAAGTGGCAGAGCTGGCCCGATTATTGAGAGCGAACTCCGCCAATGGCAAAAAAGCAACCCAATCATCCTGGTCAGCAGACACAAAACACCTCAGATATGTCTCCAGGGTCTGATTAATCCGCTCGGTCTGGCCATTCGTCTGAGGATGGAAAGCGGACGAAAAAGATAAATCTATGCCCATCCTAGCACAGAATGCCCGCCAAAATCTAGACACGAATTGGGTCCCTCTGTCAGAAACGATATTCTCAGGAATACCATGCAAACGAACAACATTTTGAAAAAACAGAGGAACCAACTCGGAAGAAGAAGGTAACTTGGGCAGAGGAACCAAATGGACCATCTTAGAAAAACGGTCACACACCACCCAGATGACAGACATCTTCTGAGAAACAGGCAGATCTGAAATAAAATCCATCGAGATGTGCGTCCAAGGCCTCTTAGGAATAGGCAAGGGCAACAATAATCCACTAGCCCGAGAACAACAAGGCTTGGCCCGAGCACAAACGTCACAAGACTGCACAAAGCCTCGCACATCTCGTGACAGGGAAGGCCACCAGAAGGACCTTGCCACCAAATCCCTGGTACCAAAAATGCCAGGATGACCTGCCAACGCAGAAGAATGAACCTCAGAGATGACTCTACTGGTCCAATCATCAGGAACAAACAGTTTATCAGGTGGGCAACGATCAGGTCTATCCGCCTGAAACTCCTGCAAGGCCCGCCGCAGGTCTGGAGAAACGGCTGACAATACCACTCCATCCTTAAGGATACCTGTGGGCTCAGAGTTACCAGGCGAGTCAGGCTCAAAACTCCTAGAAAGGGCATCCGCCTTAACATTCTTAGAACCCGGTAGGTATGACACCACAAAATTAAACCGAGAGAAAAATAATGACCAGCGCGCCTGTCTAGGATTCAGGCGCCTGGCGGTCTCAAGATAAATCAAATTTTTGTGGTCAGTCAATACCACCACCTGATGTCTGGCCCCCTCAAGCCAATGGCGCCACTCCTCAAAAGCCCACTTCATGGCCAAAAGCTCCCGATTCCCAACATCATAATTCCGCTCAGCGGGCGAAAATTTACGGGAAAAGAAGGCACAAGGCCTCAGCACGGAGCAGTCAGAACTTTTCTGTGACAACACTGCCCCAGCTCCGATCTCAGAAGCGTCGACCTCAACCTGAAAAGGTAGAGCAACATCAGGCTGACGCAACACAGGGGCAGAGGAAAAACGGCGCTTAAGCTCCCGAAAGGCCTCCACAGCATCAGGGGACCAATCAGCAACATCAGCACCCTTCTTAGTCAAATCGGTCAATGGTTTAGCAATATCCGAAAAACCAGCAATAAATCGACGATAAAAGTTAGCAAAGCCCAAAAATTTCTGAAGACTCTTAAGAGAAGAGGGCTGCGTCCAATCACAAATAGCTTGAACCTTGACAGGATCCATTTCAATGGAAGAGGGGGAAAAAATATATCCCAAAAAGGAAATCCTCTGTACCCCAAAAACACACTTAGAACCCTTCACACACAAAGAATTAGACCGCAAAACCTGAAAAACCCTCCTGACTTGCTGGACATGAGAGTCCCAGTCATCCGAAAAAATCAGAATATCATCCAGATACACAATCATAAATTTATCCAAATAATCGCGAAAAATATCATGCATAAAGGACTGGAAAACTGACGGAGCATTAGAAAGACCAAAAGGCATCACTAAATACTCAAAGTGGCCCTCGGGCGTATTAAATGCGGTTTTCCACTCATCCCCCTGCCTGATTCGCACCAAATTATACGCCCCACGAAGGTCAATCTTAGAGAACCACTTGGCCCCCTTTATGCGAGCAAACAAATCAGTCAGCAACGGCAATGGGTATTGATATTTAACAGTGATTTTATTCAAAAGCCGATAATCAATACATGGTCTCAAAGAGCCGTCTTTTTTTGACACAAAGAAAAAACCGGCTCCTAAGGGAGATGACGATGGACGAATATGTCCCTTTTCCAAGGACTCCTTTATATATTCTCGCATAGCAGCATGTTCAGGCACAGACAGATTAAATAAACGACCCTTTGGGTATTTACTACCCGGGATTAAATCTATGGCACAATCGCACTCTCGGTGCGGAGGTAACGAACCAAGCTTGGATTCTTCAAAGACGTCACGATAGTCAGACAGGAACTCAGGAATTTCAGAGGGAATGGATGATGAAATGGAAACCACAGGTACATCCCCATGAGCCCCCTTACATCCCCAGCTCAACACAGACATAGCTCTCCAGTCGAGGACTGGGTTGTGAGATTGCAGCCAAGGCAATCCTAGCACCAAATCATCATGTAGATTATACAGCACCAGAAAGCGAATAATCTCCTGGTGATCCGGATTAATACGCATAGTTACTTGTGTCCAGTATTGTGGTTTATTATTAGCCAATGGGGTGGAGTCAATCCCCTTCAGAGGAATAGGAGTCTCCAAAGGCTCTAAATCATACCCACAGCGTTTGGCAAAGGACCAATCCATAAGACTCAAAGCGGCGCCAGAGTCGACATAGGCGTCCGTGGTAATAGATGACAAAGAGCAAATCAGGGTCACAGATAGAATAAACTTAGACGGTAAGGTGCAAATGGAAACAGATTTACCAAGCTTTTTAGTGCGCTTAGAGCATGCTGATATAACATGAGTAGAATCACCACAATAGAAACACAACCCATTTTTCCGTCTAAAATTCTGCCGCTCGCTTCGGGACAGAATTCTATCACACTGCATATTCTCTGGCGACTTCTCAGTGGACACCGCCAGATGGTGCACTGGTTTGCGCTCCCGCAAATGCCTATCGATCTGAATAGCCATTGTCATGGACTCATTCAGACCCGCAGGCACAGGGAACCCCACCATAACATCCTTAATGGCATCAGAGAGACCCTCTCTGAAAGTCGCCGCCAGGGCGCACTCATTCCACTGAGTAAGCACAGACCATTTACGGAATCTTTGGCAGTAAATTTCCGCTTCATCTTGCCCCTGAGATAGGGACATCAAAGTTTTTTCTGCCTGAAGCTCCAAATGAGGTTCGTCATAAAGCAACCCCAAGGCCAGAAAAAACGCATCCACATTGAGCAACGCAGGATCCCCTGGTGTCAATGAAAAAGCCCAGTCTTGAGGGTCGCCCCGGAGCAAGGAAATCACAATCCTGACCTGCTGTGCAGGGTCTCCGGCAGAGCGAGATTTCAGGGACAAAAATAATTTGCAATTATTTCGAAAATTCTGAAACCCGGATCTATTCCCCGAGAAAAATTCCGGCAAAGGAATTCTCGGCTCAGATACAGGTGCATGACAAACAAAATCTTGCAAATTTTGTACCTTCGTGGCGAGATTATTCAAACCTGCAGTTACACTCTGAAGATCCATTACAAACAGGTGGACACAGAGCCATTCAAGGGTTAAGAGGAGGTAAGAAGCAGCTAGACAGCAATTAAGGGCTAGGCAGCAAAACTCTGAGGGGAAAAAAAAAAAAAATAAATTTCCCTTCAACACTTCTTTTTCTCCTGCTTCAGCCCAAACAATTAACACTTTGAGGGCCGGTCAAACTGTCATGATCTCAATGGCAAGAGAACATAGCATAAGCATATATAGGAACTAGCTCTTGGAAGATGGGAACTGAGCTGACCATGAACTAAACCTAACGCACAACTAGCAGTGGCCGGGTAGCATGCCTACGATGATTCTAGATGCCCAGCACCAGCCGGAGGACTAAATAAAACTAGCAGAGGAAAATATTAGTCCTAGCTCACCTCTAGAGAAATACCCCGAAAGGAGACAGAGGCCCCCCACATGTATTGGCGGTGAGTTGAGATGAAATAACAAACGTAGTATGAAAATAGGTTTAGCAAATTTGAGGTCCACTTACTACATAGCAGAAGACAGAAAGGACACTTTCATGGTCAGCTGAAAACCCTATCAAAAACACCATCCAGAAATTACTTTAAAACTCTGGCATTAACTCATAACACCAGAGTGGCAATTCCTGTTCACAAGAGCTTTCCAGACACAGTAACGAAACTACAGCTGTGAACTGGAACAAAAATGCAAAAACAAACATGGACAAGAGTCCAACTTATCTAGTAGTTGTCTAGGAGCAGGAACAAGCACAGAGAGGCTTCTGATAACATTGTTGACCGGCAAGCAACTAACAGAGCAGCAAGGTTATATAGCGACTCCCACATCTTGATGGGAACAGGTGAACAGAGAAGATGAAGACACCAGTTCAATTCCACCAGTAGCCACCGGGGGAGCCCAGAATCCAAATTCACAACAGTCCGTGCCTTTCATAGGGCTCATCCAGATCGCCCTGGTGGTTCTTATGAGGGTTCGGTGCCCCCTCCTCAAGGGGGGGGTACTGTTGTGAATTCTGTTTGTGGACTCCCTCTGGTGGCTACTGGTGGTACTGGCTGACTTCTGTTCCTTATTTCCAGTGCACCTGTTTCCATCAGGAAATGGGAGTTTTCTATATAGTCTGGCTTCTCAGTCATTCTAGTGCCAGCTATTAATGTTACCAGAGTTCCTCTGTTGCTTGCTACCTGCTCCTAAGTCTGCTGACTCAGCTAAGTTGGATCATTGTATTTTTATATGTTTTGTCCAGCGTGCACTTATATAATCTTGCTGCTGGAAGCTCTAGTGAACTGAAATGACCACTCCGGTGTCATGAGTTGATATCGGAGTTAATGTAATTTCAGGATGGTATTTTGTAGGGTTTTAAGTTGACCGCGAAGTCCTCTTTTGTATTTTCTGCTATCTAGTTAGTGGGCCTCTCTGTGCTGAACCTGTATTCATACTACGTACGTGTTTTCCTCTCTGCTAACCGTTATTATATGTTGGGGGCTGCTATTACTTTTGGGGTTTCCCTGGAGGCAAGCCAGGTCTGTGTTTTCCTCTGTTAGGGGTAGCTAGATCTCCGGCTGGTGCGAGACATCTAGGGATAAAACGTAGGCATGTTCCCCGGCTATTGTTAGTTGTGCGTTAGGTTCAGTATCGCGGTCAGCTTAGATTCCATCTTCCTAGAGCTAGTCCTGTTTTGTCTATGTCCCTGCCATTGGGAATCATGACAGTGGTGGTCTTGACTGATCACAAGAATCTGATGTATCTCGAGTCTGCTAAACGCCTGAATCCTAGACAGGCCCGTTGGTCATTGTTTTTCTCCCGTTTTGACTTTGTGGTCTCGTATTTACCAGGTTCAAAGAATGTGAAGGCTGATGCTCTTTCAAGGAGCTTTGTGCCTGACTCTCCTGGAGTCGCAGAACCAGTTGGTATTCTTAAAGAGGGAGTAATCTTGTCAGCCATTTCTCCGGATTTGCGACGTGTGTTGCAGAGATTTCAGGCTGGTAGACCTGACTCTTGTCCACCTGACAGACTGTTTGTTCCTGATAAGTGGACCAGCAGAGTCATTTCCGAGGTTCATTCCTCAGTGTTGGCAGGGCATCCGGGAATTTTTGGCACCAGAGATCTGGTGGCTAGGTCCTTTTGGTGGCCTTCCTTGTCACGGGATGTGCGGTCACTTGTGCAGTCCTGTGGGACTTGTGCTCGGGCTAAGCCTTGCTGTTCTCGTGCCAGCGGCTTGCTCTTGCCCTTGCCTGTCCCGAAGAGGCCTTGGACACACATTTCCATGGATTTCATTTCAGATCTTCCGGTGTCTCAAGGAATGTCTGTCATCTGGGTGGTATGTGATCGCTTTTCCAAGATGGTCCATTTGGTATCTTTGCCTAAACTGCCTTCTTCTTCCGATCTGGTTCCCTTGTTCTTTCAGAATGTGGTTCGTTTACACGGCATTCCTGAGAATATCGTGTCTGACAGAGGATCCCAGTTTGTTTCCAGGTTCTGGCGATCCTTTTGTGCTAAGATGGGCATTGATTTGTCGTTTTCGTCTGCCTTTCATCCTCAAACTAATGGACAAACGGAGCAAACTAATCAGACTCTGGAGGCTTATTTGAGGTGTTTTATTTCTGCAGATCAGGATGATTGGGTGACCTTCTTGCCGTTGGCTGAGTTTGCCCTTAATAATCGGGCTAGTTCCGCTACCTTGGTTTCGCCTTTTTTTTGCAACTCTGGTTTCCATCCTCGTTTTTCCTCGGGACATGTGGAGTCTTCTGACTGTCCTGGGGTAGATTCCGTGGTGGATAGGTTGCAGCAGATCTGGAATCATGTGGTGGACAACTTAAAGTTGTCACAGGAGAAGGCTCAGCGTTTTGCCAACCGCCGCCGCGGTGTGGGTCCCCGACTTCGTGTTGGGGATTTGGTATGGCTGTCTTCTCGATTTGTTCCTATGAAGGTCTCCTCTCCTAAATTTAAGCCTTGCTTCATCGGTCCTTACAAGATATTGGAAATCCTTAATCCTGTGTCCTTTCGCTTGGATCTTCCGGTGTCGTTTGCCATTCACAACGTGTTCCATAGGTCTTTGTTGCGGCGGTACGTTGTACCTGTGGTTTCTTCTGTTGAGCCTCCGGCTCCGGTGTTGGTTGAGGGCGAGTTGGAGTACGTGGTGGAGATGGAGAAGATCTTGGATTCTCGTCTCTCCAGGCGGAGGCTTCAGTATCTGGTCAAGTGGAAGGGCTATGGTCAGGATGATAATTCCTGGGTGGTTGCCTCTGATGTGCATGCGGCCGATTTAGTTCGTGCCTTTCACGCTGCTCATCCTGATCGCCCTGGTGGTCTTGGTGAGGGTTCGGTGACCCCTCCTTAAAGGGGGGGTACTGTTGTGAATTAGACTTTTTTGTCTCCCTCTTGTGGTCACTAGTGATATGACTCTGGGATTGTCTTTTCTCAGTTTGGCACCCACCTGGGTCATTAGTCCAGGGGTGTTGCTATATAAACTTCCTGGATTCTCAGTCCAGTGCCTGGCATCGTTGTAATCAGTCCTTTCTGTTTGCTCCTGTCCGCTGGTCCTGGTTCTTGCAAAATTAAGCTAAGTCCTGCTTCCTTGTTTTTTGGTTATTTGCATTGCTCTTATTTTCTGTCCAGCTTGTACTAAATGTGATTCCTGATTTAGCTGGAAGCTCTAGGGGGCTGGTATTCTCCCCCCGGGCCGTTAGACGGTTCGGGGGTTCTTGAATATCCAGCGTGGAAATTTTGATAGGGTTTTTGCTGACCGTATAAGTCATCTTACTATTTTCTGCTATTAGTCAGTGGGCCTCTCTTTGCTAAATACCTAGCTCATTCTTACGTTTGTCTTTTCTTCTTACCTCACCGTTATTATTTGTTGGGGGCTTGTATCCAACTTTTGGGGTCTTTTCTCTGGAGGCAAGAAAGGTCTATCTTTTCCCTTCTAGGGTTAGTTAGTTCTCCGGCTGGCGCGAGACGTCTAGAACCAACGTAGGCACGTTCCCCGGCTGCTGCTATTTGTGGTGCTAGGATTAGATATACGGTAAGCCCAGTTACCACTGCCCTATGAGCTGATTTTTTGTGTTTCCAGACTTAGTATATATTTCTGAGACCCTCTGCCATTGGGGTCATAACACGCCTGCTCTGAGCAGGCACTCGGTAAGCCACCTCCCTCCCTGCAGGACCCGGATGCCGCGGCCATCTTGGATCCGGGACCTGCGGCGAGGAGGGAGGTAGGAGACCCTCAGAGCAACGCGATCACATCGCGTTGCTGCGGGGGTCTCAGGGAAGCCCGCAGGGAGCCCCCTCCCTGCGTGATGCTTCCCTATACCGCCGGTACACCGTGATCATGTTTGATCGCGGTGTGCCGGGGGTTAATGTGCCGGGGGCGGTCCGTGACCACTCCTGGCACATAGTGCCGGATGTCAGCTGCGATATGCAGCTGACACCCGGCTGCGATCGGCCGCGCTCCCCCCGTGAGCGCGGCCGATCGCGTATGACGTACTATCCCGTCGGTGGTCATACGGGCCCACCCCACCTCGACGGGATAGTACGTCAGATGTCAGAAAGGGGTTAAGCACATCAGGGGTCTCCAAACGCAACATGGTGACACCATTGATTCCAGCCAATCTTGCGTTCAAAAAGTCAAATGGTGCTCCCTCCCTTCCGAGCCCTGACGTGCGCCCAAACAGTGGTTTACCCCCACATATGGGGTACCAGCATACTCAGGACAAACTGGGCAGCAATGATTGGGTTCCAATTTCTCCTGTTACCCTTGTGAAAATAAAAAATTGCTTGCTAAAACATAATTTTTGAGGAAAGAAAAATGTTTTTTTATTTTCACGGCTCTGCGTTATAAACTTCTGTGAACCACTTGGGGGTTCAAAGTGCTCACTGCACATCTAGATAAGTTCCCTGGGGGTCTAGTTTCCAAAATGGGGTCACTTGTGGGGGGTTTCTACTGTTTAGGCACATCAGGGGCTCTGCAAACGTAACATGATGCCTGCAGACCATTCCATCAAAGTCTGCATTCCAAAACATCACTACTTCCCTTCTGAGCCCCGACGTGTGCCCAAACAGTGGTTCCCCCCCACATATGGGGTATCAGCGTACTTAATACAAACTGGAAAACAACTTTTGGGGTCCAATTTCTCCTGTTACTCTTGTGAAAATAAAAAATTGAGGGTTAAAAAATAAATTTTGAGGAAAGAAAAATGATTTTTTATTTTCACGGCTCTGCGTTATAAACTTCTGTGAAGCACTTGGGGGTTTAAAATGATCACCGCACATCTAGATTAGTTCCATGGGAGGTCTAGTTTCCAAAATGGGGTCACATGTGCGGGAGCTCCAATGTTTAGGCACACAGGGGCTCTCCAAACATGACATGGTGTCCGCTAACGATTGGAGCTAATTTTTCATTCAAAAAGTCAAATTGCGCTCCTTCCCTTCCGAGCCCTGCCGCGTGCCCAAACAGTGGTTTACCCCCACATGTGAGGCATCAGTGTACTCAAGAGAAATTGCCCAATAAATTTTAGGATCTATTTTATCATGTTACCCATGTGGAAATGAACAAATTGAGGCTAAAAATTTTTTTTAACCACCTTGGGGTTCAAAGTGCTCACTATGCATCTAGATAAGTCCCTTGAGGGGTCTAGTTTCCAAAATGGGGTCACTTGTGGGGGAGCTCCAATCTTTAGGTGCACAGGGGCTCTCCAAACATGACATGGTGTCTGCTAACGATTGGAGCTAATTTTTTATTCAAAAGTCAAATGGCTCTCCTTCCCTTCCGAGCCCTGTCGTGCGCCCAAACAGTGGTCCCCCCCCCATATGGGGTATCGGCGTACTCAGGACAAATTATGCAATAACTTTTGGGGTCCAGTTTATCTTTTTACCCATGGGAAAATAAAAAAATTGTTGCTAAAAGATCATTTTTGTGACTAAAAAGTTAAATGTTCATTTTTTCCTTCCTTGTTGCTTCTGCTGCTGTGAAGCACCTGAAGGGTTAATAAACTTTTTGAATGTGGTTTTGAGCACCTTGAGGGGTGCAGTTTTTAGAATGGTGTCACTTTTGGGTATTTTCAGCCATATAGAACCCTCAAACTGACTTCAAATGTGATGTGGTCCCTAAAAAAAATGGTTTTGTAAATGTCGTTGTAAAAATGAGAAATCACTGGTCAAATTTTAACCCTTATAACTTCCTAGCAAAAAAAATTTGGTTTCCAAAATTGTGCTGATGTAAAGTAGACATGTGGGTAATGTTATTTATTAACTATTTTGTGTAACATAACTCTCGTTTAACAGAATAAAAATTCAAAATTAGAAAAATTGCGAAATGTTCAAAATTTTTGCCAAATTTCCATTATTTTCAGAAATAAACGCAAAAATTATCGACCTAAATTTACCACTATCATGCAGCCCAATACGTCACAAAAAAACAATCTCAGAATCGCTAGGATCCGTTGAAGCGTTCCTGAGTTATTACCTCATAAAGGGACACTGGTCAGAATTGCAACAAACGGCCAGGTCATTAAGGTCAAAATAGGCTGGGTCATGAAGGGGTTAAGCACTGTCATGCTGTTTTTTTCACTAGACATATGTTTTAGTCTGTTGACATACTATTTTTTTTATTCTGAATTATTTTCTTGTAGACTTTCTTTGTCAAAATCACAAATATATCTACATCATTTCCTCTGATACCCTTCATAAACACATTAGTAAGTTACAAATGTGTAATAAATAATCAATAATTAAACAATAATTAATAATTTTAATAAAATTATTTTTCTAGAGGAAAATATTGTGCTGTTTTCAATATTTGTTCACATTGTTTTAATGGTTTTTCAGTGAATGTGAAGGTGAAAATTTACATTCTGAAATCATTTGGCTGGGTTTCTAAAACAAGCTTTGAAGAATGTTCTCACCAGTATTGTATTCCAGTAGAAGAGCCAATTTTTAGTACAGTAGAAAGCCTGGGTACATTAGAAAACAACCAAGTTTTTACTCAGTCACATCATTTATTTTCTTACATTTTTCTTGTTACAAAGGAATTTCACATGCATTCAATGTATAAAAAATCATGGATTTAGTGAATTCTGCACTGTATACCAAAGACGTATTAGGTAAATAGATAGAAAAGCTATTTATCTAAAAATATAAGAATTCAGTAGCACTCTGAAAGAGCTAAGATGTCTGCAAACATTGAACATATTGAACATATGTAATTTGAACTGCATTACTACAATAAAGAATATACGTATAAAAATGAAGTACTTAGACCATAAATTTGCCTATTTATGAGAGTCCACCAGCTGTAACAAGGTGACATTTCTTTGATGTGACCCTAAACCTAATATTATTCCTCTCCTTTGCTATAAGCCTAAAACTTTAAAGGGCAGGTAGGCCTTAGGTAATCTATCTAGAGATAGAAAAATTAAAGCAGCGCTTTTCATGCAAAATGGGTGCAAAGTTCCCAAGGTTATCACCAAAGCCTTTTGTATACAAATTCAAAAATTGGGTTCAGAAATCAGATGGTAAATAGAGATGAATGTATCTTTGGAAAATTGAATCCACCACCTTTGCCAAATGTTCTAAAAATAAGTTATATTTGAAGCAAATCAATTTGCTTGAATTTCATTTAATGTCCATATATCTTTAGTCATATGTTTACAATAGGCGATCAAACAGCTACAAGATAATAAGGAAATAATAATACGACCAGCTGATAAAGGAGGAGGTATTGTTATTCTTAATGCTACTGATTATGCAAAAGAATCAGCACGTTTATTGGGGGACAGACAAACGTATAGCCTCCTATCAGAAGATCCATCTGACACCTATATCCAAGAAATGAAAACCCTGATAAAACAGGGCCTCGAGCAGGGAATTCTCAATAAGCGAGAATCAGAGTTCATTAATATAGAACATCCCAGGATCCCATATTTTTATTATCTCCCCAAAATACACAAAAGTCTAACCCACCCCCCTGGTCGACCTATTATATCTGGGGTGGGGTGCCTAACAGCTAACATGTCCAGATATGTTGACTGTCATTTACAAAAGCTTGTGCCTATGCTCCCCTCATATTTGAAGGATAGTATACATCTATTGAGGATCCTGGAGGGTGTGGAATGGCAGGATCATTATATTCTAGGTACATTGGACATTACATCCCTATATACAGTTATCCAACACGACAAGGGGTGTAAAGCCACGAAATTCTTTTTGGAAAGACAGGGGGATATCCCAAAGGAACAAGTCTTGTTCATTTTAGACTGTATGACATTTATTTTAACTCATAACTATTTTAAACATGATATGCACTACTACTCCCAGCAGTGGGGTACTGCTATGGGTACCAGGTTCGCACCTAGTTATGCAAACCTCTATGTTGGGGAATGGGAGCACCACACAATTTATTGTGCGGGCTCCCTGGATGCGAACCTGGTACTCTGGCAACGTTTTATCGATGATATTGTTTTTATCTGGTCTGGTGGTCCTCATTTACTGTTGGATTTTATTACTAATTTAAATAAAAATTTATATTTTTTAAATTTTACTGCTACCACCAGTACCGTTTCTATTGACTTTTTGGATCTTACTATATTTATTGAGAATGGCAAAATTTGTACAAAAACTTTTCACAAACCCACGGATGTAAACAACTACATATCCTTAGGCAGTTGTCACTTTCCTAGTTGGCTCATAAATGTGCCGAAGAGTCAATTCATACGTTCACATAGGAAATGCTCTAGGGCACAAGATTTTGATCAGGAAGCTGATATTCTTACTGAGAAATTTATACAGAAGGGGTATTGCCACAGCTCTCTATCTAATACAAAGGAGATAATCAGTGGGATACCCAGATCCCAACTTCTGAAAGATAAAATTAAAACAGATAAGCAATCTCCATTTGAAATGGTCCCTATTACCACACAGTTCAATGCAAATACCCATCTTCTTAGGAGGATAGTAAATAAGCATTGGGACATTTTAAAAGAAGACAAGATCATAGGAGAGACAATCCCCGATCGCCCGGTATTTATTTACAGAAGAGCCAATAATTTGGGTAATAAAATAGCCCCTACAGTACCACATCTTCATCGGGAAAAACAGTATCCTTTTTTCTGTAAACAGCCAGGCTTCTACCCGTGTCGGAGATGTAAACCCTGCAGACTACTAAATACAAAAAAACAACTTCTATTTTCCAACTCTACCAGGGACTGGCAAATCAGGGATTATATATCCTGTAATACAGTAGGGGTTATTTATGCCATAAGGTGCCCTTGCGACAAGATTTATGTAGGGAGGACCAAGCGTTCCCTGCATGTAAGGATAAATGAACATCTGAGAAATATCAATAAAAAATTCCAAGGCCACCCTCTATCTAAACATTTTCTAACCCATCATGGGGGCTCATTTAGGGACACTTTGGTTACAGGCCTGAAAGTGGTACACAGGAGCTGGAGAAAAGGAGATTACATTAAACAGATGTCCAGAGAAGAGACTAAAATGATATTCGAACTGGACACTCTAGCTCCGAGGGGTCTCAACAGCGAGATAGAGCTTTTTGCCTTTAATTGATATTAGTGAGGGGTGAGCGCTATAGTCTATTTAAAGTATGGGATTGCTACCACGGACCATCCCTGAGGAAGGAACGCGGCAGTTCCGAAACGCGTTGGATTTGGTCCACCTTGCTTTCCTTAGCCGAGTCACGTGTTTACTCACGTGCTCGTGACGTCATGGTAGGTCCTGCTTCGGCGGAGAACCTAACGGCTCTATTAGCGCTCACTCATCACACGCGGTAGGCAAGCTTGGAGCGTTTTGCTACTGGCCGGGGCAGCGCATACAGCCTGCCTACCTGAAGATCTTATACTGGACAGTCGGCGAAAAAAGCTGCACCTTCTATAAAGCTGAACGGAAGATTCCTCATCACCGCTGCGGACCATTGAGGTAATGGTGTAGTATCCTCAAATCGTTACACATTTGACCTATGTACATTAGCTTTGCAGTTTTTTGTCCTGTAAGATAACGTTTTGGGACATCTAGCGCGGGTATTTTATTATTTATTATCTTCTGTTTACAATAGTTATACAGATAGGAAAAGGGAAGAGAACAATGTACAAATAAATCTTATTCTGTTCATAAATATCAACTACATAATTATTCAGAATATTCTGCTTTGTCCACTGCTATTCTTCTCATCCGTATCATTGCGCAGGGCATTAACTTCAAATAATGTGGTCTTCATAGCCAGAAATATGTCCATATATATTGCCAGCAGATGTAATAGGATCAGAAGATTGAGTTAAGGGAGCAATTTTAGTGCAAGAAACTATAAAAAGGGAAAAGACCAAAATACATATAAACAAACAATAAGAAGCATAAAAGTTGAAAACTGTTAGATTCTCAATGGGGTTAAGGTCAGGCGCGTTTGCTGGCCAATAAAGCACAGTGATACTGTTGTTTTTAAACCAGGCATTGGTACTTTTGGCTGGAGAATGAATTTTCCATGTCCAAAAAGCTTGTCAGCAGAGGGCAGCATGAAGTGCTCTAAAATTTCCTGGTAGACGGCTGCGCTGACTTTGGACTTGATAAAACTCAATGGACCTACACCAGCAGATGACATGGCTCCCGAAACCATCACTGATTGTGGAGACTTCACACTAGAGTTCAATCAGCTTTGACTGTGTGCTTCTCCACTCTTCCTCCAGACTCTGGTACCTTGATTTCCAAACACCAATGACCGGAGGTAAACTTTCTTCATTACTATAACCAATTACCCATAAAATATCTATCTATCTATCTATCTATCTATCTATCTATCTATCTATCTATCTATCTATCTATCTATGTATTCAAAGATTGGAGGCAGCACACCATTCTAAGTGAAAAAGACTTATGTTTAATTGAACAACATGGCGACATTTCGGTTCTTTAGTGAGAACCTTTCAAGTCACTATTAAATAGAAGTCTTTTTCACTCGGAATGGTGTGCTGCCTCCAATCTATTTGGATGTATTTATCTATCCCATTAGTGCTATCTGTCTATCTTTAAATCTGATATTTCTAATACATGGAATTTTCTTTCTTTCTTTCTTTTCTTTCATTACAATGTGGTGATTCCTGTACCACTAAGGATTCTATAAGCTTATTATGTTTTTCTATAAATGTATTAGGGATTGCCTTGTAGAATTCATATCATCTTTGTTGTCTTACAAACTAATTTGTCCAATGGAAACCAAACAGAAATGGCGTCCAGCTGTGAGTTTTATACTTTACTGTAAACCAAAGAAAAAGAAGCACAAAACCCCGATGATGAGGTCATTGGACTAATGTTGACTCACAGTCATCCTGATGCCAGCTGGTAACACACCAGTTCAAGCTTAATTAACTAGCACAAATTCATTTCTGTGCTTTTTTTCCATGTGCTTAAAGGAAGTAAGCGGTTTAAAGCATGTCAAATGATTGGATGTGCCTTATAAAATCAGACTACTTTTGGCTTGAATTTTTAGAGCTCTCTTGAAACTCATATAATATATTTAAATGCTATTAAATTGCTAAATTTTAGAAAACCTTGAACATCACAGCAGTGTCCCTCCTCACATTAGATACTATTTTTCAATTTGTCACAAAGAATGCAAATGTGACAAAGCTAAATATTACTGTCGAAAAGTTGACACGTGTGTACTTTTTGTCTTTTAATGCTGATCCTGGCACTTTTCTAAAAAAAATAAATATATAAAAAATGGAGGTTTAGCAAATGGGATTTTATTGTCGCATATGATATTTTCTACAAAAATCTAACTTGTAGCTGAAATCTACGCCTGCTAATCTCCAGTGTCGAGTTTCTTTTCTGATGCCCAGACAACCCAAAGATTCACCAAATTTTTTAAGAGGTGTGCAGCTTTTAATACATTTGGCACACCTAACCTCTGCAGTCTTTAGGAACAAGACTAGTGTACAAAACTCCAGTCTTTATAAATTCCCCGCCATGTATTTAAACATCTGGCATGTCCAGGAGAAGATTGTGAGAAGCCCAAGGAAATTGCCTTAAAATCTATCTTAGCAGGCACAAGTCAGGAGAAAAACATGTCGACATGTACTAAAATCGCTTGATCTAGAGCCATGAGTATTAGCAGTGCAAAGGTTAAAGAAGAGAGATAATCAGAAGTGAGAGTTTTATTACAATTGGTTATTGGACATAATTGTACACAATGTGATAACTTGCATAGATGCTGGTTAAAACCACTGCAGTTTCGGCAGGAGTGGGATGATGCTGCGGGCCCTGGGCTCTCAGAAGATGTCAACCGGCATCTACTTCCCTGCGGTGAGCACTGGAAATAGAAAGGGCCTCCAGAGGTGGCAATGACGCAGATTGAGATCTCGAGAGGTGAAGAAAATGGGACGACTCAGCTCTTTGGCGCCAACATCTTCTGAGAGCCTAGGGCCCACATCATTGCCCCACTCCTGCCACCACTGGCCTCCTGAAGCAGCAGTTCCTGAAAACCCACTCCACCACCACTGCCCCCCAGGTAAGCTATCACTAAATAGGACAATAAGACGCACCACCATTAAAAAAAAAAAATGTTTTCCTCTTTTGCACCATAAAATTTGGGGTGCGTCTTATGGTCCTTGTACGTCTTATAGTCCGTAAAATATGGTAATTAATTTTACATTTTGATAGATTGGACTTTTATGGATCCAGCGATACCCCATATCTGTATTTTTGCATATCTTTATTGCTAATGGGTGTAGATTCAAACTTTTATGTTGTTTTTATTTTTTTCATTTCTTTTTTTTTACTTTTTAGTATATTTGTTGTCACCTTAAAGGACTTGAACCTGTAATTGTCTGATCGTTTGTGCCATGCACAGCAAAATCACATTTTGCTTTATATATTATATATACATCAACCACATTCGGATCTTTCAGACGGAACCTAAAAACCCACCTCTTCAGGAAAGCTTACAGCCTGCAATGACCCCGCTGCCTCCTCATCACTACTGAAGCTACAGCCCCACCAACACTGGAACTCCTGCAACCCTCAACCTATTGTCTCCTTCCCCACCATCCTGTAGAATGTAAGCCCTCAAGGGCAGGGTTCTTGCCCCTCTGTGTCAGTCTGTAATTGTTAGTTTGCTTACTGTAAGTGATATCTGTAATTTGTATGTAACCTCTTCTCATGTACATCACCATGGAATCAATGGTGCTATATAAATAAATAATAATAATAATAATAATAATAATAATAATAATAATAAATAATAATAATTGTCATGATCTCAATGGCAAGAGATCATAGTATAAGCATATATAGGAACTAGCTCTTGGAAGATGGGAACTGAGCTGACCATGAACTAAACCTAACGCACAACTAGCAGTGGCCGGGTAGCATGCCTACGTTGATTCTAGATGCCCAGCACCAGCCGGAGGACTAAATAATGCTAGCAGAGGAAAATATAAGTCCTAGCTCACCTCTAGAGAAATACCCCGAAAGGAGACAGAGGCCCCCCACATGTATTGGCGGTGAATTAAGATGAAATAACAAACGTAGTATGAAAATAGGTTTAGCAAATTTGAGGTCCACTTACTACATAGCAGAAGACAGAAAGGACACTTTCATGGTCAGCTGAAAACCCTATCAAAACACCATCCAGAAATTACTTTAAAACTCTGGCATTAACTCATAACACCAGAGTGGCAATTACTGTTCACAAGAGCTTTCCAGACACAGTAACGAAACTACAGCTGTGAACTGGAACAAAAATGCAAAAACAAACATGGACAAGAGTCCAACTTATCTAGTAGTTGTCTAGGAGCAGGAACAAGCACAGAGAGGCTTCTGATAACATTGTTGACCGGCAAGCAACTAACAGAGCAGCAAGGTTATATAGCGACTCCCACATCTTGACGGGAACAGGTGAACAGAGAAGATGAAAACACCAGTTCAATTCCATCAGTAGCCACCGGGGGAGCCCAGAATCCAAATTCACAACAGTACCCCCCCCTCAAGGAGGGGGCACCGAACCCTCACCAGAACCACCAGGGCGATCAGGATGGGCCCTATGAAAGGCACGAACCAGATCAGAGGCATGAACATCAGATGCATTCACCCAAGAATTATCCTCCTGGCCGTATCCCTTCCACTTGACCAAATACTGGAGTCTCCGTCTGGAAACACGAGAGTCTAAGATTTTCTCCACAACGTACTCCAACTCACCCTCAACCAACACCGGAGCAGGAGGCTCAACGGAAGGCACAACCGGTACCTCATACCTGCGCAATAATGACCGATGAAAAACGTTATGAATAGAAAAGGATGCAGGGAGGTCCAAACGGAAGGAAACAGGGTTAAGAATCTCCAATATCTTATACGGGCCGATGAACCGAGGCTTAAACTTAGGAGAAGAGACCCTCATAGGGACAAAACGAGAAGACAACCACACCAAATCCCCAACACAAAGCCGAGGACCAACACGACGGTGGCGGTTGGCAAAAAGCTGAGTCTTCTCCTGGGACAACCTCAAATTGTCCACCACCTGCCCCCAGATCTGATGCAATCTCTCCACCACAGCATCCACTCCAGGACAATCCGAAGATTCCACCTGACCAGAGGAAAATCGAGGATGAAACCCCGAATTACAGAAAAACGGGGACACCAAAGTGGCAGAGCTGGCCCGATTATTGAGAGCGAACTCTGCCAATGGCAAAAAAGCAACCCAATCATCCTGGTCAGCAGACACAAAACACCTCAGATATGTCTCCAGGGTCTGATTAGTCCGCTCGGTCTGGCCATTCGTCTGAGGATGGAAAGCGGACGAAAAAGATAAATCTATGCCCATCCTAGCACAGAATGCCCGCCAAAATCTAGACACGAATTGGGTCCCTCTGTCAGAAATGATATTCTCAGGAATACCATGCAAACGAACAACATTTTGAAAAAACAGAGGAACCAACTCGGAAGAAGAAGGCAACTTGGGCAGAGGAACCAAATGGACCATCTTAGAGAAACGGTCACACACCACCCAGATGACAGACATCTTCTGAGAAACAGGCAGATCTGAAATAAAATCCATCGAGATGTGCGTCCAAGGCCTCTTAGGAATAGGCAAGGGCAACAATAATCCACTAGCCCGAGAGCAACAAGGCTTGGCCCGAGCACAAACGTCACAAGACTGCACAAAGCCTCGCACATCTCGTGACAGGGAAGGCCACCAGAAGGACCTTGCCACCAAATCCCTGGTACCAAAAATGCCAGGATGACCTGCCAACGCAGAAGAATGAACCTCAGAGATGACTCTACTGGTCCAATCATCAGGAACAAACAGTTTATCAGGTGGGCAACGATCCGGTCTATCCGCCTGAAACTCCTGCAAGGCCCACCGCAGGTCTGGAGAAACGGCTGACAATACCACTCCATCCTTAAGGATACCTGTGGGCTCAGAGTTACCAGGCGAGTCAGGCTCAAAACTCCTAGAAAGGGCATCCGCCTTAACATTCTTAGAACCCGGTAGGTATGACACCACAAAATTAAACCGAGAGAAAAATAATGACCAGCGCGCCTGTCTAGGATTCAGGCGCCTGGCGGTCTCAAGATAAATCAAGTTTTTGTGGTCAGTCAATACCACCACCTGATGTCTGGCCCCCTCAAGCCAATGGCGCCACTCCTCAAAAGCCCACTTCATGGCCAAAAGCTCCCGATTCCCAACATCATAATTCCGCTCAGCGGGCGAAAATTTACGGGAAAAGAAGGCACAAGGCCTCATCACGGAGCAGTCAGAACTTTTCTGCGACAACACTGCCCCAGCTCCGATCTCAGAAGCGTCGACCTCAACCTGAAAAGGTAGAGCAACATCAGGCTGACGCAACACAGGGGCAGAGGAAAAACGGCGCTTAAGCTCCCGAAAGGCCTCCACAGCGTCAGGGGACCAATCAGCAACATCAGCACCCTTTTTAGTCAAATCGGTCAATGGCTTAGCAATATCCGAAAAACCAGCAATAAATCGACGATAAAAGTTAGCAAAGCCCAAAAATTTCTGAAGACTCTTAAGAGAAGAGGGCTGCGTCCAATCACAAATAGCTTGAACCTTGACAGGATCCATTTCAATGGAAGAGGGAGAAAAAATATATCCCAAAAAGGAAATCCTCTGTACCCCAAAAACACACTTAGAACCCTTCACACACAAAGAATTAGACCGCAAAACCTGGAAAACCCTCCTGACTTGCTGGACATGAGAGTCCCAGTCATCCGAAAAAATCAGAATATCATCCAGATACACAATCATAAATTTATCCAAATACTCGCGAAAAATATCATGCATAAAGGACTGGAAAACTGACGGAGCATTTGAAAGACCAAAAGGCATCACTAAATACTCAAAGTGGCCCTCGGGCGTATTAAATGCGGTTTTCCACTCATCCCCCTGCCTGATTCGCACCAAATTATACGCCCCACGAAGGTCAATCTTAGAGAACCACTTGGCCCCCTTTATGCGAGCAAATAAATCAGTCAGCAACGGCAATGGGTATTGATATTTTACAGTGATTTTATTCAAAAGCCGATAATCGATACATGGTCTCAAAGAGCCGTCTTTTTTTGACACAAAGAAAAAACCGGCTCCTAAGGGAGATGACGATGGACGAATATGTCCCTTTTCCAAGGACTCCTTTATATATTCTCGCATAGCAGCATGTTCAGGCACAGACAGATTAAATAAACGACCCTTTGGGTATTTACTACCCGGGATTAAATCTATGGCACAATCGCACTCTCGGTGCGGAGGTAATGAACCAAGCTTGGATTCTTCAAAGACGTCACGATAGTCAGACAGGAACTCAGGAATTTCAGAGGGAATAGATGATGAAATGGAAACCACAGGTACATCCCCATGAGCCCCCTTACATCCCCAGCTCAACACAGACATAGCTCTCCAGTCGAGGACTGGGTTGTGAGATTGCAGCCAAGGCAATCCTAGCACCAAATCATCATGTAGATTATACAGCACCAGAAAGCGAATAATCTCCTGGTGATCCGGATTAATACGCATAGTTACTTGTGTCCAGTATTGTGGTTTATTATTAGCCAATGGGGTGGAGTCAATCCCCTTCAGAGGAATAAGAGTCTCCAAAGGCTCTAAATCATACCCACAGCGTTTGGCAAAGGACCAATCCATAAGACTCAAAGCGGCGCCAGAGTCGACATAGGCGTCCGTGGTAATAGATGACAAAGAGCAAATCAGGGTCACAGATAGAATAAACTTAGACGGTAAGGTGCAAATGGAAACAGATTTATCAAGCTTTTTAGTGCGCTTAGAGCATGCTGATATTACATGAGTAGAATCACCACAATAGAAACACAACCCATTTTTCCGTCTAAAATTCTGCCGCTCGCTTCGGGACAGAATTCTATCACACTGCATACTCTCTGGCGACTTCTCAGTGGACACCGCCAGATGGTGCACTGGTTTGCGCTCCCGCAAACGCCTATCGATCTGAATAGCCATTGTCATGGACTCATTCAGACCCGCAGGCACAGGGAACCCCACCATAACATCCTTAATGGCATCAGAGAGACCCTCTCTGAAAGTCGCCGCCAGGGCGCACTCATTCCACTGAGTAAGCACAGACCATTTACGGAATCTTTGGCAGTAAATTTCCGCTTCATCTTGCCCCTGAGATAGGGACATCAAAGTTTTTTCTGCCTGAAGCTCCAAATGAGGTTCGTCATAAAGCAACCCCAAGGCCAGAAAAAACGCATCCACATTGAGCAACGCAGGATCCCCTGGTGTCAATGAAAAAGCCCAGTCTTGAGGGTCACCCCGGAGCAAGGAAATCACAATCCTGACCTGCTGTGCAGGGTCTCCAGCAGAGCGGAATTTCAGGGACAAAAATAATTTACAATTATTTCGAAAATTCTGAAACCCAGATCTATTCCCCGAGAAAAATTCCGGCAAAGGAATTCTCGGCTCAGATACAGGTGCATGAAAAACAAAGTCTTGCAAATTTTGTACCTTCGTGGCGAGATTATTCAAACCTGCAGTTACACTCTGAAGATCCATTACAAACAGGTGGACACAGAGCCATTCAAAGATTAGGAAAAAAAAAAAAAAAAAAATTCTCAGCAGACTTCTTATTTCTCTCCTTTCTCAGCCAAGGAATTTAACCCTTTAGTGGGCCGGTCAAACTGTCATGATCTCAATGGCAAGAGATCATAGTATAAGCATATATAGGAACTAGCTCTTGGAAGATGGGAACTGAGCTGACCATGAACTAAACCTAACGCACAACTAGCAGTGGCCGGGTAGCATGCCTACGTTGATTCTAGATGCCCAGCACCAGCCGGAGGACTAAATAATGCTAGCAGAGGAAAATATAAGTCCTAGCTCACCTCTAGAGAAATACCCCGAAAGGAGACAGAGGCCCCCCACATGTATTGGCGGTGAATTAAGATGAAATAACAAACGTAGTATGAAAATAGGTTTAGCAAATTTGAGGTCCACTTACTACATAGCAGAAGACAGAAAGGACACTTTCATGGTCAGCTGAAAACCCTATCAAAACACCATCCAGAAATTACTTTAAAACTCTGGCATTAACTCATAACACCAGAGTGGCAATTACTGTTCACAAGAGCTTTCCAGACACAGTAACGAAACTACAGCTGTGAACTGGAACAAAAATGCAAAAACAAACATGGACAAGAGTCCAACTTATCTAGTAGTTGTCTAGGAGCAGGAACAAGCACAGAGAGGTTTCTGATAACATTGTTGACCGGCAAGCAACTAACAGAGCAGCAAGGTTATATAGCGACTCCCACATCTTGACGGGAACAGGTGAACAGAGAAGATGAAAACACCAGTTCAATTCCATCAGTAGCCACCGGGGGAGCCCAGAATCCAAATTCACAACAAATAATAGCCCAAATCACTGTCTCCTTTGAAGCACAGACACAGGCTGGATTGAAATGCAGTTTCATGATGACAAGAACGGATGTCTTCAGTAGATCTCAGCTGTCACAGCAACCCATCAATGGCCTATGATCCCTTTGCTGGGCAGCCAATGAGTGCATAGAATGACGCGCCCCCATCCGGTGTGCCAGTTGACAGTGACATTTAATAGGTTAATATTAGCAGGCTCCGCTCCACTTGTGGATGTCAGAGGCAAGTCCTAGCAGTGTCAAAGCATTTGTATTTCTTGTATGGGGTAGAATCACCCCATGGGCCCACTCCACACACTCAGTCCCGACTTGTAGCGTACATGTATGGCGGATGTCAGTAACATGTTAACTAAAAAAAGTATACTTTAGTCTGGATGGTACAATCTTTTTAACAAATAATATAATCCCATGTTGCATTTCCTAATTTATGTCTCAAAAAGGAGAAGTTTTCTAAGAATTTTAAAAAAATACTATTACATTTATATTACACTCCAAATCAAGGATATAGCATGATGTGCTGGTCCATACCTAGGATGTCTCATTAGACTGGCATCTGAATCTAATTAGCTGCATTAATGTAACTTTACTCTTAAATTCTTTTTCACAAACTGAGCGAAAACCAAAATACCCTTAATGCGCTTTTAAGAAACCTAGCTTGTAATCAATCTTGATGAGGTGCTTTATATACTTTTATGTCAACCCCCTTCCTTCGTTTGTTAGGCAAATGTCATTTAATATTAACATCACTGCCCTTTAATTACAGCGTTCCAGTAACTGACACTTAGTGATTTAGCACACTACATCAGCCACCTTCTAATCAAGAATAATATGTGCATTTCTGGAATATACATTGCTACTTAACATACACATGTACTGTATTTTTTGTAATGAAGTGTGATTACCATGATTACTATTTTATCAATTACTACTATTCTTATTTTCGCTAACATTGCATTGTGCTACAAACATATTTAGTTGACTTAAAGGGGTTTTCCCAAGAACAAAAGTTAATTTTAATCAATAGATATTGGAATAATAATAATTTCCACAATTGGATGTGTTTAAATAAAATGTTCCTGTGCCGAGATAATCCTATAAATGTGTCCCTGCTGTACTATGTAATGGCTGTGTGTAACCGTACAGGGACATGGTCTGATCATACCACAGCTCCGGGGTGAAGCAAAAGAGAGTATACAGACAGGACAGTATGGGATCGCAGATGCTGCTTTCTGTGAGGTAAAATATGTTTGAAACAGGCAGTGAAATGTTTTACCTCACAGAAAGAATTAGATGTTATCTCATGTTGTAATGTCTGTACACTGTTTGCAGAATTATTAGGCAAGTTGTATTTTAGAGGATTATTCTTATTATTGATCAACAACTACGTTCTCAATCAACTCAAAAGACTCATAAATATCAACGATTAATATTTTTAGAAGTTGGAGTGTTTTTTTTTTTAGATTTGGCTATCTTAGGAGGATATCTGTTTGTGCAGGTAACTATTACTGTACAGAATTATTAGGCAACTTAATAAAAACCAAATATATTCCCATCTCACTTGTTTATTTTCACCAGGTAAACCAATATAACTGCACAAAATTTAGAAATAAACATTTCTGACATGCAAAAACAAACCCCCCAAAAATTAGTGACCAATATAGCCACCTTTCTTTATGATGACACTCAGCAGCCTTCCATCCATAGATTCTGTCAGGTGTTTGATCTCACATCATATTGATATTTCCAGCAAAAAGATACCTCGGATTATAATACTATAGTCAAGTACACTAATCAGAAGGTGCTATAGTGGTATCTAAATTAGTACTAATGGGAAACAGGTTCAACGTGAAAACAGATATTAAAACATACAAAAAGACACGTATGCAAGAACAATGATAGAAAACTTTATTAGTACATATAAAAAGTCAGTAAAATATTGTAGCCAATAGTGCTTAGTGAGCCAAAAATAGCAACAAAAGGCGTCACCAACAGGAGGGCAAGATATTAACAAAAATAAATAAATAAACACATAGCAAGACCACAATGGGATGAATAGGAAAAAAAGGGGCCGTACACAAAGGGTTAGTATAAAATAGTTACCAGAGATAAATATAAATAAGTATAAATATATACCCCAGTGTTAGGAACCAAAAAATCCTAAATATGTAAACAATGATGGAAATGGATTCTGGACCATGGGTAAGAATAAAGGTGCATAGTGTAAAGACTTAGGGGGAGAAAAAAAAAAAAAAAAAAAAAGAATAATATACCACAAGCCAAGTCTTAGCTACCCAGGCACATAAAACCCAAATGTACAACTAAATCAATCAATGTGGTCAGCATAAATAAGTATGAATGAATCTTACCATCACGTGTGGAGACGCCGCAACCCCAAAGGGGTTGGTAAGATTCATTCATACTTATTTATGCTGACCACATTGATTGATTTAGTTGTACATTTGGGTTTTATGTACCTGGGTAGCTATTATTTTATTTATTTATTTTTTTTATTATTTATTTTTTTTTTATTATTTTTTTTTTCTCCCCCTAAGTCTTTACACTATGCACCTTTATTCTTACCCATGGTCCAGAATCCATTTCCATCATTGTTTACATATTTAGGATTTTTTGGTTCCTAACACTGGGGTATATATTTATACTTATTTATATTTATCTCTGGTAACTATTTTATACTAACCCTTTGTGTACGGCCCCTTTTTTTCCTATTCATCCCATTGTGGTCTTGCCATGTGTTTATTTATTTTTGTTAATATCTTGCCCTCCTGTTGGTGACGCCTTTTGTTGCTATTTTTGGCTCACTAAGCACTATTGGCTACAATATTTTACTGACTTTTTATATGTACTAATAAAGTTTTCTATCATTGTTCTTGCATACGTGTCTTTTTGTATGTTTTAACAGGTGTTTGATCTGTCTACGACCAACATTGCGTGCAGCAGCCACCACAGCCTCCCAGACACTGTTCCGAGAGGTGGACTGTTTTCCCTTCCTGTAGATCTCACATTTTATGAGGGACCACAGGTTGTCTATGGGGTTCAGATCAGGTGAACAAGGGGGCCATGTCATTATTTTTTCTTCTTTGAGACCTTTACTGGCCAGCCACGCTGTGGAGTAGTTGGAGGCATGTGATGGAGCATTGTCCTGCAGGAAAATCATGTTTTGTGTTTTTCTTGAACGACACTGACTTATTCCTGTACCACTGCTTGAAGAAGTTGTCTTCCAGAAACTGGCAGTAGGTCTGGGAGTTGAGCTTCACTCCATCCTCAACCCGAAAAGGTCCCACATGTTCATCTTCGAAGATACCAGCCCATACCTCACCTCCACCTTGCTGGCGTCTGAGTCGGAGTGGAGCTCTCTGCCCTTTACTGATCCAGCCTCTGGCCCATCCATCTGGCCCATCAAGAGTCACTCTCATTTCATCAGTCCATAAAACCTTTGAAAACTCAGTCTTAAGATATTTCTTGGCCCAGTCTTGACGTTTTATCTTATGTTTCTTGTTCAAAGGTGGTCGTTTTTCAGCCTTCCTTACCTTGGCCATGTCCCTGAGTATCGCACACTTTGTGCTTTTTGCTACTCCAGTAACGTTGCAGCTCTGAAATATGGCAAAGCTGGTGGCAAATGGCATCTTGGCAGCTTCACGCTTGATTTTCCTCAATTCATGGGCAGTTATTTCGCGCCTTTTTGCCCAACACGCTTCTTTCGACCCTGTTGGCTATTTGCCATGAAACGCTTGATTGTTCGCTGATCACACTTCAAACGTTTGCCAATTTCAAGACTGCTGCATCCCTCTGCAAGACATCTCACAATTTTGGACTTTTCAGAGCCCGTCAAATCTCTCTTCTGACTCATTTTGCCAAGGGAAAGGAAGTTGCCTAATAATTAAGCACACCTTTATATAGGGTTTTGATGTAATTGGACAACACCCCTCCTCATTACAGAGATGCACATCACCTGATTTACTTAATTGGTAGTTGGCTCTCAAGCCTGAATAGCTTGGAGTAGGACAACATGTATAAAAAGTATCATGTGATCAAAATACAACTTACCTAATAATTTTGAACACAGTGTATATTCTCTTTTGCTTCCTCCCCTATCAAGGAGCTGTGGTATTATAAGACCATGTTCCTGCATGGTCAGACACAGCCATTACACAGTACACAGCAGGGGCAAATTGATTATCTCAGCATGGGAACATTTTTATTTAGCACATTTATTTGTGAAACTAATTTTTATTGCAACACCCATTCATTAAATTGTACTTTGCTCATAGGACAATCCCTTTAAACTTTAATGGCACATTCTTAAATGGGTTATCATGTTAACATATCTATAATGGGACCCTCACATGCCGAATAGCGGGGACATGCAGCAGCTTAGTATTGGGGTCAAAAAGGGTGAATACCATAGTAAGGTAGTAACTAAATTTTTATGGGCTTAAAATTTCTGGGGCCCTTCCCACTGTTTTCCACTATGAGCAATGTAGTGACTACTTAATTCCCCCTGAGACCGTCAAGCAGATAGTGGCTACTTGGCATTTGCATTGGCAGTGAGCGAGATGATAGAGGGCAATTATTGAGATGAATTTGTCATTGATTGCTGTGCTCCGCACAAGCAATGACCAGGTTGACAAAGCTCAAAATAATGAAGTATAAATGTGCCCATTCACTATTCATTATACTGAACTTTATCATCTTGGTTACTACCTATGCAGAGTGCAGCAGACAATGGCAAAGTTATCTCAACAGCTGCATCTATATAGGCACTGGTGGCTGTATCTGATATGACAGACACTGGCCTTAGTGTAATTATGTATTGAATCATGTTCACAGCGCAGCAGAGATGAAGAAAGACTTGGGTTGCAATCTGGGGAGAAAGCAGTTGAATCGGGGCACGATCACACCCACAATATGCAGGGTACTATAATATGGAAAGGGAAGAGTTAGGATGGTGGACACTCACAGCCATGTTATGAAGAAGGACCAAAATTACCATATGATATACTGTATTCTCCCCAGAATTCAATGCTGATTTCAATACTACTATTGAAAAATTAAAAAAAAATGAAAACCAGGCAATTTGAAGGAAATGTTAATGTACTACTATTAAATCCATATTTTTAAAACTATTTTAGTGTTTTCTTAAAGTCCAATGCATGTGCTTGGAGGATAAAGAGCTCAATGCTGGACTGGTGGAAGGGACACAGGGAGTACTAGCAATCCCAGGCACTGGCAGCCTATGCTTTGCCACTCGGGGCTTGTCCCAGAAACCCTTCACATAAAATCGAACTGTCATCAAACTTCTACGCTTTATCACCCTTAAGTTGCTTATTACTAAACAGATGATGCGGATGAAAAAGAATCTCTTGACTACAATAAAATATATTTTTTCCTAGAATTTCCTAAAATATTTTAGTATTGTGTAGCTTATGGGCGCCCTGCAGAAACGTTACTATCTGGAAAGTGATTAGGAAAAATGTCTCAGCGGATGAACATGAAGCTTTAAGTTACTGCTGTTTCTGGATCATCTTTATGGAAATTCAATTAGAGACACAAGTAAATGAAAATAATCATAAATTACAAAGCCAAGGAATGTATCTTTGGCCGTGTAGGTATAGCCCTTCAACAAGGTGTGCAGCATAAATGATTAAATGCCCTATATTTATTTGTAGTCTGACTCTAAGCCTCATAAATTATACATGAACTAAAGTCCAAAATTTCACTTCGTAGTATCATAGTATCATAGTTAGCAAGGCCGAAAACAGACATTTGTCCATCCAGTTCAGCCTATATTCTATCAGAATAGCTAATAATAATAATCTTTATTTATATAGCGCCAACATTTTCCGCAGCACTTTATCCCCAGATCTACGTCCTTCTAAAGAATCTAATAACTGTAAGATACAATATTGTTACTCTCCAGGAAGACATCCAGGTCTCTCTTGAACCCCTCGACTGAGTTCGCCATCACCACCTCCTCAGGCAAGGAATTCCAGATTCTCACTGCCCTAACTGCAAAGAATCCTCTTCTATGTTGGTGGAAAAACCTTCTCTCCTCCAGACGCAGAGAATGCCCCCTTGTGACCATCACATTCCTTGGTATAAACAGATCCTCGGAGAGATATTTGTATTGTCCCCTTATACTTAGACATGGTTATTAGATCGCCCCTCATTCATCTTTTTTCTAGACTAAATAATCCTAATTTTGCTAACCTCTCTGAGTATTGTAGTTCCCCCATCCCCTTTATTAATTGTGTTGCCCTCCTTTGTACTTGCTCTAGTTTCATTATACCCTTCCTGAGCACCGGTGCCCAAAACTGTACACAATACTCCATGTACGGCTCATAGGAAGAAGTCACTGCAAATTACAAATGTACAATTTATTTTAATAAGCCTTATAGATTGTCATACATTAATACATGAATTACATAACATGCTGTTCTGTAGATTTGTTGTCCCCAATGTCTGCTGCTTGACCTTGTTGTAATGGACTGCCATCTTTAAAAGATGGAGGCAACATGACACTCACTGTATCCCTCTGCTAATAAAGCCAGAATTTAGCCCTTCTTTTCCTCACTCAAGACTTTTCTTTTCAACTCCTTTGGCATGGTTAAAAGCTATTTTTTCATTCCTATTACTTTTGGGATATTACTAGCACTTGTTTTGCCATCCAGCTTGTCCCATTGCAAGAAGATTGTGAACACCACAGCAGGGTTTTTTATACTTTCCTTCGTTAAATAAGATATGGTTCAGATGATCACCTAATTAGAAGCACATTAAGTAGAATGAGGTGTACTCTGGTTGGAAATCAACTGACACTGGAATGGAATGGCTGTCAGACATGTAGAGAAGCTGATTTTTATAAAACTGTGCAGCAGTCTCTTAATTTTTGCCAGAGCTGTATATATAGCTATGTACATAATACAAATAAAAATAGCAGAGTAGTATTTCAGCAAGTGAGACAACTCTGCATCAATCTGGCCACTTGTGCAGGAGCGAACTATTCTTAATTAGCCCTGAGGAAGAAAACAGTTGTTTTCGAAACGCGTAGGCTGTGTTGGTCCTTACCGCGATCCGTACCGAACGCTGCAGTCACGTGGGGCGGTCACCTGATTCACTGCGTCACAAGGGTCCTATACGCGCCACTCACTTCGCTCGCACTGTGCGGCGCTGCCGGCCCTAGACGGAGTGTTCCCGCCCCTGGCTGAAGTTTCGGTGCACGGAGTAGCTGCCACCGGCCGGGGCAGCTCTCCGCTACAGTACTTTGACAAAGACTGCGCTTACTCTATCGATAAATTTGGAGCAATCACGGCGATGGACACATGATGCATCTTCACTTTTAAGGTATTGGCTCTTCATCCAGGTCGTGTGATTAAGCTGCAAGTTGTAGCGCTTAAACTGTTTTTTACAGAGAAGGCTTACAATTTCAATTCAGTGTACTATTGAGCTACTTGTCTGGACTACACACTCATCTGAGTATAGGGTATACCAGCGCGAAATATTCATATATTCAGTTTTTTAACTTGTTTTTGGCAATTTTTTGTGGTGATTGTCTATACTTCGCTGCAGGTATTGCATACCCTGCACCTAAAATTAGCGCCACTTTCATTTTCTATTTTTGACTATTCTTAATTATGCCAGATGTACTATTCCTTTGTTCAGTAAGTCAGGGGACATGAGCCACTGTTTCATGTGAGACTGTCTGCTGCCCCTTGTATACTAATTTGTGGAATTCCTTATCTGTGCGGACTGCATCAGTCCTCTGTGGTGTACTATTCTGCAACATTTGGGGGACAATTATGCAGTCTAATTGAACTAGCAAACAATGAGGGAACAGACATGTTTGTCTTCCCCCAATCCTGTGGGCCACAATGCCATGAAATGTGAGCTGTGGTATATCAAAGAGGCTTGCTCCTGTCACCTGTGTGATTTTACAGGACTTCAGCCTAGGGACCATGGTTCCAGCTAGTGGATTACAGAACTGCTTGCTGCCAAACACTGAGCACACAAATTCATTTGGAGAACCCAGGTTGGGACAATCCTCTAACCTGGCCACATACCTCCCTGTGCTAGGTCAGCTTCCTAAGCTTGCTGCTATCTCCTCTCAGTGGGTGCCCACCAAAACGGGCTCATGCTGGCTGGAGTAGATGGCTCCAAAGTTGCGGAGGTTGTGAACCCTGGCAAGCCAACAGAAGGGTGAGACTCTGTCACCTGCACCATCTTGTATCCTTGCTGGAAATATAGTTTATTCTGTTGACCGTTGGTGGCCCAATAAAGTCTTACCAGAGTGTGGTACCCTCACCCTCTGTTGTCTAAGTAGTGTTCTACCAACTGGAAAGGAGTAAGTGGGATTAGCCATGGTCCACGCAGTCTTTTAAAAGACAGTCAGGCCAGTGGATTAGAGCACCCACTGACCCTCGTGTCTCCACCATTAGTTCTTAAAGGAAACATTCAACAAAAAGGATCCATAGCAGTGCATAATGTGCAACAGATGATGATGTCACTTTTCACCCTCCTTATATTTTGTAGCTTTTTCAACTACTGAAGTAGTTAGAATGAACCTGTGAGGATTCAAACCCAGCAGCTCTTGTGCACCAGGCTGCAGCTCTTCCCTCTGAGCTATTCAGCTCGCTGGACAGTTCCTTTCCAAACCAGGTACTAGTAACTGTGTGGTTCCTGATTGACTCCATCCTAAGTTCTTGATTGTCTCCACTCTTAGTTTCTGATTGGCTCCACCCTGTGATCTCCTGATTGAACATCCTACTTAAACCTGACAGTGCACTTCCTTCCTTGTGAGGTTATTGAGCTCCCAGCCTTTAGTGTAGCTTCTTCCCACCTGCTGCTTATCCTCAGGATCCTACTGCTGCTCCATGTACCGATCTCTGGCTATATCCTGATTACAATTCCTGCTAATCCTCAAGATCCTACTGTTGCTCCATGTACCAACCTCTGGCTATATCCTGACTATGTTACCTGCTTATCCTCCCAACTACACTGCTGCTCCATGTACCGACCTCTGGCTATATCCAGACTACGATTCCTGCTTATCCTCAAGATCCTACTGCTGCTCCGTGTACCGACCTCTGGCTATATCCTGACAATGCTACCTGCTGGTGCTTATTATTTCCCCTTGTTTGGCATTGTTTGTTAGAACAGCTGTGGCACTGTGACATCTGACCCCTCAATTCCAGCTTTATTCATTTCACTTTTCAGTAGCCCTGTTTTATTCCTTGAATTTGTGGCTCTGGCCTGTCCAGAAACTGTGGGGTTAATTTCTGTTATGGTGTGTTTCTGTCTGCGATCAGTGAGTGGGGTTGATCATGATTTAAACTCATGGGAATCAGTTCCCACTGCCAGTCAATAGCTCTCCTATCCTGGTATACACCCCTGTGCTGTGCTACTATGTTTTGTCCTTATTAGTCTCATTCTTTGACCTCGGCTTGACATTTGATTACCCGCTTGCTTTATTATTTTATCCATGAAGTTACCTCTTGGCATTGGCCCTGCTTAGCGACCTTCCTGCCTCTGGTTCACTCCTCTGGCCAGCAGCCCTTCCATGGAAGCATTCCAGTAGACCCAGTTGTAAGATGAGATCCCTGTATAGTTGTTAAAAAGTGAAGGTTAAGGTTCCCCTGGAGTCTGCCAGATGGAGTGACTTGTGCCAAATCTGTCCAAGCAAGCATCTTTGAACCTTACAGATGTGAGAGTTACTAGTAGTGTTGAGCGATACCGTCCGATACTTGAAAGTATCGGTATCGGAAAGTATCGGCCGATACCGGCAAAATATCGGATCCAATCCGATACCGATACCCGATACCAATACAAGTCAATGGGACTCAAGTATCGGACGGTATTCCTGATGGTTCCCAGGGTCTGAAGGAGAGGAAACTCTCCTTCAGGCCCTGGGAACCATATAAATGTGTAAAAGAAAGAATTAAAATAAAAAATATTTCTATACTCACCTGTCCGACGCAGCCGGGACTTCAGCGAGGGAACCGGCAGCGTTGTTTGTTTAAAAATCGCGCTATTACTTGGTTACGTGAATTCCCGGCTTGTGATTGGTCAGGTCGGCCATGTTGCCGGGACGCGGACCAATCACAGCAAGCCGTGACGAAATTACGTCACGGCTTGCTGTGATTGGTCCGCGTCCCGGCAATATGGCCGCCCTGACCAATCACAAGCCGGGACGTCACGGGAGGCTGGACACGCGCTCATTTTAAAATGGGCGCGTGTCCAGCCTCCCGTGACGTCACGGCTTGTGATTGGTTGCGCCGCGATCAACCAATCACAAGCCGGGAGGCTGGACGCGCTCATTTTGAAATGGGCGCGTGTCCAGCCTCCCGTGACGTCACGGCTTGTGATTGGTTGCGCCGCGATCAACCAATCACAAGCCGGGAGGCTGGACGCGCTCATTTTGAAATGGGCGCGTGTCCAGCCTCCCGGCTTGTGATTGGTTGACCGCGACGCAACCAATCACAAGCCGTGACGTCACGGGAGGCTGGACACGCGCCCTTTTTAAAATGAGCGCGTTTCCAGCCTCCCGTGACGTCACGGCTTGTGATTGGTTAATGGCGGCCATGTTGCCGGGACGCGGACCAATCACAGCAAGCCGTGACGTATTTTCGTCACGGCTTGCTGTGATTGGTCCGCGGCCCGGCAACATGGCCGCCCTGACCAATCACAAGCCGGGACTTCGCGTAACCATGTAAAAGCGGGAATTTTAAACAAACAACGCTGCCGGTTCCTGCGCTGAGGTCCCGGCTGCGTCGGACAGGTGAGTATAGCGATATTTTTTATTTTAATTCTCTATTTTACACATTTTAACATTAATGTTGTTCCGATACCCGATACCACAAGAGTATCGGAATCCCGGTATCGGAATTCCGATACAGCAAGTATCGGCCGATACCCGATACTTGCAGCATCGGAATGCTCAACACTAGTTACTAGACATTTATTATTGGAGGTCTATAAGGAGGTCTAAAAAGTGATAAAGGAACTAACAAGTAGTGTGCACATGTTAGAGAGTAACTTCAGATTAGACTACACCTCTTTTCAGAGTAACTGGAAATAAAAAACACATTCAAATATTTCTTATTTTAGGTTATTAATATGACAAAACATGAAAATACATTTCCTTCTTCTAGCAGCTTCCCAACTTACAAGGCCGAGATCAGCTCCGAGCCATCTGTTTTTGTTGGCTTTATCCAGTGTCCCAAGGTGGTTTCTTCTAGATATGAATCATCACCAATTCTTTCCTCTCATGACAGTATGCCCAAACATTGCTACATTTATGCTCTACGCCTAAAACTAACTCTTTCTATGTCGTCTAGCCATGGCTTAGAAGACAAGAACATAACCATGCTGATCAGTGCCCTAGAAAGCTGGCAATGACAAATCCTTGGTTCTCTATACACAATCCATATTTGGCTACCTATACAGGAGGAAGAGTGGGTTAAAACAAGAGATATGGTCACTTTGCCATGTTAGGAGAGACAGTAATTTCTGCTGGCTTAGGAATGGAAGAAGCAGAGGAACAGTCAAGCAGCTTCTGGCACTTCTAAAGCAGCGGACTATTCTTTTGGGAGATGAAGTCAGATAAAAGACACCTTCCAATAATCAATTGAAAGACATAGTTGACAATCTGAAAGAAAGAAAAATTTTACTTCCAATTATTTTTTCTTATCATTTATTCACCAAAATAAATAATAGCTTTACCATGCAGAGTTCGTTTTGGGAGAGCAACAACTATCAATGACTGTAAAAAGATAAATTATAAAATGATTTTATGCAATAAACTGTATGCTTAATTAATTGGAAATTAATTTTAAACTGCAAAATTTATGAACTGTCCATTGGACAGGTTAACTGATTAGTGTGGGTCCCATCAATCGCAAGAACATAAGTTCACTGTTTTTCCCTATTTCCCCTTTAGTCACAGGAGTACGGACAAAAGAAGTTTAATAAAGTGGCCTATTGCAAATGCGCCCTGCTGCATGAGTGACAACTCTCTCAGCCCCTACATCATGGAGTTCTCAGATTCCACAGCAAAAACCTGCCGACAAATTCCCTTTAACTTCTTCACCCCCGGGCCATTTTCCATTTTTGTATTTCTTGTTTTTGCTCCCCTCCTTCCCAGAGCCATAACTTATTTATTTTTCTGTCAATATGGCCAAGTGAGGGCTTATTTTTTTGCGGGACGAGTTGTACTTTTGAACGATACCATTGGTTTTACCATATAGTGTACTGGAAAATGGAAAAAAATCCAAGTGCGGTGAAATTGCAAAAAAGTGCAATTCCACAATTGTTTTTTTAACCATGTTCACCAAATGCTAAAACTGACCTGCCGTTATGACTCTTCAGGTCATTACAAATTTGTAGATACCAAACATGTATAAGTTCTTGTTTATTTAAGTGGTGAGTAAAAATCGAAAGTTTGTTAAAAAAAAAAATTCCATCATTTTCTGGGACCCATAGCATCTCCATTTTGCAGGATCTGGGGTGGTTGAGGGCTTAGTTTCTGTGCACGGAGCTGACATTTTTATCGATACCATTTTTATGTAGATATGATGTTTTGATTGCCCGTTATTGCATTTTAATGCAATGTTGTGGCCACCAAAAAAAAACGTAATTCTGGCGTTTTGACTTTTTTTCTCATTATGCTGTTTACTGTTTCTGAATACGGCGATGCCAAATATATGTTTGTTTTTTTTAGTTGCTTTATTTTGAATGGGGCGAATGGGGGATGACTTAAGCTTTTATATATACATTTTTTAAAATATTTTTAAAAACATTTTTTTAATATTCACTGGCCTCAGTACTCTCCATGGGAGATTAGAATCTGCGATCATTCGATCTCTTGTGCTACACAGCAGAGCTTCAGCCCTGCTTTGTGTAGCAGAAATGCTCACTTCCTATGAGCACCAACTGCTGGGCGACGCTCATAGTCATCCTGCAAAGACAACAACAGGCGTCTCCTGCAAACCCCAGGTTGTAATGCCAACCCATTGGCGACACACGGTCATGTGATATAGGCACTGATGGGTGGGATTGGTCATGTGCTTCCGGTGCGATCATGTTAACCCCTTCATGACCCAGCCTATTTTGACCTTAATGACCTGGCCATTTTTTGCAATTCTGACTAGTGTCCCTTTATAAGGTAATAACTCAGGAACGCTTCAACATATCCTAGCGATTCAGAGATTGTTTTTTCATGACATATTGGGCTTCATGTTGGTGGTAAATTTAGTTCGAAAATTTTTGTGTTTATTTGTGAAAAATTGGAAATTTGGCAAAAAAATTTAAAATTTTGCAATTTTCAAATTTAGAATTTTTATTCTGTTAAACCAGAGAGTTATGTGACACAAAATAGTTAATAAATAACATTTCCCACATGTCTACTTTATATCAGCACAATTTTGGAAACAAATTTTTTTTCTGCTAGGAAGTTATAAGGGTTAAAATTTGACCAGCGATTTCTCATTTTTACAGCAAAATTTACAAAACCATTTTTTTCAGGGACCACCTCACATTTGAAGTCAGTTTGAGGGGTCTATATGGCTGAAAATACCCAAAAGTGACACCATTTTAAAAACTGCACCCCTCAAGGTCCTCAAAACCACATTCAAGAAGTTTGTTAACCCTTCAGGTGTTTCACAGCAGCAGAAGCAACATGGAAGGAAAAAATTATCATTTAACTTTTTAGTCACAAAAATTATATTTAGCAACATTTTTTTTATATTACCAAGAGTAAAAGGAGAAACTGGACCCCTAAAGTTGTTGTCCAATTAGTCCTAAGTACGACTATACCCCATATGTGGGGGGGAACCACTGTTTGGGCGTATGGCAGGGTTCGGAAGGGAAGGAGTGCCATTTGACTTTTTGAATTGAAAATTAGCTCCAATCGTTAGCGGACACCATGTCGCGTTTGGAGAGCCCCTGTGTGCTTAAACATTGGAGCTCCCCCACAAGTGACCCCATTTTGGAAACTAGACCCCTCAATGAACTTACCTAGATGCATAGTCAGCACTTTAAACCCTCAGGTGCTTCATAAATTGATCCGTAAAAATGAAAAAGTAATTTTTTTTCACAAAATTTTTTTTAAGCCTCAATTTTTTTATTTTTCCTTGGCCACAGGATAAAATGGATCCTAAAATATGTTGGGCAATGTCTGCTAAGTACATTGATACCTCATATGTGGGGGTAAACCACTGTTTGGGTGCATGGCAGGGCTCGGAAGGGAAGGAGCGCCATTTGACTTTTTGAATGGAAAATTAGCTCCAATCGTTAGCGGACACCATGTCACGTTTGGAAAGCCCCTGTGTGCCTAAACATTGGAGCTCCCCCACAATTTACCGTTTTTTGGAAACTAGACCCCCCAAGGAACTTATCTAGATGTGTGGTGAGCACTTTGAACCCCCAAGTGCTTCACAGAAGTTTATAACGCAGAGCCGTGAAAATAAAAAATCATTTTTTCTTTCCTCAAAAATCATTTTTTAACCCACAATTTTTTATTTTCACAAGGGTAACAGGAGAAATTCAACCGCAAAAGTTGTTGTGCAGTTTGTCCTGAGTACGCTGATACCCCATATCTGGGGGTAAACCGCTCTTTGGGCACACGTCAGGGCTTGGAAGGGAAGTAGTGACGTTTTGAAATGCAGACTTTGATGGAATGGTCTGCGGGTGTCACGTTGCGCTTGCAGAGCCCCTGATGTGCCTAAACAGTAGAAACCCCCACAAGTGACCCCATTTTGGAAACTAAACCCCCCAAGGAACTTATCTAGATGTGTGGTGAACACTTTGAACCCCCAAGTGCTTCACAGAAGTGAATGCAGAGCCGTGAAAATAAAAAATAATTTTTCTTTCCTCAAAAATGATTTTTTAGCCCACAATTTTTATTTTCACAAGGGTGACAGGAGAAATTCCCAAAAGTTGTTTTCCATTTTGTCCTTAGTATGCTGGTACCCCATATGTGGGGGTAAACCACTGTTTGGGCACACGTCGGGGTTCGGACATTGACTTTTTGAAGGCAAGATTGGCTGGAATCAATAGTGGCGCCATGTTGCGTTTGGAGACCACTGATGTCCCTAAATAGTGGAAACCCCTCAATTCTAACTCCAACACTAACCCCAACACATCCCTATCCCTAATCCCAACTCTAACCATGACCCTAATCACAACCCTAACCCCAGCCCTAACCCCAACACACCCCTAACCCTAATCCCAATCCTAACCACAACCCTAACCCCAACACACCCCTAACCCTAATCCCACATAACCCTAACCACAAGCCTAACCCTAACCCCAACACACACAACACACCCCTAGCCCTAATCTTAACCCTAATTCCAACCCTAACCCTAATTCCAACCCGAACTCTAATTCCAACCCTAACCCAAAGGCTATGTGCCCACGTTGCGGATTTGTGTGCGGATTTTCCGCACCGTTTTTGAAAAATCCGCAGGTCAAACGCACTCCGGATTTCCAGTGTTTTTTGTGCGGATTTCACCAGCGGATTCCTATACAGGAACAGGTGTAAAACACTGCGGAATCCACACAAAGAATTGAAATGCTGCGGAAAATGGTTTTCCATAGGTTTACATGGTACTGTAAACGTGATGGAAAACTGCTGCGAATCCGCAGCCAAATCTGCACCGTGTGCACATAGCCTAATTCTAACCCTAACCCTAATTCTAACCATTACCCTAACCCTAATTGCAACCCTAACCCTATCCTTAATTGCAACCCTAACCCTAACACTAGTGGAAAAATAAAAATAAATATATTTTCTTTATTTTATTATGTTCCCTACCTATGGGTGTGATAAAGAGGGGGCTTTATTTACTATTTTTTTTATTTTGATCACTATGATATGATCTATCACAGTGATGAAAATGAATGAATGAATCTGCCGGCGCATGCGCCTGCCATTTTGGAAGATGGAGGCGCCCATCCTAGAAGCCGGACAGACATCGGGAGGGACCTTGGGACTCCAGAGGTATGGGGGTGGGATCGGACAGCGGGGGGGGCGCCAGACAGGATGGAGGGGAGAGGAGGGCAGCGGAGGACATAACGGAGGGTAGGAAACCCTGGAGGCGGCTACAGATCACCGCTGTCAGTCAGTGGCGGGGTCAGATTGGGGTCTCCAGCCGTGGCCAATGATATTGCAGCATCGGCCATGGCTGGATTGTAATATTTCACCAATTTTCATTGGTGAAATATTACGATTGCTTTGATTGACTTTTTCACTTTCAATAGTCAATCAGAGCACTCGTAGCCACAGGGGGGGCAAGCCACCCACCTGGGCTCAAGTACCACTCCCCCTGTCCCTGCAGGTCAGATGAAATTTGAGTTAACCCTTTCACCTGATCTGCAGGAACACGATCCTGCCATGACGACACATAGGCGTCACAGGTCGGATTGGCACCGACTTTCATGACGCCGTGGCGTCACAGGTCAGGAAGGGGTTAAATCAGCTTACATGTGCAGGAAAAGATGATGGCACGGCGCCAGTGCCCACATCAAAGGGGTAGACCAAACATGCACGGCGCATGTCGGGAAAGAGTTAAAGGGGTGGTCCGAAATACAACTTAATTTTTATCCTAAAACTTTTTTTTTTTTTTTGCAAGATTTTTTTTGATGCTGGGATACTCAACTAATCATCATCAAGGGGCAGAGACTGTGGTCACTATTGCATCTTCTGCCCCCTTGCTGAAACAAAGCATCATCAATGACTGGACTAGTCCCTGCTTGATGTGCATATAGACAGTACGCTCTCACCATGGCTCAGATCAGTAGTAACATAACGAGTAAGCAACAGAGTGCACTGTTAGTGTGTGTTTTAAGATGAAGACCCATTGCTTGTATGGGTGGAGATGGTCTCTGCAAGCCCGGTATTCATTTCACGACACATACTAACAATGCACTCTTGCCAGCTCAATACTGCTGTCTTTGTGCACATTAGGCAGGCACTAGCCCAGCCCCTGAAAAGAGCATTACTAATGATGCTCCATTTGAAGGAGGGATATTTTTGTTATTAATTTTCTACCTTTTAATCATTATGCATTTGTCTGGTGGTTGATATGCTCCATATTTTTGTTTTTTAATGTTATTTAGGAGCTCCATCGGGTACATACCCATATTTGTCCCGGTTGACGATCCAGGACTATTTTTGCATACAACGGTATCTGTATCTGAGATTTTGTATCATACCAGCCATACCTGCCTGCACCTGCCATGCCTGTCTGCATACCAGCTGTACCTGCCATCACTTGCCATGCCAGTCTGTGTACCAGCCATACCTGCTTGAACCTGTCGTGCCAGTCTGTATACCAGCCACACCTGCCTGCACTTGCTGTGCCTGTCTGTATACAAGCTGTACCTGTCTGCACCTGTCATGCCAGTCTGTATACCAGTTGTACCTACCTGCGCCTGCCATGCCTGTCTGCATACCAGCTATACCTGCCTGCACATGCCGTGCCAGTCTGTACACCTGCGATACTTGCCTACACCTGCCTTGTCTTTCTGTATTCCTGCCGTGCCTGCCTGTACATACAGTCTTGGATGTTCTATCTTCCTGCCTCTTTGGGGGTCAGCTGGTATGTGTCCAAGGTCTGCCCTGGAGTAGCACCTGGCGTCCATTGGGAGTCAAGTCTAACCCCACCTTCAGGGGCTCCAGCAAAGAGTCATGTGATCGCCTAGTCACGCCCCCCAGGCTCTCCTCAGGCAATGGTGCAGTGGTTCCACTACCACGGATGTTACAACATCATTTTATTCAAAAATCAGCTGTCTAGACAACCCCTTAAATCTTTCTTCCACCTTCCTAATCAGCCACTGACCATTGAGTCACAGCCACATTTGTAGCTGTAGGAATGCTAAAGACTCATGTTCCCCTCAAGCTGGCTTAATTACACAGTAGTTATGTGTAAAACATAGAATACCTTGTGCACGAATGTAATGGTATTAGAGATTAATATGGGTATTAAATTATCATTCCACACATCACTAAGGAAAGGCATATAGATAGATGGAAGAGTAAGGAAATTACTAAGAAATATGTGTGTCATTAAGAAATAAGTGCCATTCCAGACGACACAGCTGACCTTTAGTATCATTACATATTATACCAAGCGGTATAGGGTATAGCAGAAATGTTATATATGGGATACTGACTTCAGTGTTAATCTGAACTAATGTGTTTTCTCATTTTACATTCATACAAAATATCTGTCATTCCTTGCAAGACAGCTGCCATTACTTATCAGTGCACATGCTGGGAATGTGAGGCGAAGCATTCTTCATTTTTAAGTAATAATAAAATTAGCTCTTCTTTTTTTTATAAGAGTGGATTTTATACTGTAACCGCCTAAGGACCTAAGGATAATTTTGCTTTGCAAGCAGTGGCGCAACGTTAAGATATTGGGCCCCGATGCACAATCTCCTACAGGACCTTCAGCTATCATGTATCTTTACTAGTATTCGTCTTCTCATTTGCACCAAAAAAATATTTTACCTAGGTTCCACATGCTGGTTGTGACTGCACTTACTTAATCCATTATGGTCAGGGCCGGTTTTAGGCAAAGTGGGGCCCTAGGCAAAAGTTTAAAATGGGGCCCCAAATGCTAACATATTGCACATCACACAGAAGCATTTCTGTTGTATTTACGTGCGCTGAGTTCACGCCGTTAAACGAGTGTGATCGACAATATTGAAGTCGTTCGCTTGTTTCCCGGCCTCTTTACACCAACTGAGGAAGAATGATGGGGACAGAACAATCACTATTAGATCAATCTGTCGCCTCACAATATCATGTTATCAGCAGCACATCTACAGTTTACACAGCTGATGTGCTGCTAAGAACAATGATTTCTGTTCCGTCATAAACAATCCGATCACTCGATGAATATGCAGCATTTTGCTTGTTTAGTATAATACGCCCCATAGTCCTCCATACAATATAATGTGCCCCATAGTCCTCCATATAATATAATACACTCCCCATAGTCCTCCATATAGTATAATACACTCCCTATAGTCCTCCATATAATATAATACACTCCCTATAGTATTCCATATATTAAAATACACTCCTCAGTCCTCCATATAGTATTATACACTTCCGATAGTCCTCCATATAGAATAATAAACTTCTCTTAGTCCTCCATATATTAAAATACACTCCTCGGTCCTCCATATAGTTCAACACACTCCTCATAGTCCTCCATATATTAAAATACACTGCTCAATCCTCCATATAGTATAATACACTCCTCATAGCGCTCCACATAGTATTATACACTCCCCATAGTCCTCCATATAGCATAATACACTCCTCAGTCCTCCATATAGTATAATACACTCCTCAGTCCTCCATATAGTATAATACACGCCTCATAGTCCTCCATATATTAAAATATGCTGCTCAGTCCTCCATATAGTATAATACACTCCTCATAGTGCTCCATATAGTATAATGCACTGCCATAGTCATCCATGTAGTACAATTCACTTCCCATAGTATAATGCACCCCATAGCTCTTCAAAAGTATAATGTATTCTCCATAGTGCTCCATACAGTAAAATGCAGCCACCCCACAGAGTATTATGCAGCCACCCCACAGAATATAATGTAGCCACCTCAAGAAAATAATGCAGTCCCACCATACAATATAATGTAACTCCCATAGAATATAATACAGCCCCCCTCATATAGTATAATGCAGCCCCTCCATAGAATATATGGTAGCCCCCTCAAAGAGTATAATGCAGCCCCCTATAGAATATAATGCAGCCCCTCCATAGAATATAATGCAGCCCCTTTATATAGTATAATGTGGCCCCTGCATAGAATACAATGTAGCCCTCCTCATATAGTATAATGCACCCCCCATAGAATATAATGTAGCCCCCTCACAGAGTATAATAAAGTCCCCCTACAATATAATCTAGACCCCTCATAGAATATAATGCAGCCCCCATAGAATACAATGTAGTCCCCTCATATAGTATAATGTAGTCCCTTCACAGAGTATGATGCAATTCTCCCTTATAGAATATAATACAGCCCCCCATAGAATATAATGTAGCCCCCCATAGAATATAATACAGCCCATCTCCCATAGAATCTAATGTAGCCCCCCATAGAATATCATACAGCCCACCTCCCCAAAGAATATAATGTAGCCCCATCAAAGAGTATGATGCAATCCTCCCTCATAGAATATAATAAATCCCCCATAGAATATAATGTAGCCCCCATAGAATATAATACAGCCCATAGAATAAAAATGTAGCCCCAACAAAGAGTGGGATGCAATCCTCCCTCATAGAATATAGTACAGCCCCCATAGAACATACTGTAATCCCCCCATAGAATATAATACAGCCCCCTATAGAATATACTGTAACCCCCATAGAATATAATATAGCCCCCCATGGCATATAATGTAACCCCCCATAGAAAATAATAAATCCCACCTCCCCATAGAATATAATGTAGCCCCATCAAAGAGTATGACGCAATCCTCCCTCATAGAATATAATACAGCCCCCCATAGAATATAATGTAACCCCCGTAGAATATAATAGAGCCCCGATAGAATATAATGTAACTCCCCAAAGAATATAATACAGCCCACCTCCCCATAGAATAAAATGTAGCCACCTCAAAGAGTATGACGCAATCCTCCCTCATAGGATATAATACAGCCGCCCCATAGAATATACTGTAACCCCCATAGAATATAATACAGCCCACCATAGAATATACTGTAACCCCCCACAGAATATAATACAGCCTCCCCATAGAATATACTGTAACCCCCATAGAATATACTGTAACCCCCATAGAATATAATACATCCCTCCATAGAATATGCTGTAACCCCCATAGAATATAATACAGCCCCCCCATAGAATATACTTTAACGCCCCATAGAATATAACACAGATTCCCATAAGATATAATACAGTCCCCCCATAGAATACAATGTAACCCCCATAGAATACAGCCCCCCCTGAGAATGGCCCCACAGTCCAGTACTCACTCTCTGATATATTAAAAAAGAAAACACACAATCCTCACCTCTCCTTGTGCTCCACGCTGCTCCAGGCTCGGCTCCTGTCTCAGCGGCGGCACACAGTGGGTGCGTGATGAAGTGACATCATCGTGCACCTGCAGTGTCAGAGGCAGTGGTGAATGATGGGAGAGGGAGCATCATCTGATGCTCTCTCCTCCATCATTGAGTTGAATTGTACTAATGTTACAGACGATGGTATAATTGAATGCTGCGGCTGTTGCAGCGGAAGAGAGTCGGCGCTAGTGGCAGGCAGGCCCACTGACTCACAGGCCCCATAATGGCTGCGTGATGTGCGGCTATTAGAGGCACACCACTGGTTGGGGGCCCCTGGTGGAGCAGGGGCCCTAGGCAGCTGCCTGGTCTGCCTGCCACTAACGCCGGCTGATTATGGTTATGCCTGTTTGCATGACCTATTAGTAGTGATGAGCCAATGTGTTTGATGATATTCGGATATCACTAAAGTATCTGGGTGCTCAGATGTGCTTGGCACTCGACAAGCATTGGCTGGTGTTCGGATTTGATGCTCGAATCCCCACCCAGCAACTTTGGCACCTGCTACACAGCCAATAAGCATGTGAGGATTGCCTGCAAGTCACTGTAATGCTGTAGCATTACTGTCATTGGCTGTCTGCATTACCTCATCAGAGGTTATAAACGGACAGGCACCAATGCACAGCTCAGACACAGTTCTGAGTGGAGGGAGAGAGCAGTTATCCAGGTCTCTGTGTGCACAGTTTAACTAATCCTCTAGTGGTGATACTGGTTCTGATGCTGAACCATTATATGAGCAGTCCTTCTAAGGACTAATCCGATGCTTTGCTATTTGTATCAGACAAAGTCTGCACACCTGAGGAAGGTGTGCGACCGAAACGCGCGTTGGGGTGGGCGCGCGGACCCGGGGGAAGACAACACCTTGCTCGTCATTAAGAGGTAAGATCCACTCCAAGTGTCTTTTGGTATACAGGGTATGTAGCTTGATTGCCATATTACATGCAGGGCTATGGGTAACTATACTTATGCACTATGCTCCTTTGCCTCTGTTAAAGGCTGGCATCGCTACCCTTATTGATTACATGCCTTTTGATATTTGGTTGTGGTAAACCACAGCATTGTTATGGTAGACTGTTTTTCTGCATATATGCGGGTGTTTTCTTTCCCTGGCTCCGTGCGCCTGTGGGAGATCACGCATCGGTGAGGTGTCTGTGTACACCATGTGGTATTCCACTTTACTTGTTCTATTTTGTCTAAAAGTTTTGTTCTAATGATTAATAAAGATTTTTTGATATGTATTTCGTTATATGGACTCTGAGGTCATGTTTTCGGGTCCTTGTGGCCCATGCTTTTTCTTAAACTCTGCATTTAGCCTAGGCACAGCTGCAGGATCAGGGGAGTGGCAGAATACAGCTTATAGGCAGGGCTTAGGGCTTTGCAGTCCATTGCTAAATATATAGCTACTTCACGTAATTAGATTCTTTTATTGGGGGGTGAAAAAATTGATTATATTGGCATCCATACAACGTGCTTAGTGTTACATTATGGTGGTATGCACAACTCCAAAAAAAGTTAAAGTTTTTTTTTCTGGATTCAATTAGCCATCCATAGAGTTTAATGTACTTAGTGTTGCATTACGGTGGTATAAAAAACTGCACATAAACATTCACATTTTTTTTCTGGATTGAATTAAAAAAGTTACATTTTTTTATACATTAAATTAGTTATCCATAGACTTTCATGCACTGTGTAATGTTATATTAAGATGGTATATAAAACTTCAAAATAATGTTTAAACTTTTTCTGAATTCAATTAGTCATCCATAGAGTTTAACATAGTTAGTGCTACATTACGGTGGTATATAAAACTACAAAAAAAGCCAATTTTTTTTTTTTTCTGGATTCAATTATTCATCTATAAACTTTATCATGCTCTGAGTAAAATTATGGTGGTTTAAAACTTTTAAAAACTGCTTGGCCTGCTAAAGTTGACCACATTTTTTTGGTTCCAAAAATAATCTATTGTCATCCATACAGTTTAACCTGCTTTGTGTAAAATTACAGTGTCATAAATCCTCCAAAGAAAAGCAGATAACGCTCACCAGTCTTTTGTAGAAATTCCGCTCTTTATTTGTGGTAAAAAAAAGCATGGGGAGTGAGGACAGGAGTGGGCAGAAGCTTGACGACGGCCGTTTCGCACCTGCTAGTGCTTCCACGGGTGAAGCAATGGTCCCCAGGGCTCCCAAGGTGTGTGGCAAGGGAGTTGCATGCCGATGAATAAGTGGAGGACACAAGTTGTAAAGTCTTTACCTGGTTTACTGGTGGTAATAGTTCACAGTCCAGGGTACCAGCACGGATGGGGATGAGGTCCAGCCGGCTTGGAGGCAAAGGTGATCCCTCTACCAGCTGAGGTCCGTAAGCCTTTCCTACTTGTGCTAAGATGATGAGGTCCCTGCTGCTTGTAGCTTGCTAGCAAGGAATCCTCTCTCTCCTGTCCTGGGACAGTTGCCTGCACGGTAGGCAGTTTGAGCCTTTTTATAGGGTCTCTACCATGACCCAGGCTCTTAGAGTACTGCTGTACCTCAGGCTTGGTGCAGGCAGTTAACGTGTAGTCTAGTGCCCTCCAGTTCTGCCATGTGTCTTAAAGTTCCACAAAAGCCTCGGGCTCCCGGTACCCAGTTTCGGCACTTCGTCTCAGAGGGTGCCCGGTCACAGTTCCCCTCTGAGCCCTGTTCCACTCCTGTGCTCCTTCCCTCAATGCTCCACTGCATGCAACAACCTTTCAGGTTCTCCTCTTCCCAGGAGCTGCAGCACAGTCCTGGCTGCACGGCTCTGCTGTCTGCTTTCTCAGACTTCCTTCTCCTAGGTCTCCCTGGACCAACTCACTTCCTCCACTCTTTCCCTCCACCTGGCTTGCTTGGTCTCCCTGGACCAATTAACTAACTCCTCCTCCAGACCAGGACACTTAAATCTGGGGAAGCTTCCCTGAATCCGGATCCTGAGCTCCCCCTCCCGGCCTGGATTCAGAATATGTTGCATGTATTTGCTTACCTGGTAAAGAGAATCCTCTTTGCCTCCATGCATTATATCACCCTCCCCGAAAGGAAGGCAACATCACTGTAACAACTGGTTACCTGGGGTGTTACAATACAAAGGCACCATATACATTTTTAACATGAGAATCTATGGGTAATATATGCCTATGCATTGACAGACATTGGAGCCATATTTGAGCGGGTACTACATAGAGATTTCAAAACCCAGAGCACAAAAAATGTAAACTGTAAAAAATAAAAATATCCTTATACTTTCTTTACCGCTCAACTTTCTGGCCATTCCATTCCTCACCATCATATGTCCAATCCTAGCCGCATCTTCTGATAGCCGCATTTGAAATGAGATGGCATTATGACATCTGGATGAGAACACTCAGAAGTTCAGAACCATACAACTCATCAAGGTTGAATGTCCTGGCGTATAATGTAGAGGCCTGGGAATTTCAACATGAGCGTCAGCTATCAGATGACTGGGTGGCTGATAGTGAGGAGCATAGGGGCCAGGGAAGTGTGTAGTAAGGTGAATAGAAGGATTTTTTTTCATTTTTAACATTTTGATGGCCCTTTACCTATCAGAAAAATGGCGGACATCTAATACGGATGTTTTTTAAACTCGAGTCAAATTCAATTCCACTCAAATATATTGGTTCATCTCTAGTACAAAAGGACAGCGTTTTAATGCATCTTCTAAAAAGAACAGGCCACTTTATAGGATATATCTAAGCAAACAATGAAAAATGTTATTTTTGGATGGCTGTGTGGCTTTTTTAATCAATAATAACCAAATTGTCATAAAAAAATATAAAGTCAAAATTGTATAAATTGGAGGATAAAAACTGAATGAGAAGGGTAAGTACCGTAATATGTTGTACTGTATATGCGCAGGTCAAATACTGTACTTACATGAACAAATGAGTACTATCCACAGAGAACTGAAAAATGATGCTTATTATAATGTCAAAACCGGATGGATCACACTCACCATGAGAACAATCAGGTACTATGATCCTATTTTTTATTTTGGACTACTAAATCAGAAATGTTTGAAGACTAAATTTTTAAACAGTTGACTCTAACCAGTCTGTGCTCTAAAAACATAATAATATTGATAGGACTGCATTATCTAGTGAATATATTAAAGGCAATGTCTATATTATTTTCTAATAAATAAAAACAGATGGTAATACATATTATTTTTTTGTCTATTTTTACTTTCAAATCTTAGATTGTATTCTGTTTTCTGCACAATTATGGGTGGCACCTACATGGAGCACAGATGACTATAGTCTGGAGATATTTATTGATTTATATGGCAGGCTGTCATAGGCATGCTCTAAGGCTGGTTTCACATTTGCGGTTGTGTCCGTAGCGTTTCTTCCGCAAATATCCGCATGCGTTGTGTATTCCTATATTTAACATTAGGGACGCATGCGTTTTTCACTGTGCGCGTTTTGCCGCGTTCGATGACGCATGCGTCGTTTCGTCGTTTGTGGCTTGGCGCGGAAATGCAACATGTAGTAATTTTTAGAGGCATCAATTTGCTGCCTGGAAACGCATGCAGTCGATTGCTCAAGGATTGCGGCAAAAAAACGCATTGCTGTCTATATGAACGCATGCGTTCACAAGCACATGCGTTTGGTTGCGTTCATGAACGCATGCGTTCCACAAGAGAAAAACATGTCTAGACACTGATAAGCCACCCCCCACATACAAGGTGATAAAGGGAGGTAGTGGACATTTGCAGTAGTGACTCAGCAGACACTGAAGCAGACGAGACACAGGCTACATCTTGGAGGAAAACAAGACACTGAGCAGTGTGAGTATATCCTAGCCAATGCCTTTATTTTCTATTTTCTGTCGCTACATGTCCTAATTTCTTGCATTTCTTTCTTTCTACATGCATCAGAATGTCTTCTTCTGCTTCTTCTGATGAGGAGTTCCGTCCTGGGCTGTCGGAAGTCGAGCATGTCAGTGAGGTGAGTACTTGCCTCGTCAGATTGGTAAGTATTCACTGTCACATCTACACATGTGACAATTTGAATTTTTGATTTTTTTAGAGCTCTTCTTCAACTGCGGCACAGACTGGGCAGGAGCAGCGGACTCAAGATCGGGTGGAAAGACGGCAGCGGGTACGTATACAAGGCTGAATGTTACTGTATCCTCAGTGTAATATTCTTGAATCTTCATTTCTTTCCATTCCTATTTCTTAACTTTTTTCTTCTGGAATCCTTTTGTATGTTGACTTTCCTATTCATGCCATTTCTCAGCATCTTTTTTCTTTTTTTCCTTATGTTAATTCACTAAAGTTTAATGACTTTATTTAATTTTTAGGTTCCACAACGGGAGGATGACCTAATTGAAAATGACCTCCTCATCTCCCTGGTCCAGGAGCGAGTCCCGTTGTGGGACACCCAGGATCCACTGCACTCAAACAACGTCACGATCCGGCGCCTATGGAATGAGGTGGCCACAGCGATGTGGGATGGCTGGGACAACGCCCCGACTTGGGTCCGAAATGCATTTGGTAAGTATTGCACTGCAGTGTGAAGCAGCAGAGACCTTGGCCGTGCTCACTCGACTGTGTGTGATGAAAGAAACTCTCAGGAGTTTCTGTCATCACACACAGTTGTGTGAGCATGGCCCAAAGTACTTTTTCTGACCTTATTTTTTTTTTTAAACAGTGACCAAAGTCAAAACACGTTGGCGTTCGATGAAGGACTGCTTCAACAAGGACCTGCGTCAAGAGAGCCGTGTTCCCAGTGGTTCAGGAGCAAGGATCAGAAGATACAAATACCATCGAGTTCTGGCATTTTTAATACCGGTCCTTGCCCAGAGAACGTAAGTATTTATCACGTGCATTAGGTTGTATTGTTTTGCCATAATGTGTATGGTTCTATTCCACAGGATTTTGCATCTGGTTATTTTTTGGTATTCATTTTCTTTTTACTTTTTTCACAGCACATGGAGCACAACTGTTGGCCCAGGTTCTGGAGCGGTCCTTCATCCGACAGCCACGGACCTGTCCCAGCCATCCAGCAGCGCTGCAGCAAGTGGGCCTGCCACACTAACTGGAGACCAGGAAGCTGGTCCATCAGGTGTTCCCCTTTCCCAGTCCTCTGCCACTGCCCCTTTTTTTGGGCTCCTCCCAGCAGCAGCAGAGGGCATCGGACAGGTCACTCATGCCCGAGTTTTTGCACTTGAGCTTGGTTTTACACAAAGCAATCAAGGCTTTGGGTGACCGAATGGATATTTCACATAACCTCTTGAATGCACGTATCCAGGAGGTCACCAAAAGCCTTGACCAAGTGAAAGCCGACCTCCAGAGGCCAGCATATCATTTTTTTAACCAAATTGAGCAGGGCATGTCGGAACACCTTACTCCTGATCTCCAGCTGAGTGTCATGCAGGCCTGCAATGCTGCTTACGTGCAGGCTATGCAGCAGAGTCGGTATTTCCAGCAGACAGTGAAAGCATATCCACCTGTGCCTTCACTGTCATGATTAACCTCAATGCCGACCTCTTCTGCATACCACTGCACGGCCACCTCAGTTCCTAGCACTGCTGGACACCACTACAGCACCACCACCATGCCGAGTGCAGTTGGACATCGCACCGCCACCACCATGACAACCACTGCTCCTGCTTGGACCTCCTCCACTGACACCACGATGCAGCAGGACCCTGGCATGGCCTTCCGTACCGCCACCACCACGATGCAGCAGGACCCTGGCATGGCCTTCTGTACCGCCACCACCACAATGCAGCAGGACCCTGGCATGGCATTACGCTCTACAAGCACTATGGACTCTGGCATGGCTGCAAGTTCTATGAGCACTATGGACTCTGGCATGGCTGCACGCTCTACGATCACTGTGGACTCTGGCATGCCTGCATGCTCTACGAGCGCTATGGACTCTGGCATGGCTGCGCGCTTTACGAGCACTATGGACTCTGGCATGGCTGCACGCTCTAAGAGCACTATGGACTCTGGCATGGCTGCACGCTCTACGAGCACTACGGACTGTGTCATGGTGCAGCCGGACTCTGACAGGTCACCCACCACTACGCCACGCCATATGAGACCACCAAGGCTTCCCAGAACCCGGCAAACGCAAAAAAAAACAAAAACAAAAAACAGAACACTCTTAGTATACCTCCCCCTTCACCTCCCTATGTGTCTGTAATGTCAGGTTTGTCTCACCCTACCAGTGCATCTCAAGCCTCTCATGTGTCAAGCCCCATCCCCGAACTTCCAGACCCTACTAGTTTCATGGCCCCTTCTCCTGCAACCTCTGCGTCGTCCATGGTTAGCCAGGCCTCAGTGCTTCACACCCCCCGTTTACATCACTCTACCCCAAGCCGGCGCAGTTAAATAAATATTTTTGTTGTTAAAAAATAAGTACAAGGTTTTTTTGCCCCAATTATGTTTGGTTTATTGTGTCTTTCGCCGCCGACAACACACACCGTGCGCCAAATAATAAACTTCGGCACACTTTATTTTTTGGCCACATCATATCTCTACTAGTTAGCAAATAACAGACTGCAGCTTTGTGTGTCTTTTGTATAGAGATATGAGGTGGGCGAAAAATTAATTAATGTATTATCTCCATAATCTCTTCCTTCTGCTTAGTCTGTGACTAGTGTTGCAGTCTGAAGAGAAAATGGCGGAAATACAATGCAGAACTATACTCAACAGGTCAGGTGTCAAAAAACTAGTTAGGACACCTGACCTGGTGAGTAGAGAACTGCCTTGTATAACCTCGATTTTCTCTTCTGTGTACGTAATCTATTCCACACAAAGTGAAGGGACGATGATGGTCATACACGGCATATCTATGCTCACCTGCACAGGTGTCAGAAATAGTGCATTCATGAGGCTGTTATATGTGCATCACGAATTCATTATTTCTGACACCTGACTTGATGTGTATAGATCTCTTTAGTGTGACAGTCATTGTCTCTTCAGTCTGTGTCCAATGGATACAGCAGAACAGAATCAGGACGCAATGACGTCAACAAGCTTACCAATAAAGCAACATGGCTGCCATTACACTAGCAGTATGTGGCTAGTGTTTTATATCAGTATTTGTAAGCCAAAACATGGAGTGGAACAATTATAGGTAAATTATGATATTAACATAATAACTAGCACCTCTGCCTTTATCACCCACTCCTGGTTTTGGATTACAAATACTGATATTAAATACAGACCAAATACTGCTAGTTTTAGGACAGCCTTGGTTTGTAGAGGAAAAACATAGGAGACACGGTCAACACAACCAAAACTAAATTTTTTTAATGAGAAATATTATCATTGTAGAAAATTACTGGTACAGATCGAATTACAACAGGACATTTACACAACATTGTCCTGCCATGACACACTTCCAATATCTGAATCAAAAAAGGCAGCAAATTGGTCCCGCATGTGACCAACTGCTGCAGTTGACCGCAGCGGGTGATGCTGGAAATCGGGCAGTGGGTGTGCAACTGGTTCATCCAGTTCAATGTTGGGTTGCTCCTTAGCCATTATATAATTGTGCAGAACCACACAGGCTTTCACCACCTCGTTGACTGTTTCCACTTTTAGATTTATGGTTGATGCAAGAATGCGCCATTTAGCGACCAGAATGCCAAAGGTACACTCTACTGTTCTTCGGGCCCTGGTCAGTCTGTAGTTAAAGATCCTTCTAGTGTGGTTCAAGTCCCGACTGGAATAGGGCTTCAGTAGGTTTTCACACATCTGAAAGGCCTCATCCCCAACCATAAAAAATGGCAGTGGTGCACCTTGTGTGTTGGGGAGAGGTTGTGGCGGGGGAAAATTGAAATTTTTGCCATACACACGGCGGACCATATCTGAGTTCTTGAAAGTCTGGGAATCGTTGCCACGGTCAAAAGCTCCAATGTCCACGGCGATGAAGCGACAGTTCGCATCAGCTATTGCTATGAGCACAACAGAAAAATATTTTTTATAGTTGAAATACTCCGATCCTGTTCTGGCAGGTTTGATAATGCGGATGTGCTTTCCATCCACTGCTCCTAAACAGTTGGGGAAATCACACACACTCCAGAATTTTTCTGCAATTTCAAGCCACATGTCGACGGTGGGTAGGGGTATAAACTCATCCCGGAGTACATTCCACAAAGCCCGACAGGTGTCCGCAACTATTCCGGACAGGGTGGATATTCCAAGCCGGTATTGGAAGTGGAGTGATGATAAACTCTCTCTGGTTGCCAGAAATCTGTAAGAAAAAGAAACACAAAAAAAATTAGAAACTATTCTATTTATGGTGTGGTTATGCTAAAAAAAAAAAAGGAAAATAACCAAAACATACATGTCAGAAAACACAAAATTTGGACTGTCATTGGTTAGATTTGGAACGTACCTTAATGTAACCAGCAGACGTTCCTCTGGTGGAATCGCTCTATGGAGCTGGGTGTCCTGTCTCCGTATGGCTCCTTGGACACGACCAAGCAAATCCCGGAACGAGTCTTGCGACATCCTTGTATATTCCTGGAATTTCTCCGGGTTGGCATTAAGCTCACCATACAGCGTGTGATAGGCTCCACGGCTCTCACGTCCTTCTCCATCTTTCACGATTTCTGTCTTGCTCCCAAGCAAAAGCACAGGCAAGAAACAGCTTGATGCTTAAATCCAGGTTGAAATAAAAGCTCTCCATGCAAAGATCCATCATGACACAAAATACCGGAGCAAAATCTGAAGATTACAGCTGGTCAGGGGTCTATATAAAGAAATCCCATAATACACGCCCTCTGTAGTCCCATTGGTGGTCTCTGGTTATCTTGATTTTTCTCTTGTGAAATTTCTCATCATGTGCACCAAAAACGCAAACGCAGGAAAAATCGCATATAAACGCGGCATTTTTTTTAACCGCATGCGTTACCGCATGCGTCTAAAAAACGCCGCGTTTGCACGCGTTTACATGCGTTTTTTCCACCACTTGCGGATGCGGATTAAACGCTGCGGATTTAAACGCTAATGTGAAACTAGCCTAAGACCTGTGCAGAGGTCATGGTGCGGGAGGAGAAGGAGGTAAGTGGTGAGCATCACCTATTATGAATTGTGTGATTCTTTGTTATCTACATATACAGTAAGTGTTATTTTTTATTGTAATTCTGCGAGCGATAATAATATGCAGAGGTGTATCTAGCATCTGTAATTTGTATGTAACCCCTTCTCATATACAGCACCATGAAATTAATGGGGCTTTATAAATAAATAAGAATAATAATCTAGGTTTTCTTGCACCCAGGACAAGAATTCAGTTTGGCGCCCCCTCATCCCGCAAGTACATACGTGCTGACACACTTAGTCACATGCCGACAAGCTGCTCTCACTAATTTTCTCACTGTTCAGGGAAAAACTGAGAGAAACAGGAACAAAAGCTAGTTGTCACTTGACCGCAAGTATGAAAATCGCACAAGTGAAGTGGCCATGTGATGACTGCTGGAACCTGCAAGCAGAACTCAATGCTGACAATGAATATATTACATGCTATTAGGATTGGCATGCTACAGTGTTTCATTTTATAATTAAAGGGATGGTCCAGGTTTGAGATGAAAGTCTGCAGTCACTCTATGTGACTGCACACTTTTAGGATTCTCCCTTCTTGGTGGCAAGAGTGGACTCCGATTTGTATACTTCTGGCCACATTCCCACTAGACATGTGCAACCTTGCTGAATTAATTTTCATTGAGTGAGGTGACACATGTCTAGTCGGCATCTGACCGCATGTATGCAAATTGTCGGCACCAGATAATCCTGACAACGTGCAGTGGGCACTGTGAGAATTTAGAAGTCTGCAGTCACATAGAATGACTGCAGACTCATCACATACTTGGACAACCCCTTTAATGCTCCTACCATAAATAAAACCCTAGCAACCCTTAATTTGTCAAATGGCATAACACTTTATTAACATAGCTATGTATCACATCATCTTACAAGTTATGGATTGTTACATGTGTACAAGATCAGAATCTACAACAGAACCAAGAACGGCACAAGAATCCATCATCAGAACCACCAGCAGTACAGAAATACATCATTATAACCCCCATTAGTACAGAAATACAGCATCACAACCCCCATCAGTACAGAAATACTTCATGAGAAATGCCAGCAGTACAAAAATACTTTACCAGAACCACCAGCAGTACAGAAATGCATCATCAGAACCACCAAATGTACCGAAATACATCTGTATAACCCCCATCTGTACAGAAACACAGCATCAAAACCCTCATCAGTACAGGCATACATCACAAAAACCATCATCAGTACAGTAATGCATCACCAGGACCACCATCAGTACATGAATACATCTCTAGGACCACCATCAGTACATTGTACATCAATTGTACTGACATATGTCCTAAACAATGGTAAGGAGATACTAGGCTGTGGACCATACACACACAGGCACCACAGTACAGATGAGAATTAGTCAGTATCACAAGAAAACATTTACATCCAAGTACCTTTTAGATGATGTTGTCTCTGATTGGAGTTGTTCTCTTTCTTTTCTTCATTTTGTCAAAATGCTATGATGACTTCACACATCAACAACTCATCTCTGCAAACTTCCATCTTCTCCAATCTTCTACAGCGCGTCCCTGGATGGTGCCCTTAAAAATAGTGTCATTATCATGCTCTTGAATAAAAATATTTACTCTACGCTAAGCACCTGAATAATTAATTTCCCCTCACTATATTCCCAGCACAAAATATGACTCCCACAATGTATCTATTATGGTACACGCCCTCCAAATCCCCCCTTCCTTTCCATACTGGGCCCCCTATTTGCACTGTCCTCTCACACTGGGTCCCACTATAGGTCCTAGTCTCTATACTGTGCCCCCTTCAACAGCATACTGCCTGCCCATACTGTGCCCCAACACTACACAGTTGGTATTCTGTGCTGAATAACACTTTTCTCCCCCATACTGTTTGCTCACACTATTCTCCTCAATAGTCTCCTCACACATTTTTCCCTCAATCTTCGTACTGCCTCCTCACGTATACCCTACTAACCATACTGTCTCTGCACCTATGCCCCCTCATACTGTTTCCTCATATATGCCCCAATTTCCCACCTTTATCCTAATACTCTGTCCTCAAAATTCTCCCGCTTCCCCCTTCCCATATTATATCTGCACCCATGCCTTCATAGTTCTCAAAACGATGTCCGCAAATCTTAGTACTCCCCACATATTGTGGCTGCACGCACCCATTCCTTCCTCTTTCCCCATACTGTGGCCTCAAATCTTACTCCCCCTTGATATTGTGCCTCAAACGTAACCAACAAACCTCCCTCACCCCCCCGTTACAAGTCATGACTTGATCATGGTGCTGATGTTGGCCTGACCCACACTGTCAGAGCTTCAATTGTACTGCAGTCATTGGGAGCTGGCGCACTCAACGTATTGTGAGCTGGCATCAGCTTGACAGCCAGCTCAGAGAATGGTCGACTCCCAGTCTGGGGGTGGCAAAGTACAGCTGCCAGAAAGACACCTCACACCACCTCATCAGGATGTCCGATGGCGCCCCCTTGCTGACTATGCCCAGAGCTCATACACCACCTGCCCCCCTAGATACGCCTCTGATAAGATGAGTAATGCAAACTGATCCCTATAGAACAGGAAACACCACTTTAATTTAAGTTTTACCTGTGTGAGAGAAAACTGCAAGCATTTCAGAATTTTTTAAACAAAGATAACATAGAAAAGAAAAAATCTAACCAAAAAAATTAAAAAGTCAGTTTCTGATGACGTTTTCAAAACATCATTTTTAAATATGAGTCAAGTATTTAAAACAAAGTATTTGATATGTTTAAAATAAAGATGAGTAAAGAAGCAGAAACTTGATTTTTGAAAGACATGCTTCAATTTGGCCAAATAAAATTGGTACAAATTTAATCAGCTGAGAAGAAGTTAAAAACTGTCCCACTATCGCTAGTCTTCAGATCAGTTCCTCAGTCTCCACTCTTCTGTTCTCTATGTTTTTCTCTTTCTTGGTCTCCAGTGCTGCCATTCTTCAGCAGGTCCCATGCCTTTACATGGGGCATAATGTATGTGGAGCACCCCACTAGAACCTTGAGGTACTCGGGCCGGGTGTGGTGGTCGTTAAAGGGATGGTCACGGTGGCAGCAACCCGGTCCATGGCCCTGGGCGTCCAAGTGAAAGGGAAGGTCTTTAAAGGGGTTATTTGAATAAAGAGTGTTCGTGATGCCACCTGTGGTATTCAATCAGGGACAATCAATGCTGCCTATAGGGGTCCACTGGGAATGATGGTACTGCAGCAGAGATGGTATGGCTTCCCACAGGTGAATCTGAATCCCCAGGGCTCCCGGTGTAGTAGGGACAGGTGGTAGGTGGTGTAGAAAGAATCACCACAAACTCGGTCTTCCAGCTACCGGTATTTTGTGCTTCAGCGTGGAGGGAGCTCAGTCGCAGCTCCCTTCCAGCTCTTTACTTCTTCTGTGGTTCTCCTCCCTTATCAGCCTCTTACAGACTGTTCTGTTTCTCTTCTCTCTGTCCAGGAGCTGCAGAACCACTTGTCTGCACGGCCCCAACTATCCTCTCTCAGACTCTCTCTGTCTGCTTCCTTTCTCCTCTGTCCCTCTGACAGACTGACTCACTCCTCCCCCAGGCCAGAATATATAGGGACGTTCCCCTGAATCCGAGTCTCGAGCTCCCCCTTCTGCCCTCGAGTCAGAACAGTGTTGCATGTAGTGGTTCCCTGCTAAAGGAATCCTTCCTCACTTCCAAGCATGGCATCACCTGCCCCGAGAGGAAAGCAATGCCCCTGTAACAACCGGTTACCTGGGATGTTACATATGCTACTGACGTCAATCACGTGTCATGGCCATGTGAAGATGTGGGGCTTGTTAAAGAAAGACAGTACTGGAGGCCCAAAAAGAGAAGAAGATAGAAGAGAAAAGACACAGTAGCAGATTGGAGGACTGGCGGAGTAGAGAGAGATGAGTATAAGATATATTTTTTAATTTCTTCCTGCCTTAAGAATACAACAAATTGGTAGTCAGTAATTTATCATTTTGCTGGAGTTCATATAATTGAATCTAAAAAGTAATGTTATTTTGGCCAATCTAAATTTTTGGCAAATTTGAAACGAACTCAATTTTATGACAATATTTTTGGTCCATTAAAACCCTAATATCACAGGGACAGCAATCGGACCAATACTATTCAATTTGGCTGTATAAATGTGTATTTGTTTTCACAGACCTGAATTGCTTGTGATCAGACATTGATGACCTATCCTAATGACAGACCATCAATGTTAAAGTAGTGGACAACCCCTTTATAATGAAAATCGTCCATTTTGTTTGTAAGAAACATGGACGACTTTTTCTATATGCACATGTGAACTTGGGCAAAAAGATTTGTTCATCTTTAGATGATACTGATGTAAGTAACTAAACAAATCAATTATGAATATACATTCGTAAATATCAACTTCTTCCAGATCCAAGTCAATTCTGAACATTTCCACGGGAGCCAGGAGGATTATGAAGAGACCAATCTATCCTCAGCAGTGTACAGTGTTCTGGAAACTATTTTGATTATTAGATGAAATCAATTGAGATCCAAGCTGGAGATCTTTATAAAGAGCTATTATTTCTTTGTCAGCTTCTTCAATATTCCCAACATAAAAGTAATAGAAAACACAGCAGGAATCCGCACAAGATGATCCTACTGCCACTATAATTGATCACTTTGGTGCCATATATCCATATTAGCTGCCGTATAGTAACAGCAGGTGGTAATTATACCACAATCAATACCTTCTGCCTAACCTCCTTTTCATCATTTCTTGTATACATGAAATACAACCAGGACATGACAATTCATTTAGTATCATTTGTACAAATGTCTCCATTATCCCAATACTAGGTCACGTTTGATCATAGCAAAATATACATGATCATCCTATATTGAAAAAAGTGAAGCTTCGCACAGGAAATTAAGACTCAGTTATATTAAAATCTTTAGGATACTTGAAATTTCTGAAAGGGCAGCTGATGAAGGTGAGCGCGGGAGGCCTCCATTGTCTTTCCCCTTTCATCAATGTTCAAATGTCAAAGAAAAATATCTGAATGGGAAAATGGGAATGGCCTCAAAGAAGCTTTTTTTTTTTATTTTTCAGCAGTGTCTTCTGTGAAGTAATCAGAAATCCTCAACCGGGTCAAAGTCTAAATGATTCACCGCGTTTATTTGTTCTATTGTTGGATGGAGTAATTGCCTGGATACACAGGGTAGGGGTATGTTACTAAATGTAACTAGGACTATGAAACCAAATTCCAGAAATATCACAATGAGGATGGGGGCTAGCCTAGAATTCGTAACAATAAACTGCGGTAAACAGAATAAGCAGCAATAGAAGGAAGTCCAGTTATTTCTTACATTTTCTACACAAAGGAAATCCCATAAATTAGAGATAAACAACAGACACCCACTACGGTCATTTTTCCTTCCATTCGTTTTTTAATTGCACATAGGAGACAACAAATGTATTTGATAATATCCCCCAGTCATCTAGTGGCTAATAATAATAATAATAAGCGAAACAGAACCTAATTTATTTTACGTGTTACTTAATGGGATTGTCTCACGAAAAGTATTGTTCAAACTTCATCTCTACCTGTTGCAGGATCCCATGTAGTCTCTCCTGTGGCTGGAGTATAGGTCCACCTTCAGTGGTAATGAGAGGGGGACTAATGCATGTGAAGTGGGTGTATAATGTTATAATGTGGAGAGATATAGAAAAATAGCGATAGATAATAGACAAAGACTGTGCCGTGAGGTCGAAACGCTGCACCACTTGGTGCTGGATTAAAGCCCACAAATTTTCCTTGAACTGGAGTGCTGCCTGATTTTTTTCCATTTATATTTTGCATTGGACAGCCTCCTTATTCAAGAAGCATTGCACCCAAAATCTGATCAAGTTTGTGCTGCTATCTGTCTTTTCTATTTAGATAGATAATCGATAGATAGATAGATAGATAGATAGATAGATAGATAGATAGATAGATAGATAGATAGATAGATAGATAGATAGATTTCCAAAGATGAGTTTCTCATCAGTCAGGTTAGGAATCTCACTGTGTCCGAGCAGAGACTCACTGCAGCATTATATCACCAGTGGTCATCTCATCATCAAGCCCATTTTGGCCAAAAAATAATTGACCAAATTGGACAACCCTTACAGTCAAAGTCATTGACCATTTACACTTAAGGTTTCGCATTTGACCTGGGCCCCATATGTAACAGTTGTCACCTGCCATCTCTCTAAATGGTCTCTGGCCTTTCCATGGCTATGCTTTGTATAAGGGCAACATAGAATCAAGGGAACTTTTCTGTGATTTATTTGCACATGGAGAGGTTCTGTTCACATTACTTTCTACCTGGAAGCTATACAATGTACAGATAGAGCATCATTCAAAAGACAAATATTTAATTTGGCTGTCGGTAGGTTGATATATCAGTATGCCTTTAATTTTTACTATTAGAACTTTGTTTGCTATGCTTTTTTATGTAAAAAAATAATCCGAGAGATATGTCTAGGGTATCAGTGTACAACATATACCCTATATAATTATGCAGAGGCTTAAAGAAGTGGTCCCATACTTAACATTTCCTTTCTAAATATCTATCTTTACACCTGAATCACTTTTGCAATTAGAATTATTATACAACACCCTACACTTCTGCCAATTTATGTAATTCCTAAATTTGCTGTCTTTTTTTACTTCACTTCCTGTGACGTTTCGTTTGAGGGCTGCACTCACTTTCCTGCTATGACTATCACCCTTGCTAGAGTAAGGTGTCATCAGCAAGCAGCTCTGCAGTTACTACATCTCTTTACACAGAAACATGTCCTGGATCCATGGTGGTAGAATCTGTAGGAGAGTGGACTGCAGCGCTGGCACTCTGCTTCTATCTCTAACACTGCTGATTCTAATGATGAAAGAATGCATCTTCATGGGGCAGAGATAGAAGCAGTGATTGACGCCAATGTCACCCCCACGGCATCTAGCGCTGCCTTCAAACAAATCATCACCAGGGGGCTGTTATAGAAGCAGTGAGTGACACCAGCACCTCCCCTTACTTATTATTATTAGTATTATTATTTATTTATATAGCACCATTAATTCCATGGTGCTGTACATGTGTAAAGGGGTTACATACAGGGTTATAGATATCGTAAACAGTAAACAAATTTACAGTGACAGACTGGTACAGAGGAGAGAGGACCCTGTCCATGCGGACTTACATTCTTCGGGATAATGGGGAACAGACAGGAGGTTGGGGTGCTGCAGCTCTGGTGGTGGTGAGGCGGCAGCTCGGTTGGTTGGTGAAGCGGCAGCTTGGGTGGTTGGTGAGGCGGCAGCTCTGGCGGTGGCGACGCGGAAGCTCGGGTGGACAGGGGGAGAGAGGTGCATGGATTCAGGGGTGCAGTGGGTATTCCAGGTTAGGAGACAGTTCAAACATACCAGGTATAACAGGGGGAGAGAGGTGCATGGATTCAGGGGTGCAGTGGGTATTCCAGGTTAGGAGACAGTTCAAACGTACCAGGTATAACAGGGGGAGAGAGGCGCATGAATTCAGGGGTGCAGTGGGTATTCCAGGTTAGGAGACAGTTCAAATGTACCAGGTAGAACAGGGGGAGAGAGGTGCATGGATTCAGGGGTGCAGTGGGTATTCCAGGTTAGGAGACAATTCAAACGTACCAGGTAGAACAGGGGGAGAGAGGTGCATGGATTCAGGGGTGCAGTGGGTATTCCAGGTTAGGAGACAGTTCAAACGTACCAGGTAGAATAGGGGGAGAGAGGTGCATAGATTCAGGGGTGCACAGACAGAGCACTGGTGTCACTCACTACTTCTGTCTCCACCCCTGATGAAGTCTACTTCCACTGTTAAGAAATAGCAGGGGAGACAGAAGCAGAATGTGGGCACTGCATTCACCTCTCTCCCACATCTTTTATAACAAAGGATCCAGGAGATCTTCAGTGGGTGGTGATGCAAGAAACTGTGGTATTCAACTTAAGTGCTGCCAAATATCATGTACAAAAAAACATTTAGGGATTAGATAGATAGGGAAAAGTGAAGGGCATTGTATAAGAAAGCTCATTACAAAAGTGGTTAGAGTGTAAAGATAGATATTTAAAAAGGACATTCTAGGTACCGGACCACCCCTTAAAGTCGGAGCCTTGTGTCTGAGGTTAGGCAATATTACTGATATATTGCATATCGTATGTCTGCCAAGTCTTGGGAGGAGAGCTGTCCTTTCTTTAAGGACCTTAAGATGCACTTCCTCACCAATTTATTGGGCTGGACATTTGGACCTTGGGATCATACTTTATGCTTAATCAAAACAGAGACATGTAAATAACCCCTGTATGTATTCATACCCACAGTCTTATGTATGTATCCTCCTTTTATCCAGCAAGAAAACTATAAATATAAATGTCATCATGTAAAATACTGTAATGCGATCTAAATATAAAACATTAATACATGTGTCTCTTCATCCTCTAATGCTGCAGGCCTTTCTCCACTTTATTCATTTTAGCAGCAATGAGTTAAATTATAGGATAATGATGATAATGATGGTGGCTATTGCTGATTGAGCAGATAATAATGGTCATAATTAGTCTTGTGAAAGTGATGAAACGCTAAGAACATATACAGTACAATGAAGACTATTCACCTTCTCATTCGAAAATGTTGTATATACTCTTTGCATTATTACATAATTATTATGTCATGTTACATCAAAAGTCTATAAAAGTATCACATCATAAAAGTAGGCATAAAAGGGAAATCTATTGTGAAATCTAGGCTTTTCTTTAAATAGGTTAAACTCAGTTTGCGACTCCAGCTCTGTCCAAGGCAGACTTGTTGACACTAGTATATAGATATAGACAGTATACTTGAGTCACACAGAAATCTTCACCAGTCAAAAAGAATCCTTATTTACAATCTAACCTTTCAATCTATGGTTACCCCAGGGTCCAGAGACATAATCTTATCATCTATAAGTTAAAAATTATTGATTACTGCATGTTCTGCAGATGTGATGCCTTTTCTCTGTAGGGACTTGACGGCCTAAGGATATAAGAGTACAAGGGTTAGTAGCTGTAAATTTAGAAGGAATTGTAGGAACTGTTTTATGGAGTACGGTACAAATATTTTATACACATAGTCATCATCACACTTGGCAATGCTGACATTCTGAAATTCAGTGATACTTTACAGGGCACAAAAATGGTATTACAGTTTTAATATCAGCCTCTTCCACTTTTAATGAGAATGAGTTGTCAGAAAATAACCTATTGCTAAAATCAGGTTTTTGAATTACATGTATGTTTGAAAAACTTTTTGCAACGCTTTTTTTTCAGATCATGATTATTTATTAAAAAAAAGAAAAATAGTAATATTGCAATTTTTACATTGGCCACTGGGGCTCTTATACTGTAGACCCATCCTTCCTTTTCATAAAGAGTTTACAGAAGTTTTGTTATCAACAGAGGCAGGGTAAAAGACTGATAATATCCCAAAAGACAGCTGATAATACAGGATTCACGTATCTCAGTAAGTGATGTCACAGATGCCTAGGCTCCTCTTCTCTTCACAATGACCTTTGCACACACTCATTAAATGCTTCAATGGAAAATATATGGTCTGAGTCTGTTCATTGCTGCTAATATACAAGTTTATTTCTTCTAAAAAATAGAAGTTAAAATCTAAAAAATTCTCAGTTGTCGGTGCGAAAAGATTTTCTTTATTTTTACACTTAACAGAAAAACTTGATTTAAACTATAAATCATTTTCTGATTATACATTCTCTTTTAAAACCCTGCATGTGAAAAAGTTGTTTTCCAATTGAAGGAATCTGATGGCTGTAACTCTTCATAAAGGAGGAAAAGCTATAATACTCATAAAGTTGTAAGCGTAAAAAAAATTATGTCCTTAGAGGCTCGCTCACACTGGCTTACAAATCGAGAAAAAAATCACATTGCACTCTGACCAATGTTAGTAAATAAGTTCACTGCTCATCTGCAAGATTTTTCTCAACTCAGATCGGACTGAGAAAAAAAGAACGCAGCATGTTGTGATTGTCTGTGATAATCGATCACACTAACCAATGTAAGTCAATGGGCATGAGAAAAAAAAAATTCACGGCACGCGGACCGTGTGTGCCGTCCGATTTTACATCAGTGAGACATATAATCAGTGCTTTGCGTGTCTAGTTTATTGTACATGTATTTAGATATTCCATATTTTTCAGGCTATATTTTAGAGCTGCCGGGTGTTCATGTGTGCCTGCTACTAAAGGGAATGAATATTACATGGCACTTTGGCACAATCCTCATTTAGGCTCACAATCGAAATTTCCTATGAGTATATGCTTGGAGTGTGGGAAAAATCCAGAGTAACCGGAGGAAACCCACGCAAACACGGGGAGAACATTCAAACTCCATGCATATGTTGTCCGTGGTGGGGTTTTAACCGAGGATCCCAGTGCTGCAAGGCTGCAGTGCTAACCACTAAACCACCGTATTGCCTCTGCCACTTACACTGCTGCCACTAATGTTTTTGCATTCATGACTCAACATTAGCATGGTTGTAAGCATGTAACTGCGAAGCCCACTGTGTGCCTCTCTGCTGTCTTCTGAAAAATCACATCCAGGTTGTGATAGTGGCATAGAAATTGCTGTACCACCAGGTTGAGGATGTGAGCCATGCAAGGCATGTGTGTGAGGTTGCCAGGCATAGGTCCGCCACAAGGTTTGCACCGTTATTGCACACAGCCTTCACTGACTCCAGGTTCAATGGAGATGGCCATTTCTCTAACTTGGCCTGGATAGCTGTCCACAATGCTTGAGCTGTGTGACTGCATTCTCCAAGGCATATGAATTTAAACACTGACTGATTGCGGGATTTCCCTGGCTGCGCAGTACAGTGTTGGGGGGGATACTCTCTGCACTGTTGGAAAGTGTGTCTCATTAAGGGACAGGTTGAGGCACAGATGGAGTACCTACAGGAGGTGGAGGAGGCAGAAGCAGAGGAGGATGGGTTACATACAGAGGTTTGTCCCACAAGCTTTGGGGATTCCAAGATTTTCTGTCTAGTGACACCTTGGTTTCTAGTGTTTTAGTTTACCATCCCTTGGTGTGTAGTGGTTTAGTTCTCCAAAACTAGATGTTTAGTAGTTTAGTTCTCCAACCCCTGCTGTCTAGTAGTTTAGTTCTCCATCTTCTGGTGTGTTTTTGTTTTAGTTATCCAACGTTAGGAGTTTAGTACTTTTTTCTTCATCTTCTGGTGTAAAGTGGTTTAGTTATCCAAATTTAGGTATTTAATAGTTTATTTTGCTAAGCCGTGTTGTCTAGTAGTTTAGTTCTCCATCCTCTGGTGTATAGTAGTTTAGCTATCCCACTCCGAGCTTCTTTCTCTACCCACTTCTCGTGGCCTCTCACAACCTTCAACATCTGAGACACACAAAGACGGTAATATCCCTGATCTGGTCTTTGTCCGGCATTGTTCAATCTCCTACATAGATAACTCCCATCTTACCCTTTCTACCCCATGAAATTAAGACTAACCACAACTTCCACATTTTTAGGAGCTCCGTAATAACACATCTGTTTAGGGCGGCCCTAATCAAAGTGCTTTTTATATTTAGCCTTTTGTCTACTTCTCTGAACATAATTTGCCATGAAACTCAACCCTACCTGTGTAGACACAGCATTGTATCTTAATTAACCAGATGACTATTTTTATCAAACCAAGAAGAATAGACTGTTATCAGTATGTTAAACTTTGAATTTAATTTAATTTGTGTTGGTCAAGAAAACAGACTTTTGCTTGTGTAAGCCTGTAATATTGACATTTCATATAACATATTGTGCTCTTATCCTTGATGACTTGTGATATGTACTGATATGCTAAATATGCATTGTGTAGGCTAGATAGTTTGGTGACTTCAAAAACAGAGGAGGAAAAACCATGCAAATAGATTAAATAATCAAGTAATGCTACTTGATCTCATCTCCATTTTTACCCTTTATGTCAATGCTGAATGAAGGACACTTGTTAAGAATAAAATGAGTTTGCATGCCTCTACAGAGAGAGAGAGAGCAAAAAACAGAGAACAAACAACCGATCTGATGCCCATATAATCAATAAATAGAGTTTATTAAGGAAAGGTAATACTACATAAATTGGTAGGGGGGGGAAAAAGAAACCAAAAAATGGGGCACACAGAGGAGACACAGCAGCATACAAAACACAGTCCCAAAATATTACGGTACTAACATGATATAAATAAATAAATAAATAAATAAATATATATATATATCATTGAATATATTACTCTGTTTAAACCAGCATAGAGTGCCAAGAAAATATATATGTGGCCAAAGTGCAAAAATGAGTGCAAATATAAAGTGCACAAGTGCAAAAAATCGGCCGCTGGAATAACTAATTAGAGCAGGTAACTGCTGTAAGGTATGGTGGGCACTGACACAGGTATGGTTAATAGTACTATCAATAAATAGTTAAATATTGTAGGTATAATAAAAGGAAAGTGCCCAGAGCAGGATTTACCTGAATTGCTGCTGTCTCCTGGATGTGCCAGTCCCCAACGCACGTTTCGGCGTGAGCCTTCGTCAGGGGGTGGCAACATCCAGCAGAGAGGAGGTATATAAAGGAGGAGCACCCAATGAACAGCAGGCACGAATGTGATGCGACGCGCAACGCTATTGGACTAGATCCCGGCGAACACCGCCGCCGGTTCATGTGATCCCCAGGGCCGCGTGCATATGACGCAGCGCTGGGGGACATGAAACCGGCAGGCAGAGAAGCCAGGAGTCCAACAGCGATGTGCGTACCATCCGGTCCGCCGTCATTGGTCGATGTGGGACATGTGATCTAAGGTCCTGGAAGGTAAAAAGAAAACGAGTAGAAACAACCATCATTGGTTGATGTGGGACATGTGATCTAAGGTCCTGGAAGGTAAAAAGAAAACGAATAGAAACAACCATCATTGGTTGATATGAGACATGTGATCTAAGGTCCTGGAAGGAAAAAGAAAAAGAATAGAACCACACGATTCTAGTGATAATATATCAAAAACCAAAAGAAAATTAATATGGATATATGGATATGAAAAAACATATACACATATATGCACCGAAGGCCTAAACAAGGAGAAAATACATAATGTGTCCTAAACGATATATGGGTGGATAAATATTCAAAGGAGACAAGAGAAAAGAAAAGAAAGAAAAAGTATGTGTGTGAACAAATACTAAAATAAAGTAATAATATAGATACAATATGTAGGAACTAAAAAATGGTGTAAGTGAAAATCCATGCTACTGGAAATAAATATGAAAATAAAAATAAATATAAAAATAATAATAATATATATAAAAATAATAACTACACATATATATATATATATATAAGAAAAATGCAAAAAATGCGTAGAGTCTAATAAACATATAAGTGTGAGCTATAACAAATATAAGTGCTTGATATGCGTATATACATACGAAAAATGTCTGATGATACAGACTAATGTGAACTAGCTACGTGAAATATTGTTGTACCAATACACCAATAACAATACACAAAATAAAGAAAATAAAATTAAAAATAAAAATAAAAAGAGAGATGAACAATAATGAAATAAAAATAAATATAAATAATAAATACTGATAATGAAAAATAATACAGTATAATGATAAACTAATAAATAATTTCAAAATGTCCATTATTTAATATATGTCTCTCCATTTCTCTTCATCATAGGAATCTTCAACCGAATGTCCATCAGTACGGTGCAATGGGGATCAAAGGAGTGAATCAGTAAACAGACAGTGGCGTGACTTCAGTGACATAATCCCCAAACGAATGGGGCCCCCATCAATGGAACACCAGGTAAGTAAAGACTAGAAAAAACTGAAAATACGGATAAAGTGAATGAAATGCAATAAAGGTATATAACAATAGGACCCTATCATTAGAAAAGCATATATATAGGAACAATCGTGTACATAAACATGTGCAAATGTATACACATGTATACACACCACAAGGGGTGCCCACTACATAATAAAAACAATTAAAAACCAATTTTAATAAGAAATAATAACTTAAGACACTAATAAAAACATACCTAAATACATTATAACCTCAACACTGGATAACAAGGTGGAACAGGACATTAATAAAAAAATATTTATAAAAGAATTTATAAAAATGGAACAAAGCTAATACTTTCATTTAGACCTCGGGGTTGTATTGTATTGAGTAACCAGATCCATCTAGATTCCATTTGTGCCAATTTTTGGCTGATATTGCCTCCACGGATCGATGGATTAATTTTATCAATACCTCTGATCTTGAGACATGATGGGTCACAGTTGTGGAACAGTTTAAAGTGCTTTGGAATAGTTTTTAAGGTACACACATCAATTTCATCGTTCTGTGCGGCAATTATGCCGTTGACGTGTTCACGTACGCGCACCTTAAATTGACGAGTAGTGAGGCCAACGTAAATTTTGGGGCAAGGACATGTGGCGTAGTAAATAACCGCCTTAGTTTCACAATTGATAAAATGTTTAATAAAAAATTGTTTTGACTGAGAAGAATCACAAAATGTATTAGTTCGTTCAACATTGGGGCATGCCTTGCAATGGCCACACTGAAAGGATCCTCTCTTCTGTTGAATCTGAGACAGGAAAGTTTTGGGGCAATTTTCATAATGGCTTTTAACCAGCATATCCCGAATGTTCCTTGATCTACGAAATGTAACACTGGGTTGTTCGTTAAGATATTTGGAAAGTGTCTCATCTGCAAGTAAAATAGGCCATGCTTTCTCGAGCACTTGTCTCATTTTCTGATTCTGGGAGTGGTAATCAGTAATGAAACGCACATTCATTGTGTTAGATGGTCTAGAAGTTGAGTATAGTAAGTCATTCCTAGATGAATGCCTAGCTCTGTTATATGCCCGTTTTAAACTACGATGGCTGTATCCACGGTTCAGGAATCTGGATTTCAGTTCTTGTGCACGTATTTCAAAATCTTCATCAGTGGAACACAGACGTCTAAGTCTCAAAAATTGACCAACCGGAATTGATTTAATTAGAGATTTTGGATGAGCAGATGAGGCATGCAGCACTGAGTTAGTTGAGGTCTTTTTGCGGAATATATCGGTTTGTAGGATGTTGTTGCTGTCTCGTTTAACCGTAACATCCAAAAATTCAATTTGAGACTTGTGGTGATGGTATGTCAACCGAATATTTAAATTGTTATCATTAAGATGGGAAATAAATAAGTCCAACAATTCAGTACTGCCTTGCCAAATGAAAAAAATGTCATCAATGTACCGTGTCCAAAATAGGACACGGCACATGTATTGATGACTGTCTGACATGAATAGGTCCCTCTCCCACAGCCCCAGGAAAAGATTGGCATACGCGGGCGCATATGATGCGCCCATTGCGGTGCCCTGGAGCTGTAGGTAGAGGGACTCGTTAAAAATGAAAAAATTGTGTGTCAGACTAAATTCTAAGACTTCAATAATGAAGTCAATCATAGACACCGGGTAATCAGATGTAGTGAGAAACCATCTTGTTGCACATATACCATCTGTGTGTTTTATGCTGGTATATAACGATTCGACGTCACAAGTGACTAGAATCGTATCATCCTCGATATGTAAGCCATCAATCTTCTTCAGAAAATCCCCTGTATCCCGAGTAAAAGAGGGAAGACATTCAACAAGAGGTTGGAGTTTACAGTCAATGAACTTACCAACATTTTCCACATAGTTACGATTACCGGAGACAATCGGTCTACCGGGTGGTGACACAGGGTCCTTGTGTACCTTTGGTAAAAGGTACAGCGTTGGTATACATGGTTCTTTGATGACCAGAGCCTGACAGAGTTCCTTAGATATAATACCTTCACTATTGGCCCTATTCAAAATATTGTCCAACTCAGATGTGAATGCTGATAACGGATTAAAAGTAAGCTTTTTATAGCATGTTTTGTTTTTCAATTGTTTAAAAACTTCAGCTTCATACATTGTAGATGGCCAGATGACAATATTGCCCCCTTTATCCGCGGGCTTGATTACGACCCCAGGTAAACTCCTCAGTCTCTGGAGGCTTTTTCGTTCCTCGAAGTTCAAGTTACCATTAATAATATGGCGGGGAATCTTTTTAAATTCTTCACTGACTATTTGAACGAACAAATCAATGTTTGAACAAGTAGAAAAAGGAGGGAATTTCTTTGAACGTGGTGCAATGCATGATGGAATCTTACCTCCTTCTGGTATTGAATTCTCTCGGGCCAATTCATTTAAGACTTGTAATGCCGTTTGTTCCGATTCTGTTGGGAATAATTCATAGGTGGCTTCATCATGAAAATATTTTTTAAACATAAGGGATCTCGCAAATATATGCAAGTCCTTAATTGCAGAAAAAGGATCAAATTGAGAATCAGGACAAAATGAAAGACCTTTATGTAATACCTTCAAATCAATCTGGGACAAAGAATGAGTGCTGAGGTTAATTACCTTTAGATGATTGTCATCGGAATGGTCAAAATTACGTCTGTAGGGTGTATTACGCAGATGTCTTTTCCGCTTGGATGTGTCCTTATATGATGTTGATGAGGAAGCTGAGGCGTCAGAGTATTCACTCAATGACGGCGTAGATGATACAGAGGTGACCCTAGTGCGGGGAGGATCAATGGTAGATAGTCTTTTCCATCTATACACTCTGTTCATTTGGACATCTTTCATGTCACGTGATAATTTATTGGCATGATTGTCCTGAATTTCTTTCACCCAGACGTCTAACTCTTTTTCCATTGCCATGTTAATTGATTGAAAGTCTTCCACAGATAATTGGGTTTTAGCCAGTGTGTATGTATTATCCAATTGTTGGTCAATAGTCTCTATGCTCTTGGCATTAAGATTAATCAATAGTTCCATAAATTTTTTTGATGTATTGTTACAAATATCTTCCCAACTTTTTACAAATTCATCATCTTCTATGAGGAACGAAGGTATCACTTTGACCCTTAAACCCCTTGGAATCAGGTCTTTAGTAATATAGTTCTGCAAAAACGCTTTGTTCCACCACAAACGAGTACGTTTGTGTAACAATTTTTTAATTGTGGTATTAAAATCAGTAAATCCTAGGCCACCAGGGCCATTGGAATCAGACCCACCACTACCAAATAGTTGATTAATGCGGCCAAGCCAGGATTGTTCCTTAGCTTTGAAGTCCATAGCCAGAGAGAGAAACCTGTGCGAAACACAGCAAGCAAAATTTAATAAACAAACAACTCAAGGCACGGGATACACAGAACTGCACGTGTACTCAAATGTTCAGTATATATTTGTGCATAACACATGTACCCCAAAAGCTGGACGTAATAGCGGACAACTCGGAAAATTAAATGCAAAAAACAGAGAACAAACAACCGATCTGATGCCCATATAATCAATAAATAGAGTTTATTAAGGAAAGGTAATACTACATAAATTGGTAGGGGGGGGAAAAAGAAACCAAAAAATGGGGCACACAGAGGAGACACAGCAGCATACAAAACACAGTCCCAAAATATTACGGTACTAACATGATATAAATAAATAAATAAATAAATAAATATATATATATATATATCATTGAATATCGGACTGATAAATGTTAATATTACTCTGTTTAAACCAGCATAGAGTGCCAAGAAAATATATATGTGGCCAAAGTGCAAAAATGAGTGCAAATATAAAGTGCACAAGTGCAAAAAATCGGCCGCTGGAATAACTAATTAGAGCAGGTAACTGCTGTAAGGTATGGTGGGCACTGACACAGGTATGGTTAATAGTACTATCAATAAATAGTTAAATATTGTAGGTATAATAAAAGGAAAGTGCCCAGAGCAGGATTTACCTGAATTGCTGCTGTCTCCTGGATGTGCCAGTCCCCAACGCACGTTTCGGCGTGAGCCTTCGTCAGGGGGTGGCAACATCCAGCAGAGAGGAGGTATATAAAGGAGGAGCACCCAATGAACAGCAGGCACGAATGTGATGCGACGCGCAACGCTATTGGACTAGATCCCGGCGAACACCGCCGCCGGTTCATGTGATCCCCAGGGCCGCGTGCATATGACGCAGCGCTGGGGGACATGAAACCGGCAGGCAGAGAAGCCAGGAGTCCAACAGCGATGTGCGTACCATCCGGTCCGCCGTCATTGGTCGATGTGGGACATGTGATCTAAGGTCCTGGAAGGTAAAAAGAAAACGAGTAGAAACAACCATCATTGGTTGATGTGGGACATGTGATCTAAGGTCCTGGAAGGTAAAAAGAAAACGAATAGAAACAACCATCATTGGTTGATATGAGACATGTGATCTAAGGTCCTGGAAGGAAAAAGAAAAAGAAAAAGAATAGAACCACACGATTCTAGTGATAATATATCAAAAACCAAAAGAAAATTAATATGGATATATGGATATGAAAAAACATATACACATATATGCACCGAAGGCCTAAACAAGGAGAAAATACATAATGTGTCCTAAACGATATATGGGTGGATAAATATTCAAAGGAGACAAGAGAAAAGAAAAGAAAGAAAAAGTATGTGTGTGAACAAATACTAAAATAAAGTAATAATATAGATACAATATGTAGGAACTAAAAAATGGTGTAAGTGAAAATCCATGCTACTGGAAATAAATATGAAAATAAAAATAAATATAAAAATAATAATAATATATATAAAAATAATAACTACACATATATATATATATATATAAGAAAAATGCAAAAAATGCGTAGAGTCTAATAAACATATAAGTGTGAGCTATAACAAATATAAGTGCTTGATATGCGTATATACATACGAAAAATGTCTGATGATACAGACTAATGTGAACTAGCTACGTGAAATATTGTTGTACCAATACACCAATAACAATACACAAAATAAAGAAAATAAAATTAAAAATAAAAATAAAAAGAGAGATGAACAATAATGAAATAAAAATAAATATAAATAATAAATACTGATAATGAAAAATAATACAGTATAATGATAAACTAATAAATAATTTCAAAATGTCCATTATTTAATATATGTCTCTCCATTTCTCTTCATCATAGGAATCTTCAACCGAATGTCCATCAGTACGGTGCAATGGGGATCAAAGGAGTGAATCAGTAAACAGACAGTGGCGTGACTTCAGTGACATAATCCCCAAACGAATGGGGCCCCCATCAATGGAACACCAGGTAAGTAAAGACTAGAAAAAACTGAAAATACGGATAAAGTGAATAAAATGCAATAAAGGTATATAACAATAGGACCCTATCATTAGAAAAGCATATATATAGGAACAATCGTGTACATAAACATGTGCAAATGTATACACATGTATACACACCACAAGGGGTGCCCACTACATAATAAAAACAATTAAAAACCAATTTTAATAAGAAATAATAACTTAAGACACTAATAAAAACATACCTAAATACATTATAACCTCAACACTGGATAACAAGGTGGAACAGGACATTAATAAAAAAATATTTATAAAAGAATTTATAAAAATGGAACAAAGCTAATACTTTCATTTAGACCTCGGGGTTGTATTGTATTGAGTAACCAGATCCATCTAGATTCCATTTGTGCCAATTTTTGGCTGATATTGCCTCCACGGATCGATGGATTAATTTTATCAATACCTCTGATCTTGAGACATGATGGGTCACAGTTGTGGAACAGTTTAAAGTGCTTTGGAATAGTTTTTAAGGTACACACATCAATTTCATCGTTCTGTGCGGCAATTATGCCGTTGACGTGTTCACGTACGCGCACCTTAAATTGACGAGTAGTGAGGCCAACGTAAATTTTGGGGCAAGGACATGTGGCGTAGTAAATAACCGCCTTAGTTTCACAATTGATAAAATGTTTAATAAAAAATTGTTTTGACTGAGAAGAATCACAAAATGTATTAGTTCGTTCAACATTGGGGCATGCCTTGCAATGGCCACACTGAAAGGATCCTCTCTTCTGTTGAATCTGAGACAGGAAAGTTTTGGGGCAATTTTCATAATGGCTTTTAACCAGCATATCCCGAATGTTCCTTGATCTACGAAATGTAACACTGGGTTGTTCGTTAAGATATTTGGAAAGTGTCTCATCTGCAAGTAAAATAGGCCATGCTTTCTCGAGCACTTGTCTCATTTTCTGATTCTGGGAGTGGTAATCAGTAATGAAACGCACATTCATTGTGTTAGATGGTCTAGAAGTTGAGTATAGTAAGTCATTCCTAGATGAATGCCTAGCTCTGTTATATGCCCGTTTTAAACTACGATGGCTGTATCCACGGTTCAGGAATCTGGATTTCAGTTCTTGTGCACGTATTTCAAAATCTTCATCAGTGGAACACAGACGTCTAAGTCTCAAAAATTGACCAACCGGAATTGATTTAATTAGAGATTTTGGATGAGCAGATGAGGCATGCAGCACTGAGTTAGTTGAGGTCTTTTTGCGGAATATATCGGTTTGTAGGATGTTGTTGCTGTCTCGTTTAACCGTAACATCCAAAAATTCAATTTGAGACTTGTGGTGATGGTATGTCAACCGAATATTTAAATTGTTATCATTAAGATGGGAAATAAATAAGTCCAACAATTCAGTACTGCCTTGCCAAATGAAAAAAATGTCATCAATGTACCGTGTCCAAAATAGGACACGGCACATGTATTGATGACTGTCTGACATGAATAGGTCCCTCTCCCACAGCCCCAGGAAAAGATTGGCATACGCGGGCGCATATGATGCGCCCATTGCGGTGCCCTGGAGCTGTAGGTAGAGGGACTCGTTAAAAATGAAAAAATTGTGTGTCAGACTAAATTCTAAGACTTCAATAATGAAGTCAATCATAGACACCGGGTAATCAGATGTAGTGAGAAACCATCTTGTTGCACATATACCATCTGTGTGTTTTATGCTGGTATATAACGATTCGACGTCACAAGTGACTAGAATCGTATCATCCTCGATATGTAAGCCATCAATCTTCTTCAGAAAATCCCCTGTATCCCGAGTAAAAGAGGGAAGACATTCAACAAGAGGTTGGAGTTTACAGTCAATGAACTTACCAACATTTTCCACATAGTTACGATTACCGGAGACAATCGGTCTACCGGGTGGTGACACAGGGTCCTTGTGTACCTTTGGTAAAAGGTACAGCGTTGGTATACATGGTTCTTTGATGACCAGAGCCTGACAGAGTTCCTTAGATATAATACCTTCACTATTGGCCCTATTCAAAATATTGTCCAACTCAGATGTGAATGCTGATAACGGATTAAAAGTAAGCTTTTTATAGCATGTTTTGTTTTTCAATTGTTTAAAAACTTCAGCTTCATACATTGTAGATGGCCAGATGACAATATTGCCCCCTTTATCCGCGGGCTTGATTACGACCCCAGGTAAACTCCTCAGTCTCTGGAGGCTTTTTCGTTCCTCGAAGTTCAAGTTACCATTAATAATATGGCGGGGAATCTTTTTAAATTCTTCACTGACTATTTGAACGAACAAATCAATGTTTGAACAAGTAGAAAAAGGAGGGAATTTCTTTGAACGTGGTGCAATGCATGATGGAATCTTACCTCCTTCTGGTATTGAATTCTCTCGGGCCAATTCATTTAAGACTTGTAATGCCGTTTGTTCCGATTCTGTTGGGAATAATTCATAGGTGGCTTCATCATGAAAATATTTTTTAAACATAAGGGATCTCGCAAATATATGCAAGTCCTTAATTGCAGAAAAAGGATCAAATTGAGAATCAGGACAAAATGAAAGACCTTTATGTAATACCTTCAAATCAATCTGGGACAAAGAATGAGTGCTGAGGTTAATTACCTTTAGATGATTGTCATCGGAATGGTCAAAATTACGTCTGTAGGGTGTATTACGCAGATGTCTTTTCCGCTTGGATGTGTCCTTATATGATGTTGATGAGGAAGCTGAGGCGTCAGAGTATTCACTCAATGACGGCGTAGATGATACAGAGGTGACCCTAGTGCGGGGAGGATCAATGGTAGATAGTCTTTTCCATCTATACACTCTGTTCATTTGGACATCTTTCATGTCACGTGATAATTTATTGGCATGATTGTCCTGAATTTCTTTCACCCAGACGTCTAACTCTTTTTCCATTGCCATGTTAATTGATTGAAAGTCTTCCACAGATAATTGGGTTTTAGCCAGTGTGTATGTATTATCCAATTGTTGGTCAATAGTCTCTATGCTCTTGGCATTAAGATTAATCAATAGTTCCATAAATTTTTTTGATGTATTGTTACAAATATCTTCCCAACTTTTTACAAATTCATCATCTTCTATGAGGAACGAAGGTATCACTTTGACCCTTAAACCCCTTGGAATCAGGTCTTTAGTAATATAGTTCTGCAAAAACGCTTTGTTCCACCACAAACGAGTACGTTTGTGTAACAATTTTTTAATTGTGGTATTAAAATCAGTAAATCCTAGGCCACCAGGGCCATTGGAATCAGACCCACCACTACCAAATAGTTGATTAATGCGGCCAAGCCAGGATTGTTCCTTAGCTTTGAAGTCCATAGCCAGAGAGAGAAACCTGTGCGAAACACAGCAAGCAAAATTTAATAAACAAACAACTCAAGGCACGGGATACACAGAACTGCACGTGTACTCAAATGTTCAGTATATATTTGTGCATAACACATGTACCCCAAAAGCTGGACGTAATAGCGGACAACTCGGAAAATTAAATGCAAAAAACAGAGAACAAACAACCGATCTGATGCCCATATAATCAATAAATAGAGTTTATTAAGGAAAGGTAATACTACATAAATTGGTAGGGGGGGGAAAAAGAAACCAAAAAATGGGGCACACAGAGGAGACACAGCAGCATACAAAACACAGTCCCAAAATATTACGGTACTAACATGATATAAATAAATAAATAAATAAATAAATATATATATATATCATTGAATATCGGACTGATAAATGTTAATATTACTCTGTTTAAACCAGCATAGAGTGCCAAGAAAATATATATGTGGCCAAAGTGCAAAAATGAGTGCAAATATAAAGTGCACAAGTGCAAAAAATCGGCCGCTGGAATAACTAATTAGAGCAGGTAACTGCTGTAAGGTATGGTGGGCACTGACACAGGTATGGTTAATAGTACTATCAATAAATAGTTAAATATTGTAGGTATAATAAAAGGAAAGTGCCCAGAGCAGGATTTACCTGAATTGCTGCTGTCTCCTGGATGTGCCAGTCCCCAACGCACGTTTCGGCGTGAGCCTTCGTCAGGGGGTGGCAACATCCAGCAGAGAGGAGGTATATAAAGGAGGAGCACCCAATGAACAGCAGGCACGAATGTGATGCGACGCGCAACGCTATTGGACTAGATCCCGGCGAACACCGCCGCCGGTTCATGTGATCCCCAGGGCCGCGTGCATATGACGCAGCGCTGGGGGACATGAAACCGGCAGGCAGAGAAGCCAGGAGTCCAACAGCGATGTGCGTACCATCCGGTCCGCCGTCATTGGTCGATGTGGGACATGTGATCTAAGGTCCTGGAAGGTAAAAAGAAAACGAGTAGAAACAACCATCATTGGTTGATGTGGGACATGTGATCTAAGGTCCTGGAAGGTAAAAAGAAAACGAATAGAAACAACCATCATTGGTTGATATGAGACATGTGATCTAAGGTCCTGGAAGGAAAAAGAAAAAGAAAAAGAATAGAACCACACGATTCTAGTGATAATATATCAAAAACCAAAAGAAAATTAATATGGATATATGGATATGAAAAAACATATACACATATATGCACCGAAGGCCTAAACAAGGAGAAAATACATAATGTGTCCTAAACGATATATGGGTGGATAAATATTCAAAGGAGACAAGAGAAAAGAAAAGAAAGAAAAAGTATGTGTGTGAACAAATACTAAAATAAAGTAATAATATAGATACAATATGTAGGAACTAAAAAATGGTGTAAGTGAAAATCCATGCTACTGGAAATAAATATGAAAATAAAAATAAATATAAAAATAATAATAATATATATAAAAATAATAACTACACATATATATATATATATATAAGAAAAATGCAAAAAATGCGTAGAGTCTAATAAACATATAAGTGTGAGCTATAACAAATATAAGTGCTTGATATGCGTATATACATACGAAAAATGTCTGATGATACAGACTAATGTGAACTAGCTACGTGAAATATTGTTGTACCAATACACCAATAACAATACACAAAATAAAGAAAATAAAATTAAAAATAAAAATAAAAAGAGAGATGAACAATAATGAAATAAAAATAAATATAAATAATAAATACTGATAATGAAAAATAATACAGTATAATGATAAACTAATAAATAATTTCAAAATGTCCATTATTTAATATATGTCTCTCCATTTCTCTTCATCATAGGAATCTTCAACCGAATGTCCATCAGTACGGTGCAATGGGGATCAAAGGAGTGAATCAGTAAACAGACAGTGGCGTGACTTCAGTGACATAATCCCCAAACGAATGGGGCCCCCATCAATGGAACACCAGGTAAGTAAAGACTAGAAAAAACTGAAAATACGGATAAAGTGAATAAAATGCAATAAAGGTATATAACAATAGGACCCTATCATTAGAAAAGCATATATATAGGAACAATCGTGTACATAAACATGTGCAAATGTATACACATGTATACACACCACAAGGGGTGCCCACTACATAATAAAAACAATTAAAAACCAATTTTAATAAGAAATAATAACTTAAGACACTAATAAAAACATACCTAAATACATTATAACCTCAACACTGGATAACAAGGTGGAACAGGACATTAATAAAAAAATATTTATAAAAGAATTTATAAAAATGGAACAAAGCTAATACTTTCATTTAGACCTCGGGGTTGTATTGTATTGAGTAACCAGATCCATCTAGATTCCATTTGTGCCAATTTTTGGCTGATATTGCCTCCACGGATCGATGGATTAATTTTATCAATACCTCTGATCTTGAGACATGATGGGTCACAGTTGTGGAACAGTTTAAAGTGCTTTGGAATAGTTTTTAAGGTACACACATCAATTTCATCGTTCTGTGCGGCAATTATGCCGTTGACGTGTTCACGTACGCGCACCTTAAATTGACGAGTAGTGAGGCCAACGTAAATTTTGGGGCAAGGACATGTGGCGTAGTAAATAACCGCCTTAGTTTCACAATTGATAAAATGTTTAATAAAAAATTGTTTTGACTGAGAAGAATCACAAAATGTATTAGTTCGTTCAACATTGGGGCATGCCTTGCAATGGCCACACTGAAAGGATCCTCTCTTCTGTTGAATCTGAGACAGGAAAGTTTTGGGGCAATTTTCATAATGGCTTTTAACCAGCATATCCCGAATGTTCCTTGATCTACGAAATGTAACACTGGGTTGTTCGTTAAGATATTTGGAAAGTGTCTCATCTGCAAGTAAAATAGGCCATGCTTTCTCGAGCACTTGTCTCATTTTCTGATTCTGGGAGTGGTAATCAGTAATGAAACGCACATTCATTGTGTTAGATGGTCTAGAAGTTGAGTATAGTAAGTCATTCCTAGATGAATGCCTAGCTCTGTTATATGCCCGTTTTAAACTACGATGGCTGTATCCACGGTTCAGGAATCTGGATTTCAGTTCTTGTGCACGTATTTCAAAATCTTCATCAGTGGAACACAGACGTCTAAGTCTCAAAAATTGACCAACCGGAATTGATTTAATTAGAGATTTTGGATGAGCAGATGAGGCATGCAGCACTGAGTTAGTTGAGGTCTTTTTGCGGAATATATCGGTTTGTAGGATGTTGTTGCTGTCTCGTTTAACCGTAACATCCAAAAATTCAATTTGAGACTTGTGGTGATGGTATGTCAACCGAATATTTAAATTGTTATCATTAAGATGGGAAATAAATAAGTCCAACAATTCAGTACTGCCTTGCCAAATGAAAAAAATGTCATCAATGTACCGTGTCCAAAATAGGACACGGCACATGTATTGATGACTGTCTGACATGAATAGGTCCCTCTCCCACAGCCCCAGGAAAAGATTGGCATACGCGGGCGCATATGATGCGCCCATTGCGGTGCCCTGGAGCTGTAGGTAGAGGGACTCGTTAAAAATGAAAAAATTGTGTGTCAGACTAAATTCTAAGACTTCAATAATGAAGTCAATCATAGACACCGGGTAATCAGATGTAGTGAGAAACCATCTTGTTGCACATATACCATCTGTGTGTTTTATGCTGGTATATAACGATTCGACGTCACAAGTGACTAGAATCGTATCATCCTCGATATGTAAGCCATCAATCTTCTTCAGAAAATCCCCTGTATCCCGAGTAAAAGAGGGAAGACATTCAACAAGAGGTTGGAGTTTACAGTCAATGAACTTACCAACATTTTCCACATAGTTACGATTACCGGAGACAATCGGTCTACCGGGTGGTGACACAGGGTCCTTGTGTACCTTTGGTAAAAGGTACAGCGTTGGTATACATGGTTCTTTGATGACCAGAGCCTGACAGAGTTCCTTAGATATAATACCTTCACTATTGGCCCTATTCAAAATATTGTCCAACTCAGATGTGAATGCTGATAACGGATTAAAAGTAAGCTTTTTATAGCATGTTTTGTTTTTCAATTGTTTAAAAACTTCAGCTTCATACATTGTAGATGGCCAGATGACAATATTGCCCCCTTTATCCGCGGGCTTGATTACGACCCCAGGTAAACTCCTCAGTCTCTGGAGGCTTTTTCGTTCCTCGAAGTTCAAGTTACCATTAATAATATGGCGGGGAATCTTTTTAAATTCTTCACTGACTATTTGAACGAACAAATCAATGTTTGAACAAGTAGAAAAAGGAGGGAATTTCTTTGAACGTGGTGCAATGCATGATGGAATCTTACCTCCTTCTGGTATTGAATTCTCTCGGGCCAATTCATTTAAGACTTGTAATGCCGTTTGTTCCGATTCTGTTGGGAATAATTCATAGGTGGCTTCATCATGAAAATATTTTTTAAACATAAGGGATCTCGCAAATATATGCAAGTCCTTAATTGCAGAAAAAGGATCAAATTGAGAATCAGGACAAAATGAAAGACCTTTATGTAATACCTTCAAATCAATCTGGGACAAAGAATGAGTGCTGAGGTTAATTACCTTTAGATGATTGTCATCGGAATGGTCAAAATTACGTCTGTAGGGTGTATTATGCAGATGTCTTTTCCGCTTGGATGTGTCCTTATATGATGTTGATGAGGAAGCTGAGGCGTCAGAGTATTCACTCAATGACGGCGTAGATGATACAGAGGTGACCCTAGTGCGGGGAGGATCAATGGTAGATAGTCTTTTCCATCTATACACTCTGTTCATTTGGACATCTTTCATGTCACGTGATAATTTATTGGCATGATTGTCCTGAATTTCTTTCACCCAGACGTCTAACTCTTTTTCCATTGCCATGTTAATTGATTGAAAGTCTTCCACAGATAATTGGGTTTTAGCCAGTGTGTATGTATTATCCAATTGTTGGTCAATAGTCTCTATGCTCTTGGCATTAAGATTAATCAATAGTTCCATAAATTTTTTTGATGTATTGTTACAAATATCTTCCCAACTTTTTACAAATTCATCATCTTCTATGAGGAACGAAGGTATCACTTTGACCCTTAAACCCCTTGGAATCAGGTCTTTAGTAATATAGTTCTGCAAAAACGCTTTGTTCCACCACAAACGAGTACGTTTGTGTAACAATTTTTTAATTGTGGTATTAAAATCAGTAAATCCTAGGCCACCAGGGCCATTGGAATCAGACCCACCACTACCAAATAGTTGATTAATGCGGCCAAGCCAGGATTGTTCCTTAGCTTTGAAGTCCATAGCCAGAGAGAGAAACCTGTGCGAAACACAGCAAGCAAAATTTAATAAACAAACAACTCAAGGCACGGGATACACAGAACTGCACGTGTACTCAAATGTTCAGTATATATTTGTGCATAACACATGTACCCCAAAAGCTGGACGTAATAGCGGACAACTCGGAAAATTAAATGCAAAAAACAGAGAACAAACAACCGATCTGATGCCCATATAATCAATAAATAGAGTTTATTAAGGAAAGGTAATACTACATAAATTGGTAGGGGGGGGAAAAAGAAACCAAAAAATGGGGCACACAGAGGAGACACAGCAGCATACAAAACACAGTCCCAAAATATTATGGTACTAACATGATATAAATAAATAAATAAATAAATAAATAAATATATATATATATCATTGAATATCGGACTGATAAATGTTAATATTACTCTGTTTAAACCAGCATAGAGTGCCAAGAAAATATATATGTGGCCAAAGTGCAAAAATGAGTGCAAATATAAAGTGCACAAGTGCAAAAAATCGGCCGCTGGAATAACTAATTAGAGCAGGTAACTGCTGTAAGGTATGGTGGGCACTGACACAGGTATGGTTAATAGTACTATCAATAAATAGTTAAATATTGTAGGTATAATAAAAGGAAAGTGCCCAGAGCAGGATTTACCTGAATTGCTGCTGTCTCCTGGATGTGCCAGTCCCCAACGCACGTTTCGGCGTGAGCCTTCGTCAGGGGGTGGCAACATCCAGCAGAGAGGAGGTATATAAAGGAGGAGCACCCAATGAACAGCAGGCACGAATGTGATGCGACGCGCAACGCTATTGGACTAGATCCCGGCGAACACCGCCGCCGGTTCATGTGATCCCCAGGGCCGCGTGCATATGACGCAGCGCTGGGGGACATGAAACCGGCAGGCAGAGAAGCCAGGAGTCCAACAGCGATGTGCGTACCATCCGGTCCGCCGTCATTGGTCGATGTGGGACATGTGATCTAAGGTCCTGGAAGGTAAAAAGAAAACGAGTAGAAACAACCATCATTGGTTGATGTGGGACATGTGATCTAAGGTCCTGGAAGGTAAAAAGAAAACGAATAGAAACAACCATCATTGGTTGATATGAGACATGTGATCTAAGGTCCTGGAAGGAAAAAGAAAAAGAAAAAGAATAGAACCACACGATTCTAGTGATAATATATCAAAAACCAAAAGAAAATTAATATGGATATATGGATATGAAAAAACATATACACATATATGCACCGAAGGCCTAAACAAGGAGAAAATACATAATGTGTCCTAAACGATATATGGGTGGATAAATATTCAAAGGAGACAAGAGAAAAGAAAAGAAAGAAAAAGTATGTGTGTGAACAAATACTAAAATAAAGTAATAATATAGATACAATATGTAGGAACTAAAAAATGGTGTAAGTGAAAATCCATGCTACTGGAAATAAATATGAAAATAAAAATAAATATAAAAATAATAATAATATATATAAAAATAATAACTACACATATATATATATATATATAAGAAAAATGCAAAAAATGCGTAGAGTCTAATAAACATATAAGTGTGAGCTATAACAAATATAAGTGCTTGATATGCGTATATACATACGAAAAATGTCTGATGATACAGACTAATGTGAACTAGCTACGTGAAATATTGTTGTACCAATACACCAATAACAATACACAAAATAAAGAAAATAAAATTAAAAATAAAAATAAAAAGAGAGATGAACAATAATGAAATAAAAATAAATATAAATAATAAATACTGATAATGAAAAATAATACAGTATAATGATAAACTAATAAATAATTTCAAAATGTCCATTATTTAATATATGTCTCTCCATTTCTCTTCATCATAGGAATCTTCAACCGAATGTCCATCAGTACGGTGCAATGGGGATCAAAGGAGTGAATCAGTAAACAGACAGTGGCGTGACTTCAGTGACATAATCCCCAAACAAATGGGGCCCCCATCAATGGAACACCAGGTAAGTAAAGACTAGAAAAAACTGAAAATACGGATAAAGTGAATAAAATGCAATAAAGGTATATAACAATAGGACCCTATCATTAGAAAAGCATATATATAGGAACAATCGTGTACATAAACATGTGCAAATGTATACACATGTATACACACCACAAGGGGTGCCCACTACATAATAAAAACAATTAAAAACCAATTTTAATAAGAAATAATAACTTAAGACACTAATAAAAACATACCTAAATACATTATAACCTCAACACTGGATAACAAGGTGGAACAGGACATTAATAAAAAAATATTTATAAAAGAATTTATAAAAATGGAACAAAGCTAATACTTTCATTTAGACCTCGGGGTTGTATTGTATTGAGTAACCAGATCCATCTAGATTCCATTTGTGCCAATTTTTGGCTGATATTGCCTCCACGGATCGATGGATTAATTTTATCAATACCTCTGATCTTGAGACATGATGGGTCACAGTTGTGGAACAGTTTAAAGTGCTTTGGAATAGTTTTTAAGGTACACACATCAATTTCATCGTTCTGTGCGGCAATTATGCCGTTGACGTGTTCACGTACGCGCACCTTAAATTGACGAGTAGTGAGGCCAACGTAAATTTTGGGGCAAGGACATGTGGCGTAGTAAATAACCGCCTTAGTTTCACAATTGATAAAATGTTTAATAAAAAATTGTTTTGACTGAGAAGAATCACAAAATGTATTAGTTCGTTCAACATTGGGGCATGCCTTGCAATGGCCACACTGAAAGGATCCTCTCTTCTGTTGAATCTGAGACAGGAAAGTTTTGGGGCAATTTTCATAATGGCTTTTAACCAGCATATCCCGAATGTTCCTTGATCTACGAAATGTAACACTGGGTTGTTCGTTAAGATATTTGGAAAGTGTCTCATCTGCAAGTAAAATAGGCCATGCTTTCTCGAGCACTTGTCTCATTTTCTGATTCTGGGAGTGGTAATCAGTAATGAAACGCACATTCATTGTGTTAGATGGTCTAGAAGTTGAGTATAGTAAGTCATTCCTAGATGAATGCCTAGCTCTGTTATATGCCCGTTTTAAACTACGATGGCTGTATCCACGGTTCAGGAATCTGGATTTCAGTTCTTGTGCACGTATTTCAAAATCTTCATCAGTGGAACACAGACGTCTAAGTCTCAAAAATTGACCAACCGGAATTGATTTAATTAGAGATTTTGGATGAGCAGATGAGGCATGCAGCACTGAGTTAGTTGAGGTCTTTTTGCGGAATATATCGGTTTGTAGGATGTTGTTGCTGTCTCGTTTAACCGTAACATCCAAAAATTCAATTTGAGACTTGTGGTGATGGTATGTCAACCGAATATTTAAATTGTTATCATTAAGATGGGAAATAAATAAGTCCAACAATTCAGTACTGCCTTGCCAAATGAAAAAAATGTCATCAATGTACCGTGTCCAAAATAGGACACGGCACATGTATTGATGACTGTCTGACATGAATAGGTCCCTCTCCCACAGCCCCAGGAAAAGATTGGCATACGCGGGCGCATATGATGCGCCCATTGCGGTGCCCTGGAGCTGTAGGTAGAGGGACTCGTTAAAAATGAAAAAATTGTGTGTCAGACTAAATTCTAAGACTTCAATAATGAAGTCAATCATAGACACCGGGTAATCAGATGTAGTGAGAAACCATCTTGTTGCACATATACCATCTGTGTGTTTTATGCTGGTATATAACGATTCGACGTCACAAGTGACTAGAATCGTATCATCCTCGATATGTAAGCCATCAATCTTCTTCAGAAAATCCCCTGTATCCCGAGTAAAAGAGGGAAGACATTCAACAAGAGGTTGGAGTTTACAGTCAATGAACTTACCAACATTTTCCACATAGTTACGATTACCGGAGACAATCGGTCTACCGGGTGGTGACACAGGGTCCTTGTGTACCTTTGGTAAAAGGTACAGCGTTGGTATACATGGTTCTTTGATGACCAGAGCCTGACAGAGTTCCTTAGATATAATACCTTCACTATTGGCCCTATTCAAAATATTGTCCAACTCAGATGTGAATGCTGATAACGGATTAAAAGTAAGCTTTTTATAGCATGTTTTGTTTTTCAATTGTTTAAAAACTTCAGCTTCATACATTGTAGATGGCCAGATGACAATATTGCCCCCTTTATCCGCGGGCTTGATTACGACCCCAGGTAAACTCCTCAGTCTCTGGAGGCTTTTTCGTTCCTCGAAGTTCAAGTTACCATTAATAATATGGCGGGGAATCTTTTTAAATTCTTCACTGACTATTTGAACGAACAAATCAATGTTTGAACAAGTAGAAAAAGGAGGGAATTTCTTTGAACGTGGTGCAATGCATGATGGAATCTTACCTCCTTCTGGTATTGAATTCTCTCGGGCCAATTCATTTAAGACTTGTAATGCCGTTTGTTCCGATTCTGTTGGGAATAATTCATAGGTGGCTTCATCATGAAAATATTTTTTAAACATAAGGGATCTCGCAAATATATGCAAGTCCTTAATTGCAGAAAAAGGATCAAATTGAGAATCAGGACAAAATGAAAGACCTTTATGTAATACCTTCAAATCAATCTGGGACAAAGAATGAGTGCTGAGGTTAATTACCTTTAGATGATTGTCATCGGAATGGTCAAAATTACGTCTGTAGGGTGTATTACGCAGATGTCTTTTCCGCTTGGATGTGTCCTTATATGATGTTGATGAGGAAGCTGAGGCGTCAGAGTATTCACTCAATGACGGTGTAGATGATACAGAGGTGACCCTAGTGCGGGGAGGATCAATGGTAGATAGTCTTTTCCATCTATACACTCTGTTCATTTGGACATCTTTCATGTCACGTGATAATTTATTGGCATGATTGTCCTGAATTTCTTTCCGATATTCAATGATATATATATATATTTATTTATTTATTTATTTATTTATATCATGTTAGTACCGTAATATTTTGGGACTGTGTTTTGTATGCTGCTGTGTCTCCTCTGTGTGCCCCATTTTTTGGTTTCTTTTTCCCCCCCCTACCAATTTATGTAGTATTACCTTTCCTTAATAAACTCTATTTATTGATTATATGGGCATCAGATCGGTTGTTTGTTCTCTGTTTTTTGCATTTAATTTTCCGAGTTGTCCGCTATTACGTCCAGCTTTTGGGGTACATGTGTTATGCACAAATATATACTGAACATTTGAGTACACGTGCAGTTCTGTGTATCCCGTGCCTTGAGTTGTTTGTTTATTAAATTTTGCTTGCTGTGTTTCGCACAGGTTTCTCTCTCTGGCTATGGACTTCAAAGCTAAGGAACAATCCTGGCTTGGCCGCATTAATCAACTATTTGGTAGTGGTGGGTCTGATTCCAATGGCCCTGGTGGCCTAGGATTTACTGATTTTAATACCACAATTAAAAAATTGTTACACAAACGTACTCGTTTGTGGTGGAACAAAGCGTTTTTGCAGAACTATATTACTAAAGACCTGATTCCAAGGGGTTTAAGGGTCAAAGTGATACCTTCGTTCCTCATAGAAGATGATGAATTTGTAAAAAGTTGGGAAGATATTTGTAACAATACATCAAAAAAATTTATGGAACTATTGATTAATCTTAATGCCAAGAGCATAGAGACTATTGACCAACAATTGGATAATACATACACACTGGCTAAAACCCAATTATCTGTGGAAGACTTTCAATCAATTAACATGGCAATGGAAAAAGAGTTAGACGTCTGGGTGAAAGAAATTCAGGACAATCATGCCAATAAATTATCACGTGACATGAAAGATGTCCAAATGAACAGAGTGTATAGATGGAAAAGACTATCTACCATTGATCCTCCCCGCACTAGGGTCACCTCTGTATCATCTACGCCGTCATTGAGTGAATACTCTGACGCCTCAGCTTCCTCATCAACATCATATAAGGACACATCCAAGCGGAAAAGACATCTGCATAATACACCCTACAGACGTAATTTTGACCATTCCGATGACAATCATCTAAAGGTAATTAACCTCAGCACTCATTCTTTGTCCCAGATTGATTTGAAGGTATTACATAAAGGTCTTTCATTTTGTCCTGATTCTCAATTTGATCCTTTTTCTGCAATTAAGGACTTGCATATATTTGCGAGATCCCTTATGTTTAAAAAATATTTTCATGATGAAGCCACCTATGAATTATTCCCAACAGAATCGGAACAAACGGCATTACAAGTCTTAAATGAATTGGCCCGAGAGAATTCAATACCAGAAGGAGGTAAGATTCCATCATGCATTGCACCACGTTCAAAGAAATTCCCTCCTTTTTCTACTTGTTCAAACATTGATTTGTTCGTTCAAATAGTCAGTGAAGAATTTAAAAAGATTCCCCGCCATATTATTAATGGTAACTTGAACTTCGAGGAACGAAAAAGCCTCCAGAGACTGAGGAGTTTACCTGGGGTCGTAATCAAGCCCGCGGATAAAGGGGGCAATATTGTCATCTGGCCATCTACAATGTATGAAGCTGAAGTTTTTAAACAATTGAAAAACAAAACATGCTATAAAAAGCTTACTTTTAATCCGTTATCAGCATTCACATCTGAGTTGGACAATATTTTGAATAGGGCCAATAGTGAAGGTATTATATCTAAGGAACTCTGTCAGGCTCTGGTCATCAAAGAACCATGTATACCAACGCTGTACCTTTTACCAAAGGTACACAAGGACCCTGTGTCACCACCCGGTAGACCGATTGTCTCCGGTAATCGTAACTATGTGGAAAATGTTGGTAAGTTCATTGACTGTAAACTCCAACCTCTTGTTGAATGTCTTCCCTCTTTTACTCGGGATACAGGGGATTTTCTGAAGAAGATTGATGGCTTACATATCGAGGATGATACGATTCTAGTCACTTGTGATGTCGAATCGTTATATACCAGCATAAAACACACAGATGGTATATGTGCAACAAGATGGTTTCTCACTACATCTGATTACCCGGTGTCTATGATTGACTTCATTATTGAAGTCTTAGAATTTAGTCTGACACACAATTTTTTCATTTTTAACGAGTCCCTCTACCTACAGCTCCAGGGCACCGCAATGGGCGCATCATATGCGCCCGCGTATGCCAATCTTTTCCTGGGGCTGTGGGAGAGGGACCTATTCATGTCAGACAGTCATCAATACATGTGCCGTGTCCTATTTTGGACACGGTACATTGATGACATTTTTTTCATTTGGCAAGGCAGTACTGAATTGTTGGACTTATTTATTTCCCATCTTAATGATAACAATTTAAATATTCGGTTGACATACCATCACCACAAGTCTCAAATTGAATTTTTGGATGTTACGGTTAAACGAGACAGCAACAACATCCTACAAACCGATATATTCCGCAAAAAGACCTCAACTAACTCAGTGCTGCATGCCTCATCTGCTCATCCAAAATCTCTAATTAAATCAATTCCGGTTGGTCAATTTTTGAGACTTAGACGTCTGTGTTCCACTGATGAAGATTTTGAAATACGTGCACAAGAACTGAAATCCAGATTCCTGAACCGTGGATACAGCCATCGTAGTTTAAAACGGGCATATAACAGAGCTAGGCATTCATCTAGGAATGACTTACTATACTCAACTTCTAGACCATCTAACACAATGAATGTGCGTTTCATTACTGATTACCACTCCCAGAATCAGAAAATGAGACAAGTGCTCGAGAAAGCATGGCCTATTTTACTTGCAGATGAGACACTTTCCAAATATCTTAACGAACAACCCAGTGTTACATTTCGTAGATCAAGGAACATTCGGGATATGCTGGTTAAAAGCCATTATGAAAATTGCCCCAAAACTTTCCTGTCTCAGATTCAACAGAAGAGAGGATCCTTTCAGTGTGGCCATTGCAAGGCATGCCCCAATGTTGAACGAACTAATACATTTTGTGATTCTTCTCAGTCAAAACAATTTTTTATTAAACATTTTATCAATTGTGAAACTAAGGCGGTTATTTACTACGCCACATGTCCTTGCCCCAAAATTTACGTTGGCCTCACTACTCGTCAATTTAAGGTGCGCGTACGTGAACACGTCAACGGCATAATTGCCGCACAGAACGATGAAATTGATGTGTGTACCTTAAAAACTATTCCAAAGCACTTTAAACTGTTCCACAACTGTGACCCATCATGTCTCAAGATCAGAGGTATTGATAAAATTAATCCATCGATCCGTGGAGGCAATATCAGCCAAAAATTGGCACAAATGGAATCTAGATGGATCTGGTTACTCAATACAATACAACCCCGAGGTCTAAATGAAAGTATTAGCTTTGTTCCATTTTTATAAATTCTTTTATAAATATTTTTTTATTAATGTCCTGTTCCACCTTGTTATCCAGTGTTGAGGTTATAATGTATTTAGGTATGTTTTTATTAGTGTCTTAAGTTATTATTTCTTATTAAAATTGGTTTTTAATTGTTTTTATTATGTAGTGGGCACCCCTTGTGGTGTGTATACATGTGTATACATTTGCACATGTTTATGTACACGATTGTTCCTATATATATGCTTTTCTAATGATAGGGTCCTATTGTTATATACCTTTATTGCATTTTATTCACTTTATCCGTATTTTCAGTTTTTTCTAGTCTTTACTTACCTGGTGTTCCATTGATGGGGGCCCCATTTGTTTGGGGATTATGTCACTGAAGTCACGCCACTGTCTGTTTACTGATTCACTCCTTTGATCCCCATTGCACCGTACTGATGGACATTCGGTTGAAGATTCCTATGATGAAGAGAAATGGAGAGACATATATTAAATAATGGACATTTTGAAATTATTTATTAGTTTATCATTATACTGTATTATTTTTCATTATCAGTATTTATTATTTATATTTATTTTTATTTCATTATTGTTCATCTCTCTTTTTATTTTTATTTTTAATTTTATTTTCTTTATTTTGTGTATTGTTATTGGTGTATTGGTACAACAATATTTCACGTAGCTAGTTCACATTAGTCTGTATCATCAGACATTTTTCGTATGTATATACGCATATCAAGCACTTATATTTGTTATAGCTCACACTTATATGTTTATTAGACTCTACGCATTTTTTGCATTTTTCTTATATATATATATATATATGTGTAGTTATTATTTTTATATATATTATTATTATTTTTATATTTATTTTTATTTTCATATTTATTTCCAGTAGCATGGATTTTCACTTACACCATTTTTTAGTTCCTACATATTGTATCTATATTATTACTTTATTTTAGTATTTGTTCACACACATACTTTTTCTTTCTTTTCTTTTCTCTTGTCTCCTTTGAATATTTATCCACCCATATATCGTTTAGGACACATTATGTATTTTCTCCTTGTTTAGGCCTTCGGTGCATATATGTGTATATGTTTTTTCATATCCATATATCCATATTAATTTTCTTTTGGTTTTTGATATATTATCACTAGAATCGTGTGGTTCTATTCTTTTTCTTTTTCTTTTTCCTTCCAGGACCTTAGATCACATGTCTCATATCAACCAATGATGGTTGTTTCTATTCGTTTTCTTTTTACCTTCCAGGACCTTAGATCACATGTCCCACATCAACCAATGATGGTTGTTTCTACTCGTTTTCTTTTTACCTTCCAGGACCTTAGATCACATGTCCCACATCGACCAATGACGGCGGACCGGATGGTACGCACATCGCTGTTGGACTCCTGGCTTCTCTGCCTGCCGGTTTCATGTCCCCCAGCGCTGCGTCATATGCACGCGGCCCTGGGGATCACATGAACCGGCGGCGGTGTTCGCCGGGATCTAGTCCAATAGCGTTGCGCGTCGCATCACATTCGTGCCTGCTGTTCATTGGGTGCTCCTCCTTTATATACCTCCTCTCTGCTGGATGTTGCCACCCCCTGACGAAGGCTCACGCCGAAACGTGCGTTGGGGACTGGCACATCCAGGAGACAGCAGCAATTCAGGTAAATCCTGCTCTGGGCACTTTCCTTTTATTATACCTACAATATTTAACTATTTATTGATAGTACTATTAACCATACCTGTGTCAGTGCCCACCATACCTTACAGCAGTTACCTGCTCTAATTAGTTATTCCAGCGGCCGATTTTTTGCACTTGTGCACTTTATATTTGCACTCATTTTTGCACTTTGGCCACATATATATTTTCTTGGCACTCTATGCTGGTTTAAACAGAGTAATATTAACATTTATCAGTCCGATATTCAATGATATATATATATATTTATTTATTTATTTATTTATTTATATCATGTTAGTACCGTAATATTTTGGGACTGTGTTTTGTATGCTGCTGTGTCTCCTCTGTGTGCCCCATTTTTTGGTTTCTTTTTCCCCCCCCTACCAATTTATGTAGTATTACCTTTCCTTAATAAACTCTATTTATTGATTATATGGGCATCAGATCGGTTGTTTGTTCTCTGTTTTTTGCATTTAATTTTCCGAGTTGTCCGCTATTACGTCCAGCTTTTGGGGTACATGTGTTATGCACAAATATATACTGAACATTTGAGTACACGTGCAGTTCTGTGTATCCCGTGCCTTGAGTTGTTTGTTTATTAGAGAGAGAGAGAGACAGAGAGAGAGACAGCCAGAGATTCTGCCAAGACAGCCAAACATCCAAGGGACCCTACAGGACTGCTGCCATTACATCATGGCTCCATCACAAGGGACATGGATCTATCATTCTACAGGAAACAACCTAGGGGACCTTGGCCCTGGTTGGAAGAATACAGATCTGCTCCATTGACCATTGCCTCCTCCACAGAATACAGTAATTGGGGCAAAAGGGACATTTTTTATGTATGTATACCAACTTTTATTCAGGTGTGTGTGTGTTTGAGTGTTTGGTGTAAACCTTTTTATTTAGAGGAGAAAAAATCAGAAAGAATAAAATCTAAAATGAAAAATTGAAAGTAAAATAAAAAGAATGTAAAAATTTGGTAAAATAAAAAACAAACTTACTAAACAGACATCAGATAATAAAATTACTGAGTGACTGCAAATATCTCGACTATCTGAGACTCACCCTGACTATATTCAGTAAAAAAATGCTGTAGTAGACTCCAATTACTACAGTGTAATTTTACTGTTCCTAACCTAGTCCTATTAACTAATCTACATTTTTTTCAATTCTTTTTTCACACAAAAAAACCTGAACAACCTGAGACCGATCAGTGATGTAAGGCGCACTCGACTGCTGTAAGACACACACTTGAATGTTATTCTTTTTTTCCAATTTGCTATCCAACAGTAACCCTGACTAAATTCAATAAAAATATTGTAGTAGACAACAATTACTACGTTAGATTTTCCCTGTCCCTAATCAAGTCCCATCAACTAATCTAAATATTTTTTTTTTGCTTTTTTACTTTTTACTATCTAATACTAACCCTGACTAAATTTAGTAAAAGTACTATAGTATAAGCTGATTACTAAGGAATATTTCTACTGTCCCTAATCTAACCCTATCAACTACTGTATTTTCTGGCGTATAAGATGACTTTTTAACCCCTGAAAATCATCTCATGCGTGTGCAGGGAGCGGTCCTGTATGGTTCCCAGGGTCTGAAGGAGAGGAGACTCTCCTTCAGGCCCTGGGATCCATATTCATGTAAAAAAAAAAGAATAAAAATAAAAAATATGGGATATACTCCCCCTCCAATGGCCCCCGGCTCTCAGCAGTGCAAGCGGCGGCCTCCGTTCCTAAGGATGCAGTGAGTGAAGGACCTTCAATGACATCGCGGTCACGCGACCAGTCATGCGACCGCGACGTCATCGAAGGTCCTTCACTCACTGCATCCTTAGGAACGGAGGCTGCCGCTTGCACCGCTGAGAGCCGGTGGCCATCGGAGGGTAAGTATATCCCATATTTTTTATTTTTATTTTTTTACATGAATATGGATCCCAGGGCCTGAAGGAGAGTCTCCTCTCCTTCAGACCCTGGGAACCATCCGCACAGCACATGCCGTATAAGATGACAGGGCGTATAAGATGACCCCCATCTTATACGGCGGGTATATCCCAAACTCCATATTTTATATGGAAAAGTTGGGGGTCATCTTATACGCCCAGTCGTCTTACACACCAGAAAATACGGTAATCTAAATTACTGTATATACTCGAGTATAAGCTGAGATTTTCAGACCACTTTTTTGGGCTGAAAGTGACCCTCTCGGCTTATACTCGAGTTATTGTTGGTGGGGGGGTCGGTGGGGGAGGGGGAGCGGTGCTGTCTGTGACATACTCACCTGCTCCTGGCGCGGCCCCTGCATATCCGATGGTCTCCGGGCAGTTCTTCCTGTGTTCAGCGGTCATGTGGTACCACTCATTAAAGATGGATGGATGCATATTCATTACTGTAATGTGCGGTACGTGACCGCTGAACATAGGAAGATGCCGCCAGCTCCCAGAGACCATCTGACAGTGAGATGCTGCCAGGGACGGTGCTGGGAGCAGGTGAGTATGGCGGGGGAGGTGAGCATTGCACGATAGTCACCTTCCTCGTTCCCCCACTGCGCGCTGCTCTGTCTTTCATCCTATGCACTTACTGTTCAGGTCAGAGGGCGCGATGATGCGATTAGTGTGCGCGCCTTCCCCTGCCTGAACTGTCAGTGCAGAGGATGGAAGACGGAGCAGCGCACAAGGAAGGTGACTATCGCAAGTGCCGGGGGCCTGAGTGAAGAGAGGTGAGTATGTGATTTTTTTTATTTTAATCGCAGCAACAGCATATGGGGCATAATGTGTGGAGCATCTTATGGGGCCATAATGTATGGAGCATCTTATGGGTCATAATATATGGAGCATCTTATGGGGCCATAATCTGTGGAGCATCTTATGGGGCCATAATATATGGAACATCTTATGGGGCCATAATGTATGGAGCATCTTATGGGGCCATAATGTGTGGAGCATCTTATGGGGCCATAATGTGTTGAGCATTTTATGGGCCATAATGTGTGGAGCATCTTATGGGGCCATAATGTATGGAGCATCTTTGGGCCATAATGTGTGGAGCCTCTCATGGAGCATAATGTGTGGAGCATCTTATGGGGCCATAATGTATGGAGCATCTTAAGGGGCATAATGTGTGGAGCATCTTATGGGGCCATCAACCTTTATGCAGCATTGTATGGGGCAAATGTTTCTATGGAGCATCTCATGGGGCCATTATTAACCTTTGTGCAGCATTATATGGGGCATATTTTAATATGGAGCATTATATGGGGCGTATTTTGTATGGATCATCTTATGGGGCCCATCATGAACTGTATGGAGCATTATATGGGGCTCCTGATTCAATATGGATATTCAAAAACACTTCCTACTGATGTCTCAATTAATTTTACTTTTATTGGTATCTATTTTTATTTTTGACATTTACCAGTAGCTGCTGCATTTTCCACCCTAGGCTTATACTAGAGTCAATAAGTTTTCCCAGTTTTTTGTGGCAAAATTAGGGGGTTGGCTTATACTCGGGTTGGCTTATACTCAAGTATATACGGTAGTTCAACAGCTGTAGAATGCACGCACGGACGTGGTGCAAAAAGGGGATAAACAAATAGACATCCGATTGCACCATTCAGAGCTGGGCCTGGTGATGCTGCCTTTATAGCACCTATCATAGGCTGTACATCAGTGTTTCAGGCAATTTCATTGCCTGATACACTGAAAACGCTGAGATTGGCTGTTCAGAGTTGAACAGCCAATCACAGCGATCGTACTTGGGGGCAGGCTGGGCCACCCCTCGGGATGACAACTCCAGATGCCCTGCTGTGACAATCAGCAAGCACCTTAAGGTTGTGGTGCCACATTAAAGATATGATGTATTCATATGTTATACGTTGTTAAGTACCTACCAATCTGGACATATGGATATGTCAAAGGTAGTAAAGGGTTTAAAACACTTTAGGAAATTACAAGGCTATCTATTCTAGTTTGGTACATTTTACAAAGGTGGCAAATATTTTCATCTTCCCATGACTTTATATCTTATGAAAAATAATTACAAATAATTGTAAATTATCATATGGAGGAAGATAACATAGTTCTATATATTAAAAATACAATTTTACAAGTTGGATTTTTCTCAGGGAACTTTTCTATGGATTGCAAAGAGAAAAACTGAAATGCTTCAATATTTCATCTCAGTATTTGAATTTTAATTAATCTGTCCTTAATTACATTTTTAGCTGTCTAGTAGTCTCTGCCAAGCAATTAACATGGGTGATTTAAGCAGCTTGATACCTGCAGGCAAACCAGAGAGGCTTATTATTAACAGAGAAGAAGTGGCAAAATGTTTTTCTTTATTTGTTCCCAACACTGACTGCAAATAGTCAGTGATAAAAAAAATAAAAATATTCAAATGTTCCTTATTGTTTCTGCATTGGAAGGCATTGCGGTAATACTGCTACTGTAACACTGCCAATCCATGACTTACAAATACTGCCAGCGTTCACGGCTAGTTACATAAAGAGCAGCTCAAACTTATTTATGAAGAATTGACAAGAAATGGCAATCATGACTGACAAAGCTAGAAAATTACAAATTCTAACTTTTTCTTATGAATGAATCCTAATGGTGTAAACTTGATAATGTGGTGGTTTATATTCTGCAATTTGAGGCAGAAAAAATAAATTATACTGATTATTCCTTAGACACATGGGTTTTCAATATGTCCCAATAATCTTGTCATTGTTCCTTGAAATATACACGAAACTGTAGAGCTTTTGCAACAGTGGTTCAAACTAGAAGTTTTCATCAGTTTTGTGGGCAAACCTTTTGAAAACTAACTAATAGTTACAATTAGTGAGAGCAAATTTGGCATATTGTATATGCTTAGTACAGTAGTTGGTTACAAGGGAGGCAAACTTGCACACTACTATGCTTGCATTTATGTTCATTATTTATTATTTAGTTTTTTAATCGACTTTCGTCTCAATCTTGAGCCATGGCGACTTGATGAATGAACGTTCTGTAGGGAGATTGATCTTGCGCAAGCCTATATAGGTGTATCAGGGGCTTACCCACCATTATCTTGTAGCATCAAGCCATTGGGTTGCTAGTCTTCCTTTTCACCTTGTTCATTTTATTCTTCCGACTATGATATCCTTCTCCAGTGATTTCTCTCTCCGTATGATGTGTCCAAAGTAGGCAAGTCATAGCTTTCTGATACTTGCTTAGAGTGATTTGTCTGGCTTTATCTGTTCCAAACTTGTTTTGTTTGTTCTTCTTGCCATCCATGGTATTGATAACATCATTCTCCAGGACCACGTCTCGAACAAGTCGATTCTTCTTCTGCCCTGTTTCTTTATGGTCCAGGTTTCACATCCATACTTTACCACAGAAAGGGCCAAACAAATTTCGCCTTTGAAAAGTTCCTCAATTTGAAGACTTTGCCCTGTGTTTATGAGTTGATTTACTCATAGCTACTCTTAACTTTCAATGTCGTTGCTGCATCTTGATAATCGATCTGAGTAAGTTGAAGTTATTTCCAACTGTTTGTCACCATCCATCTCAAATGTTATTTACAATTATTATATAGCACTAACATATTTTGCAGTTTTGTACAAAATATTGCCATCTCTATTACTATTGGAGCTCACATTCTAGTTTACGTTCAGACACACTATTTTGAATTTTCCTGCGTAATTAATAGGGATGAACAATCATGCTCTGTGATACTCCGATGTCATTCGAATCCCCAGTCCGCATGTTTGGTGCCTGTTACACATCCAATAAGCATGCGAGGATTGCCTGTAAGTCACTGTAATGCAATAGCAATCTTGGTAGTCACATTACTGTGATTGGCTCATCAGAGGTTATAAAAGGACAGACACTGCCGCACTAGGCTCATTTACACCAATGGACCGCATTGGCGCTATATAAGTGAGTAAAAAAAAATATATATATATATATAAATTAATGCCACTTTTTAGTGGTATGTGCTCATAATTTTTGGGAATGTTTTGCCTCCAAGTTGGGTCTCCTTCATTTGTGTTGCCTGAATTTGGCAGAGCTCTCAGATCATCAGGCCTACACCTGTGACTCATCCACCAATCACTGATCAAATGTTAAGCAAGAAATATTGCTCCAAGCCCTCTCCAAGGCTTAAATGTGGTGTGGTTTCAGGACCATGCAATTAGCACAAAGAATTTATATTGTGAAATGTGTACTCCTGGCTGCAGCAAAATATCAGCCCAAAATAATTTAAAGATAAAATGTGGCCTGCTTTATGTAGCACTGTAGTAACAGAATTTTTTTTTTTTTTTCTGTGGATGAGCCATGGATACAGCAGAATCTCAGCACAAAGCAATAACAACCTCAGATGTGGCCAACTTGGTAACACCAGAACAAATAAGTATTTTATCATATGTACTCCTGTATGGAGAACAATATCTGCACCAAAGAATGAAAAGATGAAATGTAGCCTGGTTTAGCTAGCACGTTAGTGAGAAAACCCATTTTGATGTTATCATGTGTACCCCTGTATGGAGAACAATACCAGCCCAAAAAGTTCATGTTGATGAGGCCTGTATAACATAGTCTATATGCTCCAAAAAAATTCAAACTGTGATCCCCCTACTGTATTACGTTAGTAACAGAAGAAAGCATTTTTAGTGTGGATGAGGCCTGTATAAAATAGATATTTTCCAAACAATTTGAAACTAAGATCTATCCTACTATATCATGTTAGTAACAGAAGAAAGTATTTTTTTAGTATACTGTATACTATAGAATATATGCTCCAAACAATTTAAAACTCAGATCTAGCCTGCTGTATCACATTTGTCACAGAACATTTTTTTTTACTCTGCATGACCTCTGCACACAGCTGAATTTCACTGGCACAAAATGAGAAGGTGGGATATGGCATGCTGTATCACGTTTAGCAATAGAAAAAAATAGTTTATTTACTCTGTAACTCCTGTTACAAGATTGCCTTGTGCAGGCGTGTACTACGGAGGACAGAGAATGAACTTCAATCCAATATTGCAGCCAGCATACAGCCAGCGGGTAAGGAAAGGGTGAATCAAACACCCGAAAACCCCGCCCCTATGGCTGAAAATTGTTCCCTCCAAATTCAGGTGACAGAGTCCCTTTAATGGCAATGCAAATATTTTCCCACACTTTTACCGAATGTTACCGATTTTTCCCGATTTTGTGAAAATTTGCTCATGTTTCCGATCACGAATCCAAATGTGCCATATTCGTGCCGAATTTATGTTTTGAAATCATTTTCCAAACATATTAGCTCATCTCTACTATTAACCTGTCTAACTTCCTAAAAAAAGTGTTTAAAAAATTATGTATATGTAAAGCAGACGTGTGATAAATGTTGTTTATTAACTATTTTTGTGACATAACTCTCTGGTTTAAGGACATAAGAATAAAAGTTTGAAAGTTTTCAAAATTTTCGAAATTTCTGATATTTTTACAAATAAATGCAAATCATAGGGAACAAATTTTACCACTACCGTGAAGTACAGTGTGTCACAAAAAGCAATTTCAGAATCACTGGGATCCATTAAATCATTCTAGAGTTATTACGACATAAATTAACACTGGTCAGAATTGTAAAATTTGGCCTGATCATGAAGGAGAAAACAGGAATTGCGGGGTGGGGTGGAGAAGGGGTTAAAGTAGGTTTTTTATATAATATATACTTTAAAAAAAAAATCTTTCTATCATGTTGAAAAAAAAATCATATATAAAGGCCTTTATCATCTTTATTACCTCCATGCATTACTTCCTGATCTTTCAACAACTTCATGGGCATTGGCAACAGCAGACAAGCTTTTAACTTCTGCTCCAGATCTTTCTATGTATGCTCTGATCTGCACAAAGGTCATTGTAAAGGGATGGGGTGAGCTGTGAATGTCACCTTTTGTGAATGGCGCGGTCTTTTAGTGTTTAATATAAGGACTACACCATTCACAATAGATAACATTCACAGCTCATCTCCTTACCATCCCATAAAAAAAGGAATCAAAATATATTAAAAAAAAAATATTTAAAGCAAATCTGTCACAACATCTTTTGCATACGCAAACAGCCTTATGGCCGTGCGTGCATTTTTTCCCCAGAAATGAAAATTGTATTTTTGTATTGTATTAGATATGCCAGTAAGTAGAAATCTTGCTTAGAAATTATTTAATAGGCTGGAAGTGTACTTGGAATAAGCAGTCTATCTGCATAGATACCTCCAGTATGATATACATGTAGATTGTACACTAGATTTCTCATGGCTGGCAAATTGGATCTGTGCAAAAAGTTATAATTTTTAATGGCAGGCAAGTGCCTATACAGCCATACTACTACTTCCATATGTAAAAATGCAAAAACAGATACCTTTTAACATATATTTGTTTTAAACAATAGTCTATTTTCTGATGATACAATCCTTAGAGACAGGACTGTATTTGCCACTAGGCACTAAAGATCCAGTGCCTAAGGTGACAGGCTGCACGGAGCGGTGGTAGCCACTTACAATAATTTATTTATGTATAATTTTTTACAGCTCCCTTTCCTAACTTACCACCAGACTTGCTATCAAAAACAGCTTTTTTCTTGGGAAATTCGGCCACAGTATAGAGGTTGAGTTGTGCACTGATTGACACAGCCACGTTCATCCTAGAACTATGTGGGCAGCAAGCGCAGCCAAGTGTTCGACTCTCTGCCATCATAGATCTTTGGGCAGTGGCAGGAAGGAAAGGATGTTGGCATGTGAAGAGAAGGTTGACTGGTGCATTGGGAATTGATTACGTTAACGATTCTCCTTCTATATAAACACTTAAATGATATTGTTTGCTAGTCATGAGGCACGAGCACATGGTTCATTGTTTAAGCAATTATCTGCTTGTGTAAATGAACACTAAAACTTGCCAACTCTCCCACAAGATCCAGAAGGCTCCTGAAAAAGGTGACACCTTCCAAGATCCTAGACGAGTTGTTAATTCTATTGGGCTCTGCTTAAGCCTTCAAAACCCCCAAGAGTAGTGCTACCTAAAGATTTTCTTTGTATGGTGCTGGGATGCTCCATAATCAGACAGAGCTCCTTCGGGGGAAGGAAAATAATGGCATAGGAAGGGCATTACTGATTTAAGAAAGGGTTGTCTATAAAGATGTAAAGGCTCACCCACCTCCTTTTCCGATTTTGCTGTTCCTTCACAAGGATAAAGAGTATTTTTAGGAGTTTTATGAAGTGATGGTAAATATTTAGGATAGGCTTTTACTTTTAGATTAATGGGGATCTGCCAAGCTTTAAACGTGGCATTATAAATGGCAAAATATAGTGGCATTCCTCACCATGATAATATGCTAGTGGGATTACGACACGGACAAAGCAATGCTGAGTTGACTTAAAATTACACCTGGAGAATGTGCGAAACGTAGAAGTCTAAACTTGAACTTTTTTGTTCTTTGAAATTACAATGATTAAAAACTTTCATTTATCATTTTTGTCTTTCGTGTTACTCCAAATACCTGACAAATTTTTCATGTGACTTTATATGATAAGTTTAAGAGCTGCTAAAATCATCACAAATCAGAGCCCTCCAGTGACTGCACCTCATTAATCTTATTAGTGTGGAGCTGATGTCTCTAGCACATTGCACTCACGCTGTCATTAACTCAACCAACTGGAATTGCTTAATGTCTCAGTGTGATATTTTATACCTCGAAAATATGATATATATACTGCTACCAGAATTTTAATGCACTTGTTTTTCCAAGCAAAAATAACCGCTAAAGAGGCAAACCTATTAAACTTGGGACTTTTAGCTTCTACAATACCGACATATCACATTACAGGAATGTGCACTAAACTCAGGGGAGGTGTATGGAAATTTATACCAGTAAAATATAAATGGAAGTTGATATTTTGCCAAATGACTCAGATACATGCTGCAGGAAGGAATTTCAGATGACTGACACCTTTAGTCTAATATCTAGATTAAGGCGTACATTAAAATTCTATTAGTGTGCTAAGTGAAGGGTTGACAGAGGGCATTTGCACCCTTGACTGACCTTTTCCATTGCACCTTTTCAGTGCATTGTTTATATGAAGCATGAAATACGTTTATTGTTATATTGCTGTGGGCATACAGGTGTAACAAGGGTTATGATGCATGTAAAGCACCAAGTAGCACCAAGTAGATAACTAGAAGGTTATCTAACATAATAGAATTATGATAACTGAACAATGTACAAGCCATTGACCAATGTCAAGTTAGATGTTGAATTACATTTTTTTGTGCCATGATATCCCAGTGCTGTGTTATCTGAGTCAAGGTAACCTTTGCTAGATATGTAACACAACTGCACACAATACATAGTAAGGTAGTAACATAGTTAGTAAGGCCGAAAAAAGACATTTGTCCATCCAGTTCAGCCTATATTCTGTCAGAATAAATCCCCAGATCTACGTCGTTCTAAAGAACCTAATTACTGTAAGATACAATATTGTTACGCTCCAGGAAGACATCCAGGCCTCTCTTGAACCTCTCGACTGAGTTCGCCATCACCACCTCCTCAGGCAAGGAATTCCAGATTCTCACTGCCCTAACAGTAAAGAATCCTCTTCTATGTGGGTAGAAAAACCTTCTCTCCTCCAGATGCAGAGAATGCCCCCTTGTGACCGTCATCTTGCTTGGTATAAATACATCCTCTGAGAGGTATTTGTATTGTCCCCTTATATACTTATACATGGTTATTAGATCGCCCCTCAGTCGTCTTTTTTTCTAGATTAAATAATCCTAATTTTGCTAATCTCTCTGGGTATTGTAGTTCTCTCATCCCCTTTGTTACTTTTGTTGCCCTCCTTTGTACTTGCTCTAGTTTCATTGTATCCTTCCTGAGAACCGGTGCACAAAACTGTACACAGTACTCCATGTGCAGTCTAACCAGGAATTTGTACAGAGGCAGTATAATGCTCTCATCATGTATATCCAGACCTCTTTTAATGCACCCCATGAGCCTGTTTGCCTTGGCAGCCGCTGCCTGGCACTGGCTGCTCCAATTAAGTTTATTATTAATTAATTAACTTAATTAACTTAATATTATTAAGTTTATCATTAACTAGTATTCCCAAGTCCTTCTTCACGTCAGATTTACCCAGTGGTTTCCCGTTCAGTGTGTAATGGTAACATTGATTCCTTCTTCCCATGTGTATAACCTTACATTTATCATTGTTAAACTGCATCTGCCACCTCTTGGCCCAAGTTTTCCAACTTATCCAGATCCATCTGTAGCAGAATAGTATCTTCTCTTGTATTGACTGCTTTACATAGTTTTGTATCATCTGCAAATATTGATATTTTACTGTGTAAACCTTCTACCAAATCGTTAATAAATAGGTTGTAGAGAATAGGTCCCAACAACATTTATTATTGCATACAGTGCCAGGTCTAAGAGTGACTCCTCTGCCAAGTGGCTTGTTTCAGCATTATCCAACAGTCATGGACTTTCCTATTGATTGGGGGCTCAAATGAGCAACTCTATCTTGATCAAAGGATACAGATACAAGACATTTTATTCCACCAGATAGGGGAGAATAAAACTAAATCCTTTGTCCTATTTGCCACACCTGTTCCTGTGTCATTCATAGTTATCCTAACATTTCCTCAACTATACAAGCCTCACCAGGCAGTTCAAGCTGATTCTGACAGTTTACCCCCTGAAATGCTGGGATCGAACATGATCACAGCATTCCAGAAGCCAGCAGAGGGCTGACAGCCCCTCTGCCTTTGGATCGTTGCCATGGCCCGATCTTTGCCATGGTGACTAGTGTTGAGCATTCCGATACTGCAAATATCGGGTATCAGCCGATATTCGCTGTATCGGAATTCCGATACCGAGTTCCGATATTTTTGTGATATCGGAAATCAGAATCGGAAGTTCATATAAGTTCCCAGTCATCTTCGGCGTGTGCGGTGCGTATGGTTCCCAGGGTCTCAAGGAGAGGAGACTCTCCTTCAGGCCCTGGGATCCATATTCATGTAAAAAATAAAGAATAAAAATAAAAAATATGGATATACTCACCCCTCCGACGGCCCCTGGCTCTCAGCGGTGCAACCGGCAGCCTCTATTCCTAAGAATGCAGTGAGTGTAGGACCTGCGATGACGTCTCGGTCTTGTGATTGGTCGCGTGACCGGCGCGTGACCGCGACGTCATCGCAGGTCCTTCACTCACTGCATTCTTAGGAACGGAGGCAGACGCTTGCACCGCTGAGGTCCAGGGTCCGTCGGAGGGGTGAGTATATCCATATTTTTTTTTTATTCTTTAGTTTTTACATGAATATGGATCCCAGGGCCTGAAGGAGAGTTTCCTCTCCTTCAGACCCTGGGAACCATCCAGGATCGCTTCCGATATTTGTGTCCCATTGACTTGTATTGGTATCGGTATCGGCGGTATCGGGTATCGGTATCGGCGATATCCGATATTTTTTGGATATCGGCCGATCCAATCCGATACCGATACTTTTGAATATCGGAAGGTATGGCTCAACACTAATGGTGACCCGATGTCATCATGACTAGAGATGAGCGAGTTTGATTGGGTCAGGGCTTATTCGGCAAGCTATAGCGCTTACCAAGTAAGCTGCAGAGGGAATCCAGCATCCTGGATCACTCTGGCTGATCAGCTGTTCGGCTCCACAGCTGCATGTGTCGCAGCTTTGTGACAGTTACAACACATACCTGTTTATTGGGCTCTCCATGCATATACTGTAGCTTGTAAAATGAGTTCACATATAGGGGGTTTCTGTTGTTCTGGCACCTCAGGGGCTCTGCCAATGTAACATGGCACCCTTAAACTATTCCAGCAAAATCTGAACTCCAATATAGCACCTCTTCCCTTCTAAACTTTGCACTGTGCCTCAAAAGTAGTATTCACCTATATATAGGGTATCGGTAAACTCAGGAGAAATTGCACAACAAATTGTATGGTGCATGTCTCCTGTTACCCTTATAAAAATGCAATATTTTGTGCTAAAAACATATTTGTGGGGAAATTAATTTTTTTTTTACGGCTCAATGTTATAAACTTCTGTAAAGCACCTGAGGGTTCAATGTGCTCTCCACACATCTAAATCAGTTCCCTGAGGGGTCTAGTTTCCAAAATGGTGTCACTTGTGGGGGATTGTTACTGTTTAGGCATATCAGAGGCTCGCCAAACACGACATGGCATCCGCCAATTGTTCCAGCAAATTTTGCGTTCAAAAATTCAAAGGGTGCTCCTTCCCTTCCAAGCTCTGCTGTGCACCCAAACAGTGGTTTTCTCCCTCAAATGGGGTATCGGCTTACTCTGGGGAAATTTCACACCAAATTTTGGGGTCTATGTTTTCCTGTTACCCTTATCAAAATAAAAAATATATGAAATACAATTTTTATTGAAATAAATTTTTTGGGAAAAAGTTAAAGTTCATTTTCTTTCCACATTCCAAAAATTCCTGTGAAGCACCTGAAGGGTTAATAAACTTCTTGAATGTGGTTTTGAGCACCTTGAGGGGGGCAGTTTTTAGAATGGTGTCACTTTTGGGTGACTTTTGGGCTCAAAGTGACTTCAAATGTGATGTGGTGCCTAATGGTGTTGGAAAAATGAGAAATCGCTCGTCAACTTTTAACCGTTATAACTTCCTAATAAAACAAATTGTGGTTCCAAAATTATGCTGATGTAAAGTAGACATGTGGAAAATGTTACTTATTAAGTAATTATTTTTTGTGACATATTTCTGTGATTTAAGGGCATGGAAATTCAAATTTGGAAGATTGTAAAATATTCAAAATTTTCATCAAATTTCCATTGTTTTCACAAATAAACACAAGTCTTATCAAAGAAATTTTACCACTCTCGTAAAATACAATATATCATGAAAAAACAAACATTCTCAGAATCACCGGGATCCATTGAAGTGTTCCATAGTTATTAATTATTACCTTATAAAGGGACAGGGGTCAGAATTGTAAAAATTGTCCCGGTCATTAATGTGCAAACCAGCCTCGGGGGTAAATTGGTTAAAATGGTTGTCTTTTTAGGACAATCCATTTAACAGATCCTGTGTCAATTAGTCACTCACTAAGTGTTGTTCATTTTGAACTCAGTAATCACCAGAAATCTGTGGGGAAGCCTTACAGAAAGTGTTGCATTTCTGTACAGCATCATTACAAGAGAAAATAAGCACCACATAGTGGCAATATGCAAATTACCTCTTCCGAGAGGATGAGGACTTGAACTCAAGTGCCACCAATTGGAAGCAGTAATCCTAAAACTCACAATTGACCTTTTAACAAGCATTGCCATATCACTTAGGATAAAAGCCAAACCAGAATCTCAATTTGCAGACACAGTGTTTCGGGGCATTGCCTCTCAACAGTGCAACGTTTGAGATCTGATTTGGCTGTATAGGAGGCTTCTTTGTTGGATCCAAGATATAACATTTCTTAGATTCCAATAAAAAGCCTCTTAAACAGCCAAATCAGATCTCACACTTTGCACTGATGAGGGGAATATTGAATTTCCCAGTGGAGCATTTCATGGCTTCTAAGCCTTCTCAAATTGGCATGCCAGGCTTGTCACTCTCCACAGTAAAAACGTTACCGCTTAGATGATGATATAAATCAATGCATTTTCTATGTAATGCAGGACAGGTCCAAAGCAAGAAGTGCTTGGTGTAACTGCTATCCCTTTTGGATTAGAGATGGAGACCCCCTCTACTAATTCAAGTTATTAATATATAGGCTATAGAGACAAATAGTTATTAATAGTATTAAGCAGCTCATTGTATAAAGTCATAGAATTTGATAAAGCCATGACAACCTTACAATAACCAATAGAATGGCCTTTGCTCACATACTTGTAAAATTATACAGTAAAAAGTTAATGTAAGACCTTGAAATCTGTATACTACAGCGTTTAGAGGTGAGATATACCTAAACTGACTCGAGTGTCTCCATAGGAAGAACATCACAACCAGCTTTGATATAAATTATTGTAGAAGGTTATTTGATCAACTAGCTCAGTGACATAACATCCGACAGGCTGCAACTATTTCACAAGTCAAGGAATTGTTAAAAGCGATAAAACTTTCATATTGTCTTGAGGAGAAGACTTCACTTTCACTGTCAGAATACAAAATATATATTATCTCTTCTGGCTTTATATAGAAAGGGAAAAACTTAGTAGGCTAGAGATAGAGAACTTTGAGACATTGGAATACTATGAGGAACAGGAGGGGAAAAACATCAGTGGAAAAACAACATAAATTAATAAATTATGAGAAACGAGGTAGGCTTTGTGAGATCTTCCATGGTGCAGAAGAACCAACTGGTGGATTCACACTGAGATTACAGATGAAAAAGAAGAATGTTAATCAGCTGCATAGTCACATTATATAGAGAAGTGATGCATGAATGGTATCAAATATGCAATGATTAAACAAAATAGAAAATGGTTTAACTGATAACATTTACCTTTAAAAAAAAATGCAGCCTAGCAGTTATGAGGAACCTTGGAAGTTCCAGGACTTTTGTATGTAAGAGGTTAGGGTAGCCCTGTGAAATATGCCTAGACTTAACAAGCTGGGTCAAGTTTCCCCGACACTTAAACACATAGTTGGGTCAAGCAGGAATTGTTAGCGTTTGGTGCAATGTAACCTGTTTTGGGACCTAAGGTGCGCGGCACAGTTCTCTGGTCCCGTCTAAGAACCTGTGTAAGAAAATCTATAACAAGGGTCAATTTCTCTAGCTTTTCAAGTGTAAGTGCAACCACCAAGAATTGTATCACTAATTTCACATTAAGTTTTATGCTTTGTGTGTCCTATTTGACACCAAAAAGTGTCTTCAGTATTCCCCGTCACTCCTTATCCCCCAGATCATTAATGTACAATAGAAAACAAAGCTCCTGCCAGCTATCTCATGTGGGCAGCCTGAGAGCCAGAAAATACAGGTATAGATGATTAATCGGTGTGTGAATCCAGTTCATGATTGAAAAAAAACAAAAACCTTTAATATTGCAGATGGTACATGTTAGTATGTAATGCATCTATCTTCTATTTCTAAATTATAGGGAAGTCCAGAATCTGTTGCGAATCCAAATGAAACTTCTCAGAAAATTCACTACGAAATCTATGTGGATGTGGATCCATATGGATTAGCCAGATTTGTCCTAGATTTTTTCCCTTTTTATTGACAACCCATATTATTTTCTAAACTAAGTGCAGATTTTTTTCTCATTCATACTTGAATAATCATTATAATTGTACTGTATTTTATTGCCTTTTTTGGTGCAGACTTTGCAAAACGTTAGTTTCATTGTCATAGACTTACACACTAGAGACCTTTCTCACTTACTCTTTGAATAGATTATTTAGATACCTTTTTCACAGGGATCATCATCACCTGTCAATCAGTCTCTCTATACCAACTTGGCACTCTCCACAAGGAGACACATTGTCCCCTATTTCTCCATCTAAAGCCACTCATCCAGCCAACCAATCTCCTACTTTGCTCCAATTAGGGCCAAGAACCCTGAAACACGTGCCTGAAAAATAGTGGAGATCCTTGTTTGGCTTTGCATCCTGAATCATGTTGCAAGGTGCTTTAAAGAGTCAATACTAGAGATGAGCAAAATGATTCACAAGACCTTGGGTCAAGTGACAATGTGGCTTGTAACACTGGGAACACTGTGAATCACCAGCTACCTGCAACAACCCCATGCCTGTTCTGATTAGTAGGTCCAACACGACATCATGCGTGCATCACTCCACAATGATGACTTTGAGCTGGGCTTACAAATCAGTAGTGGCATTGAGGATTCCAGAAGGTAGGATGCAGTTTGCAGGGTCCCAACCGGTGGCAACGGAATACTAATGTGGCTGCTGGAACAGAGTCCTGTGAAATGATTCACTCTTCTCTAGTCAATACTAACTTCTAGTATTTCTACCTCTAAAAGTAGGCACAGAAGCTCTCACAGGTGGCTCTCTTTGTCTTTGAAAAGGTTTTTTGCAAACTTACTTAGAGCTCATGAACCTGTCCTTTTTTTTCATGTCCGAGAAAAACGATCCTAGTTTCATCAGTAATTTTATTTCTTCAGAGAGTTATCAAAGTTCCATAATTGTTTGGTCTGAGTTTCCTCAATCTTGTTTCTACCTTTTCCTATGTAGCAGTTGGTGAAAAAGGGACAGCACTCAGATGGTGTTGGATTGCGGTCTAATTTTTTTATGGACCCATAGACTTGCAGTGCCCATTTTGATCCCACACTTGGATCCATATTGGACATGCCTACGCGGTTTTCTGTGGACCACGGCATGTGTACAGCCGCATACAATACGAAAAATAGATGTCTGAATGAGGCTTTATACAGAGGCATCTGTAGAAGTTTATTAATGGAATAGATAATGGCGGCCTGTTATAACGTGGCTGTAAATTTAAAAATGACTTTACCTAAAAAAGTTTACTATGCTAACAGAATACTTTCTAGTATAGGAAATGACTATATCATATTAATTACATGCGGATTAGATGGTTGCTGTATGCATCCACCATTAGCTACCTTTTAAATCAGAATTATAATGTTCCTATCATTTCACCTCAAGGGACAAATATACATTTCCTTCCTCCACATCTTTTACTTAAAGATAATAATTTGCAAATTTGGCTTTTCTGCTATGATTAAACATATTCATATCAGCAAGTAATTTACGGTAGCTTCTGTAATTGACAATACCTATAAATAGAAATATTTATCCAAAGATATCGCAGAATTATTTTCAAGTTATGGTGCTCATCTTCAATTCATCTTCAGGTTCAAACACTACATGAAAGACAGAAGCAATTTACGCTTCCAATAAGTGGTGCAGAGGGAGTCATATTAATTAAAATATATGCATAAACATTATGTTGGGTAGATATTTTATTTTTAATAAAGTGTACAGTATATTAATACTAAATAGCACAAAAATGCAAAAATTACATCTACACACAAGGTCAAAATTGTTGGTACCCCTCGTTTAATGACAGAAAAACCCACAATAGTCACAGAAATAACTTGAATCTGTCAAAAGTAATAAATAAAAGATTTATGAAAATTAACAAATGAAAGTCAGACATTGCTTTTCAACCATGCTTACACAGAATTTAAAAAAAAATAAAAATCATGAAATAGGCCTGGACAGAAATGACGGTACCCCTGAATATAATGTGGCAAAAGGGGCATGTTAAATAAAGGTGTCTCCACTAACTAGCATCACAGGCGTCTACAATCTTGGAACCAGTGAGTGGCCTGTATATAGGGCTACAAATACTCACTGTGCTGTTTGGTGACATGGTGTGTGTCACACTCAACATGGACCAGAGGAAGCGGAGGAAAGAGTTGTCTCAGGAGATTAAAAAGAAAATTATAGACAATCATGTTAAAGGTAAAAGTTATAAGACCATCTCCAAGCAGCTTGATGTTCCTGTGATTACAGTTGCACATATTATTCAGAAATTTAAGATCCATGGGACTGTAGCCAACCTCCCTGGACGTGGCCGCAGGAGAAAAATTGATGACAAATCAAAGAGAGGGATAATACAAATGGTAACAAAAGAGCCCAGGAAAACTTCTAAACAGATTAAAGGTGAACTTCAAGCTCAAGGAACATCAGTGTCAGATCGCACCATCCGTCATTGTATCAGCCAAAGTGGACTTCATGGGTGACGACCAAGGAGGACACGATTGATGAAAAAAATCATAAAAAAGCCAGACTGGAATTTGCCAAACTACATGTTAACAAGCTACAAAGCTTCTTGGAGAATGTCCTATGGACAAATGAGACAAAAATTGAACTTTTTGGCAAGGCACATCAGCTCTATATTCACAGATGGAAAAATGAAGCATATCAAGAAAAGAACACTGTCCCTACTGTGAAACATGGAGGAGGCTCTGTTATGTTCTGGGGCTGCTTTGCTGCATCTGGCAGAAGGTGTCTAGAATCTGTGCAGGGTACAATGAAATCCTAAGACTATCAAGGGGTCCTACAGAGAAATGTGCTGCCCAGTGTCAGAAAGCTTGGTCTCAGTCGCAGGTCATGGATCTTGCAACAGGATAATGACCCAAAACACAGCTAAAAACACCCAAGAATGGCTAAGAGGAAAACATTGGACTATTCTGATGTGGCCTTCTATGAGCCCTGAACTAATTCCTATTGAGCATCTTTGGAAAGAGCTGATATATGCCATCTTGAAAAGGCAAACTTCAAACTCGAGACAACTGGAGCAGATTGTTCTTGAGGAGTGGGTCAAAATACCTGTCGAGAGGTACTGAAGTCTCATTGACAGTAACAGGAATCGTTTGATTGCAGTGATTGCCTCAAAACCTTGTGCAACAAAATAATAAGTAAAGGGTACCGTCATTTCTGTCCAGGCCTATTTCATGAGGTTTTTTTTTTTTTAATCCTGTGGAAGCATGGTTGAAAAGCGATGACTGACTTTTATTTGTTTATTTTCACATATTTTTTTATTTATTGTTTTTGTCAGATTCAAGTTATTTCTATCACCATTGTGGATTTTTCTGTCATTAAACGAGGGGTACCAACAATTTTGACCACGTGTGTATTGATTAAAATCAACTTTAAAATGAACTCTGTTCATGGGTAAACCCCTTCAAGTCATTTGTCTATACACATTCTTTGCACCCAAAAACGTACAGAGTGTTAAGAGGCCTGAATACAAAGAGAGAGAATAATGAGCAGATTATTACACTGCATGAATGCTGAGCCTATTTACAGAGTATCACCCCCTCAAAAAAAACACAAAAACAGTGAAAGGTACCTCCACAACCACCTCCTCCAGTTTGACCTTTGCCTCCTGGTTCAAGATTACTATTATTTTTTTAATTCTGTTATTTTTAGTCATTTTTCTATCCACATTTGTTTGCAGGGCAATTGTCCTGTTCTTACCCCATTTCTGCTTCATTTTGCAATCTACTAGCCCTTACCATGGTCATTTTACAATCATTTTAAAGCACCAAAGTTTGGGTCCCCATTGACTTCAGTTGGATTCAGGTTCGGGGCAAAGTTTGGAGGATGCTGAACCGAACTTTGAACTACAGTTCGGACGAACCCGACAAACTCAAACATCTATGTGTCTGATCATCCCTAATGGAGATCAACACCAGCAATTCTAGTGTTTCGATCCATGTCTTTATGCAGTATATCATATGGATTAATTCATTGAAAATTTTCCAAATCTTGGACTTTTTAGGATGTAAAACTAAAAATACCATTTTTTTTTTCAAATTTTGATAAGGCAGGACAATTCAGACTACAATTCAGACTTTTTTTTAAATTTCTTCTTACATATTTTCACTTTAAAAGTGGAAAGTGATCACTTGATTGCTTATACTGTAGTTAAAAGCAGGTGCTGGTTGAATTCGGGTGCTTTCACATTGCTTTCAGTCACGTGTTCTTTGGCCCTGTTGGAGCTTATGTCTTTAACCCCCGTAAAACCAGATTCGGACGACAGGGCCATAGACTATAATGGTGCTGGCAGAATGAACGTGCTCTCTGTCGTGCATAATTTTCGAGTGTCTAAGCCTACTGGAGGCAGACACTCAGATGTAATAAATTGTCTTAGTGTCCGTCTCCAGTAGGAATATACCACCGAAGATGATGCACATCAAAGCACACGTTCGCTCTGTCGGCACCGTTATAGTCCATGGCCCTGTTGGCGCATATGTCCGAATCTCGTTTTGTGGGTGAATCGGATGTAAGCCCCCACAGGGCCATGAATGGGTGCCAAAACACAATGTAAAATCACTCTAACACTGACATAAGTCTTGTATGGAGCTGTTGAACCATCTCCATGAACCCACACCTGATGTAGGACCTACTCATACTGTACATCCTATATCAGGAATACTCTCTCACGAGATGGTTATGCTATATGCATCTATGTGCAGTCATCTAGTGGTTGTAGAAGTAATTGCAGCCTGTCATGGCTTTGAATACCATGCTACAAATTTATCTTGAATTTGTTTTGTAAAAAATTGAGGTCGTTAATGAAAAAAAAGGATGACCATGTCTATACCTTCTGCCTAACATTTCAGTAGGGCTATAAACAAGGACTCCAGCTATATCACTGTGAGCTATGGAAACCTAGGCACTTTGGGACTTCTTTAGGGGTAGCTGTCTTCATAATGTAACATCCAATAGAGCATGGCAGATTTCTTTTCGCTCATATTCCGCATTTTTATTATAGTGCCTTCTATGCATTAGAGAACATCTTGTATAATGTGTAACAGTACAAAAACGGTGGTAAAAAAAGTTGATTGGATTTTAGAAAAAACGTGGCCTTTCTGTTATATAGCTTGGCACAACAGCAGGAGGTCACAACTGCTTCAGGGGCCAAATTTCACATCAATGACATCTTAGATTTTCTTCCCAAGGAGCAACAAGTCCTGAGCAGCTGCAATATCCTGCAGTGGATCATGCTTCTTCTTATCCTTACTTTACTACTATAGCTGCACATTTTTATTATTTCTAAATATTTTTCTTCAATATCAATTTGTCATTTTTGTAGCGATCATTTAGACATTAATTAATTACTTACATACAAATGTGCAAATAAATAATGAGAACATTGACATACAAGCAATGTAGATGGAGCCCGGCTGGCTGAAGCCCCAGATTTTTTTTTATCCCTGGTGGTTTGGCTGTAACTACTTTGAGAAATAACTCGTTGACATCATGTGTCGGGTGGTGGAAGATAGATGCCATGGGAAAATTTCAGGCCTGAGAGCAGAAATTTTCAATCCTTTTTATTGTATATACAAAATTCTTACTGATTTCCTATTCTTTTGCATGTTTGTTACACTTAAATGTTTCAGATCACCAATTATTTTAGATATTAGACAAAGATAACACAAGTAATCACAAAATGCAGATTTTAAATGAAGGTCTTTATTACTAAGGGAAAAAGAAAACCAAACCTACAGGGCTCGGTGTGAAAAGGTGATTGCCCCTGAACCTAATAACTGGTTGGGCCACCCTTAGCAGCAACAACTGCAATCAAGCTTTTTCGATAAGTGGAAATGAGAATTTTACAATATTCTAGAGGAATTTTGACTCACTCAGATTTGCAGAATTGTAGTAATTCAACCACTTTGGAGGTTTTCCGAGCATGAACCACCTTTTTAAGGTCATGCCACAGCATCTCAGTCAGACTAAGGTCAGGACTTTAACAAGGCCACACAAAAGTTTTAATTTTGTTTTTCTTAACTCATTTAGAGGTGGACTCGCTAGTGTGTTTTGGATAATTGTCCTGCTGCTTAAACCAAGTGCGCTTCAGCTTGAGGTCACAAACAGATAGACAGACATTCTCCTTCAAGATTTTTTGATAGACAGCAGAATTCATGATTCAATTTACCACAGCAAGCCTTCCAGTCGCAGACATCACACTACCAGCACTATATTTTACTGTTGGTATGATATTCCTTTTCTGAAATGCTATGTTACTTCTATGCCAGATGCAACGGGACATACAGCTTCCAAAAAGTTCAATCACTTATGTCGTGTTAGTCCACAGAGTGTTAATAATAATAATAATAATCTTTATTTTTACATAGCGCTAACATATTCCACAGCGCTTTACACTTTGCACACATTATCGCTGTCCCCAATTAAGCTCACAATCTAAATTCCTTATCATTATGTGCAGCGCCCCAGAGTCCTGGTCGTTGCAGTAATGTCGTTCTGCCACTAAGGGGAGTGATGTTACGTCTGATTGCACTAAAGGAGTTCACCTGACCAGGTATCACAGTCACACATTACACTTCACACTCCAGCCACCAGGGGGAGCAAAGGGTTCTATGTATTAGGCCACTCCTCACACTCTGGTAAAACTGGGGGTTTTATAGGAAGTTAGGGAGAAGCTGACTGGGTTTTGCCCAGGTAACATCTAGTGAGAGGAGAGCGTTACTTGGGAAGATTCAGGGGGGTCCCTGTCAGGGGTGGGATCCTGACAGAGGCCTAGCGAAAGGACAGAGCGTTACGGAGCCGTGCCTGCACTTCATTGCGGCGGCATCTTAAGAAAGGACACGAAGCGAGGTATATTGTGGAGAAGTGAGAAACGAGATCACAGCACAAAGGCGAAAGAACCAGAAGGAGTCGTGCCCCGAGATCGGCAACATCCTTCTGAGGCGCGTAGCCGGCGGCCGGAACGCCGAGGAAGTAATAGACTCTACGCATTACTTGAACTACGGCCGGGCAGTTAACTTTAGGTTGGCTGTCTCACCTTTTACACCTAATGAAGACAACGGAGGCAATTGTGGGAGAGGGGCGTCTCTAGGGTCCCTATAAAATAACTCCAGGCCTACCCCGTCATACGGGTGCATCCTATCCATATCATCTGGGGGACGGAGAGAAAGAACAGAAACATACACGACAGTTGTGAGGACTATCCCGTGGTGCTCAGCAGGGAAGTACTACAACACCCAGGCACTAGTAGGTAGGCTACTGATTTCCACCTGCAAAGGGAACTCTGGATGTGCCTTCGGACCGGCCGGTCTCAGCCAGCCCTGGTAGCAGTGCTCTGGACTGCGGATGCCGAAGCCTTCAGTAAAGAGGTAAAGAGACTGCAACCCTGTGTCCTTGTCATTTACTGCAACCTACACAACCACCGGCACCTTTTATTGGGCGCCCCTTAGCAGGGCCACGGACCGGGTCGGGCCACCGTGACATCCCCAGAACCGAGAGACCCGGTACCGGGTACCCCGCTGCCCTGCGTTTGGGGGCCGCTCCATATGTCTTTGGAATGTGGGAGGAAACCGGAGAACCCGGAGGAAACCCACGCAAACATGGAGAGAACATACAAACTCTTTGCAGATGTTGTCCAGGGTGGGGATTGAACCCCGGCCTCCAGCGATGCAAAGGGATTGGGGATCATCAAGATGTTTTCTGACAAAACTGAAACGAGCCTTCATGTTCTTATTTCTCAGCAGTGGTTTTCACCTTGCAACTCTGCCATGCAGGTCATTTTTGCCAAGTCTCTTTCTTATGGTGGTGTCATGAACATTGATCTTAACTGAGGCAAGTGAGGCCTAGTTCCTTGGATGCTGTTGTGGGATCTTTTGTGACCTCTTGGATGAGTTGTAGCTGCACTCTTGGGGTAATATTGGTCTGCTGACCACTCCTGGGAAAGTTCACCACTGTTCCTTGTTTTCGCTATTTGTGGATAATGGCTCTCACTATGGTTCTCTGGAGTCCAAAAGTTTTAGAACTGGTTTTATAGCCTTTTCCAGACTGATAGATTTAAATTACTTTGTTTCTCAATTGTTCCAGAATTTATTTGGAATGCGGCAGGATGTCTAACTTTTGAGGAACTTTTGGTCTACTTCACTTTGTCAGGCAAATCCTAGTTAAGTGATTTCTTGATTGAGAACAGGTGTTGCAGTAATAAGGTCTGGTTGTGGCTAGGGAATTTGAACTCAGCTTCCTAAAACTGTGATAAACCACTGTTAATATATGTTTTAAGGGGGGAATCACTTTTTCACATAGAGCCCTGTAGGTTTGAATTTCATTTTTCCTAATAATAAAGACCTTCATTTAAAAACTGTATTTTGTGTTTGCTTGTGTTATCTTTATCTAATATTTCAATATTCGTTTGGTGATCTGAAACATTTAAGTGTGACAAACATTCAAAAGAATAGGAAATCAGGAGGGGGACAAACTCTTTTTCACTGTATATGTGTATGTATATATATATATATATATATATATATATATATATACAGTACAGACCAAAAGTTTGGACACACCTTCTCATTTAAAGACTTATCTGTATTTTCATGACTATGAAAATTGGACATTCACAGTGAAGGCAGCAAAATTATGAATTAACACATGTAGAATTATATACTTAACAAAAAAGTGTGAAACAACTGCAATTATATCTTATATTTTCTAGGTTCTTCAAAGTAGCTTTGATCACTGCTTTGTACACTCTTGGCATTCTCTTCATAAGCTTCAAGAGGTAGTCACCGGGAATGGTCTTCCAACAATCTTGAAGGAGTTCCCAGAGATGCTTAGCACTTGTTGGACCTTTTACCATCACTCTGTGGTCCAGCTCACCCCAAACCATCTTGATTGGGTTCAGGTCTGGTGACTGTGGAGGCCAGGTCATCTGGCGTAGCACACCATCCCTCTCCTTCTTGGTCAAATAGCCCTTACACAGCCTGGAGGTGTGTTGGGGTCATTGTCCTGTTGAAAAATAAATGATGGTCCAACTAAACGCAAACCGGATGGAATAGCATGCCACTGCAAGATGCTGTAGTAGCCATGCTGGTTCAGTATGCCTTCAATTTTGAATAAATCCCCAACAGTGTCACCAGCAATGCACCCTCACACCATCACACCTCCTCCTCCATGCTTCACAGTGGGAACCAGGCATGCAGAGTCCATCCGTTCACCTTTTCTGCATCGCACAAAGACACGGTGGTTGGAACGAAAGATCTCAAATTCGGACTCATCAGACCAAAGCACAGATTTCCACTGGTCTAATGTCCATTCATTGTGTTCTTTAGCCCAAACAAGTCTCTTATGCTTGTTGCCTGTCCTTAGCAGTGGTTTCCTAGCAGCTATTTTACCATGAAGGCCTGCTGCACAAAGTCTCGTCTTAACAGTTGATATAGAGATGTGTCTGCTGCTTGAACTCTGTGTGGCATTGACCTGGTCTCTAATCTGAGCTGCTGTTAACCTGCGATTTCTGATGCTGGTGACTCAGAGCGGTCCTCATGTGAGCCAGTTTCTTTGTAGCGCTTGATAGTTTTTGCAACTGCACTTGGGGACACTTTCAAAGTTTTCCCAATTTTTCAGACTGACTGACCTTCATTTCTTAAAGTAATGATGGCCACTCGTTTTTCTTTACTTAGCTGCTTGTTTTTGGCATAATACAAATTCTAACAGTCTATTCAGTAAGACTATCAGCTGTGTATCCACCAGACTTCTGCACAGCACAACTGATGGTCCCAACACCATTTATAAGGCAAGAAATCTCACTTATTAAACCTGAGATGGCACACCTGTGAATTGAAAACCATTCCCGGTGACTACCTTTTGAAGCTCATCAAGAGAATGCCAAGTGTGCAAAGCAGTCATCAAAGCAAAAGGTGGCTACTTTGAAGAACCTAGAATATAAGACATAATTTCAGTTGTTTCACACTTTTTTGTTAAGTATATAATTCCACATATGTTAATTCATAGTTTTGATACCATCAGTGTGAATGTACAATTTTCATAGTCATGAAAATATAGAAAAATCTTTAAATGAGAAGATGTGTCCAAACTTTTGGTCTGTACTGTATACACACACACAAACATATATATGCATATAGATTTCTATAAAAATAGAGTTCATAGTTTATTTTTATCAATTATAATCTGCAAAGTCTATGAGCGAAAGAAGAAAGCTAAATCAAATTAATATTTGATGTGACTGACCTATGCCTTCCAAATGTCATCAATTATTCTTGATACACTTGCATACTGTTTTTGAAACAAGTTAGCAGGAAGGTTGCTCGCATCAAGGAGAACTATTAACAGATCTTCTATATGTTGGCTGCCACAAATCCTTTTCTCTCGTCGTGTGATCCAGAAAGATTGGATGATGTTGAGATCAGGGCTCTGTGAGGACCATATCATCACTTCCAGGACTCCTTGTTCCTTTTTTACACTGATTATCATCTTTAGTCATATTGGCTGTATGTTTGGGGCTGCTATACTGCAGAATCAATTTGGAGTCAGTCAGATACCTCTTTGATGGTATTACATGATTGATAAGTATTGGCTTGTATTTCTAAGCATTGATGGCACCAGAAAATGTACAGAATAGGTGAAGTGGTCAGTCTAGGAAGCATGGAGTAGATGAAAGACACATCATGCTTATTTCCTTTCAAAATTGGAAGATGTCCCGCATGGCCATCAGCTGAGAACTTGCAGTAACCAGTGGAACCCAGAGAAATCCAACAACAAGTGGTCTACAAGGAAGAATTGCAGACAAAAAAAACATGCCTTCGACTGAACTATGCATGAAAACATAGGAACTGCAGAAAAATGTTAGCAGGTATTCTAGACTGATGAGTCAAAATGTGAAATATTTCACTGTAAAAGAAGGCAGTTTGCTATAATAGTGGCCATTTGTAGGCAACAGTGAAGCATGATGGAGGTTCCCTCCAAGCGTAGGGCTGCATTTCAGCAAATGTAGTTGGCTATTTGGTCAAGATTAATGGTGTCATCAATGCTGAGAAATATAGGAAAATATTCATCTTGCAAAGCATCAGGGAGATGGCCTATTGGGTCAGCATTTTTTATGAATTAGTATAGCGAGCACAAACATATAGCGAATGTCAGTAAGAACTTCAACAAAAATGAGTCCCAAAAGTGATGCTATGGCACCAGAGAGCCCTGATCGCAACATCATCCTCTCTGTCTAGAATTACATGGAAATAGAAGGATTTACATAATCTGACATGCACAGAAGACGTGTGGTTGATTCACCTAGATGTTTAGAGCAACCTCCCTACCAAGCACTTTCAAAAACTGTATGCAAGTGTACCTAAAAGAATTGATGCTGTTTTGAAGTCAAAAAGTGCTCACACCAATTATTGATTTGATATATATTTTTCTTTGGTTCATTCATTTTACATTTTATTTAACAACTAACACTTCTATTTCTGAAAGCATTCTTATGTTGCATTTTTTTTCTACCCCAGCCTCAAACTTTTGCATAGTCCTGCATATTTATAGGTTTCTAACTTCTATTTTTCTGATTAAGAGTTCAAAATCGAGTGTGTGAAGAAAGTTTTTTCTAGTAAAGGCATCAGCCTTTAGTTTTATATCTCTATAAAAAGTATATTACAAAATAAAAAAACAACAAACAAACAACAAATAAACTTTATATGTGTGGAATTTTTTTCACTTGTTCCTTTTTCTTGGGGCCCGGAATCAGAGGTTGCACCTACAGTGCCTTGCAAAAGTATTCGGCCCTCTGGAACATTTCAACCTTTTCCCACATATCATGCTTCAAACATAAAGACACTAAATGTGAATTTTTGGTAAAGAATCAACAACAAGTGGAACACAATTGTGAAGTTGAACAAAATGTAATGGTTATTTTAAATTTTTGTAGAAATTCAAAAACTGAAAAGTGGGGCGTGCAATATTATTCGGCCCCTTTAACTTAATACTTTGTTACACCACCTTATGCTGTGATTACAGCTGCAAGTCGCTTGGAGTATGTCTCTATCAGTTTTGTACATCGAGAGACTGAAATTCTTGCCCATTCTTCCTTGGCCAACTGCTCGAGCTCAGTGAGGTTTGATGGAGATCGTTTGTAAACGGCAGTTTTCAGCTCTTTCCATAGATTCTTGATTGGATTGAGGTCTGGACTTTGCCTTGGCCATTCTAACACCTGGATACGTTTATTTGTGAACCATTCCATTGTAGATTTTGCTTTATGTTTGGGATCATTGTCTTGTGGGAAGACAAATCTCCGTCCCAGTCTCAGGTCTTTTGCAGACTCCAACAGGTTTTCTTCAAGAATGGTCCTGTATTTGGCTCCATCCATCTTCCCATCAATTTTAACCATCTTCCCTGTCCCTGCTGAAGAAACGCAGGC